>NC_081762.1:19551618-21038467 GCF_963082965.1 Carassius carassius
ACATCCGCAGAAGCGAGAAATAGAGAGAGAGAAAGCGCAGTCTAGGAGCGTGGCAGCCACATTTGAGTCTAGACTCAGCTGCACCCCTGCCACATGGGAGAGAAATGAAAAAAAGAGAGAACAAAAATAATACTCCATGCCTTCCTGTAAAACCTCTCCGATCAGGGCACACATGTTTGGCCAGGCACCAGCTCTCGTAGCTATTTAAAGCAGTTTCATTACATTTTTAGGGAGATAGCAACAGCCACTGACACAGATGTTGAAACAGAGATTTTTTCCCGGTGCGCTCTTGGTGCACCTGTGCACATTTAGTGCCAAAATCCTGTTGTGTCTAAATGGGAGGTCCAAACATTCCACCCGCTTAAAGCATGAAAGCAAATATCACATTATTACTTATTATGAGCAGGCTCTGGGGTAGGCGTTTTGGCAGCAGCCCAGTATCTGAATGATGAGATGGGTCATGTGTACTCACACAGACACACACACGTCAGGGAGCGGGATTGTATATACAGTGTGCTCGAAAACACTTCCCCTTAAACAAACCATCACTGTGTTTCAGTTTCAGCACATTTATGTATCATCAGGTAATGTATAGAAGTGGAGGAGAGCATGTTAACAACCACTGATATCCATAAGGAAATGGGCCTATTATCTAAAATAAATAAATAAATAAATAAATAAATCATAAAAAACTGCAAAAAAATAAGTTTCTTTCTTCTGTGAAACACAAAAGATCATATTCTGAAGAACGTTTGTAAACAAAAAGCTGACAGTAGCCATTGATTTCTACAGTATGGAAAAATAAAAATACTATGGAAGTCAGCAACTAATTCTAAACTAATTTTACACAATGTAGGAAGAAACTAAATATAAAACTCAGACAATGCTATGTTTGACAATTTACATTTAAATAAGGAATGCATCAATACAATTCTGGTGTAAACTATTATTATTTTTTAAAGAATGACAGATGTAAAAACAGAAGAAATAAACATGCACAATTAAATATCCAATACTGACCAATACAACAAAAAGGCTCTAATATTGGTACTTGCATAAATTTATGAAATAGTTTTGTCATTCATTTTAGCAATTTAACACACACACACACACACACACACACACACACACACACACACACTTTTATACAAAGCATGCCACACATTTACACATCAACAAAACACACACTCACAGGCACCAGATGGACCTCAGAGCAATAAAGCAGAAGAAAAAAAAAATATTTTGTTCTCCCAGCAGTGTATCTGCAAATCTATTAACATTGTCTCTTCTTTCCTCCTTTCCTCCATTCTCTCTCTCTCTCTGCGCAGATGTTACAGGCACATTCCATTACACCTACACGTCATTACACTTAATGGCTCATTCAGATGAAAGCCAAGCGTGGACCTCATCTGTGACAGGACCCTAGAGCTGCATTTCTTGCTCCTTCTAACTGTTCTCCCCTCCGCTCCCTAGACTCCCACCCTAACTCCCCGATCAGGGAAGCGAGTGAGGCCCGGGGCCAAACATTTCCTGGAGTCCCTTTGCCCCCTTCATGTCCAGGTTTTCCTATAAGATGGGCTCCAAGAACTGAACCACATGCAAATAATCCCAAAACAATGTAATGCTGTCTTTCATATGTCATCTTTTTCTTCTTTAGTCTATACAAAAGATGAGATTTATCTTTGACGTCATTGTAAAAATGTTAAGATCAATTCTTTAATTATCTTTACTGTTATATAATACGGAGCACCGCACATGACAAGCAGGAAAAAATATAAGGCTAAATCGTGTGCACGATTTACTAATTCGTTCCCTCAATGTACTAAAACATGCACACGATTACTATAGCGCTCCCTCGATTTACTATTGCGTTCACTCGATTTATAAATTGTGCGCATGATTTACGAAATAGTTTGCAAAATTTGCAATAGTAATAGTAATCAAGTTAGATGTGTTCCTAGGTCAACATATTTTGTTAACCCTGGAACAACATTTTACTCCAAAAATATATTCTTGACCATTTCCCTACACCTAAACCTAACCCTAACCATGAGTAATCCCTAAAATCAGAGGAAATGATAGATGAATGACACTGATGTACAAGCAACAAACAGTGATTTTAAGCGTAAACTTCACAAAATCTATAAACTGGTTCTTCAAATCTGATTGGTTAATCACAATGTTGTTCCAGGGAACAACAAAGATGTTGTCCGAGGAACATGTCTCACTTTGTAAAATCAGGTTCTGCAATCGTGTGCACGTTTTAGTAAATTGAGGGAACGAATTAGTAAATCGTACGCACAATTTATTTATATTTTCTTGCATGTCATGTGCGGGGCTCAGTAATATAAATACTCCATTCAAAGGGATATTTAATAAAAAATGTATATCATTAACTCATGCTCATGTCATTCCATATTTTCTTTCTTCTGAGGAACACAAACACACACACACACACAAAATATATTTTTAAGAATATTTT
This sequence comes from Carassius carassius, assembly GCF_963082965.1. Classification (NCBI taxonomy): domain Eukaryota; kingdom Metazoa; phylum Chordata; class Actinopteri; order Cypriniformes; family Cyprinidae; genus Carassius; species Carassius carassius. Next base: position 19,554,101 of record NC_081762.1, read on the forward strand.
CAGCTCTGCAGAACCAAGTAAGTCTTTCAGGTTTGGAGCAACATGAGGTTAGTAAATGATGACAGAATTTTCTGGATTCCATTAATGGTTATATAAATGTTTTAGTAATTACTGTAAAAAGCATGTCTAATAAATAGAAACATAAAATTGAACAACAATTTATTAAAAGTTTAACAAAAGTTACATTTTATTTAGGACCCAAAGAAATATGAATTTATTTTTCTGGATTCAGTTTTAATGTTTAATATTAATATTCATAAATTAATTCATAAATTGGTCCCTTTCATTCATTACAATTTTTTTTTACAATAATTGTGCCCTATGGATTTTTTACATTTTTACACTTACATTTTTTCTTTGTTGTCCACTTAATGCTCTAAACATTCACTAATCCATAGCACAGTTTGATTAATTTTACAGCCCTACTTTTATCTTATACATCCAAAATTCCATTACTGTGGCCCATTATTCTGTAAATTCCATTTTTATTACTGAATTCTGTGATTCTGTCTGCGTTTTCTGCATCACAGGCCCTAGAACTGCAGCGAGAATGAATGTTTATTCATTCTTTCACATTCCAAAGCCAAACTTACAAGTGTTGTACTAACGCCTTCCAACAGCACAGGTGTCTCTAATGATGGTGTTGTGGCTTTTGAAGAAAGCTCAAGGCCTGAATTCACTGCTGTATCTCTTTTTCCTCTACATGGTGAACAAAGAATTAAGATTAGAAGAGCAGGGACACCCTCCCACCGAAACTGCCGAGGCGTTTCCATCCATCTCTGCTCAGCTATCATCATATTAACATAGATGACAATCTGGCGAGAAGGTGCTGATCAAAGATAAATTTCACACCCTGGCTCAGCTTCCTCTAATTACGCCATCTGTGGCACGTTCCTTCGTGCCATGCCGGGTGCAGATCTGTCAAACGCTGTGCATCAACGGAATGCACCGGAGACTAATCACCCCCAAAACCTCATGCTCACGGAGAGCTGCTCCCCCATCCCATTACACTCCCCAGCAATGCAGACAATCCTGAACCCCCCCACACTGCTCCAGCAATGCAGTTCCATACTAGATATTACTATATATTTTATTATTGACTCATTACACTTGCATTCGAGTAAAGTAGAGAGCAAACAATTTCCATAAACAATAAAACAGACTCATAAAAACACTTAACAGTATACTCCCCCATTAGGCATGAGTGCTGCCTTATTAAATGATATAAAATAGGAATTACTGGGCAGGTTTGGAGTTAATTATACATCAAGCTAAACAAACAACAGCGACCAGTTGTGCATGATGCACAGACAATGGATAGATTGAAACAGGAAAATGTCTGTCATTCTTTTAACTGCATGTAGGAAGGATGCCAGCATTTTCATCCACCTTTTTACACTTAAAACTAAAACACATTCAGGAATTCTGTTGAGGCTAGCCCACACTAAATGTTCAAAATATGAGACTGTACACATAATGCTAAAAAACAAACAAACAAACAAAAAAACCACACATAGATTTAACGGTTTTGTTCCTATAGTGCGTGGTGTGCCTCGATGTGACTAAGACAGCACACCACACACTAACCGACTCCATTCACAAACAACCAGACGGTCCTGACTGTGAACTTGGGAAATCTCATGCGGTCAGACATAACTTAGAGTAAACAAATGGCGGATGACGAGCAAGAATAAATGGCAAGAATTGCATTTGGATTTCTTTTTACCAAACATTTGCGGGGGAAAAAAAGTTTGGATGAAATAGTGAAGACCGTGTGATTGTGGACTTTACATGTACAGTGTGAGATGAAAGGTGAATAACACTTCTGTCTTGTGTCAGCTTGCTTTCTGACTGGGAACTGTTTTGTTCCACATGAACATTTGTCCTTGGGGTTCTCCTGACAAACCAGGATTTCCGTATGTTGTATGTTTACAGTTTGAGATTGGTGCGGGTCCAAAGCTCTTCCAAACTGATTCAATTACTCTTAATGCACCCCAAATAGCAAATACAGTCTTTTTAAAATTTATATTATTTATTCACTCATTCACTCATATCACCCATTAATACTTGACTTGTCAGTAATGATCTTTTTTTTTATATATTTTATAATATTTATAATAATATTTATATATTTTTTGACTGCCACTGGAAAGGAAATGCTTCAAATTAACAGTAAAAATACATCTTGTGAGATTTTGAGTTTTTCAGAGAAATGTTTACACTTACATTTTTGTAAATGTTCCCAAGAACAGCATGACCCTCACATGCCTACTTTGTATCCTTGCAACAAAGCCACTTACTAATTTTGGTTAACAAAAGCACATGCCTGCATGCGTTCACAGTCACTTCAATATGTTTATGAACAAAGGCAAATGGTGCAAGAGGTTTTTATTCTTTCAGTGCAATTAATTATTATTCTTTCTTTTTAATTTAGTAATACCTCTCATAAACAAGCCTCTTAATCACGCTATCACAAAATCAGGGAAATAATTGGCTGACTGCTTAAAAGATGTAATTATTGCGGTAACTTAGCTACTAAGAAATGAATCGATATGTCTTACAAGGACAAAAGGCCTTAACCTTAAACACTTATTGAATAACCAGGCAACAAAAGCAATGAACACATTTCATTTGACTTTGAAGTGGTGCTGGCAATCCAGTCTTTGTTGGATGCAGACATACAGTACATAATAGAGATTGTGTAACAACTGGCTTTTGGAATTTACATGTATTTTTCATCCATTTGATGAATACCAATAGATAATTCATAATGCTACATGAATAAATGATGAAAACATGAGATGACAAATCCTCGCTCCATTTCAGAGGAAGACGCTACATCAGACAGCATCTGCTGTGCATTTCAGCGGGTACACTTAATACTACCCTCCCAGTCACTGAAACCAGTCAGCAAAGAAAATAAGCACAGTGCATTCCAAGTAAGAGCCCTCTTCCAGAGCGTGGCCTGGTTAACCGCAGCCCTGGCACCGGGAGAGCAGAGGAGCTTCCTCCTGCCGCTGAGAGCCAATATATAGCACTACGGCACGCCTGCTGCCAGATGTTGGGGGAAGGGGAAGCTTTCTTTTTTTTATCAGTGGCGCCGGCACAATGTGCCACTGTAGCGGAAAGACACAAATCATTAATCCCTGGCCCCTGGGAGCCACTGATGGTGTTCTATGCTGTGACGGCGAAGCAGTGCCAGCTCGTCTCCACCTCCCCGTTCCCTCCAGACCTCACCTCGCTACAGCCCCTCAGTCCCACGGTTGATGAAGTTGTCTCAACTGCACCAGCCATTTCGCTGGCAATTATTGACTGCATTAGGCTAGCCAGGCAATGGGATGTGCTGCAACATTGAGCATGAAAGTTGCCGGATCAATAAAACCCATGTGGCGACAGCTGAGCGACTGGACATGAGGTTAGAAGAAAAGGACTTAACGTGATTATGGTAACCGGCAGGGTGGGGCACGACAGATAGCTAAGCAGCTTTACCGAGCAGAACTGTTTCATTTTTTTTTTTTATTCACTTTTATTATGTACATAGAGATGTCCCTATAAATCATGACTTATTCACTAACCTTTATTCCACAGCACCAATGAGCAGAGGTGCCATGTACAGGCCCAGATAAAATCTAATGACTTTTACCTTTACATATTTTGGTGAATTTTGGTATTTTGGAGACATATGGTGAATTTGTTTATTTTAGTGTAGTTTTTTATAAAAAATAAATAAATTAATTAATTAAAAAAAAGAACAAAAACCACAACAACTAAAATAAATAGTTTTAAATCCTGAAGCACGACGGACAGTTTAAAATCTCACAAATGAGTTTAGGCATCACAACAAGATTAACTTTAAGTGAGGGTTAGATGACTGCAAATATAATCTTAATCTAAAAATAGAATACATGAGCATGAGAAAATGAGAAATAAATGCATAAATTCACCAGACATTTTAATTGGTTGCACATGGAGCAATAAGGCCAGAATAGACAAAGATGTTTCTCAAAGGAAACTTTGCGTTTGGCAAGAAAACAACAAAAGAATCTCTTCATCATCAGCAGGGCTCTTGTGGATCCAGATAGTCTGAGAAGCCTTTAAAAACATCACTCAAGACACTAGCCTATCAGCTTATCTTATAGCTGCTTGCCTTAAAAGACACTTGGTTGGTAGTGTGATTTTGTTGTAAAGCTTCATAGAGTTTTAAAATATGCCACTTTTCTGGTTTCCTCACACTGAAAATCCAACGTGTAAATTGATGAAAACCTAAGGCAGGTCTTTTAGTTCACTCAAAAAAAAAAAAGAATGAAATATGAAATTGTCAAGAGGCCTACATGAGAATCCTGACAGTGGGAGGGAAGTACAGTACCTCACTCTTCACACAAATTGAACACAGTCCGCAGGTCATACAGTGGGAGAGATAAAAAGAGATATAACATCAAACAGACTTCATTTAACATTGTATTGGATTATACATGAAATACATTAACATTTTGGGCCAACATTTCCCTTCCTTTCACCCCTTGATCAGGTCAGGCTTTTATCCGAATGTGGTGAAGGTCAAAGGTTTCACACTGAGCCAAACCGAGGGAAGAAAGGAGGCAGAAGGAGGGCGGTAGAGGAGGAAGAGAGCATCTGTTTGTGATTATGGTGCAAATTCAAACCTGCTGATGAGTGTGAGGCGTGTCGTGCATCTCCTGGAGATATCCCAGATGGCCTGTGCCACCCTCTTCTATCTCCAGCCTGCTGGCACTGCCAGCTCATACGGCACAGACTGCAGCTTTGGCACACCGCTGATGCCCGGGACAAAAGAGAAACTTTCTAGAGGTCAATGTCAACGTGCTGAAGTCAGAGCTGCTCCATCACTGAGCTGGCAAGCCCACCCATTGTACCTCACTCATTTTTTACCTGAACACTCAGCAAATATTCAGCACACACAAATAACTTTTTCTAAATAGAAGCTCTGAATGACTTTCTAGACGAATGAAGAATTTTTATGCCAAATTTATGCTGATATCACAGAGGTGGGATGGAGTTTTTTTTTTGTTTTTTGGCTCTATTCCAATTTAACTTGCAGAATCAACTATAAGTAAACCATTTGCATGATGATTCACATGAAAAATGCAAACACTGGATTTCTGAGACGTTTGTTTGAGAATCCTAACAGAGCACCATTAGCTCCATCCATTTTATAAGTTTGGGATGGGACTTTCTGATTGTCCAAACAACTGGAGAGAGGGTGTGTGTCAGGAAACCTGTTTGAAGAGAGTCATTATTTTTTAATGTTTTCTCTGCTAAAGGAACAGAAGAATGGAGGACCAGGAGTGCCACATAAAAATACAAAGTAAGAATAAAATCGTCTCAAGGTTACGAATGTAACCCTGGTTCCTTGAAGGAACGAGACGCTGCGTCAAGCGCTTTGGGGAACGTCCCTGACGAGACCGACTCTGAATATCATGTGCAATCTTTCCAATGGAAGGGCGTGATGTCACGGGCGGGGTGACGTAGCGACCAGGAAGCTATAAAGGCACCTGCCACGCAGCTGGCTTCAGCTTCGAGTAGGGAAGCAAGCGCCGGCAGGGATGCCGGGAGTATGGATCTGCGACGCAGCGTCTCGTTCCTTCAAGGAACCATGGTTACATTCGGAACCTTGAGACGTTCCTTTTCAGGAACTCGAGCTGCGTCAATCGCTTTGGGGAACGATGTGCCCACGCTGCCAGACTTCCAAATCCCTGCCTAGTGTGTATCCAAAGAGCACAGCTAAGACGAGAGAACAGAAGAGCCCAGAGTGGCTCTCATATCAAGGTCATAAAATCTGGCAAATGTAGAGGGCGTGGATCATCCCGCAGCGTTGCAGATGTCCAAGAGGGACACACCTGCTAGAGAGGCCTTAGAGGCAGCCATACCTCGAGTGGAGTGAGCCTTGGCTCCCAAAGGAAGGGGAAGACCAGAGGACTCATAGGATACGTTGATAGCCTCGACTATCCAACGACTAAGGGTCTGCTTAGAGGCAGGAAAACCCTTTTTATGAAGACCGTAGTAAACAAGCAATTGGTCAGATTTTCTCCACAGGCTGTGGAAGTATGCGTCCAGCGCTTGAACTGGACACATACAGTTTAGCTTCTCCTGGTCTGGCTCCCGAAAGGGAGGAGGGCAGAAGGCCTGCAGTACAATGGGTTGTGGAGTAACAGAGGGAACTTTAGGAACATAACCCGCTCAAGGGTATAAGAATGCTTTGGCCATACCAGGGGCAAAGTACAAGTAGGTAGGGGCCACCGAGGGGGCCTGAAGATCTCCAACTCTCTTTAGAGAAGTAATAGCCAGTAACAGGGCAGTCTTAAGGGTCAGATGTCTATCTGATATATCTTGAATTGGTTCGAATGGAACTTTACAGAGAGCCTCTAACACCACAACCAAGTCTCACGGGGGAACACGGGACCGTACTGGAGGTCTCAGCCTCAGTGCACCGCGGAGGAAACGTGTAACTAGGGGGTGTCTACCCACTTACTGACCGTTGAAAGGGACGTGGTAAGCAGCTATGGCCGCCACGTACACCTTTAAGGTGGAGTTAACCCCGCAGAGAGCCTAGCTTGGAGAAACTCAAGAACTGTACCAACTGGGCAGTTAACAGGGTCAAGCTGGCGGTCTCTGCACCATGAGGTGAAGAGCTTCCACCTCAGGGCGTACAGTTTCCTCGTAGAGGGAGCTCTGGATTGGAGGAGGGTCTCAACAACCTCGGTTGAGAGACCGTAAGCTATGAACTGTGCCCCCTTAGGGGCCACACCCACAACTTCCACAACTCCGGGCGAGGGTGAATTATTTTGCCCTGCGCCTGAGAGAGTAGATCTGTCCTGATCGGAATTGCCCATGGAGAGCCGTCGAGGAGAGAGATCAGATCTGCGAGCCATAACGGGCCCAACCAGAATGGGGCTAGTAATAGAAGCCGGACCCCGTCCCGGCATCTGCTCCCACAGTCCATCTCCCAGGAATATACACTGCTCCGAATGAGAGGAGTTTGTCCTGGGACCACATAAGGATCTGGTGTGCCAGCTTGTACAAGGGGCGCGAATGCAGATCTCTCTGGTGACTGATATAAGAAATCACCAATGTGTTGTCGGTGCGCACCAACACATGGTGACCTCTCAGGTCTGGGAGGAAATATTTCAATGCTCGATGCACAGCTAGCATCTCTAGACAACTGGTATGCCATGTCAGATGGCGACCGCTCCACAGACTGCGGGCAGGGTGGCCACTCATGGCCGCACCCCAACCGGTGAGGGACGCATCTGTCGCTAGCGTTACACAGCGACCAAGAGCTCCCACGCCCAGCAGTGCCTCCAGTACATCTAACTTCATGAGTCAAATAACTGTCATTATATTCCTCAGAATTTAATGCAATCAAACAATCAGACAAGTAAATACGGTCTGGATTGTGATACAATACCCATTGAAGTGATATATTGAACTTCTCGAAGTTAGATAACAGTCATTAGATTCCTCAGAATCCAATGCAATCCAACAATCAGACAAGTAAACACGGTCTAGATTGTGATATAGTACACATTGTAGTGATATATTGACTTCTCAAAGTCATCATATTCCTTAGAATTTAAAATAAACAAACAATCAGACAAGTATACACGGTCTAGATTGTGATACAATACACATTGAAGTGATATATTAACTTCTCAATGTCATTAAATTTCTCAGAATTTAATGTAATCAAACAATCAGACAAGTAAACACAGTCTAGATTGTGATAAAGTACACATTGAAGTGATAGAACTGACTCTTCCTTATTAAATGGAGTTTAAATAACCAGACACGTGGTCGGGTATGGAAAAATTCACATCAAAACTGAAAATGATGTAATACACGCATTGCCTCGACAGCGTGCGAATAGCTTAGTCACACAAACAATATTAATCCCCTCGGAGATTAAATAGCTGCTCATTAACGCTGCCCGTATAATGTTAGGCATAACACTGTTTGTTGTATACTGGTGCTTATGCAACTTAATGTTTGTGCAACTACAAGCTCGCCGACGCCCTCCGTGTCAATCTCCTCGGAGAAAGAAAGGCAGAGCGTCAAGCCCGATGCTCGGGGGGGAAGAACCGAAGCTTAGGCTTCCGAACCCCGGAATCGGGCAGATCTGGTGGGTAAGGTAGGAGATAAGGACGTGCCCGTCTCCATTCCATTCCTCCGAATGCCGGCGCAGCTCCGCCTCGGCGAAAGCGGGACCAGCATCGCGAGTAGCGCTGGCGAAGGCTCACTTCTCGAAGAGAGCCCTCCGGGATCGAAGCGCACATGAAATCATACGCAACGCGCTTTGATCCTGGGCAGACCACGCACAGAGCGTGTGTATCCCCGCCTCAAACGTTTAGCTTTGTTGAGTAGGGAGGAACACACAATCTGAACGCGGCCTGGATTCACCCTTCAGATGCCAGTCTTAGCTTTGCTCTCTGACATACTATAGCTACTTAAAGGAGCTAATAGTGACAAACGACAATAAATAAGACTGACAAGACAGAAAGACATGCACACATAGAGCGCTTGCTGAAGGACAAGAAGCTGAAGCCAGCTGCGTGGCAGGTGCCTTTATAGCTTCCTGGTCGCTACGTCACCCCGCCCGTGACGTCACGCCCTTCAATTGGAAAGATTGCACAAGATATTCAGAGTCGGTCTCGTCAGGGACGTTCCCCAAAGCACTTGACGCAGCTCGAGTTTCTGAAAAGGAAACCAATTTAATCAATCAATAATCTCCAAATATGTCTGTTACAAACATACATATTAATTTTTTTTTACATATAACAATAAATAACAAATAAATAATGTTCATTTTTTTATTGATAGATAAACTGACATTTTAAACTGTTTAATTGACGTTATAAAATTTACTTAAAACAACAACAACAACAAAAAATTAAATGCAATTTTGAAATTGGAATTAGAAAATTTATTTGTTAATTGCTTTTCTTTATCCATTTACAAGTCAAGTGTCAAGTAAGTCAAATAAGCTGAATTCACTTTTAGGAGCGATTGATGAATTTGACTAAGTTTTAAGATATGCCATCTCTCCCACATACCACTATGTAAATGTACAGCTATGTCTGTCACTGGACAGTATGAGAGGAAGTGTCATCTTTAAAACATAAGCAGGCCTACAGATTGATTAGCACCTGACTTAATGCAATGCATGTTGATTAGAAAGTTTGTCTCACTTATTGCTTTAATAAATGTTTAAGTGTCAGTCAAAGTCCTCCTTATAGAAGACAGTTCTGTAATTTTTGAGTGATTTAAATTAATTGAAATTAAACCAAGGTGAGATTTTCTTGCTTCCTCTTTCCTGTTTCCTTTCATCGGTTCTGGATTACATCATTAACCTTTTTACCCAATTCCAACCACCAAAGAACGCCATGTTGGAACGTCTTCTTAACTAATTCTCAAACTTCAGTTTTGCAGAAGTCGCCAACTTTAAAAGTGAAGTCACTACACAGAAAATGAACTGATACAGAAATTAAGAGTGTATGAAAGATGTGCAGAGGGTGAAGGATGGAATCATTTGAAATGGGCTGGTTTTCAAATTAAAGCACTAATAATTTGAGGAGCCAGATATAAATAATGAATGGTTAATGTTACATCGTGACATAGTGCTGATGCTTCTGATGGAGGAAAACTGAAGGAATAAAGATGGAATGATGGAATGCAATCTGCTCTGTTTACCCCCTTCACTTCTGATTGTGACACATTGAACACAAAAAGAGAAAGATGAGGAAGAGAGAGGGAAGAAGTGCAAGATACTTGGCACTATGTCCCGAAGGCACCTGTTGAACTGGCACCATTTGCCCATAAAAGTGTTTGCAAGCCCCACACTGAGCTTCGTCTCCAACCAGAGAAAGACTTCAGAGTTTACCCCAGTGCTTTAATACACTGTGAAAAAAAAGGAAGACAAAAAAATAAAAAGACAGATCGAGAAGATGAAAGAAACCATCAGCTCCTGAGCTAACAGTGATCAAAGGGATGTTAAATTGTGCGGTTCACATTGAAAGACTTGAGTCCATTAACAAGAAAATGTTACGCCTACTCTGAGGCATCGGTCTGAATCACTCATCTGCTCAGAATTGATTCACGGCTATCATCTAAGTTTTAGGAAGAAAACAAAGTTGACTAAAAGATAAATTTAACCTCCGTGAAGTGTCCATGAACTGTCAAAAGTAATTTTTCAGTCTCCTCAGGTATCCAGACCCCACCGAGTTAATTCCAGCAGGGGCCTGGTGTGTGACTTTAATTACATGTACCCTTTCCTCTTTTAATGTCTTTATTTTATTACTTTGATGTGATTTATTTTACAGAGCTTTGACATAATTCAGCTAAAAAAACTCTTTCTTATCAGTGAGTCACCCCACATGGCTGCATCTGAATTCAATTATTTCTCATCATCTCATGCTGTGAGCGAGCGCTAACTCTGAGGCTATCACTAACTTTAACCTCTTTTTTTCCCTTTGTTTTTGACTTCTTCCAAGTGAAGGTCAATTTTATATAAATCCAGACATGCTTGATTGGTGTACAATATGTTAATCAGCAATAACAAAGAACTGTAAGATAACTATGTAGTGTCAGCCAATGATAAACACGAGGCTCTTCATTGACAATCATACAGCTCAATTAATCCAAACAGCGAGTACGAGTAAAAATGTGAACTACTGCTAAACCCTTAAAATGTACAGTCCCACTAATGTACACAAGCTAAACATTAAGTAATAATATCTGGAAATGCATTTTAGTCCTGCTATTTTCATCTAAACATACTGTTTTGAAAAAAAAAATGTGTCAACATGCCAGATTTTTTATTCCCCATTACATTATTACAAGATTACATTATGTATGATGTCAAATGAACAGTGCTGTAATGCTGTTACAGCTTGCTGAAGCTGGAACACTGCAGCATATGGTAAAACTACACAACATTAGCCATTTTGGAGCATGTTCCTCCCCTGTGTCTGGATGGCAGAGTGCCTCAGTAAATAAAATATCATCAGAAATGACTTATTGACTCGCTTATCGCAGACAATGTTCATTCTGGACTGCCAGCGAAGCAGGCACAGGCTTTGAATGGAAACAGAAGCATATGTACGCACACACACACACACACACACACACACATTGTCAGCTCACAACGCGCTTGAGCGAAACACGCCATCGCTGTGTTGCGTAAACATTAATACTGACAGAAATACAATCGTTCTGGTGTTTTTATTTCTCTGTTGTTTCCAATGTCAGTCCAGGATCCATGTGAGCTGTTTACAAAGGTCACCTGTCTGCGAGTCTCCGCAGCCCAACCTGTTTTCCCAGCATCTTTCTTCCCACCTGGAGCTGCATGCCCCTCTCCACACTTCAGTGCCTAATTATATCCAAGACTTGTAAATGTATTCATATTCATGGAGGCACAGATGCTAAATTAACTGTGGCAGGGACACATCTCACTGTGCCGGCTTCACAATCTGCTTCCTCTAGATACGGAGGGAGGGATGTGAAGGGGGGAGGAGGACAAGAGAGAGCGAAAACAAAGAGGCAAGAGGAAGAAGAACAGGAGGAGGAGGAAGGGAGAAGTAGAAAAGGGGGTAATGGTGGCAAGGCTGGTTATTGAAACTGAGTAGCAAGCATCTATCTGGGGATAGAGGAACCGAGGGCAGGTCTGCGACGCCTGGCTTCTGATGAGTGACAAATCAAAAAGTCGAGCTGAAACTTCCCCATGATGCCTGAGCCCGTGGCACCAGAGCGAATGCACTTCTACTTTCCTCTCTCTCTCGTTCTCCTGCTAAAGCCAGGCAGATGGAGGGAGGTGCAGCAGTGCAGAGCGAACAGATGGCCGCTCCAAACTTGATATATGAAATTAATAACGTTTCTCAAATAGAATACAGACACAGGAATACATTGCCTGAATTTTAATAACTGATGATTTTTTTCCCTCCTCCTATGCATTTGCAAGTCAATGAGAGAAGCGGAGAAACAAATATACAATATGTCAAAATTTGAGGACAGTTTTATTCAAGTGTAAAATAGAGAGTATAACTGAACACATTGACGTGGACAAAAGAAATGATGTTTTGATGTTGCTGAATAAACTGTTGTAATTGTGCAATATGTGATCCGTCCACTGCATTGGAAATTTAATGGATATAAACCGTTTATCCAGAAATTTTTATTTAAATTGGTGATTTATATACATTTATATTTTATAAGTAATACTTATTTATGTGGTGCCAAAAACAACAAGGGGATCTCAATAGGGGTAACATTATTGAACAAAATATGGTCTACTACATGGTCGAATCAAATATGGTCGAACAAAATGAGCTTTTTTTTATGGTCAATGATATCTAGAGAAAACGGTGGTACTGTACATGATAAAATGCTTATATATATATATATATATATATATATATATATATATATATATATATATAAATTCTGAAAATGTTCAAATATCTGATGATAATTATAATAATGATAATTAATCTAATAAAATTTATATAATGAGTTGAAAAAGTGGTTTATGAGCAATGGCATTTAACTAAATTTTATATTATTTTGTAAAAAAGTGACTGAATGATTAAATAAATACTATAATGATTTAGAATATTTGATAGAATGTATTTTATAATATTTTGATAAAATGCCTCATTAATGTCTTCAAATAAAAAATTAGCCAATTCTACAAAGAAGCTACATAGAAGAGAGTAGACATTTTTGGCCAGCATGCTTCATTATTTGCAAAATTAAAAAGGGGCACAATGCAGGGTGATGAAAAATAGTGATTTGGCTTTGTCACACTTCTCTACTACTCATTGTCAACTTGTTACAGGAAGAGTTGCACTAACAACATCTGAGCTATTATGATTCAATTGAAAAATGTTCTGTAGATATGCAGTGTCACTACATTTAGTTAGATACTTCTCAACACTGTGACAAAATGCTCAAGCTGACTCACACATTTAACTTGCCTTAGTGTTTGGAGAGCATAAATAAGTGAGACTCATTCTGTTGAGATGCAGAAGATAAGCAATCAAGTGCCACTCAGTATGTTGTGCCAAACGTTTTCAACACATTCAAACCACTGTGTCATGTTAAACCTTCTTGACACTCATCCAAGAATTCAGGGACGGTCTCAATTACTCAATATCTGCATCTGTTCTGGAAAGTCGGAGAGACTCTCAACAGATGAAAAAGAGGAGATGCCGTAATTGAGAGCAGGCTGCATGCTGCGTGGGTTTCAGCAGATGTAATGCACTGGAGCAGAATTAGGTTAAAAGGCGGAGTGTTCATTTTTACAGTCTCTGGTGGCCACTGAGCCTGTCACTAGTGCTTGTGACTGCATTATAAAACCCACTTCACACACTACCATCCCATGTCGGTATTGGAAAACAGCCCGGGAATCTCCCCTCTGGGTCTTCCAGCACAAGCCGTGACACTGGGGACTTCCTTTTAAACAGGGCACAGTGGGAACCGGCCCGGCTTTCTCGCTTTCACTTAGTCATGGCAAACACGGATGACGATATAGAACAGACGCAGAGCTGTTTCCTCCCTTTCTTGCCCTTCTCAAAGACCACCAAGCCTGAACACAAACAAGGTCGGCCAGATTAAACCATTTTAATGTGGTTAGCTGGTCCCCCAGCCAGGCCAAATGTATTAACTTGATATGTTTTAATGGTTTCATAGGGTTTGTGAACTGCTGACAAAACATCTTAATTAAACTGGTTTGCTGGTTTTACCTGGTATTCTAGTCTGGGCTGTTGGCTGGTTTTAGTGTTTGTTTTATTTTTTATTTTTTTTACCTGATCAGTCTGGGGTTACACTGGATTAAGTAAATCTTTATAGCAGGGAAGGCTGGGAGTCCAGCTGGCTGAGTGGATAAACCAGCTAAACATCATCTTGGTTGGGCTTACAAACCAGGGGTGCATTTTTTTATAAGCAACTATGGTCGCAAGTTCTGTCTTTACCAATAGAGTGGAATGAAACCAACAACTATAGTTAGCTAACGATGCTTTAAGGAAACACACTCCAGGTAAACAGCAGCTAGACCACTTTAAATCAGCTAAAACCATCTTAAACCACCTTAGGCTGATATGATTTAGTTTTTGCAGCTAAAATATCCAAGTAATATATCTTTATTTGTGGATACTGTAACATAATACGGAATGGGATTTTGGGAAAACTCAAGAAAAAATATTCCATTGGTGTTTTGTTTCTGCGGCTTCAATTATTAATTAGAAATGCTGCACTGTAAAAAAAAAATGACTGAAGAAAATGCAACATACACCCTATAAATTTTGCAACAGGAATGCAACAATTTCTTCAATAACATGAACAACATGTCTACAGAAAAATGTTAAGCTTGTCTACATGGACCGCACTGGAATCAAAACAGTTGAGGATAGACGGTTTCCTCAGTGTGGGAAACAAGGACGTGTCTCATTTAAAAGTTCATCCTCATACATTATTTAAGTTGTTTTTCCATTAAATCCCCCGTTATTTTGTTATATAGATGACCAAATGAACTCATGACACACTCACTTCCAAAAACCATCTGAGAAACTACAGGCACGAAAATTCGCGAATGAAAATGGTCCATATTTCTCCTATGTTGAGGTTGAGTGATTGACTTAAGCCCTTCACACATTCTTAGACTCCAAGAAGAGCTTTGCTCCCATCTTCCCCGAACTACTTCCCACATGCCATTATCAGTCTGGGCAATGCAGCAGTAGAAAGGTATGTCTCAATCCACAAGGTATAAGTTTCTCCCAAAACAGAAGGTAAAGTTGGCTCTCCGCTCCACACTCAGAGAGTGTTACTTACTGGGTATTGTGGTGGTCATACTGTGTCCCGTATGGCAGTGTATTAACGAACAGCATGCAAACACCTTCTGTTGAAACATCTGCGACAGGCACATTTTTAGGCTGCCTTCCAAATGTGAAAAAAGGAAAAGAAAATGTTCTCGATCTGCTGCTTTCTGCTTTGGAAGGTGTGCAAAATATCTCTCTCACAGATGCGCCTGTTTTTTCTTTCTCTTTGGCCTCACTTTCCACTCTCCCTTATTTTAAACTGTCATTCATTGGCTGCGCACAATACAAAGTCTTACAAGGACAAGAACAGAAGCAAGTATTCAGAAAAATGTTCAGCAGGCATTCCTTTTTTTTCTTTTTTTTTTTTTTTACAGACACAAAAATTTGACAGAATTCAAATCCAAACCAAGCCCTGAATGGTACCTACCTAAAAAAATTTGACTGAACACACACTGATGTTCAATGTTCAGTTATATTCTTGAAGTGTAACAAATGCGATTCGACGGTGGTTATGCAAGTGTTGGTTCAAAGGCATTAAAATTCTTGTCTGAAAAACATAAATATTTCCCTTAATTTGTCATTTCAAACTAAAAAATCTAATGATAATCTACTGCTTCCAAGATGTATTTACCTCCCACTACAGGCCTAGTCACATAGTCTGCCTGGGCATCAATGAGTCAGTGCTCTGTGAAGACACCACACAGTGACTCTGCACGCTTGTTTACCAGCACTTCCCATAATGCTGTCCTGATTCCTGCTGGCATAGTATGCAGTGTCAGAGAGGGATAGATGGATGAAGATAAAGAGAAAAGTTGAAGCCTGTAGTGTTATAAGTTACTAGAGCTGAATGCAGAAGCTGCTCCCGAGTTAAGTGAAACTACTTGGAAAATATCTGAGACAGGCTGGAAAAAAGTCCCCATTGATTACATATGCAGATGTGACATCTGTGAACTTGACATTATTTCTGACTACATTTTCTGGAAGCGCATTTTCACAGACAAAAGCATTTCGAATGCCTCCGCACCAATATAAAGCTCTTTTAGCAAAACGCCAAGCACTCTCCCATGGCCCTGAGTGCTTCACAGCTGAATATTTGCTCTACTTACTGACCTATTGCATGAAGATGTTTTTTTATCCAAAAGTTACATGACCTGTTTGATGCTGTGTACACAATTCCTTGGCATGGCAGTACATAGCTGGCCAAAGAGGCGCCTGTTGTAAAAATACACAATGAAGCTCGGCTGGAGCTCTGCAGACTCTCAAGCCATAACGTCATGCATTCCTTCTGTTTCGACTCATTTTCCAGCTTTTCGTGTTTGCCCCCGAACAAGTTTATAAAAAAACTTCCAATGTCGGCCAATTATTTTTTACTTTGAAGGTCATAAATCAAAGCTGACTAATAAAATGAAGACAGCCAAGTATAATTTCATGTGTGACTCCAACTGGATTAAAATGAAACCAGATGGGCTGGTATAAGGCCACTAAACATATCTGGATCGGCACAGTAAAAGTCTGTGTTTTCCTTTTTGCACAAATTACTGTGGGGCTTCGTATTGCACTTTAAATCAAAGTCCAAGCTTGGTGAAGAGGGGCTCTCTCTCGCTCAATGCACAAAGACACGAATGTTCTGGCTAGCCTCTAGATTGCACTAGTGATCCCCTGGGTGTTAGGGTTAATGCTATTAGAGTTTTCTTCAACATTCACATAGATTTTTGCATCCTTCTTTCTCTCTGAAAGACTGTTTGGGTCAGTTACAGTCAATGTACAGTAAAGCACTACAAAAATCAAAGATTTACCCTGAACAGTCAACATTTTTTTTTGTTTTATTTATTTATTTATTTATTTCATTTAATTTTTTATCATCTAACATGAGATGAAGACTCAAATTTAAATTTCAGCCTAATAAAATGGTTTTGTTTTATGAGGGCATACTTGTTAAGATCACATGACCAGCTAATTTATATTGGTAACCTAAATCCCAATATACTTTGGTTTTTATAAGCGGTGCATGGGAAGTAAATTCCATCATCACCATGGTAGATATGTGCCTATTGAAACAACAACAGAACCCCAGGTTAACCAACATTTGTGAGGGGAATAAGAAGAGATACTCACAATTATAGTTCTGACATGACAACTCTCTGAGAGTTTTAGCATGGTAATGTACAGTACATAATAGTGTTAACGTGTTTGTTCTTGGCCGAATAGAACTGATATGCTACTGCTGTGACAGAGTAAGTCCTGAGACTTGCTACTGCCAATAAATCCACATACATGCTGCTGTAAGCAAGAAATACTGCTGCTGTACATATAACATATATAATTCCCACATTTATTATACATGAAATAATCCCATAGCAGATCTATACAGGTTGAGCTGGGGAAGGTTAAGGATTTCTGATGCACACTCCAACTGCTACACCAAGCCCTAGCCGAGTATTTGAATGTTGAGCAGAAATCTCATTGGCTGCTAATATGAAAAGAACCAATCAGCTGCAGCATGTGAATAATAAAGCCATAATGTCAGACTGAGTTAGAACAGAATGGACTCTACCATGTAGTGTTTCATTGCAGAACTTTGGATATAAAATGAGTACAAAGACATATTTTGGTCGCAATTTATTTTAAGGTAAAATTCTCACCATTATCAAACCATTAATGATGACTCTTGCCTCAATAAACTCTAAATTTGCTACTTATTTATAGTTGGTAAGGTAGCTGTTAAACTAGCTAAAGGGGTCATCGGATGCCCATTTTCCACAAGTTGATATGATTCTTTAGGGTCATAAAGACACGTCTGTAGCATACTTTGGTTAAAATGTCTCAATGGTAGTGTAAAACAACACCCCTTTTACCTTGTCAAAAACCGCTTTGTTCACAGTGACCCATTTGGACCCTGTACTAAAGTGTTAACCTTTTTTTTTTTCATTTATAACATTTGAAAAGTAATAGTGCAAATACTGGACAAGGATGAAACTTATCCTCATCCTTGGGGGTCTATCATAGTCAGTGAAAGATATTCATCTCAACAACCTCCTTGCCTAGACCAATATAAACAAGATATCACTTTTAAAAGTGCACAATTCACAGACTGACGCTAGATCTAATGGATGCTTGAGATCCAATCTTTCTAAACTAAGACACATGGTAAAATATGCATCAGTTCATAAAAAATGGAAACAAAGGGGTGCAAGGATGAAAAATAAAGAGGGATGGAAGAAGAGGAGAGAGTATCAACTTTTCCACCTTCAGTTCTCATCCAGGGATCCCACCAGCATGGTAATCCTAAGCCTGATTTTCTCATTACACTGTAAGATGGACTCAGTGAAACAAAGAGAGGGTTTTGTGGCTTTCCAGAGCTCACAGAATTTATGGTGGACGACCATAATATTTTCATTCCCCACTACTTCAAGCTACAGCCTCAGAAAAAGGCTAAAATAACAGAGCTATCTGGATTTATTAAAAGCTGGGATGGACATGGTCGCTTCACATATGGTCTTTAAGACTGCCGAAGTCAGGAAGGCTTTCCAAGCATAACACGACTCATCCATCTCAGAGACTTGGACTACTTCATCAGCTGATGATTAAAAAGTTCAGGGGTGAAGGATCTGCACTCTGTGAGAAATTATTTGGTAAAACGAAGCATGGTTTGATCTGTAAGGCTTAACACTCCCATCTAGCAAAGCCTGCCATTTAGATTGGCACTGCTTCTTTTTCATTGCACTGTGGTTTTCCCTGTACGCTGAAAGGAACTAAATCAGAGGGTCTGAGATATGGAATATACATTTCATAGTGTCACATTGTTTTACAATCATAATTTACCATATTGTTATTTCAACAAGGTAATCATTCATTTCTTCCATTTCTTAACAACTATAGTATAATATAGCACACATTAATCTAGAACATAAAATATACATTGAATTGTTGAAGTATACTGTATATAATTAATGAAGTTAATAGTTTTAGCTAGAGTAGCATATCTTGAAGAGACGCACCAACAAATCACATATTATAACAGATATATAGTCAATATTATACTATTTTGTCTAAATGAATTCACACTAAAAACCTTTCATAGATTTCAAGTATACCCACCCACCCCCATCACAGATATGAAAATGATAAAATCTGATCCAAACTGATCCCTGACTGAAAAATTTCCGAACACTGCTGTTTACAATGAGGTTGAAATTATTTTCATATTATTGCTAATAACGGATATATGGTACATATTCAAATTATATTCTATTTTGTCTACATGACTTCAAAATAATAATCTAAAAACTACAATCAAGCATTTACATTTAAAATGTATTTTGGCATTACAACATTATAAATGTATAAAAACAATGATATTCCTTTTGTCATTTGATTAATATTACATTTTGTTAGTGTTTTAATTTTAAGATTAACTTAACCTTTAATCATCCTTTGGGGTCAAAATGACCCCAATGGATTTTTCCTTCATTTTTTAAAAGTGTTACCTTCATCGCAGGGGCATGAAACTCGGTGACATTTCCTAAATCATCTATCTAAACATGCACAAAAAAACTGGGCTTGATTTGGTTGTTCTAAAGGTGTGTAAAAAAAAATTTACCTTTTAAGGTCTTTGGGGTCAAAATGACCCCACATTGAAAATGAATGGGAAAATGCAAAAAATGACTTTTTAAAATTTTGTTTGTCAAAAAAATAAAACTAAATCCATTATAAATCTGAAAATTTCTACAAATAAACCAAGATCTGGTCCTAGAGCATAAATAAAAAGTAGAACGAACTTTGTATCTCATACACACACACACACACACACACACAAACACACACATGTATGTGACTGCAACAGAGAGCATTTTTACAGAAATTGGCAAATAAAATTAACTAAACTGGCATAAATCTAAAAATTTTTACATTTAATTCAAGGTCTGGTCCTAGAGCATAAACCCAAAGTGGAACAAACTTTCTATCTCATACACACACACACACACACACACACACACACACAAACATACGTATGCCACTGCAACAGAGAGCATTTTTATAGAAATTGGCAAATAAAATTAACTAAACTGGCATAAATCTAAAAAATTTTACATTTAATTCAAGGTCTGGTCCTAGAGCATAAACGCAAAGTGGAACAAACTTTCTATCTCATACACACACACGCACACACACACACACACACAAACATACGTATGCCACTGCAACAGAGAGCATTTTTATAGAAATTGGCAAATAAAATTAACTAAACTGGCATAAATCTAAAAATTTTTACATTTAATTCAAGGTCTGGTCCTAGAGCATAAACCCAAAGTGGAACAAACTTTCTATCTCATACACACACACACACACACACACATACACACACACACAAACATACGTATGCCACTGCAACAGAGAGCATTTTTATAGAAATTGGCAAATAAAATTAACTAAACTGGCATAAATCTAAAAATTTTTACATTTAATTCAAGGTCTGGTCCTAGAGCATAAACCCAAAGTGGAACAAACTTTCTATCTCATACACACACACACACACACACACACACACACACAAACATACGTATGCCACTGCAACAGAGAGCATTTTTATAGAAATTGGCAAATAAAATTAACTAAACTGGCATAAATCTAAAAAATTTTACATTTAATTCAAGGTCTGGTCCTAGAGCATAAACGCAAAGTGGAACAAACTTTCTATCTCATACACACACACGCACACACACACACACACACAAACATACGTATGCCACTGCAACAGAGAGCATTTTTATAGAAATTGGCAAATAAAATTAACTAAACTGGCATAAATCTAAAAATTTTTACATTTAATTCAAGGTCTGGTCCTAGAGCATAAACCCAAAGTGGAACAAACTTTCTATCTCATACACACACACACACACACACACATACACACACACACAAACATACGTATGCCACTGCAACAGAGAGCATTTTTATAGAAATTGGCAAATAAAATTAACTAAACTGGCATAAATCTAAAAATTTTTACATTTAATTCAAGGTCTGGTCCTAGAGCATAAACCCAAAGTGGAACAAACTTTCTATCTCATACACACACACACACACACACACACACACAAACATACGTATGCCACTGCAACAGAGAGCATTTTTATAGAAATTGGCAAATAAAATTAACTAAACTGGCATAAATCTAAAAAATTTTACATTTAATTCAAGGTCTGGTCCTAGAGCATAAACCCAAAGTGGAACAAACTTTCTATCTCATACACACACACACACACACACACACACAAACATACGTATGCCACTGCAACAGAGAGCATTTTTATAGAAATTGGCAAATAAAATTAACTAAACTGGCATAAATCTAAAAAATTTTACATTTAATTCAAGGTCTGGTCCTAGAGCATAAACCCAAAGTGGAACAAACTTTCTATCTCATACACACACACACACACACACACACACACACAAACATACGTATGCCACTGCAACAGACAGCATTTTTATAGAAATTGGCAAATAAAATTAACTAAACTGGCATAAATCTAAAAATTTTTACATTTAATTCAAGGTCTGGTCCTAGAGCATAAACCCAAAGTGGAACAAACTTTCTATCTCATACACACACACACATACACACACACACAAACATACGTATGCCACTGCAACAGAGAGCATTTTTATAGAAATTGGCAAATAAAATCAACTAAACTGGCACAAATCTGAAAAATGTCACATATGCAACATGGAACAAGCTTGTAATATATATTCTATAATATTCTGCTTGTTCTTTCACATGTTTATTAGCCATGTGATTTATAAAAAAAGTTGTTCTGTGTACCCTTCACTCCTGTTCATTACAGTTTATTGGTGCTGTTGTTTTGTATTATATTGGTTTATTTACTTTTAAAATTCATCTTGTTCTAAAATCTCTTGTTCTAAAAAAATAAATAGTTGTTGATAAATAATTTTCTGAAATAAATAGTGTGTGATTACAATCATGTCATAGTGGTGACTTGTTTTTTTCAAATGTATGTATAATAATTTGCAAAAGCAGATAATTCAAAATATATTAGAAAACAACAACAAATTCTAACTCTGACAAAACTACAGATTTTTTTATGTATTTCAAAATGTTTAAATAAATATTCACAAAATATATATCATAAAGTTGTGAGGAGAAGTTGAAGCATCAAGAAAAATGAAGTGAAAATGAATGAGTCTCTATAGCACTCTAGTGGATACATGTGGCCATTGCACTTTAATTCCTAACCCATAAGAAATAAAGTTTTTTGACTAACCTTTAGATGGCAGTATTCTATCCCTAACACATAGAGCAATGTCCAGAAACTATTTAGATTTAATTAAGATCATCATTTAAGTGATTTTTTCTTTAAAAAATCATTTTTCATGAGCCAATTTATGGCCTAGTTATGTAATTGTGCAGTAAATAGGTAAAAAACTTCAAAATTTCCACAAAAACACAGCATAAATGTATAGTTGAGAAGTAAATAAAAAAAATGATATATAGTTTTCCATATAAAAAATGTATATTTCCTTATGCAATCGCTTTTTAAAAGTTTGGGGTAAAAATGACCCCAAAGACTTTAAGTGTTGTCCTTTTTTAGGAGTGATTAAAGGTTAAAATGAGAGGTAGATGACAGCAAAGATAATCTAAATGCAAAAATATGGGAACAATGCTCGCAAAATTGAATATTGACTCATAGAATAAAGAAAAATCTAATATTGGCCAACATCTGACAAGGTACAGATATATCGGCATTATGCTTTCTAGGAAGTATATAAAATTCAGCTTGCCCAGAGGCACCAGAGACCAGACATTGGGCAGACTGTATGTTAACAAGCATGAAAAGATGTTAACCAGAACTAGGGAGGGATCTGGACAAGGTACTAACTAACAGTTTGTGTCATGCAACACAAGTCTGTAGAAATATGCTTCATGTACATACACATACTTTGGTAGACATCATGTATCAGCTGCAATCAGGCTGCTACAAGGCAGCTTTCATATCTTCATAACTATTGGTTTAAATGAGTAACCTCTTGGGGACTGTTAATCAACTATGGAGGTTGGTTGAAACAGAACCCATTCCCTTAGAGAACGGCACAGCCAAACCGTCGCATTTGACTAATCCAATGCCAACTATTCTATCTGAAGAAGTCTATTAGTCATCTCTCAAACAGTTATTGCAATCTCGTGGGAGCTCCCAGTGCACTCGGTTTTCAAATTATTCCCTTCCTTTTCCAGATGCATATAAAGAATGTGAAACATGAAGGTATTCCCTGAGCAGCCAGGACATTCTTATCGTACAAGGGCCCAGTGGAGACCCTGTCCTGACTTAATCTCTGTCTTCTTTTAGGATGTCTGACTGGGCGAAAAGCCTTTGAGACAACAAACTCTAACAGGCCCGAAGTCAACACAGTGGATGTCATAATTTATTTGGGTTGAGACTGTCAGTGAGCAGCAGGCATCACCTTGCAGACAAGTCATTTATCTTCAGCATTTTAACAGGGTGGGCCTGGCTGGGGTCATAGTTTTAGAAAGAGACACAAAAGAGTTCATTGGCTTGAGTGGAAAAAGAAGAAAGACGGAATGAATCTGCATCTTATCACAGGGATTGTGTAACAGAAAGCAGACCGTTGGTCAGCAACAAATTAGGACTGGGAGTTCCAGTCTCTCTCTGTCACAATGCAGTGACACAGTCCAGCCCTGACGGCAGTGCCTACGCTCACAGAGGACAGCGATATGGCAGGAATGCTCCATGGGGCGGTGTCCCGACACACAGGCACTGGGAAAGTGTTCCTGATGTCTGGGTCAGGGCTAAGATGGGACTCCCACTTCATTTCACGCTTCAGAATGACCCCCATGTGATCCGCCAGAAAAGCAGGAGCAAAGCCATGAGTTAAAAAAGACAATAAGAAGTGACAAGATAGTCACTGGCTCATTTATAAGACAAATGTATTTAGATTTTTTTAATCTTTAGCAAAGGAAAATCAGCCTCCTCTTGGCATACATTGAAAACCTCCAACATTTTTCTTTGCAAATCCAAGTTTTGCAATTGGTGTTTTGTTTTGCTCTCTCCTCTGCGCTTCCGCATTCGTCACTTCTCACTGGAGCTTACACTACACTTACGTCCTACATCATCCACTGGAAAGCCACTCTCTCACGAATGTATGTACAACAGAAAGCTAGAGATTATGGTTTAAAAATAAATAAATATGGACATTATTCTTACAAAAACCAGTTTTCATTTTGAGTGAACTATCCCTTTAATTGGATTAAATGATTGGCGAAGTCTGACATATACCGGCAGAGAGAAGTCTGTCATTTTACTGGAAGATTGGGTCTTCTGCTTAATAATTATGAGGGGCTGGGGGATGGGGGGTGTTTGTTCATGGCCATTTTGTGATTAGAATCAGACATTACAGCTTGTGCTGTGTATGGTTGTTGCATGCAGAAAACACTTGAGTGCACTGTAATGAGACTATATCTGACTAGTGCACAGCTTTCACAATATTTTTATATTTGGTTGGGCATTGGGCCTTTGCAAAAACAACAACACTGGCAAAATACTCAAGTTAGGTGCTCGACAATGGGGATAGTAAGAAACAAAAACAAAAGGTGGCATATCAAAGCTCCAAAAATATAATATTGGACTATCACACAGGTGACGTTTTGAGCATGCAAGCTTTTCATCAGACAATCAAATCATCTGAAATCATCTAAACACCAAATCATTCATAGCGAATTCCCTTCTTAGTGTTCTTGCAGCAATACATTTTTCTGGTCAGTTCAAGACAGAAATGGAAGTTCTTGGAAAGCAATGTACCTACATATACCACAATGTTCTCAAAGCTACTATACACTTTGATTTGAAGACTAGCTAACTGATTATAAGTATCTCTTAAAAGGGTCATATGACAATGCTAAAAATAACATTATTTTGTGTATTGGTGTAATGCAATTTGTTTATGCGGTTTAAGGTACAAAAAACACATAATTTTATTGTTATATTATTGTTTCTCCTCTATGCGTCGATTTAAAAAAATGCTCATCGTTCTGAAAAGTGAGGTGTGCTCTGATTGGCCAACTACCCAATGCGTTATGATTGGCCGAATGCCTTAAGCGTGTGACGGAAATGTTATGCCCCTTACCATACTGTGATGCCGTGTCTCAGCGCAACGAGACAAAACCAATAAAACCCATTACAAAGAAAGGCATTTGTAGCATCCAGTGGGGACATAATTACTGATTATAATGACTTATACTGTTTTTTAAGCGTTGTGTATGGTGCCACATAAAAATAAAAGCATGTCTGCATTTGTGATCAGAGAAATGACAAACAACAAGCACTACTCTACACTGCTCACAACTTGTTTTGAATGGTCAGTGGCAAATTCTTTAAATATGAAAACGTACTTACAGGCTGTGAGTCATAATGTCCTTGCAAAGTTGGAATTGCCCCACTTTAGGGATCTTATCTGTGCACTAACAGCTTGTAAAACTCCAAAGAGAAAGGAAATCGCATCACATGACCCCTTTAAACTTTCAGTGTTACTGAGCATTATATTGGAGAGGGCTATTAGGTTTAGTCTTCCTTTGTGACATTGTGACATTCCACAAGTGACTGGCTAAACCCCCTTACCTTTCAAAGTGAGTCGTACGCTCTTGGCCAGTTCAGTCACCACTGAGAGAGAACTGAACAAGCCTCTCTAGATATTTTTGAAGGATTTAATTTACACTTCACCTAGGGCAAGTACCAGGGGAGAACACGATGAGTCACACTGTTAATCTTGGAGCTGTTCTGGTGCTTTCTGTTGGCTCAAGGGCGAGGGACTGAGCACCCAGGGTCTGCTGACTCTACTTTTCCATCCTGTTACTGACGACTCTCTCTCTGAGCAGTCTGGATTTTGTTAATTGCTGGAACTGCTTTCACATCTGCAGAATGCCATGTCATGAAACTCTAAATTTAGGATTGAAAATCAAAGTGCATTTCACATTCTAAGCTAAAGCACTATTTCTTGTACTTTTTCAATAAACTCTTGACTTTAAGAATTAAATATCTGCATGTAATTTGCTATGTTTGTGATCCAGCTATTGTTTTTCTAGCATCTGGATTTATGATTGTATCAGGCATAAGACAAAATGCCTAAGAGAATCTCATAGACTAAGAATGAACAATGTTGAATTGGCTCCATTTAAATTCATGAGTGTGAATTTGAACTGAATTGGCCAAAATCCACATGAAGTTGAATTGGACTGACAGGAAAAGGAATTTACTGAATTGCACTTTAAAGAAATTAAACACAGTTAATGCATTCTGGGAAATTAAGTGTTCTTCTAACCTGGTCCAAAAAAGTAAATTTATTAAATAGTATTTAAGAAGAAGGTCAGTCTGTCCGTCCAAATCATCTACTGCATATAGAGTTTCAAACGTAAAAAAAAAAAAAAAACCTTTCGGATGGGGCCAATGTCCTGATGGGACAAGCAGTGAAACTCTGAATGTGTAGTACAGTTCAGGTTCCAAAAAAAAAAAAACGTTCTTATATTTATTTTTCTGCATGGCTGCACACTACAAGGCAAGGAATTGTACCCAGTCTCCCCATAAACTCTGTCTTTGTAAAGCCGCTGCACTCCTCCAATCCTGAGGGGCTTTTGATAAATGTAAGATTTAAACACCTGGTCCAGGCCTAGCTCAGTTCTCCTTTTACAGGGTAATGAATGGAAAGTGGATATGTTGCCAGTGGTGGCACACATGGGGCAGTCGGATGTAGTTAACTCACAAAGTCTGGACAAATTGTATTGCTGCACTTTTAATGTGATAATGAAAGGACAGGCTTTGCAAAAGCAAACAGCTTGTGCACTTAACTCTGCATTAAGTGCATTGTTAACTAAGAGCAGTCATATCCTCAAGCGTGCTTAAAGCGGAAACATACTCCAAAGACTCACTGTTTCACATTATTATGAATCACCTCAACAACTATGATTTTCGTAGCATCATAAAACAGTATGGAAATAATTAAAAAGAAATGCATTACAAAGATATTCAAATTAATTAATTAGAACACTTAAGTTAGAACACTTGATAAACACATTAAATTTGTTAACATTCAATCTTTTTTTCCCCCACAGTATTTATGTCTTTTAAACTCTAAAAATGTTAATGTTTATGAATTTACTATTGTTCACTGTTATTTAGTAATTGTTCATAATACATGAACTAATGTTAAATTATACAACTTGAAATGTTCAAAATAAATATCTACAAAATAACCTATATTAATAAATGCTATAAAGGTATCGTTCATCTAATTTCATGTTTACTAATGCATTTATGTATACAACCGCATTAAGTGTCACTTTTTTGTATAAAGTGTCACTTTATTGTAAAGCAATTTACTGTACATTGACTAACACATATCATTTTCATTATATTCATACTTTTTAAATATTTTCTGAATAACTGTGGTACTATACTTGGTTGTTGAACTCATAATCAGGAAGGACAGGAAGAGCTAAATAAACTTATCACTGTATCTAAACCAACAACATGTTTATTAGATCCTGTACCCACTAAATTACTAAAAGAGCTGTTACCTGTAGCCGAAGAACCGCTTCTCAATATCCTTAACTCGTCGTTATCTTTAGGTCACGTCCCAAAACCATTCAAGCTGGCGGTTATCAAGCCTCTTATTAAGAAACCAAAACTAGATCCTAGTGTACTGGCAAATTATAGGCCTATTTCAAATCTTCCATTTATGTCTAAAATTTTAGAAAAAGTTGTGTCTGCTCAATTGAGCACCTTCCTGCATAAAAATGATCTGTATGAAGAATTTCAGTCAGGTTTTAGGCCCCACCATAGCACAGAAACTGCACTTGTTAAAATTACAAATGACCTGCTTCTTGCGTCAGATCAAGGCTGCATCTCATTTCTAGTCTTACTTGATCTTAGTGCTGCGTTCGACACCATAGATCATGACATACTCATAGATCGATTACAAAACTATACAGGTATTCAAGGGCAGGCTCTAAGATGGTTTAGATCCTACCTGTCCGATCGCTACCATTTTGTTTACTTAAATGGGGTGTCATCTCATTTATCATCAGTAAAATATGGAGTGCCACAAGGATCCGTCCTAGGTCCCCTTCTATTTTCAATATACATGTTGCCCCTTGGTAATATTATTAGAAAATACGGAATTAGCTTCCACTGTTATGCTGATGATACTCAGCTATATATTTCAACGAGACCAGATGAAACTTCCCAATTATCTAAGCTAACAGAGTGTGTTAAAAATGTAAAAGATTGGATGACAAATAATTTTCTCCAATTAAATTCGGATAAGACAGAGATATTAATTATTGGACCAAAAAACACCACACAGAATCTTGTAGATTACAATCTGCAACTAGACGGATGTACTGTTACTTCCTCTACAGTCAGAAATCTGGGTGTTATATTGGACAGCAATTTGTCTTTTGAAAATCATATTTCCAATGTTACAAAAACCGCATTCTTCCATCTTAGAAACATTGCCAAGCTACGAAACATGTTATCTGTTTCTGATGCAGAAAAGCTAGTTCATGCTTTCATGACCTCTAGACTGGACTATTGTAATGGACTTCTAGGTGGTTGTCCTGCTTCGTCAATAAACAAGCTACAGGTAGTCCAAAATGCAGCAGCTAGAGTCCTTACCAGGTCAAGAAAATATGATCATATTACCCCAATTTTACAGTCTCGGCACTGGCTACCTATTAAGTTCCGTATCAGTTACAAATTATCATTACTTACCTATAAGGCCCTAAATGGTTTAGCTCCTGCGTACCTAACTAGCCTTCTACCACGCTACAACCCATCACGCACCCTAAGGTCACAAAACGCTGGACTTTTGGTAGTTCCTAGGATAGCAAAGTCCACTAAAGGAGGTAGAGCTTTTTCACATTTGGCTCCCAAACTCTGGAATAGCCTTCCTGATAATGTTCGGGGTTCAGACACACTCTCTCTGTTTAAATCTAGATTAAAAACGCATCTCTTTCGCCAAGCATTCGAATAATGTATCTCTTAAATTGTGAGTGTAGTTGCATCTGCATTTTTATTCTTTAGCTTGGGTTAAACTAATTTTACTTTGTTGGATCAGCAGCTATGCTAATGATGTCTCTATTTTGTTTCTATGTTTTGCCTAGGATTTACACAAGCTCCAGTCTGGATTCAGAACACCTGAGAAGAGATGATGCTGACCCTCAGAGGACCCCAGATGATGCTAACCTTGAATCAACAAACAGAACTAACAATTATTGCTACATGTGTGACTGCATCCTATAATTACTATTAATTAATAATATTGATAGTTCATCATCTAGCTTACTACGTCTTGTATTATTATTATTATTATTATTATTTTTATTTTTCTAAAATCCTGTCAAACGTGCACAAACTACTAGCTACTACTAAATATTGTAGAAACATAATTTTCTGTAAAGTTGCTTTGTAACGATTTGTATTGTAAAAAGCGCTATACAAATAAACTTGAATTGAATTGAATTGAATAATCAAATTAAGCAAAGTATTGATCAGAAAAATATCCTTGAGGACAAATATGACAGCATGCGACATGGAATCTTGCAAACTGTTAAATATCCAAATTTAATCATAATATAAAACATGAAATTTTATTTTATATCATGTGTTTTATATCATAAATTATTCTGTATTTGTGGTTACAGTTATTTACAAAAGCATGTAACTGATCGTAAGGTGTAATTATAGCACTGTGAAAATCTTAAAACAAATGCTTTCATAATGCATTATACACTTGTTTCACATAAACTGTTACCAACAGTTCTAGCCAGAAGTAAACAGCATAATCACTGATACACACTTTCTGGTATGTTCATATAAACTACCATAATGCATAATGGCTGTGGCCCTCAAAGTGAATGTAATCAGTGTGTGAAGGGCATGAGTCAGTCTGAAGGAGGTGTTATCAGGTATCTGTGTGTGAACAGTGTGCAAGGGCTGATGTCATTGCTTTGGTGTTGTCTCAGCATGGCCCTGTGGAGAGCACTTTGTCTGCAAAGTCAGAGTGGTGTGTCTGCAGCACCTCACTATCAGCTAATCACCACAAGCCAAAATAAACCCTGTACAATGTCATGAGACCGTGACCCAGGCCAGCCCACTAAGAACCCTCAAGTTCTTCTGTCTGTCTCTCTCACCCATACCATCATCCATAATATATTCTCTTGTCTAAAATGACAACATTGATCTTGATGGTTTTTAATTATTTTTTTTAAACGTGAGTAGAAAAATTGAGATATAAGATGGTAATACTTGTTTCAGATGTATGAAAATGTATTTTAAGTGTATGCACTACTTTGGGTCAGTATGATTTTTTTTTGGTAACACTTTGCTTAAAGCCTTGTATAATACATTATACTGTAAAGGGTTATTAACGGCTATAATACCTTATAATTATTCATAATGTGCATTGTAATTTATGATATATTATCATAACTAATTATAACCAAATTTAAAATGCATAGTATAACAATGAATCAACAAGTTGTGGTTACAATTATTCATGAGATTGTACAATGCATTATAAAGTGCATTACAAGGCAGTATTAATGCATTAAAACTATGTTTAAAATGCATTATACGTTTAAGTAAAATGTTTCAATTTTTTTTTTACTGCAATGATAATACTGCAAGAAATTCATAATCATCAAAAGGACAATACAGACATTTTATAATGTTACAAAAGATTTCTATTTGAAATAAATGCATTTTTTTTCTATTTAAAAAAATTAATGAATGAGTTTTTTTTATAATGGTTTCCATGAAAATACTAGTACAACTATTTTCAACATTCTATTTTCAACATTGATTATAATAATAATTTTACTATTTTTTAGAAAATGCAGCAATTTTAGCATAAAAAAACTTCTTTAAACACACACACAAACCTTGATGAGTCCAATTTTTTGACATTTTGTCTTTTTCCCTGGGATGTTGTTTTCAAATTTTTTAAGCATAAAGAAGAATTTTGTAGCCAATATACATTTTTTTGGAAGTAATGTCATAAAAATGCTTAGTCTGACCAATATTGATATAGATTTTTGAAAAGCCATTTTGCAGTATAATTGCTTGAAAATAGACACATGCCCCATGCACAAGAGGCATCAACTCCACTTCATTAGGTTTCACACACAGAGACACGCATACACAAACTACTTCTGTCATCTTGTCTGGTATGTGTCAGTCACACGTTAGACAATGGTGGTGCCCTTAAGCAGTCTGAGATGTCATTCCCCTCCCATCCCTGACGTACTGTCGGTCTTCTCCTCTCGGCCTGCAGGGCTTCACTCTGCCCGGTGGCACTGATGGGCGCATGGCATTACTAATTAAGGCACTGGCACAGCTAGACTCAAGCATGTCATCACCTAAAAGCCACAGGCTATTTACAGTCTGTGCATGCCATCATCAAAACGAATAGATATGGATGGATGGTGGTCTGACAGGCCTGATGAATCCTCACAATAATGGGTAGGAGTGAATCCAAATTATTATTTTTTCAGCAATTAAGGCAAATTAAATACCCAGTGGGCGTTTAGCCCAATCCCCAACATCCTGATGCAGAAATGATCAAACACAAAAACCCCCAAGAAAGCTATTCAGCTAGGACCGGTTTCTTTCTCTCACACACACATTATTTCACTCCAGATATGATCTGACTGTTTACATTGGCATGTGTGAAGGGGTGAGGGTTTGAATGCTTGCATCTCCAGATGAGAAGAACCACGATGGCCTTTCACACTGGTTGCGGACACATACCCGATTGTGCGTTGTGGCCTGGGATGCACAAAGCAGGAGTGCTGATATGATAGCGAGCTCTTTGAGAGTCCAAGGGGCTGGGCAGGAGGTTAAGCCCCTCCATCTCCCACTCCCACTCAAACTGGGGGAGCATGGGGTCGAGAGATGGGACATCACACAGTGCTCACTTCACTTTTAATCAAAGCTACGCTCAATCACCCTCAATCACAGCTGGGAGCGCAGAGACAATGGCATTGGATAACACACTGACTGTGAGCACAAACACAGACATGCATACTCCAACACGACAGTTCTCTCTCTCTTTTTCCACAGGAAATGCGTTACCAAATCACAGTGTTGGGAGAACGAGTTATAAGTAACATGCTAAATATAATCATAGGAATGCATATGATACTGATTAACTGAACAGTAAATTAAATAAAAAAAAATGCTAATTGATTGAAAGATCATTACATTGTATAGTATGAAAAATGGATATTTGATTACTAAAATATACATTTAACAAATTGTTAGTTAATTATTAGGCTTTTAAAGATTAACTTCAAATGAGCATTTGATGATGGCAAAGGTAATCTAAATGTAGGAAAGCAGACAATCAAACATACAATATAAAAGCAACAAGTAAAACTAAAGAAGTTAAGTACTTTTTAAATTGACAATACTTCATTTACAAAGTTGATTTATTGACAAACAGAATTTGTAAGCAAATTTGTATGTATGATATTCATGTACTAGTGTCATATGATGATGCAAGTTATTCTTTCCTCATTAAATCAGTAAAATCTAAATACAACTCTAAAAAGTAACATTTAAAAAAAAAATCCATTTTTATTTAACCATATATTTTTGTGCTATAATGTAGAATAATTAGTTGCTTATAACTATATTGTACGTTTCTATTAAAGTCATCATACATTTGAAACGTCTCGGTTACGTATGGTAACCCTCGTTCCCTGAAGGAGGGAACGGAGACGCCACGTCGGTGACCGACGAATATGGGATATCGCTTCGATAGACCAATCTACTTTGAGTGTAAACTAAACGAGCCAATGCACATTGGCATGCAATTATTGCATCCAGCTGCCGCTGATCACTGCGTGAGTATAAGAGAGCAGCAGGTGCAATGCAAGTTTTTCACTGAGGAGCCGAGCCGGGGACCCGGCAGCTCAGCGGCGGTACAGCAACCATGGCGACGGGACGTGGCGTCTCCGTTCCCTCCTTCAGGGAACGAGGGTTACCATACGTAACCGAGACGTTCCCTTTCAGTCGGTCACTCTCGATGCCACGTCGGTGACCGACGAATATGGGATCCCTATGAAAGCGCCATGGGTGCTGCCCCTTCCAGTGCCCTGTGCGAGCCGCCTGCGCCCCTATAAGGTGTAGGCCGGGGCTCTGAACAAGTAGCTCCACTCCCCGTTGTCAAAGCACTACCTCACTGGGTGAGATTGGATAACACTGGGAAAACGTACCCGGCCCGCTTGGAGCCGGGACGCTGCGGAAGCCCCATCCTTCCTGAAGGAGGTCTCGGAGGCAAATACACATATAGCATCCGTTTAGGAGTATACGGAGAAATTTGAGGTGATTAGAACCCTCTTGGGAAGGCAGAAGTCTGCCGGGGAAACACGGGCTCTAAGGCTATACCGTGGACTATACACATATGAGTACCGCTTAGGTCTCAATACGGAACCCACCCTTCCATGGTTCTCACAGATTCATCATGAAGGTCTGGCGCCGGACGTTCCGCTGCGTCCAGCTGCTTAGGTTGATGGAGGATCTCAACAGGGTCTACAATACGGACACTCTGGAGCGGTTTAAGCAAGCCGACACTAACCGGGGCCTCTCAGTGCCACTACCCGTTTGAGGTGAGAACACAGGAGGATACCGGCTCTACACGAAGGCTATAGAACCTAGCGAACGTGTTAGGGGTCGCCCAGCCCGCAGCTCTACAAATATCTGTCAGCGAGGCGCCACGAGCCAGCGCCCAGGAGGATGCAACACTTCTAGTTGAGTGAGCTCGCAACCTGAACGGGCAGGGCACACCCTGAGCCTGATAAGCCAGGGTTATGGCATCCACAATCCAGTGGGCCATCCTCTGCTTAGAGACGGCACTCCCCTTCTGCCGGCCTCCGTAACAGACAAAGAGCTGGTCTGAGGTCCTGAAGCTTTGTGTCCGGTCTACATAGCACCTTAATGCTCGGACGGGACAAAGCAAAGCCAGGGCTGGGTCTGCCTCCTCCAGGGGCAGCGCTTGCAGGTTCACCACTTGGTCTTTGAAGGGTGTAGTGGGAACCTTGGGCACGTAGCCCGGCCGGGGCCTCAGGATTACCTGGGAGTCAGCCGGCCCGAACTGTAGGCACGAATCGTCGACCGAAAATGCATGCAGGTCCCCTACCCTCTTGATGGAGGCCAGTGCAAGCAGGAGCAGAGTTTTCAATGAAAGAAACTTTAGCTCAACTGAATGCAAAGGCTCGAATGGGCCCTGCTGTAGTGATTTAAGCACTAGAGACAGGTCCCAAGAGGGTATACAGGGGGGGCGGGAAGGATTTAACCTCCTGGCCCCTCTAAGGAACCTGACGATGAGGTCATGCTTACCCAGAGACTTCCCATTCACGGGGTCATGGTACGCAGCAATAGCAGCAACCTGGACTTTGAGGGTGGAGGGAGACAGCCTTCGCTCCAACCCTTGCTGCAGAAAGGATAGCACGACCGCAATCGGGCATCTTCGGGGGTCTTCTCGGCGAGAAGAACACCACTCAACGAACAGGTTCCACTTCAAGGCGTAAGCGTGTCTCGTAGACGGTGCTCTCGCCGAAGTGATGGTGTTCACTACCTCTTGGGGTAGGTCACCTCGAACCTCCGCGTCCCGTCCAGGGACCAGACATGGAGTTTCCAAAGGTCTGGACGCGGGTGCCAGATGGTGCCACGTCTCTGAGTCAGTAAATCCCTCCTCAGAGGAATTTACTGAGAAATTTCGGCCATAAAGCCAGTGCTGGAGCGGTCTCATATGTAACAGGCCGAGCGGTGTAAGTGCCGCCGCGGCCGCCATATGCCCCAGGAGCCTCTGAAAAAGTTTCAGTGGGACCGCTGTCCTGCCCTTGAACGTATTCAAGCAGGCTAGCACCGACCGCGCACGTTCCTCTGTGAGGCGTGCTGTCTGTTCGACCGAATCCAACTCCATACCAAGAAAAGAGATCCTCTGCCTCGGCGAGAGTTTGCTCTTCTCCCAGTTGACCCGAAAGCCCAGCAGGCTCAGGTGCCGGAGCACCACATCCCTGTGCTCGCACAACTGATCTCGAGACTGTGCTAGTATCAGCCAATCGTCTAAGTAGTTGAGTATGCGAATACCTTGCTCTCTGAGGGGAACGAGAGCTGCCTCCGTGATCTTCGTAAAGACACGGGGAGACAGGGACAGCCCAAAGGGCAGGACCTTGTACTGATATGCCCGTCCCTCGAACGCAAACCGCAGAAAAGGTCTGTGGCCGCCGGGGCAGGATGTGTCATATCGCCTCAGTCTGCTTCCGGGCAGCCGAGAACTGCTGGGCAAAGCTCTCGACCGCGTCGCCGAATAGGCCAGTCTGGGACACTGGGGCATTGAGGAACCGGACCTTGTCGGAGTCCCTCATGTCTGCCAGACATAGCCAGAGATGGCGTTCCTGGGTTGCTCCACTGGATCGGAGGTGCAAGAGGAGCGGTGGCCCCCAGAGGGTTGGTTCCCTGCGGGGTTTGCCACCCTCAAACCGCCCGAGCCACTACCGGAAGTGGACCTCGTCTGTCCGCCAGAACGAGCACCAGATCGCGGCAGAGGCAGCGGGACTCCGCCCCCCTGAAGGTAGCGGAGCCTGGTTCGCAACTCCGAGATGGTCATCTTCCCGCAATGGGAACAGGACTCATCCACGAAAGCCACCTCAGCATGCTTAACGCCCAGACACGTGAGGCAGCGATCGTGACCATCACCCGGTGCCAGGAAACGACCGCACCCAGAAACGCACGGGTGAAACGGCATCCTTCCGCAGCGTCCCGGCTCCAAGCGGGCCGGGTACGCTTTCCCAGTGTTATCCAATCTCACCCAGTGAGGTAGTGCTTTGACAACGGGGAGTGGAGCTACTTGTTCAGAGCCCCGGCCTACACCTAATAGGGGCGCAGGCGGCTCGCACAGGGCACTGGAAGGGGCAGCACCCATGGCGCTTTGATAGGGATCCCATATTCGTCGGTCACCGACGTGGCGTCGAGAGTGACCGACTGAAAGGGAACGTCTCGGTTACGTATGGTAACCCTCGTTCCCTGAAGGAGGGAACGGAGACGCCACGTCCCGTCGCCATGGTTGCTGTACCACCGCTGAGCTGCCGGGTCCCCGGCTCGGCTCCTCAGTGAAAAACTTGCATTGCACCTGCTGCTCTCTTATACTCACGCAGTGATCAGCGGCAGCTGGATGCAATAATTGCATGCCAATGTGCATTGGCTCGTTTAGTTTACACTCAAAGTAGATTGGTCTATCGAAGCGATATCCCATATTCGTCGGTCACCGACGTGGCGTCGAGAGTGACCGACTGAAAGGGAACTCATTTTCTATAGTGAACATCTAGACATTTCATTTTTATTGTTTTTTTTTCATCAAATTGTCAATCTTTCTATCTTTCTGTGAAACAACAGACTTCCCTGTATATGATAAGTTTCTCTAATTATTTTGCTTTTTTTTTTTTTACAATCGACTGCAAGCTTGCTTTTCGATCTGCCTTCACCCAATCAACAACCATCACAAAGAACCAAGTAAGTCCTCATCCTACAGTTTTTTCGTTTCTATTTTTCGTTTTTTGATAATCACTCAAATCTACATCACAATACAGAAGAAAAGATCTGTCGCTACTTGAGTTTCATCGCAACTTAAAAGTAACATTATTCAACACTTTCTAACCATTGTCAAAAGCACGCATTCACACTCACCACTACAGCCCAGCATGATAAAATTTTTCTACAGGTAAAATGTTACCCAACTCCAACGTCAAAATATAAACACACACACACACACAGGATCTCTCATGTCATCCACTCAGAAGTGCACACAGGCAGACAGAGCAGAGTGGTCTGAAGATATGCTGTGGAGAGGGTGCGACTGAGGAGAAACAGACCAGCACCAGGTAGGAAACAGAGGCAGCAATGAGAGACGAAATAGATGGATTGCTCTAGTTAGCAATCTAAACATGGAGAATGATTTATGACAAAAGGTTTCAAGGAAATATGGGGCTAAACCGGTGTAATTTTATCATTGTGAAAATATTTGCATTTAGTTTTCAATCTCAAACAAGTGCTTTCGTATAACTGCAGTTTGAGAAAAAAACATAAGGGAGCAAATATGAATCATATACTTGAAACTGCACAAGTCTGAGATATAGGCATTTCAAAACCTATACTTTTAGGAAATGGTATGATTTATGAAGGTCTAAGAGCATTTCCAACATGACCAGTGGGTCCAGAAAAACCGATGAGAAAAATTACCACACAAGACCAACGAAGACAAGAGGTTCAAGGAGGTAATGGCCAAAGTAAACTATGTAATAATAATCCACTCAAAACATATGTTTGATATGGTTACAGTTTTAAAGTAGCACATGGGCCATAAAAGATATGAAGTGACAGAGGACCTATTAAAACACCATCACTGCACAGAACAAGAGATTTTTGTTCGTCAGGGCAAAAGGCTTATTTTCTTTAGATGAGTTCAACATATAGCAGCACAGTTATAAAAAAAAAATTCTAGATTACATTTGTCCACTGACATAAAACAAACTGTAAATGGAAAGTATGTTCTAAATAAAGTGCAAGAAGAAATTTACAGAGAAAATACATTTACAATAAATACCTTGTTACTGCTGGACTTCTGCCCCAGCCCAGTCATGACTTGAACAGGTAATTGCACATACAAACACAGTACTTCAGCTGGAAGCCTGTTTTTCTAGGAACACATATGGCTTTAACCCTGTGAGATTAGGGTTGCTGCAGGGGTCAAACAGAGAGTGACCATGTTAGAGACATTCATTATAAGCTTATTTGAAATTCCATGATAAAGAGATGAATAAATGGAAATATATAAACATTCATTTTATAACTTCCTCCTTTTTTCCTGTAAGTGAACATGTTTTTAGATGCTTTGTCTCATCAACATTTCTACTCCATTAAACATTTTTCACCACTTTTAATCTAATTATTGGTTTTCCTAATTTCAGTGGTCCAATGTGGCAAATTAATGTTTATTACAGATTATATATGGAAATCACATATTATTATTTTATATACTCTTTCAGCTATGAACAATGAATATGAAGCTATATTACACAATTTCAAAAGCTCTGTTTTCTGTTAGATTATCATACAACAGGATATTGTACCTACATTTCAATAATTTCATATTTTAATGTTGAAACTGTATTTTTTATCATGGCCCTAAATGCTATCATACCTATAAATATTACAAATATAATTTATAATATCGTAAATGTTTTGATTTTTTTTATTGACTCCCACTAGATAATACAAATATTTATATATACTGTACAACAATTATTTTATAAGCCCATTAAATTACTGTCAACATTGTTAATTTGGATAGGTTTCTAAATCACCAAAAAATAAAATTATTTCCATTTAAATAGACCATTGTATGGTTATGTGCAAAATCAGTCTTAAAGACCAGCCAAATTAAGAAAAGCAAAAAGCAAACAAACAAACAACAACAACAAAAAAATTCTGTATAACAACCTGCATGACAAAACATCACCCGTGCACATGATATTTCAATCCTCAGTTACTAAAGCAAACACCAAGAGCATATTGGGAAAGAATGAAGGACAGATCTCACAAAACTATATGCGTAAGCCTACAACAAAAGTTGTTTGCCCCCATCAGTGTTTGCAGACAAGGCAACCTGGCAGAAGACCCAGTTTTTCCAAGCATGAACTGCTATGCTAAAAAAGGGGGAAGTCACCGGTTCTCTATACGAAAAACACACAACTAGAGCCACTCAATACATGTGCACACAAAACGCCTCGACTAAAACTGTAGTTGAGAACTAATGAGATCTTTTAAAGCAGTGAAAACATCCTTCTCGTAGCTCAGGGAGACGCTCAGCACGGCCTCCTCAATACAAGCTGAACAGATGACAGTTATTCCTCTCAGCGTTGTGCTCATTCCACAAAATCGAGCCAGATGTCTCCGGGCTGAGAAGCAGGTGGGCCAGGGCTGCTGCGCCACCCCGTGCTGGCACTGCTTCAAACCTGCTGGGTATAACCTTTAATTTGCATGCTTTTTCCTGGCATGTGGGCAAGGGGTGCCATCTGCCTGGGCCACGAGAAGACCCCGCCGTGTGTGTGTCAGTGTGTTTATGCAGGGGCTGGAAGGATGAGCACTGGAGCGACCCAGACTGCAGCACAAGGCCATACTAGTGGCCTGTCAGCTCTGCCCAGCCGAAGCCTCCTCCCGAGCCCATATGGTCCATCCATGCGGATGCATGCTCATCACACACACACACAGGGATGCACTAATATATAAATGCATGTGCCTCAATGCCCAGACATACACTGAAGCTCAGATTAACACACTCTTGACCTTGCAGCGAGGCAAAGCCCTGTCTGTTCAACTACACATCAGAGAAAGACAGATACATATATTTTTACTACAGAGCTCTTCATTCTGACTGGTCACTTGTGGTAATTTGCAAAACAGAAAACAGAAATAAAATGCTCTGACAGTTTCTGAAACACTGCTACTGAATAGTTAGCATAGCAATCCAGCATTCAGTCCTGAAAGAATTACTCAAATGAGTAGTCAAATAAGTGAATCAACAACACACAACATGAACAGTGTAGTCTTATTACAGAATAAATGAATCAAATGAATCAGTTCTATTTAGTGAATCAAGTGAAAACAGACTGTGAAAAGTTAAAAAGTGAGTGTAAACAACTTTTGCAAGAACTGTTTGTTTATAAATTTATGATATGATTTCATCATTTAGCAACTATTTTATAAAATGCTGATTTGCGGCTCACGGCTCACTTGCACTCACTGCTTAATATTTTAGTAGAAACTGTGATACTTTTTGTTAAGAATTCTTTGATGAATAAAAGTTTAAAGAACCGCAAATCTTTATCAACATTCTGAATGTCTTCACTGTCACTTTTGATTGATTTAATGCATCCTTGCTGAATAAAAGTGTTAATTTCTTTAAAAAATACTAATAATAAAAATTAAAATACTTTCACAAATATTTAACTTCTCTTTATGTCATCTGCTCATTATCACAAAATCAACTGCGACTAGGTGACAACGTCTAAAAAACAAACAAACAAGATAAACAACAGTCAGTCTTCCTATCATTGTGAATAAGTTTAAATCTGTTGAGCTGGTGATATTCTGATGTATTATTTTACACTGATCACTCTGCACTACTACACAGAGCCAAGACATCTCAGCCAAACTCTATCCTCAGCTCTCAGTTCTGTCTTATTATGCATCTCTTTGATATGGTACCCGTTGCCTTCAGTCCAGACAGCATCAATCAAACTCAAAAACAAACCACACGCAGAACCCAAACCATAATAACAGCTTCCATTTCTACTATGCAAGTGAACTGAAAAAGTCACTAAACAGAAGGAATGACAAAAATATGAATTACATGGAACTAAATTAATTGATGATATCTCCAGGGCAGCAAACAGTGTTGAAACGACTTAACTGGTGCGTAAAACAGAAAATAGAGAGAAACGTTTTAGCAGATTTAAAGGCCTCCAGTTATAGAGGCCTTGCTCGAAAGTCTTTTTGTCATCTCTCAATGAAGTGGATCTGACTGCTGACAATCTCTGTCATCAGCGGCTTGGTTACTTGTCATTTAGCAGATGCTTTTATCTAGTGACTTCCAGTACAATAAAGGCTGCAGTTGTTAAACCATTAGCATTTGATGCTATGTGATGAAATGCAATTTAATGAGTGTAAACAGCACTGTATTCAGGCTCGAAAGGCATGTTGTTTTGTAGCGTAACATACTGCCGAGCAGCACTTGGGCATAATGCCACTGCTCCAGGTGGGAAGGCAGCTAATCGCTAAGTTGATTCCATAACAAACCCGCCCTAATTTCCAACTCTGAATGTACATTTTGCTAATTCAAATTAGTTTGTTTTCCAAATGTGACCCACTTCCGGTGAGCGAGC
Organism: Carassius carassius; assembly: GCF_963082965.1. Taxonomy (NCBI): domain Eukaryota; kingdom Metazoa; phylum Chordata; class Actinopteri; order Cypriniformes; family Cyprinidae; genus Carassius; species Carassius carassius. The sequence continues at coordinate 19,594,979 of NC_081762.1, forward strand.
CAAATGCAAACAATTCTGTATTCATTATGACAAACTTCACACCCACACCTTGAATAATATTGTAGTTGACATAAATTGTCGTAACTATTTTGAAACGTAACTGTGTCTAAATTTCAGAAACAGAAACTATTGACATTTCCCCACTCTATATTACAGTTTGCCCTTATATATTTTTAAGGGCATAGTTAAAACATTAAGACAACAATCAACATTCAGTTTAGAAGACTGTAAATCTGATCAGTCACAATACAACATAAACTCACGCCTGCGCATATTAAATTCAAGTAAAAAGTTCAAATCATTTTTGTGAAAACAAAATGTCAAAACGTGAGTGAAGTTATGTTCCCTCGTCGTTCAGCACAAAATATATATTTATGAAAAAATGAAACGCCATACTTATTCTGACCTGTACTTATTATTAAATATAAAGTATAAGAGAGGGGGAGAGAGAGAGAGAGAGTTTTGAATAATGTTGTTATTAAAGTTATTATAAAATGAGTGTAATTTCTTTGAAAATACAACTACCATATAAAGTCTGTATTCTGTATTTGTAGACTTTGCTTATTAATATGAATTGTATTACGTGATGCTTGCCCCTTGAAGAAATCCCACTATTATGAGGACATGGTACTATTAATAAATAAATGAACATTAATAAAGTTATAACAATTTGACATTAGCAGAAAAGTCAAATGAATTCAGTTTGATCAAAGATTACAAAGACAAAACTGTTTTTATTGTTCATTTGGAATATCATGGATAAATATGCATTAAGAAAGTAATTAGGGACAATTAACATTAAATAACATATATGATTTATATAGCTAATATATAAACCTGATAACAGAGCAGAAATGTTTAAATCGGTACATTTTCAACCATGTAAGTGATCTTGAAATATCAACAATCATCTCATTCCAGGGTATCACACTACATACAGTGGAATTGTCTCTATAAGAAGCCACAAAAGGTGCCATAAAATAACTTTGATTTGGCTTTGCAACAAGAAAGTTGCACTGATTTTTTTGCAAACAACAGTATCAAGTTACAATCTCCCTCATTCTCTTCCTTCCTTTTCTCCTCAGAGACCATAAAAGTGAAAAGAAGAAAAAGAGAAAGAAAAAAGAGAGAAACTGAGACAGGGACCTGCTGTGCAGTGCATCACAGCGCCTCATCATTGGGCTAATTATGATGAGTATTCTCCCTGCAGGCGCGTGGCTGTGGAAATGTACAGGCTTTGTTCTCCCACATCCTGATGGAGCTGATGGGGCATGGCGCGGTGTAGATGAGCAGCCCCCCAAATGTGTGCCGCCACCAGGCTCCCAACACGCAGAGAGAGAGACACTCTCTCACATACATGCGCACACACACATTAACCTTCAGCAGAACATTACACACAATCAGATGCACCCAAACAGCAATGTGTCAAACTCAAAACACAAAGCAACAGACAAAGACACAGAGGCACATGAATGCAAACATCTAAATACAGGAAAGCAAGTCAACTGTGTCCATAGCATTGAGAACGAAGATTGCAGACCAATGCAATGAGTGAAATGTAAGTTTTTAAGTCTAATTTTAAGGTTATCATTTAACACCATATCTTTTCTTGTCTTTTTTTTGCTTTTTGTTTTTTCTCAGTGCAGCAAATCACTGGCTTACATTGCATCAGCTCTCTCTGTAAATGGAAGAAGAAGAAAAAGTCAGTTTCCTTATGCCACAACATTATAATGATACACTTTAAAACAGACAATAAACATGCAGTGATGCAGTTTTGCATCTGGCTTGCAACATTTCCTGATTCTGTTTGTTTTCTCTCTTGTCAGTTCCATAAATATAAATGTATATATATATATATATATATATATATATACAGGTGCATCTCAATAAATTAGAATGTCATGGAAAAGTTCATTTATTTCAGTAATTCAACTCGTGCATTAAATAAATTAAATTCACACAGACTGAAGTGAAGTCTTTGGTTCTTTTGTGATGATTTTGGCTCACATTTAACAAAAACCCACCAATTCACACATCATCTCAACACATCAGAATACTTCATAAGACCAATACAAAATTTTTTTTTAAGAATAATACAACCCGAATTCCAGAAAAGTTGGGACGTTTTTTAAATTTTAATAAAATGAAAACTAAAAGACTTTCAAATCACATGAGCCAATATTTTATTCACAATAGAACATAGATAACATAGCAAATGTTTAAACTGAGAAAGTTTACAATTTTATGCACAAAATGAGCTCATTTCTATTTTGATTTCTGCTACAGGTCTCAAAATAGTTGGGACGGGGCATGTTTACCATGGTGTAGCATCTCCTTTTCTTTTCAAAACAGTTTGAAGACGTCTGGGCATTGAGGCTATGAGTTGCTGGAGTTTTGCTGTTGGAATTTGGTCCCATTCTTGCCTTATATAGATTTCCAGCTGCTGAAGAGTTCGTGGTCGTCTTTTACGTATTTTTCGTTTAATGATGCGCCAAATGTTCTTTATAGGTGAAAGATCTGGACTGCAGGCAGGCCAGGTTAGCACCCGGACTCTTCTACGACGAAGCCATGCTGTTGTTATAGCTGCAGTATGTGGTTTTGCATTGTCCTGCTGAAATAAACAAGGCCTTCCCTGAAATAGACGTTGTTTGGAGGGAAGCATATGTTGCTCTAAAACCTTTATATACCTTTCAGCATTCACAGAGCCTTCCAAAACATGCAAGCTGCCCATACCGTATGCACTTATGCACCCCCATACCATCAGAGATGCTGGCTTTTGAACTGAATGCTGATAACATGCTGGAAGGTCTCCCTCCTCTTTAGCCCGGAGGACACGGCGTCCGTGATTTCCAACAAGAATGTCAAATTTGGACTCGTCTGACCATAAAACACTATTCCACTTTGAAATAGTCCATTTTAAATGAGCCTTGGCCCACAGGACACGACGGCGCTTCTGGACCATGTTCACATATGGCTTCCTTTTTGCATGATAGAGCTTTAGTTGGCATCTGCTGATGGCACGGTGGATTGTGTTTACCGACAGTGGTTTCTGAAAGTATTCCTGGGCCCATTTAGTAATGTCATTGACACAATCATGCCGATGAGTGATGCAGTGTCGTCTGAGAGCCCGAAGACCACGGGCATCCAATAAAGGTCTCCGGCCCTGTCCCTTACGCACAGAGATTTCTCCAGTTTCTCTGAATCTTTTGATGATGTTATGCACTGTAGATGATGAGATTTGCAAAGCCTTTGCAATTTGACGTTAAGGAACATTGTTTTTAAAGTTTTCCACAATTTTTTTACGCAGTCTTTCACAGATTGGAGAGCCTCTGCCCATCTTTACTTCTGAGAGACTCTGCTTCTCTAAGACAAAGCTTTTATAGCTAATCATGTTACAGACCTGATATCAATTAACTTAATTAATCATTAGATGTTCTCCCAGCTGAATCTTTTCAAAACTGCTTGCTTTTTTAGCAATTTGTTGCCCCCGTGCCAACTTTTTTGAGACCTGTAGCAGGCATTAAATTTTAAATGAGCTAATTAAGGGGATTAAAATGTAAAATTTCTCAGTTTAAACATTTGCTACGTTATCTATGTTCTCTTGTGAATAAAATATTGGCTCATGTGATTTGAAATTCCTTTAGTTTTCATTTTATTAAAATTTAAAAAACGTCCCAACTTTTCTGGAATTCGGGTTGTAAAACATTTTTACTGAATTGTTGGCCTTCTGGAAAGTATGTTCATTTACTGTACATGTACTCATAACCTGGTATGGGCTCCTTTTGCTTTAATTACTGCCTCAATTCGGTGTGGCATGGAGGTGATCAGATTATCTATGGGGTTCAGGTCTGGTGAGTTTGCTGGCCAGTCAAGCACACCAACTCCATGGTCATTTAGCCAACTTTTGGTGCTTTTGGCAGCATCTTCTAAAAGCTGGTCAGCAGAAGGAAGCATGAATTGCTCCAAAATTTCTTGGTAAACGCGTGCATTGACTTTGGTTTTCAAAAACCATTGCACCCCAAATCATCACAGACTGTGGAAACACCTGACTTCAAGTAACTTGTCTATGAGCTTCTCCACCCTTCCTCCAGACTCTAGGACCTTGGTTTCCAAATGAAATACAAAACTTGCTCTCATCTGAAAAGAGTACTTTGGACCACTGGGCAACAGTCCAGTTCTTCTTCTCTTTAGCCCAGGTAAGATGCCTCTGACATTGTCTGTGGTTCAGGAGTGGCATAACAAGAGGAATGTGACATCTGGAGCCAAATTCATTGACACGTCTGTATGCCTTGACCCCAGCCTCAGTCCATTCCTTGTGAAGTTCACTCAAATTCTTGAATCGATTTCGCTTGACAATCCTCATAAGGCTGCGGTTCTCTCGGTTGGTTGTGCATCTTTTTCTTCCACACTTTTTCCTTCCACTCAACTTTCTGTTAACATGCTTGGATACAGCACTCTGTGAACAGCCTGCTTCTTTTGCAATGAATAATTGTGGCTTACCCTCCTTGTGAAGGGTGTCAATGATTGTCTTTCCCATGATTTTGTAGCCTAGTGAACCAAACTGAGAGACCATTTTGAAGGCAGGAAACCTTTGCAGGTGTTTTGAGTTGATTAGCTGATTGTTCTATATTCTAATTTGTTGAGATGTTGAATTGGTGGAATTTCCTTGTATATATGCCATCATATATACACCATTCATAAGCAAAAATACTACACTTTTTATTATTTATTTATTATTATTATTATTTTTATTTATTTTTTATTGTGTGTATATGTGTCTGTAATTTAACTTTACCAAAATTTTTGCATTAAAAAGCCTTTTTGCCATTCCAATTAAAGCCACCTGAATCTTGAATATAACATAGATCACATAGATCTAACTAATCACAACACAGAAATGTATACTATAGCGATATGCATTAATGAGACATGTTTTTTTTTTTTTTAATTTTACAAGATCTCTTGAGAATCATGTCTAGAATGCAAATAGGCCATAATATCTGAAATAATGCTCTCTGAGGGTGGACAGCTTTGAATCTGGAAACATAGCACAGGTGAGCAGTGAATCTCTACTCTCACACACACAAACGCATATGTAAATTATTTAAATGAAAACCCTTAGTGTGTGTTAAGAGTATTGGTGAGAAAATAACAGGTGCTGGAGCCACATATGCCCTCGCCTGAACTCTGCGGGACGTTTTGTCTCCAAATTAAATTTGGACTGTTTTGTCCCCACTGAACACAGAATTTCCATATCATTTACCATATTGTGCAATTCAATAGCGACATGACCGGGCTAATCTCTCCTTCAGTTAACAATCTGAATATTGTGTAGGATAAATATCAAGAGATATCAATGAGCAATTGTTGGCCTATCAAAGGCCCATATGCTTCAAATCAACTCCAGGTGTAAAAGTGGCCCGAGCTTAAGAGCTTACTTACTTCACCCAATCCTGACAATACACGGCCCGGGAAGCCTTTGTCCATGGGCCATACTGAGTCAATGGCTTCCACATAATGACAGAACCAAAGGCACATTCAAGTGCAACACAGTGAAGTTAAGTTTCTCTTTCAAGACTCAATGGGAACAGAATCCTGACTGGCTCGTGATGGACTACGGCTGCCATTTAGGCAGGCATGCTCGCAATGGGAGCAAGCGAGGATTAGGGTGCTTGTGAATGGGATAGACAGCTCTTTGAGTGGCCAGTGTGTGTGTGTGTGTGTGTGTGTGTTTAGGGGCCCCAGGCACTTGGGAAGTCTTTGTGGCAGCTGCCCTCGTGCAGACTCACGCTTCCAGCTCCTCCTCACCACTCAGCTCCTTCTGCCAGGTCCCATCATTCTGGCCACACCGTTAGGCTGATTGTTTACAGCTCTCTTCAAAGCCCAGTGAATAAATGCCTATTTTCTCTCGTCCTCCCCTGCTGCTGAGACTATCAAAGCTCTGGAAGTGGCCCGCAAAGGCACAATTTGATTTGGCAAAGACTGCATACACTCACCTCCTCCAAATACATGCAAACACAAAACAGAGCTGATTTCCAACTTTTAGTTGATTCCATCTTTGTTTTCTGGTGTATGTTTAAGCATTGTTCAGACCTGCTTGGCACTTGCTTTTGAAGCCTGTGCGAGGCCAACTGAATTAAATTCAATTAAAAAAACATAATGCTTTTAACTAGAGCTGTCAATTTAATTTACCATGATTCATTATTTAAAAAAAACAATGCAATCATCAAATACCACCATCATGTTATTGTTATTATGGTAATTCTTGCAATTTAATATCACGCAGCAGAAATAATCATAATGCAGTTGTTTTAATGCAGTTTTATTTTTTTCAAGTTGTACTGCTTTTAACATGACATTATAAATTAGTTTTTAGTTTTACTATCATATGTTTTTAATTTTGTAGTTTTAATTTTACAATTTGTCATTTTAATTTTAGTAAGTTTTGTCTGCTAATGTCATTTTATGAGTAAATTTTTTTTAGCTTTAAATAATTTTTTTATTTTTAGTCATTTTAGTCCTTTAACTCTTATTTTTGATTTTGTTGTTGATTTTTTTTACATATATTTTTTTCAGCTTTATTGTAAATTATTTTTAATAGCATTAGTTTTAATTACCGATAATAACCCAGGGGAAATTATTTTTATTGGTGTGATGTGGTTAGGTTGATTCAGAAATTATATTTTCGACTAAAATTAGATTAAAATAAGATAATTTTTAACAGTCAAGTTACAATGATTGTTAAATCATAGAAACATATATGCTTCTATCAAATCTGTAAATAAATTTGTCCAACCTGTAATTTGATCTTCAAGTTTTCTTAGGATCATCCCACTTTTTGCAGCATTACTCTTCATTAGTTTGTCCGAATTGCACTTATTCATCAACCCTTTTAAGACACTGAGGCTGAAGTAACAGGAGTTGGCAGAATTGTTTTTCTTTCCCCTGCACATCCCAAGGCTTCTTAAGTGTCTTTGTGTGTGCGAACCTCTTATTAATGCCCATAATCCAGTTTTATTGAGAGAGGCAATTCTGCCTCTCAAAGTAACAACATTAACTGAGATGAATAGGACATCAATGGTGCAAAGAAAATTTGTGGCCCCCATTCAAATGGAATTGCTATGCAGTTTCAATTGGGTAAACATAGATTTCATTTTCCTTCTTCTTTCTCCTCTCCATTTCTTTTTTAACAAAGAGGCCTGGAGATGTTTAAATGGAAATAAATGCAACATGACAGAAACAAATTCAGCAAACATTGCATATGAAGCAGGTGCATCGGTGATGAAAATGCAGTGAGGGAGAAGGAATGAGGATGGAAGTGGCTCCAGTGGGGCTTTGATCATATTGGTGCTGGAGATCTTTGATATGATGCTGTGATGATGAGACTGGAGCGTCTGTGTATGTGACAGATTGATCTATCTAGATGTATTCTGGTGAACTCTCGTCTTCAGAAATCAGCTGGCTGTGAGAGTCAGCAAGATCACAGCATTTGCATAGAGCTAAAACAAGCATTTATAGAATCATGTGACATTTTAGGATACTGCTTTTGAAGTCTGCCTCCAAATAATGTACAGCTTTGTTCATTATAAAGTTCTCAAGCTAGAAATAAACCTTCCATTTCATAGGAGAAAAAAAAAGTATGTGTATACTGTTGTTGCATTAAAACAATGTTTCTGTGCACTTTTTCTTTAATAACACAAAACAAATCTCACATGAGTTATTGAGGTCAATCCCTTAATATTGGTTTACTATTATAAAAAAAAATGCAGTTATTAAAAAAATTATAATAAAATTGTCAAAGTTTGGGTCGGAGATGCAAATGTACATAAAAATGCATAATTATGTCTGTTATGATGTTTGTTCTCATAGGTCCCAAATAAATTAAACCTAAGCCTCAGTAATTTATCTGCCGAACAATTGAGATTAAAAGAAGGAAAATAAAATAAAGAAAGAAGTAGAGAAGCAGAAACGGTGCTGGTGATTTTGTTCCAGGAAATAATCCATTAAATTTACGAACATATCCTTTAATCCCAAAACACAACACAATCCAATGCAGAATTCAAAATATACACAATACACATACGAAAAATAAATGTAATAACAAATGTTTAAGTTATAATTTAAGTTACAGTCAACAAACATACAGTATATAGCATATGGCCATATGGATGTACAAAGAATACTGCAAATATTTGTATTATATTATATTCTATTATTAAAATATAGGTATAATGTCCATGGCAAACAAAATGTAAACATTTATTTGAACTAACAAAAAGACATTTGGAACAAATATCTAAACGTCATCTAAGTAATGTAACGCACTTAAAAGGGACATTTTGTCATTAATCACTTACCCCCATGTTGTTCCAAACCCATAAATGCTTTGTTCGTCTTTGGAACAAAATGTAAGATATTTTGGATGAAAACCGGGAGGCTTATGACTGTCCCATAGACTGCCAAGTAAGTTACACTGTCAAGGTCCAGAAAAGTATGATTTGGAAAGACACAGAGGAGACTGTTGACAAAGGAATTGCTGAATCATTATTTTAGTTTTCTTCGCTTACAAACAGTATTCTCGTCACTTCATAACATTACGGTTGAACCACTGATGGCAGATGGACTATTCTGATGATGCTTTTCATACTGTTCTGGACCGTGACAGTGGACTTTACTTGGCAGTCTATGGGAAAGTCATAAGCCTCCCGGTTTTCATCCAAAATATCTTAAATTGTGTTCCGAAGATGAACAAAGCTTTTATGGGTTTGAAATGACATGGGGGTAAGTGATTAATGACAAAATTTTCCTTTTGGGGTGGAGTATCTCTTTAATGAATTTGAAATATTAACAAAAGCTGTTTGGCCTACACCACATACCTATATTTTAAAGTTCTACAGATTTTAATGTAAGTACAGTAGGAGGAAAGTGCAGGAGGTTGTGTGAGTGTGTGTATGTTAAATTATGATGCGTAGAGAAGGGTGGATTTGACCTCATGACCTGCTGGTGGTTGACTCAGGGGGCAAACATGCTGAGATGCGAGTTGGTACCAGTATGTGTAAAGGCCTGTGATCTGTCTCTCCCACATGCTGCCTGTCTCCAGGGAGCAAAGGAAGGATACTTTCGCTTGGGTACCTCCAGACTCCCATAAGACCCATGAGGTGCAAGTCCCACCCGCAGAGCTCTAACCACAAGCTTCTGTTCTAATGGCTTACAGGTGGCAAGGCAAGAGACACAGCTTCACACACTCTCACACTTTAGGGGCACAAGCAAAAATATGAAATGTTCAAGAAATATTGCAGGTTAAATTCAGGTTAAATGGGATAGTTCACCCAAAAATAAAAATTCTGCCATTTTTTTACTTCTGACATTTTTTTACATACTTATGTATGTACATACAGATGTATCAGTGTTTTTTGTCAAAACAATGAAAGTCAGTGGGCTCCGATGTTTATTTATAGTCCCAACTGACTTTCAAAAAACAGTTCGCAATGTCATCTTTTTTGTTTTGCAGAAGAAAGAAACTTGTACTGGTTTGGAACGACATCAGGGAAATTTGGGGCTGAAATATCCCTTTAAGCTATTTTATTTACCACATAAAATAACTAAAACTTGTATCTCAGTTTGTAAACACAAACAAAAAATATCTGGGATAAGCGTTAAACACCTATTCAAACTTTAAATTTTGACTTTTTGCTTCTACAAATTTAATTTTAGTCACAATCTACATTCAGTTTGTACACACATGACCCACGTTAATAATATTTCATCCCATCTCAGCCATAAACAAATCAGCACGGATCATCATAATTCTGATAATAAACATAACAGAGCTGATTATCTCTTGCTTCCTCCAGATATCATTGCTGCTCATTTAAATCTAAATGTAGCGAGCTGAATGGGCCCAAGAGGAGCCATGTGTGCCAGTGTTGGGGCTACATCGCGAGTGTTATTGGTCCAGGTCTGGTTGTGAGACTATGATTAGGGCCACAGGTGTGCCATTCTCATTCCCATCATTAAGTAGGGGCTTGGCACTGATAGGTGCTTGCTTTGGCCACACAATGGCTGCCGCAGCTGTCAAAACATATTATGTGTGCAGCTTCCCCATCTCTACTCTTCAGCTTGTAACATTAAACATGCTGTAATTACTCAACTGGACAACCAGCTCTGCCTCCCTTAGGAGAACCATGTCAAGACACACACCTGAGGGACGCAGTCCCTGCTGGGAGAGGAGAAAACACGTCAACAGTTGGCCATTTTCTCCTGATCTGCGTTCCTCAGTGTAAATAATGAAGGAGAGAGAAACTGTCTTGATGCAGTCTTTTCGTATGGAAGACCGGGGCTATTGTTGTCATATGTACTACAGTATATGCCAGGTTGTTTTTTTTTTAAGCAAAAGTCCAATTACACAAATGCAATTTTCTCTCTTGCAGTGATTTTGTATGTTCGTTTCAAACCAGTTCAAAACCTGCTTACAACTAAAATATCTTTGTAAATTAAATGTTTAAACAGCTTTTTTTTTTCTTTGTAGTCATGTATACATTCTGTTTTAGTTTTTGAAATAAGTATCTAATGCTCACCATAGCTGCATTAATTTGATTAAAAAATATATATTTTATTTAAATTTAAAACATAATTTTTCCATTTCCATGCATTTTAAGCATCATTACACAAGAAATCCCTATAATATGCTAATTTAATGCTCAAGAAACATTATTACCAGTGCTTCAGGGTTGTTTGTTTGAATACAAAGTTCCAAAGAACAGCATTTATTAAAAATATAATTTTTGCCACCTTATAAATATCTTACCCACTACTTATTACCATCACTGTTGATCAGTTTATCCATTGCAATAAATAAATAAATCTGACTCCAAACTTTTGAATGGTTGCATAGGACTAAAAACTGTTAAAAGCACTATGAAAACAAAAGAAAGCAAAACAAAATTCATTATGTTTATAATACAATTTGCGATGGGAAAAAAAAGTATCAAATGATTAAAATGTAAAATAGAAGTCTTTTTACAAGTGATCTCAGATCCCCAGCTGAACAAACTGAAAATAAATCTAGAATGCAAGTCCTGGGACAGACTGAATAAAGTCTTGATGTTTCCGTTTGGCTCTGAGTTAGTTTCACATGGGATCTCATGAATAGTCTCTGTTGTTTTCATTTTCCCACAATCTGTCCCACTATAATATCACAATGCACTAAACATCTAGAATGACCATTGAAAAGAAAAAGAAAAGAAATCAGAGGATGAAAGACATCCCTTCATAATTCGAGCCATTCTTAGAGAGAATATCTCTCGCGTTGACCCCTACTGACCCACAGGCCATAACCGGGGTCCCTCATTGGTCTTGTTGTAGGGAGGGACGGTGGCATCTGTGTGGAAGAGTGGCGGTTGGTCTCTCCTGCCCTTGGGGGACAGCGGTGGACCTCAGAGAGGAAAGAGCGGCGGAGGACGTGTTTAGCGCCTTTAATTGCATACTCCACCCTGTGCCCTTGTTACGGGGCAGTGCCCCTGCTTTCATGCTGAGGGCAGTTCACATGGCCCCTGCTCGTTTCCCTTCTCTCCCCAGGGGCCCCACACAGACCTCACTGTTCACTGCAGACAGGAGACTCTCAGCCAGGTGAAATAAAGACGGCTGGCTTCAGGCAAAAAGAGCGAGGGAGGGGAAAAGGGCTGGTTTATGCAGCAGTATATGTATGTACATAGATGTAGGTTTCACAGTGAGATTGATAACTGGCTCCATCAATATCTACTTTTGAAGCTCGATTAAAATCAAATTTACTATCCCGGGGTTTTAGTCCCATTTAAGTATGGAGGCATTTTTATTCTGAACTTGAATTAATTGTGTATGTATGTTATTTTTGTATTATTTGTTTTATATATTATTTGTATTATATCAAAGTTTCTTGAACAGCACTTTGGGCAGCTGCTGTTGTATTAAATTGTGCTTTATAAATAAAGAAAAAAGAAAGAAAGAATAGAAGTACTTGTAGTTTAACAATTATTATAAAGCATTTATTTTAAATGAATATTAATCTATACAGATATGTAATATAAATAAGTGGTAGAATACTTTAAAAATGGCTGTGACCTTATATGTTTGAATATCTATCGCTATATTATCAACTATATAATGTCAGATAACTTTGATAGAAATATGTATTACATTCAACCACAACTGTTAGTATGACGATACTTAAACTACTATCAATACTTTGTTGACCAATTACGAAGCAATGATTAATTTTGTTCAGACTGTGGTGTTGAAAGGACTGTGGCATTAGCAATTCAGAAAAGAAAAAAGACAAAAAAAAAACTTGGTCCCAGTTTATATATATATATATATATAATTCTTAATTCTTGTTAAAACTACAAAGTAATTCAGTCAAGAGCAGTGAGTGATTTTCTTTCTTTCATTTTCTTGGATTAACATTACAGTAGCTAGTAGCTAAATGAGGCGCGGTCACTTTTTTTCTCAACGGTTTACTTTCACTTAAGACATAACCGACAGTTTTATCGAGCATACTTTCCAAGACGGGTATTTTGACATATTTTGTATTCGTCTATAAAAGAGCAAAAAGAAGCAAATTCGGTGTTCAAGCGTTTTGAGAGATGCCTCTCTCTGCGTCCTGAACACCAGAACACCGCAGGGGCTGAAGTGGGCTATTCCACACCCTTTTCTGTTTGTTCAAACTGTGATTTGTATTTGTTCGTTCAGGTGCAGGAGCAACGTCGAGGAGAACTTTGCAGAAGAGAGCTCGGTTCAGTGAGACGCGGCTCTCTGTTTGCGCACCGAACACAGTGCGCGATTAACTGGCTACTCAGTTGAGCTTTTCCGCGTCTTGTGTTTGAATGCTTTACTGTTTAAATCGACAAGCGGCAAGTCTTAAAAACACGTGAAAATGGTATGGTCTCATGACGACACGCAGCAGTGGCCTGTCACCTGTCCTGAGCGTCTTTTTAGGCTGGCCTCAACCAGACGGTTAAGATCACCGGGCCCCCCCTAAGCCGTAGGCCCCTATAATCATCACCACCTTTCACCCCACTAGCTACGGCCCTGTTGCCGTCATTTGCATTTAAAGGGGAAAAATGGCGCGTTTTGACTCATACCCTAAAAGTGGCAATTTTAACAACCAATAAAAAATTATGTGAAAGCAGAGACAATTTATAAGAGACATGCCACTTCCTCAATCGTCCATTCAACTATACAAGGAAAACCCATAACGGCAAAGATGGCAGTTGGATGTCCATGTCCTGCCCCTCCTGCTGGAAAGCCAATCATCATTTAAGCCTATCGTCTGGTTCCACTGACGTATGTGCACAGTTTAGGAACCATTGCGCATGCATAGTAATAGTAAAACCTGTGGGGAAAAGGCATTTTAAACCTTATTTTGGAGCAAAGTCATAAAAAAATTTCAGAGATTTTTATCATATTTTACTGCTGTTTCTATACATGCAGTTTTTATGTCCCGGTGACCAGTGAAAGTGCAGTTCTGACTATCTGCCCATTCATTTAGATAGGAGCTGGTCTTGTTATTCTGAAATAGCTGACCGGAGGCGTTGCCAAGATGGCGGCCGAGTGGCACGACTTGCCTAAAAGGACTTTGGTGTAAGGTATTTTGAGTTAAAACTTCATATATACACATTCTGGGGACATCAAAGACTTATTTTACATCTTCTGAAAAGGGGCATAATAGGTCTTATTTAATATATCCAACTTTTAAAATGACTAAACTTAAGTTTTCCTTTTGAGCTCTGTGTGAATCTATATGTAAATAAATAATAAAATTCAGTTGATTCCTTTTCATAGTCATATATTTTCTTTCTGCTTACAAACTTTTGATGCAGCAGAATTGTTTATTCCTTCCATGTAAATGCATTTTAATTCATAAAATTTTTAATAACAACATCTCTTAATCTTCAGCAGAAAAGTTAATTGCGTTGACTCTCGCAAGAAGTGAATCCGCTTTGCTGATGCTCTCCACGTTCTGTGTTATTGGTTGTTTGCTGCACATGTCACACTCTAGTTCAAACTCTGAGTTGACGGAGAACATTTATATTGAGCTTTGTGAGCTCGGTGAACCTGATCTAGACCAGGTTGGCTTTATCAGGTTTTGTCAACTCAAAAATACTTTTAACTTAACCTCGCTTTGTGCTAAAGGCCACTGGTGTTCTCTACAGTGGACATGTGGGAAATTGATGTCCTGTTTCATAACAGAAAGTCATATTTTGATTTGAAACCCCATACTTTTTTTATTGTCTTACATTTGCATTTTTACATTTGCTAATTGTAAACAAAATGGTAAATGAATGTTGCTATAAGCTTTCATGTTTACATTTATTTTACACTTATTCTAATTTAAAAGCACTGTCACATTTAATAATAAAAAAACTAATAAATCAAAATTGTACAAAAAAAATAAAAAAATCATGTGACCCCCTAGCACCAGTTCCCTATAAACTGACATTCAAGTCACGTTAAAAATTAATATTAATATTTCATGTAATTTTGCTTCTTAAGTAAAATTATCTCACTTCAAGAATGGTGAAATGTTTGTACTCGATAATAACAATGTCATACTGATTAATAACAGATTTCTAGCAGTGTGACTTCTTGATGAAGTATGTTTTGAGTACCTTATTAATTAATGGAGTGTAAATTTACACTGAAAACAAGTGGAAAAATCACAAAACAAAATCCACTCATATTAAATACTATATGCATTCTCTGAAAACAAGTCTTAATCTTAATCGTATGTAGTGTTGATTTATCTTGTTTCAAGGATTTGTAGATATTTTAACTGGCAAATAAGATACAAAATATTACTATCTCTATGGTATTTTTTTTTCCATGTTTCATAATGATAATTCTAGTTTTTTACAGTCTAATGTGAATTATGCCTTCTGATATATAATCAAAGCATTCCTGAAAGCCTTTATCTCTCCCCAGCCTTTGCACCTGTGGCTCTGGGATATTTTCTGTACAATTTAATTCTGCGATACTCGCTGACTGTTGCTTATCAAGTGGAGAGGGCTGGATGTTGTGTGTGTGTGTGTGTGTACATGTGTGGTTCCTGGTCTGGACAGGAACTGGCAATGCGCCACGCTCTGACGGCCAGCCGGACCAGGTGCGCAGAGCCCAGGTGTGTTTCTATGAATAACACAATGAGCCAGTGCAAACAGAGAGATAGAGAGAGAGGGAAATAAAGCATGCAAATAGACAATACGTAGTGTCATAGCTCACCTGTTGAACACCTGCGCTATGCTGTCCAAAACACACAGATACATATTTCAAAAACGGATTCTAAACTGCTTAATATTTATTCGTCTCTTGTTTACCTTCCTTTCCCCAGTTATGGATGAATGCAGCAGCACTCTCAAACAAACTCATCATTCACATGAATCAGATTTCCCCGTTTCCTTTCCCTTACACATTCTATTCGGGTTGCTCTGCTCTGATATTAAAAGCACACCTGGGATTAGGGATCCAATCAGGCTGTGTGATAGGCTCAGAAATCCTTTAAGTCTGGCATTACCACACACCTCACAAAACACAGAGGTGTTCTAATCCACACAGTCGTCGATCCTGCTAATGCATGCACGTCAGTCTCACAGGCACCGTGGCTTTGCTGTCTCATCGCCCCGCATTCTGTTCACTACAAAAACACGACGGCCTCCAAGTGGCCTTAATATGCAAATCTAAAATTACTTCAATAATCATGGTGAATGATGATGTCTGGTGAGGCATTGTACTCGTGTATCTGAGGCCCAAGATCATTCTGTTGAACTACACTGTTTCGAACTGTAAAGTATGTCGCTTAAAATGTGCTTCATGAGGTAAAAAGCAGTATATCATAATGTCAACTGTTTGGTAACCAACATTTTTCAAAAAATCTTCTATTGTGGAAGAAACTCATTCAGGTTTGGAACAACATGAAGGTAAGTAAACGATGTTCGAGTTGTCATTTTTGGGTTAACCATCCCTTTAAGTGTTAATTTTATTGAACTTTACCTATTTGCATTTGTAGATTCATTTTTAAAATTAGTTTTCTCCTGTACGGAGTAAGAAATCTCCACTTCAGCATCATTTACACACATTAAACTTGATAGTTTTATTCCTATCTATAATGTGAAGGTTTTTACAGAGGGGTTTGTTGATTTATCTTCTGCCTGGTTTTATACAATATTTTATTCCTGAAAACATGGTGATTTATTTATTTATTTATTTGGCTGCTGGCTGCATTTTCTGATTTAAGAAGTGATTAAAAAAAAGAGAGATATATCTAAAATCTTTAAAAAAATGTCAACATAATGAAGCAAGAATTTTGAACCTGGCTTTATCCGTTGTAAAAGATTTATGTTCTGGAAATGCAAATTAGTGCATATTTAATTAGGCAGTTACTCATTTGCATATTTAAACAACATTTCAGAAAACTTGTAACACAAAACAAAAGTCTTAATGTACTACGATTAATCAACTGGGGAAAGTAGTAGTGGATATATTAAAGCTTAGTAGTAGAAGTAGTAGTAGTAGTATTATATATATATATATATATATATATATATATATATATAATAATTCATTACATTTATATAGCGCTTTTCTAGGCACTCAAAGCGCTTTACATAGACAGGGGGTATCTCCTCATCCACCACCAGTGTGCAGCATCCACCTGGATTATGCAACAGCAGCCATATTGCGCCAGAATGCCCACCACACACCAGCTTACTGGTGGAGAGGAGACAGAGTGATGAAGCCAATCAGCAGATATGGGGATTGTTAGGAGGCCATGATGGTCGGAGGCCAATGGGCGAATTTGGCCAGGATGCCGAGGTCACACCTCTACTCTTTTCGAAAGTCATCCTGGGATTTTTACTGACCACAGAGGGTCTGCCAACAGTCTTGAAGCAGTTCCCTGAGAGATGCTTAGCACTTGTTGGCCCTTTTGCCTTCTGTCTGCGGTCCAGCTCACCCCTAAACCATCTCGATTGGGTTCAGGTCCGGTGACTGTGGAGGCCAGGTCATCTGGCGCAGCACCTCATCACTCTCCTTCTTGGTCAAATAAAGAAAACTCTTTGAATGAGAAGGTGTGTCCAAACTTTTGGTCTGTACTGTATATATGTGTGTATGTATGTATGTATATTCAAACAAAAGAATATATATTTACTTGAGAAGAAATGTTGCATAAGATATTAGCGTTTGTTTTGAAAGAATATATATGGTGTTAAGGGTATTTTTTAAGATAAAAACTAATTAAATTTGTTCAATTTACAATTAATACAACTTGGCAACAGGGTAAAATAGTTCAGATATAATAAGATATATTGTCTGAGAACTAGCCCCTAATTGCAGTCACAAAACTTTATGGTGTTGTAACCGAATTTTGGCTAAATTTCTTAGGCAATAAAACATCTATTGTCTATTGTGTTAATAATGATGTACAAAGTACTGTTAACACAAACGTTACTATTTGGTTGTGCCTCTCAAGATAAAATCAAGTAAAAAATATATATAATAATAATAATAATAAAAATATCATAGATTATATAATTTAGCATTTAACATGCATTCACGTCAACATTTTGACACCAAAATTCCTCAATGATTAAAACAAGAATGAAAAATGTTATGTCTTGGTTGAACTGTTACAGTACTTCAAGATACCAGCAAATACACTGCAGAGTGTATGTAATATAATATATTGTCGAAATATGCACAAATATAGATTTATAGAAGTGTGCATCAGAACGCTGCAAAATCTGGAAATGCAATTGTATAATCATCCTTAATTGTGTATATGATGCATATATACACATGCACTCTTTGAAATGCAAATACACTGCAGGTACCAAGAAAACATTTCTGTAAATAATTATTCGGGGGGGGGGACACATTTGGGAGAAGAAAGCAAAAATAACGAGGGACAGGTGGAGAAAAATAGAGATGGGAAAAGAATGTTAGAAGAAAGACAGAGAAAAATAAGAAGGTAGGTGTTCCCTGTGTGGGATTAGAGGCTGTGTGTGATGTGGATCATGAGCTCCGGTGCCGCCAGCGCACACTTAATGACTGAGTGGGATACTGTTACTCACACATATTGGGGCTGTGTTATAAGGGCTGCCAGGCCCACCTGTCACATAGGAATATGAAGGGAGGGTAAAAGAGGAGAGGTAAGAGGGAGGAAAAACTATACCGAGGAAGAGAGAGGGTAAATGAGCCTCTCCTGAGAGTGACCCTCCTCTCGTCTCTCGCCTGTCTGTCAGTGCTGCAGGTGTCTGTGCAGTCAGTGAGAACGAGTGTGTGCTTCACTGGAGCATGCAGCTGGACCAGGAAGTGCTCGGAATACTCAAAACACACACACACACACACACACACACAAATACACAGGAAACACTGAGAGGAGAGAGGATATACAAAAAAGCTGACCTGCTGTGTGTCACAGGTTGTGCATGGCATTGTTCAGAGTGGTCCTGTCTTTTCATCATCATTTTTTGGCTTTTATTGAGGACTCATCCTGCACCACACAGATTTTTGTCCAATCAAATGCTCAAATCAAATCTATCTATACTTTAATTTAGCAAGAAGGCATTAAAAACTGTTATTTGGCTGTTATACTCGGTTATTTTTAACTTTTTATTCATATAGGAATCCGGAAAACATATCATGTTTTCTACAAAATATTTTGCAGCACTGTTTTCAACATTGATAACAATAAGACATTGTTTTAATGAACATAAGAGGCTTCTTTAAAAACAAAAGATAATAATAATAATAATAATAATAATAATCTTACCAACCCCAAACTTTGGTAGTGTACCCTGTAAGATTTGTAGCTTACTGTACATTTTTGCTTGATGTATGCTTGCATTAAAGAGTATCATGCAAGTTTTCACAGAAGGAAAAAAATTAGGGTGAGGAAACGGTGACAAAATTTTCTATTTAAAACAACACCCAAATTGTTGCTTATTGGTGATTATTGAGATGCAGCATAGTACAGAGCATGACGAAGTTTGTCTAAAGTTAAACAGATCAGCCTGGAGTAAAGGTTTTAAATGAAGAAATGCTCCTATAGCCGAGTAGTGTAGACACTTGCATAAATCATCAATTTAAGTGCAGCATTGCACAAGTCTGAGCTGTTCATTTCAGAGGCTTAACTCTTAACACTTACTGAAAGCAAAAAGCACATTGAGAAATGGAGTTACATTAAAAAGCCAGAGGCAGCTAACGATGGACTGGTTGCAGGACAAGCAAGACTGAACACTTCCATTTCACACTACTTCTGGACCATGATTACGATTCATCATGGAACCAACAGTATTTTTTGTCTAAGGGAAATGCGTGTACGTGTGTGGGAAGCTTTCTCAGCTTTAGCAAGCAGGAGGTGGACCTGAGCCGAAGTAATTACTCCAGCTGACATACTGCACATGACTAATGAGACAATCTCAGGCCACCGCATCCAGTCCATTTGTCACCCAAAGCTACGGCGCCACAGAACGCAAACTCCTGGCAGCGCTGCTGAGGTCACGGTAAATGCTGCCTCGGTAGCACCTGATTAATTCCCATGTAAAGGCATGGAAATAAAATGCAATTGATCATTTCCAATTAGCCAAGATCTCTGGGATGACAAGGCTGCCAAGTTCGTAGAACCTTTTGTAGAGCATGTTAATTACAGCGAATCATGTAAGGACTTCTTAAGATCTTATAACGGGCAGCGTGTCAAAAATCAATACGAATGTAGCAGGAAATGTACCATAGATCAATGAGAACAGTCAGCCAGCAGTCCCTCCTTAGGAATGAAGGTAACAAAAAAGACAGCCACGAGATGAAGAGCCAAGGTCAGAGAGCTAAACTATGAAAGTGCTGGTGTTTCAATAAACTCTGGTAGGGAAAAGTACAATTCAATAATATGACAATGGGGGGTGGGGGTGCGGGAGAAAATCATACTCATATATATACTCATATTTATATATACAGTACAGACCAAAAGTTTGGACACACCTTCTCTTTCAAAGAGTTTTCTTTATTTTCATGACTATGAAAATTGTAGAGTCACACTGAAGGCATCAAGGGCTATTTGACCAAGAAGGAGAGTGATGGGGTGCTGTGCCAGATGACCTGGCCTCCACAGTCACCGGACCTGAACCCAATCGAGATGGTTTAGGGGTGAGCTGGACCGCAGACAGAAGGCAAAAGGGCCAACAAGTGCTAAGCATCTCTCAGGGAACTCCTTCAAGACTGTTGGAAGACCATTTCAGGTGACTACCTCTTGAAGCTCATCAAGAGAATGCCAAGAGTGTGCAAAGCAGTAATCAAAGCAAAAGGTTGCTACTTTGAAGAACCTAGAATATGACATATTTTCAGTTGTTTCACACTTTTTTGTTATGTATATAATTCCATATATAATTCCACATGTGTTAATTCATAGTTTTGATGCCTTCAGTGTGAATCTACAATTTTCATAGTCATGAAAATAAAGAAAAATCTTTGAATGAGAAGGTGTGTCCAAACTTTTGGTCTGTACTGTATGTATATATATATATATACAGTACAGACCAAAAGTTTGGAAACATTACTATTTTTAATGTTTTTGAAAGAAGTTTCTTATGCTCTTCAAGCCTGCATTTATTTGATCAAAGATACAGAAAAAAATTTAATATTGTGATATATTATTACAATTTAAAATAATTGTTTTTAAATTTATTATACTTTAAATTATCATTTATTTCTGTGATGCAAAGCTGAATTTTTAGGATCATTATCACATGATCCTTTAGAAATCATTCTAATATGATGATTCATTATCATTGGAAACAGTTCTGCTGCTTAATATTTTTTCAGATCATGTGATACTTTTTTAGGATACTTTGATGAATAAAAAGTAAAAAAAAAAAAAAAAAGAAGCTATGTTTTTAAAATATAAATATTTTGTAATAACAATATACACTACTGGTCAGTAATTTGGGGTCAGTAATTTTTTTTCTTTCTTTTTTTTAAATAAAATCAATACTTTTATTCAGCAAGGATGTGTTAAATTGATAAAAAGTGATCGTAAAGAAAATATATTATTAGAATATATATTATTCGATTTTTTATTTTTATTTTGAATAAATGCCGTTCTTTTTAACCTTTTATTCATCAAATATATTAGACAGCAGAACGGTTTCCAACACTCATAATAAATCAGAATATTAGAATGATTTCTAAATGATCATGGGATGTTACATGTGACACTGAAGGCTGGAGTAATGATGCTGAAAATTCAGCTTTGCATCACAGGAATAAATTATTTTTTTAAAGTATATTCAAATAGAAAACTATTATTTTAAGTTGTAATAATATTTCACAATATTACTGTTTTTTCTGTATTTTTGATCAAATAAATGCAGGCTTGATGAGCAGAAGAAACTTCTTTCAAAAACATTAAAAATAGTAATGTTTCCAAACTTTTGGTCTGTACTGTATATATATATATATATATATATATATATATATATATATATATATATATATATATATATATATAAACACACACACACACACACACACACACACACACACATATTAAAAATTATATTAAAAACTATTATTTAGAAAAAACTATTTTATCAGTGAAAAAAAAATATTACACACACTTGCGCACACATATTTTTGTGATTTTTTTTTAGTTAATTTGTGAACATTATCTTTTGTGCTAACAATCTCATTCAGAATAAATGTCATTCAGAATATAGAATAATTATAGAATTTATATATAGCATATGATCCAACACAGAAAAAAATAATAATATTAGGATGTCTGTATATTAAACATCTCATCAGTCATTTAAATACATGAAATATGTTTAAATGAAAGAAACTATATTAAACAAAATATAAACTATCTTGAACCTTTGTGCTTAAATATGTTTTTGCAAAATATAAATATTGTACTTAAATATTAATTTTAATAATAATAGATTATATACATATATATATATATATAACTATGCATGTTTGAATCATTTGCTAACATTAATGGCATTATTCTGCCAGAATGCTATATATCAAAATTGATGCCTAAGATGATAGCAGCACATTCATAAATGCATACAGCAGCTACAGTAGCTGTAGAGATAATTACGGATGAAGTGCCCTTTTTCCAGCGCTACATTCAGCTTCCACTGTTTGCCCACTACTGGCCACCTGTTGCTGCTAATGAGTGTAGTGGGGTGTGAATGTGAACAGCTCCCAGCTGTAGCCCAGGGTTCATGAACTAACACAGTGATATTGGATATAATTGACATTGGTGGCACTGGGCATGGTTAGGCCGGGCTCCTACAGTTTAACTGCCATTGACTTAATGACCGAGGCAGAGGGGCGCTCACACTGCTAACCCGAGAGCATGTGGCCTCTCGGGAGGGTTTCTACAGCCAGGGCAACCATGGCAACAGCTGAGCCTTACCTGCTAACTTACACAAACATTGCCCACACACACCCACGTACAAACACAAAAACCCAGCCCCAGAGGTAAACAAGGCACAGTGATATGGAAGGAATGAGGGGACTTCCTTGTAAGCCAAGTTTGCAACTAATCGGTGACAAAATGCCTCAGAATGTAGCCAAGTAAATGTCCACAAGTGACACAATTCTAGTGTGCAAATTGGTTAAAAATATGTTGTGTGCACTGTTCTGATCTAGCGAGAGAATCTAGGATATCAGAGAAAGCATGTATGCACTGTAAATATATATATATATATATATATATATATATATATATATATATATATATATATATATATATATATATACATATATTTATATATGTATATATATATATATATATATATATATATATATTTGATTTAACAGCAAAAGACTGTAAAAATGCTACAGTAAAAACCTGTTAATTGGTTAAGTTTCCATACTGTAAATGGTGAATGACTATGTACAGTTAATGTAATTTTACAGTATAATACTGTGAAAATGAGTTTTTGAAAGTGAAAAAGAACAAGTCGTTGCATAATTTAGAGTGAAAACAGTAAATTGACATTCCCAGAATTCCCTGCATGACACTTTTGAAGTTTTTCATTAAAATAATGGTTTCTTTTTAGTTTTTCTTATCAGTTGTGTAAATTAATGTTTTACCTTACATCTAACTTTAAATAGTGTTTATTGGATTATTTCAGTATCATATTTCATTATTTGTGGAAAAACTGTTTGTGATGAGCTTTGGTTCATCATGTGACTTTCTCATCACCTACCACATCTATGTATTACAAAGATACAAAACAGATATAAATACTTCAACAGGTTGGTATTTTGTATATTTAAATTATGTCAGTTAATGAAATGTTTTTTTGTTTGTTTGCTTTTGTTTTTACTGTGAATTTAAATTCAGATCTATATGTAACAACGGTAAAGTTCTGGCAACCACAGCTGCTGCTATTTTACCTTAAATGTCACCGATTTATTTCTTTTTTAAACCGCTTGAACACTGATGTGTCACTTCACTTCAAAAGTAGTGACCTAAAAAAGATTATTTTTATTTTTGAAACTGCTACAATACATCAAACTTAAATATTTATTACATTTTATTTTTGTATAATTTGCCATGCTAATTTTAAACCCCTTTATTTAGTGATAAATGACTGCCGAGATGCCAATGATAAGAATGTTTTAAAATACGTTTTGCTTATTTCTATTTGTACATAATCATCTTTTAAAGATACCCCCTACTAAGTGTGCAGTAAACACTGTGTAGGGACTTTGTGAATGTGAACACAGCTTGAGTCTTTAATTTTGTGCACAGGGTAATGTGCTTCATTCTGGTAGTGTGTGTGTTTGTTTGCCATTAACAAGGCACTGAAACAGATACTATTTATATGCTCAACATTGTTATACGATTTTGAAAATAAAAACAATAAGCTTTGATCAATATCAACGTGTTTTGACAATGTTTATTATTTTATCTCAAGTATGATAGAAACAAGAGAAGAAAAACAAGCAAAACAGTCAACAAGGAACACGGGACTCTTTGTTTTGGTTTAGTTCAGTCTCACTATGAAAGAATTTGGAAAGCTCTCAAGTCCAAATCAAAGACAGGCTACAAAAATGTTTTGTTCAATAAGGTATCAATCCTTGAATTAATGATAACAGTCAGACGTCCCAGGAAAACAAGGGTTGAGTAGCAAAGCAGTTGTCCTGAGTTAGACACATATACCTCATGCAGGGAAAGATAAAACAACTCTCACGGCCTGGAATGAAATAAGTCGTTGCTGTGCGTTTGTATGAGATCCAATGCACTATACAAAGAGAATGTAAATGAACTTTGAATGTCATCAGCTTCAGCCTTTCATTTTCCACCCTACGACTCTGTTGTACTCCGCCGAACACACACACACAGGCCCAGCAGTGTGTAATGGAAGCACTGGAAGTCAGAGAACAAGGCAGGGCCATGCATTTTATCTTCTGAGATAGATCAAAAGATGCACGCTAGCTTAAAGTAACAGCACCTCATGCTGGCTGATGATGCTTCAAGTGCATTTTCTATACATCTCTAGAGGTGACATAAAAAAGCACATCAAGGTCTACGTGGGAATGTTTGGTATCTTCACTGATGCTCTTTTAGCTTTCAGTAACCAAAGATTGCTATGTTTGATATGCTAATGAGCTGTACGATGACGAGAAACGAGACGGAGAATGTCAGCATTACACACACAAACAAGATTACAGATTGCCTCTGATCTCCAGCATTGAGATGTCTAGATCTGGAAGAAGTGTTTGTGGTACGGAATGCAATATACCTTCTCATCTGCTTCATTTATCGGAAATATTTTCTCCTCAGGGTGGGGATTTTTTTTTTCATCTTTTATCGCCAGTGGATTATGTAATATAATTTCAACCAATTTGGTTAAAAATGAATCCATCTGTGCTAATATACCATAGTGAGATGGAAATGTTTGAAGGGATAGTTCACCAAAAAATTGTTAAATTAATCAT
Organism: Carassius carassius; assembly: GCF_963082965.1. Classification (NCBI taxonomy): domain Eukaryota; kingdom Metazoa; phylum Chordata; class Actinopteri; order Cypriniformes; family Cyprinidae; genus Carassius; species Carassius carassius. The sequence continues at coordinate 19,619,963 of NC_081762.1, forward strand.
CATTTACTCACCTTCATGTCATTCCAATCATGCATGACTTCTTTTGTGGAACAAAAATAAGAAGTTTAGAAGCCGAGCTGCTCTTTTTCATTAAGTGAAAACGAAGATGGACCAGTTTTTGTCAAACTCCAAAAAGCAAAATAGAAATTTCCTGAAGCCATGTAATAGCTTTGTTACTGATATTTGCTATCCAGTGAAAGTCTAGTGTTAGATTATATATATATATATATATATATATATATATATATATATATATATATATATATATATATATACATATATATATATATATATATATAAACGACCTAGATATTGTGATATAAATAACTCCTTTTGTGTTTCATGCAGAGAGCCAAATGCATTTCAAAAGACACAAGAGTGAGTTAAAGATGACAGAAGCTTCAATTCTGGGTGAACTATTCCTTTAAAACTAAAAGATCCAAATTGAAAACAAGCTGGTTCTTCAAATCCAAAAGCTGTGGGACATGTGAAGCTTTATTAATAATCAAAAAGAATATCAACACTGCACGGGAAGAAAATCTTTAAGACTCATCTTCTTTCAGTGTCAGCTTGAATAAAAGGGGACAAAGATAGGAAATGTGTAATACTATGAAACCGCTGGCACACCATGAGTGGTTCATGGGTTGAGCCACCCAGAATCCTCTGTGATGGCATCTTTAAGAAAAGTCCTTCAGTCCATGTCCACATCCAGATCCAGCTCTGTGCTCAGGTTGAGGTAGAAGAAAGCATAGACGACTAGCAGGAAGACCAAGATCGCTACAATGACCAATATGATATCCTGCAATCAGAGAAAAAGAAGAACAGTTTACTCTGATTCAAACATTGTATAAATAACTATTAATAAGAATTTAAGGCAGAACACTAGCATCAAATTATTCATAAAATGTTATACACTTCGATAATGTACTTAATTAATCTGCCAATGTGGAAACAGAACGATTCTGAAATGTGCAGGTTAATTCTTACAAATACAGACATGAAATAAAAAATAAAAAAACAACTACAGACTGAAGCCGTAGAACAACTTCATAAAGTTCAATAAAGAACTTTTTATTTGATAGTTTTTCAGAAAAATCAATGCTTCATAAAACCCATAAACCAACTGATCTGAAGAAACTATAATCTAACTGTAAGAACCTTTTAATCTACAAATAAGGAAGCCTATATAGCCAAAATACTGCTAAGCCTTCATTTTTCAGAGTTTTCATGTTTCATTATTAAAATGCATATTTAATACTGCTTTAAAATACCTATAATGTTGCAATGCCATTCTCTAGCAGTTTGAGAATGAAACACTCTCTTATTAATGCATGATCATAGACACATGACTGATCATAATCAAACACGGATATGTAACTCACACCACAAACGCTCAGCAGAAGTATCAGTATATTTTGGGCTCTTTATCTTTCCTCTCGCTGTGACACAAATAGGGTTTGGCAGACCCAGCAAGCTCAGAGAAAGTTAATCTCCCAGAAATGTCTTTGTTCTAATTAAGACTTGTTGGGAGCTTAATGCCTGAGCTAAATTGATGATGGCTGAAGGAATGGTATTCAAGCATGAATTAGATTTAAAGCAGTCATTTATTACCTTTTGTGTTAAATTACAATCCTCATCAACCTCGGTTTCATTAAGAGCACTCAAGTATTTAACAAAGCAATTGTTCTTTCTTCTTGATAACTCGTTATCAAACTTTCTAATCAAAACTCGTGTGGTTGTGGGACTTTTTTTGCCTCGATGGAACATTCACAAGTTGATGTTTTTTTTTTTTTTAATTAATTACAATTAGAGAAAACTGCAAGTACACTGAAGAAAGCTGTGAGAACTTTTTCTGTTTAAAAGATTATACACCTGTTGTAGAATCTCCGAGTTTTAATCTTTCATCAGAATAGATCAACCAAAAATGAAAGTTGGATGAAAATGTATTCACCCTCAGGCCGTCCAAGATGTAGATAAATTTAGCATTACATCACTTGTTCAACAATGGATCCTCTGCAGTTAATGGGTGCCATCAGAATAAAAGTCCAAATAGCTGATAAAAGTAAGTAATCCAACTTCAGTCCATCAAGTAATGTCTAGTTAAAGTGAAAAGCTGCATATTTATAAGAAACAAATCCATAAAGAATGTGTTTTAACTTAAACCGTTGTTTTTGGATTAAGTACAAGTCCATGATTTATAATAATGCTTCTTCCAGCCCATCTCATCCGCTCACATAATAATCCTCCAACATATTTCTTTAAAATGGTTTTGGACCATTTTTGCTTATAAACGGTGTTTGATCTCTGCATATTTCTCTCCTGATTCAGACAAGATTACTTTTTCACTGGAGAAAGCATTATTAAGGATTATGGACTCATATAGTTTGAAGTTTAAAATCTTCTTGATGGATTTGTTTCTGAAAAACATCAGCCTTTCACTTCATAAGACTTTAATTGATGGACTAGAATTTGGTGAATTACTTCTTATTAATTATTGTGATGTTTTGAATCAGCTGTTTGGACTTTTAATCTAATGGCACCCATTCAGTGCAGAGGATCCATTTTGTGAGCAAGTGAATGCTAAATTTCCCCAAATCTGTTCTGAATGAATGAATGAATGAATGAATGAATGAATGAATGAATGAATGAATGAATGAATGAATGAATGTATGAATGAAAAAGGGGTGTGTAAACATGAGCACGACTGCACTTATATATTTGCTAGCCAATCCAATCAAATATACAACCTGTGAAACAAGAACTTAATTGACTAAAAAGCTAAAGGAATGTGATGAATGACAATAATTTTGCCTGTTGTTTGATCACTAATCCATGGCATTATGCATCCTCCTGTAGACGTCTTAAAGTATGTTCCTCAAAGACAGAAGAACATAGAATGAAAGATGGACAGGAAGACAGAGAAATAATAATCACACACATCCATCTATTCCCCCTCCTGTGTTCATTCACACATAAACACATGCACACACAAATCGAACACAGAGCAGCATGCACATCCACCCCGAGCAGACAAGAGATAAGCCACCCAGCAAACAGGAGGCTAATAATAATTCTAGCAGATAAATTGTAAGGGGCTATTAAAAGCATCCACGACGGCCATGACTATCTGTGTACAAGCTGTGGCGGCAGTCATCAGTGTGTATGTCCTCATTAGCACTCGATGCCCGCTGCATTTATCTTGTTCCAGCCAGGCTCCAAACAGCTTAAGCCTCTCTTAATTGGAAAACTTTTAAATTTCATGCACTTTAGTTTCATACATTACCAGAGGCTCACACTGATTCAAGTTCATTATTTAACCACTTTGTGTCAGAGCCTAAGTGTCATCGCATCCAAAAGGAATTGTTTTGCATTTGTCTCTGGTGAAATGTTTCTAAACTTTTTAATACAGACTGAGTAGCAACAAGGGGACAAAGTAGTTCAAATGTGTCCTGTTTACAAGAGTGGCAATGGCTAATAAGACTGTCCAAGCAGAAGAAAAAAAAAGAGAAAAAAAAGACTTTTATTTAACAAAAAAATTAATCACTATAAAAATTTAAAGAAGTTCAAGCAAGTAACATTATGAAAATATTTGCATACACATTTTAGACTGTATTTTCAAAATGGTTTTCAAAAACATTTCTCGAAGTTTTTTTTTTTATTATTATTTTTCTCAAAGCATTTTTCGGTTTACAGATACTTACATAATCTTTAATTTATGAAGACCAAAAGGTTATGACCTTGACAGTCATCTACAGGTGTCCTCTCGATATCATCGTTTTGTATTTTTCTAGTCATGTGACAAAAAAAAAAAATCCTTCATTTTAGTTAGACAAAACTGACTGATTAGGTATAAAAAGGTTTCCTAATAATAATAAATCACATAAAAAATAAAAAAAACACCAATCCACTCAAAAAATCTCAACAAATTAGAATACTTCATAAGACTAATAAAAAATATTTTTAGTGAATTGTTGGCCTTCTGGAAATTATGTTAATTTACTGTACATGTACTCAATACTTGGTAGGGGCTTCTTTTGCTTTAATTACTTTCTCAATTCAGCGTGGCATGGAGGTGATCAGTTTGTGGCACTGCTGAGGTGGTATGGAAGCCCATGTTTCTTTGAAAGTGGCCTTCAGCTTATCTGCATTGTTTGGTCTCTTGTTTCTCATTTTCCTCTTGACAATACCCCATAGATTCACTGTGGGGTTCAGGTCTGGTGAGTTTGCTGGCCAGTCAAGCACACCAACAACATGATAATTTAACCAACTTTTGGTGCTTTTGGCAGTGTGGGCAGGTGCCAAATCCTGCTGGAAAATGAAATCAGCATCTTTAAAAAGCTGGTCAGCAGAAGGAAGCATGAAGTGCTCCAAAAAATTATTGGTAAACGCGTGCATTGACTTTGGTTTTCAAAAACCATTGCACCCCAAATCATCACAGACTGTGGAAACTTAACACTGGACTTCAAGCAACGTGGGTTATGAGATTCTCCACAGTTCCTCCAGACTCTAGGACCTTGGTTTCCAAATGAAATTCAAAACAAAAAGCTCTCATCTGAAAAGAGTACTTTGGACCACAGACAACTGTAGCCAGTTCTTCTTCTCCTTAGCCCAGGTAAGATGCCTCTGACATTGTCTGTGGTTCAGGAGTGGCTTAACAAGAGGAATGTGACAACTGTAGCCAAATTCCTTGACACGTCTGTATGCCTTGACCCCAGCCTCAGTCCATTCCTTGTGAAGTTCACTCAAATGAATCGATTTCGCTTGACAATCCTCATAAAGCTGTGGTTCTCTCGGTTGGTTGTGCAACTTTTTCTTCCACACTTTTTCCTTCCACTCAACTTTCTGTTAACATGCTTGGATACAGCACTCTGTGAACAGCCTGCTTCTTTGGCAATGAATGTTTGTGTCTTACCTCCTTGTGAAGGGTGTCAATGATTGTCTTCTGGACAACTCTCAGATCAGCAGTCTTCCCCATGATTGTGTATCCTAGTGAACCAAACTGAGAGAACATTTTGAAGGCTCAGGGAACCTTTGCAGGTGTTTTGAATTGATTGAATTGATGTCACCATATTCTAATTTGATGAGATGGTAAATTGGTGGGTTTTTGTTAAATGTGAGCCAAAATCATCACAATTAAAAGAACCAAAGACTTAAACTACTTAATTCTGTGTGCTTTGAATAATTTAATACACGTTTCACAATTTGATTTGAATTGAACATTTTAATTTGTTGAGATATACAGTACAGACCAAAAGTTTGGAAACATTACTATTTTTAATGTTTTTGAAAGAAATTTCTTCTGCTCATCAAGCCTGCATTTATTTGATCAAAAATACAGAAAAAAAAATTAATATTGTGATATATTATCACAATTTAAAATAATTGTTTTTAAATTTATTATACTTTAAATTATCATTTATTTCTGTGATGCAAAGCTGAATTTTTAGGATCATTATCACATGATCCTTTAGAAATCATTCTAATATGATGATTCATTATCTATATATAATATATATATATATATATATAGCTGAATTTTCAGCATCATTACTCCAGCCTTCAGTGTCACATGTAACAATCCAGTCTATCACATGATCATTTAGAAATCATTCTAATATTCTGATTTATTATGAGTGTTGGAAACAATTCTGCTGTCTAATATATAATATATATATAACAATATATGTGTATGTGTGTATATATATATATATATATATATATATATATATATATATATATATATATATATATACACACATCTCATCTAAATTTTATTGTATATCAATTTTATTCCAATTATTAAAATTGTTAAATTATTTTAGTTAACAATTACAACCATTCTGCATTTGTGCTTTATTTTTGTTTAAGTACAGTTGGACAGGAAAAGGAGCATCATGTCTTCGACCCAAAAATCTTTTTCTGAAAAGTAAAAAGTAAACTAAAAAGCCATGAATTCAGATGTGGTCTCATATTCTTTGATAAAAAAATATATATACAGTAAGTCCAGAGGAGGCTGCATGAAAATGAAATTGTCAAATGAGGGTATGTGAGTGAAAAGAGGGGACCTTGTTGTCTTGAGGACGCTAGTAATTCAGTGGCCTACACTTCAGTCTCCCACATTCTGATGGAAAATGCTGAAATATTCCCAACAGCATTATGTGGCTCTCAGCAGCAGCTGTGGCATGCCGGGAGTGAGTTCCCATTCATCTGGCGACAGGCCACTGTCTCTCTCACACACACACACACACACACACACTCGCATCTCCTCATGTGTCCTTGTATGAATTCTCACGGTCTTCTGGTTTCACACAATTCTGTGGTATTTTCTCATATAGCCCTGTGTTCATAACTTTGGCCCTCACGGCCAGGTGTGGTACGGCATCAGCATCCAACAGAAACAGCTGAAGTGGGATTTTCCCCGTGTTATGTGGTTGTGTAATTATCTCAGCCGACCCAGGTGTGCTGTAATACCTCACCCTCTGCCGACCGCTGGCTGCCGTGCTGCAGCGTCTTTGTGAGAGAGGAAGGGTGTGTTAGAGGCATAAAAATGAAAGTTTCACTCATATGAGTGTTGACGGACTGTATAAACACAGAGGTGTGAATGGGACTCATAAACGCAGTTTGCATATAGCGAAAGATGCAGGTCTGAGACACACATATGATCTATAATACTCTTTTATGAGAGAGCTCAGGGTCTTGTCTTCTAGTGATACAGAAAGCAATGTCTACAACTACTACATTTAGTTTAGGGATGTATTGTATTAGTGCCATAAAAACTGTATATTTATTCATGCATTTCCACTAAGAAAAATTATAATTGATAACACTGTAAAATGTATGTAATAAACTTCCATTTTATATTGTACATTACACAATTTATTATTAGGATTTAAAATTACGTTTTTACTGATATTTTTCATCGATATTCTTGGATTTAATTTATTTAGAAAAAATAAAATAGAAATTTGATATGTGCAATTTATTGCTTAACAATCAAAAAGTAAAAACAGTTATTTACCAGAATTTTTAAATATCTATGAATCCCTAATGTAATTTAAGCCTTATTTATAATTCACAGAATTATCAGATAATAATGAACATGAATGACAGAATTTGTATTCTAAGAATTGTTCAATATTCTAAGAATTGATTGTTCCACATTCATTGATTTTCCAACTGAAAATGAAAAACTACAGTTAAATTCTAGATTACTCTATGTATTATTCCACTAAAATTATACTTATATATAATTTAAGGATACAGAACTTAATTAAATTCAGAGGCCTGGTGCTGGGGTCTTGAATAAATCCTTATTCAAGTCCTTGAACTGGGATTCGAACTCTGGACACCTATAGCGCAACACCGACATATACATCAGTGCACTGACCACAAGTAAATCAACGGCGACAAAACATAGAAATTTTCTAATTGAACATGAACAACTAAATTTTAATTCTAGAATGTTCTTCTGGTTTTATTTCACTAAAATGTATAAATTAATTAAACATTTATTTCAGAGGCTTGGTGTTGGCGTCTTCCGCCAGAAGGTATCAACATGTTCAAAAATGTGGTACTACTATGGCACTTTTGGGCATTTTATAACATTAGATAAAAATCACTGGGACACATTTATGCATGCAATGGAATGTACTGAAGAGTGAAACAGTTAAAGTTGGCCAGCGGGCTTTCAATATTCAGCTCCAGGGCTAGAGAGTTGGCACCGATTTTTTCAGGCCAGGCGCCCCACACAGCTGAGGCCGCCAGCACCTCTACTCCATGCCAGGTGATGCCATCCGCTCAGCCATGCACCAGGGAGCCAAGCAGTGCCCACAGCAGGTGGTTGAGCGCCCGCTGCCTCCCCAAGCTGGCAGGCAACATCCCAGCAAACCAACTGGCCTACAAGTGGAGAACAGCAGACTGAGCAGACTGCCAACACGGACCCCAGGATGGCCCGAACCTCAGCCTCAACCTGCTCTCCTGAACCTTACACAGAACTAACTAATGGGAGCAATGCTAAAGAACGATGGGAGATGAAAAAGAAGAACGTGTGTGCGTTTGGGCGGGTTGAGTGAGGGATGGTCATAGATGGAGAGCCACTTGCCAAGTATGCACAGCCAGAGAAAATGGCCTGTGGAAAAACAAGTGGTAAAAGTACGAGTCAACTCCTCAGAAAACCAAAGCCAAGGAGACCTACCGCAGAGAAGCGCTCACCAGAACAAAACTCAAGCTTGGAGCTCAGGGGTCCATTAATCACATTATGAACCAGAACAAACAAATCGGCGTCCACATTCCTCAGAAATGTGCCAAGTCAATGACCAAATCTGTATGCAATAAACTACATTTCTGACAGAATGAGGGGATGCTGCTTTCAGCAGTAAACAAATATTTTATCCACTGAGCTCATAGGCTTCACGCATACCTATGGAAAGACATTTAATTGCTCCCAAATGTCCCAAACGAACTTTGGAGCCATTAAGGACGAGAAGGTTCTTAAAACATGCACATGGAATTCATGTAAATAATTTTCTCTGTTTTAAGCTCTCAGTAATTGGATAAAAGACTAATGAGACTTAGAAGAATTGTAATGAGGGCTTGGCTTTCTAGCAATAACAATTGGAGTTGCTAAGACCAGTTAATCTTCAGCACTCACATTTGATTTCTTCATACCAAACTAAACCCAATACAAGCAAGCGCAATGTTTTAAGTTGTATTCAGCTATGTTTCTACATTGTTCAGTCCACTGTGAAAATATTGCAGCTTATGAATTATGAATTAGTTTCAGATCACTGTTGTCAGTGAGAGGTCTTCGCATGGATACTAGCGGTTTTGGCAATAGTTCCCAATGTGGAGCTCTGGATTCTGAGAGAACTGATAAAACATATTGCACCACAAATTCTCATGCCAAGAACCAACCAAAAATAACACCCTTGCCAAAATGAACAGGGACGAAGAGAGTATCTTCACAGATAATTTGAAAGCAGTTGTTTTGATTAATAAAGTTAACAAGAAATACACACATCAATACATTAATGTTCACATAAAAACTAATAATTAAAAATAAATAAAAAATACACCTAAAAAATAATTATTAAAAAAAAAATATATATAGAGGCATAGTTCACACTAAAATCAGTCATCATTTTTTCACCCTCATATAATCCCAAACCTGTATGATATTTATTCTGTGAAGCATAAGAGTCTATATTTTGAAGAATGTTACCAAATATTTATGGTGACTATGACAAAAAAAAAAAAAAAAGTTTTGTTTTTTTTTGGGTGAACTACACAAAACTACAATCTCTTTCTTCAAAGTCTTTATATACAGAACAAATTTCTCTTTCAGTGCAAGTCTATACAGTCGGGTATTATTTGAGATGTCATGTCCACAACGTAAATGTCCATGACAAATTATGCACCAAAGGTTAATACAGTAAAAGCAACATTGACAGTTATATTTGACCAAGCCAGTGCCATTAATACACAGAAATAACACAAAGACCGTGAATAAAAAGCTTTTTCCTCAAACTCTCGATTATTATTCTGGAGTGACAGCTGAGAGGAAAAGAAAAATCGAGAGAAAGCAAAGGAGATGGTGAGGGAGAAAGAGAGCTACTCCTCTGAGAGTCAAACAGCTCTTCTCTGCCTCATCAATATGGAGACTGCTTGAGTTGCTCTCAGGTTGGAGAGGTGTGATGAATAATGTGTGTGTGTGTGTGTGTGTGTGTGTGTGTGTGGTTTGGCAGATGGGGGAGTAAGGGATCATTTGGGATAGAGGGGGAGGTAATGAGAATGAAAGACAGCCATCTCACCCTGATTCCCGGAGCACTCCTCTTCGCCTCCGCCTTCAGCCGAGTGGCTCGCAGCGCCGGCTTGGTTTTCTTGTAATCCTGTTTTCCTGAGAGAGAAAATGAGGCACTCGGGTCATTCCTGCCATGTGACATTTGGAGTTACATTTGCATTTTGAGTTAGGCTGAAAGCTTTCTTCATTTAACAGCTGAATAATGTTTTAATAAAACAAATATAATGCATTTGCTATTGTATTCATCAGCGTTCTATTACGAATAATTAAACTAATGCATTTTGCTGAAGCATTCTTAGTTCGCCTTAATGTATTTGCCTGTTTTAACCCTTATTAAAATGACTTAATATGATCCTGTTAACCTTCTGTACTATCTTATATAAGATAAATTAGTATTTAATTTATGCATGACTGAATTAGTCTGAAGTTATCTTAAATATACAAAGATGGACTATCACAAACTCAATTATTCCACATTAATTATTGACTTTTTAATTGGATCAGACTGGCAAAAGTTAAGTGGCTTTTACACAAAATTGAATTAAAAATGCCCCAAAATGTTCTTGGTTTCCTTATTACCTGTAGTGTTTTTTGTCCATAATTTTTTTTTTTTTTTCAAAAATAAAATATAATGCTATTCATGCATATAATGACTTGCACCTTTTAAATGATGACCATTTTTTTAATTTCAGAAAAATAAAAATCATTTTGATATTTTTGGAAGCATAATGTCAAAAATGTCTGTCCTGTTTTAAAAGTCACATTAAAATAATGAAATTAAAACCTTATATTAAAAAGAAAGCCTTAATAGTTTATTATTTATTAGACAAAAAAAGAGAATAAAACACTATAAGAAAACTGATTCACTACTTATTAATTTTTTTCTTAATTAAGGTCATATGGTGCAGCTAAAATGGAGTAACATAATTAAATGTACTGTAAATGTGTCCTTGTTATGGTGTAATTATACCTTCAAGTACTGGGTAATATTAATTAACTACATGTACTTACTGTATAAGTTATGGTTTTGGCTTAAGGTTACTTACATGTAATTATGCATAATTTATTGTTATTATAATAGTAGGTACATGTAACTGGTGTAACAACACCTTAAAATAAAGTGTTACCAAAAACAAAACATTAGAATATATATTTAAAATATTTTTGGAAATAATTATAAATATGTGTACACACAGTAAAAAACTTTTACTTTTTGTTATTTATTAATAACCCCTTCAATACAATGACTGAGGTGAGACCATTTAGCAAGGCAATGATACCCCAACTGCTCCCCGGGCACAGCATCCTTGGCTGCCCCCTGCTTCGGGTGTGTGTGTGTGTGTGTGTGTGTGTGTGTGTGTGTGTGCGCAGTTGGATGTGTTAAATGGAGAGCAAAAATTCTGAGTATAGGACACCATACTTGGCCACACGTCACTTCACTTTCACTTTTTCACTTTATTTCTTTGCACTTGGTTACATGGCATTATTTTTAAGGTATATTTAAACTTCTAAAAAAATTGAAAAAGTTATTTTTAAAACCACATGAAACCAACATAAATATAGTAAGTGTCATTTACCCACTTGCCTATGGGAATGCATACGATTTCGCACCCTATTTTATTTTAAACAGTAGGCAGTATACAGATTGCATACTGCAGACAGTATGCAGTATGCAGTAAGCAGTGCTAGTGCTCTGTTAACACAGAGAGGAAATCTTGAGCGCACTAGTTCACCTCAGTGACAGTTATCAGGCAAGAACTGCAACAAACCTGCCGGCAAAGCCACCACCTGGAGCGGATTGTGTGCAAGGTGTGCGAGGAACGTGGTGTCTCTAATTAGAAACAAACAAATGAAGGAATAGAAGTGAGAAAGTGGGAAAGCAACAGCTTGGTGGGCAAAGGAGGGGGCCGTCCTCAGTGGCTGCAGCAGACACGGGTTAGACTCAAGGTCTCTGTGAGAGCTGTTGACACACAGGGGCCGTTTCAAGTGCAACTCCTGCCTCATTAAGACTTATTTACATGGAGTCGGGGAAAGAGAGAATGTCCTTATCCATCTTCAGCAGCAGACTGCCCGGCTGGATACTCTCAGACGCCTAAGCTCGACACTGACCCCTCCCTGGGGACTTTCACAGGTCTCTTCTGCCTTATGGTGCACCTTCTGTGTGCGACGCAGGCCTGCGAGAGGCCATTATCAGAGGTAAACATGCTGTTATTTTGTTCCAGTGCTGAATGATGGCTTGGTTCGGTACAGACTGGGCTGTTAAATAATGAACAGTGTGTTTGTTTGCAGAGACTTGTGGAATAGTTCTCAGTTTGGTCTCTGTGGGAAGAGACTGCAGGGCATTAATGCCAATCATCTGTGCAAAATACTAAACTGAACTGACCATTTGCACCTTGAAAACATTACTGACCAGTCTTAGCAACTGTTGCTGTTGGCCTAATCATCAGGCAAGCTTTCCGCAGTAATTGTTACATTTATCATTTAGCAGATGCTTTTATCCAAAGTGCCTTACAAATGAGGACAACAGAAGCAATCGAACCAACAAAAGTAATAATAATAATAATAATAATAATAACAATGTATACGGTATTTTAAATAAAAAGAATGTAATTTTAAATAAGAAAATAAGAGTAAAATGTTGCAGGGGCATTTAGAGGGGCACAATGTAACCATGATGGTACACACAGTATTTATGTACTTTTCTTTTACAAACCTTAAAATTATTCAGACTATGCTCTGTGTCAGCATTCATTTTTAAAAGAACAAGATTAAAACTGCATATTATACGTTTTATTATTGCAATCTAATGTAGACGTTTTGATTATTGCATTTGTTAAGTCAAAAGAAGCTTTATTATTGACTGAATTTTTGCTTTATTTACTTATTTTTTATTGATGCTTGTTGATATAAATCTTTATTAGACTACAATGATAAAAATGTTTTTATTAACAACAAAAACAATAATAATAATAATAATAATTATTATTATTATTATTATTATAAGCAAAGTTGTTTTGTGATCTGAATAGTGAGAAATGTATTTCATCATTTTGAATAATGTCTAACTGTTAAGGTATACATTTCAAATGTGAAGATAGTTTGACTTGTGAATAAAGTATCCTAATAGTATTTATCTTATCATCCTGACAGTAAAATAAATAGGTTATTTTAACTGTGAATACTATGTGGTTGTTGGGTATATTTATGTTTAAAGATTCACCAAATATCTGTAGAACTGATATCTTGAAAAAAAAAAAATGATCGACTACTCAGAGTACTCAAAAAAATAAATAAATAAATAAAAGGAACACTTCAGCATCAGATCTCAATGGGGAACAACCTGGAGGTGTCAGATGGACGAAACAATGTCCCAGAGGTGTTCTATTGGATTTAAGTCAAGCAAGTGTAAGGGCCATTCAATGGTATCAATTCCTTCATCCTCCAGGAACTGCCTGGCACCAGGAGGAACCCAGGACCCACTGCACCAGTGTAGGGTCTGAAAGTGGGTCTAAGGATTTAGTCCCAATACCTAATGACAGTCAGGGCACCATTGTCTAGCCTGTCTAGTCTGTGCATCCATGGTGAGCGTGATTTCACCAAGTACAACATGTTCCTAAATAAACATCCTTGTTGAACCAGGAACATCATTCCAATCAACCAATCAGAATTGAGAAATACCTTTCAGTTTTAGGCTTACAATCAGGGTTAGGTACTTTTACACTCTTGTTGATCAGCTATCATTTCCCACTGATTTTAAGAATAAATTACTGGTAAGTTTAGGTTTAGGGGTAGGGATTGGGTTAAGTCTGTATTTTTTAACAAAAGATGTTGATCCAGGAACACGTCTTACTTGGCAAAATCACGCCGACCATGCATCGATCCATGGATATGCCTACCCAGACCATCACAGACCCACCATCAAACCGGTCATGCTGTTCTCCACGGCTTCTGGGTTAAGGAGCTTCTACGGCCCTGTCCAGCTTTGAGGGTCATCTCATTGTAGCCCATCTTGTGCACCTGTTGTTAATTTCATTAACACCAAAGCTGCTGAAACTTATTAACAACCCCCTCTGGTACTTAACTGACCAGATCAATATCCCAGGAGTTTAATTGACTTGATGCTACACTGTTCTTCAAAAGTTCTTCTTTTTTGAGCAGTGTATATACTCTATAGTCAGTGACCAGTGGGTGGGGCTTGGATAGGTGGCAATTATAGCTATTTTTAAATAATAATAATAATAATAAAGCCTATTCCAACTTCGTCAGCAAGTAGAGCAAAAATATAAAAATCCAAACACTCCTACAACATATTATGACTGTATTTCTGTCTCTCTTAGTGTCTACAGGAGTTTACGCTAGCACCTGCAGAGATTTTACATGGTGTTGAAAGCAAAACTCGTTTTGTTCCAAGCCAACTGGGACAGATTAGGTGTGTGTCTTATTTTTCTTGAAACTTCCTGTTGTGGTGTAAATACCCACAACAAACAGCCTCAGCCATCTGTTCCAAATGAATAGTTAATTGTAATCATATCAGAGTTTGAAATAAATTGTTTATATAGCGGGACTTTGTGGCCCTGCCAGTACGCTGTATCACGTGCCTTTGAGTTCAATGAGGCGTTTCTCTCTGCGTGAGCACTCGCTGATGATGATAACTCAATGGCCTTTTTGGCTTTGCTGTCTCTCCACGGTTGCTCACAAATTGGCCAGCGATACAGAGGCGGGCTTCGAACGCACCTTCGCTCATTAATCACCATTCAACTGCATTACCGCAGAGCGATATCTCCCCCAATTTATTTACCAAAAGCGGAGTGGAGCCTCTCTAATATAGCATGCCATTTTTTCCTGTGTACTTGAGCGGTATGACCTCTCCGTACACACTGTGCTGTCAGATGTTGACAGGAAAGTGACAAGAATCAACCCACAGGGCCAAAGGTGCCTTTCAAAACTGCTGCAGCTGATTTCATTTCAAAAGACATGACTCCTCATCCAAAGACAGATTCCCTTCCCTTCAGCCCAGCGCTTTTCAAACATGATCTGGCTAATTCACAAATTGCACTTCATTACGGGAGAAAACAAGCTCTTTGGAGAGTCGAGAAAAGATCTCTTCAATTATCCCTGTTATAGGAATGCAAGAAAGTTTTGATAAACCTACTGTCCAACCCTGGCAAACAACGCAAGAAATATTCTATACTCTTAAAAAATTCAGTTTCACAAAAGCTTCTTTGTGGCGAAAGAAGATTCTTCAGATTATTAAAAGATAAGAAAGAATGGATAATTAAAGAACCTTTGGTTCTTCTATGGCATCGCTGTGAAGAACCTTTTAAGCACCTTTATTTTTAAGAGTGTATGCCTCTATAATCTTCTTCACATATGACCTTATTCATAAAACACAAAGAATGTGAAAAACCATTCAAATCTGCATTTAATTAATTGGCGCAAATATGTGAATTATGAGAATTTAATACAAAAATGTTGTGTTTGCGTTTCACAAAGGCCTGTTGTTTCTCAAAATGTCACACATTATATTACAAGCAACCAAATGCAAAAGTTCTGACATCTGACATGAAAAAAAAAGGTTATTGACCACTGATCTAAATATTGGGGGGATTATTTTTCTTAATAAAAAAACAACAACATCAAAGCATCAGTGTAAAAAAATTAATAGTTTTATTAAAATAACTAAAATACAAAAGAAATACAAAAATAGCTAAGAAAAAAAATAAATGTCATACTAATAATTATATAATAGATAATAAATATATATATATATATATATATATATATTACATATATATTCATGCTATTAAAAATAACATTCACTATGACTTTTGCCTCAATGAACAACTAATTTGCTTATTAATAGTTAGTAAGGTAGTTGTTAATTTTGGTTATTGGGTAGGATTAGGGACGTAGAATATGGTCATGCAGAATATATGTGCTTATAATAATAAACAGCCAATATGTTAATAATAGGCAACTAGTTAATAGTAAGAATTGGTCCCCAACTAAAGTGTGACCTCAGTACTTCCAGGCTAAACACCAGGTTAACAGATTTAGTGTGAACAGGCCTTTATGTGCCCAATTTGAATGCAGCACTGACAGACTGCACATGTACTGGGAACGCACAGAGGTCAAAAATAAAGAACTCCGTCTTTGTAAACAAATTGACTCATTTGAAAATAGAGTTTTTGTCTATACACAGAGGGAGGAAGTGCAACCTTTCCACACTGTGACATGCCCGTGATGCACAAGAGAGAGTTCTGCCTGAGAACTGAGAAGATCTGTAACATACAAGCTCCATTCAGCCCTCATATCAGAGATATTAAGACCATATACAGATCAGCTGAATGCACATTCACACAAAAATGCTCACAAACAGAGATAGTTAATAGGCAGGGATGTGTCTGGTCATGCAAATAATTGCTGGACAAAGGCAGAAAGGATGCTGTGAATGATCTTGACTCAAGGGGGATGACCACACAGACCCGAGTAACCCTTTTGGTGGCTGACAGCTCTCCGGAGTCCATTATGCAACTTAATAACAGTATTTAAAGTCAATGTGTCTACTGCAGCTCTACAAAGTACTTGACATCACAAAAGCTTTCTCTCCTAAAAAAAAAAAAAAAAACGAGAGAGAAAAAAGCAAGACCTGTCAGGATAAAAATTACCTTCCCATTACAATCTCAAATTATGATGTGTATTCTTCCTTTGTGTTGCTTTACGCTATTTTGGGAGCTTTTTTTGTTAAACAGCGATTCTCTGAAATAGGCTGATATAGACTTCTTTTCAAATCAAACTGAGGGAAAGAGAGGGAGGACTGGGTGGGGGTATGGGGGGGCTCAATTGTCCACAACCTGCTGTTACAACTTTGAATTGATGAAACGCAAAAGAAAGAAAACAAAATGGGATATGTCTGAGATTCGAGGGCTCCAGCAGGAGTTCAGCTTGTTATGTTGCCAGCACAGTCATGCAGCACAGGCACAATAAGGCAAGGTGATGGAGCAACGCAAGCTTAATAGTCCTACTAAAGGGTGCGATATGAACTCACATAAAATCATGTGCATAAGACAGGTTCTTTCTGCAGGGAGATTATATCGGCATGGTGTGTTGCAAATTACATCAGGGATGTGCCAATGGAAAAAAGACATTGCTTTAGTGCCATTATAGAACTTTGTCTCCATATCTCATCCCTCCAATGAAAATGAAGAACTTCTTTTACAATGGAGGATACAACTGGACTAACAGCACATTTTGTTCAGATAATTTTTTAAGGGGTGAAATCCAGTCATTTCAAAAGGAATCCATAAAATAAAAATCCACACTATACATATTTCACCAAAATGTTGCTAATGTGATTACACTTTAACAGTAAATAGATCCAAAAACAATAACACTTCTCTATTGACCCTTTTTCTGTTAGTAAACACTGTGACGTTTTTTCTGTGGGCGGAGCTTAGGTGGAGGCAGGTTCCTGCTCTGTAATTACTATGTTCAATGTCTATAGCTTGATTTTGATATAATCTCTTCTAATGGAATAAATAAATAAACACATATACATATATATATATATATATATATACACACAGTACAGACCAAAAGTTTGGACACACCTTCTCATTCAAAGATTTTTCTTTATTTTCATGACTATGAAAATTGCAGATTCACACTGAAGGCATCAAAACTATGAATTAACACATGTGGAATTATATATGGAATTATATACATAACAAAAAAGTGTGAAACAACTGAAAATATGTCATATTCTGGGTTCTTCAAAGTAGCCACCTTTTGCTTTGATTACTGCTTTGCACACTCTTGGCATTCTCTTGATGAGCTTCAAGAGGTAGTCACCTGAAATGGTCTTCCAACAGTCTTGAAGGAGTTTCCTGAGAGATGCTTAGCACTTGTTGGCCCTTTTGCCTTCTGTCTGCGGTCCAGCTCACCCCTAAACCATCTCGATTGGGTTCAGGTCCGGTGACTGTGGAGGCCAGGTCATCTGGCGCAGCACCCCATCACTCTCCTTCTTAGTCAAATAGCCCTTGATGCCTTCAGTGTGACTGAATAGTCATGAAAATAAAGAAAACTCTTTGAATGAGAAGGTGTGTCCAAACTTTTGGTCTGTACTGTGTATATATTAGGGATGGGATGGGATGGTATGAAAATTGAATATCACGATTATAGTGACTAAAATTATCACGATTATCAATATTATCACGGTTTTGTTGAAACGAGATGAAAGTGCTCAAAAATAGTTGATGCTCACACTGAAAACATTTCAGCAAGTTTTATATTTAATAATCAACAAACAACTAATAAAACAAGCAACTCTATGCACTTAATTTAAAGAAAGATTAAATTCTGTGGCATTTCCTTCCTTACAATGAAAAGTGTAGAAGCATAGAAAAGCATAGAAAAGCATAGAAAAGTCACTGACTTTCGCCATTCCTTCTCGAAAAAAAAAAAAAAAACATTGTGCGCTGCGCTTGCGTCAGACTGTTGCTGGCTGGACATGATTTAATAGCGAGTTATTAAAACCGCGATAATCAAACACGGTTTTAATGATAATTCATTTTTAAACGATATTACTAACCTTCAGCACATTTTATCACGGTTATCGATAAAACCGGTTATCGTCCCATCCCTAGTATATATATATATATAGATAGATAGATAGATAGATAGATAGATAGATAGATAGATAGATAGATAGATAGATAGATAGATAGAGAGAGAAACTTTACTGTCAAATTTTAAATAATTTAATATGTCCTTGATAAATTAAAGTACTAATTTATTTTATTTATTTATTCTACTGACTCCATACTTTTTCACAGTACTACATTTAACATTACTTTAAATCTGAATAAACTACCATTTCTTTCAACACTATCAATGTTCCTCTCTCAGTGAATTTGTTACATGCACAACCAACCAAACTCACACCTTAAACGTTGGTCTTTTAACAAAACGAACTGGATTTGCTATTGGAGAAATGTCATTTATACAGCTTTGCTAGATGTTTACAGTGCTGTTTCTCCTCATACAGCCCCTAGCATCTATACTGACATTGTCTAAGTTATAAAACAAGCCCCATGTTCCTTCCGCTATCACAGCTGGCATGCTAACCAGTACTTCTATGATTGATAGGCCGTACAGTGCCTTGGTTAAGAAAGAGGAGGCAAAACTAATGAGTGTTTCCTCTAAAGCTGTGTGCTAAATTATACAATAGAAAGCACAAGTCAGAGAAAAATGGAGACTATAGAAGCTAAACATGAAGACTGTTCAATACATGCGGTTGTTTATTACGGGTTTTTCTTAGTCATACTGGTCTGTTCCCAGCACAGCATTCTGATCATCAAGTCTGTTCATGCGTAAAATTTATAAGCAACATAATCACAGTGGCTGAAATGAGGGAGAAAAGGCAACATTTCAGACTCTCTTTAAGAAAACACCAGATGAATATTTGATGAAGGTTACTAACATCCATAATAAAAAATAAAGCCTACTGGAAAGCACAGAGGTTCTCACCGATCTGTTTACGGTACTGATCGACCGGCTGCTTGTCAGAACTTGCATCCTTTTTCCCCATCCTTGAGTCACCTGAGAGAGAAACAGAATGTAAAATACACCAAGTATGAGGAACGAGTGAGAAAATAAACAGTGAACAGTGAGAGCTCTGTGTCTGTTTGCTTAAAATAATCAACTGAAAAATGCTATTGCAGTCCTCAAGTACACATATGCTATGGGTAAGGCTCAAAATACTAAATGCACATGAATAGGAATACTACCAAAGCTTACTTAATGGATAAACACTGATCATCTACAAACTATCCAGAACAGTGGTTTTCAAACGGTTTTGCTTCAAGACCCAGATTTTACATTGAATGGCAATGTGACTCAATGCAAAACTATAAAATATTCACAAATCCTATAACACAACAGACTGACTTTGAGAACTACTGATAATTTTGTAACTTTTTTTCTTGTGGATTTAGGGATGAGAAAATGCCACTAAACCTCTGACATTTAGAAGTTCATACCCTCTAGTTCACTTTTTTATTTCAGGTTGTGACCCACCAGTTGTGAACCACAGCCGTGAACTACACTTTCAGGGCATCACATCCTAAATTGCTGCAAAAGTCATGGGTGATTATGTAAGACAGAAAGCATCTTAAAGCTAGAAAGAGGAATTTGATGCAAGGCACATTCCCAGAAGTGGCAAGGGACAAGCATTTCAATCATGCGAAGGTCGATCTGAGGCATAGTATATTTGAAAGTCTTCCCATGCCCGCAAAACACCCTTACACTAGTGAATTTGTGTTAAATTGCACTATGCTGAATACCTCGGGTCAAAATTATGTATGTGAATATATTCAAATGTGGGTAGAAAATGATTTTCAGAATACCTAATTGTGTTACTTAAAGTTAATGATTCATACAAATGATTCAAACTTTGGATCAATGACATAGAAGACGGTCTATGATAAAGAAAAGCAAAATATTTTTAAAAATCTAGTTCGGAAGATTTGCAGAGGTCATAGAAAGGTTCTAATTGGTTCTTTGTATTAATTTTGGTTTCACATGGTTTTTTGAAAAACATTTCTACCATATTCAAGAAAAGGTTTACTTTAATGACTCAGTAATGATTTTAAAAAAAGTAATGTGGTTTAGGCATTAAGCATAAAGTAATAAAATATTTGAGTATACACATCTTGTGAATTATTTTCAAGTATAGTTTTAAATATTTTTTTCCAAGATAAACACATTTTTTTTTTTTTTTACAAAATTATTAATGTATAACTATCATTCTGTTTTAGGGGGTTGCACCACTGATTTTTTTTAGGATATTAATTAACTCGGAAGCAGAGTCATGAGGGAATGCAAGGGTCATTTATATGATTTCCTGTTTTAAGTTTAGTCTTCTGGATAGACCACATGACCCTGATTTAGTAGTCAAAAGTTCTGCAAATATTATTAAACATTGAGGCAGTTTTGTATATGCACAGTGGCATGCAGAATATATATATAAATTGCAAGCCACTGTATATAAAAAAATTATAATTTAGGAATTAAAAAAAAATAAAAGAATACAAAAAATGATCAAATTGCCACATGTAGTATTTTGAATGCATCTGTTCATTCAATTGTGCATTAAAGTGGGGTTTAACACTGCAAAGATTGTTCATTTACATTAAAGAAGCATACACTCCATCTCGTTTTACACTGCTCTGACTTTTCCAATAGAGATCTCAGATTGATTTCCATAGCAACCGAAGTGAAAGACCTTATCTCGTGATGTATGTTATAATGATTTATTTGGAAGGCAAGGAATTTTGAAATTGGTAATAGGTTAAGTGCATTAAAGCATTAGCCGTACTTACAGCCTCATAAGCTGTTTTATTGTGAGGTGGTCAGGGAGCCCTTGATCAAGATTCTGAGCTCCTCACAATACTATTTGCAATCAATACTGCTCCTTCTGTTAAAGACTTGGAAAAAAGGGTACATGAGCCAAAGGGCAAGTCTATGTTTCTGTTGATGTTTAAACCTCTCTGACCTATTCTCTCCCAGAGAAATCGAGCTGTAGACCTTCGACCGGATCCATTTTGGCTCATAAGCCAGAGATCTCCCGAGGAAAGGTGTACAGCCTCTGTGCTGGGAGCCTAGACTGATTAGCATGGAAAACAGAGAAGAGCTGGAGGAAGTGCAGAGGTGCATGAAAACAGAGAATTACAAGGCTGTTTTCATCCTCTCTTGAAGCACGACTTTGTGAGCTGAAACCTCCCCTTTGGCTGCCTATGCAAAATGAGTTCAAGGGTCATCTCAGCATCCTACTTTTGATGTCTTTAATCTTTACTTGAAGTTGATGTAATTACAAGAGCTCCACACGCAACAACAAAGTGGGAGAAAGAGGACTGGATTACTTTTCCAAAGATGCCAGAGGAAGAGGGCCATTACTGTGTTTACACAACATGGTTTGAGTCAAGCCCAGGGGCATGACCTGCAATGACCAAACACTTCCTTTGTAATGAGTGTGACCGCTAAAGGAAGTTGACCAGGGCTGTTAGTGGCAAACATGGCCATAATATTCGAAAAACTTGTGTCTTATTTCTGCCCATATACCCTTAGGCTTTGTAAACGGTGATGATTCAACCAGCGCTCAAGAGATCGTAAGGTCACGGAGAGGGAACCAATCTGAACAACTCCAACTTCAACGCAAAATTCCCCACTGCACCAGACATGAAATGCTTAACCTGGTCATTCAACAGAGACAAAACACTAAAATAATGACATGAAGAAAAAAAAAAAAAAAGACATAGACCTTGCATAATCGAATGCATATAAAAATCTTCAAAGATAGCATTTCCCAAATTGCAGACAATATACATGGGTGAGCTGTGGTCGATCCACAAATAGAGGAAGATTGCCAAGGGCTGTGTGTACCAGCACTTTGAAGACTCAAATTGAGACCAGAATCCTTTTTCAGAAGCTAAACTACAAAGGTTTCGGTTTGAAAGGGATTTAAGATTACAATAAGCACCGCATTAAAAAATGAATTAAAGAAAGAAAGCATTACGCTTTTTTGTAATCAAGTGTTCAATACGAAAGGTTACCTTGATTGCAGCTAGAAGCTAAATTATGACCTGAACTGTATTTATTTTATGTAAAATAAAATTATGAATAGAATCTGGAATTATATGGGCATGTGCATTAGTTTCACTGATGCAATCTCATTACGTGGCATGCAAAAGACATCTTGGCACACATGCAATGAAATCAATCAGTATAAGCACAAAACATTTACTTATCAAATGAATAGCAACGTCAATTACAAAAAAAAAAAAAACGAATAAAAATATTAATTTTAAGACAGAGCAATAAACATATAGTTGACTACCGATTCATCTGCATGCCACGTAACTGAATTGCACTGTTTACAGTTTCCATCCTGTCAACGTATCATCCACTTCCTGCAGCCTGACCTGAAGTTAAGACAGTCTGCGGAATTATCCAATCACAGCGCAGAAACCGAAAGGCTTGCCCAATCACAGACTGTGCGGGGGGCGGGCGCTAAATCAAACACAAAGGTTTGGATTCTTTGGAAAACAGCAAAACGCTACAAAACGCAAAATAAATATTCTTATCATTTTCGTTGACCAGTAACAGATATCTAAATGTAAGGCAAAATTCACAGCTGTGTAAAACGAGAGCCTAATTTCTGAGGACACAGACTTACCACTTAAAAGAGGGGAAGAATATCGCCGTAGTTCCTGGTTCAGCTTTGTGTATTTCAAATGGATGCGTGTTTCAGCCAATCACGAGATACGCGTTTTAAAGAAACCCATTACGTCATTAGGTGGGCGTGTCCACAAACCAAACCTTCAAAACCAAGATGTCAAATGCATTGAAGAAGACCGAACACATACGCACATGAAATAAAAACATCTTACATATAACATCTACCCATATAATATATCTGTACACAATGTATTTAAAATCTAAAGATAAGTATATTATCGTTTTATTAAAAAATGCTTTATAATTATTATAGGCTTGGAAGTGTGATAAAAATGCGTAATAAATCAACTACAAACCCATATTTCATGCACCATATTGTCTCCATGTTTGTAAATATAATATAGCCTTCAGTTCTTTCTGTTTTATGAGGTTGTTGAGTTGTTTGATTGTATGGGGTTCACACAAATTACTTTTCCTTATTTAAATTACCACAGTTGAATTATTAGAAGGCATAAAGCTTTATTATTATTATTATTATTAATTTATTCCAGTCATGTTTAGTTTATCAGTCAAAAATCATCATCAGAACATGGTCATTTCAGTTGGCCTGTGTGATATCTGCCTTTTAATAGTATATTTCAGACAAATATAAGAACAAATGAAGAGTTCACACAGTTTTTAACAATTTTACGAATTTAGCAAGTTTTTTCACTGTGCATTCCAGTTAATCTAAATCAAACTGCAGTTTGGTTAAACATGATAACCTAATAAAAAACATTATATATATATATATATATATATATATATATATATATATATTAAAAAAAACTTTGTTATCTGTTTTTGCAAATAAACTCTTCAAATATTCGATTTAATCCCTCAAGCTGAGTGCATAAAAACTTGAAAATAATTAATGTTGTTTCTAAAAGAGTTTAGCACATCACACTGAGGGACAGAGGTAAAATGTCCGAAGCAATTTAAGGTAAAAGACTAATAATGTCACAGCTCTATTTTTACGTCACCAAGTTTACCTTCACAAAATTCACATTTTCTGTTCAAAGCTTTTATAAGGGCTGATACAATATTTAAAAATATGTCATCAATTGTTGCCTGCATGCAAAACATGAATGAATTGCATAAGGCATCTCAGGGAGAAGGCTAATTTACCTTAACAATCCCACATGTTTGTACCGCGCGATCTTTACACAATGCTTTGAATCGCACAATGTGAAATTTCACAATGAAAGAAAAAATGAGAGCGAGACAGCAAGATACCAACTTGTTTTCTCTACTCCTCTCTCCCCTTTTTTTGTTTTATTTAAGGCTAATTTCCATTTCTTTTGTTTGTGTTGAATTTGGTCTGCATAATTATATCCAGTCTTATTGCTGCCTGGGGCAGTGTGGATTATGGAGAGGCTTGCCACTGCTTGTAACTTATTGAAGTTTAAAATGATTTTCTGCTCTCCTATGGGCAGCTGATTTGAGAACAGCACAGCGGTAACTAATAGATCTAATCTGCTTATAATGAGCCTGTATAACACATTATTTACTCAGCAGAGAACACGGATACAGAGCAATTTAGCACCACTTTGATAAACCGAAACAAGTGGATGTGGATGAAACTGTAATGACCTGTGCTGTCCTTTGAAGCAGGGCCATACAGCTGGGGTTTGTGGGACCCCGGTGCAGGTTGTACTAGTAGGCCCTGTTGAAATTGTTTCATTTGTATGTTCGTTCTATTTATTTCAACCTGTCCACTGTATTTTTGAGGAAAAGAATGCAGCCTAGGTGAGCATAAAAGACTTCGTTTAAAAATATTTTTAAAATATTACAGAACCCAAACTTTTGAATGATTTATGATAATATATTTGCAATATCAAATATGCATAATTAGTAAAGACAAAGTACTATGAACATATCAAAATAATAATTGAAGGCATTGATAATTAAAGAAACAACAGTTAATCAAATTCGTCATTCAAATGATCTGTTTAACATTACAAATTATAATGAGCACCATTACTTTAACTTCCATTACTACGGCCACAATACTGTATAGTGAGCACTAAAAATCTCCTTTTTTCTTTGTTAGGTTTGGTCTTTATACCGTCTCTGACAGATCACGGTGCAGAAGTGCAGTGAACAGTCAGCCAGGTAAGGGTGAATACATTCCACAGCATCTGGCCATGGTTGCTAACCATTTATGGGTGTTAATTTGTTTTACCACTGTTTATAAAGTTCAATGATAATTACCACAGAGGTCAAGTCACAACAGAAATGAGCAAGTCAAGGGGCTTCTCCGGTCTCACAATGTGTCTGGAGTCTTCCACCCCTACAGAGTTGAGGCTCTCAGGGTGATTAGGGTAATGTTTCAACATTACTAATGCAGATGTTGGCTTTGCCCATACGCATCTGGGCCCTGGTGCGTGTGCCGTGTTCTTCACATCGAGCACGGCACATGTAAAGCTATGTGCGCGGCTAATTCAGTGCCTGAAAATGCCTTTGCTTTGGAGCCAGACTTGCCAGTATAAACAGTAAGACTGATGTGTTGAGCGTGTTGATGAGGAAGGCCGGCAGCTGCACCTGTATAAATAGTACACTCTCTCCCTGAGGAACTGAACTCCACAGCTACAAGACAACCGCCCATCACTGCCAGAGGAGGCTGTGAAAACGTCTCAACTCTGACCGTACATGCAGATACCGAAATAACTACCACCTAATCTAGGTTAGAGTGTCAAACGGTCCCAATGTCAACTGTCTTTTGAAGCCTGTCAGCAAATGTGCAATTATAGGAATATGGGGCACCCGGTGTGAGGCCAGTTTCACAGTGACTAGTGAGATTCTAGTGATTCATTGTTTGCAGAGGAATATTTGACACAGAAACACATGTTTCTTTCCCTTGGTTAATTCAATAACTTAGGTCACAGAATGTTCTATGAAATTCTCCTTAAAAATAGTTCTCAGTCTTAGATTTCATCCACTAAGGGTCTTGAACTTTCTCAAAGGCTGGAGTTGATCAAGGTCAGGTCGTTGACTAATCCTCAGAACTCCAGATGTGGAAGATCTCCTGGGCTTTTACAAAACACAAATTTGTATGTAAGCTTTACTTCAAAAGAGCTCTTCTTCACACACACACACACCCACACACACACACACACACACACACACACACACACACACATATATATAAAGGAATGGGAAGAAATGGTACACATGATGGTAAACAGAGACAGTAAAATGTTCTTACCTTTTTTCTCTTTTGCAGACATGCATAAAAAGACAAAATCAGATACATCAAAAAAAGTAAAACAAAATAGTTGCCATTAAGCATCTTAATTAAGGATTAGAAAGCATGTAACATAAAAGGGACAACACAACAAACAGTAACAGCAGCAATTAAATTGACTTCCAGCTCATCAGTAGCATGCATCTAGCCAGCTGCACTAAAATATTTTTTTAAATATTGGTAAAACTTTAATTTAAGCTTTGTGTGTGTGTGTTTGTGTGTGTGTGTGTGTGTGTGTGTGTGTGTGTGTGTGTGTGTGTGTGTGTGTGTGTGTGCGTGCGTGTAAAATGCGTTAATACAGCATAAAGTATAATAATACACTGTAAAGCATATATTTTCATAAATTATTATAACCAAAGTAAAAAAAAAATGCATTATAATATTTGTAAGTTCCTTGTTACATTTGAACTGGCTGTTTATACATGTTAATGCATTATATTTTCTAAAGGTATAGATTAGTAGAAGAATGTATTGTAACAATTTTTCATAAGGTCACACGATGAAGTGTTAGATGCATTACAAGAAATAAATACTGCATAAAAATACTTTACAGTTTTTTTCGATTGCTGAACGACAGTGGGCACAACTGGAGTCACATGTGCAAAACTCTAACTACAGTCTGCACAGCAGAAGTTCATGTGGACCAAACTCTAGTTCGTTTTTCATTGCTTGAACACAGTTTTCAAAACTCTACACACTTAACCCATGACTTTAACCACAACCTGCACAACACTGTGGATTCACAGCACTTTGTTCAAATGCTAACACACTGCTGTCAAAACTATGAACCACACATTCAAAACAGAATAGATTTCAAACACTGCTGATTGCAATTCCAGGATTAGCCCCTCAATTATTTGTTCGAATTACAGTATGTACAGTACTTTTAGTTTCTACCTTTTTTTTGTCATTACTGTAATTTCGTAAATTACTACAGACTATTGAAGCAAACTGCTAATTTTCATTTACCTTAAAGAATGGTTATGTTCTAAAAATGTAAATAAATCATGTGAAAGAATGTCCCTCTTTTCTTTGAAGAAAATATTTCTTCGTATGAAGCCATTGAAATTGTTCAAACTGTAAAGATGAAAAGTGAGTATTTTCTGTCTTGGTGTTTGATGCTAGTGTTTTCCTCTCAGTGTGTTCTGAGTGACAGTGTGTGTTATCTCAGTGAGGGTTGTGTGTAGTGTTTGGCTGCACTGAGCCTGTTTTGAGCCATGTGTTAAGCGTTGTGTTGCTTGGAATGAGTTTTGCAGGTGAAGTGAACTGTTTAGCTCAGGTGACTGTTGGTAGTGCAGACTGTAGTTAGAGTTTTGCACATGTAGCTCCAGTTGTGGTCACTGTTGTTTAGCAATCTAAAAAAAACTGTAATAATGCATTAAATATGAAGGTGTGAATGCTGTCAAGTATATTTTTTATATTTAGTTTTGGACACATTGAGGATAAAATTAGCGAAGTATAAAGGTATGCGAAGCCAAGACATACAGTATGTAAAAGATTTGTTGGGGGATGTTGACATCTGTCGCATGTTGGAGATGTGCCATCCAGAATGTGGAGCGTCTTCACAGCAGTGGAACGAGATTCCAGCCTTCATCCGATCTGCTGAGACAATCACAATGTTCAAGGCACAGCTGAACACTTGACTTAACAGAGCACTTAAACCATACTATACCCACAATCAAAGGCATTTCCAATAACTAAAGTTTATTTTATAGAACATCTCTTCATATTCTCTTTGTTGTTTACATTTTTATACACTAACTGTACTACTCTAAATTACTTTTCGTGGTATTGTGAGTAATTTTGAGTCTTGTATGATGTTTGATATACAAACATTTAGTGAGAAGTGTGTCTGTACTTATGAGCAAGCCAAAAATGAAAATTTGCTGAAAATGTATTCACCCTCACGTCATCCAAGATGTAGAAGAGTTTTTTTTCTTTATTTGTAGAAATTGTGCATTATGAGTCTATAATCCATAATAACACTTTCTCCAATGAAAAAGTCCATCATCTGTTGTTCTGTCACAACCAAATCCACCAACATATTTCCAACTTGTTTGGACTTTTTTCACTTGTAAAAGGTATGTGCATACATACTTTTTTTTTTATGTACAAAGCAATATTAATAGAGGACATCTTAATGCAGGAATTGTTTCTTACAAACTTGCAGATGTGTGCTTCAAATTAATGCACTGGAGTTTTTTATCAGCTGTTTGGACGGCACCCATTGACTGCAGAGGATCCATTGGTGAGCAAGTAATGTAATGCTCAGTTTCTTTAAATCTGTTCCGATGAAGAAACAAACTCATCTATCTTAGATGGCCTGAGGGTGAGTTCATTTTCAATTTATCAATTTTTTTGGAACAAAACTAGTACTGTAAGTGAATCATTCACTCAAATGACATAAAAAATATTATCATCAATACTGTTTATGAGCAAGCCCAAGACCAAGATATCAAATATCATATGAATTACAATTTAATTTACAATTTAAAAATGCTATGTATGATAAAAGGGATAAAAAGCATAAAAAAAGTCCAGAGGAGTGCTGATAAAAAGCATTACAGCATTTTTTTAAACGATAATATGGCAATACTGCTTCATGTTTGGGATGTTCTGGAAGCCATAAGTACACACAGCTTCACGGTAGCAGGGCTTAGTGGATAGAACTGGACAAACTTCAAGGTAAGATATGCAGTTATCAGTGCACGAGGCATTTATGGGTCTGTGCATCTCATGAGCCCAAATTCGTTTAGTGGCTATCAGTGCTCGCAAAGTGTTGCCAAGAAGGAGCTTCTGTGTAACAGTGATAAAGCAAAGAAATCCACCATAGACTTCAGGCATCAAATAAGAGTAGAGATAAAAAAAAATATTATATGAATGAGTGAGTGTGTGTGTGTGTGTGTTTGGGAACAGGGCTGGGTTTAGCAACTGTTCTGATTTTCATAATATCTATTTTATGGTGGCTCAATTCAGGTCAGTTTTATGTTTGTAATTTATTTCAGGACTACTTTGAAAAAACAGATTGTGTTATTCAGTTGGCATAATGTAATTTCAATTTTAAGTATTTTGCATGTTTTCAGTACATTTGCAATGTTTTAGTGCTTCCATTTTTTTGTGAATTAATCATACATTAATAAATTAATCATACTTTCGAGGATTACTAAATATACTCACACAAGATGAAGACTTACTTTCATATCAGTCTTCAAATATTTGCACATTTAATTTTTAGACAGTCACACTAATGTAGAAGCCACCTTGATAACATCACATGAACATATGATACATTTCACATTTATATATATATATATATATATATATATATATATATATATATATATACATATATATAAAATATTTTTGTAGTTTCTACTAACTTTGGTGTCTGTTTTATGTAATGTTGTTTGTTAATAAAAAAAAAAAAATATATATATATATACCTTTCATAATATTAATATGTTAAAGATATCAATAGCAATTGCACACAGTGCTCATTTGGATTGAATCCAAGAATGTTTTGTGTAGAATGAGCAAAGAAATATAAAGGGAACAAAACAAAAGGTGAACAGTTTCAATGAAGCTTCATACATCCATCCCAGTAGGAGTCAGTAAATACCAAGACCACTTGGATGAAGAAAAGCCTGCAAAACACAAGTAAAATGAATAGTTCACAGTAATATCAATAACATACATTTTGAAAATCCAAAAATGAAAATTTCACGCTGACTTTTATGTTTGGCTAAAGTTGATCAATTCTACATCATTTGCAAGTGTACAGTCATAATGTTACATTGTAGCAGACAGTCAAAACACACAAGGGACTTCTTCTGTGCCTGCACTCTTTTAAATATTGCAATTAAGGACCACTGCCTGGAGAAAGAGCGAGAGAAAGAGAGAGAGCGTAAGAGAGGGAGAGATAGTCCTGATGAGTGCTCTAGCGAAACTGTGTGCCAGTCATTAGCAAAGCATTCTCCCAGTGGGTTTTTATCGATTTACCATGACTAATGGATGGTGGGGGGAGAAATCACTTTAAATTAAAATTAGTATTGGTAACACATGCAAATTCAAATAATGCTTTGCACCCAGTGAAGATAAAATGTGTGAAATGTGCATGTTTTCCTCATACTTGTATAACCAATTGTCTCCTGTTTCCCTTATACAGCCTAAAATCAGCTCAGATACACAGCCAAAGATTGGACAGCCCCTCCAGCTGTGATTTTGCTGGACATTTCCTGTCTGCTGGAAGTAAAAAAAAATCGATTTCACTAAATCTTCGCTGAGAAATCTTTTATCAATCCTAAGGACCTGCTATTTGTATGGTTATTTTCTGAGGCCGAAGCTGTCTGGTGCATCTACAGTGAGGGGTGGGGTTCATTGTGGAGGGAACTGCGATATGATGTGCTGATGAGATTTCATTTGTCACTTTAGTTAAAGTATGGATTCTCTGACAAGCGTTATTTCTCAAGGAGTCATTAGAGTCTCAAGGGACATAAATTTCTCCTGAAATACTATTGGCTTGCTGAATAAAAAAATAAACAGACAATTTTTAAAGCAATAACATCCAAAGATATAAGCAGATCATCTTTTTTTTTAGTCCAAAATATTCACTGAAGCCTAACCTCTTTGAATTAATCACAAAAGATTGGGTGCAGCATGCAAATGAGAAAATTAATTATGCAAAACACATGGTAAGCAAGTCTCTCCCTCAACAAAGATGGCAGGGCTTATTTAAATATTTGAGTCCCTGTGCTATGAGAAAAGCTACATGTTGTAAAAGAAACAACATTTACTGCAAATTTTTACTGAATAAACCCTTTTGGCTGTTGAAGCAGTAGATACATTCTCTTGATCTTGATGGTTCAAAGCAGGGCCGTTGCTAGTGGGTTGAAAGGTGCTGACGATTATAGGGGCCCACGGCTGAGAGGGGCCCCCCGGCGATCTCAACTGACTGGCTGAGGCCAGCCTAAAAAGACGAGTCCTCTCCTTTGCGTCCTCCGAAAAACTGTTGGTTATGTCGTAAGTAAAAGTAAGCAGTGGAGAAAGAAATCGGATGTGTATCATTATAATGGATACATTGTCTCTTACTAGCTGCTGTCGGTGTCCATAATGTTAATCCATGAAAATGAAAGAAAGAAAATCACTCACTGCTCTTAACTGAATTACTTTGTAGTTTTAACAAGAATTAATCCACAGTCAAACCAAAAATTATTCAGACACCAGATATAATTTTTGATATTATTTTTTTTACTAGTGGGTGCAGGACTATATATTCACTTATGTAAGGGAATATAGCAAAATAAAGTAAACTGTGACTTATTTTATAAATATTTTACCCAAAAATTGCAGCGGTTAAAAATTCAAATATCCATGGACTGTCGCTAAAATAATTGCTCTATAGGGTTGGAAATATGCCCTACATCAAACCCAACCCTAAACCTACCTGATAGTGTTAACAAATGCAAAACTGATATAAAAACGCACTTGTTGATGTAACTGTGCCATTTCAACCTTCTTATACAGTATGCAGATTTTAACTGTTTTGTCGAACTGTGGTTACACAGGATTCAAACAGGAGCTCCTCACCCCTCTCAAACCTACCATCTATGAAAACCCATAGATGTGAAACTGGATATGTGCGTAGCGAACGTTCAAAAGCATTAATTTTCAAATCTCCCAGCATACTAATATTGTTTTGAAGTCATAACATGATATTCTTCAAGTAATTGTGTGAAAATTACACTTTATTAATCAAAACTCTGTAAATTTGTGAGAAGGGAATTAAAGGTGTCAGGAGTTTTAAAGCCTCTAGTGTTCATTTCATTTGGAAACTGCAGTGATATGTACTTATTGGTACGTATTTTGCGTCTCGCTAAAAAGTGAGACCAGCCGTGAGACCAGGTAGGTTTTTTCTTTAATTGCAATTGCGACCTTTTTACTACATACTGAACAAAATTAAGCATTGATTGGTAATTGATTGGTCAACAAAGTATTGATAGTTGTGTAAATATCTTCATACAGTTCTGTTCTGTCTACACTTTTGGTTAATTGTGATCCATTACATACCTTTCAAAATTATCTGACATTATCAAGATGAATTTGTTCTGACACAGTTTAACTCTGAGTTCTTGTCATATTTTATTACCATTTTATAAACTACAGCAAATAAACTGTGATAATGTGAGATGTTGAAGGTGCCTGAATAAATTTTGGATTGTCTGTATATTTATTTTTTTACAGTGAGGACTATGCAGTGCTATTTTACATTTGATTATTCGGTTTCTGTGGACACCTACAAACAAATAAATGAGCCTATCCTCCAACAAAAAACGACCATATAGGTCGTTTGTGCAAGCATTTATTACGACCTATATTTACGTTTTAAAGTTAAGCACCCTCTAGCGGGCGTAAAAATAATGACAGTATCGCGTTGCATCTGTCGTCATGAATTGACGTATCACGTCATTACCAATCAAAACGCACGTTTATTTAAATGCAATGTTTGGGCTTTTTACACCGATCTCACAGTATTTCCTACATATTTTACTAGGTGGCTTATTCGTTCGAATGACCACACCTAACCCCACCCCTGAACCTAACCCTCACAGAAATCATGCTAAATTATGATTTATTGAGCATATACATTTTCGTAAACATCTGTTCCCTGGGATCGAACCCATGATAGCATGATTACATATCAAGGTATAGCGCAATAATCTACCAACTGAGCTACACGAAACACAAACCAGAGTGCAAATAAAAGAATACAAAACATTAATATGAAAACGACGTTTTGCCGATAGGGGCGCAATTGTAGGATACGCTCTGATGGGTCGTATTTCAGGGATTTGGACAAACGACCTATACGAGCGTATTGGTTGGAGGACAGGTTGAAACAGTTATATAGTAAAATATTATTACAATTTAAAAATAACTGTTTTCTGTTGTTTTCTGTTAAAATTACATTTATTCCTGTCATTACATCAGTCTTCAGTGTCAAAAGTTCCTTTAGAAATCATTCTAATATGCTAATTTGCCACTCAAGAATTATTTATTATTATTAATGCTGATTTCTATTTTTTTTTCAGGGGTTTTGTTTAAGATTACTAAAAAGAACTGCACTTATTTGAAATAGAAATCGTTTTCATTAAAAAATAAAAAATACTGAACATAAATGTATGTTTTGAATTATGTTGGCCTATATGATGGCATATTTCTGATATTTCATCCATATGGATCTATGCACCTTTCAAAAAAAGAGCAATGCCTCAATTTTTTGTTGAACTTTTGACTGCAATTTTGATAGACTTTGCTTACTGTAAATCATACATGAACATTAATTGCTGAAATATAGCTTATGTGGCTATATTTATGGTATCACATTTTATCGCTGATTTGAAATAACATGATAAGCATTTTTTGATACTTTACACTTGCCCTTCAAATAAATAGAGTATGCTCTGCACTTGTAAATCCATTACCACCATTAAAAAAATAGCTGCTCAATGGATGTCAACACGATGGCCGCAGAGTGAACTGTCCCACCTTGAAGGGATTTCGGATGTCCGCTCAGGTTTCAAATGTCCTAAATCAGGAAAATACAACAATGAAAAGAGGCCCTCATATTATTAAAATGAATTTCTTCTTTGTTTTACTCTCCCAACAGGCTACAAAGGCAAAAGACATTACTCTCGATCTGTTTGCGCGTTTGTTTATATTGATTTCCTGTGTGTGCGTTCACGGCTCTCCTGCCAACTGTACGGTTGCCAAGGCGAGCAGGAGTGAATGTGGCAGGCTCCGGGCCCCATCAACAGCTGTGTCACATATGCCGCTGATCGATATAAACAAACACGGTCGCCCCCGCGCGAGACACGATTGACAGGTATGATTCATCTCGTGCCACCGGAGGGTGGAGGAATAATAAGTACAGATAGATCATCGACCGTCCCAGGGAAAGAGCGTCGAGGTTAGCGGGGGACACAGGCGAGATCATTCACCTCCCACAGCAACGTGCGTGACTCCCTGCGTATGCCAGCACAGCGAGAGCAGGTTAAAGCCGCGTGATTCCGCCAGTTCTTTAATTCCAAAAGTTCCACACTGTCTGACTCGGAATAGATAAATTGGTGCACTAGGCTCATCAGTGCACTGAGGTTACTGTAGAGAGTATTCAACAAAGTCAGTGGGGAGGATTACTCAAGTGTCAGAAGGCAGTGGCGGCGTACTTACGGTAATGGCGGCTTAAAGCGCACTACATTTGGTGCAGCTCAGGACTGGTACGTCTCAGTGCTTGAAGACGCATGGGCTTTGACAGTGGCATGATGGGGAGAGCCATTTCAGCCGTGATGAGAAGTAATGGTTTGAAACAATATTCCCTCGGGGCCTCAAATTGAAATCCGAAACTGTGATATTGTTTCATCCCAGCGCAATTTGAAATGTCAAAATGACTTTGGCGAATTCGATCCACTGAGCACCCAATGGCTGTTCAGAGCCATTTGGAGAGGCTCCATAACACACATCATCTGCGCATGCAGATTCCCATGGATGACGGTGTCACTGAGTTGGATGGCACACATCATATTCAGGATTTCATTGCTCCATGTGGAGAATGGGAACACAGCTAGATGCATTTGTCTTTAACTACAGAGGATTGAGCACTGCATGGGAATTCAACTGATGTCTCAACTAATTCAAATAAGCTTCATTAATCACTGATAGAAGATTATTAGCTTTCCCTTTGTACCTCATGTAGGACTACTATGTACTGTAGAGAGCTCTCACAGGTACTTTATTATTGATTTTGCATCAGACATTCAGTCGCATAAATTATTTGCTGATTTCAAACACAGAATTTAAAACTTTAAATACATACAATTGGGTTAAAGGGACAGTTCACCAAAATGAAATTTCTGTCCTCATTTACTCACCTTCATTTCTCTCCAAACTTGTATGAGTTCTTATGAAAACATAATGAATGTAGATAGCCAAAAAAAAAAAATTCAACTGCTTGGTTACCCAAATTATTCAAAATATCTTATTTTGTGTTCAAATGCAGAATGAGCAGGGGAAGTAGTTTGACAAATTAGACAAGGCATAACTGTAGGGAGTGGCATGAACAGTCCAGACAGCAGGGTAGGGCACACAACTGTAGAGCTGGCAGGTAGGGGGATGACTGCAGAGAAGAGCCCTGGGTGACAACCGGGTGGAGGACTGTAAAGGAGGCAGCACTAGAGACCAGACCACAGCACCAGGAACCAGGTGAACTTGCCTATGGTGGTGAAGCCGCACACGTCCAACCTCCAGGCAGGAAGACCCAGTGGCCAGGGAGAAATGCTGAAGGCAGGACAGGAACAGACAGAACTCACAAAACACCAGACCAAGACTCAACACAACAAGAGACCAAATAAATAATTATAATAATAAACACAAGAGCAAAATGGCAGACAGGAATCTTATGACCTAGAAATAAAACGAGAAAAAGGGGAGCTAGAAAAATAAACCTGACAGACCAAAGTAAA
The DNA here is from genome assembly GCF_963082965.1 of Carassius carassius. Lineage (NCBI taxonomy): Eukaryota > Metazoa > Chordata > Actinopteri > Cypriniformes > Cyprinidae > Carassius > Carassius carassius. The sequence continues at coordinate 19,655,799 of NC_081762.1, forward strand.
TAAAAAGTAAAGAAACCGATAAAAGTAAGGTGAATAAGTTAGAAATAACTGGAAAGACTATTCAAGGAAATATAACAACTCAAAGGAAAAACTAAAGGCTAAAAAGAAACAAGTCAAACTCAAGAACCAACAAATGAGATCCAAACAAAAGGAAAAAACTGAAACTTGACTAGAGTGAAAACGGTGGCAAAATAAACTTTAACTAAAAAATACCAGATGGGAAAAAAGTCTACTTAGTAAAGACGAGTTAGAGAGGTAAGAAAACACTAACTCACACACAGAACGAACCAGCAAACACATGAGTAAAATGAGCAAACAAAACATACAGAACATACAGGGCAGAACTCTGACAAGACAGCTACTAAACTAAATAGTCAACATTTGAAGTGGATGAAAAACCTTTCATCAAAAATGTCCTAAAAACTAAAATCAAAATGTGATTAACTTTGAATAACTTTTTTGATCCAAATGTTGACTACTGTATATAAAGCTGAACTAAGTTGCAAGGAAAGTGTTTTACTGCTTAAATAATTTCATTGATAAAATATAATGTTACAAACGGTTTCAAATAATCTTTCTATTCACCAATAAGTCTAGGGGAATATATACATCTCTCTCTCTCTCTCTCTCTCTCTCTCTCTCTCTCTCTCTCTCTCTCTCTCTATATATATATATATATATATATATATATATTTACACAAAAATATTAAGCAGCACTGTTTTCAACACTGATGATAATAAGAAAAGTTTCTTCAGCATCATATTAGAATGATTTCTGAAGGTGCATGTGACACTGAAGCATGAAGTAATGGCTGCTGAAAATTCAGCTTTGGGATGAAAGGAACAAATTACATTTTAAAATATATTAAATAATGTAAACAGTGGTTTAAAAAATTATTGCTTTCACTGTATTTTTTACAACATTGCTGCATATGACGCTTCTTTTTCAAAAACATTTAAAAGTCTTACTGATCTCAAACTTTTAACTTGTTAAACAGTAGGGGTGTAACGGTACGTGTATTAGTACCGGACCATTTTGGTACAGGGCTTTCGGTACGGTGCACGTGTGTATGTCACACCCAGGGGCTGGCTATGCTTTAACTAAGCCACACCCCTTCTCAACTTCCACCTCGAGGAGGTCCCCAAACCCGACCCAATGGCCAAACAACACGAGAACAAGTAAGTGATAAAACAATCTTTATTTAAATATCTAAAAATAGCTTGGGGAATAGGGAAAGGGCAATTAAAACTAAACTCTGACTCGGCCCTCCAGATGGGCTATGGCCGGGAAGAGGTCAGGGAGCAAGGGGGCCACGGGGATCCGGGGCGTGGGACTCGGGCCCCGGCCTGAGTCTTAGGTATCCGTAGCGCCCTCCTTCTTCCTCCTCTTCGCTGAATACAGCTCACGGTAAGTACTGATTCACACAGTTCGTTCTCGAGGTGCTCACTCTCTTTCTCTTCCTCCACAGGCAACGGGCTCTTTCTCTTTCTCCACAGGCAACGGCTGGGACACACAGGCACAGTTAATTCAGCTTGGTTTTGCTCTCACCTCTTCGCTGATTACAGCTCACAGTAAGTACTGGTTCACACAGTTCGTTCCTTGGGTGCTCACTCGCTTTCTCTTTCTCCACAGGCAACGGCTGGGACACACAGGCACAGTTAGTTCAGCTTGGTTCTGCTCTCACCTCTTCGCTGATTACAGCTCACAGTAAGTACTGGTTCACACAGTTCGTTCCTTGGGTGCTCACTCGCTTTCTCTTTCTCCACAGGCAGCGGCGTAAGTACAGGTTTCCTCAGTCTCTCCTCGTGTTACCCACTCTCTCTCCTTTTCTCTCCACAGGTATCAACTTGGGCACAATAGCACAGTTAGTTTGCTTTGAATGGCTCTCACCTCTGGGCTGGACACAGCGTACTGTAAGTACAGGGTTCGCTCTATTCCTCCTCGTGTTATTCACTCTCTCTCTCCTTTTCTCTCCACAGGTATCAACTTGGGCACAATAGCACAGTTAGTTTGCTTTGAATGGCTCTCACCTCTGGGCTGGACACAGCGTACTGTAAGTACAGGGTTCGCTCTATTCCTCCTCGTGTTATTCACCTCTCTCTCCTTTTCTCTCCACAGGTATCAACTTGGGCACAATAGCACAGTTAGTTTGCTTTAAATGGCTCTCACCTCTGGGCTGGACGCAGCGTACTGTAAGTACAGGGTTCGCTCTATTCCTCCTCGTGTTATTCCCTCTCTCTCCTTTTCTCTCCACAGATATCAACTTGGGCACAATAGCACCGTTAGTTTGCTTTGAATGGCTCTCACCTCTGGGCTGAACACAGCGCACTGTAAGTACAGGTTTCCTCTGTTTCTCCTTGTGTTACTCACTCTCTTTCCTTTCCTCTCCACAGGTATCAACTTGGACACAAAACACAGTTACTCTGCTTTGGATGGCTTTCACCTCTGGGCTGGACACAGCGTACCGTGCTATCTCCGGAGATCTGAAGCACGCTCACAACATATACTGTACTGAACTAGGCTAGGACCAGCAATCTCCTTGTCCTCCCACGCCGAAGTGCGTGAAGGCGGGGGTTTATCTGACAGGACACACGGCAATACACAGCAGCCCACAGCAATATACAGCACCACGTCAAAATTATAGGTTTTCACAGCACGAAGACTCACCCACCACACTCAGTGTACGGAAAGGACACCCGTCTTCCTTCACTTCGCTTGGTTCGGATCTGGCGATGGAATATGCGGCCTAGCTAGTGATGTCGTCGTTGTGACTACTTCAATAAGTATTCCTTCGGCTCTCCCACCACACTATATTAGGGGTAGGGCCGCCCTCCTCCTCCTGGAGAGATCTACACAACGCCAGGTCAATATACAGGGCACTTTCGACTGGCTCTTAGTACTCACATCAATGCCACTTCCAATCCCCTTTTTCACGTCGTCTCAGTTCGCCGTATAATCTGTTCACTTCTCAACCTTTAAGGTTCGCGATGTCTTCACAATCATACAATTCCAGCCTGAGGGAGAGAGAGAGTTAGACAGCTACCAGCAGCGTACCAAGACGGGCACAACCCAGTGCTTCACACACACCAAAAAGAGCTTCCCAGACTGGGAAATAACTTGGCCTTAAGTACTGCCTTGTCCAGCGTATCCTCCAATCACCAACCGCTGTCCCTAACTAGGCACAGGTGCATCGAATTCCCTGATTTTCCTTCTTACGGCGCTACCGGAAGTTCCGGTGTTCTGTTTTTCCGGTCCGGGCGGAAACGCTTCCGGGCGGAACCAAACTTCCCGAATTTTGGTTCCGCCCCTAAAGATCGTCACCTTGTGACATCCTCCCCCGCCAATCCGTTCTAGTCCCTAGAACGTCCTCGGGCTGTCCACTCCCCATAGCGGGCAGGGGGTCGGCCTCGGTTCTCTCGCTGGGATCGTCTCACTGGTGAATCGGGCTCAGCTTGTTCAAGGGCTGCTTCTGGTTCTCTCGGGGCGATCGGGGGTGGTGCCACCACGGGTCTCCCTGGTACCACAGCCCAACCTTCAATCCAGGGGGCCGCTGGTACAGGTTCCGTGGGGACTTCTTCCACGGCTTCAGGGTAGTTAGGGCATGGGCGAATCATGTTCCGGTGCACCACACGGTCGGGGCCTGACTTCCCTTCTGGCCGGATGGTATAGACCGGCTGCCCCGGCCTCTGCTGCCGGCAGACTACATAAGGGGTGGCCTCCCAACGGTCACTCAGTTTCCCCTTCCCCTGCCGCCGATTATCTCTCACCAACACCCTCTCTCCTGGCAGTAGAGGGGCTTCTCTAGCAGTCCGATCATACAACCGCTTACTTTTCTCTCCTGCCGTCTGTATCCTTTTCGACACCTGCTCGTAGGCGAAATGCAAGCGCTGGTGATGGCGCCCCACCCACTCCGTTACACTTGCTTCCTCTTGGTCGGCTATCACTCCTAGGACCAGGTCAGTAGGCATTCGTATGTGTCTGCCAAACATCAGGTAAGTGGGAGCGTAACCCGTAGTACTATGTATACTGTTGTTATAGGCCTGTAGGAGGTTTGGCAAGGCACTCACCCAATCGTCCTGCCGTTGTTGGTCCAAGGTCCCCAGCAGCCCCAATAGGGTCTGATTGAATCTCTCACAGCCGCCGTTCCCCTGAGGATGATACGAAGTGGTGTGAGTTTTCGTGCAACCGTACAACTGGCATAGTTCTCTAATTACCCTGGACTCAAAGTTAGCTCCTTGATCGGAGTGCAGAAACTCCGGGCATCCGAACGTCTGGAAGACGGCCCGCCATAAAACTGTAGCGGTGGTGGTTGCAGTCTGGTCGAGGGTGGGGATAGCCCAAGCGTACTTTGTGAACAAATCCGTTATTACCAAGATGTTCTGGTAGCGATCTCGTGGTCGGCCCAGTGTCAAGAAGTCCATAGCCATGATATGAAGGGGGGCCTTCGCATGGATGGGTACCATTGGCGCTCGGACCTCCCGTCTGGACTTAAACAATATGCATCTCGGGCAAGCTTGAATTAGGGCGTGCACCGATGCCTCTAGCCCGGGCCAAAAGAAGAATCTCCTAAGCAGGGACACGGTCCTCTCCTGTCCCTGATGCCCCAACTGGTTGTGGTACGCCGAAACTAAAGCCGTTACCTCATCTGCGGGTACCACGATCTGGCGTACTTCTTCGCCCAACTTCGGGTCACTGACCCTTCTGCACAAAACGCCATCTCTCAGCTCCAGCCTGTCCCATTGCCCCAGCAGCCTCCTCCCAGTATCCGTCTGGGCTAACCTCTCCGCTGGCGTCAGCCGTCGGCCCTGTTCCAGCCATTCTCTTACCAGCCGCACATCTTGATCCCTGGCCTGTCTCTCCCTCCACCGACGGGGATCCCATCCCCAGTTCTCAGGCACGGCCTCTTGTCTGCTGCCTGGTGCCTCTACTGCTCCTACCATATAGCCCTCCTCCGGGCTGGCCCCTCCGGGGCTTTCCGCTTCGGGCAGCCTTGAGAGGACGTCCGCGTTCGTGTGTTCACGCCCTGGTCGGTACTGTAGTTGATAGTCAAAGTTGGCCAGTTGGGCCACCCACCGCTGCTCCACGGCTCCCAGCTTCGCCGTCTGTAAGTGTACTAATGGGTTATTGTCTGTAATGATCGTCACCTTGGCACCCCAGAGGTAGTCTTTAAATTTCTCACTTAGGGCCCACTTCAACGCCAGCAGCTCCAATTTGAAAGAACTATAGTTCGCATCGTTCCTCTCGGCTGGGTGGAGGCTCCGGCTGGCGTACGCGATGACCCTCTCAACTCCGTCCTGCCGTTGAGCCAACACCGCTCCCAGCCCGAGATTGCTGGCATCTGTATACAAAAGGAATGGTTTTGTGAAATCTGCGTATGCCAAGATAGGGGCCTGTAGCAGCTCCTGCTTCAATGTCTGGAACGCCGACTCACAATTTGCATCCCAGTCTACGTTGGGCGACCCCCGGCCCCGGTTACGACCTGTGCCAACCAGCAACTGATTAAGGGGTTTAGCAATTTTTGAAAAGTCCTTTATGAAACGCCTATAGTATCCCACAAATCCTAAAAAGGATCGCACTTGCCTCACTGTCCTCGGGGCCTTCCAGTCCTTCACGGCCGATACCTTTCCAGGATCGACGGACACTCCAGCCGCACTGACCACGTGGCCCAGAAAGTTGACTTCTCTCCGTAGTAAGTGACACTTATTGGGCTGTAGTTTCAATCCGTACTTCTCCATGGCCCGAAAGACTTCCTCGAGGTGCCTCAGGTGTGAATCAAAATCTGGGGAGTAGACAATCACATCATCCAGGTAAACTAATACTGACTCCATTAACTGACCTCCCAAGCACCGCTGCATCAGCCGCTGGAAGGTGGCCGGAGCGTTACAGAGCCCGAAAGGCATCCGGTCCCATTCAAATAGTCCAAACGGGGTTGTAAAGGCAGTCTTCTCCCGGTCTGCTTCGGCCACCTGCACCTGCCAGTAGCCACTGGCCAAATCTAGGGTAGAGTACCATGCCGACTGCGTGAGGCTGGCAAGCGAATCTTCGATCCGTGGCAAAGGGAAAGCGTCTTTCTTAGTCACGAGGTTCAGCTTACGGTAGTCCACGCAGAATCTCCAAGCCCCCGTCTTCTTTTGCACCAGCACTATGGGGGCCGCCCACGGGCTGCTGCTTTCCCTAACAACTCCTTGCTTCAGCATGCCTTGCAGGAGTGTACGTACCTCGGTATACAAAGTGGGCGGAATTGGGCGATACCTCTCCCGGCTGGGCCCTGCATCCCCGGTAGGTATATGATGTTGTACCACCTGGGTGCATCCGTAGTCTTCGTCGTGGGTGGCGAACACATGCTGCCATCTCCGAAGGAGGGCCTGTAACTTCTGTGTCTGTGCTTGCTCTAAATCCTCCCCTTGTAACGACTCACCCGCCAGGTGGCTCGGCACACTCCTCTCCATACCACCCCATGGGGTGTCTACTTGTGTCAGGGCCACCTCGATGACAGTGGGGCACACCTGACGAAAACTAATATCCCTCTCTTCCCTTACTTGGTGGGATGTAACCGTTGTCAGACGGGCTAATCGTTGGTGCCGATGTAGTTGCACCGCGTATGGATGTACATTCCGTATCCTCACGGGGACTCTCCCCCGCCGGACCGTCGATAATCCTCGTGCCACTTCCACTTGTGGACAATCCACATGGGGCTCCACCAGCACCCACTCTTCTGGGCCCGCTCTTCGGGGCGGTACTCGCGCCCACACAACAGCCTCACTTTTTGCGGGGACAGACAAAGCAAAACGACACATCACTCTTCCTACCTCTTCCTGTTCCCTGCGGACTTGGCTCATTTGCACCCTTCGACAGTCAGCTACCACACACTCCCACTTGGGCCTCTCTGCAGGTGGTATCTTCGATACGGGCCTAGCCCGAAATAGCTCTTCCCAGCAATCAGCGAGGACATTCATGCCCAACAGGGCTCGATGTGCACCCAGACAATGGTCTTGCACGATAATCACACCTTTCTGGGGGACCATCACTCCGTGAACCTCTAGGTCCGTCAATCGGTAGCCAATATATGGGATGTCGAGGCCGTTTGCGCCCTTCAGAGTAAGCCAGGGGGCCTCCGCCCCTGGTGCCCCTTGTTTCCCAAACACTTCTTCGGATAAACTCTCAGCAAACAACGTCACTTGGGAGCCTGTGTCTACCAGGCATTGAATCTCCTTGCCGCACACTCTCACCTTCGCCACGGGGCTACGCCCAATCATCTGGCTCCTAGAGCCATATCCTCTTCCAGGGTCTTCTCGAGGGGTCCCGGCCACACGACCCACAGTGGCCGGCCGACCTAAAAACCCCCTTCTGACGCCCTGCGGGGCCCACACTGACGGCTATAGTGACCTGGTTTGCCACAGCGGTTACAGATGGGTCGCCCTTGCTCGTCCCATTCGAAACGGGGCCGGTTAAAGTGGTTCGGGCGCCTGAACGGCTCTCGGCCTCCCTCTGAGTACACTCGGTCTCGGGGCGCCGGCCGTGGTTCCTCCCGCGCCCGTCCTTGGCGCAATTCTCCTACGAGGGCTTTAGACAGTTCAGACATCTGATCGCGGACATCTTTCAAAAGTTCAGCCTTCAGTGCTTGCTTCCAGTCAGGGCCTCCGGGTTGTGCTGGTGCTACTTCACTGACAACCGCACACACTGGGGAACCACTCACCTCAGTCTCATCACCTTCCAGGGCCAGTGCCTCTTTCTTCAGATCTTCGAACGTAAGACCCGGGTCCCTTCGAAACTGGATACGTAGGCTCTGTCTCACCGGACCCTCCTTCAACCCCAGAAGAAACTGGTCCCGCAATAGAGTCTCTCCATCTCCCAACCCGTGGTCCCGACGGGTCTGTAGTCGGGCGAATTGCTCTCGCAACCTCAGGGCGAAAGCTCTAATCGGTTGGCGGGGGCCCTGCTTACAATTGAAGAACTGGGAGCGAAGGACAGCTACGGGGGTGTGGTCACCATACTGTTCAGTGAGGAACTGGAACACGGTTTGGGCGTTGGCTCTAACGGCTTCGGGGGCGGCATGCACCTCTCGCCGCGCTTCTCCATCCAGGGAGTTTAACACAAATTGAAGCCGCTGGGCTGCACTAAGGCCCTGTAGGTCGGCCAAGTACTCTAGTTGAGCCTTCCATTCAGACAATCGTACCTCGGATTCTGTCCCCCCATATTTTTGAATCCAGGGGCTCCCCATAAAAACGGGCATGGCACGGGGTTGGGCTGAAAGCCCCGCGTTGTCGGTCATTGGACGACCTTGGTTACTCAACTCGAGGTGGAAACCCTGCCGACTACGCCAAATCTGTCACACCCAGGGGCTGGCTATGCTTTAACTAAGCCACACCCCTTCTCAACTTCCACCTCGAGGAGGTCCCCAAACCCGACCCAATGGCCAAACAACACGAGAACAAGTAAGTGATAAAACAATCTTTATTTAAATATCTAAAAATAGCTTGGGGAATAGGGAAAGGGCAATTAAAACTAAACTCTGACTCGGCCCTCCAGATGGGCTATGGCCGGGAAGAGGTCAGGGAGCAAGGGGGCCACGGGGATCCGGGGCGTGGGACTCGGGCCCCGGCCTGAGTCTTAGGTATCCGTAGCGCCCTCCTTCTTCCTCCTCTTCGCTGAATACAGCTCACGGTAAGTACTGATTCACACAGTTCGTTCTCGAGGTGCTCACTCTCTTTCTCTTCCTCCACAGGCAACGGGCTCTTTCTCTTTCTCCACAGGCAACGGCTGGGACACACAGGCACAGTTAATTCAGCTTGGTTTTGCTCTCACCTCTTCGCTGATTACAGCTCACAGTAAGTACTGGTTCACACAGTTCGTTCCTTGGGTGCTCACTCGCTTTCTCTTTCTCCACAGGCAACGGCTGGGACACACAGGCACAGTTAGTTCAGCTTGGTTCTGCTCTCACCTCTTCGCTGATTACAGCTCACAGTAAGTACTGGTTCACACAGTTCGTTCCTTGGGTGCTCACTCGCTTTCTCTTTCTCCACAGGCAGCGGCGTAAGTACAGGTTTCCTCAGTCTCTCCTCGTGTTACCCACTCTCTCTCCTTTTCTCTCCACAGGTATCAACTTGGGCACAATAGCACAGTTAGTTTGCTTTGAATGGCTCTCACCTCTGGGCTGGACACAGCGTACTGTAAGTACAGGGTTCGCTCTATTCCTCCTCGTGTTATTCACTCTCTCTCTCCTTTTCTCTCCACAGGTATCAACTTGGGCACAATAGCACAGTTAGTTTGCTTTGAATGGCTCTCACCTCTGGGCTGGACACAGCGTACTGTAAGTACAGGGTTCGCTCTATTCCTCCTCGTGTTATTCACCTCTCTCTCCTTTTCTCTCCACAGGTATCAACTTGGGCACAATAGCACAGTTAGTTTGCTTTAAATGGCTCTCACCTCTGGGCTGGACGCAGCGTACTGTAAGTACAGGGTTCGCTCTATTCCTCCTCGTGTTATTCCCTCTCTCTCCTTTTCTCTCCACAGATATCAACTTGGGCACAATAGCACCGTTAGTTTGCTTTGAATGGCTCTCACCTCTGGGCTGAACACAGCGCACTGTAAGTACAGGTTTCCTCTGTTTCTCCTTGTGTTACTCACTCTCTTTCCTTTCCTCTCCACAGGTATCAACTTGGACACAAAACACAGTTACTCTGCTTTGGATGGCTTTCACCTCTGGGCTGGACACAGCGTACCGTGCTATCTCCGGAGATCTGAAGCACGCTCACAACATATACTGTACTGAACTAGGCTAGGACCAGCAATCTCCTTGTCCTCCCACGCCGAAGTGCGTGAAGGCGGGGGTTTATCTGACAGGACACACGGCAATACACAGCAGCCCACAGCAATATACAGCACCACGTCAAAATTATAGGTTTTCACAGCACGAAGACTCACCCACCACACTCAGTGTACGGAAAGGACACCCGTCTTCCTTCACTTCGCTTGGTTCGGATCTGGCGATGGAATATGCGGCCTAGCTAGTGATGTCGTCGTTGTGACTACTTCAATAAGTATTCCTTCGGCTCTCCCACCACACTATATTAGGGGTAGGGCCGCCCTCCTCCTCCTGGAGAGATCTACACAACGCCAGGTCAATATACAGGGCACTTTCGACTGGCTCTTAGTACTCACATCAATGCCACTTCCAATCCCCTTTTTCACGTCGTCTCAGTTCGCCGTATAATCTGTTCACTTCTCAACCTTTAAGGTTCGCGATGTCTTCACAATCATACAATTCCAGCCTGAGGGAGAGAGAGAGTTAGACAGCTACCAGCAGCGTACCAAGACGGGCACAACCCAGTGCTTCACACACACCAAAAAGAGCTTCCCAGACTGGGAAATAACTTGGCCTTAAGTACTGCCTTGTCCAGCGTATCCTCCAATCACCAACCGCTGTCCCTAACTAGGCACAGGTGCATCGAATTCCCTGATTTTCCTTCTTACGGCGCTACCGGAAGTTCCGGTGTTCTGTTTTTCCGGTCCGGGCGGAAACGCTTCCGGGCGGAACCAAACTTCCCGAATTTTGGTTCCGCCCCTAAAGATCGTCACCTTGTGACATGTACCGAATGACTGAATGCAATATTTTGTATGCGGAACACAGGTACATTTTCATATTTCCAAACGAACATATTAAGTGGCGGAAGTCTCCGCGTTCAGCGCAAATCCCGCCCTGCATGTTAATCAATGAGTGCATTCACACCGGGACCAGGAGCAGCGCGTGAGCCTCAAGCAGGAGCGTCGCGTGAACATCAGTGCAGCGGGGGTTTCGGCGTCCGGTCTATTTTTGCTGTGCTGCTCACGCTCAATTAAAGTGAAAGCACACTTTTGATGGACAAAATAAATGTTATTTAACACAAAACGTGCTCAAAATGTACAGAATAAGCATATCAAGAGTTTTAACAACAATGCCAATGTCTAGTGTTTTAACAATTATGGCAGAAAAGAAAAGTACAACAAATATGTATTTACCCATTTACAGTTTTTAATTAATCGTTTTGGGTGAAAGTATGGTGTATTGTTATAAAAACAAATGTTGAAAGAATTATACCCATTGTTTGAAATGGTTATACTGTCTGCTGAACACGCTTTGAGCCTTTGCTGTGATGCTGTACTTATACACTTCCAGTGTGAATACTCGTGAGAGTCTGCTACTGTAGAGCCCCTTTTACACTGCACGTCCCAGGATAGATTCCGGCATTGAACCCGGGTCGGGGACCTTGTAACATTGCCGGGTTCAACCCGGGACGAGCGCTGTGTGAACAAAAGCCAGATATAAAGCCGTGTCGAAGTGATGACGCGCGATCTTTACAGGTTGTGTGTGAAAGCATGCACATATCCCAGGTAATCACTGGCAGTGTGAAAGTGCAAAATATAGCGACCCGGGAACAATTGCAGGAACACTTTACCCGTGTATTTGCCGGAATGGCAGTGTGAAAGGGGCTTAGGTGACATAGAGGGAGTCCACCGACAGACCAGGATCTTGTCTTCACGACAACAATATCTATACTTCATGTTGAGCATAAATATAAAGCCTACTGATAAAGGACACTGTCAACAGTATTGACGGCAAAATAGACTATGTTTGACAGGTTTTCAAAAGGCATCACGCGAGTGTGAACATCACTACAACTAGAAAAAAAAGATTGTAATTCAAACGCAGCTCCCGTCGGCATTTAAACAGACCTTTGCTCTTAATTCCGATCGGTCCAACGCAAAAACGAAATCTGAGCAGGTCTAAAAACTGAAACTGTTCATGCTGCACTTTACACTTTGGAAAAGTTATATATATTTTTTAAATATGAGCAGGCCTACAAGCTGGGATTGGTAATGCTGCACTGTAGTCATAGTTATTTATTTATATTTTTTATTATATTTTATTATATGATATTGGTTTGAGACTGAGAGTATTTTATTAAGTGGAGAACTTTGCAGCAGTATTTTATTTCTTATTCTTTTTTTTATTTTATATATATTTTATTAAAAAGTATTTTAAAAAAGTGTAAACAAATTGTTAAAAATAAGTTTATAGTAATAAACAACCTGCAGTTTAATGTTTGCATTTCTTTCCCTTACTGTACCGAAAATGAACCAAACCGTGACTTTAAAACCGAGGTACATGCCGAACCGTGATTTTTGCGTACCGTTACACCCCTATTAAACAGATTTCATATACATAATTAATTTTAGTAGCTTTCTGAACTTTATGGTTTATGGCTATACTGACGTCAAAATTATAATTGAAAAAAATCATGCGACAGTCGTGGTGCCCCATACATATTTGCACAGTATACTGCAGGGTTATGTAAGAACATATCTGTATTAAGGTTTTTGTTTTTGAAACAATAGGAATTTTAATTAGCAGTGAACAGTTCAATCAAACCCACTCGCACATCAGTGTAAGAGTTGGTATGCATTTTATTAATCTGCATCAAGTACATGTAAGGTTTCCTTCAGCAAAGATCGCTATTATAATTAATTGAGTGTGCTATTTAATCTGGGGTCATTTAGATGTGTTTGATTAGAGGACTGAAATCAGAGCCATTGTGTGGAGTTCTTGTTATTCTCTTGAGACTGACTGCAGGAGACCAGTGTTACACTGAGAGTTCAGGTGCTCTCACATGGCCATTTCATGACACCGACTTGACAATCAGGATCTGGCATCAGTGATATTGTGAAGAAGACATAAGCGAAATTTCACACACACACACACACACACACACACACACACACACACACACACACACACACGCACACACACAAATGTGCTAATTTTCTCAGATTCTAATGAGTTCAATTAAAGCTTTTCATTATAGTTAAAAGGGTCTAGAGCACAATTGCTTTGTCATCTGTACACTTGGCCTGATTAACTTTCTTTGTGTTCTTTCTCTTTTCCATTTTCCACCTCTCTGTATTTTTCCCTCTGTTTCTATTCCTCTAACTCTCTCTCTCTCTCTTTCTCTCTCTCTCAGTAGTTCTAAAATGGATAGTCAATCCAAAACTGGAAATTCTGTCATCATTTACTCACCCTCAAGTTGTTCTAAACCTGTATGGGTTTCTTTCTTCCGTGCAACAGAAGAAAATATTTTGAAAAAAGTTGCTAACCAAACAGATGCTTATCCTCAATGACAGTGTAGAAAAAAATACTATGGAATCCTCTTTAATGTTGAGCAGAAGAAAGAAATTCATACAGGTTTGTAACAGCTTGAAGGTGAGGTTTCAAAGGTTTCATTTTTGGGTGAACTGTGCCTTTAAGGGGTGTTTACACTAATAGTGACAAAACTATCTTAAAGGGATTGTTTATAGTTATTCCTCTTGCTCATGATATGATGCATTACACACTGCTACAATTAATATATACATATTTAATATTTTATTTTTACCTGCAATAAATCTAATTTCTGATCAGATTTTATACAGCCAATACCAGTTACACCAAACCAGCAATACTTGTGACTATAGTGCTCAACAGTTAACTATAGTAACTTGGCAACTCTAAGTAACACTCTGAAAAACATTGATGAACATTGAAGCTGCAAACACAATGTACACACCAAGGTAGTATGAAAAATATGTCACAAAAGCCGAATACCAACTTCATTATGGACTAGCATTTACATTTTATTTTTCTATTAACCGCTGTTCTGCAAGAGGAGGCACGAACACAGAACAGAAAACCATGATTTATTTGTTTACTTTACTCTCCAGTCATTGTCTAATGAAACCACTCCAATTACAGTTTAATGCGACTTAATGCACACATTCTGTCTTCAAATCAGCCTCTGTAATGGCTGTAATATACATATTAGACAGTTTAATTAGATGGCACTTTAATTGTCTTCATGCAGTCCTCCATTAGCAGGTCTTTGGTTTGGTGCTGTGGTAGAGTAGGTGCTGTACTTTCTTTGCCTCAGATGGAGAGATTATTCAAAAGCCATTTAAATGCTATATAAACCCAGCCTGTGGGGGAATGCATAATGGCAAATGTATGAACAATGAACCATCAGCTATATTTGCCTGCCGTTGCCATGGTTAACATTCAAGACGGTCCATTGTGCTGTGCACTCAGTATTTCAAAATTGCTAAATTATTGGGACTCAAGATGTGTATTTGTACTTCACAGAAGCATTCTCAGTGGAATATAGTGTAGAATATGATGCTTGTTACCAAAAACTTAAATATGCAGCATTTTGAGGGATTCTGTGTTGCAATGAGCTTAGTTGCAATAAATACCAAAGGTATGTTTGAGGTAAATATTTATTTTAATTAATACTGAGATATGCTGATAAAAATAGTTTAATTTAATTAAAAAATGTAAAAATAATTATCCAGTGATTCAATTTGTGTGTGCTATGTTTTATGCATTGACTCAAAAAAAATGTAACAATGAAAATTTATAAAAATCCTTCATTGTCACAAGGGCTTTTTTTTTGTGGATTTTGGATCAGAAATTGAATAACGGATTGCTTTCTCTGTGTACATTTCAAACACAAATCTTCAAAATGTTAAAATTCAAACTCCTCTGGGTTAACAAAACTATTTTAAAGGAATAAATATATTATAATAAATGTAAGGTAATTAAAGGGTTAGGGTTGAAGTAAGGGGCTAATTTATTTATTATTTATTAAGTTAAAAACAAGTCAAAACTAACTTACAATTGTTTTTTTATTTTTTATTTTCTTTTCAGAAATTTTTGAAATGTTTAGCTAATGTAAAAAATGATCAAAAGTAAAAACAATGTGCATTGTTAGGGCAATTAGCTCAGCAACATGCTAGCACCAAACTTTGTTGAAGCAGTTAGGCTTTAGTGCTTTTACTGTCTCTTTAATGCAATGTAGAAAAGCGCAGTACTCTTTATTTCCCTCACAGAAAACAGATACTGAAAGAGAAATTTTGCAGGTCATTAATAACAACAAAATAAACAAGAAAGGGAGACGACAACTCGCCACGCCATGTAGACGAGGTGTTAAACGTTTTGAAGGCTTATAATGGGTTTGGAAAGTGACCTGAGCCTCCAAAGTACAGCTCTCAGAGGCCAGTCAGTCTCAGATACTCGATATTTGTTGTGGCCTCATCTTGGAAATTAGTTCTTTCTTAGGAACACCATCTCAAATCATTATCTGCATGTGTAGTATCCCATGGCACTTCCTCCCAGCCAGGTCGACATGCCCTAAACACACGGCTGTCAGCGCACAGCCATAGGGCCAACAGCTGCTTTTCACATTGGCCAGTAAATGACTTACACATGCACTAGACTCCAGAAAGCCATCACTACTGTACATGCTGTAACAATCACACTCACGCTAACACTCTTCCACACATCAATGGATATTAAAAATGAGCCGACGTGCAGAAAAAGGTCTTTAAATCATTCAAGTGGTCATGCATCTGCTAACGATCCCATATATTATTCTAATGTCACCATTTGAATTCAGGCGCCAAACTTGCTGATTTTTCAAATGCATTTTCTCCCTCCATGATCCAGACAGAGCGGGGCAGAGGCACCAGCATTGGCACCAGCATTGGCATCACTTATTCCAGTGGTGAGTGAGGTCAGAAACAAATGGACTTCCCATGTGCACTCGAGTCAATTGTGAGTTCCAAGAACAACTCGCGGAGATGTGAAGAACTGATGTCTCTCTGTCCAGCTTTACAGCAGATTACTGTCAAAAACAACTGGAGAATTCGCAAAGTGGTACACTGATGAACAAATCAGGTCTCGCTCTGCCTGAAGTCTGGGCTAGTCCTAAATACACAGGGGTGATGTACTCGCAATGGAAATGTCTGAATCACTCAATTTGCTTTTGTCATCATGTTTTTATAGCCCATGAAACTTGTGGTTAAACCTATTCTGCCGGCTATGATATATACCTTCAGTCTGTTACTCTAATCAGATTTCATATAAAATTTGTAGTCAGAAAAATACAAACATACACATTAAACATATGAAACTTCTTCTCTCAACTTAGTCTGTTATATACATTTACAGTATGTATACATATATACACACACTAAGTAAAAACTTTTTTATACAGAGCATATATGCACACGTTATTGTAAATTTTCACATATACTGCATAAAGAGGCTGTAGCAATCTTTTTGAATCATCTTTCTTGATTATATTTATTTAATTACATATTTATTTATTTATTCTGTATTTTTAATGTTCTTTAATTTTCTGTTGTCAATAAAAAATATTAAATAATTTATTCTATTGACATTATTCGGCGAAACCAGTTCACATCAAAGTCTCATCATATGTATGCATCTTTACAAATGTTTTAATTGCGTCAAAAAATAATAACTACAAGAATGCGGTAAGAAGAATGTTATATTTCTTAGTACTCTCTTTTTTTTTAGCTAAAATTATTCACTGTCAATGATTTCAGACGATTTGTCAACAAATTACTGCAAATTATTTATCACTGAAAAAGTTTTCACCCAAAACATAGTTTCATGATGCAACATCTACATTTATTTCACTGAATCAACTAAACTGATATCATATTTACTAATATTTCCAGTCACATTTTATTTTAATGTGTAGTTCTCGATATTAACAAACTATTAACTATGACTCAGTAAACTTCTAATCTGCTGTTTATTAACAGTTAGTAATGTAGTTTAGTTTAGGGATGTAGAAAATGTTCATGCAGTATACAGTATGTATAAATACTAATAAACAGCAAATATGTTAGTAATGGGCTAGCTCATAATCTGCAAATCATTCCAAAGCAACCAAATTTATTATAACTCTAACTGAAGATCAGATGCTGCTGGCATCTGACCATGATTGAAGAAATCAAATTTTTTTTTTTACTTTCGTTTGGCTTTAGTTCCAAGACTGGAAATTGTATTTTTGGTATTTCTCAGTATGATGTAATATAAGTCAGGTCCAGAGCCAGTATCTCATGTTTGTTATTGAAAGCAGAGACACTTTGATTGAATTCCCTTGTCTCAAAACCTGGCAGAGATCAAACATAAAAGGTGCTCGACATCAGAGACAGCAAATTGGCCCTGCGCTGGAAGGATTGGTTCAATCAACCTCCAACCGTATAATTAGTAATTAGATTGGGATTAAAGTCAACTCAGAGTGGAAGAGCATGGCCAATTCAAATCAGCATATGAAATGTGATTAAATTAATGGAAAAAATTGAAATATTAATGTTCAGATTTGCAGCCGGGTCCCAGGTCTCGGCCATCAGTCATGAGCTGTTTGAACTGTTCTTAATTACTGACTCAGAGGGAATAGGGAGAAAGAGAGAAAGGGCAGAAGCTCAGTGCTGCTGTAAATGTGACAAGGGTCTGAAAAAAATACTTCCTTTAAGCATTGGCTAAAACAGAAATGATGCAAGTTTCCAGTGACAACAAACATGTACTGTAATGTTCTGTAGTCTAACTATGTTCCATGAAGCTGCTTTGGAACAATATTTATTAAGAAAAGTGCTAATACATCTGAATTGAACTATATGCCTATAATGGGTAGAAAGAAGGTGCAATGTTACCTAAAATCGAATCATTTGATTTTAGATCACTTAAACTATAATGCATTCATTTTCTTTTGAGAACATTCCTGCACACTGACAAATACTGAGTCAATTTTAAAGCTGTAAAATCCTTGAAATATACCTTATTGAATTAAGTAAATGTATAAATAAAAAATATAGATAACTACATGTAATATAATTAGAAAAATACAATTATGTACACTGTAAAACCCAATGAGTAAAGATACCGCAATAATCCAAGGAAACTGATATTAAAATTTGAGTAATGAATTATGATTTAGTTTAATTCACAAAAAAAAAAAAACATGTAGACATATTTTGCAGTTAACTATTAGCTAGCAAAAGTGCATATAAAGTGCTAATTTAGCAAATATCACTACCCTTGCTTCTTTTCCTGATATAAACTTGAATAAGTTGTGAATTGTAAACAAAATAAACTCCTGGATGTCCAACTCAGACAACTGCTTAAGTGATAGTCAAGAGATTTTATTAAAGTAGCTTATTATTGCAATATTTACAAAGCCATTTAATTAATTTCATTAAGGCCCGGTTTCACAGACAGGGCTTAGACTAAGCCAGGATTAGACCATAGATCAATTAGGACATTTAAGTAATTTTTATAAACATGCTTAGAAAAAAACATTACCGATGTGCATCTTAAAACTAAAAAGGCACTGATATATTTTTAAGATCAGTCAGTGCAAGTTTATTTCAGTGGAAACAGCTCAGACTTACATTTTAGTCTAGGACCAGTCTTAAGCCCTGTCTGTGAAACCAGGGGTAAGTGTATTGCACAATGTAAATGGATCTGTATTTCACCTAATATCTGGAGGTCCTTGGCACTGAAATCAAATATTCTTTTTTTGTTTTTTTTTTCCAAAAAAAATAATAAATATTTATTAACAGTCAAACTTGTTTCCAATAGCATCCAGAGACTAAAACTAGTTTATATTCACCATGAGTATCCTATCTGTATCAGAGAAATCGCCAGACTGTTTTTCTGTTCTAAACTGTTTTCACTGTTTACTTTGCACACTGCACACTTTCTGCTACCTGGCAACCTTAAAAAAACCACCCTTCTGTGACACTACATTTGCAATCATTTAAATGCGGAGGACAAATGGGGCGCATGCCGCTAATGTTAAAGCCCTGACACAAGTCATGTGAACAGACTTTAAGCTGCTAATTTACTCAGCAGCTCCTAGTTTGATTCTTTCATTTCCCAAACACAGAAAGCAGAAGAGAGAAGCCCACAGTTTCAGAGGGCCAGACACACGGTCACGTATCAGATCCCAATGTCATTTTACCTCTCACACAGAGCCATTTCAAAGTGTTGGCAAGGACATAATACGCTGCTCTCACAAATGGCTAAAGGCAATTTAGCAGAGAGTGAGGATGTGAGGGGGGAAGAGGTACGAAGGCTCTTTGATTCCAGCAGTAGGGGACCAGGCGAATGTACAATTAGCCCTTTTGACCATTTCACTTTCATATTAAGTTCCTGTCAAACATCAGCATAGGCTCAAGTTGAAAGTTTCATCATGAAATATGCCATTGGTGTGCCAAGATAAAAGGATTAATTCTTAACTTTATGACTATCATTAACATATACAAGGCTGAAAGGAATTAATACATGGGTTTCTTATTTGAAACTTTTCAAAGTTCAACTGACAACCATAAATTTCTAAATTGCCAAAAGACGTTAAAATAACATTTTCAGTTTCATTAAGACATGGAAATAAAACCATAAATTTTCCCTTTTTTTCTTTACCTATAAATAACTCAGGGCTGCCAGAACAATGTGATAAGAGTAAAGAGTAGTAAGTGCCTCATTATGAAAGTGATTCAGCTTTTAAAGGTTTATGCAATGCAGTATCAGTGTCAGTTTTGTTTTACTACTGACGCATTTATATGATTTGTGCTCAGAGCATATACATCTATAATGCATCTCATTTAAAATAGTTAACCTAAAAGATTGTGTGATGTGCAGATGAGCTACACAGAGATAATGCTCACGTCATTTACTCGCCCTCATGTTGTTTCAAATCTGTGTGACTTTCTTTCTTATGCAGAACACAGAAGATACATTTTCACATATAATGAAACTATTTATTTTTTGGCATCAATGGTTCCATGAAGAACTTTTAACATCCATGGAATTTTTAATTTCACAACAGGTTATTTATAGTGGAATAGATATTCTTCAGATGGCTCTGTAGGAAACCAAAAATGGTTCTTCAATTTGTCCTTCTGGCATCGCTGCGAAATACCCCTTTTAAAAGGAGTCATATGATGCTTTTTTAAAGATCATTATTTTGTGTATTTGGTGTAACAGAATATGTTGACATGCATTAATGTTCAAAATACACATTGTTTTTCAAATACTGTACATCATTGTAGGTCCTCTATGCCCCGCCTCTCTCAAACGCGTCATTTTCTACAAAGTCCCTCCTTCCAACAAGCACAGTCTGCTCTGATTGGCCAACTGACCCAATGCATTGTGATTAGCCGAACACTGCAAACACTCATCAGAAATGTAACGCCCCTTTCTATAATCCACACACACGTGAAATGCAAAACTCTTACTAATAGGAAAACATACTTATAGTAGCTGTTTCAGAAGCGCCAGATTGTCATTGAAAAGTCAGAATTACCTGCTCTCCTAGGTTCACGAAACAGTCGTCCATAAAATGCGTCTTAACTTTGATAAAGAATATCTCTTTGGGTTTAAGACTTTAGTCTGCAACTTTATAGATCTTTTTCATGCACCAAGAGCTTGTAACCCTCCTAAGAGAAAGGAAAATTTTAATCCGCATCATATGCATTCCTTTAAACTTTTATTTTCAAGAGTGTGGGGAACAAAATAGTATGTATAAGCAAAAATTTTACTGATAAATAAATCTCATTTAAAATAAATAGTAAAATAAATAATAGCATTGCTTGCTTTAGAAAGCACAAAGGTACCTACATCCATTTTTTGAAGAGGCTTTGTAAATATCTAGCTTTTCAGTATCTTTATTGGAAAGTTAGCCATTTTCTTCTATTTTTTCTGTTTGGAAACACTCTGAATCTAATTTGAGCTACATGATAACAGAGATCTTTGATGATAAAAGGTAAGTCAGGGTAACGTCAGGGTGAAGGAACATTTCACGACGAACCCCGCCAATGTGTTATTCATACCTTTAAAGATCCTCAGATCTGGTGTGGAGGTGGTGTGAAAGGACAAGTCATGCAAGATGTGTTAGGCTCAGGGAAATCTGATGTTAATAAGGGAGCCCGCAGTGGGGAGGGAAAGAAAAACCTTGCTCTGGAGGGACGTGAATGCTCATCCCATTAAAATGTATGATTCAAGCGAGCCCATCACAAATGCGGAGTAAATAAATACAGAAATCGTCTTCATGAAATATTAAAGTCAGCACAAACAATGGAAAAAAAAGAAAGGTTTCGGTTGTGGTAAAGTCTTCCCGGGGGGTAGATTTTTAAAGGCGAAGAGGAGCTATGTGGAGTGCCGTCTCCGAGCCATTACTTAACACAAGAACGAGAGCAATTTTACTGAAGCATCAGTCTAGGCCTGCTGCTCAGCGTGAGAGAATAAACACTGCTTTAGATCACAGGTTTTCCCCTTAGAGTGAGAGGCATGATTATTTGCTTTACAGGTTGTGTTGCCACACCGTTAATAAATAGCATGTGCTTTATATTTCATTTTGAAGTACATAACTAATGTACACAAGGAAGGAATTCAGTAACCAAGCGAGGGGAAAAAATAAAGATGCATTGTTTGTGGTTTTCTGATGAGTTCTTCAAACCTTCCTTTCATTTTTCTGCACATTTACACTGTTCTGTACTGATCCTTAACACCCCTTAAAGTAGTAATTCACACAAAAATTGACTTTCTGTCCTAAAATCCTAAAATCAGAGAAATTAGTTCAGTTATTTGGAAATATTATTGAAATAGCAGACCTCTGAATTGACCAATCAGAATCAAGTATTTCACAGAGCCATGTAATAAAGATTTTTAAAATGCCCGGTATCGTGTTCCACTGGGGGAGGCGGGAGAGATTTTGAGGGTTAATAAATAGTGTTTTTCATGCCATTAAATACATATATTATTCTAAAGAAGATAATTGATAAATGGATCTTGCATGACTCCACTGACTTAATCAAGATGTGACCTACTTTAAAAGCCACTGATTAGATAAACCATTGACCTGAAACGAAATCAGTACCATTTAATCAGAGGAATCGGTTCTGTGTCACAGAGCTTATGTAAAACAATAAATCACTTCTCTGCAAGAAAGAATGAGTCACAAAACAAGAGACATGGAAAAAATTAGAGAGCAAGAGAGAGAACTGCCAGTTCACTTTTTAGAGAACAAAGTTATCAGTTAAAATGACGTACCATGGCAGAGTCAACTTCTAATTGAAGCCATCTCCTTATATTTTAAAGAGGACTCACATGGATCAAGAGGCCAAAGTGTGTCAGATGAATATGACAGAGGTAGAAAGGAGCATTACATCTTGAGAGACTGACATTTCAAGTCTCATTTATGCATTGCAATTTCTAGGTTTACTGTTTTATAGCTTGACTTTTTCTCCCAAAGTAATAAGCGCACTTAGGGAGCAATGAAATAACATGCTTCATTAAATACAAATAAGACTTTTTCCCCCCTGCTAGCATTACACGAGAGACTCCTAGAACTACTTTTGTTGATGAAACAAAAATAAACAAGATAACTGACTATGTGTATGACATACAATGCATTCAGTATCATCCTCTTGTTTGTTGAACTGTTCTATAAAATCAATATTGCATTTCACAATCGTTCTGTATCCACAGTGTTCCATTGAAGAGAAATAGATAACAAGGCATTGATTTACAGAATACGAATTTAAAAAGAAACCTGGAGTGTCAAGGGACTAGTGGAAAAGCGCTGGTGTCCTTGCAGCTTGAATGTGTTGTCTTCCGTGCCAAGGTGAGAAGAATGAATGAGAGAGAGACTGAGAGAATGAGAGAGCTCTTAATCGCGTCTCGCACTGCATCAGCACCTCTGACCCACGCTACTTTTATTGCCAGCAGCTTGTTTGTGTTTTGTCCTGTGCTGTCCTTGCTCACAAAATTGACCTGAAGAGTTCAAAAGGAGCTGTAAGGCCCTGTACGCTCGCTGATAAGAGGCTCTCTTGGCCCCTCATTCTCACACTCTCTTTCTTTCTTTCCCTCTTCATCTCTCTCTTTATAATGGGAGCTCAGCAGCAGTCTTCCAGCTCTTAGTCATACACTCCCTTCATTCAGCGCTCTTCTGAGCTTGATTTCAGACTCAAACAGGATTGATTCTGACTGGCCACTGATTGCTTTTTCAATACAGATAATAATGTACACTTTCAAATATTACCCGGTGAGAGAAATTGATTGCTTTATATAGTTTTCTGCTTATAGTGTACATACACTTATTACATAATCCATCTGTATAGTATGTTCATAGTACAACTGTGTGTATATCATGCTGACAGATTTAAAAATCTGTAAATTATGTATGTATTCTACATATTGTAGACACTGTATATCCTGTACTTACTGCTTATTGCACTTCTGGTTAGATGCTAACTGCATTTCGTTGCCTTGTCAATAACATGTGCAATGACATTAATGTTGAATCTAATCTAATCTAATTATGTATGAAATGGACAATGGTTTACTTTCTAGATAATCATATTGATTTTGTACGTACATTTTGATGTGGATGTGCTCACCTATAGACATGTAAAAGTGTTTACATAAAGGTATGTAAAATATTGAATTTATAGAATTAATAGGTTGAGTTTTCTGAATTTATTTAATGACATTAAAAGTGTTTGATGCCATCACATTTATTTAGTGAATTTACTTAATTAGACAATAACGTTTGTAGGTTTCAATCACTTTACTCGATTCTAACCTCATTTAGGCAGTACTTAATCATTTCATTTTTATTTTGTTCGCTGTGGGAGTTTTGCAGATGAAGAATGACAAATGCACTACATGATATTCATAATCATAACTTAAATACAATATTTAAAGTAATATACTTAACATGCACAGTTCACCCAAAAATCCTCATGTCATTCAAAAACCTGGATGATTTCTTTGAAATATAAAAGATACTTTGAGAAATGCATACAATGGAAATCAAAGGTAAAACAGTTTGATTACTAACATTTTCAAAATTAAAAAAAAAAAAAACCTGCTGTTTTTGGACAACATGAGGGTGTCTAAATGATGAGAGAATTTTCTTTTTTGGGACAACTTTCCTTTAACATTAATGTCACTGTACATTTATCTGCCTATTAAGTATTGCCATATGTAATGGCAAAACTATAAACTATATATTTAAGGCGAGACACCCCAGGTGAATAGGGTAAAAAAAAAAGGAAAAAAAAGGAAAGAAAATAAAACCTTTATAATAATTACCTAGTAGATTTCACCATACTTACACTTATTGATTACATAAACAATACACACCTTTTCTGAAATGTTACATTTAAATATATAATTAAATATGTGCTAATTTGCATACATTTCAATGACAAAAATCTCAACATTTGATGAAGCCAGGTTCAAAATTCTTATTTCAAATTGTATTATCAAGTTATGTACATATTATCAAAGGTATTTACAGAGGGTATTTTGGATATCTTTTTTTGTCACTCCATAAATCAGAAAATACTAAGAACATACAGGATATATGTAGGAACATACATCAGAGATATTTTACTCATAGGAATTTCTATGGGGGCCAATAATTGTGTACAACGTGTATTTGAGACCCCCCCCCCCCCCCCCCTTGTTTTAAATTCTTATTATCCAATGAAAGGATACATTTTTGTGATTTTTTTTAAATAAAAGATTAAAAGGATTAACAATGCAGATGAATTTTCACAGCCTTCTTTGATCATATTTACCAAGGGGGCTGATATTTTTGGCCACGACTGTGTATACACAAATATATACACACACACACACACAAATAGATAAAGTGCTATAAAAGAAACACTTAAAAGTGTATTTTGGATGTTTTATTTCCACTACTCTGGAAAAAATTCTTAATTGAAAGCCAGAAAGCCCAAATTCTTGAAAATGGCAGGTGCATGAAAAAACAATTTTTGCCTGCAGTCTCTGGCCTTAATAATATAAATAAATAGTTTTATGTTTTACAAGCAGTCGCTAAGTCCATAGTCATTCAAAACTTTATCCCACTACGAATATGATTATAGCAATAAAGAGCTTTGGGAAACCTTCTTTATGAACCTAAAACATCATTTAGTGTGATTCCACCCCAACATGAGCAACCACCTGTGGTGAAACCACTCAAAGATCTGTGCCCTATAGAAATCTGCTGCAGCATTTTGAGCTGCTGCCAGTTTTCGCATGCTCACATTCTGGGGTTGAACTAGTGCCAACTGACGACAACCTAAAGCTGTGCTTCCTGCTGGGCCACGTGTGTTCATGCGGAGATGTTTACTCGTTTCCATCACCAGCCGCAGCAACAGAGTGAAACACCTGTCATTCCCCTCCACACCCTGGGTCACATCTGCTTTCCCTTAAGCCTGGTGAAGGCTCCAGGGAGATCTGTGGTTACATCTTCACATGGGAGACGATGATTGAAGCAGCACCACAGAGTCCACTGCTGCACCCTTTCTGCAGACTCATCAACACATCTACGTTTGAGAACATAGAGTTTTGTGATTCTGTAAATACAATCTGTCAGTCAGCTAAGCACTGAGGGTTGACAAGCCAACATTTAATTACGCTGAATTATTTAATCGGTGTAACAAAGAATCTATTAATCAAAATGCAACATTTGAAGAGTTATTAAATTTTTCATAGTTATGGTAACTAGAAGAAATGCAAAATTCATATTCAAGATGTAAGGGACGGGCTTAATTGCTCTCTCTGGTATTCTACTCCAGGTGGCCCTGTGGGTATCTTCATTCAAAAGTATCAATGTATTCAGAAGAAATACATTATTTGCAAGCAACATACAGTATTAATCACAAAATGCTCATTATATTCCAGTGCATGTTTCACCAGAGCGTTCTGAAGGGCTCTGAAGAGTGTGAACTGAATGTCCATGAGCAATGCTAGTAACATCCAGAAACTTCTGCTCTGCACAATTTGTGCAACATCACAAAACTGTTTATTTTTAGTTGCTGCACAGAATAATGTATACCTTTTATGAATTTTACATCACAACATTTCTTTGCTTACATTTTTTCTGCACTCCCATGGTACTGAGTATTCAGCCATAAGGCAGCTTACCTAAATTGTGAACAGATGCTGATAGTCTGTTTAAGATATGATGCAATAAAAAGACTTTGTGCTTTGAAATAATGGCACAAAAAATATCTAGAAACGTCTTTCTATTGAATTATGCTTGCGGGCTGTACAACAACAAACATACAATGTGATCTGAGTTGTAAATAAATAAATCCTTCAAGGTGTTTTTCAGTGAATCAAAAACATACAGCACAACCAGGGTAGTCTGATTCACACACAAACTGGTTCTTTTAAGTGAATCAAATACACAACACACTAGCAGTGTAGCACAATTTCTGAAACTCACACAAGATTTTTAGTGATTCAAAAATAAAGTGCAACCAGTATAGCCCGACTCATGAAAAATTGCTCTTATGTACTGAAACTTTAGTGAATCCAAAATATAGTGCGATCAGTGTAGTTTGATTCACAATGAATGCCAGTTCTTTAATGAATGAAATACATACAGAAATCATAATCAAATTGAATCTGTACTCAGTCCTACAGTATACATAATTTAAATGTTCACCTTCACCTCAATTCACCCTATATGTAGGTACGTGGGGAAAGGTAGTGAACAATCAATAGGTTAATAATACGTATGCATGTATATTGCAGGGACCATAGATGCTTCAAATCAAGTCTTGATGAAGCACAATAGAGGGATATGAATGCAGGGAAGCATTTGACTCCACGGGCAGCTAAACAGACAGAAAGAGAAGCAGCAGCTTCAGTTCAGTCTCTCAGCAAAGAAAATCTGTTGCCAGGGTCGACTGCAATTTCACCAGCTAGAACAATCTCCTGATCTCTGAGCTCCACCATCTGATTGACGCACACACACATAACATCTGTCGACCCGCAGAGGCACGGCCTACTCTTAATGTGTTTACTAAAATCAGGAAATGGGTAGGAGGAGGTTTTATTATTTATTTACTGTGCATTTTCAAGTATTTCTCAGTATTTCAACTAAATAAGTTAGATTATCAAGCTATTTTATTTTTGTGCACCACCGCGGTATATAAGTGGCACTTTAATAGTTCTGAAGGTCGCTGAAAAAATGTCAAAAACAAGTTTTGAAGCAAAACAAACAACGGCTGTCATTACAGAGGATGCACTGCTATTGATCGAGCATATAAGATGCCGCCAAATAAAAAAGAATATTCAATTTCTTGACTTTTTATTATTTATACTCCACTGAGACCAATATACACAGATTGCATTATACATTTCACGGAGGGGCATCACACATAAGGGTAAATGCTGAATTCTGTGCTCCACAACATTTCCATCAAACTCACAATTTAAAAGCAATAAAAATGTATTTATATGTTGGAGAAAAAAAGACTCCGAGCTATTATCACAAAGTGTAATGGAAAAAAATGATGAAGTATTGCCATTCTAATGGAGTGCGACATCTCATCTAGGAATCATGCTACAGAGCTACAAGAGCACCTATTTTCATCGTACTGATTTTTTCCTTTCGAACTCATCAATCTGGGTTATGCAAATGGTGCTTTAATTCAGTTAGGAGGAGCCGTGTAGGAGAATAGCGCTACAATCTTGTTTACTTTAATGAAGAATGTTTTCAGCACAGTACGTCATTGATGGGCCACATTAAGTCATGCTAGTTATTAAACGGAGACGAGTGCTTTTCAGCTTCTGAATGCTCTAAATTTAACATGCACACAGTGTTTAGCAGAACAGTAGGTATCCAACTAACAAAGAACATTGTCAGAACTCCGGCTAATATTCTGGCAAGGTTCTCTCAAAGTTATTAGAACGTTTGTTCAAAGTTATCTGGTCTTTGATGATGTTCTCAAAACATTAGAACTAAAATATCACAGTATTTATACTTCCTCCATGGAACATTTTTTTTTTTATTTGACCCATTCGCTGCCATATTAAAACATTTAGTATATAAACAGAATATGAATTCAATTCAATTCATTCAAGTTCAATTGTATAGCAGTTTTTACAATACAACTCGTTGCAAAGCAACTTTACAGAAAATTAATTTTCTCCAATATATTTAGCAGTAGCTTGTCAGTGATGACTGTCAAATCGATGTACATATGGCAGAAATGTACAGTAAAACTCACTTAATGACATAATCAAACAGACGATGAACATTATTAACAGCAAATATTATATGTTGCAATCAAACTTGTAGCAAAATTTGGTAGTTTATGTTGTTTCGGGGTTGCCATCATCTGATCTCATCTGAGGGGTTTGCATCACCTCTTCTCATGTGTTCAGTCATCTCAGGTCTTTGTAAGGGCTTGATCCAGACTGGAGCTGGTGTAACTCCTAGTTACCACGGGATGTCAATCAGAATCAGAGAAACAAATAGAGACATAATTAGCATAGCTGCTGATTCAACCAAGCAAAAAATTATTTGTTCAACCCAAACTAAGGAATAATAATGTGCATTTGATCAGATATAACTGCAGTACAAGATTATGAGAAAGAGATTATGTGATTATGGTATTTTTAATCTAGATTTAAACAGAGAGAGTGTCTGAAACCCGAACGTTATCAGGAAGGCTATTGCAGAGTTTGGGAGCCAAATGTCAAAAAGTTCTACCTCCTTTCGTTGTTTTTTGCTGTCCTAGGAACTACCAAAAGTCCAGCGTTATGTGACCTTAGGGAGCGTGATGGGTTGTAGCATGGTAGAAGACAAGGTATGCATGAGCTAAATCATTAAGGGCCTTATAGGTAAGTAATCATATTTTGTAACTGATACGCAACTTCATAGGTAGCCAGTGCAGAGAGTGTAAAATTGTGGTAATATGATCATATTTTCTTGACCTGGTAAGGACTCTAGCTGCTGCATTTTGGACTTCCTGTAGTGACCTTGTTTATTGAAGATGCAGGACAACCACCTAGAAGTGCATCACAATAGTCCAGTCTAGAGGTCATGAATGCATGAACTAGCTTTTCTGCATCAGAAACAGGTAACATATTTCGTAGCTTGGCAATGTTTCTAAGATGGAAGAATGCAGCTTTTGTAACATAAGAAATATGGTTTTCAAAAAACAAGTTGCTGTCTAATATAACAGCCAGATTTCTGACTGTAGAGGAAGTAACAGTCCAACCATCTAGTTGCAAACTGTAGTCTACTAGATTCTGTGTACTGTTTTTTGGTCCAATAAGTAATATCCCTGTCTTATCCAAATTCAATAGGAGAAAATTATTGATCATTCAATCTTTTACATTTTTAATACACTCTGTTATCTTAGATAATTTAGAAGTTTCATCTGGTCTCGTTGAGATATATAGCTGAGTATCATCAGCGTAACAATGGAAACTAATTCTGTATTTTCTAATAATATTACCAAGGGGTAACATGTATATGAAGAAGACAATAAATTTACATTTATCTGACACTTTTATCCAAAGCGACTTACAATTGCTATATATGTCAGAGGTTTGCACGCCTCTGGAGCAACTAGGGGTTAAGTGTCTTGCTCAGGGACACATTGGTGTCTTACAGTGGATTCAAACCCAGGTCTCTCACACCAAAGGCATGTGCCTTATCCACTGTGCTAACACCACCCCACACCCCCAATACAATCATATATTCTTACAAAGCTGGAGACAAATATGTCATTTAGAGAGACAGATCGTAGCAGAATACTTTAAGGTCAAAAAATTTTAAAACAAAAAATATTTAGTAGATCTGAATGTTTAGGGAATTCAGTTTATTGAACGTTCAGAGAACTTAATGGGAATATTAGATCATTCGTAGCACATATTTGTCTTATACTCAACACTGTTAAGCGACATACTTGATGTTACTGGAGTATGTACTGTCAGGTTGTTTGTGAAATACATGTTTATGATGGTAAAAGGTAGTTTTGTCAATTATCTATTACACTCTTAAAAAAAAAAGGTGCTTAAAAGGTTTTTCACAGTGATGCCATAGAAGAACCATTTTTGGTTTCACAAAGAACCATTCTTTAAAGAACCATCTCTTTTTTTACCTTTTTATAATCTGAAGAACCTTCTTTCGCCACAAAGAAACAAAAAGGTTCTACAGATGTTCAACGTTCTTTATGTAACCATTTAGACAAAAAGGTTCTGCTGTGGCATCATGAAGCACCTTAATTTTTAAGAGTGTACTTAAGACAAACTTCTTGGAAATAGCTCAGGCGGGCATAAATACATACATCTACTTACATAAATGTGCATGAGAAAATAAGTTGCACTGGCGAGACCTTCCAGGTGGGCTAAAAGGTGACACTTAACATCCTAAAAATGGCACAGAACTAATGCTTAGAGTTAGGTGGCAATTAGACCGGCCATTGACCCCTTTGCTCAGCGTGAGATGAATAATTGCTATACGCTGCACTGCAATTTCTGTGCACATTACACCATGTCATGTGCCTCTCTTTGCTATATTCTCTGCTTCTTTTCATTTTTCTTTTCTTTCACTCCTTCCCCGATTTTTTTCTCATCCTGGCGATATCCAGTGATCAGTGTCAAGCGTTTTTTTTCCTCCTTGACAGTTTGGCAAATGTCCCTTTCTGTCACCGCAGGGGCCGTTGAGGAGGGCCCATGATGGCGACGCATTCACACTTCACTTGTCAAGCTAAGGCATCGCCAATCATCGTCCCCGGCCCGAGCTCTCCTTCCAGCAGTGTTCTCCCCCCTGCCTGCCTGACAGGTACTCTCTTTTTTAGTGATTCATCATCCATAGGATAGGCTTCATCCCTCATTGGAGTGGCAGTTTGCGGATGGCTGGGCAGTGTGAAAGAGAACCCAGAGAGGGGGACAGGCAGGTGAATGGACAGCGGGGTCACCGCTCCAGGTGCCGAAGGCTGACTGTTGTGCATCATTACAGCTGGGAAGAGGGAGATGGACTCTTACACTCAATCACAGACACACTCGCTCTCACATCAACACACACTGTCCCGTCTTCTCATACACACTCATACTACGCAGGTACGAATGCATTTTGCCGTGAATATTTTCTCTGGCGTAGATGGTTGTAACCACTAGACCATCACAGCAGGTTTCTGTGAGGACGGCCCAGCACTTTCATCTGTCACGGTGAGTGAAGCCCTGAGGAAAATCAGGTATGGATGAAAATATTAGATTTTCCATTTAAACTCTTGTGCTGCCTCTGAAATGGTGTTGGAAATCGAGCTGAGGGCTTTAACTCAAAGACCCATATGAGGCACAAGATCAATGTAAAACAAGACAACTCGTCCTTTTATTATCTAAGAGGACGTGTAAAACATTTGGTTGTAAGTATTTTGAAGGTGTTGTCCAATAAAAAAAGCCACAACGCTACAAATGCTAATTTATCAAAGTGTCTAAATTGAGGTAATGCGCTTTAAATTAGATCAGTGTTGCTAATTTTAATAAGTTAATTTAAACTGAAATTAGTTAAAGTTTTATGCTGAAACATTAGATCTGCTTACTGTGGGGGAAAAAAATTGTTTCTACAATAGTGTGTAATACTCAGTTCACATAGTTTTGCACCTCTTCGCATTTTCCAATTCACCTCCATATGATTATTCAATATATTAATCGATGTGTACAGGTGGTAGGTCTGGAATCTTTTTTGTCTATGATATGAAATAAATGCTTTATTGGGTGGTTGTTATGCACTCTTAGTAAACAAACTACAGCTAGTCCAAAATGCAGAAGCAAGAGTTCTTACTAGAACCAGGATGTAATAATAAAACCTTCCTATTCATCCGGAAGAAGGAGGCGGGAACTGGCGGACAATCAAATGAAACTTTAATAATTCAAAATAAACACAAAACAGCGCATCAGCCCCTCATGACTGATGCGCACAAAATAAAACCAAGACATAAAATAAAGCCCAGGCCTGGTCCTCTCTCGTCCTTCACTGTCGTCGCTCCAGTTTTATATCCTTCCATCTCCTCTGTGGGACTCGAGACCAGTGGTGGGTCGCAGGTGTCGCTCATTTCCCAATCACTCCACTGGCCTCGCTCGTTCCCACATCCCTCGGCCCCGCCCCACTCGTCATACAGGAAGTATGACCATATTAGCCCGGTCCTGTCAACACTGCACTGGCTCCCTATCAAACATCGTATAGATTTTAAAATATTTCTTATTACTTATAAAGCCCTGAATGGTTTAGCACTTCAGTATTTGAATGAACTCCTTTTACATTATAATCCTCTACGTCCGCTACGTTCTCAAAACTCAGGCAATTTGATAATACCTAGAATATCAAAATCAATTGCGGGCGGTAGATCCTTTTCCTATTTGGCGCCTAAACTCTGGAATAACCTACCTAACATTGTTCGGGAGGCAGACACACTCTTGCAGTTTAAATCTAGATTAAAGACCCATCTCTTTAACCTGGTTTACACATAACATACTAATATGCTTTTAATATCCAAATCCGTTAAAGGATTTTTAGGCTGCATTAATTAGGTAAACCGGAACCGGAAACA
The DNA here is from genome assembly GCF_963082965.1 of Carassius carassius. Lineage (NCBI taxonomy): Eukaryota > Metazoa > Chordata > Actinopteri > Cypriniformes > Cyprinidae > Carassius > Carassius carassius. The sequence goes on from NC_081762.1 coordinate 19,688,056, forward strand.
CTTCCCATAACACCCGATTTACTTGCTACATCATTAGAAGAATGGCATCTACGCTATTAGCCTGTCTATTAGTAATAGCTATTAGTAATATTAGTCTGTTTCTCTCTTATTCCGAGGTCACCGTGGTCACCAGATCCAGTCTGTATCCAGATCAGAGGGTCACTGCAGTCACCCGGATCCAGTACGTATCCAGACCAGATGCTGGATCAGCACCTAGAAAGGACCTCTACAGCACTGAAAGACAGCGGAGACCAGGACAACTAGAGCCCCAGATACAGATCCCCTGTAAAGACCTTGTCTCAGAGGACCACCAGGACAAGACCACAGGAAACAGATGATTCTTCTGCACAATCTGACTTTGCTGCAGCCTGGAATTAAACTGATGGTTTCGTCTGGTCAGAGGAGAACTGGCCCCCCAACTGAGCTTGGTTTCTCCCAAGGTTTTTTCTCCGTTCTGTCATCGATGGAGTTTTGGTTCCTTGCCACTGTCGCCTCTGGCTCGCTTAGATTTTGTTTAAAGCACTATATAAATAATGGTGACTTGACTTGACAATGAATACATAATTTTTCATGAAATTAATTAAAATGTCGATATTCAGTCTAATCAAATATAATTATATACAAATATAATTTCCGAAGACAAGATCCTTGTGATTAGCTGTTCTGTCATAAGCGACAAGAGCAAATCTAATAATAGGATACAAACGGACAGAAAAGGTCAGAGCATTGATGGCCAGCTTATCCCTAGACACGGTTTTAATAACTTTTACCTCAGAAGATATTGTTGCATCATTTCGGAAGATTACCTTTTCCCTTCTTTGTTCTTCACAACCCGAGAATGTGGCGACACATTGCTGTGGTTACAGGCTTAAACGGGGCAGTGAAGTGTAGTTTGAAAGGCTGCAGAGTTACCTTGTAAATGTAGCCTTAAAAGAGTTATAAAGTCTTAAATGACCGTAAAGAGTTGGGAGAAAAATCGGATATGTGTCAGATCCACGTCATATGCATCTGGTTTTAAAGAGACAGCGCTGATTTTAAAGTGAAACCTGCTGAAGTCATGTATGTAAATAAAAAAAAATAAAAATAATAATAATCCTTGGACTGTTCTAGTCCCTGATTAACTTATTTTTAGCTTGAATAGAGATTCACATGTATAGTTCCTGTGGCTCAGTGGTAGAGCATTGCGTTAGCAGCGCCAATGGTTGTGGGTTTGATTCCCAGGAAACACATACTGATATATATAATATATATATATATATATATATATATATATATATATATATATATACTGGTATCATATCAGTATTTGCTTAAAAGGAGAACTGAAACATTATTGTGGTAGATGTAATTAGTAATGATGAAATCACCAAATAGTGGTAGATTTTAAAGATAACCTTTTTATTATTAGATTAATTTAATTTTATTATTTACATGACTGTTTTCTTTTCCAATTGTTCTTCTATACAATGATAGTTTGGCCATTTTTTTAATAAATCACATAAATTAGCATGCTAAACTGAGAGCACTAATTTGAATAAAAAGTCTTATCAAATTTACTAAACAGATTTAACTAAACAACATTGTTTCACAAGTATTTCCATAAAATCAAATAATTTTTGATCATTTAACAAGCACCATAAAGCTCATAGCTAGTGAACAGAAAGTTTCTAGATTCACAACATGAACTGCCAACATTTCGCTCTTGATCAAGTTCACCTCAGGTTACTCCAGGAGAATCTATACTGTAGTTTTATAGTCTTGAATTCATTTTAACAAACAAAGAACGGCCGAAGCTATACTTAACATAGCTGTGTGGAACCACTCGATACAACATTTTAAAAAACTAACTTGACTGTGTATATTTCACTCGCTCATCTGTCACACAGATGCCACACATCTGAACACCAGGCCCCATGTTGGGGATGTGCATGTGCTCACATGCTGAGAGAAACCCTTGAAGGCTTTGCGTTTGTGAGTTTTTTCCTCTGGTTACAATTATTCCAAACCACAACAGAACAAACAGCACCAGCGGTGCGTCACACTCCTCTATATTCCATTCGAAACATTTCAATTGCCTTGTGATTTTCTCGTGTTTTGACCATTGCATCACAACCCATCTCCATTTGGTAATTACCCAGCCTGCCCGCATGAAAGGCCCACGAGTGAGAAGGAGGCAGTGCGTTTCTTTGTCTCTGTGTGATTGGGTTAGATCTCATTGGCTGAGTGCAGCTTCAGAGGTGTGAAATAAGCTGCCGCCGATGGAGCGCTAGCCGCGGGGCAGCCTTCGTCTCATCACTCCCAGCATCCTGCTGAGGCTGCCAACATTAACTGCACAACACACTGAGGGTAATCAGACGCCTGAGAGACGAAAAAGGAGAAATAATTACCACGGGTGATTTCCATAAACATAGTCAGGAACAGATATCTACACTGAATCTAATCAAAAGTTAATCTGGTAGGAGACAGTCTGTGTGGCGTGACGAAGAGATTTGTCGCTCGAGATGCCTTTGTGTTGAGTTTGCTCTATGATGATGGTTGTTTCTCTCTGTGACCCTTTGACCTTTGTGCTGTTTGACTTAAAAAAGTGAAAGCAAGATCAATTTAAATACAAACGTGTTCTAGCTAGCAGTTCCTTACAAGTGCGCTTTTCGCAAGGACACTAAGCTGTTAAAAGCTAGAGAAGGTACATAAAACACTTTTATCTGAAAGATCAAGCAAAATCTGATTCCCCACATGACCCTTTTATTATAAAAAATATCTGTGAGTAAAAACATCAAAGCTGTAATGCAAAAGCAAACACCCTGACAGCCCGGGGTTTCTTTTTCTTTCTTCTCTTGTTTTCAGTCGGATCTTCCTCAGACCGGTGGATTGGACAAATGGAGTCATCTGTAGACTAGTGAGGTGAGTGTAATTTGTTTGCCAGGCTGTAATATTCTGTATCTCCCCAGGTTAAAACACAATTACTTCCTAGCAAACACAAGCAGATTAAATAAGCCATGTTTGTCCCTTCTGCCATCTGCTCCTTGCAAACTCATGAGGCTGCTTGACAGAGCTCGTGATTTGACGCTCTGCGGAGAGTGTCATCTGTCTCTGTTAACCTAAGCGGATATCTTTCTCTCTTTCTGTTTCTATTTCTCTAACTTTACAACACCTACTTTAAACAGTCACAGAGAACTTCTGTCGAGCACAAAGTGTCATTAGCGTGTCATGTTTTTGTGTTACATTGTTAACTCTTTATTTAAAAAGGACAGCATTCACTCAGCCTCATGTTGTTCCAAACCTGTATGACTTTCTTTCTCTTGTGCAAGAAAAAAAGACTCGTTTTAAAGATTATTTCAACTGTTTGTGTTCAAACAATTAACGAAAATGTGATCCAAAAAAACATTGAAAACTCCTGACCTTTATTGTATGGAAATTGTATGCAAATTAAAAAATATCAAAGAAATAGATAAAACAAATAAATAAATACATACGTTTTAGGTTCCAAAGAAGAAAGTCAATTGACTTCTCAAAGTCAAACAAAAATATTTTTTTTAATTTCATGTTTATTTTATTGTGTTCATTGTCATTTCTTTGTAAAATGATTTGTGACATTTACTAGAAATTTCGGAGTGAAAATTTTTCTACACCAGCATTCACAGTAAAAAATTAACTTTCAAAGTAAATAAAACAAAAATTATAGGACTGTGAAGATATTCTATTACATGAAATTACAAGCCGATCTCATGGTAATTCGTACATATTGTATGAGGTTGCTTATTCGTATGAATGACCATTCCTAACCCGCCCCTAAACCTACCTACAAAATCGTAGAAGTGAGGTCGCACAAATTCATGCGAAATAGCCACCTCATAAAATTCGTACAAACTGTTCGAGATACTGTTGGAAATATTATCATGTTGGAGTACAAGAAAATACTATTTAAGTTTCTCTAATTTAAAATATCACATTTAATTAAGTGTGTGACTTGCCATTTGTCTGTAATTGTTTGTGAAATTCCCTAGCAATTTATAAGTGAAGTTTTTTTGTTTTTTTTTTAAGTAGTGTGTGGCGGCTCTCCCTGTGACTTCTCGTACCTCAGTGTCAGTTTGAATGCAGCAAGTGCAATGTTATACACATATATAGTATAATCTAATTATGATTGTGACATTTCGTTATCTTAGTTAATGAGTCTCATCAGGTATTCAGTCATGATTAAAAGAAAGCTCAGTGTGCAGCATGACTGAACATGCTGAGATGCCGTTGTCTCATCAGAATGAACATGTTTGCTCTTCAGAACTCCAGTGGCTTCTTGAATCCTTTGTGTGCATGCTGGCAAAAGCTAGCCCTTTCATTTTCCAAATTATGCCTCGCATTGCCTCTCGCACATGATGAAATTAAATAAATACAATATGCAAAAGCATGCCTAAGCTAATTAAAACAGGCAGAATCACAATGAGTAAGACACACAATTAATCAGAGGCTAGAGGTGGGGGGGGGGGGGGGTGGATAGAGATGCTGTTTCTTATTTGAACTCTTGTTATTTTCAAACTACTCAAAAAAAGAGGGTTTTATAAACAAATATTCAAAGGCCATGTCTTATTTTTGCATTTATTGTTTGTTGTTAACATTACAGGTTTATAAATAGTATGTTCTGTAAATATGTTTACATATTATGTTTTTACAGCATGAATCTGGCAACCACAGCTGCCATTTTACACAACACTAGTCAGAAGGAGCACGGGCATATTTGCCACTGGTGATGATTGAGGAGATTCCCCCCTTCTATGTAAAGCACTCTGAGTGCCCAGAAGAGCTCTATATAAATGTAAGGAATTATTATTTGAAGCAATTGCCAACAATACACTGAATGGGTAAAAATGATTGATGTTTCTTTTATGTCAAAAATCATTAGGATATTAAGTAAAGAAAATTAAGTAAAATTAAGTAAATTTTCTACCGTAAATATATCAAAACATAATTTTTGATTAGTAATATGCATTGCAAATAACTTAATTTAGACAAATTTAAAGGTATTTATTTTTTGCACCCACAGATTTTCAAATAGTTGTATCTCAGCCAAATATTGTCTTATCCTAAAAAACCATACATAATTGGAAAACTTAATTATTCAACTTTCAGAAGATGTATAAATCTAAATAAATTAAAAAAATACCATTATGATTGGTTTTGTGGTCCAGGGTCACAAGTCACATATGAAATCTCTTTTAAATAAAAAAAAAGGGGGGGGGGGGCTCATAAATGTGTAGATACCTTTGAGAAAAGGTCTAGAGTCATTTATTTGCATACTGTATGCCACGTGGCTTGATATTTTGTCATTTAATTTGGGGCAGATACATAGCCAGATACATAGCTGCCCACTGCTCTGGGGGTGTTTTCACTTCTCACTGCTGTGTGTGTGCACTTGAATGGGTTAAATGCAGAGCACCAATTCCGAGTATGGGTTACCATACTTGGCAAATGTCACGACTTTCACTAATGCAGTGCAAATGCATTCTTAGTTTACCAATAAATTTAGTGACCACTGTTTAAATAACTAAATCATTTACTTATTTGCAGAAAAAAAAATCTTTATGACTATAAGTTAATTTGACGCAGACTTAATAACACACTCGACTGATTAAGCCCAATCGTTCTTGTTGGCAGGAGCTGAATGTTGGTTAATTGCAGCGCCTTGCCAAGACTCAGAAAACAGCAAAGTCATCAAGTCAACGTTTATCCTCTAAACAATATTTAGGAAACTATAGAATCAAGATTTTTCAAAGGCACCTTAAAATGTGTTTATTTCATGTTTGTATCGCAGTCTGATGAATAGTGTCCATCAAGGTGAACCGTGTCATTTTTTCAAAGTTAAAACACTTTCTCCTGTTGTAGTTTATGATCCAGAGACAATAATAAATAACCAATTTGTAGGCCGACTTCTTTAAAAATGTAAACGCAGTGGTCTGTAGACTTTCAAAACATTTAATATTTTAACTTTAGCTATATGATTTTATTATATTTTTTGCATTCAGTCTGTTGGTAGGTCATTCATCAGCATGTCAGCATAAAGATGAGTATGTGGACAAAAGCTCAGCTGTAGTTTTTTCTTTGAATCTTTCTATTCAGCACCCTGAGACACGGGACCATAGTAATGTCACGTCTTCCACCTCTCCTCGGGTGTGTGCTGCTGGGGAGAGACAGTCTCTGCTGGCACTGCAGCATGTGCTGATGAACTCCTCTGGAGCTGCCAATCTACAGCCTGATCATCACGCTCTCCCACTGTCTGTCTTTGTCATCCTGTTTGCTTAATTTTCACACACACACAACACCCTGCTCTAACCTGTGTAGAAAACAACTAGGTGGAAAAATCTGACAGCACAGACTGTTACAAGAGTTTGACCATCACCGTCTTTTAACACATCAGTTCACCCAAAAATAAAACTTCTGGCATCATTCACCCACCCTCAAGTCATTCCAAACCTGTAAGGTTTTCATTTTTTGGATTAACTACCAAGACCCAAGACTAACCAAACAAGCGTATCTAATTATCATACTCTGCCACCCCATTCATTTGTATTACAAAGGGCACTTCGGCATTCCAGATGAAAGAGATCCAGACATGCTCAAAGCCTAATGGTCCCATAATTCATACACTTCCACGATGTGCAGCAAAGCAGGACTGATTTATTGAAAGCCCCAGAGAACAAGCATGTCGGTTTTGTGGTGGTGAACTCCATCATTTTGTTATGGTTGAACCTCTGAATAGACCCACACTGGGCTGATGGTCAAATAAAGCTCCTGTCGCATTGTTTGGCTGGACTCTACAAATTGAATAAATCAGGGGTGACTGCACTTATTAACCCCATCCCTCCCTCTGAATGTTGCGATCCGGCCCGTGAAATGTGTAATGAAAGACGGAAGAAAGTTACAGTGAACGACGGACAAAACACTTTTAAATGAAAAGCAAGGAGGCTAAACATTAACCTTAACTTAAAATTTACATCTCATATTGTTATCTTGGGAAAAAATTGACCAGGAGAGGTGATAAATTGGCTATCCAGCTCCATCCATCATGTGATTGGATGATACAATTGGAAAAAAAACTGGAAAAGAACAGGCTCCAGAATCAAATCACAAAGGGTGCTTCTTAAATCAGTGAGGTTGCTGTAATATATATATATATATATATATATATATATATATATTGGCGTCTGTTGCTATGGCACAAAGAGTGCTCACTAAAAGCCTGACACTCATCTTAGTTCATTGCGATCTCAATAAAGTTATCAATTATCAATAAAGTTCTCTACACTGCACAATGCATCAACACTTTTTTAATTCCCTGGGTGACACTTTTGATTGTATTTCATGCAAATACTAATTCATGACTGATCTAATGAAATTAAATGGTTTATTTCATTTTCAATTCATTTTCGCTCGACTGATCTGAATCTAATGAGTTATGTTTTACGATGTATTTTTTTTAAAAACAGATTATGACATAAAATTGAACATATTAAAGAACTACAACTATTAAAGAATTACGAAATTCATATAATCAAATGTTCACTCAAAACTTTATGCTTTTAACATTATTTATAGGCAAAAGTTATTTCAATAAAAATATATATTATAATTATAAAATATATATTCTAAATAGAAGCATTTTCACCCTAGACCAGCCTGTATATTTGAGAAATAATTAATCCAAATTATCCCAATGAATTGAACTGATTTATAAATGTCTCATCAAATGTGTGAATGCTTCTTTCAAGGAAGCCTGTTAAACAAATGAGTTCTTGCCCACAATCTTTTCCTGGAGATATGTCCTTTCAAAAAAGGACCTTGGCTCGCTCTGCGCCTTTTGTCAGAAATTAATTGGAATCCGCCGAAACATCTTCATAGCCAGTCTTCACATTAATTTAGGCGAGAACATCAATGGAAGTAACAAGGGAGTGTTTATGTTGGTCTGGGAAAGAACGTGGGTGAAGGAGGTCACAGACTTCAGAGTGTTACTAGCATGGAATGTTTTCAAGCAATCTTTAAACCAGGTCTTCTATTCCAGCGCACAAAAACTAAAGACTTAATTTGTTATAGTGCAGTGGCAAATGCCAAGCCTTGAGAACGAGAAAGAAAGAAAGAAATCAGCAAATTTAGTTTCCGTGAAAGAACTACTGCGGAGTCAGTGAATAGAGGCATTAGACAAACGCTTCTTAATAGGCTTTTCATCCTGGAGCTCTTATAATAGCTACTGAATTTCATTGGCATTGTCAATTAGCAAAAGTTTTTTTTTTCTTCTCCTTTAAAGCATTCAATTGACCAAATGAAACTGAGCCCGGCAGCACAATAGCAAAGCCTTTTATCACACCTCTGGCTGAAAACAGCTCCAGCAAGTTCTCCATTTGCCTATTTCTGTATTTCTGTGTGAAGGCAGATGGAAAAAAAATTGCTCATATAAGTTCTCAAAGAAAGTTGGAGTTGGTGCTGACGTCAAAGGCAGTCTCTCGGGCAGTTTAGTCCTTCTTTTCTGCCAGGCGGCGGGTGGGATGATCCTGGCTCCACTTTCTCAGACTGTGTCAACTCAATTGTTCTGCAAATGTGGACGCTTTTCTTCTTTGGGTTAATCCATGGATGAAGGATACAATGGTATTTGGAAAGACAGAATGGTCATCGTTATATCTCTCATTATTATACTCCCTCATTTAACACGCTAAAATAATTCAATTAAAAGGGTAGAGTCCATTGTTGTTAGCCATAACCGTTTTCTGTCATTACCATGGAGCTAATAAATGACTACACTAATGATCTGCATTCACGTTTTACATATCAGTCTTATCAGTTGTGAAATTCAGTCACCATATAAGAGACCAAATATTGTAAATATTTAAAAAGTAGTTTAAAACACATGCACCAAGTTAGGGTTACATTTTAATGACTCTAAGTGAAAAAGATTGACAAATTTTCCTTACACATTGAATGTATACACATCTTAATAATTATTTAACATTTTTATAGTTTATAGCAGATGTATTTTTAAAAGATTTTTATCATGAATTATTCAGTCACAAATATCATTCGAGTCTTACTGCCTTTTTTTACAGTATAACCTAACCATGCCTTGTCATAAAAATATCAAATTATCTGATAGTTTAAGAGACTTGTTGACCTACATGATACATGACATAATTTCCTGTTTCATAAATTTTTTGTACCATATGACTTAAAAAAAGGGACTTTTTGGTAACACCAACAATGTGCAATGCATTGTTACAGTATGTATTAATCTTTATTAAAGTTATTTAATAATAATACAACTGTTTAATAATAATACAACTGTGACTCTATGAGCCACAACCATCTTTTCAGAGCCGTATCTTCACCTACTTATGTTCACAATAAAAAATCCTGCCCTTCCATCTGTACAAGCAGCAGCTGACAATATCTCCCTCCCATATGCCAATCCGATAAAACTGATAAAAGCCACCACGCTGCCCCAATAAAACACCCCATGGATTCTAGAGCACTTACAGTGCGACCGGAGGAACTTTTTATGCACCTCATGTAGTGCTTTCTCAGATTGAAGAAGAAAGTGGAGAGAAGAGGTTGTATGAGATTGGTGTTCAACCCTGAGTGAGAGTAATGCATTTCGTCCTAAAGCACTCCTTGAGCTGGGTAAGGAAAGACTGCGAGGTCAGCAATAGCATTCTCTGCAAAGTGTTGTGAAAACCACCCAGAATATCTTTGTGTGCATAATTTCCACCAAAGTGAATCCCAATCAAAGTATTTTCCTCTTTTTTCAAGGTAATTTCAACACGATTTGAAAGGTAATGGTGACTTGAGTGCTTTTTAATGGCTTCAAGTCACAATCTTTTCAAAGTAACACTAACAAAAGTCCAGACCCTGAGCAAATCTTCCAGTCAATATGGGCCTTCTGTTTCTGCGCTTCATCCCGGCACATTGCAATTCTCATAATCTTTACAAAGCTGCTGCCTTTCCTTTACCATATCTCCCAAATCCCTGCTGTCAAATCTCACAGCTGCTTTCCAGTATGCTCTCTTCTGTGTCTCCATGCCAGCTGAGGGCAACACTGGGAATCTCAGCCCTTGGGTAATACCAAGCAGGTGCTGTTTTGTGTGTGTGTGGGTTGGGTAAAGACCCAGCTGGCCACCAGTTCTCAGGCCTCAGCCCAGCCTTAGGCCGGTGATAAAAGGGTCGTTTGAGCTCCTGGGAGTGCTAAGTGTCTTGTCAGCCATTGAGGCTCTAATGGGCTGCCACCATCACACTCAGCATTCATGGCCAGCCATTATGGCGGGGCGAAACCAATCGCTTTACTCTGCCTGTTGCAGTAAAGAAAGCTGGAGAGGCCTGTTGAAAGTCAACCGTATTCCAGCAGCTGTGAGGATTCAGAGCTGTCTTCGGGTGGAGGAGCCACCTGGACTTTCGCTTGGTCTCTTTCGGATTTATTTTAACCTTCTTCCTCTTCTGTTACTCGCTTTTTTCACCCGCCCAGATTCTTGTGGTCACAGTAGCTCTAAATTTAATCTAAAACAGAACCTGTCACTGGATATGTGGATAGACTAAAAATATGGTTTTGAAAAATGACCTGCCACTATTCCTTAAGTGTTAAATTAATTACCATTATAAAAATGGATCGTTCTGGTTCTGGATGCTGATTGGTTAATCTAGCTTTTCTAAAATACACAATGTACAGGGTTTTTTAATATCACTGATATGCTATTATAGTTTTTCTTAATATTTTTAATTAGATTTTATTTTTATTTTGTTTTCATTTTAAGGTTAAAAGTTTAGTCATTTTTAGTATATTCTTTTATATATGTCTACATAGTTTTTTTTTATTAAGTTTTAGATTTAGTCTTAGGTTTAGTATTCAGTTTTAGTTACTTTAGTTCTTCAACTTTAGGAAAGTTTCTAAATTTAAAGTTTTAAATGTAAAAAAAATGTTACCTTGGCAACTAACTAAAATATTTTATTTTATTTTATTACAAAAAACTTAGCTCCCTTCATAGTATCACTCCTTATTTTTTAAATAATTAGTTTAGCATTGAAACATTAAATTAATTTTATATTTTGTGTATTATTTATATTTCTTTTAAATGAATGTATATATAATAATATGTTGCGTAGAATAAGCTTAATGAAAGCATTGAGTCAGTTGATCTGCCATGTGTTGTGTTCAACAATGCCTCTTAGCCACAAATACAGTTTATATACACAATATTGCACAGCATCTTGCACCTTATTGCATAAATCTATAATACACATCACACATCAGGTTATTTGGTGCAACGGTATCTCAGTAATAATCCATATAGTGAGAGCTCACATTACATATTTCATCATACAAGCCCTGTACCTGTGCAGCACGCTCCGAAAGCTCTTTCAGCTCTGGCAATATTTAGTCAGTTAATAATTCACAGACTCTTTGTAGAAATATTAAAACAGCAGTAAAATTTCTCATGTGAACATAAGTGAGAGTGTTTAGGCAGAGCCACTCAAACCCAACTCAATGCAAATTTAATGTCTATCTAGTCAAGATGCATCAGACCGTCTGCTAGCTAAAAGTCTTGCTTCTCCCTTGTCTCTCTCTCGTGCTATCATTGTGACCGAAGGGTTAAGTAAGACTGTCAGTGTTTATGTAATGAGGCTAGAGGCTCTGTTTTACCCTTTGAAATCTTATTGGTTTCTCCATGTCTCCATCTGAGCCTTTCTGCTTCAAATGGCAATTAGTGCAAATGTGTCCATGTGGAAGTTTTACTGCGTTGCCCCGCCTCTTAATGTCAAGTCAAGTTCAATGGCCTGATGGTGTCAGATGGACTTTCTTTAGGGGCCACAATGGCCTGAATGAAATACGTGACATAAAAAGCAGTTTAATTTTAATGCACTTACACAAAAAAAGAATAAAAAATTATAAATTCAGTGACACAAAATTAACATTAGTGCCTTTTCATGCATATACTGCAAGAGAAATGTACTTTATTTCATGGTACAAAAACAGCTTTTTGTGCTGGTATGTCAATTCATGTAATGAAATGTACAGTATGTTGATAAGCTCATTCTTTGAATGCATTTCATCCATAAAAGTGGTTATCTTTATCACAAAATGCATTTTGCCCAGAAAATATTCTTTGTATATTCTATTTAGGGATACAGCATGTCACAAAATGCGAGACTTCCATGTATTTTGTGATTCAGGCAACCGATTTTGTGAATTAAATACAATGACATGATGCACAATGACATATTTTTTTAAACAAATGTTTTCTATTAAATGGCCTGATAATACCATTGTAAATTAGTAATATTTTTAAAAAGAAAAAAAAATGATATTTTCTGTTAAAGGTGCCATAGAATACAAAAATCACTTTTAGAAGGTATTTGAACGCAGTCGTGTGGCCGCAGTATGTGAAAACAACCAGTCTATAATGGTAAAAATCCACTCACTCGTTATTTTATAATTCTAAAAAATAATAAACAATCTCTACACAAGCAGTTCCAGACTATAATGACAACATAGTCGGTGAAAGGCCCGCCCCCCATTTGTGATGCTCTCTGCCCTATTAATATATACACAGCCCTGAGTGAGAAGCTGCAGTCCGCCATTACTGTTCTCTTGCTGTAGCTGCTGGAGATACAATGTCAGCGCCAAAGAGCCATTAAAAGTGTCGTATGCTGGGATGCACCAATGAACATTGGAGTCTCCATAGACCTCTGAGGACACGGTGGTTAAAATTCATAAAAAAAACACCCCGGAAAAGTCCTAAACTTTGTGCTAACATTTTAAACCGGATTGCCTCACAAACGAGGGTCAGTTCAGCGATGGATTTGTGCAAAGATTGCTTCTGAAAGAGAGCTCGATACCAACGCTTTGTGCACAAACGTCCAGACTCATCATATAAAATCATATTTGGCTCTCTTTCAGGCTAATGTTGCTAAAGCTAATATTGTCTCTGGCTGTTTTCACTAATTCTGCCTTTACGTGCTACCAGAATAATCGTGAATAGGAGTGTGGTAGTTAAAAATTGCGTTTGGAAGCAATGTCACCGTAATACCGGTATGCCACGAGCAGAGGTGGGTAGAGTACCCAAAAACTGTACTCAAGTAAAAGTACTTCTAGAAATATTTACTCAAGTAAAAGTAAAATTACTAGTCTTGAATAGTTACTTGAGTAAGAGTAAAAGAGTATCGGATAAAAAATCTACTCAAGTAGTTAGTTACTTGTTACTTTGGGTCATATATACTGAGCCTATTTTTATTTAGATATATAGATAAAATGTATGTAATGTATGTGTGCGTGTATAAATGTATATATTTCATCAGCCTTTACTCCAATTTATGTAATTTATTATAAAACCCTGCCTGTTTACTTAAGTAACAGATATAGGTGTCATGCCATAACATATTTTTAATACGACTGACTTTATATTAAATGTGAATTTAACATTGAAAGTTAATGTGATATAAATATTGCTACTTATCTTTCATTGTTCAGAAAGAGAGCAAATAACATTTACATTATTAAAGATAATTTTCACTGACAGTCTAGATTTCAATCACTCTCAGAAACTCCCATTAAAATCACTGAAACTGTTAACACTGTGAAATCAATATCTTAATTAAAGATTTGTACACACATCTGCACTTTGTTGTTCCTGCGAGAGAATTCGCCAGAAAGAGGTAGGCCTATTCAGTCAGTGAGCGAATGAAGGAAGCACCGGCATTTTAGCGATGACTCATCGGAACGCCCCTGATTGGCCAATGCTTTAATAAGCTCAAAAGAATCATGTGTGATTTGTTATAATGCGCAGCGCTGTATAAACGCATCTATCTCTGGCTCAGCGCCAGCAAGCAATCACAGATCTGAATTTAGCAGCTGATAATATGACTCGCTAAACGTACTTGCACCAGTGAGATTGTATTAAAATTAATAAAATCTTAATCGGCTATGTTTTGTCTTTTGGAAGCTGCATTCAACTTGACTCCCCTCTGTTATAAGCCACAGACGTACAACAAACTAATGTCACAGTGGTATCGTGTACTGTAATCGAATGTAGCCCAAGTTATTACCTGTTAAACAGAAGACAGCACACGCGGTGTTCATCTAATAAGGATCTCCATCGCTAGCAAATAATAACCTTTGCAGATTTCAATTCAGTGCAGTTCCAGCCACGTTTTCAACGCTCTTTCTGTTCTTAAACGTTACAACTCCGAGTGAACCACTTCAGACGCTCAGCGCGTGCGACAGGGAACTGAACGACTCATTCAAACTGATTCATGAACCAATTCACTCGTTTGCCAATTGGTTTGATCAAGCCTTTGAACAGAATTGACTCAAAAGAATGAATCATTCGCGAATGGGCATCGCTCATTGCCCAGAGAAAAGTAGACGGCGCGTTTGGCATTTAAACTGAAGCATTATAACATTTATTGCATTAAGATAAAGTAACGAAAGGAGCGTCGCCCACAGTAACGAAGTAAAAGTACAGATTTTTCCCCAAAAATTTACTCAAGTAAGAGTATAAAGTACCCATCTTTAAATATACTCCGAAAAGTATTCGTTACCCCAAAAAATTACTCAAGTAAATGTAACTCGTTACTACCCACCTCTGGCCACGAGCATAAGCTCTTGAAGCTCACACTTTTCTGAGAAGGGAGCAGGGTTGCCAGGTTTTCACAACAAAACCCTCCCACAGATATTTTACCTTTATCTCACCTCAATTAGCAGCAAATGTGTTTGCAATATGAACACAATAAGTACATCTTATTTATTTGTTGATGTAACTACATAGTAGTTAAGACCACCTAATATAAAGTGGGACCAAAAAATCTTACAAAAACCCCAAACTTTTGAACGCTTCTGTACTGTGTATGTGAATGTATCATCAGTAAGATCAAGCAGTGCAGAGAGGACCAGTTCTGGACACATGGAGACATATCTTTTTGTCTAACTCTCCATCTCTCAGCATCAGCTAAGCTGCCCGCAGCTCTTTCCTTGCAGCATTGTCACACAATTCTCCACCTTCAACACTGTCAGCATCCCCAATAAAATTCAGCAGACTCACACCAGCCCGCTCGGAATACACTCAGCTAACTAGCTTGTCGGCCAAGTCCAACTCGTAGCCTCCATAGTTTAAAAATAGAGCTCTTTTAATGCCTACATGAGTCACAGATACCATGCATTTCATTCGCCCCAAAGCTAATTGGAGCTATGTGCTGCTGAGAGACTTGTGTGCTGGCACTGTCTCAAACTGTAATGCTTGTAATGACAGAAAGTTTATCTAGGCTTTGTGTGAACTGCAGCGAGTGAAGTACATGTGTTTTCGGGGGAGGAAGGACAACAAAACCCAGTTAATTGTTTAATGTCGAGCAAAGCTCCAATAACTCAACATGTGCTGTTATTGGCAGACTGACAGATAACATAAGACAGCAGGCACAGAGGAAGTGTTGAGATGTCAGCTGCGTCATACAGAACAAGAGAGAGACAGAGACAGAGAGAGACAGACGGAGACCGAGAAAACTTCTCTCTAGAAACAATCCGCAACTCTACAAACTTGTGTCAAAACCATAAGTACAAGCTAGAGTTGTCAAAAGTTTAAAATAATTATTTACAATTAAACACATTATATTTTTGGTATTAACATGGGCAATATTATGAAAGTCCATTTACACAACATGGAATAAAATTGTGACTTATTAAATCTGTTTTTTCTTTCTTTTTTTTCTTTTTTATTAAAGAAAAAAAATATTGAATTGCAAGAAAAAAAGTCAGAATTTTGAGATATAAACTCAAAACTTGTTTTTATTCCATGGCACAAACCATATTATAAAATACTATTCAAATTGTACACTATATTTGTTAAATAAAACTGAAATCACTTGTTTTAAATGCTACATGTGAATTTAGGCATTACATCATTTTAATGCCTGGCTTTGGTTATGTTTGGGTGTGTGAATGTTAAATATGGCCAACTGTGCTTATTCTTTTGCAGAGGTTCTGAATGTTCCAACCCAGACATTTAAAAGAGGACAAAACACAATAAATCTGTTTTCATGTGGAATTAGGTGAATGTGTTGAAAGTGTGTTAACATTGGCAGCCCAAGCACTACAACAGATATTAACACTTTTGTCTGAATGATGATGGTGATGGTGATTCCAAAAGCAACATCCACAGTGCAATGTAAAATCAAACAATTGCCAGGCATGTGTTGTGCATAAGGCTCTGTGTCTGTGTTGTCATTTTGATTGCATAAGAACTTCGATCCCAAATGCACAGGTTATAAAAAAAAACATGTAGGAGGCTAATTAAGGTAAATAGACTCTATAAATGTGTGCCGAGTATCTCCTGAGGGGTGGGCAGGTGGCTTTAGCCCAAATGAATAATTCATCTGTCCCGTGCTTGTTTTATGGATGGAGAATGCAATCCATCTTGGGAACCATCATCAGATGATGTAATATTTACGATGTGATTCTTTGCCAGTACACAAATGTGTCCATTGTATGGTACACATACTGGACATCTCGCAGTGCAGCACAACACCATATCAGTGGTCACATGCCACATCACACATTCATCATTTTCTCTGATCCCTTGAAGATGAGTTAATAAATGGAAAACGTGTCTGTTATCAAATTTGTAACATTCAGAGCTGAAACATGTCCATGTAATGTCCAATCAAGATTTCTGAGCCTGCAGGTTTCAATGCAAGACCATTATTTGTGTGTTTGACACTTAATTTGCAGGATTTTTATATGTTTTTATATAAAATATAAATCTTCTGTAACATTGCGAATATAAAATATTCTTACTGTCACATTTACTGAACCCAAACTTTTGAACACTGACATATAGGAATTATTTGTTTATTGATTGAATATTTGTGTTAATAACATTTTTATTATAACAGTTTTTATATTATATTTACATAAACCATAAGAACGATAGAACGATAGGCAGACTGTAGTGAAAATGCTGCTCTTTCTTTAGACGAAAACAATAACGTGATACACAACTAACAGACTTATGAATACCACACAGTATGTTCTACTGGTTTCTCGTGGCAGCTACACAGTGACAATAAGAAGAGGACAATACAGAGCTCGGCCTGCCTTTCTTTCTTTCTCTGCTGCATTGCTGCTCTCAGCTCCCATTATTGCTTCTTGTTAAAAGCCAAGGGCATTGCACTTTCCACACACAAACACATACACACGCTGGGGAAACCAATGGCATTTCTATGAATTGCTGTATGAAAGAATATCAGAGGTGGAGAAAGAGAAAATACAGACCTGAAAGTGCCTTTAACGCGCTGACAAAGGGCCCACGCGCCTCCCCCCCTCCCCTTTCCCCAGAGGGGTGGCGGGGTGGGTGGAGAGGGAGGGTTACACACTTGGGTATCTACAGCAAAATCAGTCCCTAGTGGGCAATTATTCATGTGCAAGCAGTGTAGGGGTGCTTTCTGTGGGTGGCGGAGCACTGGGTAAACGCTAACCCTCTAAGGGGAACAGCACTCCATTAGAAGTGAATCCATCACCTGCAACGACCACTTTACAGAAGAGAGACCAGCGAGGCTATCACTGTCAGTGTCACATCTCTCCTAGCACACAACAAGCGCAGCAGTATACATGCGGTCTCCAGAGGCTCTCGTTTGGTGCTCTTATAGCTTTCATCCTTTCTTGGTACGGCGGGTTCATCGGATTTGCCTACACTTAGTGGACCAAATGACCCATTGAGGACATTTCAACCTGAAATCACCTAGACAAATCAACAGACCCTACCAGGAAAAAGGCTTAATAAACACTAATTAATTTCTTAATGTAAATATGCAAAAAAGTAGGAGGCATGGGAGTAGATAGAAAATAAACTTAGATATCAGTATAAAAGCAACAGAATAAAACGATAAAATATCAGTATAAAAAGATAAAATGTCAGTATAAAAGCAACAGAAGTCAATGGAAAGCTGCTGCTGCTGAGCAGGACTACACAGAGAAATCAGTTTTGATTCAAATAAATTCAATTTGAAATTGCATTTAACTGTTAGTTATCTCAATATCAATATCAAAATTACAGCACATGTGTTGGGCCAGGAAGTTTATATAAAATCATCATTCTATGTCTTTTGCTTTGATAGTTTATAAATTAATCCTGGATAAATACTTATGTGATAGATGTAAAAATGCTGCCGCCTCTGTTTTCATCTCCTTTTTACTTCTGTAGGGATATATTGAACTTTTTATATATATATATATATAATAAACATGACTATTTCATGTTTCATTTTCATGGGATTTTAATTTCTTCAAATATATTAGTATTATTTATACATTATACTAGTATTTATTAATATTTAGAATTAGCTTTTCATTTTCAGTTTTTTAATTTTAGTCTTTTTCATTTTAATTACATTATTTTTACTACATGTTTCCTTTTTAAGATTTTTTTAAGGCTACATAGCTCTATTTTCTGTTTTAGTTTTAGTAATTTAGTACTTCAGCTTATTTATTTTTTATTTAGTTTGGTTTTCATCCAATATTTATATTTTATATTGATTAAACTTAATTTCAAACACCAAAAACTATTAACAACACTGATAATTATTATTATTATTATTGGACTAACATGCACAGTTGAATCATTCACAGTAAAACCAGAAACATGTATAAAGAAAGTAAATAGTGTCAACATGGATTTCACGTAGACTTTAAAAGCTCATCCACACACTTTCAAACATCACTTAAAAAAACAACCAGCTTTTACTCATTGTTCTTAAAGTATATGTGTACATTAGCAGCTACCTGACCTGAGTGCTATTTTGTGTTTGTTGGGAGAAAGTCGAGCCAAGGTCTGTCAGAGAAGTGAGCTCTCCTCATGAACATTTCAGCAGCCTTCAGTGCCTTCGAAACCGTTCTCTTAGAGGCAGAGGGGCATGTATGTATCCATATTTTATTACTTATTCCAGAGTCTCGGCTCTCTCAGCTACGGAAAATAACTTTTACCGACCCGGCCGGCTGGCTGAGGCGAGAACATCCTTCCACCTCGGCTCTGAGGGAGATTAGCAGGGCAGAAGCCAGCGCAATATGTATTAAACTAATTAAATGTCTAAATCAAATCATTAGTCTGAAGCCTTTTTTATCCCCGCGCCTGAGGTAAAATGAGTTCATTTCTCACCTTGTCGCACACCTGACTAGAACCGCTTTGTTTCATAACCTAATGCTATGAAAGATATTGGCACTCCACCAACACTGCTTTTCTCTGCCACTTGACGCACTGAGCCATTTGTATATAACACTGGCACTTGCACAAACAATCCTGCAGTTTGATTCTGTGTGGTCTCCTTCCAATCGCTTGCATCCAGCAGAGACTATGAGCTCTTTTTATACCATGTAATTAAAACTGTGGCAAAGCTACACGCATGTAGGAGTAAAAAAAAAAAACAACCGCCTGAGTAACACAGGCTGTAAGAGCAGCATCTGGTGACATCCGCTTCAGTTTTATGTGTGGTGGTACGTGGGTGTGTTTGAGTGTGTGTGTGTGTGTGTGTGTGTGAAATGAAGGGCAGAGGGCATCTGGGAGTGTGTGTGTGTGTGTGTGTGTGTGTGCATGTCCTATATATACTGCATTATAGTGGGGCACATCTGCCACTGCTGTTCCTGCCTTGCCTGGTGTCTACTCTCCAGGGAAGCTTATTTTGCCGACTTGACATGTTCTCAGCTGGAGCAGCTCTCATCTTTGAGCTCCGGGAGAAATCCTCTTTTACTCTTTTGAGTCGTAAAACACACGCACATCATATACTCGATTTAAAACAGAATAATAATTCAGCCATATGCTTTTGCCGTAGGTGTCAGCTGTGTGGTTTGAATGCGTCGCGTTGTGAACCTAAAAAGTGTTTTCTGACATTTGCTTGAATTATTTTGAGCAATGCTGAGCTCATGTGTCACGGGTGGATGACGCTCTCATCATTTAATGAGAGTTAAAGAATGGGGAGAGTCAAGGAAGAAGGTGGAGACAGAAAAAAAAAACATTTGTCAATTAGTATGCAAATGCATGCAAGCGACTCCTTCAGAAATCCAATCAGGCTGTCACCTCGGCAGGGGGTGTTATTATGAAGTCCCTGTGAAGTGTGGCTTGTGAGTTGCCATGCAAAATAAGCCATGTCCACAGACGAGCAGACACAGTGGGACTGGCACTGGATCTGCTGGCTGACACCAGTAACACACACACATTCATGTTTTTTACGATTTGAGCTATGTTGAAGAACACATTACATGTTGGACTGTGTAGCTGGTGCTTTTGCTGGAGCTCCTGTGTGCTGAAAACGATTGGCTGCGCAAAAAAGTGTAATGCTGACATTAAAATTCATGGCAAGAGTGCGAGAGCAACGTGTCATTAGTTTCTTAATGGCCTGGAGGCTACCAGCACACAAGCTTGAATCTCTACTCACTTCTGCAACATAACGTTGGTCAGTGGATCATAATGAGCTTGATGGGCCATCAATGAAGTCCTGCTGATAGTCATAGACTCAACAGCTCCTTGATTTGCCCCAGAACATCAGATAATACTTACAGAGCATGGAGCTACAGGAATACAAGCTAGGTAAATTTGATTCGACATGGTTTAGTTACAATTATGATTTTTTTTTTATTAAACTTTTTATTAGGTAAGACTTTAATAAAAAAAATTATCCCCCCCCCCCCAAATTATGCTGAAGACACAAATGCTGTTGTTTTTATTGGAAGTTCACTGGGGATTTGGGGAATTTTTACAACTGAAAATATGTCCAAAATGTATTTGGATACTGGATATAAAATGGATGTGTGTGTTTAAATATAAGTATATTTTACATTTAAAGCAAATATATATTTTTGTAATACACTCCCACATATACAGTACACAAGATCTGTTGCCTTCACCTTTTCTCTGTATTTTATTTATAGAAATTTTGATATATTGATCTATCTATCTATTAATTGAATTCTGTAATTGTATTAGTTGAATTTTTACTGTCTGATTTATTCATGCATTATGACAAGGGAAATGTGAAACTGATATACTGTTCAAATGAACAGTACTCAAGAGTGTACCAATAACACAATCAAACTCAGTAAATAATTAATTAAAAAGAAATCAAAAATTCATATTTATAGCACAATTAAGATAAACATTATTTGCATCGATGACTACTTAGCTAATCACTACATGAACTACTGCAAGAAGTTCCTTGTTCACATCCTTCTAAGTAGGTTGCTTATTTAATAGTGGTTGCATATATTTGGGAATGATATGCAATTGATTAACTTTATCTGTACGATGGCCTGGTGAGACTATGCAAACATGGATTAAATAAGCATTATAAAGCCAGCAAATAATAGAAATACAGTGCAGAAAAGGTATTCATACTGTTTGAAGCCAGACTTCCTTCTTTTATATACAAACTATGTGAAGCCATATTGTTAATACAAATTATCTTATTCTTTTCTCTTTATCTCTTTATATTCAGACAACAATAAGGATGTGAGAATAAAAGGCCAAGGTCACAATTAAAGAATTGTGAGATATATAAAAACCTGTTTGACTGAATCACCATGAGCACATTTTGGCCTTCTGTATTGTGTAAAATGAATAAACTGTGATGAAAGCTGCAGTAAAATATTGGCTCATCTTGCATTATCAACAGCAGAGTTGCCAGGGCCGCTGGTCCAAAACACAAACCTTTCACTCAGCATACTGCAGCTATACAGTATATTCAGAATTGGTGCTATCAGATATGCTCATATAAGAATAACCATTAATATGAATATCTACAGGGTCACAGTTAAAATTTCGCAATATCACACTATTACAAGCTCTAATTGTGCAAAGGCGGCTCTTTCTGGTGGTTCATTTTCACACAGACTTACTCCCTTCACTGCCTATTATCACATAGTAGGAAAACTAGTCCAGCTCAGCACGTCTACAAAATGGTCACATCACAGTAAGGCATCATTTTATTGAGATCCCAACCAGATGAGACCATATAAAAGGCGAAAGATGAGGACTCTAAGATCAGATTTGCTCCACCTTCTCCCAAATGGAGCAAAACAGTATGAAGTCAGTTACTCAGAGGAAGAGTGAAGGCAATGGATCCTGCATAAAACAAATGACAGGAGGACAACAGAAGCGGAAACCTGTCAGTGGTTGTGCTGTTCAATGTTCTCACAGAAAAAATGTTGCAAGAAGAAATGAAACAAGACTATTGTTCTGATACTGTCAGGATCTTCTCATAAAATGAGTAGTTGATTAATAACACGTCCATGGATTTTTTTTTCATGCCATCTTCAACACATTTAATTGCCTTTTTTGTTCCAATACTGCATGTATTCAATCAATTAATATTTAAAGTCATAAAAATGGCAAATTATTATAATTTTTATTTATTTATTTATTACAATCCAATCATATAGGACATCACGTTGCAGGACATGGCAACTTCCCAAAAGTGTTTCATGCCATCCATGTTTGTTTGTAAAATTCACATGCTGACGCGTTGGTTACAGACACACATTGTGCATTCACACATATGTTCTTTATGTGCTTTAAAAGGAATACCACAGCTCCCCCTAGTGGACAGCATAAAAGCCCCTGCTATTGTTGTCCTTGACATTTGCACCCATTCAATATCCAATAATTTAAGTCATGTTTAGTTACAATCACCTAGGCTACCAAGTAAGTCAGTAAAACCTTGCCTGTGCACTTTATGTCTATTTGTACTCCTCTTCTTTTATACAGCATATTTCTCCTTATATTTCCACATGAATGGAGCCAAAGCGTTTTCTTCCTCTTCTGTCTCTGCTTTTCTGTGCTTTCCTTCAAGATCTTTCCAGATCATTTCAGCCAGATATCCAGGTCTTTTTTCTTTCATGTCTCCCTTTCTTGGTGTGGAGATGTCTTTAGGCTATCGCTGTTACAAAAACAAGTGAGCTCCCTATTGAGGATGTATTCTAGGGTATCATAGTGAAGCTTCTGATGCGTAAAAAGGCTGTTATCCAAATGTCAGAAAATTGAATTGCACTGCATTCTATGTTACATTATTTTGATAGTATATATGTGTATGTGTGTGTGTGTGTGTGTGTGTGTGTGTGTGTGTGTGTGTGTGTGTGTGTGTGTCAATTTTTTTTATTATAGTATTTGTTTATTTTATCTATCATATTTTATGAAATCTGTCACATTTTTATGTGGATTTGAGCTGAATGAGAGGAGTATGTGAGTTTGAGTTTATTTGTGAAGCGCATTTCCCACGCTAGTTCTTTCAAATACATTTCTTTAGTTTTGGCATTTATAATAAATGTTTATAATAAATGTCACTAGAATTTCTGTTTGTTTTAAACTTTTTTCTGTTCTTTTCTAATTTAAAGAATTTGTTGTGGAGTGATGGAAACTAAAATACATGTTTATAATGTTTATAAATGTTTTGTTTTATTCACAGATGTTTCACATTGTTTCAGAATAGAATCATAAAATATTACTTGTACACTGATTTCATCTGTGCTTTTCCCTCAACAGTGCAAATCTGCAATTTATTTTGCTTAAAATGATAATAAAGTATTGTACCATTAGCTTAGCAACATGCTAACATAACATTTTTGGAGATGTTTTTTTTTTCTATGTGTGTTTTACGCTGAGTATTTCAAATGACTCATTTATGAGGTACAATGACATTTGGGATTCTGTCTTAAAAGCCAGTTGCCTTTGAAGGCGATAGTACCTGGGTTTTGTAGCAGAGCTCACGTGTGACTGAACAGCCCAATAGTTTTTCCACAGATTCAGTGGGAGTGAGTACAGCCGTGAACCCCATTGTCTTGCACACATGGAGACGCGTGCCACTCACTGCCCTGTTTCTCACTCCCTAATGGAAAGGAAATAAAATCCTGGATTTATATTATGACTTCTCCAGGTTGCACTTTACAATAGTTACATTGTTAAGTAGTTTTCCCTTCCCTTACAGAGCAGCCATTGAGATTCATGCTCTGCTCAGAGTAGGCGAGTATATATTCCAGACATTATGTGCATGAGGTAAGGTGTACAGAAACTCTAAATTATTAAGCATCTACATAGATCATGCGGTTGCTAGTAGCAGTCTCAAATACTGTACAGTGTGATGCTGTGTGAAGATTTCAAAAGAGGGCAAGAAATATCTCTGTTAAACATTCTCTGTTTTTCTGGAGCTCCTGTTGTGCCCTCATCTTCCTCACCGAGCTGAGGAGGTGGACCGCAAATGCCTGAGAGAATCATGTATTACTGGCCTCCTTCATGAAATGCTATGCTCCTAACTGGACACATTAACCAATCCTGCCATTTAGTGCACCATGTGACAGGACCAAAAATTGTTTGGTGAACTCTGATCTGTGACCTTGTAAATAGAGACTGACAAAGTATCCCTTGGTTTTCTCTATATTTAAAACAAATTTATGGTTTACACTATATTTTACAGTGTACTCACATTGTACTTATCCAAGAACGTATCTGGTAGTGTAATATAACTACTTGGGTAAAGATTAGATTTAGGGGTAGGTTCGGGGTTAGTATCTAGTTATTGCTCAGTTATTGTAATTGCAATAATTAATCAGAATAAATTAGAATCAGATCAAAATCAGAATGAGCTTTATTGCCAGGTATTTTTACACATACGATGAATTTATTTTCATGACAGACATTTCCACAGTGCACCCGAATGACAGCGACATGACAAAACACAGACAATAAATGAATAAAAACAGAACAAGTAAATAGGGAATGACAATATAAAAATTTACAATTTGTACAGGTATATTTCAATAGACAATTTTGTATGTACAAGTATATTATGTGCAAAGGACAGTACGAAGTATGCAACACAGTAAGTACGCAGTATGTACACGTGGAACAGGACTGTAAAATAAAGTGCTACCAATTTACGTATGGTATGGTAGGTATGTCTGAGAATTTACATTTATACATATGTTTTGCCATTAGAGTTATATTATGCTTAAATTCACCTTGATCCTAAGAAAAACAGTAAATTATATTTGTTACTTATTATTACTTTATTTGTTATTTAATACTAATTCATTAACAGAAGCACAAAAGAATGAGACATTAGATACTGTTTCTATTCTATTATGGCTGTTGCAATGAAAAAGAAATATTAAAATGACCACAGGAACTGGGGGGACAAGACAGGGGCCACTTGTTCTTTTAGGGGGAACAATTTTAAAATTCATCTTAACCTACTTTAAAGTCAGCATGAAACGGAAGTAGTGATTGTCTTTTTTTCTCTACTGTGACGTCTATCCGAGTGAAACGGCATTTGAAATCAGAGGGCGGGACTTTATTTCGTCCTTCGAAAATTGATTGGATAGTTGAAAGTTGGGGCATTGCTAACTAAATGGAGGCAGATCTGAACACCGGGTTTGCAGTTAGTTGTAATGTTGTGAGAATTTCCTAATATCCTTTACATTTTTAAGGGTAGTGTACTCCGCCATGGCTTGCACCAGCACTGGTCAATGCATTGATTTCTATAAAGTGAAGCATCAGCTTTGGTTTTTCCCCAGCATCACTAGCCCATGATTGGAAGAGTAGATGAGTCATTTTGAGGGGGAGGAAAGGTTAATATTTTTGATTAAAGATTATGAGGGCACATGAATAAAAATAATAATAATGAAGTGCACGGATAAGTTATTTATAATAAACACTACAGTATTCCGTAAAAAAAAAAAAAGAATTTTAAATTTTGATTTCATGGTGGCTTTAAGTAGCCTATTATTTATTCAGTCATTTTCACCATGTCATGTATCGCTGCAATCTCTAGAAGTAATCTATAACAAGTTCAACTAAAATGAATGTTTCATAGTGCTTCATTTTGTTGACAAATTATTTTGTATTGTAGAGTCAGGGACATAATTTTTGGGTCTTGAGTGAAGTGGGGAGTCAGTGGGTTGGCTCTCCTGCTTGTTATGTGACACATAGCAACCCCAAACTGATAAGCTTATGTCCCTTATGTTTATTCAAAATATTCCCAAAATATAACATAAAATATAACGATGCTCAAATATGTGCAAGTAAATACATTTTACACCTTTATAGATCATGTTAATTCTCCAGTAAAGTAGCCAGTGTCTCTAGTAAAGTAGACTAATCTGTTAACTTTGCATAAAAATCAGTTGTTGTTTTTTTTAACTTACGTACCAGATATGGGTGTCATACCATAAAATATTTTTAATAGGACTGACTTTGTATTTAATGTGAATTTAATAAAAACATTGAAAGTTACTAATTAGCCTGTAACACTTTCATTGTACAAAAAGAGAGCAAAGAACGTTTACATTATCAAAGAACATTTTAACTTTAGTCCAGGGAGTTCAAGCACTCTCAAAAACTCCCATAATAATCTCTAAAGCTGTTTACATTGTTACTTACTTACATTTGTTATCTTCTGTTTGTTTTTTTCTAATGAGAGAATTAGCCATTGGCCATTAGCCACAGAGCGTGTAGTGACGAAATGTTTTTCAGCGGTGACTCATCTGAACACCTCTGATTGGTCCTTGCATTCAAGCTCAACATAATCGTATGGGACTGGTTATAATGCACAAGTGCTTTGTTGTTTTTCTTATATATGCCATGAGAGTTTGTTAAAGACAGCTGGTTCTGTAATGGTCAGTCTACAGTAACCATCTTTGCCACTGTATACAGACTAAAAACCCAAAAAGGTATCACTGCATAATCTCAACAAAGTGCAACACACCATTAAATTATCTATTAAAACAAACCCCATAATAAAGCACATAAACTTGCAATGAAATCCTATTGTCTCTGTGTTCTTCCCAGACAGACTATGCTGAGGTGGAGAAGCCCTCCAAGCTTCTGTTGCTGCTCTAGTGCCCCTGAATCCCTGCCAGCGTTTTGTTGGCCTTCCTCATAAAGTGCAAGGCAAACAGGATCTTCTCAATGGCAGCTTCACTACACACAAAATCCAAACAAGCCTGTATAATGCATTCGCTGCATGGCTAAAATGAAATAAAGAAGCTGTTGTGTCTGTCTTTCCCTCTCTCTCCGCTGTCATTACTATTTTACAAGCAGCAGCTTATTACCAAACCATATGCTTGGTAATCATAAAAGCTGTGGGTGCATCCCTTATATGATGTGGGACGGCTAAATTATTAAACGCGCCGTGCTGGCAAGGCCCGATTCAGATGTGGCAGCGAGCCCAGTCTCTTCTCACACACACATACGCGCACACACACACACACACACACACACACACACACACACACACACACACACACACACACACACACTCATGAAGGGAGATGAGGCACTGGGAGCGCAAAAAAAAGACTTCAAACACCTTTCTTGTGCATTTAGTGTAATGAACAATGTCTTAATTGAGATTGCCTAATTACCCAATTTAAAGATAATTAATATGATGCTAATTAGCATATGTAAATGACACATTGCATAATTGAGGATCCCTGTTTTGAATTAGATGGCTCTACAATGAACCCCCACATAAGAAAGAAGAATGAAAGAAGAAAGATACAAAGAAGCCACTGACGTGACTCCTGTGCTGTGGAATGCTGCAGATGCTCAAGCGCATTATCAAATCCAGTCAAGTTAGGTTATGTTATCATGCATAAAAGTCTACTAATCTAGAGTAATTAAACTACTTATGCAGTAATTACCAGTGCAGTCAAGGTATCTTCCTGTGCAAAGCTTAATGCTTTGTTCAGTATAGTGTACATCACTAGGTAAAAAAATTTTTGTTTTTTTTGTTTTTTTCTAAACCTGTTAAACACCAACTGAAAGCAATTTTTTACCGTATTCTTTATTGATTTAATATCATAAAACTACAGTGTGTGCTTTGAGTTCCATTGTTGGTTTTTAAACATACACAACTAAGCTTGCAGGCTAAAAGGCTAATGTATGTTAAGCTTACAGTAAAATAAACTAGCAGGCTAACCAGTTAGCAATATGCTATAATAGCAGTCCCCTAAGATGGCAGTAAGCAAATCTAGTAAGTTAACCGGTTAACTAGCAAGCTAACTGAAAAACAGGTAAAGCATACAAACATTTCTGAATACTATTTTACAAATGATGATGATTAGAGCTTACAGGTCATTCAAGTAAAACATTTAGCATCTCAAAATATTAGAATATTTACATTTGAGTTTCATTAAATGGCCATCCCTACAGTATAAATTCCGGATATCTCCTGTTTTTTGAAACCACAATAATGGGGAAGACTGCTGACTTGGCAATGGACAATCATTGACACCCTCACAGGAGCTGTATCAAAGAATATTACAAGCAAAGTTAACTGGAAGAAAGAAATTGGGTAGGAAAAAGTGCACAAGCAACAGGGATGACCACTTAAGAATACTGTCAAAGTCAAACACTTGGGAGAGCTTTACAATGAGTGGACTGAAGCTGGAGTCAGTGTATCAAGAGTCACCACGCTCAGATGTCTTCAGGAAAAGGGCTACAGAGCCACTTCTGAAACAGAAACGATGCCAAAAGTGTCTTACCTGGGCTACGGAGAAAAAGAACTGGACTGTAGCTCAGTGGTCTGGAGTCTGGAGGAAGACTGGAGTGGAACAAAAATCCAAGCAGCTTGAAGTCCACTGTGAAGTTTCTGAAGTCAGTGATGATTTGGGTGCTGTGACGTCTACTTGTGTTGGTGTATTGTGCTTTATCAAGTCTAAAGCCAATGCAGCCATGTACCAAGAGATTTTGGAGCACTTTATGCTTCCAACAAGCTTAATGAAGATCCTTTTCTAAAGTTAATGTCCAGCAGGACTTTAGCAGCTGCCCACAGTGCCAAAACCACTTCCAAGTGGCTTGCTGACCATGATATTACTGTTCTTGATTGGCCAGACAAAATGACTGGCCTTAATCCCATTTGAAATCTATGGGATATGTTCAAGAGAAAGATGAGAAACAGTCGATCCAACAATAAAGACGAGCTGAAGACTCAATAGTGCCTCAGCAGTGCAACAGGCTGATCGCTTCCATGCCACACATCACTGATGTTGGAATATGTGCTAAAGGAGCCCCGACCAAGAATTGAGTGCATGAATGAACATACTTTAAATAACTTTAACTTCTCTGTTTTGCAAATCTTATTTTTTTTTTTTTTTTTTGTTTTTTTGTTTTTTTAGAAAACACAAACATTTGTTTAAACAGTTTCAGCATTTGTAAGTTTTGAAAATTCTGTGATCTATACCTTTCATTCTGGTGTCTGCCCTGACTAAGATCCATTAATAGTTTATTTTAGCTGATGCATTAACTAATTTTAAAACTAAGTGTTACTAGATTTCTTATGAAGTGCCGAACAGAGGGCACTTTAAGAGTTCAATCAAGAATCACTTTGAGATCCAAACCTGAATGATATTGAATCTTGCATGCCATCAACACATCCTTAGATTATTTCATCTCAGCTGATCGAATACAACTGAAGTCTGCTGAAATCCTGAAGCATATTTAAAAAATATATAATGCCGCTGTGCTGACAGAATTTCCAATCTGCATATTACTTGTCAGGTCAACAGATATTGAAGTTGAATTTCCACAGATGATTAGTGTGTATGTATTGATAATCTGTGAGAGCCTCTTGACTAGGGCTGCCTGCAGGGTTGCAGAGAGCAGGGCCAAAGCGAGAGTGCCATGTGGCACCTGGGTCATACAGCTGCAGGCCTCCTGAGCCCCAGACATGTACACTCACAACACACACTCCTGCTCTCCAATGGGCCCTATTGCACTCACACATAATTCCTCATCCATGCTCATAAGCACGATGAAGAACTCTATTTTTTGTTTTTTTAATGTTTTTTTTTTTTTAGATATGTCTTATGCCCTTCCAGTTAAAAGTGTTCAATGTCCATTCAGTGTCCAGTGTCACATGATCCCTTAGAAATCATTCTATGTTGATTTGCTGTTCAAGCAACATTTCTTATTAATATCAATGCTGAAAACAATTGTCCTGGATAACAGGATATATCTTTTTTTTCTGGATTATTTAATGATTGGAAAAAAAACTGAATTGATTAAAAATACAGATCTTTTGTAAAATTATAAATGTCTATATTGTCACTTTTGACTAATTGAATGCATCCTTGCTGAACAAAAGTATAAAAAAAATGTACTGACCTTATATTTTTTCATAACTGCTACTTTCTATCTTGAAGTGTCACAATTACAAATTTGTTCCTCGAAATTGTGGCTTTCTACATCACAGTGTGAGGTCTTATTTCTTGTTTTAAACTTTAACAATAATAAACAATAAACCTAATGCAATAAAATTACACTTCCAAGAGTTGCTGAATATGTTTAGAGGCCGCTGTACAGTATGCCACATCCACTAAGCAAACACAAGTTCCACATCCTCATTTTCTCTCATCTCTAACAGCATTTATCGCATCGTCTGGTCTTTCCTCCCTCTCTTTCCGCTCTGCTCTAACAGTGCTGGCACCTGTCACAGTTTGGCTACTCTGTGTTGGATGCAATCAGATCTGGTGTCAGTCAGTGGCCCCTGTCTTGCCTTCGGCCCCGGTCTATCTGCCCTGTACTATAGAAGGAAGCGTTCCGTCTCATCGTCTCCCCTGCCTGCTGCTTCGTCCTCTTACTCTCCCTCCTTCCTGTTACCCCAAACCCAGCCCCGGCAGGGGCCATATGGTATCTTCTGCCCTCCTTCCCCCAGCCCCACCCCTCTCCGCGGTGCACAGAGACAAATCTCTCACCCCCAGAGCCACACTGTCTCACATTCCTCTGTTCTCCTCATCCTGCCATCCTCCCTTTCTCTTCGCCTCTAGGTCTTAGCATGCTGCTATCTTTCCTTTGGGTTCACACAGGCGGTCTATTAGTCTGGACGGGGGGTTGTATAGGGAAGCACAAAGGAAGTAGAAGATGAAGATGTTAGATTATTGTAGAACAACACTATTATACTGTGCTAATACTTATAGAAGTAGAGAGTGATATGTCTACTTTAAAATAATCCAATTCAAATGGAAGACATATTCTCAGATTATGTAATCCATATGAAACATACAGACGCATCACTACTGTGGAGAGTCAGTGTCGCCGACTTCATCTCTTATACTGAAAACAAAGAAAGCACTAGTTTATCAATTAATTATTAAAATATTAATGCAGCCTCCTTACTGTTTTTCCCAGACACTTTCATAATCATTACTTCTGCTGGTGTGCTGTGGCAATAGCGCTTTTTAGGCTATGTAGGCAATTACAGGCTCATTATTATGATTTAAATGGTTAATTAATAAACTTGCAATTATAGTAAACTAATGCTTCAAATGAATGACTAGTAGTCGACCAGAAAAATCTTTAGTCAAGGGCAGCCCTAAAATCCATATTTCAAAGGTAATTAACACTTTTCTCTCTATCTGTCGTACACGGAAGCCGTTCCAGCAGATGATGTAGGATGTATGCGCAGCACGCGCACCTCTGAGATATTCTAGTCTTGTGAGTTTGTTTACAGAAGCAAAGGAAGCAAAGTTTCCTTACTTTAGCAAAGGAAAACCAGTATCCTCTTAGCTTATATGGAAATTCTCCGACATTTTTTCCTTTACAAATTTTTGTTCTCTCTCCGCGTTCTTCACTCATCATGCTACACTGACGTCCTACGTCATCTGCCGGAATGGCTTCCACTTTTGACAGTTAGATGAAGTGAGAGAGAGAAGTGTTTATTATGTTTGAAAAATGCATGGATTCGCTACAGGAGGCCTTTATTCACCCCCAGCGTGGTGTGAGACACATTTTATCAAGGATGTGCGCACTTTATTTGACATATTGTGGACTGTTCAACATAAACACCCGCCAACTGCAATGATAATGCTTGGAATAGCCAGGACAATTATTAATGCAACTCCAACTGGATTCGTCTGAAAGAAGAAAGTTAGACACACCTAGGATGCCTCGATGGTGAGTAAAACACAGGCTAATTTTCATTTTTTGGTGAACTAATACTTCCAAATTCAAATACTTCCAAATTTTAAAGGAGCTAATTCTTCAATTATGAATTTTGCTTAACCCTACAAGGGCTTGCTTGGGTTTGTGTGGTACTGAACCAGACTGAATTAATGATGTAAAGATCTGCCCATGCTAAGATGCTTTATTGTACAGTGTTACACAATTAAAAATTATGTTACATAGATTGTCTTAAGCTTTGTTCCAAGATGCCACTGGGGGTCAAGATGTACAATCTGACAAGCAGTGAACAGAAGGGAGAAAACACACAGCAAACACTGCTTTAGGCAAACAGTTTGTGCTGCTCTTTTACATACACTGAAAGTGAATGGGGACAGATGCTATCAAGAAAAAAATCACATAAAAGCACTTTAAATTCTGTATTCTTATTTGAATATGATAAAGTGTAAATGAGATTTGACAGCTAGGAGATTTGGAAGGACAAGAGGATAAGTAAATAATGGCAGAATGGTAATTTTTGTCTGTACTATTAATTTACTTTGCAAATAACAGAAAGAACATGGGCCTGATATATAAATGTGAACAGTTACTCCATTCCAAACAGAAAGCAATATGCATATTCTGTAAAATGAAAACAACAACTGTTGCAAAAAAACACTGGAAGCAGTCTCTGCATGCTCTCCCTCAGAGATTCATCACTGCAAGAGTTCAGCCTATCAATCAGCCCTCAGTGCTCGGGTCTGCCACAAACACATTGCTTACATTAACATCTGCAGGGTGTGTTCAGAATTTATTTCAGTGAAATATCTGCTTAGTTTTACAAAGACACACACACTCAAAACATTTTCTCTGGCACACAGACCGCTATTTCACCTGAAGATTTATGAGTGTGTTGAACAAGAGTGTGAGCATTGTGTGGATCCCTGTCACAGTCCCACCGGTGGGCAAAAGTCAGCACAGGAGCCATAAACACCACTGGGGCCACCTCTAATGAAGGGTGAGACAGGGCCAGAGACCTCCCCAATCACTTACTCACTCACACACAAACGTATAAAGACTACAGCTCTGACTCCAGGCTATTCACACAGGACATAATACTGTGTTCCACTATGCTATTTACATCTGTATCTACAGTATGTACAATTTAATACTTGTTATAGTTGTATTCAGCTAAGATGCATTAAATTTATCAAATGTGACAGTAAAGTGACAAACAAATGCTGTTCTTTTGAACCTTCAATTTCAAACTTTCAAAGAATTCTAAAAAAAAAGCATCACAGTTTCTACAAAAAAATGAAGCAGTACAACTTTTTTCAACAATGATAAAATTAATTATAAAAAATAAAAATAAAAATCTTGAGCACCAAACCTGTATATTAGAATGATTTCTCAAGGATCACGTGATGCTCAAGAATGCAGTAATGATGCTGAAAATTCAGCTTTATCATCACAGGAATAAATTACACTTTACAAATACATTTAAACAGAAAACTCCACATTACCACATTAATGTGGTACAATGTCCACATTACAACTATAACAATAATGACACAAAGGAACGATACTGTTGAAATATTATTTCCAGCTGATGAATGATTTTCCAGTCTGATTAACTGCCAAAAACATTGTCAGTTAATCAGAATACACCAGACTTTAAAATGTCAGACAACAAAACTGCATAAAAGGCTAATAATAAACAAAAGGATGCCATTACAGTTATCTACATTATCAGTAATAACTTTCATGATGGATTTATTCAAACATTCCTTAAATAATGAAGACAACAGTTAAGTAGAAAAAATATCCTATATATGCAATATAGTGCTTTTTTTCTACCAAGTTTACGGACACTGAATGGCTTTTGAGGTAAATGTAACAAAGTGACATAGAGTTTACAAGTCATTCTACTGACATCTTTCTGACAGCGGTTGAAACAGCATCTAATAATGTCATAAAACAGCTTAAACTAAACCAAGGTGTTTTGGTGATCTTAGCTGGCTACCTCTCAAACTGACCAGCTGACTGGCACTAAAAAACACCATAAGACTGAAATAAACAGCCTGAACCATCTATAGGAGGATGGGAAAGATGCTAACCACCTCAGACTAATTTAAGTTTATTGCCACTAGGGAAAGCAACATCATGTTGCTACATACTGTATGGTTCAGCTTCTACACAGAAAGCAGGATGATGCCTTAAAATGATTGAGGTAGGCAGATCACTCGATTTAAAAAGAAAACTTTCTTTGTTTCTTTCTTGTTCACTCTGACACCTTTTACACCCACACACCTAGAAAGACTCTCAAATTGACACACTAGCCAGCTGACCCATGACAGCTTCAGTAGCCTCACTTATCTGTGTGTAACTGTAAAAGCCCACAGCTCTAAAGTGCATGTCACAAGTTGTGTGGAACTGTCACATACGATTAGAGCAGATCAGAGCAGTGCCTTAATCTGAAAGCTAGACAGCAGAACGTTTGAGAAGAAACGGACTGATCAGAGTGATTTAGGGGACTCAAAGTATGACAGACTCAAGACTGCTGCAAATAAACTTTAAACAGTAGTGATCACCGACTATGACCACAGGCACAGCCATCTAACCCCTGCCAAAGAGCATTTACTCACTGGAGGAGAAAACACTTTGAGTGACATGAAGAAAAAGGAGGTCTGCATGTCCCTCACTTCACTGGTAACCTCTTTCAAAAGGACTGTCATTGTTAATCATGCTACGTTTTATTTGGTCTGTTCCAAAACTGGTGAGAAGCCAACAGATGCAGCTTTTAGAGGCACCATATGTACTCTAAAGACATAAAGGCTGTTCCAAAAAGCAGTATTTTAAAAAACAAGGCCTACTTTACAACTTTTTAAAAAGTAGTTCTATAGAGTATGAGTGAATGTAGGAATGAAATCCAGACACACAACATTCGTCATGTTGTCATTGTCAGGTGACCTACTAGAATCAGTTGCATTGCTTCACTGCCATTAACAGCTGCTTTCCCGTGGCCTCATGGGATGTGCACTTCAGAAATCAAGGGACGCAGTAACTCACCAAGGTACATTTGTCTACTATATAGTAAGGAAGTATATATACCACGGCAGTTGTTGCTGCTTATGTACAGTAGATTGTTCCAAATCAATCACTTATGATGTATAATCATGGTTAGTATGAGTTCTTCGAAGGCAGCTGCCTATGTAAGCAGCAGGCAGTAAGGCAACTCACTAGGTTTTGGAAAAGAGTATTTTCTCTTGATCAAAATGTCAACTATATACAGTTTAACAGGGAAAAAATCTATATTCTCAAGGCAATCCCAGAATGCACCACAATGAGTGCATTGAAAAAAAAATTCAGTGTGTTGGAGGAGTCTAGAAAAATGCTTATCATTAATAACTTTAAAAATCATTCAATACTGAAAATTAATAGAGTTACTTAAAATTCCCATAGCTTTGTTACATCCTAACATTAAACTATTGAAATCTATTTATGTGTTACACAGAGTCAAAATTGGTAACTTTATGGGATACTATGACGGTTAGTGTACTTTCTTAGAAGACAGCGGTCTACATAGCTCTCTTGGTTTTGGAAAAGAGCTGTTGTCAGATATTGGCTGCATCCTAATAGTCATATATGCCTATATACTGTATTATGTTACGACCTGCTCATTTTAAATCACAACATGAAAGAGGGATCACGCAAAACGTTCCATCAAAAATTTGTTTATTGATTTAAACATATGCCACAAATAATAATAACAGAAGTCTAGGGATAAGAGAAAACGTCTAAGGTTACGTATGTAACCCTGGTTCCTCGAAGGAACGAGACGCTGCGTCGAGGACGTTCGGGGAACGCATCCAGCGTGAGGTCTCTGAATAATGTGTATAATCAGTCCAAAGGAAGGGCGAGACGTCATAGGCGGGTGACGTCAGAGACCAGGAAGCATAAAGCATGAGCGGCAAAGCCGGAAGTCAGCCTCAAAGGATGAAGCAAGCGCCAGCCAGAGATGCCGGAAGTGTGGCACTGCGACGCAGCGCCTCGTTCCTTCGAGGAACCAGGGTTACATACGTAACCTTAGACGTTCCTCTTCAGGAACTCGAGCTGCGTCGAGGACGTTTGGGGAACGTGAATGCCCACGCCGCCAGACTTTCAAATCTCTGCCTAGTGTGGAAGAGCACAGCTAAAGCAAGAGAATGAGCCTGACAGAATTCGGGCACAACCCGTCCAATGGCCAAACTTCAGAAGGAGTGAGTCTTGACCCCCAGGAGAGGGGAGATCAGAGGACTCGAGGCTTAGGATAACATCCTGATCACCGCTTAGCATAAGCTTCTACTGGCCGGAGGCCTCAGCCTCAGCGCACCATGGAGGAAACATGTAACCAGAGGGTTTCTGCCCACTGACTGGGCACCGAGAGGGGCGCGGTAGGCCACCATGGCCGCCACATGGACCTTCATGGTGGAGTGGGTCAACCCTGCGTAGAGCCTGCAGGAACTCCAGCACTGTACCATACGGGCAGTTAACTGGGTCGAGCTGGCGGTCTCCGCAGCAAGAAGTGAAAAGCTTCCACTTCAAGGCATACAGTTTCCTCAATGAGGGAGCTCTGGATTGGAGAACGGTCTTACAACCTTGGTTGAGAGACCGGAAGCTAAGAGCTGTGCCTCCTCAGAGACAGCACCTACAGCCTCTAAGCTCCATGCGGGGGCACACCCTCCGCCTGCGAGAGGAGATCTCTCCTGACGGGAATCTCCCATGGAGTGCCGTCAAAAAGAGAAATCAGGCCCAGGAACCAGACCCGGCCTGTCCAGAACGGGGCTACTAACAGCAGCCGGACTCCGTCACGGCGCACTCTCTCCAGAACTCCCGAGAGCAGAGCAATCGGGGGAAAAATGTACAGATGAAGCCTCCGCCATGTCTGTACCTTGGCGTCCAGCCCCAGTGAAGCTGGATGAGTCAGAGGAAGCCAGAGGGGACAGTGCGATGTGTCTCGAGTCGCAAACAGATTCACCCGAGTCTGGCCCAACTCTCCAACTCTGCTTCATCACCTTGGTGTGAAGCCGCCATTCTCCGGGCCTTGGCCCCTGCTTCAACAGGATGTCTGCTCCCATATTAAGATGCCCAGGAATGTGGACTGCTCTGAGCGAGAGGAATTCGTCCTGGGCCCACACAAGGATCTGGTATGCTATTTGTATAAATG
Organism: Carassius carassius; assembly: GCF_963082965.1. Lineage (NCBI taxonomy): Eukaryota > Metazoa > Chordata > Actinopteri > Cypriniformes > Cyprinidae > Carassius > Carassius carassius. The sequence goes on from NC_081762.1 coordinate 19,725,187, forward strand.
GCGTGAGTGCAGACCTCCTTAGTGGTTGATGTAAGAGACCACCGCTGTGTTGTCGGTGCGCACCAACACATGGTGACCTCTTAGGTCTGGGAGAAAATAACGAAGTGCACGAAGCACGGCCAGCATCTCCAGGCAGTTGATGTGCCATGTCAGATGGCGACCACTCCACAGACCGCGGGCAGGGTGGCCACTCATGACCGCACCCCAGCCGGTGAGGGACGCGTCTGTCGCTAGCATCCCGCGGCGACAAGGAGCTCCCAGCACCGGGCCCTGAGACAAGAACCAAGGCTTCCTCCACATATCCAAGGCACATAGGCAGCGCCGCGTGACCTTTAGCATGCGAAGCGGGTTTCCCTTCAGGGAGAACCCCTTGGTCTCGAGCCACCACTGTAGGGGTCTCATGTACAGCAGGCCAATAGTATTCACGTTGGACGCAGCTGCCATCAGACCCAGCAATCTCCGTGACTGCTTGACAGTGAGTGACCGGCCTTCTCTCACTCTCGCGACTGCAGTGAGGATCGACTCGATCCGAGCAGGTGACATACGTACCTGCATCGTGGTCGAATCCCACACCATGCCCAGATAAGTGGTTCTCTGAACTGGAGAAAGCACACTTTTCTTGTCGTTAAGTCTTAACCCCAGCTCTTTCATGTGAGCGAGAACGACATCTCGGTGCAGAACCGTCATCTGCCCAGATTGAGCTGATATCAAACAATCGCCAATGTGGTTGAGTCGTGAAAGTGTGGGGTGAGAGTGCAAGGCCAGAGGAAGATCCGTATTGGTAGGCTTTTGCCCCCAAAAGCAAACCTCAGGAACTTCCGATGAAGAAGGATGGAGATAAGTGCATCTTTTGATAGATCGTGACACACCAGTCCTTGGACTTGGCCTGTGCAGGCGTGCTAAACTACAGTCCCCTGACTGAGAGGTTCAAAAAGCACAGCTCTAGAAAAGGACACAACACCTCATCCTTCCTTGGAACAGTGTACCGGCTGTAGGACCAGACTCTGCAACCCAAGGAGGGGCCACATCGATGGTCTCCGTCCTCAGAGAGAGTCTACTTCTGTTCCATTACCAGAGCCTGCTTGGGGCCCACCAGAACTGGATTCTGTGGCCTCTCACTACAGTGTGCAGGACCCACTGAGACAGCCAAGCTAGCTGCTCTGGAAACCTCCCAGGAGGTCACAAGCCTCTTAGCACCGCTACGTTTCCGGGCGGTAACTGAGAGAAGCGCTCACTGGAGACCGCTGCACCGTGGAACACCGGCAGGGTTGGCAGATCGATCTCCTGAGGGCACTGAGGAGAGACGGGCACCGTGTAATGCGGTGTATACTGCTCTTCCCCAGAGGGGCCTGCCCTCCGAGGTCCTGAGCCGCAGCCTCCGGACTCTCGTAGCTGAAGTCTCCTAGAAACGACATGCCTCAGACCCACCTCGTCTGCTAGGAAGACTAGACCAGAGCCTGCTTGGGGCAGGACCCTGTGAAGTACACTTGGCAGGGGCTCCCACACTGCCATGTGACCTCCTAAGGGAACCAGTCTCGCGAGACTGGCCTCTGGTGTGCCTAGAGTCACTAGCTTGGTGTCCTGAAGTGGCGGACCAGCAGGGGACGACCATACTAGTTGCTCTAGATACCTCTGTAGAGGTAGCGAGCCTCTCAGCACCGCTACGTTTCCGGGCGGTAACTGAGAGAAGCGCTTGCTGGAGACCGCTGCGCCCTGGAACACCGGCAGGGTTGGCAGATCGATCTCCTGAGGGCACTGAGGAGAGACGGGCACCGTGTAATGCGGTGTATACCGCTCTTCCCCAGAGGGGCCTGCCCTCCGAGGTCCTGAGCCGCAGCCTCAGGACTCTCGTAGCTGAAGTCTCCTAAAAACAATGTGCCTCAGACCCACGTCGTCTGCTAGGAAGACTAGACCAGAGCCTGCTCGGGGCAGGACCCCATGAAGTACACTTGGTAGGGGCTCCCACACTGCCATGTAACCTCCTAAGGGAACCAGTCTCGCGAGACTGGCCTCTGGTGTGCCTAGAGTCACTAGCTCGGTGTCCTGAAGCGGCGGACCAGCAGGGGACGACCATAATAGCTGCTCTAGATACCTCCGTAGAGGTAGCGAGCCTCTCAGCACCGCTACGTTTCCGGACGGTAACTGAGAGAAGCGCTCGCTGGAGACCGCTGCGCCCTGGAACACCAGCAGGGTTGGCAGATCGATCTCCTGAGGGCACCGAGGAGAGACGGGCACCGTGTAATGTGGTGTACACCACTCTCCCCAGAGGGAGCTGGCCCTCAAAACGTCCTAGGCCTTACGCGTCAGGACGTTATGATGAAGGCTATCCAGCGAAAACAACGTTCCGTAGAACTGCTTTCCACTAGAAGCCTTCGGCCTGGGAGCGCCACTCTGACTCTAGCGTCTGCAAAGTACAAAAGTGACACCCCCGGCACGAGGGGCTGGAACATGGTTGGGACTGCTCCGCCCAGCAGCCCCTGACCGCCTCAACCTCCTCAGAGGAAGAGCGGTACACACGTGTTCTCACATAAGAAATTACATCCCTAGAGCCCCTGCACATCTAACTTCACATAGTCAGATAAATATTAATATATAGTAGTCAACAACCAGACGAGTCAACACTGTCTGGTGTACATAAAGATGAAACAATGTAATACACGCGTTGCCTCGGCAGCGTGCATGTTCTATTTTTTTTTTTTATATATATATATATATATATATATATATATATATATATATATATATATATATATATATGCTACTCAGTCACACAGACAGCATCAATCTCCTCAGAGAAAGACGAATGCTGCAGCGAGCTCTGCCTCTGAGGACGAAGAAACCACAGCACGGGTTTTCAAGCCTCGAGACCGAGCTCTAGATCTAGTGAACACGGGTGGAGAAAGGACGAGCCGTCTCCAACCCGTTCGCCAGATCATGTGCAATTCCCGCTATCGCGGTCGCCGCCGTGCATCAGCCCCAGCGCGACCGCAACCGCAAGATCGCATGCACAGATACACTCCTCATAGCGTGCCCGACGAGAGAGCATGCAGTAGCAGCAGCAGCGAGCTGTCTCAGAGGGCGAAAAACCGCAGCGCTGGTTTCTAAGCCTCGCTGGTTTTCCAAGCCTCGAGAACGAGCTCTGGATCTAGTAAACACTGGTGGAGATAGGACAAGCTGTCTCCAACCCGTTCACCAGATCATATGCGATTCCCGCCATCGCGGTCGCCGCCGTGCATCAGCCCCAGCGCGACCGCAACTGCAAGATCGCATGCACGGACACACTCCTCGGAGCGTGCCCGGCGAGAGCGGAACGCTTAACAGCGAGAAAAGCACAATCAGCCCCCCGAGAGCCGACTGCGCGAGCTACACTCCTCATTAATGCTGCTTATTATAATATTAGGCATAATATGCGTGTGTGACTGGTGCTCGTGTGACTGGCGCTTGAACAACTGGCGAGCTCATCAACGCCTTTCCATATCAATCTCCTCTGAGAAAGACAGGCAGTGCATCGCGCCCTCTCATCGGGGAGAAAGTACCGCAAACGCGGGCTTCCGAACCCCCGAGAGTGGGCGCCGGATCTGGTGGCTAAGAAAGAAGATAGGGACTTGAAAAGACCCGTCTTACATTCCTTCCAGCAGATCCGAATCAGATCCAAAGCGAATCCCGCGAGCACAACCACCGCTCCGTTTTTTCCTCGACAAAAGCGGGGCTGGCACCGCGAGAAATTCCAGTGAAAGCTCTCTCCTCAAAGAGAGCCTTCTGAGAGTAAAGCAAAGGCTCGCATCGCAGCCGTCAACTCCCTCGAGAGCTGACACTGCGCACTTCACTCTCAAGCAGACAACACACGAGCTGCGTGTGTCCCTACCTTTTTGGCAGGGAAAACACACAGCCTGAACGCTGCCTGCTCTCACCCAAAACTTCTCTTGATTGAAGCTTTAAAAATGAAGTTTATCAGTGGACAAACGACACTAAATAAGACAAACAGATAGTGACTGACACACACACAGAGCGCTTGCTGAAGACACAAGGCTGACTTCCGGCTTTGCCGCTCATGCTTTATGCTTCCTGGTCTCTGACGTCACCCGCCTATGACGTCTCGCCCTTCCTTTGGACTGATTATACACACTATTCAGAGACGTCACGCTGGATGCGATCCACAAACGTCCTCGACGCAGCTCGAGTTCCTGAAGAGGAACAAAGAAACATACAAACAACTATAACAAAATTGACACTACATGTGTAAGGAAAAACATACGAAAGAGACACTCCGGAGGAATACTTCCCCAGAGAGTGCCTGCTCCAAATGCACAGCACTCTCATATACTCTAACTAATTATCAATTAACAATGAGAAAACCATGGGAACTCCCATGGTCAGCACCAATGGAATCAGGGGGAGGAGACTCAGGGTCGTCACAATTAGCAAAGAAATAATATGTAAAAAGAGTAGTATGTCTGATTTCACAATATTCATAAAAAGCTGGCAAAAAAATACTGAAAAGTACAACATTCTTAAGCACTTTACTACTTCATGAGGCCATGATTTGTGAATGGCAGTGAAGTGCCGCAACTGTTGCTTTTAGGTTACAACAATAATAACATTATGAATGTAGTCATGTGGATTACATTTATGTATAGAACACACTTTTCAATGGCCTCAAGTAATTATTCAAAGGAAGCACCTACTCAGAGAGAATATGTTTTCGGATGCAACTATTTTGTTTGTGTTTCTGGAATATTCTGAAGTGATTCTGCATACAGACTCCAGCATGTTTTCCTGCAGAATGTGGCTTTGAATAATGTAGCTCCTGATGCATTCACGCAAGGTGATAGTAAAACCCCTAGCCTAGCGAATGGCCGTTAATTGACTCCAATGGACATTTTCTGCTCTGTTAATTCTGTTAATGTTGCATACGCAGCGCTTTACTCTCTACATTGCCAGCTGCTTGCCCGCTGTCTTCATCATCACAGCTACTTCCATGCAGCTAACTTGCACTGTGATGGAAATCTGTAGACTGGCCGTTACGCACCCAAGCTTATCATTAAAACAGGCTGCTTTATGCTCATTACTCAAGGGGATCTAGATGAGGGTACTCCAGTTTCAGACAAGGTGTTTTGTGATATTTATGCCAAGTACACATGCTTCTATCTAACACTACAAGGATCCAGACAGAGACATAGCCAGCAATACAAAAATGCATTCATTTAAAATAAAGTCCATTGGTGAAGTCAGTGATTAACTCATTAGTATGCACTAATTATATCTAGCCAGTGAAGCCACTCCTTGACCTTAATATCTAATTAGCAAGCCCATGGATGAGGTCAATAATGAGGTAATACTTTGAAAAGTAATTATGACAATGAAAAGTACAGTTCACACAATTAGCTCCCCTTAATTGCCTTATTACCTCTTTAAATGATCAGTTACATAATGAGCCCACCAATGAAGCAAAACTTGATGTGATCAATGAAGTCACATATTTGTTTACTCATTAAATTACTAATGAACCTCAGTTGCTAAATATAAGGTCATTAAAAAAAGACATTATTTGTGTGGTCATCAGTTAAGTAACTAACAATTTCACACTAATACACAGTCTCTAAGGACATCTATTAAGTAATCAATAGCATCGGGATTGAAGTTGAGGTCAAAATAAAGCAAGTCTTTGCTAATTAATGAAGATACTGATAAGTAAATCTGTGAGATTATCATTGGTATGATTGTACAGTTTACACTGTCATTTGTTCAGTCAGCTTGTTATATTTATCTGTTTACTCTCCACCGTTATTGTCAGACTGTCTTTGGAAGTCTCCTGACACAAGGAGTGTCTCACATACTGTGATGGATGACCTAAGCTTGGATCTGCGATGATAACCTTTTACGTTCTTCTAATCATCACTTGAGGCAGATGCCAGTATTACTGTAGTTATAAATAAATTAAAATGTATTATTACCCACCATTAAGGTTTTTTTAGACTGGTGGTTATTTTGAATTTAAAATGACACATTTTTCACAATGTATTCATATACATACTTCTACAGAAAATAGTAAGTAAACTTAAATATAGAATAAAGAAAAAAGACGAATGAAAAAAAATTCTCAACTGTTCAAAATGTTGAAAGACGTCTTGTAAACAACTCACCAAGGCTGCATTTATTTAATCAAAATAGTAAAAACCGTAACATTATGAAATATTATTGCAATTTAAAAGAACTGTTTACTATTTTAATATATTTTAAAATATAATTTATGCAAAAGCAACATTTTCAGCATCCTTTACTGTAGTCTTCAGTGTCACATGATCCTTCAGAATTCAAGAAACATTTTTTACCAATGCTAAAAACAGTTGTGCTGCTTTAGTTTTTTTTTTTTTTTTTTTTTTGTGGATTTAATTGAAATAGAAATCTTTTTAACATTATCAATTAGTTTACTGTCACTTTACTGCCTCACTGAATAAAAGTATTAATTTCCCAAAATTGTGTAAACAAAGTGCAAATAATCTTTTCACATTATGCTAAATTCACAATACTGACTGTACAGTTGTAGGTACCACCCACAATATCAGCTGTCAATCAAACTTGATTAACTTTTTTTTACTATTGTTAGTGTTCTGATTACATTAGCTTCACAACCTCGTCATTTTCTAAAGCATGGTAATCTACAGCTGCGTTTACCTTTTTTAATCCATTAAAATAAACATTAAACAAACAACAAAACCCCTTTAGCACTACAACATGCATTATCACTTGTAAACATTACTGGAGATTGCATCTGCAGTGTAGTATTTGCAGAACAAAGACGTGGAGGAGCAGTTCAGTATGTGAAGTCTAATGCACATGTGCACACACATATTTACATGCTTATTTAAATTATTCATATTCATTTGTGCGATTGTGTTCAAACTCCATCGTACCTCTGAGCCATTTTTGTTATACCATATTATCCTTTAATGATAAAATGTAAACATTCCTCATACTCTTGATGATACCAGAACAGCACGTCCACAAGTCGATCACCAAAACAGCCCCTTAAAGTGATTAAAACTACCCTAATTTCTCAGAAGAGCGATGATGCCAGTACCAATATCAAAGACCCCTTTGTTTGTACAGGTCTTTAATATGTTGTATGATCATCAAAGGGCGCCTGCAGAGCTCAGCCTCAGGCACCAAGAATGCTTTTACACACTCTCGCTGGATGACATATCACGTCAAAAGCCCTGTGTAAATTATGAATGAAGCAGTAACCAATTACCATCATCTCTTCTGTTTGATGTCATAGCATTGATGAAAACAGATCCAGGCAGGCTTGTTACTCGCAAGTGTTGTCTAGACGTGGTGGAGTTCTGTGTTTTTTAAGGGGGGATGGTGAGTTTTACCGCCAGACAGCTTAAACTGACCTTGCATTCGTGTCGTTGTACCTGAAGACTGAAATGAAAGCTCAGGGACCCCATCTGTTCCAGTGTAATGACTGTGCTATTTGAAGGCAGGAAAGGTTCGTCTGGAGCAGCTGGTATCTTTCCCCATGACCTTTTAGCATTCCTTCCCTCGCCATCTGACAGATGTGTCAACTCGATTATTTCAAAAGAGCCCTGAATAAATAACCAATTGTGAGCATGGGCTAACCTGAAGCGATGGCGAAACGTGGCCGCCGCTTGCTTTCTCACAATAAAGCACCGCAAACGACCAGATGGCTGCGTTAAAACGCCACCGCAACGGTCGCAGAGTGCGTTTACCTTCGGTTCCTTGCAATGGTTTTTGACTAAATGGCTTTTTTGGAACAGTGACTGGTGGGCCTCCTCAATGGAAGTAAAGGAGGACAATGGGGGGAATTGAACGCCATTGTGCGCTGTTTGCCCTTGGAGCCAAACTATTAGCCAGTGGAAGGGGCAGGCGACCGAGAAGAGGGCCGGGGGGGTCTCAGGTGTTGCTCAGTGGCACTGAATGGATTCCCTCTCAGGCTGGAAGCACACAACTGAGGAGGGCTGCTGCAGAGGGCGGGGGCTAATTGACTCACTGAGTGATTGGAGGACTGTGAAGAGGCGACCGCAATCAAACCTGCTCTGATAGAGTTTGATGCCTCCCTAAATAGTTTTCAAATGGAGGAGCAGGTGCTGTTTTCAAGCAATCCGAATGCCAGTGTGTGCGTCTTCGTTCCCACGGTGAAGGTGAACGTGCTCACGTGGATCCAAGTCCTTGGACGCTTAGATATTGTTAGTGGTCTGAGCTGTGATAAGCTCGCCCCATATATCATCCGTTGGTGTCTTTTATTCCCAGTTCAGATTCAATCTTGAGGTTTTTGAGGCTTTGTAAGCCCACAAGCCTGCACCATGATGGGCGCATTAACACTATTTTGTCAATCACAATCGCTTTGATGTATAGGAGTAAAGCTCCTCATCAATGCAGCGCACCTTCGGGGGTATTAGGGGCTCTGTCATGGCACGCGGCTTTTCGGAGGCCTGCGCAGACAAATCTGGCTGTGATGAGAAGACTGGAATGTAATTTGGTTATTCCCTGGAGACTGCACACATGATGGAGCTGTACAACTAAAGCAACTGATTCCAGCTATAATAGATAACCCAATACTGTATTGATTCTATAAACATTTCGAAACTATCTATATGAAGTTTTCCCTGCTTTCTGGGTCTCTCAATAACACATGTAAATAATGACTTTAGCAATGAACAGCTGATGCATTTGTATGCATTATTAGGCTTTATTCTAAACACATAAAACAGAAACTTGTTTTTCACATTGGAGATTACGTCTAGTTTGGCCTTTAACAGATTAGTTACATTTTATCTTGAGATGTAACAACACTTATGCTACATTATTTGGTTGATTAAATAATTGACACTTTTTTCTAATCATTACAATTAAAATTTGTCTGTATTATTTATGGATTTGAGCAACATGAACTGACAATGACAATGAACTAACATTAACCAAAATTAATACTGTAATAAATGTATTGCTAATTGTTAGTTAATGTTAGTTGATGCATTACTTATTTAACATTACCTAATGGAACCTTATTGTAAAGTATTACCAATAAATATTTAATTAAGTCTTTAAAAAAAGTTTTTACCTTTTTAATGCTAATGCACTGGTGCAAACATAAATATAAAATTCGAAGAACAAGGGTTACCAAGTTTGTCTCTTCAACTTGTCTTTAATTCTTCATTTTTGGCCATATGGACTTTAAAGAAAAAATTTAAATTAAAATCAGTTTGATATCATTATTGATAATGACATTTTAACACTGGACTTTGAAATTAAATGGTAAATAAAATTGCATTCCTTGCATTTTATGCAACTTCAGCTATCTCAAATTTCACCTCAAGTATGTTGTTCACTGTCATTTGTGTCTCCTTGGCACATTAACTTTTAATAAATCTTAATTTGTGGCACATCTGTGACAAGTGATGGTCATAATTAGTGTAAAAATCTATACTAATAATTTTTAAAACATTTACATGAGATATTCCTATTCATAATGTTTGCTAATAAATGTTTACATTAAAAAACAACAACAACTCATCAACGTGACCCTCATAATTGCATTTTCATTTGCAATTGTGCATTTGATAGATGCTTTTATCCAAAGCGCCATTGCATACAAGATGCATATTTTTTCGGTTTTTGCTTTTCCTGGGAATCAGTTCCATGACCTTGGTGTTGCTGGCACAATGCTCTCTACTGTAAAAATAAAAACTTGGCAATCTGTTAGTTTTAATGAAAACTAATCCTTAGGACACAAAAGTGCAGTAGTTGAAGTCAAACACAGTCAACAACAACTTGATTTGCTTTGACCCTGAATTATTCCAAAACATTAACACTAAACTAATTACTAAATGAACTGAGTCATAAAGGCCCCCCAGAGTTCAGCAGGTCTGCAGACCCAGGAGGAATGCAGTGATGTTGACCTGCTCTAACATGAGATCCACCCCTGAAGATCCAGAGAGCTCTGGCCAGCACTCTGCCCTCTGTGCCTGTCAGCAGGGCTTCTGGTGCTCGTTTGTCATTTCTATTGATTCAGGGGAATGACAGATGGTGATTATGGGAGCCTGAGACAGATTGCCTTTATGAGAGTGGCTCACAAGCCAGCCATCTCTGCTGCCGTCTGTGCCAGGCGTATGACTAGCAATCGTACTGTGTGTGCCCAGCACTGGGGCAAAGGCATGGTGTGCCATTCTGTCATTAAGATCTACAATCAGGCGCACACCACACCTCCTTTCTTTCTCTGCCTTTCTGCCAGCAGTAAAAGGGTCTGTAAATATGGAAGAAAGACCTGCTTGTAACACTTAGAGTTAAGTTTTTTCTTCTGTTAGGGATTTGTCAGCAAGCACTTGGCCAATTCAAGATTTTCACTGTAAATTGTTTTGATGATCATTCAACCGCTGCCACTGTGCTCCACTATATTCCTTTACATTTCCTCTGCCAAAAATCATACGAAAATGTGGGTCACTAAGCTATTCACTCGTGTAATTTATCCAGACATTGTCCAGCTGTGTGCTCTGTTAGCTAGCGGGAGGACCGGGATGCAATCGCACCCTAAGAGCTATTTGTCAAATTGTATGTAATGCATATTAGATGGGCACTTCAGCAAACATGTCTTTGTGCTACAGCACATACATATTTCACAAACGCCAAGCCATGAAAGATGAATTGTGTTTCACTTCCTGGCTTCCAAACAGGTTTGGTAGTCCAAAAATGGGATAGAGATTTACAAAAATTGTGATAGATGCATTATTTTGTCCTTTTTTCTGCATAGATACAAAAACATGCTACCTTTACTTCTGAATTATCATATTCAAACTGAAAAAGTTACAACAAAGCCTCAAGCCCAAAACATTTTCCAAAGAAATGGAAGCACAAAGGATCATCCCTAATTATGTCTTAAACTCATCTTCTCTGATTAAATTGATTGGGTCATTGATCGAGAAGTTTACTGATGAGCCAGCATATCAATGTCACAACAGTGTAATGTACACTTTGCAATTATAATGTAGTTCAATTATAATTCCATACTAGTCTTGCCAGGTTCAAATAAAGATTTTTATGATTAATTGAGGACTTCAGTTGAATAATTCATTTAATGCTTATGTGCGATACAAAAACAAACACAAGAGTGTGACCAGTGTAACCTGATTCACATGCAAATGCATCTGTTTTTGAAGATTTCAAAAAGACCAGGTTTTACTTAGTCTGAAATATGGCTGCTTAATTATAGCAAAAATCAAAAGTAACGATTATTTTGGTCAATGCTGAGATCACATTATTTAACAGGTTTACTCACTGACTTTGAAAACATAATGCATTAATTTACATTAAAAATATATATTTTTATCAGTGGATTGAACTGAGAAACAAGTGAAAATAGATCAAATGAAATATAAATATTTACTTTATGATTTTAGGGAGGTGCTATGAACGAAAGGAGTGTGCTGGTTTTATTTCACCATTAGAAAATGCCATTGCCATTCTAACTGTAAATCAAAGTGAATCAGAATCAAATCAAATCAAGAGCCTGTGAATCTGTATTGATGCCAAACCCTAATAATTTATGCACATACAACCATTTTAAAAAAGGGCCAATTTTACAAAATATGTGATTTAGAAATTAAATGGTTTATTACTTATGGGCACAAATATAAATGTTAAAAAGACACTTCATGTTAATATCATTTTATCCACATAAGCTGATCATTCAGCCTGTTTATACTGAGCTTCATGTTCACATTCCATTGTCTTAAAGGACTAGTTACTATAATTTTTGCATACTTTATCTATGAAACCTCTCATGACTACACAATTATCTGAAATAAAAAAAACAACAACAACCATGCATTATCTGAAATCAGAATCTGCATCTATTTTTAAGCACATTGATTTGCATTAAGGCTAAAACAATGTCATGACCACACATACACACACACACACACAAAGAAACAGTAATTCCTTATGTTTATGATACAGCACACTGTCCATAAGAGCTTTCCTGAAGTAGCCTCTCACTGTGGCCTCAGTCTCATGGGCACCATGATGTAAATGTGCTCGTAAAACTGCCGAGGAAATGGGAGGCTAGTTGCTTAATTGGGTTTTATTGAGCCTTCTGGTTCATCTTAAGGTGGGAGTTAAATTGTCTTGATACCTCAGACCTGCCATGTTCACTCTGCCACCAGTCAATATTCACACTCCATCATTACTATTAATGTCCATTAAAACTATTTATTGTCTTCACACCTTTGACTTCACACTTGTAACATGGGTATTAATTTAATACAAGGAGAACACATTTTGAATACACATTAATGATTTTGAACCGACTTTTCATCCCATTTGTGGTGTATGTCTGAATGGAAGGGCTTGTTGAACAAGGAAAAAAATGTAGGACGGGTCTTAATTTCATGGTGATTTTAAATGGGATAGACAACCAAATCTTCAAAGCTGAATGTTCAAGCTGCTATTCTCCAAATAATGACAGTGATAAAAACATTTATGTTTTATAGAAGAGAGCACAGGTTTAGAGTAATGTAAGGGTGAATATATGATGATATATGATGTGATTTTTGAGTGAACTTTCCCTTTAAATACAGCATAAAGAAAAACACAAAAAGGCAGACCTCACAGTGGCCATTAGCTGTTTCAGGAGGAGCACTACTGCCATCTAATGGTGATGTAAAACTCAACTCAGGCTTAAAACACTTATCCACACATTAATATTAAACTCATTTTATTTGTCTGTCTATTTTATATTGTTTTTTTCACACTCAGATACTAATATTAAAATGCCAAAGGTGAACAGACCCTGCTGCCATGTTCTAACAAAGCATTCCCAGAAGAGTGGAAGCTATAATTAATTGTGCATACTTTTGGCCATCGTGTATCAAAATCATTTAAGTACTGTCTTTTCTTTGGAGAAAACACATGCAAATAGTACATGCATAATGTAGCAATAACTTTTGTTTCCAAAAAAAACAGTATCACATTACCTTACCATCTGCCTTTGTGTCTGGGTGTGACGCTTCTCTTCATTCAGTTCACACAAGAGGAGACTGCAAACATGAGAAATATTGCATGTATAGTATACAAAATTCAAGTTAATTATACATTTTCTGATAACTGTAATCTTCTGTGTTCGGATATGTCATGTACTGTACAGTATGACAGCAGATGACAAAATATCACACCTGGACTTGACCTGCATACACAAACATGCACAGCAAAAGACTGGCATCACATTAGAAAAAAGAAAAGGAGGAAAAAACACTTTTTTCCAGATGCAACCTTTCTTCTCCCCCAAGTGAGTGCACTATAATTTTCAGGCTGTCCTAAATGTGAAAGGATATTAATATGCGTTTACATCTGTCTTCTATTAATATTCATGCCTGAATCCACATCTCTACACAAAGCCAATTTTCTGGCCATCTGGGTTACGGCTGGTGGAGGTGATGGATCCATTTTTATTTGCAAGGCAGCAATACATCATGAAATCCCTTCTCCGTCGAAGTGTTGTGGAGCACCTGAGCAAAAAGTGGAGGATTTTAATTAGAAAATAAAAGATGGGTTTCATTGGGACCCCCATCTCCCTCCAGTCTTTCTGAGGAGAACGGCATAAAATGCAAACATTACCCCCACATGAAGAGATAGAGAATCACATCTGCTTTTATTGGTTTTATTAAAGAATCTTAATTTTTACCCAATTTCAATTACTCTAATTATCAAGCAGTAATGAAATATAAGATAAAATGAAACAGTTTGGAGAATTAATGGATGATATAACATAAAATCCACTTTTAATTCTTAAAGTAAAAATTTCAATACATAAAACAACACCACAAAAAAATGAAAATAATATTAAACTAATATTTAGGGATGCATGATAATAAATGATAAATGGCCGATATTACAATTATTTAGCTATTTCCTCTAAATAAATATAACAATAAAAACCAAAACCAGTCATTTAATATGTTACAGGTGAATTTAGGCATCACAACATTATGTTATTCATTTTGAGATTTGGTAAAAACTAACAATCGTATTAACTAATGAATGTTTTCAAAGATGAGCATTTGATCTAAATGTAAAAATAAACTCAATTAGCATGAACAATTCAACATCCAATATCATTTAAATAAAATCTATAATTCACTGATAACAGATATGATGCCAATATATTGTTCATCTTAAATAATTATTCTGAATGTTGTAAATACAGGCATGCATTTAAACTGATGGCTCAAATGTCTCAAATAACAGAAGTGACCAGCCACAGAAATCAGTCTTTATCGGAAAACATTTGGAAAGGACGACGGTCAATCGAACCAATGTCGCCCTGTTATTATACAGATATCAATTATTGGAGTAGTAGGCTGACTGTCCGTCTCAGGAGGCCAAACACTGTCTATCAGGCATGGACACTTCTTAATGATTAATGCTGGAAGTTACTACATGAACTCCAACTGCATACCCATGGGGCTTAGAAGCATCACAAAATGACCAGTTTTATTGCAGTGCTGAGAATCAATTATGCTAAAAGATTCTAACGAATGCACTTCAGGGAAACAAAGCTGCACTCTTGGCGATTTTATCCATTTGCATATTGATGACATAAGGACGTTTTTTGCAATGCAAAAGAGAAATACAGAAAATTATGTGCCTCAAGATGACTTAAAAACACCTTCGATCTATTGCTCATGCCACTGTACCTCACACACACACACACATTAGACCTCAGAGGACTGTACAGTGTTTCTGGAGTCTGAAGTCATCCTCAATTAGCAGGTAAAGCAAGAAGTTCTGGAAGCACTCCAAAAATGGCCTCTCTAGGGAAGTGATAGATATTGTGTGTTTAGGGGGGGCAGTCTATTACAGCTAAGAGGTTAACGTGCAGTAAAGATGTACTCAGCTGTTTGAGTGTGTGTGATGGCCACAGTCTGGCAGCATCACCGGCTCTGAGATGCATTAAGGTAAAAATACAGGGTGGGGAATCTGGCTCAAAGAATGACGGAGCACAATAAAGGTTTATATTAATATTAAATGTGGGATAAATAAATTATACATGCATGACACTTCTGTGGAGTGGGCTTAAAGGTACGATCAATTTTAAGGGTATGGAGGAGAATTACATGGCACTTCTTAATTTATCTGCACATTTATGTACTTGCAGGCACTTTCTTACCTAAGCTACTTACAGTGTGACAAGGGCACATGATACTGTATATGCCATGCTATGATGGGGTATTTTTCTCAAATAAGTGACAACAAACAGAAGTCTTTAGTAAACCCTTTGGATGGAGCCACTAAATGTATATAACCCTAGGGTTGTGGGTTCGATGTCTCGGGCCGGCAATACCACGACTTAGCTGCCCTTGAGCAAGGCACCGAACCCCCAACTGCTCCCCGGCCGCCGCAGCATAAATGGCTGCCCACTGCTCCGGGTGTGTGTTCATGGTGTGTGTGTGTTCACTGCTGTGTGTGTGCACTTTGGATGGGTTAAATGCAGAGCACGAATTCTGAGTATGGGTCACCGTATTGATCCATAAGCATTGGCAAGGTCCAGCCACAGCACTGCCAAGTCCCCTTTGCCCTCATGTGCCTCCCTGATCAGCTGTGTCACCACCCATGTGTGTTCAATAAACCCTGGGACCCCTCCCTTCTGCACCGAGGTGTCTATGTAGGAGTTCTTAAGGAGGAATCCAATCAGACGATTGGAAACAATCTTGAAGAAGGTTTTTCACTCAACACTAAGGAGGAAGATTGTCCTAAACTGCTCGATGTTACTTGCATTCTTCTCCCTGGGAACCCACACCTCATCTTCATATCTCCCTGCTGAGGTATTCTTTCTCTTCTCCAGATGATTCTTAGAATCTTCCAAAGACATTCCTGAAACCTGGGGCAATGTTTGAAGACCTTGTATGGAACTCCACTGGGGCCGGTGCTGATGATGTTCTGGCAGATTTAATGACCTCTTTGACTTCCTTAAGGGTGGATTCATTGATGTTAAAGAGAGTACTATGTCCAGGTGGGCACATCAGGGCTGCACAGTGCCCAAGGTCTTGGTTGAATATATTCACAGAAAGTTGACTGGAAGGAAAAAGTGTGGTAGAGAAAAGTGCACAAGCAACAGGGATGATCACAGCCTTGGGAAGATTGTCGTTGTTTGCAGCAGGACTTTAGCACCTGCCCACTGTGCCAAAACCACTTCCAAGTGGTTTGCTGACCATGATATTACTGTGCTTGATTGGCCAGCCAACTCCCCTGACCTGAACCTCACAGAGAATCTATGGGGTATTGTGAAGAGGAAGATAAGTAACATCTGACAAACATACAGAGGAGCTGAAGGCCGCTATCAAAGCAACCTGGGCTTCAATAATGCCTCAGAAGTGCCACAGGCTCGCCTCCATGCCATGCCGCATTAAAGCAGTAATTCATACAAAAGGAGCCCCAACCAAGTATTGAGTGCATAATTAAACCTGCTTTGGATATCTTGAACATTTCTGTTTTGTAAATCTATTTTTGATTGATCTTTGAGAAAATATTTTTTTGAGATACTGAATTTTTTATTTTCCTAAGCTGTAAATCATAACCATCAAAATTAAAACAAAAATCCCATGATTGTGGTTGCATGTTCTAAACTAGCCCAAGAGGTACCCAGTATTTATGCTCAAAATTAATCAAACTAATCAAGCTCGAAATGGAATATTCTAATTCTTTGAGATACTGAATTTTTTATTTTCCTAAGCTGTTAAGTCGTAGCCATCAGAATTATAGCTTTTTTTAATTAAATTACAAAAAATAAAGCACTTTTCCAAGATATTCTCATTTTTTTAGATGCACCTGTAAATTATATTAAGCCTTAAAGTTCTGCATAATTTAGGGGAGTGGCGACTTGAGTGACAGGTGGATTGCTGCTGCTGACACTGCCATTGAGCTAGGTGGGCGTGGCTTCAGCAACCAGCTCCTGCCGCTTTGTCCATTTTCGATTATCCAGAAGTGACACGCGGTGACGCCCTGCCAAGATAGCGACGCCCCGCTGCGCCCACTTTGAGCTTAAAAAACGCTCCAACTACCAATGACGTCACGGACAATACGTCCATGTTTTTATTCAATCTATGGTCCAGCCTCAGGTTTCTATGGCAACCAGAGCTTCTAATGGCTGTTGCAGTGATGCCATGACTTTACCAATCAACGACTGGCTCTTTCATTTAGAAGGCGGCACTATCATGCCAGGTCCGTCCTTAGTGGGGTGCAACTGGTGCAGTCAACCCCACCCCCCCCACCCCACTCACCCTCCACCACCTCATTCATAAGTATAGGAGTGAACTGTGTATATATTTCTGTACTCATTGATTTTAATCCTCCAGTCCCCAGCCAAGTTTTAGTTCCCCAAAGAAACTTCTGCATTCTCTCACACAAGATTCATGTATGTGAGCAAATAAAATAATATGAGATGGGAGGAAAACAACTAGGATATATTGTTTTTGTGAGTGGACAAATGCATAGGCTATTTGGCTATATAACAACTTACATTTCTGTTTTCACAAGTGAAGTAAATACATCAGGGAAATACAAAACTTTTCGAACAAACCCTAAGTTTCTCAGAGGAATGCAAAATTTTGCAAGCAAACAAACAATTGTTAGAAATAATATAAAAAGTATATATATATATAAAAGTATAGTTCAGTGTTTTTGTGCATGAACACAATATTGTCAGGGATTGCAAATGTTTTGCACGCAAATGCGAAGATGGTAGGCCAACATGAACACAAAAAGCATGGACTGAAATATGATTTTTCCTATTTTCATTATCCATGTGTGGGCTATATATTTTGGTGTTCTCTATTTACACCACATATGCAAGCCTGGACCACGAAATCGGTCATAAGTAGCATGGGTATATTTGTAGCAATGGCCAAAAATAATTTGTATGGGTCAAAATTATCGATTTTCCTTTTATGCCAAAAATCATTAGTTTATTAATTAAAGACCATGTCCCATGAAGATATTTTGTACATTTCCTACTGTAAATATATCAAAATTTAATTTTTGATTAGTAATATGCATTGCTAAGGACTTAATTTGAACAACTTTAAAGGGGATTTTCATAATATTTAGATTTTTTTTGCACCCTCAGATTCCAGATTTTCTAATAGTTGTATCTCGGCCAAGTATTGCCTTGTCTTAACAAACCATACATCAATGGAAAGCTTATTTATTCAGCTTGCAGATTATGTGTTTTTTTTTACCCTTATGACTGGTTTTGTATTCCATGGTCACATATTGCATCAACTTGCCCACAACAAAGTCTCAACCTGTGTTTGTTGAACTGAATTTTTTTTTTGCTGGCTAGTAATGATGAAAAATGTCCAAAAACATTTTTTATAGGCATGTCTTTAAATGTAATTTTCAAAAATGGGGGGTAAAACCAAGCGGCAACTTCCCGCTCTCTCTCATGAAGCCAATTTTGTCATTACTGCCCACTGCTCCAGGTGTGTTCGTTGCTGTGTGTTTGCACTTGGAGGGGTAAAATGCAGAGCACAAATTCTGAGTATGGGTCACCCTACTTGGCTGTATGTCATGTCACTCACGGAAGTGACAAACTGTAATTCATCGACTGGCCGCTACAGGCTGGCTGCAAAAGGAAGTCAGTCCCATAGACTCCCCATGTTAAAATGCCCAACTTTACAGCAGAAAAAAAACTAGTTTACAGCCTAGTTAAAAAAATTATTTTGGTCTATATGGCTAATTTTGCCCTTCATGACAACTGTTAGGGGGTGATTTTTTTTTTATAACTCATCCGTTTAAATTATATTAAGCCTTAAAGTTCTGCATAATTAAGGACGTGGCCACTTGAGTGACAAGTACATTGCCGCTGCTGACACTGTCGTCAAGATAGGTGGGCATGGTTTCAGCAACCGCCAGTTTTTTTCACAATTTTCGATTATCCGGGAGTGACGTGCTGCCAAGATGGCGACGGCCGCATCCGCCCACTTTGAGTTTCTAAAAAGCTCTTCAGAAACCTAAGGGGGACGTCACTGACACTACGTCCATGTTTTTATACAGTCTATGAGTAGAACATGTGATAACTAGGTCTCCCCCTTTTAGTTTGTGCAGAAGATGTGTTTCAGCATGTAAACCTTTTTCAGATCTAAGTATACTACACAACAGACTTTAAAGAGACACACCACATTTAAAGACGTGAAAGAAGATATCTTGGGACCGATATGCAATCAGAATATGAACCAGATTCAAATATACACATTGATGAAATGATTTCTAAGAGGGTATTGTTTGCATGTTAATGAAACTCTTGCATTCTTCTAGATTAATTGACATCACGCAGGACGAAAGGCGTCAGCATAAGGTGGGCTGTGCATTTTAAATGAGAGCAGAATGAAGTGGTAATCAGCAGAAGGCTTTGCTCTAATTTCATGTAGCTGCTGACAGACTCCACAGAGCACATAATGACAGAAGCAGGCAGCCGGGCGGACACACTGCTGCCGGTGATTGGTGGGGTGCAGGGACCGTAGAGATGACTTGACACCCTTAGAGAGCACAACACTGATGAGGTCTCACCTGCAGGCAACAGGAGCAATGCTCAAAGGCCCCGATACCTCTCTCGCTGGGCCCTAGACAGCCAAGGCTCCTGACATATGTCATTCCCAATCTGTTCAGCAGGAACACTTCTTTCTGACATAACCTGTCAGCACAGCACAGACGGCCACCAACTCGAAGCTCAGAGAGTTGTGTTGATGCAACCCACTTCCCGCTAATTGGTGTTTTTGTAATAACACCATCTGTTCCTTAAGTCAGTCAGGCTCTGTCTCTAAGAGGACACAATCTTCCAGAACAAATGAATTCACCAGGCAAACAATGCAGGATTTTTTTTGGGCTGAGGGCAACTTCCACAAGGTGAAAACTGAAGATCTAAGGGGAAAGAAGAAGAAGAAGAAGAAGAAGAAGAAAGCTGTGCTCTAAACATCTGTTCGTTCCTCACTTCATATGAATATGAAACCAGTAGTATACACTTTAAATCTACCAACACTGACTGCAATCTAATCCCATTTCATTTATTCCATGCATCCAAACAGAAATGATCACATATATATCACAGTATACCTCATCTGTAACCTACAAACATCTATATTACAGAAAAGACAACTTTAAAGGAAAAGCAAGATTATCCGAACAGAATTGTCAGTGCGGTAAGAAAGATATTGGCTGCCATCTAGTGGAAAATAAATGTTACTGCACTCAACCATAGACTAAAACTGCACCATTAATTTCTATTAAGCTATATTAGTCGCCAAATATTTGTGGTTTGTCATCTGCAGTGTTACTTAAAATGGCACATATGGGTCAGCTATTATGACGAAAATTGTATCGTTATATAAAGGTTTATCATACAACAAACCTGTTTAAATTAGCATCCCTTTCTAAAATTTATTTTTATTCTTATTGATTCCTTTTTTTGGAAGAAAAATTTACAGGCTTTACACCTATTCAAATATTTTTGTATACACGTAATCAGCACATTCTACATGTAGCATACAATTATTCTGTAACTGAATCAACACATTCCTTTATTGTGTGCAGCTATAATGGTTGTACGGGGGCCACATGTTTTTACATGCCCAAAAATATTCATACTAATACAAGCATCATATATTATCTGTTAGATTCAGATTTCTTAAAACCAGAATATTATCTCTAGACAGACAGGTTAATGTGTTTACATGACATTTAGAGTCAGAATTTGACCAAAGCACTAATATTATTGTCCGTGCAAACAGCCAGTGATAAAAAACAATGTAAGTGACCATTTAGGGCTTTAGACTTCTTAAATAGGACTCAGTGCACAGTGCACACATCTAAGCGCAATGTGTTTTACACAGGCAATCTGTTACAGTGGGATCAATTCCATGGATGATTAAGCATGATAATGAAGGTTTTTGGACATTCTCCACAGAGGCGCAGACACAGCAGCTGGTGACATTCATGAGCGCATCACATTGAATTCCCATTACTTTCAATGATCATGAAGTCTGCTTTTGGCAATGTTACAAGCCCAATAAAATCGCTAAAGTATGCCATATGTGTATGTTAAGAAGGGAATTAAAGTCTAATTGTTGTAAAAATAAGTAAAAAGGAATGCAAATCCAGCAGATGATTTTGTGCTTTCATGCTGTTGACATAATGATCAAATTCATTTACAGAGGGCAATACATTAAACATATAAGCAAGGAGGGGAAAATGACAATGGATAAGGCTATGGTCATTTTCAAATGGACTTTTCAGGTTAAAATTCTAAAACCTTAAAGAATAAACATTGTCACATCTTGGGATGTATATAAGTGAACATTAAAATATTGTATTATGAAACAAATATAAATCTCTGGTAATTTTACATTCATAAGCACATTTCTAAAACCTGAATTTGGCGTTAGGAATGATTTTTTTATTTTTTTATTCTCATTTTGATTATATTATATTATATTATTTTGGCAAACATTTTATCTTAACATCATTTAGACCATTTAATTACATTGACTCGAGCAATATCTTAGTATAATATTTTTGTTTTGTGTTTCCTTTATTAGCCTGTAGACGGTTTCAACGATAACAACATAAACAAACGTTACTTTGCATGCGCGCTTTTGTGGACCTAACTTAACTTCTGGTAGACTTCCAAATAGTACCAACTCAATAACAACAGCCAAGTCCCTCTAGAGTAGATATTTTTTGATAAACAAACAAAATATGTTTGCCGCGTGGATCAGGCGGACTTAATGAAAATGCAAATTCATTCTTTGCCAGCAGGAGATGTTTTAAAGCATAGACATAAAGGGCGAGAAATAGAGGTTTCCCCAGTAACAGCTGTAAACAAAGCAGAGCTCGTACGATCACACGCTGCTTTATCAGGCATATAACATGCAAGTCTTCCTTCAGAAATACAGCGATATAAAAACGTCTGTGCCTCGTTTTGATATTTAAACATATAAATTTAAGGAATTATTATTATTAAACGTGCAGTACATTACTCATGTTTATTCAACGAAGCCTTTTTGAAAATCGATCAGTTTTAAAATTGTGGCGAGTCTCCAAAAATAAATAAATGTATGGGAAACACATCCCGCAGCACAACCACCTGACCCCAATTTCAGTCTACTCATCACATTGACTTTAACTGCGTTTGTAGAAGGCACTGCAGCCAGACCGATACACACAACACAGACCGGAAGTTAACTTAGATCCAGGCGCGTGCGCCCGATGAAACCGTCTGTAGAGGGCGCATCTTTAGCTCCATGGTAACAGGATGGCGTTCTTTCAGATTTCCTGTTGAAGCTTCAGCACAGAGACACAAAACAGCTTTTAGCTTTTTAAATACGTCAAGAGATCTCTTGAGATTTTATTTTTAACTAATACATATATATAGATATTGGTTTCTAGTAATCATGAGCCGCACTCCTGATGCAAGAGCGAGGTAATAGTTGTCCACGGCTGGGAAGCTAGCTAGCCAGCTAACGTAACGCTAAGCTAAATTATACAAGCAGTAACGTTAGTTCATCAGCTAGTGCGTGTTTTATAATATCATTGACTGTAAATACATAAGCAGATTTTCTATCGATATACTAAAACAGAAACTGCATAATTAACTGTGTAACCGAAATATAAAATTGCTAACAGTATAGCATGTTTGGACATTTCCAAGATACAAGAGGATAAAAGATGCTACACGTGAAGCGTCCTCAGTGTATTATTAAGACATGTCTGCTTAGTTTTGTTTTACAACATTTAATTTTTTTGTTTTCTCATGCCAGATAAACGTTGGTCGAATTTTTAGACAAGAACAACCTGCGACGGAAAATGGCATTTTTAAAAGAACACTTACCTAAATTAAATGTCATGATATTCTTGTTATAACTGTCTGTTCCTCTCTTGCACAATTATTCTGACATATAACCCTTTTAACATGCTGACAGAAGACAAAACCTGTAGTCTAATTTGTATGAACAACAATACCTCAGATCAGATCATCTTAATTTTTCTCTTATTTATTTATTTTCTTCTTTTTTTTGCACATTACAGAGACACCCAGACCAAGCAGATCCAAGAGAACATCACCAATGTTGAGAAGCACTTCGGAGATCTCTGCCAACTGTTTTCTGCTTACGTCCGTAAAACTGCACGACTGCGGGACAAAGCCGACCTTCTGGTTAAAGAAGTCGGCCTTTATGCTGACACAGAGACACCGAACCTGAAACTTGGACTGAAGAATTTTGCAGATCAGCTGGCCAAGATTCAGGACTATCGACAAGCAGAAGTGTGTTTAATACCATGAAAACGTACTTAAGCATATTTGTGTTTCCTACTAATCTACAAACACATACTGTTGTTCACAGGTAGAGAGGCTGGAAGTGAAAGTTATAGAGCCTTTGACAGCATATGGGAATATTGTCAAAACGAAAAGGGTAAGGTTTTTCTCTATAACCCCCTCAGATAAAAGGATTTATACTTTATAGTTCAAATATACAAATGACCTTACCCCAGTGATCTCATGAGGGCAGCATTGCATCACATTCTGAGTAAGCATGACATACCGTGACTGTTATCATAGGTCAAAACCTAAGACCTAGAGTGCTCTTTTCTACCAGCCTTTTGTGATTTTATCAAATGTATGCACAGGAGGACTTGAAGCAGACGCAGACTGCACGGAACAGAGAGGCCAAGCAGATGCAGCAGCTTGAAAGGATGAGGCAGAGAAACCCCTCAGACAGACAGATTATTGTATCCTACAGTCCAATGTTATTGTTTCTTCTTTCGCTGAAAACACATAGCTGTGAAGCAGAAGAGTAGGTCTGACGGATTTTACATTCAAGATGCCACGGTTCTCAAATTTACCTGTA
Source organism: Carassius carassius (assembly GCF_963082965.1). Taxonomy (NCBI): domain Eukaryota; kingdom Metazoa; phylum Chordata; class Actinopteri; order Cypriniformes; family Cyprinidae; genus Carassius; species Carassius carassius. The sequence continues at coordinate 19,749,099 of NC_081762.1, forward strand.
GATAAGGGCTGTCAATCAACCAATTAAAACAAATTAATAGATTAAATGCATGATATGTTGTTTAATTTGTCATTTTAATATTGCTTAAAATGCTGCATATTGCAGCATATTTGCATACGGTTCTGAATGAAATTTGTTTAGTTTTTAACAGTTTTTAATACACTTAACAAGCATCGACAGCCCTACTAGACATTATAATGTCAAATAATCTGAAAGATACTTACCTTAACAGCCTCCCTCAGTCACAGGTGGGACTTGTGTGCAACGAACTGTTATTTTATCTTATAATTTTAACTACTTTGAATTAATTTTGTTAAAACCAAGTAGGTCCAACTCAGTCTGTCACTAATATGTCAGTTATACTCAACCTGATGTGAGTCTTCTTATTTTTCTCAGTTCAAAACGTCTTGCTGAGCTGATCGTGTATGTCTGCTTCTTAAGAGCATTTTGTGCTTTACATTTCTTTGTCTACTGTGTCACGAAAGGCTGAGAGTGAACTCCAGAGAGCCACGATGGATGCCACACGCACGACTCGCCAGCTGGAGGAGACAATAGATGACTTTGAAAAGCAGAAGATTCGTGATATCAAGGTCCTTCAGACTGAACAATGACTAATTTACTAAAGAAATAAATGTATTTTTGTGAATGGATAAAACAAGCTTTAATATTGTACTGTATATTATACAAAAATAATATAAAGTATATTTATATATTGTTATACAAACAGAATCTAACATACTGTAATACGAAATTCGAGTCCCTGAAAACTTTACTTTGTTTAAAACTAAACCCACATTTATGTCATTAAAGCTTTTTTATTATGATTAATAGTTTTATTCAACATGGATGCATTAAATTGATTAAAAGTGACAGTTAAGATTTATTTTATTTATTACCTCTTCCATTAAGAAATTAAGCAGTGCAGCTGTTTTCAATATGGATCTTTAGAATTGAGATGTCTCTTCAGCAACAAATCACCATATTAGAATGATTTCTGAAGGATCATATGACACTGAAGAATACTAATGATGCTCAAAATCTTTCAAAGCTACTTCACAGAAATGGCTATTTAGACTGATGTTCTCATGTGTTTGATGCAGAAAATTCTCGGTGAGTTTGTAACAGTGGAGATGACATTCCATGCCAAGGCTTTGGAAATTTACACAACTGCCTACCAGCACATTCAGAATGTGGATGAGGAAGGAGACCTTGAGGTGAGCGCTCTGCAGCAGCACCGCTGCTCTGGCAGTCCTGCTGGTTCCAGCTTGTCTGTCTTAATGTCTAATCAAATTATATTCTTTCTCCTCCTGCGATCCCCCTGTTGTCATAATGATGAAAGCTCGGGTAGCTGGGGTATAAAGGCCTCCTCCAATCCTGATGCTAAAAGAACCATAGAGGCATCTTGCAAAGCATGTTCAGTCAGCTGTTGAATGTTCACTCTGGCTAATGCATTCATTTATGAATTCATAGTTTGGCGTGCCAAAATGTTTTTTATACATATTTCCTTGACTTGCCGGGGGAAGAAAATCACATGAATATTATTTCATCAGGGATTTTCTGGGAATCGTTTCCTCATTCTTGTCTGAACTTTGCCTGTAATTGGATGTGTAAACTAGTAATAGTCATATATTGGCACATGAGGACAGGTTTATGAAGACACAGCTAGAGCATATAGAGATAGGTCATAAATATTCTTCCTGTAATATTTAACTGGAGTTAATAAAGTTGAGGTGACAATGTTTGTTGGCTTACCCTCAGCAGGACAGAGTGTGTAAATGTTTTTCCCCAATCTAAATGACATGGTTCTCTGTTGCTACAACACAGTATGTGGTACTAGTTTGTGTTGACTCATTTCTCTTTTTAATGTATCTTGTTTAATGTATCTCGGCTGTACTCGGCTGTTATTGTTTTATTATGTGGGGGTTGATGAGATGACATTAGGTTCCTGGTGGTCCATATGTAGAGTAGTCTACAGACCCCTTTTTTTTTTCTTGACAGGTGTTCAGGAATTCACTGCACCCCACTGATTACCAGTCTGGATTAGAAGTAGTTCGTGCCAATTCTAAACTGTCCCTAAATAGAACTGGTACATCAATGAGTAAATCAGGAACAATGCAGGTTAGTGCTATATTATTTTAGATAAAATGACTTTCTATTGTTAGATGGATAATTAATGTTCAAACTTATTTCATTATTTGTCAGTACCCAAAATTTAAAAATGGCTTAATATGCATCAAATGCATAGTTTGAATTCAAGACTGTTGTCATATCACATTTCTTTGTGGAGAAATCCTTTTTTTTATGTTAAAGTGACACTAAAGAAGATATTTTTGTTGAATGTTGATAACCAAATATTTGACTTCAGTAGTATGATAAAAAAAAAATGAGTGAGTCAGTGAGGGCCAGAAACTGTTTGGTTGCCCACGTTCTTCAAAATCTCTTTTTTTGTGTTCAGCAGAAGAAAGAAATTCATATAGCTTACATCCTAATGGCAAGTAAAAAAAAACATTTCACAGAAAAAAGAATCAGAACTTTAGGGGTGCATCTCCAAATATAATAATATCAGGAAAAAACATCTTTTTTTTGTAACTTATTTCAAAAAGTGAAACTTTCATGTATTCTATATTCATTACATGTAAAGTAAAACATTTCAAATGTTTTTATTTATTTATTTTTTATTATTTATTATTATTATTTTGATTAGAGCTTGCAGCTCATGAAAATCAAATATTTAGTATCTCAAAATATTAGAATATTTCCTAAGATTAATCAAAAATAGGATTTGCAAAACAGAAAAGTTCAAGTTCTTTCAAGTATGTTCATTTATGCATGCAATACTTGGTTGGGGCTCCTTTAGCACTAGGGATGTAACGATTCACTCAACTCATGATTCGATTCACATTTATTATTATTTTTTTTTTTTTATTTTTTTTTTTTTTACAAAATAAGATTTAAGACAAATCATAAATTAAATGTGTCCTTTTATTAATGCTTCAACAAAATGCTGCAAATTTCTTAGTGAAATTGAAATATAACGCTATAATAATAAACTAATATAGCACTTGCATATTATTGCTCTTTTAATGGTTTTTATTGTTTCTAACTGTCCTCATTTGTAAGTCACTTTGGATAAAAGCGTCTGCTAAATGACAAAATTTTAATATAATGTAAATGTAAATAACAAAACTAAATTGAAATTTTTAAACAAGCCCCAAATCAAATAAATAAGTAACACAAATAAAATAAATATCTTCATATAAACAAACTAAGGCTTCATCTGAGCTCTTTCCATTTAAAATCAGAGGCAACATCTGCATTTTAATCATGATCCAAACAAAGATGCTGCATACATACAACATCAGCAGTTTTTAATCTAAATAAAATTTCAGAATTTCGAAATTTGAAGCAAAAACAGAATGGTTTGAATTCAGTTTTGTGAAACTATACATACAAATATTTGCATGAAACAGCAGATGAGCTGAACGAGAGGCAGATTCACTCTCTGCCAGCAGGTGGCACTTAGTGTTTCCTTGGTTTCCACTGTAAAAAAAAAAAGCAGTGCTGCACATATTTACTTTAATATGCATTATACAGAGGCAAGATGAAAAGAAAAAATACCATCTAAACTTTTCTAAAGACATTAAGTTCCCCTTAGACATGCATTCTTATAAACTTCTACCCCTAAATGGATCAAGAGGGTTTGGCTGCAGACTTGCACTTGCACTCTCAGACTTGCATTCTCAGACTTGCACTTTTTTTTTACTTTTTGTTTGAATTTCCCAACATTTTATAACAGTAGCCAGGTGGCGAAGACATGAAAAAATAAACTAAATTACAATGTCACTTGCAATCGCTACTTGCACTCTCTGCCACCTGCGACACTTTGCAATCAACACAAATCGTGCTTGTTGCCAATGGAGACAAGAAGCTGTGGTGGTGAATAAATGCAACGCGCAAAGTTTCGCGTTAAGCATTTTTCCATATAGAATAAACTGTCTACAACTCGTTTATATCACTGTCTTTGTCCATTAAGCTACATTATGTGTTTTATTTATAATGATTTTCTATAGGAGGAAAACGTTTAATGTACAATTTAGGGCACTGCGTTCTGTACTCGTCTGCTTGCCTGTACGGAGCTGATCCTTTTAAAATCACTTAATGCATTTCATAATGCACGTTCATATTTGCTGGTCTGTATATACGTTGAGTCAACAACAAGACATATAGCCTAGGCCTACTGAATTGTTTTTATCATCTTAGTCTGTTATTAGGCCACATTAAGCGTTCGCATTGTGTTCATAGCCATCTGCCTGCCTTGTAGTACATTAAATAATAACTATATATTGAATTTGGTCTTTTAATTGAACTTAACGTATCCTAATACATTATGCCATATTAAGTGTTTGTTTTTTTTCTACAGGAGGAAAACGCTTAACGAAAGACTTTGTGCATTGCGTTCATATTCTGCTGTTCTGTGGCCACGGATTTGCCTGTCTTGTCTTTTTCTTGCAGGACCCTGTACATTATAGTAGTAGGCCTACTAATTTAGTTTTAATCGTTTAATCACCGCCGCAGCGTCTTGTCTCCATTGGCAACAAGCACGATTTGTGTTGATTGCAAGTGAAGTCACAGGTAGCGGAGAGTACAAGTAGCGATTGCAAGTGACATTGTAATTTAGTTTCTTTTTTCTTGTCTTCACCACCTGGCTACTGTTGTAAAATGTTGAAAGATTCAAACAAAAAGTTATCAATAAATAGAAAAGAAAAAAAAAGACCGCAAGTGACGTCGCTAGCGGAAGCACAAGTGTCTGAGAGTGCAAGTCTGAGAGTGCAAGTACAAGTCTGCAGTCAGACCCTTCTCAAATGGATCGCGATTTGTTTAGCATCTTAACTGATTTGAATCGTCACATATTTGAATACATTTTCAACCAGCTCGCGGTTAATTGTTACATCCCTATGTAGCACAAATGACAGCATCAGTGAGTGCTGAGGCACTAAGCTATTGAATCACTATTGTTTCTTTAATAATGGCCTTCAGCTCGTCTGTATCGTTGGATCAGCGGTTTCTCATCTCATCTCTTGAACATATCCCATAGATTTCATATGGGATTAAGGTCAGGCATGTTGGCTGGCCAGTCAAGCACAGTAATATCATGGTCAGCAAGCCACTTGAAAGTGGTTTTAGCACTGTGGGCAGCTGCTAATGCCCTGCTGGAAAAATAAATCCGCATCTCCATAAAGTTTGTCAGCAGATGGTAGCATAAAATGCTCCGAAATCTCCAGGTAGACGGCTGTATTGACTTTGGACTTGATAAAACACAATGGACCAACACAAGTAGACGTCACTGTCCCAAATCATCACTGACTTCAGAAACTTCCCACTGGACTTCAAGCAGCTTGGATTCTGTGCCTCTCCAATCTTCTTCCAGACTCCAGACTTTAATTTCTAAATGAAATGCAAAATTTACTTTTATCTAAAAAGAGGACTTTGGACCACTGAGCAACAGTCCAGTTAATTTTCTCTGTGGTCCAGGTAAGATGCTTCTGATGTTGCTTCTGTTTCAGAAGTGGCTTGGTAGCCCTTTTCCTGGAAGACGTCTGAGAGTGGTGACTCTTTGATGCACTGACTTCAACTTCAGTCCACTCCTTGTGAAGCTCTCCCAAGTGTTTAAAACCGGCTTTGCTTGACAGTATTCTTAAGCGGTCATCCCTGTTCCTTGTGCACCTTTCCTACCCAATTTCATTCTTCCAGTCAACTTTGCATGTAATATGTTTTGATACAGCAATGTTTGACCTTCTGTGACTTACCCTCTTTGTGGAGGGTGTCAATAGCTGGGTTTCCATCCAAAGTTGCGTATTTAACTTTGTTATAAAAATTTTTTAAATCTTTTTTAAATTTGTTAAATCTTCAAATTTTTTACAGAATTGGAAGATCGCACAAAACATTTGCGAACAAGCACAGTTTCCATCCAACGAGTCAAAGAGAACAAAATCGTCAAATAAACTGATAAACTGGCACTATACATCACCAGGAAAAGTAGGAGAAGCTACTAAATATAATAATTTTCCTATATAATAAATTACTTGCACCTCAGAATGAGCAGACAAAACACAATAAATGCAGTTATTGCTTTCGGAGGTAGATGCTACTGTTTGGGAACACAGTCATTTAACAGTTCTGGGAGTCAATTATACAGAAATACTTTGATGCAGACTTTGCTCTGGCATTTCCGAATGTCCGTATAACAAAATTTCAGATGCTGTGGAATAAGATCGGTCCGCTGGTTAGTCAGGGTTTACCGTCCCAGTGCAAAGTCGAATTTTTTTGTAATGCGCTTGGAGGAATTTATTCGCAAAATGCATTTCCATCTATTTGCATTAAACCTTTTCGCACAAGTCAAAAAACACCTCACAGGGAACTACACTTTTTATTTTACTTGCCATATTTTAAACCACATGCCTTCTTTATTTATTTCTTACATTACACACAGTGCATTGCTCCATCTTGATACCTTAACCCAGGGCCGTAGCTGGGGTTAGAGGAGCCCTGGTGCATGTTGTACTGTGGGCCCTGTTTGAAATGGTTTAATATTTACTGTATGTACGTTATATTTATTTATTTGTGCTATTTACCCAATGGTTACGCTTTTAGGTGTCCAGAAACTAATTTAAAATAGCACTGCAGAGTCTTCACTGTAAAATAAAATACACAGTCAAACCAAAATGCATTCAGACACCTTCAACATTTCTCACATTATCACAGTTTATTTGCTATAGTTTAGAAATTGGTAATAAAATATGACAAGAACTCAAGAGTTAAACTGTGTCAGAACAAATTCCTCTTGATAATGTCAGATAACTCTGATAGAAAGATATGTAATGGAATCAACTAAAACTTCAGACATCTGTTAGTATGACAATATTTACACAACTATCAATACTTTGTTGAACAATTACCAAGCAATGCTTAATTTTGTTTAGTCTGTGGTGTGAAAAGGTTGCATTAGCAATTAAAGAAAGAAACACTTAAGCAAAACATGCAGGTCCCTAATTTTATATATATATTTATATATATTCATCAATTTCACTGGTAGTCTACAGTATGAAGAATTTTTGGGTATAATATGTCACAGTTCGCTGTATTTTGCTATACTCTCTTACATAAATGAACTAGTGTCCTGCACCCACCAGTAAAGCAATATAATCAATTATATCTGATTTTTAGTTTGACTGTGGATAAATTCTTGTTAAAACTACAAAGTAATTCAGTCAAGACCAGTGAGTGATTTACTTTCATTTTCATACATTAAAGAAACTGAAAGCAGAGCTAGTAAATTAGGCGCGGTCACTTTAAGAGACAGTGCATCCATTATAATAATACACATCCGATTTCTTTCCAACTATCTACTTTCACTTAAGACATAACCACAGACTTTTCGAACACACTTTATAAGACAGGTATTTTGACAAATTTAGTATGTATTTGTCAGTACAAAAGCAAGAAGACTTTGAGACGCGTATCTGCGTGCGCCATGAAACACCAGAACACCGCGGTGCTGAATTGAGCTCTTTCGCTTTTCGCTCTTTTTTTTTCTGTTTGTTTAAACTGCTATTTGTATTTGTTCGTTCAGGTCCAGGAGGACACGAACGTCCTGAAGGAGAGCTCGGTTCAGTGTTGCTGTCCGTGAGACGCGGCTCTCTCTCTCGTGCGCACCGATTACAGCGCACGACTAACCAGCTGCTCAGTTCAGCTTTCCAGCATCGCGGGGCTGAAGCCAACTTGATGTGTTGAATGCTCAGAGCACGTTATAAAACTTATTTTTAAAATACACATTTCTATTTTAATAAATGCTCATAGTAAATCATAGCATATTGCCTAAAACATAAGGTAGGTACAAAAATAATCAGTGATACATTTGCGACCCCATAAAAATTAGGGTCGCAATGTCATTTCAAAAGGTCGCATATGTGACCATTTTGGTCGCAGTGTAGTTCCCTGCCTCAATCAAGCATAAAACCTTTTTTCCAAATTAAGGCATTTTTATTGAAATTCAGCGTTTCCATCACTCGATTCTGATGCGATTACTTCAAAATGCGCATAAAAGCAGGGTGATGGAAACCCAGCTATTGATTGTCTTCTGGACCAATGCTAAGTAAGCAGTCTGCACCATTATTGTGGATTCAAAGAACAAGAGATACCTTCAATTTATAATGTAGTGATGATCATCTAATAAAACTCAAACATAAATATTCAAATATTTTGAGATACTGGATTTTAGACTTTCTGAAAGAACTAAAAATAAATGAACTTTTTCACAATATTCAAATTTTTAGGGCCCTTAAGTTGTGTTGAATCCCAAAACTGAGAGATTTTTTTTCCTTGTCTAGTCAAGAACGTCTAGCAGACAGAGGAAAAGGGATGATGAAGAAGATGAGGATGAGGAGGAAGATGACGAAGATGAGGATGATTTGGAGGAAGTGACTGATGATGAGCATTAAAATATTTTCTTTACCATTTCATCAAATATTTTCAGACCGTGACATTCCTGAACTGTATTTAAGAGTATTTGAATGGAGATGAGTGATATTATAAAACTAATTTGCATCACCATCAATAAATGTGATGTAATGATAGCTGAGTTATGTTAGGTAAAGGTAAGTGCTTGGTTAATGTTTGCTCTCTTGTAAATCATATACTATAAAATTATATATATACTGAAAAACACCTTAAAAAGGAAATTACTTTTTTAATGATTTGAAAACAACCTATATGTTTGTGTGTGTGTGTGTGTGTGTGTGTGTGTGTGTACGTACGTAAGTGTGTACAAAGTGCCAAGCAGTTTCTGTGGTTAATATATCTGGTTAGAATTTGCCTTAGAGCATTTTGGTGAACCAGTAAAGCTGGCTCTTGCTTTTACATAATAGCCAATATTCATGACCTCAGATGTCTGAGTGTGTATTTGTTCTTCTGTTTACAGAGTGAGCATACCAAAACACTCTCTGTACGTTATACACACAAACAATAGTGAACCCCTGGAATTTGACCCACCCTGTGTTCGGCATCATTGTGTCTCATAGTTTTTTATGTCAGTCATAAATGAGTCAGAAACAGTAACCAGTACTGCTGGTGTATTAATGACTTCAAGCAAAAGTGTTGAAGACACATAATTAAAACTGAAATGCTATGTACATTATTGAAATGTATGTTTATGGAATCACTTTGAACTAAGAACCAAGTCCACTGAAAATCAAATGCATGCATCTCAAGTATCTATACAATATATTCACAGTGTTAAGCATTTGTGAATATTTAATTAATTTAAAATTCTAATTGGCTGCACCTTTGGAGTGTGAACTGAATGGTCGTAGCAGGGCTTTGTCTGTGGGTACGTGGCGTTTCGTGACAGATGCACAACGTGGCCATTCATTCAGTGGCATTGAGGATGACAATATCTGAGGAAAGGATTCCCTCCTCACCCGTATGACTCATACTTTATAGAAGCCGTAATGGGAACCAGTGTGTGTTTGTGTGTGCTGTAGCGCCTGACTGTACCGAATATTAACACGATGGTTGCCTCGCAGCGGTAAAAAAAATAAAAAGAACATAACTACAGCATGAGTCAGAGAGAGAGAGAAGTGCTGCAGGCTCTGGGTAAATGTTCCCCAGTATATACACTCTCTCCATCCATCAAGCAGATGCAGAGATCTGGTTGTCACGAAAACCCTCTTTGACTGCTGCAGTGGCGTGATTTTGACATGGATCATCTCTGAATTACAATACTGCACGACTGAAATATTTCTGATCTCTTTTTTCTATTTTTGAATGACAAATACGTGTTATGACACATACCACATAAATATAATTTCTAATAAAATAAAAAGATTAATCTCAAACTAAAAATTGCAAATAAATAGTTTATTTTAGCACATTTAATGTAATGTACCAAGTCCAATGAAACAGAATTAGTGACAGTTGTTTTCTGTATTGTGACACATCATAGAGGTTTGTTGAAAAAGGAAAAATGTAGGGCGAAGACATACTGATTGGTTGTTGATTGGATACTGAGATGGCATTGCACTTAAAAATCAATGCATGCTTGCGATCAGTTGTGGAGGGATGGGGTTTAAGCAGACTAAATGATGTGAAAGGTCCTGCATATGTCACCAGAGAGAAATCTGACGTTTCACTGGAAGATTGAGTTGGGAAGTTTAAAGATGAATTGTAAAAATAGATAGGGAGAAATTTCATTTCATGCCGACTTTAATAGCACAACAGAAGCTTTTCAGCATGTGTTTCACTCTGACAGTGACCCAAGGTCTTGGAAAGAAAATCAAATGTCATGTGGCTTAAAAAGTAAATATTTTTAGTTTCTTTGATGCAATTTTTTGTCTTTCTTCTGAATTCCTAGAAAACGAAGGCAAATTATGTTGCCTTTTCCCATTTCAAAATTCTTTGGAATAATGCGTAACGAACTGAGTAACAGTTGAAAAATGTTGAAAGTCGAGACTTATTTATAAAGAATTAACTTAATTCTTTATTGACAGATTTAACTGTCACTCCATCAAAAGAATTCAAATGTTCTGAGTAGAAGTACCTGCACTCCAGGTTTGTTCTGTCACTCTGTGCTTGTTTTTGTTAATGGTTTCGACATCCGCCTTCAAAAGCATACTGCTGCCACATATAATATTGCGCAAGTGCTTATCTGAGTCTAGGATGATACAATCTGCCAGAGAAGCCTTGGGGTCATAAGCTACAGCAGGCGGAAAAGAAAACAGGCATCTGTCTTTGCTGGCTCTGACCCTCTCAGCTGTGCAATGAGGATGTGTAAATTCGCATGGTTGGATATGTGTGTTTGTAGAAATATCTATGTACATTCCATTATTGGTGTTCAAATATGCTGCAGGTTTAAGTCAGCAGCAAATCTGCAGCAGTGTCCTCTGTGTTCAGTGTCAAGATCTAACTGATTCTTTGAAGAAGCATGTTGTATGAAGCACCAGACCCATACATTCTGCTAGTTTCACAAATAAGTGGTTTTGCCCCCTGAACAGAATTTGGAGACATGAGTCAAAAATGTTGATTAAAAGTGATACTTGAAACTGCCGAGTCTGGGTGAGTACGTGACACACACCTACACTGCTTCAGATAGTCTGGAGGGCAAAAACATAAGCTAAATAAAAACCTTTTTCTGATGGTTTCTGATATTCTGGATCAGTGGCAGATCTGTGAGGAAATTGGATTTTTCCATGTACTCTTAAAAATAAAGTTTCCGAAAGGGTTTATTAAAAAAAAAGAAATCATTTATTTGTATTTTTTGTTTGTTTTTGTTGTTGTTGTTGTTTTTGCTGCAGTGACACCATAGAAGAATCACATTTCAGTGAACAGCTCTTGAAATTTTTTTTTTTTTTTTTTTTTTGCAGTCTGAGGAATGTTTTAAGAATCATCTAAACAATAATTTTCCACTATAAAGAACATTTTATAATAAGAAAAGTTTCTACAATCTAAAAATAAAGGTTCCAAAAGCAACAGAAAAACAGTTTTTGGTTTGCAAAAAAAAAAAACAATGAGGAACATTTTAATAATTTAAAGAACCATTTTAACTATAAAGAAAATGTAATGTTATCGAAAAAAGTTTCTACACTTAAAAATAAAGGTTCGAAAAGGGGGGGTTCACAGTGATGCCATAGATTAACTATACCCAAACCTTTTAGTAAACAGTTCTTAAAAGAACCATTTTTTTTCCTAATGTGGAGACAATTTTAAATAATCTAAAGAGCCTTCTTCCAAAGAACCATTTGTCCAATGGAAAGGTTCCATGGATATTAAATGTTCTTCATGGAACCAACAATACCAAAAAAGAACCTTATTTTAAGAGTGTAGGGGTTCAGGGAATTCTCACAAGGTCATAGAGCAGGATGCCAAACCCGCAGGGGCCTGTCAACCCTTGAAGAACCATCGTAGGTCTTGACCTCATTGGCATAAATCCTCCTTGTTTGAATTATACGACATGCTAAAACGTAAACTGGGTGCATGATTGAGCTATAGCCTGTGATATGAGAGCACTTCATTACCCACAATATGGAGCCAGTGGTTTTACTAATGTCTGGGAACAGCACGCTAATTGGGAAAATCCCATAGGATTTATACAACAAAGAGGAATGTGTCCCAACTCTTTGTGACCACACGTTATCAGCCAAGCACATTTTCTGTTTCCATCACATGTGCCAACTTTGTGCTGGATCCACAGATACAGTGTATTTCCACAGGTGAGACACTGAAGAAAAATGTGATATATCACACTGAAGTGTTTATATTCTCACACTGCTTAATAGCGCTTTCATTAAACTTCCATTAAACTAATGAAACTTATGTCATGAAGACTGCTTGTTTGATAGGCAGTGCCCTATTTCATGTGAGCAAACTCCCAGATTTCCTCATCTAGTGACATACGGCTTCTTAAACTCCTTACATGGGCTGCTGGGCCATGTGTCGTTGGAAATAAACAGAGTAGGCAGAGACGAACAAGCGGAGGCCGTTTCAAAGGAACGGATAAGAGACAGTGACGGCGCCTTGTTTTGGAAAAAGTGGAGAGGTTTCCATGGAGCCACTATTTGATCCCATGATAATTAGCTCAGTTCAATGATTGCACAACATCCTCTCCATTGGCTGCGAGGTGGCCTCATCATCAGGAACGTGCCTCTGTTTATGCTTACGGTCGCCGCAATGGCTGACTTGAATTTAAAACGGCTCGTGATCAACACAGGAAACACAACGGAGAGATGTTTGTTGTTGTACATAAGCTCTTGTTTTCACACAAATGACGTTTAATGGTTGTTTCTATAGCTGTACGGCAGGGTTTCCAGATCTGCAGAACAAGTCCAACCCACTGACCAATCAAACTAGCTCCAAATCTAGCCCAAATACTTGTAAAATATGTAAAATATCTGCACCTAAATACATTTTTAAAGTTATGTTTTACACATATTTTCAAAATCACATACAGTGACACTTTAAGGCCATATTAGTTACTAATTTTATCTAACAATGAGAAATATATTTATTACAGTGTTTATTCATTTTTGCTAATGTCAGTTTATAAAAATATAACTGTTCATTGTTGGTTAATAACTCTGAGCCATTAAATAATATTAATAGACAAAAACTTTGATTTTAATAAATGTATTAATAAATGCTGGAATGAACTAAAATTAATAAATGCTTTTGGTATTTTTCATTGTTAGATAATACAGTTAAATAACAAATAGTATCTCATTTTAAAGTGTTACCAAAATCACTGTATTGTAGGGATCATAAGCACAGTATGTTTTCATATATATATATATATATATATATATATATATATATATGAAAACATGTGCTTATGATCCCTACAATACAGTGATTCTGTTAACACATACGCACACACAAATGTATATATATATATCTATATATATATATATAGATATATATATATATATACATTTAATGAATGGAAAATGCTTTTAAAAAATTATATCCTTTTTTATTTATTTGCAACAATCCTTGAGAGACCCGCCAAATTGTTACCATGGTAACGGAAACAGCCACATAAAAGCTCATGCCATCTCATCATCTAGCAGTTTTATCTTTGGTAGAGCAAAATATTCAATATCATTTACGCAATATGTCAAACCTTTAACCCCTAGGGGGAAAAAATCAACCCACTGCAAATGTATCCAACTTAGCAACCCTACTGTAGAGTGGTAGTGCCATCATGAGCTGTTTAAAACAGCCATTTGTGTATATTTGCCTTAAGAGTGAGTACACCCTAAAATAAAAACTCTTCATCGTTGACTCCAGAGATGTTATTCCCAATCATCGTGTGTAAAAAATAAAATAAACAATAGCAGCTTGCACATTCTGCTAAATTTCTCAATTTGTGTTCTACGCAAGACAGACAGTTTCATGGTTTAGGACGAAAAAGCTGGTGAATAAATTTTAAGGATATCCCCCAAATCCCATAATCCGCACCGGCCTTTGGATAGGAGTTACAGTAGTAGAGGATTACATCTAAAACCAGTGTAAATCCATACTAAATTACCCCATCAATATCCAGTCTATTCCACTGAAGAAAAGCTTATACAATTTACAGATTTGTCTTATGCAAGACAATGGTATGTTCAATTATATGGCTTTCACTGAACTTTCGTTATTTCGTAATTTGACTGTTTCCATATAGGCTGCAGCTCTAATCTATTATTTGCATCAGAGGTTGGCTGGGGTTGAAAAGGTCTTGTGTAAGTGTGGCAGAAAGGGGCAAAAAGGGTCTGTTTGAAGGCTTGGGGGGTGGATTTTGCAAACCGGTACTGCTTGCTTTTGTGCCTTTTGTTTACAGCAGGTTGTTGTGAGAAGCCGTTTGAACAGCATTGGTAGAAGATTGTGCAACTGGCCCATTTGCCCTGAGCAAATAGCAGCCTTCTGTGAAGGGGGCGAGGCCTCATACTGAGCCTCCTCTTTTTTCCACTAGTGTCATCGCTTTTAATCTCCTTGACTCCTGCACAATTCGTTTCGAATTCTTATTGTGCAATGTGTTGATAAAGTTTTCAAACAAAAGTAGCGCACAAAACCATTACAGATGAAGCCGATGTTTGCCCATGACTCACACCGTGCCCATTATGATCTAATTATGCAAAATCACGTTCCCATTTATGGAATGTCTCTTCATGAATAATCTCAGGCATCGCATGAGAACTTCTAAAGGTCAACACCAACAATCGGCTGTTTGAATTAATGTGTGTAAATGTGGACAACAAGCTATGTTGAGTAACTGGATGATGGCTTGTAAAGACCTGCAAAGTTCATTTACACATTCCAAAATCTCTAGAACACCTTTAAGAGCTGCAGATAAGAAACACTGTGGGTCATTGTATTGCATTGCAGGAATTGTCTTTACTATTATTTCTTACGTTTTAGTATTTTGAAAATGAAGCCTAATTAAAAAGGTTACAAAACACGCAAATACTTAAGATCAGCAGTATTTTTATTTCTCTAATGAAATTAATAATGTGACATCGGTCATGTGAACACCTTCATACAGACAATCAGATGTTTTTGCTTCCATTGATACACAAAATGCTTTTTGGAATATTCTCAAATGATGCTCAAATGGATTAACAAACAGTAAGATTTGTAGAGAAAATGTATGCAAGATAGAAGCATTTCCACTAGTGGTTTCTATTCCAGAAATAGAAAATGACAGACATAGGATGTAATGATGGAAGAAGACCACAGAAAGCCCAGTGGTGCTGAATAATCATCTGTATTGAGCATAGCTAACAGACAGAACAGGAACAGCTGGTGTTAGAAGTAGAAGCAAACCTGACCTTTCCATAGAGCGGGTCCCTTCTTTATTAAGAACAAACAAAGGCAACAGAGCAAAGACGGGAAATGGTACATTTGTGTCAATATATCTGAGGGCAAACACACTCATATAAACAAGTGTCCCTTTCTGTTATCAAAGGCAGAGGGATGTACAGGGACTACTAGGAATCCGTGTTTACTGACCGTCCAGCGGTGTTATTGAGAAGTGATCTTCTGATTCAGATCATGGTCAATATTTCTATTCAAATTTTAATCTTGTTGCCACTTAAGCAGCTTTCCATAAATATCCAGCTGAGAGTCTGAATTAAAACTGGTCCTTGGGTCATCATGGATGTGAATGTGTTTTTTTTAGACAAAAAATATTTCTTCTATTGAAAAATCTTCTGAAACAATGTTTTGAAGGCCTGTTGAGACAAAGTAATCCATACAGGATGGAATTCCTCTCATTAATTTGTCATTTTGAGTCAGGCTGCATCCTTCCTTTGTCTGACTACTGACAGAAGCCAGTAAAACTTCCCATAAACAGAGCTGCTTTTGAAAAACGACGAATTTGAAATGTAAAAATGTTCTTTTCAGCCGGCACTGTGATTAATGCAGCAGACCACACACTCAGTGGGTGAACAAGCAAAGGAATTTTTCCTTTTAATGAGCATCTCAGGTCATAACAAGCAGTTTCATTCATATTCATGTTTAACTGTCTACGCAACCAGCCTAATGTTATTTCACATCAGAGGCATTTCTTCAAAGCTAACAGAGGTGTTGTCAACAGACCGTAAATCTCGAACTTTAATGATTTAAAATGAAAGAGCTTCTTAACATTAATAATTATCTCTCCATATTCCGGCGGGTCCATGGGTTGATTGATTGTGGAGATGCAGCAACTGTTGCGTGATCATAAACATTTGTGATGAGATAATAACCCAAGTTACAACAGCGATTGCATAGCAACTATTTTTTCTTTCCAGTATTACTGGAGCTAGCATATGTATAAGAGTGTTGCAGGCCAAAACTCAATCAGTCAATTTAGACAGTACCGGAAAATCAGTAACACTGGGTAAAAAAGCTGTCGAAGCCTCATTATCTCATCCATCATTAATTACTCACCCTCATGTTGTTCCAAACCCATAAGACCTTCTTTCATCTTCAGAACACAAATAAAGATATTTTTGACCCTGCGTAGAAGGCCATGCAACTGACACATAGAAGGCCCAGAAAGGGAAGTAAGGACAGTGTTAAAGGGGTCATACAACGTTGCTAAAAAAGAACACTATTTGGTGTATTTGGTGTAATGCAAGGTGTTCATGTGGTTTATGGTTCAAAAAACACATTATTTTCCACATAGGTTATATTATTGTTTCTCCTCTATGCCCCACCTTTCTAAAACACATCGTTTTTAACAAAGCTCATTGTTCTGAAAAGCAAGGTTTACTCTGACTGGCAAGCTATCCAGTGCGTTGTGATTGGCCGAATGCCTCAAGCATGTGACAGAAATGTTATGGCCCTAAACACTGTGATGCCGTGTGACTGATAGGTAGGATAAAATATCAGGACACCGGCATGATGAGACAAAACCAATAAAACCCATTACAAATGAGGTATTTGTTGCATCCAGTAGGGATATAATTACTGATTATAATGACTTATACTGTAGTTTTACACGTTGTGTTGTGTTTCGCGCTGCTTAAACATAAAACCATATCTGCATTTGTGATCAGAGAAAGAACAAACAACAAGCTCTAACAGTTACTCAACAACTCAAAACTTACGTTTGAATTATCAATGGCAAATCCTTTAATGTTACATATTTAAACATACTTACAGACTGTGAGTCAGAAGCGCCAGACTGTCCTTGCAAAGTTTTAATTGCCCCACTTTATAGAAACCGGCATTGTAGGCTACTCTCAGAAGAAACAGTCCTTGTCCTCCACAAAATGCGCAGCACACACCTGAATTTTTGGGTTGGACTGTTCTGGAACAGTGTAAATACAACTTAACCACTGATTTGTTAGTTGTGTCCTCTTTTGGAAGGCAAAAAAACTTTTACACTTTTACAACGAAACACAGTGTCTCCACAACATGGACAATTTTAGCTGGAAGCAACAGTTCGAATTTAAAAAAACTTGTGATGTTTTTATCAGCTATTTTGGCTATTTTCATCATTCTGACGGCACCCATTTACTGCAGATGATCCATTGGTTAAATTTCTTCAAATCTGTCCAGATGAAGAAATCTTGAATGCCTTGAAGGTGAGTACATTTTCACATTTCATTTTTGGATGAATTATTCCTTTAAATTTGCAAAATAAAAGCCTAAACCATTTGCGTTGGAATTACATTAATAATTTACTTTGGCGCTAATGCAGCTGGCCAGGGGATTTCCAGTTCCATGCAAAGCAAAGCATGTAGGGAGTAAATGTTGAAATTTATTGTTATTTTGTGTTTTAAAGAAGAAGAAGAGGTTGAGACTAGTTCATGTTTAATGTTATGTTGTGCTGGGATTTAGACAGGTTTCTGTCATGTTGTGGTGAAGAGTGGAGCTTGTACTGCTGTCAGGATGGGATTTTGGGACATGAAAAACTATGCAGTATGTTGCTTTAATTACGGAGCAATTACTGAACAAATGTCTTCCAAGTCCAAACATCATAGACACATGATTGCTTATTTCATGTTGGGTTACATTTTAGTATGCTAAACCTATAGCATTTCATTCAATTTAGTTACACAAATTTGAGTTCACGGCTTAACTGAATGACAAAAAAAGAAAGAAAAAAAACATTTCTCACATGCAAACCATTGTCCAACTGAATTAGGCTCAGCTAACTCATTTGTTGGCCATATATTTGAGGAAAAACACATCCCACAAACAGGAGACATCTAGTAAAAGATAGACAGTAACTGAGTGTGCTTGGCATCGGACCTGAAGAACACAGGAGAACAGGGAGGATACACAGTGTAATGGAGCACATGCAGGATCCCTGCTTTGTGTCCCTCAGCCTTTGTGCTGAGCGTTTGTTTGGGTAGGACAGGATGTAGAAAGACATCTGGAGGAAATCAATCCAGTGTTTGCTATACCCATCTCCGGGACCTTTAAGGGTTTCTTCTGCTTGGATGGTCACGAAGAAGACACCACTGCCTCTGATTCTCAAACATTAGATATGCTCGAGCTCAAATATGTCCAGTCTATCTCAGTTTGGGATACTGCATGACCCAGACATCTAAGAGACAAGGTTTAGCAATACCATTAGTCAAACCCTTTCAAAATAAAGAGCAGGCATAACCTTTGGAGTTCATGAACCTGTTTAGAGGTAACTGGGTGAATGACATGAAAATTGTACTTTCCAGTTAATTCATAAAAATAAAAAAAAACATTACCTTACATTATTATTTTAGAATGTAAATCAAATTAATTTTACACATTTTTAATATAATTGTATGTAAGTAAAAATTCTACGAAAGGATAAATATCTGGATGATAAAACTGTCAGAAATTAATGAAGGCTTGGGACAAATAACAATGTCTTCTGTATGATTTTTTTTTAGATTTGTTTCATCAATTAAAATAGTTCTAACTATAAGCCACAGCAGAAATGTTGCACATACTAAATTAATCAGCATTTTTTAAGGAATCAGCTAAATGAATGATTTACTGGCTCATCACCTATTAGTGATCTTAGTTACCTATTTAAAGTATCATTTCATTTTTTAATCATTTCGTATTGTATTCTACTGTAAATATATAATTTGAAACATGAATCTCATAACCTTGTTTATGCAGCTATTATTGCAATGTAAGTGCATCTATGCCAACTCTGTGCAGCATTAAACATCTCAATGCCACTTCAGATGCTGCTTCTGTCACACCTAGGCAGAGCAAAGATTCTTTTTTTTTAATTCAGATTTCATTTGATTGCTGACAGCCATATAATTTCTTGTTATTCTAATAAAATGTATTAAAGTTATGAATTTGACATTAAAGATTATGCATACGTAATGGTTAATTAAAATAATGCAACACACACACACACATTTAGGGCTTTAACTCATTTAAACTAAATTGTTAAAAGTTTTATCCTTTTCCTTACTCTCTTGTATGTCATTGACTGAACTAGCAGTGGATTTACACAAAAGTCTTTTAGCATGGCTAACAAAAAAATGTGTTCTATTGGTTTAAACTTGTGATTAAAATGTAGCTTGCCAAGCAATACAATATTTAATACAAGCTACTAACAAAAGAAGCTAAATACACTAAAGAAAAACAGCTCTTGTTGATAAGTTGCACCACAACTTTAGTTAGTTTTCTTGAGTGAGTGAAAGTCTAATTAAAGAGTTCAGGCAGAATGTAAAACTAATAAATCTTTACGTCTTCTGAATATGATCCAAAAGTTTGCTGTTACTCATACAGACCAAGACACGAGCACGGTGGTCTATTACGTTAACTCACTTTCTTCCATCACGAGCATTGCAGGAGCTGGCTGGCATGTTACATTGCCTTCTTCTCTCACCAAGCAAGTGTCAGAGAAGCAGCAGGGGAATGTCTCTCCTCCTCGGCCAGCTCCGGCTGTTTCCATTTACCTTCCAAACTGATGAAAATATTTACTCCTGAAAACCAAGAGGATAATTTTCCTTCTCTGACTCTGTTCCAAAGGCATCTGGACTGTGTTAAGAGCTTTTGTGTGAGTTGGGAACAGACTGAGTGTGAAGACAAAACCTGAAGAATGTCTGCGCAGTTAACTCCTGAACCCAGAATGACCCATCATGACACTGATACATCGTTGTTTGCTTTGCTTTACCAAGAAATGGTGCGTATAATAATACAAACACTGTGAGATATTCATAAAAGGCACTGAGTCACCATTACTTCAGCCCTCAATATCAAAAGATCCTTCAGAAGTCAATATGCTGATTTACTGCTCAAGACACATTTGTTATTATGTTATCATCAATGTTGAAAAAGAGACAGGATTGTGAGAACATAAATTACAATCTTGTCACGTTTGATCTATTTAGTGTCATTTAAAAGTAATTATTTAACCAATAGATTATGCATAATAATACAAACACAGAGATATGTTCATAAAAGGACTTGAATTGCTTTGAGCACACAAAATAAATTGCACTGGCAAACTGAATCGTTAAGAACGCAGAAGAAATATAGGGTTTATACTAAGTTCAGTAACTTGTTAAACTATGCAGTGCTGGCGCACAGACGCTCCTGATGAGCCTTTTCTCTGTTCCCATCTATCAAGTACAGTGTGTTCAAAAACACACAGGCCTCGTCCCAGCTCCAGACTGCACATACTGTATGCCAATTCTCCTTTGGACTGCACAGCTGATATTTAATCTAGTTTGTTTTGTTCTTCTCAGTATGGAGAGACAGAGAGTCTCATTATCCATATAGGGCTATGCTCGCCTTTGTCCCGGCTAGTTCAGTTCCCATAAAGATTTGATTCGTAGCCTCATTTCATTTCATTTCCCCATTGTGGGAAATTTGGCACTCTGTAGCAAGCGTGTTGCAGTCAGAGAGGCAATTTACATAATGAGTTTGTTTTTTGTGTCAGCAAGAGCCGTCGGAAAGCTTTCGTCATCTTGTTTATAGTAAAACTAATCTCATCATCAGCTTTGGAGTAGAGACAAAGCAAATACAGCTCGTTTTGGTCTTTACTCCTCATATGGCATGTACAGCCTTGTGTCCCGAGCTTATCACGACTCAGCTGAGATCGAGAGCTCTCGATTTGTTGAGTGAGAGATCTGACAGGTCCAGGGAACAACAGCGGGTACATCAACATGCCGACGACCCAGGGTGGTGGGCACGACAGATCACGCCGCAGTCTATTATTGTAACTCATTAGCATTAATATTGCATGTTTCCTGCTCTTAATTACCTCCACTTACATGCTAACATAAAACCTGCCTCTCAGCACTCACTTCATACCCAATCCATATGACCTCAACAACTACGAACCAGTCACTGATCCCGAACAGAGCTCTCACGAGTCCACGTTTATGGAAATAGCGGCTGTATAACCCCTGCACACCTTATATATATATACCTCATATATATATATATAGATTAATAATAGATTTTAAGAAGTATCTTATGCTCATCATTTTTTTAATCAAAAAAGAGTAAACACAGTATTTTATGAAAATATTATTACTATTTAACACACTCTATGCTTATTTGGTGCTCAGAAACATTAGTCATTATTATTAATGTTGAACAGTGATACATTTTTTCCCAAGAATTCTATGATGGATAAAAAAGTTTAAAAGAATAGCATTTATTTGGTATAGAAATTGTTTGTAGTATTATAAATGACTAAATGACTCACGTTCAATTTTATGCATCCTTACTGAATAAAAGAATTGTTATTATTTCTCCATTTGTTAGATGGATTCATGGGGACATTTTGCTTCCTCATTTTAAATATGTGGGTTTATAAAAACATTTTCCATGGCATATTTGATTAATCATGATTCAGACAGCAATTAATATCAAAATGCAAAAAGTTAATACAGAGGTATTCCTTGGCTCAAGCACTACTGTGGATAATCTGGCTAAAAACAGCTTATAGACACTCACATTGTTCTACCACAACACTTTCTGCCTGGTCTTCCCTGGCATCCTGCCATAATGCCTGTGAAATTATTTCTTTATCCTTATTTTACACTGTATTATTGGTGTGAATCTCCACTGTTGCAGTACAATGCTGAAGGCCATTGAAATCCCGTTAATGTGTTGCAATTAAATTCTTTTTAAAATGCTAAGCTCTCCCTCCCTTTGATAATTTAAGAACAGTTGACTCACTCTTGATGACTGAAAGGTTTAGAAGGATTCACGCTAACGGACTCAAGACGAGTGTAAACTGTAGGCCTGCGCTGAGTGGCATTAATGCATTTTTAAGAGGTTCCCCTCCTCTGTTTCTTTTCCAAATGGAATTATACCCACTCAGTGCTTTTTGAACCTGCAAGAAACTATTAGCAAAACTCAATGCAATATTGCGGCAGACGTCGCTCTCACCATTTAACCTCTCACTTAGGCATCATATGAGAATCTCAATACAGCTGCACATTCCAAACCTCTTTCTTAAGGTCATACGGTTGTAAGCAGTGTCTCAGAATGACTGTACTTTTATTTTCTCGACTGAAGGAGGGTGATGTGGGGAACAACCTAAGCCACCACATCACACTTTATTTCCTCAGGCTGACAGGATGAGCTCTTCCTCATCACAATTGATTGTTGATGATAACACTTACCACATCAAACACTTGGTATTTTCTTGGGTAACTGGATCCTGAGGAACATGGCGTAAAAAAAGACGGCATCACTACAGCACATGGGAAAAGTTCACAGTAGAAATACAGAAGCTGCGTGGAAGCTTAATAATGGTTCAACTTGGCCTGTTTGAAATTTGATGCTGGTTAAACCATGGAATGTTTACAAGAGCGTTTTAGTGGTTCTGAATGTATTATGTCTTGTAAACCGTGAGGATTTCAAAATCTTGCCACTTGAGATTTTACGAGTCTAGCATTAGATGTCTAGGCAACACTTCAAAAGTCCCTGCACACATCTGTGACCAAACCACAGCCGCTGAAGAGGAAAGACTCGTGATTGAATTACCGTGGGGCTGTTTGTTTCACAATCTGCACAAGGTAGCCCCAGACCTTCCTGACATGCCATATATAAACATGTTTCTGCATTCAAGAAATAATAAAAGGTAATTCTGACACTGTCTTACTATTACAATTTTATTTCTCACGAATACTACTTTCTTTCTCAAAAGTGTAACCTAAGGGGGAAGGATCATTTGTCATTCCAATGTTGTTCCAAATCTGTATGGTTTTCGTTTTTCTGCACAAACATGTTTTGAGAAATGTCTCTGTGGGTTATTATACATTCGGATACTTAGCTGCATGTTATCTTCAGTAAATGAACATTTATTATGGTTTAAATTTACACTAAATGCAATCATTTTTTTTACCCACTTAAGTACTGTGCATCTTTTTTTTGTGCATCAACGATTGCATAATTAATTATTGTTTTTGAAATACAGTAAAAATGTATTACCAAATGTACAATTACACATTTATGGTAAACTAAATTATACTTTTAATGTCATTTCTAATGAAACTTTTGCCATATATTTAAATATATTATCATTTCACGTCTGTAATGAAGAAGTTGCAATTTAGCACATTAAATGTATTGAATTTGTAACATTGTATAACAGACTCCAGTGAATTATATTACACTAAAATTATAACCAAGTACTTTACATTACATGTGCTTTAGTAGACATCTCAAAATATGTGTATTACTTTAAAGCACAACAGAATATTATAGTAATATTATATTATCTGCACATTTTAAAAATATGCCTTTAAAAATTTGAAGTACAAGCACACATTCAATACAATTAAGCTCCAAGTTACACTATATTTTAAGTCACTTTGTTACAGTATAATTATACATTTAATTAGAGTGATATGAATTAACATTACTATATAGGGATAGGATTCAGGTTTGGTTTAACGTTACTTGCATAATAATGCATAACTGATTGTCATTATAATATTAAGTACATGTAACGTGTAACAAGGACACCCTTAAAATACAGTGTTACCAACCTCCTTTCTTTTTCAGAAAGATATCCCTTTAAATCTCACAATTTTATCTTTATTTCTTATTTTTTACCTTTTTTCATTTTTACTCTGAGGCAGAAATGGGCTTCCAGAAATAGTTTATTCTTGTGACTGAAATGCTTCTTGTGTGGTAAACCTATAACTTACTTTACACCTTTTGGGCTGTGTATAGTACACAAAACTTCCCTATTTCATGATTGCTTTTGACAGTCATATTCATAGTTAAAATTCAGCCACACTTATGATGTATCATTCCTCTCAAGGCCAGATTCACCAGTATTTTTATTTTCTTCCAAAGCAGCTGGTGTATGTGCAGACTGTCTAAGGAGAACATACCTGTTTCTGGCTGAGTTGTTTTGTGTACAGAATGATCAGTTGGCTTTGTCTTTGCTACTGGCAATGAGTCAGCTAATTACGGTGGAAAAGAGCTCTGTTAGGGCTCTCAAGCTAGAACGACCTCAAATAGCCATGTTCTCTGAATCACATGCAAACACAACACAAATAGCGTCCAGTGTGGTCTCAGTGACACCTGTTTATGTCATAACAAAGGAGAAGTAAATATTTCCCATGGAGATTAGGGTGTTTTACTCTAAAGGGAGAGGAAGAAGAGAAAACCTGTTCTGTTCCTGATTAACAGCATGACAAAAACACACATCAGATACTGAGTCATCAGAGAGATATTTTACAGTCAAAGAAAAAATGGTTGCTGAAAATAATCCGTCTTTAATGTTAAATCCTCAATCCGACCACATCTGAACTCCAAACCTGCAGGCAGCAGCTGCACCATCTATTATACACAGTCATGAATTCAGGCGAGCAGAACAGGAATGAAGCATACTGAAATATTCCACACTTCTTTTGTGAAACTGTAGGAACCTCAGAATACTTTTAATCGACACATATTTTAGACTTTGATCACTAGCCCACAAAAACACTAATTTCTTTTTCATTAACACTCAAAAAGTACAACATGATAAAGCTCTGATATTTTAAGCATGAAATACAGCTCACATTCCCTTGAGTCTATTCTAAACAGGGCTCTCTTTTTCTGTCTAGCGAAACAGGTGCTCGTTCAATTACACCCATCCAAATTAAGAGCGGTCACAACCAATGAAACAGGGACAAAGTTTTCAATAGCGACTTACTTAACTTTCTATGTGGGATAGCCATATGCAGCCAATGAGGAGATTGTATTTTGTCACACAATTGATGTTTCAAATACAATGTGGGAGTCGCTGTCTTGTGTGCCCAGCAGGCTATACTGTTTGACGAAGTAAGCTAATAGGCCGAATGACACGGTGAGACACAAATTTATTTTGTGCGTCATAGCCATATGTTTTCAGCTCTTTGTGCATTACCCTTCTGGTTACATTAAACAAACATCTCTTTCCTAGTAAGATCTATTGCTATTCTACAAAGGGCACCACCACCACTCCCATGTCTTTCTCTTTATGGCGATGACTCATCAGCACATTAACAAATATGAACTGCAAATATGAAGTTCAAACCCACCGATTCCTTAGTCACAGAATTTTTTTTTATGTCAAGGGGAATAAATATGTAATTGTGGTGGTTGACATATTTGCAGGAAGATGATACATCTAAAACATTTTACTAAGAAAATAGGCATATAGTGCAGCAGAATTAATGAACACAACATAACCCTGAGCCCTGAATGTCGAAATAGCCTAAGTTAATCATTGCCGGGCCATGTGTTTTGATGAAGAATGAAAAATATGAATGCAACTTCCTTGGATTTCACAATGACAAACATTTGGAGTAAATTGTTAACATTTGAAAATAATACAAAGGCAGCAGTTTTACATAAGCGTTATTTATAATGCATTGCGTGCAGATTTGATTGCTAAGGGGAAAGGAAAAGAGATTAAACCAGCGCTTTACTATTCATCTGGAAGGTGAATGGCATGTGGCGATTGCTCAATCGTCGAGACTGCAATGAATGTGTCACTAGAGAGAGTCTGAACCGGGCGGAGTTCCATCTTTGGGAAGTCCGATTCATTTTAGCGAATCGCTTCGTTCGGGCGAAGTGCTTCAATAAAAGCGATTCAATGATTCTTTTGAGTCATCACTCAAGGGTTTCGCTAAAATACCTACAAGCGCGATATTGAGTGCGTCACTCACGTACGAAGTAAACCACGTTTTAGTTAAGCCAATTATAGCTGTGTTTGGTTTGGGATGTATCGACCGTGTTGGTTTTGGATTCAAACACCAAACAGTTTTACTGCCAAGGTTCTTCCATTCAGTGGAATGGTTAAAAGAATCTTCAGAATCGATTCAAGCGAATCATTGAAAAGAACCGATTCGCCCGAATCGGACATCAGCTTGAAGTAGAGCTAAGAAAACAGCATCAGTAATTCAGTGAGTCAGACAGCCTTTCTCTTTGGCTCAGATCTACACCGGGAATATTTCACACCACATAGCTGCCTCATACAGTAGGCTATATCTTGGGCTTCAATGTTGTTCAAAAAGCTCAAACGGACTGGCTAATGCAAAAAAAAAAAGAAAAAAAAAAGTGAAATCAATGGATAAGCGAAGCTGCAAACCACAGACACTTGCATTTCACATGCATTGACGAGAAAGTAAGTAGGATTGTTTTCCCCTTTCTGCAGCGTAGTGCACAGATGCTCTCCTGGAATATGCTTGCTTGAAATTAGCCCGGTTATATCAGTTTCAACTACTGCAGTTTGTAAGAATGAGCGTGCAGTTGCTTCAGAATCCGGTACCGGGAAGACAAGGACACAAGCGCTTTGACACAGACGAGCCCGTGATCAGATGTCCGCGGCTCAGCGAGTCTTCGGCTGATGCGGGTCTCCTGGGTTCCTCACCGGGATCCCCGGTAAACGGAGCGCCTCTGATCCTCACCTCAGCCCACCAGTGTCCCGCTCGTATCGGCCAGTTCCTGCTAGTGCCCCTGACCGACCGACCAGGGCTACACAGCGCATTGGACATGGACACAGGAGAGGAACTGCTCTGCAAGGTAAAGCAATGCATACTATAATGTACATGACCTACATAAGTATGATCCACTTCAGTCAACTAACACGTTTTATGGCTCCGAGACCCAGCACAACATAGAACGCAATGATTTTAAAGTTTCATCAATAATAATAATAATAGTACTTAACTTAAACAAATGATTATTATATTGTTATTTATATTATTTATATTTATTGTATAAATAGTATAGGCCTATATTATATAGAAATGTGGTAACAAAACAGAAAAAAACAAAAACAAATTATACTGTGTGATCTCAGAGATATTAACAAAAAAATCTATATGAATTTTTACATTTCAAAACTGTGATAACCATACACTTTCAGTAGGGAAGGGATATCAGAATTTGTGTGCAGATTACATGGATGCCATCTTATTTATATCTATAAAATCAAATGTGTGTATCAATACAGTGTGAAAATATTTGTGGATCTGTATCAAGTATTTGCAAATGCATCTACAATTGCGTGAGAAATATGGGGCTGACATGACACACAAAAGGCTGTATATGATTATTACTTCAAAAGACATTGAATTTTTCATAGTTTGTGCTTCAATCTTAGAGCATAACCTCCATTCAGCTCCAGTGAACTGACTTTATCCGGTCGGAGTTGTACAGTGGTTGACTTATAATACTATACTGCACTCTTTTTTTGTTTTTCCATCTGCAGGTGTTTGATATGGGTAATTACCAGGAGAAAATAAGAGCCTACAGCATGCTGTCAAGTCATAAGAACATTGCACAGATCAAAGATATAGTTCTTGGGGAGAGCAAAGCATATGTGTTTCAAGAGAAGGATTTTGGTGACATGCACACCTTTGTAAAGAGCAGCAAGAGGCTTCCTGAAGACCTGGCCTCCAAGTTTTTCTACCAAGTGGTATCTGCAGTGAATCACTGCCACCAGGTTGGCATCGTTTTGGGAGACCTCAAGCTTCGCAAGTTTGTGTTCTCAGACGAGAAAAGGTGAGAGTTATAGTTGTCTGTGTGAGAGTGTGAGAAAGCAAGAGTTTTTTGGGGCATGCCCGGTGCGGTACTGTACCTCGTGCATCAATGCTGTGACATTCACTGGGTGAATAGTGTCAGTTCTAGTTTCATTCACTTTTCGCTTCCTCACAGCGATGTGTCACATCGAAGGTGAATAGTGCTGCTTCCCTAAAGATTCAATGGAACAAACCTATTAACACATATTTACTCATGTTTCTCTGGAAGAGGAACCACTGGTAATCCGACCTCTGAACTCGTGTCCAGAGATATTTCTGTAGAAAACGAGAGTCCTCTGAATTACGCAAGTGAATTATGTGTTAAAAATAAAACTGACTGATTTGAAATATTTTTAACCCCAATTTTTTATTTTTTATATGTATTTTATTTTTGACTCTTAGATAAAATTACTTTTATACATTTTAACATGTATATTAAATATATTAATATTAACATTACATTTTATTTTATTTTTTGATTAAAACTATAAAACTTATGATATTTTTTATAATTTGTTATATTTTATTAAATATGAGTTCATATGTTTTTAGAAAAAAAATATTACTTATTTTTATTTTTCTAAAAAAATAAATATGAAACATTATTTTTTATATTTTAAAATAAATGCTTTAATTAGAGCATGTTGTGTTTTGGCTGCTAGACAGTAACACTCACTTGGAAAAGTTATGATTTTAAAATAATTGTGTGTCAAATTAATCCAGTTTATCCACATGGCTTGGGATTCCTGCATTCTGTCACATTACATTGTGTCTAAATGTTTTTGAATGCAAAAAAAAAAAAAAAACAGTGTAAATTTACCTTTAAAATGCATCTTTTTAGTGTCAACTAAACTCTAAACTCACCTAATTATACCAGGCTTCCTTAAAACCAATTAGTCAACTAGTCTGTCAAGCAACACACCAATTAGGTGATTTAGCAAATATGTTGTTTTTCACATCCCTCGATACATACAGTAGGTTTGCCATTTCTGGGCCAACATTTTAAGCCTGACCTTTGGGCATCAGTTTTCATTTGAGTTAATGTAAGCAGACAAGAATGTGTAAGAGGACGTAGTCACCCTTCTCTCATAGCAGCCAATGGGTGCAGCAAGATGAGTCATAGCAATGCACTCAGAGGGGAAACTCACCATTCAGGATCATACCCACACTCGACACTCCACTCCTGAATACGGCACCGCTCGTAGGTAGATGAGACTGGCAGACGGCAGACACGTCTGTCTAGCACAGACGTGACCAGGGCACGCTGACATTTGGTCAGACGAAAAGCGCAAAGAAGCATTTGTGCTTACTTTCACTTTGTTCGGCACCAAGCAGCGTAGTGACATCTTATGCAAACCTGCTGTTCGTAAACACTGTATCTTTCCGAATGCAATTTCCATAGCTAGAATAGCTTTTGCAAAATGCGGTTATGATGAGTGATGGATAAGCAACAAAAAGGCCGAAACTGTGACAACGCTGAGATACAGTGTGTGATCGCATACTCAAAGACACTCATTGACCTGGAATGTGTCTGTAGTTAGATTGTGAAACATACACACGCACACAAACAGGCTGGTTGGGCAGGGGCCGTTCATGCGTCACTGATGTAACTGCGCTGTTCATGGGTAAAAAAGCTCTGCCAGATGCCTTGAGCGTACGGCACAGGTGCAAGAAGAACACAGTGGACCTGCAGCACAGCGCAGTGCACTCATTTGTCCTCAGTCTCTCTTTCTGTCACACACACACACACACACAGGACTATGACTCATTCTCTCCACCTCTCTGGCAGAATGCTGTTGTGTCATCTGCAAACCCCCAAACTGAGACTGATAGCTAGTGATGAAACACAATAGCATGCAGGGCAGCTCATGTTTTACTAAAAGGTATACCACAGACTCACTGGTCATCAAGTCTACCGTTAAAAGTCCATAGGGATATTCCTAGAGTAGTTGGGATTTGTTTCCTATTGGAAATTGAGCTAAACTTAGCCCAGACTTTACAAGAATACATTACAGAGTGCTTCGGAATGAGAGGAAGTGTGTTTTTATTTTGTATGCGTGCGTTGTGGAAACTCTGGGGCGTGCTTTTGTTTAAATGAAGGCCGTAATTAGAGCGACTGTCTTTGTACGTTCTCAGCAATCTGTGAGCTCAACAAAAGTGACAGCGAGTTGTTTCAGCAAAGTGCACAATAAAAGAAGGCTTCAGTACATCACTTTGTTTAGCAGGGAAAGAGGAATATACTAAATCCATCATCGGCAGGTCCAGATGAAATCTGTGCCAACAGAGTTCTGCAGAAAGATATGCAGATTTTACAGAGCTGGATCACCTGTCATTTACATCACCCCCTCACCCCACATGTTTTATACTGGCTAATTTGATTGTGGTTTCAGATTTGTTAAAGTGTATCACAAGATTAACATATTTTACAAAGTTTAAGCCTGTTTGAAACTGTTAAATTTATTGAATCCAAGGATCAAATATAATCTTTTTATATTATTTGTAAATTAATATGAATATGTATATTTAAATGATTTAATTTAATTTACTTTTCAGTCATTTATGACCTGTCTTTAGAAGGCAGAATTATAATTTTTATCAAATTTAATGAATGTAAAATAATTAGTGCATCAGTATCTTTATATTAATTTTTATATTCACGCATTAAATAGGACAGCATTAAAATGTTCAAACATTTGGGATCAGTAAGATTTTTTCAAATAAATAACACTTTTATTCAGCAATGATGCATTAAATTGATCTAAAGTGACAAGAAAGATATTTCAATTTCAAATAAATATTGTTCTTTTGAACTTTCAAAGAAAAAAGCTTTCCACAAAAACATAAAGTAGAACAACTATTTGATGATGTTTCTAAAAATATTTCCTGAGCAGCAAACCAGAATGATTTCTGAAGGATCTTGTGACACTGAAGACACTGAAAATTCAGTTTTGCCATCACAGGAATAAATTATATTTAAAAATACATATTCAAATAGGAAAAGAGTTATTTTAAATTGTACTATATTTCACAATTTTGCCACATTTTTTATCAAAATAAAAATTCAAATTTGCAAAGCATTAAGAAATCTTACTTTTTTACTGACCCCACCAACTTTAACGTGTAAAGTGGCAACTTCAATTTGGATAATTCTACAAGTTTTAAATTAAAATTAAGTGTGGAAAATGTAAAACATGACCTGATCATTAGTGAAATGTAGCTGATTCTAAATGGAGTGTATACAGTTAGTCAGTCATGCCACAACACTATAACTCTTCCATGGCTGTACTAAACATCATGTGTTTGTTTTAGGACCCAACTGAAATTAGATGGTCTGGAGGACTGCCATATTCTGTGCGGAGAGGACGACTCGATGTTCGACACACACGGCTGCCCTGCGTACGTGAGTCCGGAGATTTTGAACGGCGGAGGGTGTTACTCAGGCAAGCAGGCGGACGTGTGGAGCCTCGGCGTCATGCTGTACACATTGCTGGTGGGCCGCTATCCTTTCCACGACCTGGACCCCGCAACCCTGTTCTCTAAGATTCGACGGGGCACATATTGCCTCCCTGATGGGCTGTCCTTAAGGGCACGCTGCCTACTTCGCAATCTGCTCAGAAAGGACCCGGGCGAAAGACTGACCACAGCGGAGGTCCTCATTCACCCGTGGTTCAATGGCAACACGCAGGACACAGGAAACGCAGAACAGCATGTCAACCTCAGAGAACAGACTGTGCCCCATATAGAAATGGAGCAGGACGAGGATCTTTTCTCCTGAGGAGACCAATATAGCTTGAATATGGACAAAAAATTGTTGGTTTTCTTGGTGTTTTGTTTTTATTATTTGGTCTCTTATATGGATTTTGTAATAGATTCAGAAGTATACTCACTCAAAGTACTGTATCATCTGTGTCAGGTTTAAGGACAGTGTGCATAACTGCCAGTCTATTTTGAAGTCGTCTGCTATAGTGAACCACTTTTGAGCTGTATGAAGTGAATGAGGCTGGGCATTATGGGTCATGTGATAATGAGAGAATGTGAGAATGTGGGCTTGGTGACTAACCTTGGCCTGTGGGCCAGACCGGTGGCTTCAAGATTACTGTCAAAACCAAATATGTAGGTTGACTCACCAATTGAATACTGCACTAGCAAAAGTAGGTGTCTATTTTAATAAGAGGGGAATGAAACCTAGAGGAATCTGACACATATACATATGGAGGACTAGAAGTGCAGCTTAAAAAATATAATGAAAGAAACAATTATCAATGTAATTAATTAATGTGTAGAAATGAGATTAAATGGACCAATAGATGATATATTGATAAATAGTTTTTAAATCAAATGTTCTTCTTTTAAAGCATTTAAAACAACAACTAATTGCTTTTCTTTATTCTTTTATTCTTTACACATTGGAAGCCAAAGGTGTGTATCCTAAAAGACTAGCGAAAGTTCATTGGTTGCTGCCATTTATGAACTATCCAATGATTTTTTCAAAGTTGACTGACAGAAGGATAAAGGAAACAATTGGCAAATGATTTCAGAAAAGCAATTTTCCAATGCTTTATCACATAAAATTTTTGAGTTGAATTGTTTTATTATTTATATTAATAATTAAAAGAAATATTTAGTTGTTACGTTTAAAATTGTAAACATTTTTTAAATAAAATACTAGTAATTATGTCTATATTTGTTCATTTTTAATAAATGTAATAAATTGATAATTTAATTCTTCACTTAGTTTTTAGGTGGCACTTCGTCTTACATGCTATAAGCTGTTTTAAATCACAGATACTGTGTGCTATTCTGACCTCTGCCTCTCAGAATTGCCAAACTGTACAAAAGAGCTGTTCAAAGGTTAAATGTCACATATTGACCTTTAAGACCAAAGGGGTCACCGTTACATACAGATGTTCAGGATGAGCTTCATACAGACTGATAGAAAGTGTTCATTTTTTTCTGCTGTATCCAGATCTCTCTAGTCCTTCTAGTCACAGCTTCCTTACTTGAATCCAAGCAACCTTATGAAAGCATGAGACTTCAGTATGGCAGGCCAGTTCATACTGCGGGTAAGATATAAGATGACTCAACAGCTGGGCGTTGGTGTAACAAAGAGGAAAAGGGCCATGAACCCATATTAGTGTGCGCAGACTAGTGTGCGTAGCTTTACTCTCACTTAAAAGAAAGGAGGACAGTACTACAATAGCACTACTATAAGGGTAGAGTGTCCTATAAAAGTTTGTTTTCTGCTTGCCCTCGTGTTGGGGGTTGTATGTTACCTATGAATCCAAGCAAAATGGTGATACGTGACGTTTATGCTCTCTGAAAGGCTCTTTATAAGCGAAGGCTGGAGGGTATGCAAAATGCCTGTCTCATGCATGCAACACATGGGGAAAGCTGACACGAGTACACAGAGTTCATATTGCACTGTGAATTATGTATTTGTGACACAAACCTCAAGGCTTGACTGTGAGGGTTTAACGGTTAAAATTCATTGTACAAATGAGCGTTTGTTTGTAAATATGTGCATCTTAAGTGTGTGTACAAAACTGAATAAAGATTACTCTGTCTTATTTACATCTTTGGTGCATTCTGTGAAATACATCTCTCTAGTGTAGCACAGTGCATTGCATGTAATTCCTTGTGATTTATTTTTACATTTCCAGACCATCAGAAATCACTAATAATTTTCTTAAAGTTGCAGGATGTCAATATATAACTCTGGTTTATTGAATAATTGCCCTTAAAAGTAGGATTAATTTCTTATGCATCTCATCCAATACCTCCATTGCTAATTCCACAATGTAATTGTATACCTAGCAATGGAGGCTTGAACCTAATGCAGTTAATAAAGAAGTTATTAAAGAGAAAGGAAGACAGAGTGATTAGATTAGGCATGTGTGATTTACCTGAGTCTGTGCATCTCTCTACAGTTTTCTCGTTACATCTCTACTAATCATGAAACTAAGTTCATCTCCTTCAAAAACAGCAGCCTTATTACCTCACTAGTGAGAAATGTCATGTAGCTGTTATGTTGCTAAGCTTTTTTACTTGTTTTACATGCTATACTTTATTTCAGTTAAGATTATGAAAACATAACATTATATTTAGTTTGCACTTAAGTATATATTAAAGCATATTATTTCTGTAATAAGTAGTTTTTTAAAAGTATGTTAAAGTGTACTTCTTTTTCACAAGGGAACTTAACCACTGGTAGTAGTAAAATGTCCTCTTGTGCTAAATTCAGGGCAGACCGAAAGAGAAAGCTTAATGTGCATTTTGACCTGAGAGTCAGGTAGCTCCGCCCTCTGTTATGACCTCACAGAGGCTTGCGTAAGTGACTGATTGGGTATCAACAGAGTAGCTGGAGCGTCTCTTTTATTGGCCGGCTGCCAGGTAGCGTTGCACGCCATGGATGCAATTGCCAAACATGTTGGAGCCGGCCTTGGGTGACGCTCTGATAAAAAGCACCAATGTGCTTGCACTACCCATATTATCTTGACACTAGTCTCTCTGAGTGACATTATGAGTCACTACCAAGTGTATGAGGTTGTCTCCCAATCAAAAGATGATGTGATGGGATAAGGTCATATTTAAGGGCCTGTTAGCAGCTTAGTTGTGATATGCAGTCAAGCTGTAGACGTGATGATAGATAAAGGGGTGTAAAGTGACTCTGTAAGCAACTTGCGTCACAACATGTCAACTGCACTGACTATTAATCTGCTTCAAGTGAAGGTAACGCCATCAGCCATGAACCTAAGCCTCTAAAGACTAGATTTCAAGATTAACAAGAGCAAGAGCACTCCAGGAGCCATTATGATGCACAGCTTATTACTGTAGAGCATTTCATCTTTTGACAGAAGCATTTAAACACAGATACTAAATCACACTTTCTGTTATTACTGTCAGTTACATTGCAGAGTCTACATTCCCACATATAAATAAGAAGCAGAGGTTCACATGATCAAAAAATAATCCAAACAAATTGTTTCGTATTCCATCATTCCAAAGATCTTCCATCTAAAACAACTTTACAACACTAATTTCAAAAGTACACTTATTTGAGGTCAAGGGAAAGGGCTGACAGGGTTCAAAAGATTATCAGAAGAACGTTATTTGTCAAATGTCCACAGTTTTAATCAGAGGCCAAGTACACATCTGTTATCGGTGCCTGTATTGCTCATTACTATTGTTGAGTTCAAGCCATTTTTAATCATATTTGTGTTCAGTTTGTGACATTTTTAATCATATTTGTATAACATTATATACTTATTCATTTTTTGAATTAGTTTTTATGTTTATATTTTCAGTATTCATTTAATTTTAGTTCACGTTTTAGTAATTGTAATGCTTTTGTCATTTTGTATTCGTTTTTCTTAAAAAAAAAAAGCATTTCTATGTAGATTAAAAAAATTGTTTAAGTTTTTAGTTTTAGAAATTTACTTAAACTCATTTTATTTCAATTAGTTGCAAGGGTTTCATTTACATTTTTCATTTAAGTCTTTTATTTATTTATTTATTTATTTCATCTAGGCTATATTTTACCTTATTCAGTTAACCAAAACGATTATAATAGTTTTAGTTTAGTTAACAACCACAACACTGACGACCATGGTTTATGATCATTTCCACATATCCGTCATAACAAAACAAAAGTAAAAGTAAATATTTACTAGGACCATTCATATTTGATTATTAGTGTTATGTCACACTCATGTGGAGAGGTTTGGTACTGCAACAATTACTTTTCCCAAAGAAAAACCTTTATTCTTGGAAAACAGGGACATAATTAAATTGGACGAAGGAAGGAAAAATCACTGGAATTCACAGAATAATTCAAGCATGTTTCAGATAACGAATTTCCATATTGCTAAAATACACAAAAAAGCCTGCACTTCTTATTATACATGGCAATTCTAAACCACCAGAGGCCAGTATTTCAGCAAAGGTTGCTAAAGTTGTTGTCAGGCCTGTTGAACAGATGGTCTGATGGTTCTCCATGCTAAGTGCAAGCATCTGTTTCACGGTCTGTTTCAGTATGTAAACTACATCAGAGCTCAAAACATTCTGCCGTTCACTCACACAAAATGAGACGCTTTACCCTGTAAACTCCCATCTAATTGAAGTCATTCGATCGCTTTCAATATTAATACAGTAGCTTGCTACATATAGACTACTGTAATTATGACTCACAGGGTTATACATTTTTAAAAATACCTGAGTGTATATCTAATCCTAAACCCACCCGTTTTTCCCAAACATACTTGGATCTTACCACATACGTGACGTTAAGAGCAGAATTGTCAGTTACTTAAGTGTGTTACACTTTATTTTAAGGTGTCATTGTTACAGTGTAATTATACATTTAAGGACTGAATAATATTAACTAATGTACTTACTATGGTTGGGGTTAGAATTAGGGTTACTTGCATGTAATTGTGCATAATTGATTGTTATTATAATAGTAGGTAACCTGTAACGTGTGTAACATGGACACCTTAAAATAAAGTGTTACTTTTTAGTGAAGTACCTGCAGTGGCGCAAAAAGTGGGTATGCGCCATATGCGGCGCATAGGGGCGCCTGCACCATGGGGGGCGCCAAATCGATGGTTATTTTTTTTTTTTTATAATAAAAAAAATGTATATTAAAAGTTATATATATATAAATATATATATATAAATTTTAGAGGACTAACAGGCGCCGGTGCCCTCATAATATTCCATCATAGAATTTAGACATAGAACCTCGCGAGTGGGTGGGGCGCCGTGAGCGCTGAGTAAGCAGCAGTAACGTTAGTGCGTTGTCGTTGAAACTCGAAAAAGATGGATAAAACAAAAAAGCTCTCGGGGGCTAAAAATAGAAAAAGAAAAATGGAAAAGGAGATGGCATGTCAAGGGATGCGACAGCAGCTAAATAAGTGATTGGTGAAAGGCAACAGATAGGATTTAAAATGTGACGTCTATGCTCGGAGAATATGTAAAACTGGAATATGAGCTGTCATTTATTCCGTCATCACCCGGTCGCTGGTGGCGCGCGCGCACAGATGAGACCTAAACAGCACACGTTGATATCTGTGTTTAAACTAAACTAATTTAAGCTTAGTCAGTTTAAACATTTAAGATGCAGAGGACGCGAGCTTGCGCGCGCAGTGAGAAGATTTGTGCAATGCCCGTCTTGGTAAGACAGACAGCCAGCTGAACGTAGGCCACTATATCAGTGCATTCTCTTAAAGTGACAGTCTTTATATTAATCGAACAGCAACAACAAATAAATCACTCACTGCTCTTGATTAAAAAGCTTTTGTAACAGATTGTTCAGTTTCTCCTTATGTTGGTTCGAAAGGCTATAATGGTCAAATGGGTTGGTAGTGATGCCCCCTCTACTCAGATGTGGAAATCATTGATATCTGAAGTTGTAACTCTAGAAAGATTGAGGGATTGTCGCAATGGTAAATTGCTCCTGTTTAAAAAATGGGAGAATATTTTTAAGTGTCTAAAGATTAAACGGTCATAAAAAAAAACTGGATAAAATTTAGGTACAATCATATGATGAAATGCTGTATGTAAATTGTCCACATGTTCATGAATATGTTAATTATTTCTTGTGCTGTGTTTTTGTTTTAATATATTTTTGTTTGTAATAATTAAAATGTTTAATAAAAAGAATATCTAAAAATATATATTAAAAAAAAATTAAAAAAAAGCTTTTGTAACTTTAATAAAGAACAATCTTTAATTTATAGTCAAATATGCGATGCTGTTTTACATTTGATTACTTTATTAAATTTCTGTACCTAAAAAAACTAATACTAGACCTCTTTACTTTTGTATTTATTTTTGCTGTTGCTCGTTATATTTTTTTTTAAATTATAGTTTCTCCATAAACATAGCACATACCGAACTGTACCGAAATGTGATTCTTGAACCGTGAAACAAACCGAACTGTGAAAATTTTAACTGTGCCACCCCAATAATAATAAGAATAATAATATATAAATATATATAAATATATATATATATATATATATATATATATGTGTGTGTGTGTGTGTGTGTGTGTGTGTGTGTGTGTGTGTGAATGTGTGTGTGTACATATATACCATATAATTATGGTAGGCCTACAGTGGCTGTCTGATATACTTTAAAATAAACATTTATTATTTAAAAGCCCATACATGATGATGTCCGACGCAATTACTTATTTAGAAGTGGGGGTGGGGGGGGGGCGCCAAAATGTTTTGCTGCATACCCCTCTAACACTGGATAGTTGCGCCCCTAAATACCTGTATTGAATTGAACGTCAGGTGTGCTTCAAATGGTATCACACAGCGTACTACTCATATCAGACATACGGAAGTAGGCTATTCCTTTATTTCAGTACAAAACTGTGAAAGTTTAGGCATTGTCTATAGCATCGTGGTTGATTGACAGGTAAGGGGCGGTATTTCATTGCATTCAAAACGCATGCAACCACATGCATGTGTACACTAATTCAGCAAGTGTTTCCCGAAAGTGAATGAAAGTGTAAAATTTTGAAACGTTTTGTACCCCATTCAACTTAATACAATGCAAACAAAGGCCTATACTTATTAGAACACTATACGAACACCCAACTACTTGGAATGTTTTAGCAAGCAAATTTTGGAAATGTTTTCAGGCCAACTCATAATGACAAAATGTTTTTTAGAGACAAAGAATCTTGAGGTAGAGGTTTAAAAATAGCAATTTTTTTCCTTTTCTGCTGTGTACAAAATATGTTTAAGGAATGAACCAGCTAACATTTCAAAAGGCTTTTGTCTCCTGCAAGGGACAAATAACATGGGGAATGTTGCAACAAATCTGACAGAGAGCTAATCTTCTAATAATCGCACTATGGTGCTCTGAATTTGAGCTGCATTACATTTGCTCTCCCTCATGAGATCGCGGTTTGTCAGAGCTCTGTTGGCTGGGTTATATCATTACCCCTCCTGATGGAAGTGAAACTTTCAGAGGAGCCATAATTTCGAAACTGCTCAGACAGATGAAGTTTGAGTCACACTCATCATTTTATTACCGCTCTCTCTAAATGTCATGTTCATTCCTGCTCAGTCATTCATCAGCCATCACATCTGTTAATAGGCCTGCTGGAAATCATGCAGTCTGTACATCACTGAGATGGTAACACTAAACAGAGAAGCTACTTGTTGAGCCTGTTTTCACTCACAACATCGACTGGTTTTATATTAACAATGAATCATTATAGTAATAGCAAGCTTAAGATAATATGTAGGTTAAAATAAACATAATAGTTAAAAAACGGTTTGAAGGAACATATTTTTGATTTGGTGTTGATGAAGGAGTGAATGTGTCTAATGGGAATGATGAGTGCATTTAAAGCAACAAAGAAAACAAATCTTTCTGAAATGATATTGATGTAACCTAATTGCTTTATGTGTAACCAATCTACAAAACATTTTTTAGTGAATAAACATTGGGAAACTCAGGGATGTCGGCTATTAGCACTTAATAAAATGGGTGATATTATGTACAGTTTTATTAGCATGAAAACAGTGTGTGGTCCTAACATGTTATTCTATCAAATGAAATTCAAAAAGAAAATAATTTTTGTTTTTAATATTTAAAGAGGGACACAAGGAGCAGTAAAGCAGAAACACACTGTAGCATAAAATGTTTCCTTGTTAGGCAGTAGTAACTTTCAAAAATATTGCTGTTTTATTCAAATAGTGTGCTCTTTACCGAGAGTAAATTGGACATGTTGGATGTATTGAATGTGACACAGTGGAGCAAGAGGCCTAAGTAGCTTATCTTCCAGGCTCCATCAGCAAATACCCAATCAGCATTTTTGAAAAAAAAAAAAATCTCCCAAAATAGGCAGAAAGATTAATTCTAATCAGACTTACATCACATGGCTTAGCTGCACTTGCCAAATATTGACCATTATATCCAAGCACAAGGCTGCTTTTGGTAAGGAAGCTGTGCATTTTTGGTGTAAAAATTAGTTAACGCCCAGCCTTGTGTAAAGCCACAGAAGAGAAAATCCAGGCTTGAGCAACAAGATTAGATTCTCAGCACATAACACCTATTGTGTTCTCTTCAAATCCCACAGATCAGCCATCTCATTGGCAGCCTTGCTGGTTGTTCTCCCTATACGACTACGGAGATGGGATGTGTTAACAAGAATATAAATAAATTCTGGCTGAAAAATGTAACTATAGAGAAACTGTAGGGCTATAAATTTAAAGTGAGGAAGTTCCTTGCCATTATGCCTTTAGTTGTTATACCAAACAATTTCCAAAATTCTACAGCTGTCAAAAAATCTATACTCGATCAATAGTAATATTGGTGTATGGGTATTTAAAATAGAACATGTAGAACATCAACACATCTCTCCTCACAGGCACCTTCCCCACTGCATTCAAGCAGGTTCGGGGAACCCCACTGCTCAAAAAACCTACATTAAACAGATGAATCTACATCCCCTCCAGAAGTTTGAGATCCGCTAGTGAGCTATGCCTCGTGGTACCATCACAGAGAGGCTCAAAATCACTTTCCAGAACATTCTTATTCACCCTTCCGGTCTGGTGGAATGATCTTCCCACCCCTATCCAGAATGCTGAATTCCTGACAATTTTCAAGCGACAGCTGAAAACTAATCTCTTTCAAAGCTACTTGACTTCATCCAAAAAAACAATGCATTACAATATATAGGTATTACAAGCTCTTCCTGTGTCTGTTTGCCTTTTTAAGAATAATCGCTTTATGTATGCCACAATTGTAAGTCAATTTGGATAAAAGCGTCTGTAAAATGAATAAATGTATATTTAAATGTTTGGACATTTTTCCCTTAACTAGTTTAATTTAAATATTAACTAATAATAATTATTAACTACTTAATAATTAACTATTATTCTTATTCAATGTCTTTGGGTCAACCTTTTCTGTCAGTAGTTTTGGGTAAAGATTAGAGGTTTTTATGATATTTTGGTTACATGCCAAACCGAACACACCTGATTCTAACCAAAAGTCATTAATTATCACAAAAAAAAAAAAAAAAAATAATAAAATAAAAAAATTCAATGCATTTTAATTATTGAACCAGATATTTTACATATAGCGTGTACATTTGTAAGAAAAAATGCAAGGATGAAACATACCTTCGAGATTTCCTTTTGCTATATGTGCTTTAACACCCCACTCCCTCCTGTCATGTCACAAATTAATTTTTAAACATGCAAATGCTCCATGTTGTTTCCTAATTAACATGATCTCATAAAAGCATTTAACACTGCAGGTTATATCAACATCCCCCCACCAAAAAAAATAATAAAATGCATATGCATCTGGCCTTCCAACCAAAGCAATTTTCAAAGACCGCAGGAGTGAGTCAGTGCATTGTTTTAATGATGAGAAAAAAAGTTTTGTTCCATTATTATGTCAGGGAGAATGCAAAACCTTAGATTAAGTTCTCCACCCACACAGAAAAACCTTGCATTGCCATTTTATTGTTGCTCTTTCAAATTACAGTGTCTTGCAAAATCTTTCAAAATGTTAGTTTCA
The DNA here is from genome assembly GCF_963082965.1 of Carassius carassius. Taxonomy (NCBI): domain Eukaryota; kingdom Metazoa; phylum Chordata; class Actinopteri; order Cypriniformes; family Cyprinidae; genus Carassius; species Carassius carassius. Next base: position 19,790,648 of record NC_081762.1, read on the forward strand.
ACTTTTTGTGACTTTGCACTCCTGTTTTAAACTCCTTGCAAAGTGCACAAGCGCTTTCGCCCATATTAGGTAATGTTAGCTTCCCCTTTCTTGTGGTTGATTCCAGGGTGTAAAGTGGTTATGCACACCTCCCTCCACCCACCACCGAAATCATGAACTGTCATTCTGATGCTGTAGTCGATTGTGAACTAGAGTATAAGGAAAGGCCATTACCCTATAAATGCAATAAAGGACATTACATTATCAGAAACCAAAGAATGTTGTATAAAAATGGACAAAACATTCAGAGGCTGCGTTAAAAGCCGTGACCCGTACAGATGTGTAACAGCATGAGATTCACATGTCAGCGGGTGAAGTAAAGGAGGAGAGTGGTATGCATGACCTCCTGCTGGAGAAGTTGGGCTACTTTAATTACATTTCAGCAGTGCTGCTTTTCAGAGGCATAGACCATGGTTCTGATCATCTCCTTCTGATTATTAGACCTTTGTAGAGACTCTGTGTGCTGTCAGGCTGTAATTATAAGAAGCTCAGATAGCTTTTTACATGTCATGTCAGTGCCTTACACAAAGCAGTTCCGCAGATCTCCTGGCATTAGGATAAGAAAAAAAAAACTTTGATGAGAACTGCACCAGCTATATAACTGAAGACAAATAAGGTAAACATGTAGTTCTTTTTTTAATTATATATATTCCGTTGTTTCTTTTATATTGCATTAACTTGCATTGACTCTCAACATTATCATTAATTTCAGCTGCATGGAATGAATGTAAAATTGTGTTAAATTTCATGGTGCAGGGAGCAAATTGCTTATTAACTGCACCATAAAAAGCACAGTGTGAAGACCGTATGAAGAAATGCCATGAAATTGTGAGATGTATTAAAGTTCACCCTAAAATTTAAATTCTGCCATCATTTACTCACCTTCATGTCACTCCAAACCCGTAGGTTTGGATTCTTGTGCAACACAAATGAAATTAAACCATTAAAGTAAAAAAAAAAAAAAACTGAAAATGTACTAACCGTAAGGCCATCCAAGATATAGATGAATTTGTTTCTTCATCGGAACAGATTTATTGAAATTTAGGATTGCTCAGAAATGGATCCTCTGCAGTGAATGGGTGCCTTCAGAATGAGATTCCAAACAGCAGATAAAAACATCACTATAATCCACAAGTAATCCACACGTCTCCAGTCCATCAATTAACGACTTGTGAAGTAAAAATCTGTGTGTTTTTAACAGTTTAAGGGGTAAGCTATTCCGTGAATGACGGATTTTAATTTTTCCTCCACACAAAGCTATCATATGGCTATAGAACACTTACAGCACAGAGCATGACCTGTTTAGAACACTTTGGCTGGGTTTTGGTCTTAATTTTTTTAACTTGACACCCCTGGTCCCCATTCACATAATGAATGGCAAAGAACAGCTTAGACATTCAGCCACACATACAGGTCATAAAGGGTTTGGAACAATTTGAGGGTAAATAATGACAGACTCTTTATATTTGAGTGAACCATCTCTTTAAGTACTGTGGAAAGTTGGTCAGAAGTGGATTGGCCTCATTGAGTTCAAAGATAAAAGGAACTTTTTAGAGAATGGGAGAGTGAGAACTCCTTGATGTGACTCATCCTTTCGGCCAAAAGCAGCTATGCTATAAAAGAGGCTTAAAACAAGCAAATATACAGCCATGAAGCTGTGATATAAATAAATCATATTCATTTTTCTCATGTTGTGAGAAAATTCCAAAATCAAACAATCTTATGGAACTTCATTTGTTTGTTATTTATATGTATCTATAGATGATAATCTGTTGCAGTGCTTGTGCCACTTCTTGCTCATCTAGATTACCCTCTTATGTCTCACGATATCTTTCTCCTGGGCCACAGGTCACAGCAGGTGTTCATTGATGTCCAGCAGTGTCCAAAGCTCTGTATCCCAGAATTCCCTTCACCTGTGTCGACTGAAGGTCCTTCATTCTCTGGGTGAACAGGAGGCTTCAAACAGCTGCTGCAGAGCTTTGAGTGGATTACTCTCATCTCTGTCTCCAAGTTTGCATCAAACTGAAAAGTGCTTCACACTTCCCATCTCCTGAGAGAGGTATGCTCTTAAGGCAAATACTGTTATGGACTTTAAATCTAGGAAAAACTATTCATATTCCAAGACTTTATTGTTTGAATAAACTTGATAGACTACAAGTAGATGTCAGTTCTCCTCAGGTTAACAGAGAAACCACAGGTGTTTTAATTCTTCTCATTAACATTTGTTTTGAGCATTTTTTGTTCAAAATACATTTATTCTTTGTTTTGAACAGTGAAGTATTTGTGTTGTTCAATAACTCACCTAATAATTTTTTTGTTTATATTTAATATTTTGTTTTCTAATGCTTGCCATTTATTAAGGTGTATTAAAAAATTTATCCTGTAGACTAATTTGTCCACTAACAATATCCAGCTGTGGACATAGCACTTTTATAATTATTTTTATGGTTAAAATAATTCGTGTGGAAATATTTTTTTTTTTAACATTTTTGGAAACAAAATGGCTGATAAGTTTGTCTTTCTAAAGCCATGGTAGATGTATACATTTTTTATATCATAAACACATGTAAATAAATAATATTCTAACACTTATTCACATAATTTCAAAAATAACACTTGATTGGGAATGACACCCATAAACATTAAAATCTATATCTATAAAAAATGATGAAGGCCTAGTAAAAAGTTTCCAAAATAGTTTTAATGTGATGTTTACATAACAAAATCTGTAAGTGTTAATTAAATAATAAACATAAAAATTCCTGAAGTAAAGAAACACTTATATATCTGCACATGCTGCTTATAAGTCTAAATAGCCTTTGGGACCACTGCATGTCTACAGTGATACTAAAAGTGATTCATCTTGAACAGATGCCTTCAGTATCACTCCTGACAGTAATATCAAACAAAGCTAAATGGCTTTTTGAAGCCCCCGGAATCGCTCTGTTTTCTTTAGACAAGAGTGTTTTGCTAGTTGATATTAGACTTGGTATTAGACATCAAGCTTTATGGTTTCCCCCACATGAGTTTCTTTGACATTACAGGGCACATGGAGGAGGCTGGAATGTGAAATTAATGTTCCGCTCTGATAGCTCTGACCCTGAGCTTGCTGTATTCAGTGCTCCAAATATTGATGTACTTAAAATGTATCCGAGGCAATCACCGATGGGCACCAGTAAGGGGCTGTAAATGAATCATTCAGGCAGCCCATGGGAAACTGAACAGAAGCAGTGATCAGACCATTCAGAGCTTACCTGCAGAACCAGAAACGAACTGGAAGAGACTTTGCATGGTATAATCGAGGAATGTATGATTCAGCATTTGGTGTTCGTCACAGTGGCTCCTGGAGTTCTCTTCACAATACTAATCAAAGGAAATTGGCCTGCCCTGCAGGTAGTCTGCAGTACTATATAGCTCTAGCATTCTTCTGAGTATTCAGAGAGTAACATGACAGCTATCAAAACACAGTCAGACAGGGTACACAGAGAAAGCAGCTTGCACACTGTTTGGTGGTAGGCGTGATATTAAGTGTCTTGTTTGTTCAGGGATATAAAATGTTCCCAGAATGAATCTCGACACTAATTTCATTGCGTTTGATAAACCAAGTGGCATCTGCAAAAAAATGATGCTAGACCATTTCCCAGAACCAGACATATTCTAGTTATTTTTAACCATCTGGTCCCAGGAACAATTTTATTGGCTGAAGTCAGTTCCCTTGAAGTCCTAGGAAAGTAAACACAGGTGTAGTTCATCACTTTAACTATGAATAGAATCCACTCTGAAAACTTTAACATTTTCTTTTAAAACAGAGAAGCTAGTTCTGGTATTTTTACTGTTTGTATCACTCGGCTCGGATTTGTGCAGTAACTCTTTCCGCAGGTTACATCATTACACTAGTAGGAGGCAACAAGAAAACTATCTTTGAGTGAGTCAGTGAATTAATAATTCAGCCTTTTCATTTAAAAACATTGATTAATTCAGCAATGAAAGCCGCGATTGTCTTTGAATCATTCATTTAATTGGTTTGTTCAAAAACAGTAATTAATTCAGGAAGGAAACCTCACTGCTGTGTATTGCTCGCACCCAAATAGATTCACATTCAAGCCAGAGATGATAACTCAAATGTTTTAATAATAGTTTGAATTCAATGAGAGTAGACAATTTGGAAATACTGTACACAACATAGTTACGTCACTCTGCGTGTGCACTTTGGCAGCAGTGGAGGAAAACAGGCAAGATGGATATAAAAAATGTCTTCTTGTGATTTACCATCAGAATCAGATGCAAAAAAGATTGTTTTTATTTTTATATAATTTATGGTTGGAAGCCATTAAACAGACGACCCTATCCTGCAGTGATCAGCCTATGTGCATTTGATGTAAACAATAGATCTGCAGTATATTTACCTATGCATTTTATATTAGCCCTACAGTTACAGCATGAAATAATATTTAAGGGGTGTTTACATGACACCTTTTTCAACTAAAAATGGAAACCTTTTTATAACACTCATTTACATGACAATGGAGTTTTGGGTGCCTTTTTCCACCTTTTTCTGTCACCATGTCATGACATTTTACAAACACCATAAAGCTCTATAGGGAAGTCCACACCACAGCTGTAAAGAGAATGACACAATCTTTCCAGCTGATGAACAATAAAAACATTGGTAGACCATCAGAAGGTTCATTTGAGCTTTTTTCATTGGAGGAACAACATTAGACAACATATCCGTCAATATTGTGTCTAAATATAAGTTGCTCAATAATAACATCTTGTTTATTGAACTGCAGTAGGCCTGTAAAAGCAATATCACACTGTGCTGCTGGTTTGAACGTTCAGCAGGACTGTGATTAGCTGATATACAGACAAACAACATTCTTCTGACATTGCTTAGGCATAATTGAAAAGCCCGATTTAAAATTACATAGATGCACACTGGAAAAAGCTCTCTCTGTGACTGATAGAGCCTAACATTTGATTCAAGCACTCATTTTAACAGTGTTCAAACACAGAGACAGCATCATTTATGCGGCTCCTTCATTCATTCTGTTATTGAAGCAAGAGGGAAACAAGTGACTAAGAAACAAGCTGTGGAGGGAGAATATGCTCCAGTTTATTGGAACCATGTAATTAAATGCAAAGCAGATTACCCAGTGAATTCATACATCAGTGAAGGCTTGATTAGAGCCTGAAGAATGTGACTATTGGCATTTCTCCACAGCCAAAATAAAGCTTTTTCACTCAAATTCTCAGATGTTTGGTGTCAGACAGGTTTTTGTATCTTGGCAACCATTTAATCTCCCCTTAAACACGGTGGCGTCTAAATAAGCCTCATTTCCCAGTGAACTACTCATAGGTATTGTCGTGTAAAATGATGGCTGCTAAGCTCGAGTAATGTCAAGAGTGTGTGTGCGTGTGTGTAAACATCCAATAACATTTAAATCACTTGTAGCTTTTATGTCAAGTTAAAGGGATAGTTCACCAAACATAAAAATACTGTCATCATCACTCACCCTATAATATTTTGATTTTAAGAAATCATTTGAATTAGATTTTTTTTAAGTGTATAATAATTTTGAACAATTTAAGAAGTCTGCAATTACTGTCAAATTTAATTTGCATATGCATATACTGAAACCAGATTGATCAAAATGCCAATTTAGAAATAATAATAATAATTAAAAACAAAAAGCACTGATTGTCTCTGGTGTCTCATAACCAAATGTGATGTGCAAAGTTAGAATTTTTATTTTATTTTATGTATTTTCAATATTTGTTTGGGGATATATATCATTTTGGAACAACATGAGAAAAAAAAATTATGTAAATTATCACAGAATCATTATTAATATTATGTGCAGTAAATCTGACCATTGTCTAGTTTCGTAAGAGATAAAACCTCAAATAAATAATATTATATGTTTGTAACAGGTAAAGTGGTTAGAAATATCGAAGCTCTTCTCTGTTGCTAGAAATCTTTTTCTATGATTGTCTTCCCTCAAGTCTATCAAATTTACCATTACTGTGAATATAAGAAGATGCATGAAAAGTGTCATACAGAATGCTGCTCCTATTTCCAATGCACATCTTAAGCTTTTCAAGCCATGTATGAAACCCACTTAGTGGCATCCATCAGCCTTGTTTAAATGCACTCATGTTCACAGTCCTCTGGAGTTGAGCAGAACACATTTACCACCAATTACCTTCCTCAAGTCATTTACTTTTCTGACATAAAACTTTTAACTCGCTCACCGTTGGGTCCTCTTAGCAGTAAAGGTGTAGCATTATGAATTATGGAGGTTTAGGCTGGAAGAGCTTTTATGAGTCAGACAAGAGAAGTGAGAGAGCTGTAATGACAGATAAGGCCAGTCCTCCACAGCACTTATCTGCATGATGCAGACCTCAAGACGCCCTCTTCTCTTAAAAGATTAATGCATAACCAATCCCTGTCTCAACACACACAAAAAAAGCACTGATTATTCCCAACACATTTAAGCTCACTCGCAAATACATTAGGCTGTTGTTCAAAAGCACTCAGCTGATCTGAAAGTAATGTGCAGTGGCCAGGGATGTGCAAAACGATATATTTGCTTAATCGACACGTCAGTGGGTTTCCTGAATGACTAGCTGACAACGAGATCTTAAGAAAGGTTTGTATAATCATGGAAGCCTATAACAAAGTTCAACAGTCTGTTCTGGAAGGAAAATCCCATCCGTTTTGTCCAGAGAGAAACTGATTTGAAAACATTTGTGTGTAAACCGTTGTAAACCTTTCAAACTGACCTATATTGAGATCCATTAATCAATGGATTATGCTTCTCTTGTAGCCATAATAATTTCATATAGTAAAAAAAAAAAAAAAAACATTTATTTGAAACATAAATAGTTTGTAACATTCTAAATGTCCCTACCGTCATTTTGGTCAAGTTAATGTGTACTTGTTAAATCAAAGCACTGATTTTTTTTAAATTGTACTGACTTCATACTTTTCAACAATACTGTATGACTCCTGGCTAGTCTTATACTAACTCTTATACACTTCCAGCCAAAACAGTAAGTAAACATTTTTTCTGGTTTCTTTGATGAATAGAAAGTTCAGATGAACAGAACTGATTTGAAACTATTTGTAACATTATAAATGTCTTTATCGTTTACAATATTTATTTTGCTGTAGGCCCATTTTTGATCAAATAAATGCGGACCTGATGTGCAGAAGAGAATTCTTCAGAAAACATAAAAAATCTTATGGTTCAAAAACTTTTGACTGTAGCTTTTAGTCATGTCCTAATGTCCTTTTATCATTGCATTAAAAATGATTAAATGAAGTACAGCTAAACAATAATCTAATGAATCTAATAAATATGTAATGTCAGGTATTCTGACATTACCTCCACACATTATCCTAATTCTAAACAGTTACCTACATCATGAAATATTTAATGCATCCGATCACAATGCTGACAAAGGCACCAGATATGATTAACATGCTAATGTCTTGTATTTTCAGACATGTCATGCTTGTCTCATAAAAGAGAAAAATCAACATAAATCAAATTAGAATAAGGCTGCGTCTAGCAGCACCACATGCGGTGACTTTCTATTGCACGCCGAGTGTTATGATGCTACCCGGCGTCACAATGTGGCCCTGGAATTTCCATTGCTTTGATTGAGCCAGCATGTACTCAACGCTAACAGTGATCAAAATCACACCTGTGTGAGTTTATTATAATACATATCCAGAATGAAAATATAACTCATGGAGTCTGGAGCTGTGTTTGGCATTTTTATGTCATCTTATTACGCTTCGGGCCATTTATTAATTATCACCAGCTTTAGAAGTAATTTAATCCTTTAAATTCAGTGTCATTACACTTTTTAAACAGCAGTTCTGAAGGACAAACTCTAAAACCTTTAAAAGCTTTCTAGAACATATTGGCACTCTTTCATACATCTACAGCGTAGGACTGAATTCAGTCTACCTTTATAAAAAATGTATTGATGTGGTTTTTTGTGACAGGGGAAAACAATATTTCATTAGTCCAGCAGTGGTTTCTGTGTTCTTCTGTGATAGCTTTTATGTTGCAGATCAAATACACTTTTCTAATGGAGAAATAAGATAAATAATCAAACAGGCCTTCCTCTTTCTAGCATGTTCAAAGCAGAACACAGACAGTAGGTAAAAGTTCAGTTTACTACATAGCCTGACAAAATTGCTTCATGACATTTTTGTCTTTCATGTGGAAGAACAATGGTAATTAAATACAAGATAAAAACTAAACTAAACTAAATATACCAGTTTATATTCAGCCACTTTAATGCATTTTAGAATAATAGATTTAGAACAATAATCAAAGTAATAATAATAATGCAAGATAAGCACTAAATGAACTAAACAGGTTTAAATTCAGCCATTATATTTGTTATTTGGTACATTATGTTTGGTAGACTCGAGAATTGCTGGCCCCCGATGCTCTCGTGTAATCAAGCAGAACTCATTTGCATTGAAGAACAGGTAAAAATCCCTCATGTAAATGTGTGACATTCAGACAAACACAAGAAGATTAACTGGGAGTAGAAAGGTACCTTTGTAACTGGGAAATATGTTTTTAATTTCAGAGACATCATTGTACTTCAATAAAGATTTATTTTTGGTCCATAAATATGTTGTTGGGGGAGGAAATTTAACTGGAAATAAGCAAGGGTGCATTTTCTGTCAAAACATTGTATTTATAATGCTTGTTTAATAATCTTGCTCTTCCCAACTCATATTTGGCTCATAAAATAAAACTCCCCCCAAATATGACGTAAGCTGAAACAAGCCTGAAACTACAGCAGCCTACACACTTGCACACTTACACGGCTTGCAACTGGAAGATTCATAAGTAGTTAGAAAGCAAACAGACTGCAAGTAACTTCCTTCCTCCTCGCTACTGCAGTTAAAACTGAGACCTTTAATGTCTTGTGAAAGAGGGACCTTGTATAGTGTTCAGGCCCTTAGCCAGCTATGAGGTCATTTGTCATGTTCAAAAATAAAGTTTTTCTCTGAATGACTAATTTGCCGTTAAACTTCTCTTATGAATGTATGCATGGCATGTATAATACAGTTTAGACCGTTTGCAAGAAAGTTTAGCGTCAGTGTTGTGAAGATAATCGCCGCGACATGCTGGCAGAGTGAATGCATCTTGAGAGAGTTGTTTGAGGGAGGGCTCGAGCATTATATCGAGCATCACTATTATAAGCGATTTTGACTTGTCTTTTTCACTTAAACTGACACTTTAGAAAGTTAATAAAGTAAGATGATGCAGTTTAGGGTCAGCAATATCTTTATCTTATTTTTAATTGCAATAGATTTGAAATAATTTCGTTTATTTTTATAGATTATTTTCATTTATCAGTTTTTGTTTGTTTTAATAGCAATATCTGGCAACACTGCATCGCCGGCACTTAAAATTACTGTAATAAAAAAAAAGCCTGCAGACAGGTTATTGGTGACACGCAAAAAAATATGATATTATCTGTCAGAAACGTTATCAATGCTGTCAAAAAAGTATCATTTAAAACTAGTACACAGATCTGTAGAACAAGTAGGTTACAGAATGAAATGACATACTGAATGCAAACACTAGCCATGAAGTCATTCTGTATGGTAGTTATATTTTCTCAAATCATGCTAAGAACATTAGACAATGTTATAAACTATATTGCAATGCTTATTAATAAAAACTATAACAGTTATATGTATTGTTCTATGAATAATAATCAACCGATACAATTATCCACCCCTAACTTCAGTAAAGCATTAACAAATTACCCAATAAATAGAGTATATGATTTTAAAATGATCATCCCTCCAAAATCTTTCAGAAACATCTACATGTCGCTCTTTTAAAGTGTTTATAGTGAGATGTATTTGTTGGGGTTATTATAGCACAATTAATAACTTCATATTTTAAAGGCTGGCTACAGCCATTCAAGTGTTAAAAGGATGGTTCAGGCTTAATCTCACTGGAATATTAGCATAATTTAAACATGGTTTAAAAAGGCATATTGTAAAACCCTAAGGATTATCAGAGGTATATCATTAAAGGACACGCTCTTAACTTGCATGGTAATTTGCAAGAAAACTGTGACTAAATTTATAATATTAATTAGATGTTATTATGAAAGCATCAGACATTACAGCATAAAGAGGATTTTTTACATAATGACTCAGGTATGAAGAGAATGATAATGAGATGAGGAGAAGCAAGGAAAAGATTTTCCTGTGGTTAAATAAGCATGTTTGATGAAGTTGATAAGCTATTTAAGCACTGACAAATGAGCTGCACAAGTTCACCTCAACCCAGGTCATCTGAAGTAAAGGTCTGCCAGAAAACCATGCAGCTATGAGAAGGACACTGAGTTTGTTGTCACTGGACTACACTTTTTAAATAGCTCAATTTATCTATTTATTAGGATGTTTATGCTTTATAACTCTTTTTAAAATATATATATTTTTGTTTCTTCTTAATAATTTTTGCAGCTACAATAATGACACTTGAATTTGTTGAATGATACTTTTAAATAATTTATTTATAGAATATATTAATCTACAATAATGACACTAGGATTTGATTAATGTCACAGGACTACTCTTTTTTAAATTAGTCTTTTTTATATACTGTATGTATGTATGTGTGTGTGTGTGTGTGTGTGTGTGTGTGTGTGTATATATTTACTGATTTGGGAGCATATGCAGCTTCAATAAAAACATTGGGATTCTATTGCTGTAATACTCTTAAATATTTCCATTTTCCATATTTATTTATTTAGTTAGTTAGTAAGTGAATTAGATTATTTCTGCAGAAACAATGACACTGAGATCTGATGAATGCCACTTTGCAAATTATTTTCATTTATTAATTTTAGGTTATCTGCAGCTACACTAAGGAATTCTCTAATAAATATGTATTTAATTATTAGGAAATCTATGCAACTACAAAAAGGACTTGATGAATGTAGCATGATTACTCATTTCTAATCATTTTGTTGGATTTTGAAAATCTAATCAGTGATGACAAACACTTGGATTTGAAGGACATCAATGGACTACTTATTTAATTTTATTTTAATTATAAGACTTTCTATTAATTATAGAATTTATCCAGCTATATAACACTAGAATTGGATGACCAGCACACACTTAATTATTGAATTATTACTTGGATTATTATTAAAATAAAAGTTTTTGTTTACATAATATATGTATGTTTACTGTGTTTATTTGTTATGTATATATAAATACACACACATTCATTATATATTTTAAAAATATGAATATACATTTATATATTTATATGATTATATTTTATATTATATATAAATATGTTTAATATAGAAACAAAATATTTTTCTTAAATATATACATGCATTTGTTTATATTTATATATACATAATAAATATAGACAGTGCACACTCACATATTATACAAACAAAAACTTTTATTTTGGATGCAGTTAATCATTTGACAGCATTATTATTATTACTTATTTAGTTACTTTAATTTTTTTAATTAGAGAATCTATTCAAAAAGGACAAGGGGATTTGATTAATGCCACTGGTTAGAACCATTTAAATTTAGCTTTAATTTGAAATATTTCAAAGATCTGGTGAACCATGAAAGTTCTCTCCAGTATCCATGGTCTATTATAATTTCGTAGTTCAAATCAACAGAACTGTTTAATTAAGAGGTCAGTGTGTAGAGGTTGCCATGGCTCCCCTCAGGAATTTCTCATACTAATTCTATTCAGCGTTTTTTGCACAACAAACTAAAAACAGCTCTACGCTCTTAAAAATAAAGGTGCTTTACGATGCCATAGAAGAAGCTTTTTGTCTAAATGGTTCCATAAAGAACTTTAAACATCTGAAGTTGTTTCACAAAATGTTCTTTGTGGCGAAATAAGGTTCTTCAGATTATAAAAAGGTATGAAAGAGATGGTTCTTTAAAGAATGAAGACTGAATGGGTCTTTGTGAAACCAAAAATGGTTTTTCTATGGCATCGCTTGAAGAATCTTTTGAAGCACTTTTATTTTTAAGAGTTTATGGGGGAAACTGCTAACTATACACAGCTCAGCTGAAGGAACAGGGCAGAGACCTGCACTCACAGCACAAAGAGCAGTGTCACAGAGTCAGATCACATTCAGAACATCACCGACTAAGTGCTCATTAGGGGGCTGTTGTCTCAAGCTGGCAAGTGTGTTGGCTTTCCAATGATTCACAAAGACCGTCTTGTTGCCTTTGTGGGCAGCCATTACTCACTCACAGTATGGCAATATGTAATTACTTCCCTGTTTCCCAGCATCCCGTATTTACTCAGAGTGGCCCTGTGGCAGTGTGATTGGGCTCAAATCATAAAACACTCTTTCCCTTGTAACATAACACGTCATCCATGGCGTATCTCAAAGGCAGGGCTCCTGTTCAGAGAGATAAGTCACACTGTGTTTCTGTGACATTGTGTTTCGACCCTTCGGATTGTCCATGCATTTCAAGTCTGTCCACCTGGTGTTTTCCCATAGGCAAAGTCTGAGGTCAAAGTCTAGTTTGGATGAAGCATTTGCTTCATGATCTCATGACTGAACGGCTATGAACTACTGCCTGTGGCATTTGTTAGGGCTCTTATTATAGAGTTTCGAAGCAGAGATTAATAAATTATTACCTACATGGCATTTTATGCCTTGTCCTTTGCTATATTTATTTAACCCAGTGTTAGCAAACTGTTGCTTTCAGCTTCTTTTCTACAGCATCACATCATCAAATTCAGTTCACACACTCAGAGAAAATTGTATTAAAATTCACAAGTGGGAGGACAATTAGAGGGTGAGCCAACTTTGGCAGCCTTGCAAATGAAAGTCGTGGAGAGTTTGCAGGGTGTTGAAGAGGCTCGGGATTAACCTTATTCTGAATATTAAAACACTACATCAAATGATTTCCATCAGATTTTTTTTTAAAAACAAGCTCATGTTTTCACCTGTAGCTTTCCAACTCCACCATATTACATGGCCTCTGGTAATTTATAAAAAAGTTACATTTATAAACATATGGAAAAAAACAGAACCAGTATCCATCTTTTTCTAACCAATAAGTGCTGTCATCATGGATTTTCATGCTTAAGTCTTATTAAAGGTACAGTTCACCCTAAAATTATGTCATTAATTGCTCAGCCTTATGTTGTTCCAAACCTATAATACATTTGTGCACCTTCAGAACACAAAATATATTTTTGACTAAATCCGAGAGCTTTCTGACCCTGCACAGACAGCAGCACAACGACCACATAATGTGGTCCACATTCAAGGCCCAGAAAGGTAGTACTAAGGACACTGTTAAAAGGTGTAGGACTGACACGGAAGAGAAGAAATTGTTGAATAAAGACAGTATTATAGTCGTAAGTATTCTCTTAGCTTCATAAAATTATGGTTGAACCACTGATGTCACATGGACTATTTTAAGGATGTATTTACTACTTTTCTTGGCCTTGAACGTGGTAGATGCATTGTTGTCTATGCAGGCTCAGAAAGTATCTTAACTAGTGTATGAATGTCTTACAGGTTTGGAACGTCATGAGGTGAGTGATTAATGGCAGAATTGTCAATCATGTGTGAACTATCCCTTTAAAAACCCATGTTAAAACAGGGTGAAAGGGGTCATATTATGCTCTTTTACAAAGTCTTGATTTTGTTTTGGGGGGTTTATCTTCTTTTGAAGTGGATTTTGAGCTTTGAAACTTTGCAGATCTTTTTTTATGCTCAAACAGCAACATTACAGACTAACTAAAGTTGAAAAAGTAAAAAAGCATAATAGGACCCCTTTAAAAGATCTACTAAATTAATTAAAAACAAAACATTCTGGACGCATCATGTCATCAGCTCATCAACATAAACTTCAGGTGATACACTGCAACACTTTAAAGTGATTAAACTATGAAGTCACTCTTTTCTTAAACCATTTTCATAGGTTTAACATTACATTATCCATTTGGAAAAATTTACTAGAAACACCAGACACTGGAAATGTAAAGCATTGTTCCGGAATGAATCAGGTGCGACTTCCCATGTTCAGGAAAAATGTGGATACTAATGTCGAAAGTATGATGAATGTTCAGTTAACTAAAGCAAATTTATGTACGTTTTTACTTTCGGTTTCAGAATCAATACCCTGAGTGTCTTCTATTTCTTCTTACCCTGTTTCCCACCAAACATCTGTCAGGAAGTCAGTAGTTTGATGAGAGTTTGGGGCAGTGGATAAGACACATGCCTTTGGTTTGAGAGACCCGGGTTTGAATCCACTGTGAGACACCAATGTGTCCCTGAGCAAGACACTTAACCCCTAGTTGCTCCAGAGGTGCACGAACCTCTTACATATATAGCAATTGTAAGTCGCTTTGGATAAAAGCGTCATCTAAATGAATAAATGTAAATGTAGGGTGTGAAATTCCATGAAAAGAGCGGATCACTTTACACTAGCAACAAATGCACATGTACAGCTATACTGCTATATTTTCGACAGTGAAACTGTAGGAGCTCCAAAGTTGCACAAATACACGAAACTACACTACATATGCATTATAAATGCACCATACTGATGTAAAGACCATAAAGAGCAAGATGTGAGTCCAGATATGTTCTCAGATTGTGAAATGATGAAAGCATGAATAACTAAGAGAGAGGGTAAACAGATGGATTCAGTCAATGTGTACTTACTGTAATTTCATGTGTGCCAAACTTTTATAAAGCAAGGTCCACGTATGAGGATTTATGGCAATTTTGCAACTCATAGAAAGCCTTATTAGACATTCTAGAGAACAGCTTACAACTTGAGAGGCAATCTATTTGAAAAACAATAGCACCCAACTTAAAATATTTAATAACTGAGTGTGTAATTATTTTGATTTCCAACAGAAGGAAAATTGACATAATTTGTCATCACAATATGAGATGTCAGAAACCAACATATAGATAAATCTCACAAAGTCCCAAAATTAAGAAAAAATATATATTTTTGCTGAAAGTAAATGAGGCCTACGGTCATGGCCAAAAGTTTTGGCAATGACATAAATTTTGTGTTTTGCAAAGTTTGCTGCTTCAGTTTTTGTAGATTTTTCCACATATTTCCATGGTGTACTGAAAACAATAATATGCATATCATGAGTTTTAAAGGCTTTTATTGGCAAAAAATAAATAAATGAGTCAATATTTACAGTTCTTCATAATCGGTGCAATGTGAATGAACACCACAACTGCTTAAGCTGCAAACTTTGCAAAACACAAAATTTATGTTGCTGGCAAAACTTTTGGCCATGACTGTATACATTTATGACAATTATAATGTTTTGCATTTTAACATTATTTTAAAGACAATTTAGCAAGTTTTACCACCCAATTCTCATTACCATAATTCAGCCTGCTTATGTCTAGACTGCTATTTCCATTATTTTCAATGCATTTTATTTGAATAAAATCAACATTAATTAAAGGTGGTCGTAGCCTGCTATGATATATCTTTTCACCACATTACAAAGTCTATAAGAACATATCTTTGCATTAAAGCAATGGAAATGTTGCTTAATTGTTATGAAAAGAACGCTTCACAATAAATTACAATCTAAAACATCTTCTTAACCAATATACCCATCATATGCTATAAATTGTCAATATGGGCTGTTTCTTTCAGTCATTACTATATTCACAATGCAGCTGGTCTTAGTGATTTATTGTTTTTATAAAGACGGTTGCAACAAACTAAAAATATTGAGGACACATTTTTATATTTAAACTTTTATTATCATTATTAAATTAAGTAATATCCTTCCACTAAAAGATGTAGTCCCTTTCATGAGAACATCTGCTATGGGAGCGGCGCAGTGATATGATGAAGAGCTAGTATTGTATCATGGAGTTTTGTCATTTTCTTTAAACAAAAAACATTTTGTTCAATATTTGCAGTTAAATGTTCTGGACGGGTTTCGTTAGAATCATATTTTGGGTTACATTTCTGTCCGCTACCTGTTGCACGTCAATGAACGTTCGCTTCACTTCCGTTATTCATCAAATGATGTGCCAACTCCTGTAAAACTTCCGCTTTGCCGATCTGATCGTTTCTCCTCTTTTCCATGATCAAATCCTCCAAACTCTGAAACTCCAGCACATGAAACTGTTTGTCAGGCAAGAAGAGCTTTAATCTGTACGGCTGTTTTCCTATCCGTATCTCCCCTCCCATCTTGAACTCCCGTTTACCGAATTTGCACCAGGCGGCGAAACACTCCGAATTTCTCCAACTTAGCTCTCTGTCTTTGGCCCCCACCTGCTCCATCGCGTTCTGCACCACCATGTCAGGACTGAGAGGTTTGTATTTGTACAGCTCGTTTACGACCCTGCCCCTCCTGCCCTGACTAGCATCGGTCAGAAAACTGTTCTTGACCTCCGCCCGGTGCAGGTGCACCACCTGGACGTCCCCCACGTACACAGCCCAGTGCGGGTACTGCCCGGCGGACACGAACTCCAGCACGTCCCCGGGCTTACATTTGTTCAATAAATTCTCCGGGCTGAACGTCTCCTGTTCCGTAGTGTTGCTACTTCTCTCATAAATGCACTCGTCTCGGTGGTAAACCGCGCAGTCCAGCTCGTAGTGCTTCTCTTCCTCCTTCTGCTCCGATCCATCGACATGCTGATGATGATTATCGTCCAGTTCGTCGTCGTCGGTGGCGAAAATGTAGGAGACCCCGATCCGCGGGCCGTCTTCCTCCGTGTCGAGCCCGTTAGGGTCGGTCGTGGGAACTTCGGCGTAACTTAGGTGTGACAGTTTGTCAACCTGGTTGCCCATATATGCCACTTCAGCAGCGGACAGATGGAGTGAAATGAGCTCCACCTGTTACGAGCAGAGAGAGATGGACATCTGGAAGTAGATTCACTGCGATGCTCCGTCTGCGCTGACAGTTGCTTACTAAAGCAACCGCGCGCATCAAAGTTACAGACCAAAACAAAGCACTTTATATAGATTAAGAAGAGTTATTGTGCGGGATAAGCCTAAAGGTTACATCCAGTCTGTGTATTCAATGCTTCGAGTTGTTGCTCCAGGCAGTTAGTAGTCCTATCACACCTGATGTATCCAAGTAGAAAGTTCTTCAAAGCTCCACTGACATACTGATCAAATTAATAAAATGTTGCTCCGGAATCCGAATAGAACGACAAACACGTTTTTTCCATCCTTCAGAAACGTAAAGCGCTCTGTTTGTTTGTCAGACTCGGAACGTTCTGTTTTGAACTGCACGCGCTGCGCGTTGCTCGCGTTTATCGGATATTATGCGAACTAACAGACAGAGCTGAAGAAAACCAACCACAGCCACACTTATTACACACGCTCCCTCATTTAAAGAGACATCGCTGAAACAGCACAACACGGTGTAAAGTAGTTTAGACAGGCGTCGTTAAGAATTATTAATATGATAAAGCAGCTCACCCAGTGCTGTCCTGTTACATATAAAGTAATTTTGTTTACAAACAGGGGTTTCGACTATTTTTTACTTATAAATCCTTGGGATTTCCACCTATATTTAAGGTAGTATTCACGGTAGTTATTCCAGAGATCATGCCATTCGTGTTGTCTGAGCTGTTAGAACTATCTAATCAATCACTAATCAAATCGGTCAAAATAATCTGAATGTGATTCACTTGTACGATGAGCAACAGTTTCTCCAAAAAGTTTACAGAGATGCAAACAGGTTGGTTGGTTCAGGTTGGGAATGGCTCTGTACTGTATGTAAAAATATGAAACCGTATCACAAAAGACTATCAATATGGCAACAGATTTTTGACGAGGGAGGGGGGGATCTTGTTCTCCATGAGTTTAATAATTCAGAATAAGACTTTATTTACAGTCGTTTAAACTGTAAATAAAAGTATTTACCCTTCTTCCAATTAAGTAAAAAATTACATCAAGATATTTTTAATTACATGGATAATGTAATTTTGTTTTTCTACATGCACTGCTTAGAAGCATGAAAGGCTGAAAATACAGAGAGACTGTAGTAAAAGGTTATATTCCCTTTGTACAAGTCTGTAATTCTCTGTGTAAAAGTTTCATAGGCTGCAGAACATCTACAATAAAAATGGATAGGGTAGCCACCCGCTGTGTCAAATTTTCTCCCATACACACATTTCTTGAAATATTGAAAGTTTCTGACTATAGTCACTGACCTAGTTTTAAAGAGCAAGCCTCCAGATAAAACCAACTTTAATTATTAAGCTACACGAAGATTAATTATGAAATTAATGACAGAAAGTCGAACCACTACATACATCAGTCTCGCGCATACTGTAGGATGAAATATAAAGAGCATCTCAATATGAATTGTTGTTGACAGGCATCATCAGATAATTTTCCCCCTTCTTCTACTGGTTTGTGCTATTCCTATGATGCCATGCCCCATTTCAGAGCCTCACTGCCCCCTGGTGACACCCTGAATTTGTGTTGCTATAGTAATTACAGTCACCTGGGAGCCAGCCTGTCTGTAGCCTACCCTTCAACAACCTGAGAAAACATCTTTTTAAACGACAAACTCCATGCTAACACTTGCAATGTGTGTTTTTGAAACATATTTATTAGTATTTTCATATATTTTTACATATTCATTTTTTATGACATATATTTTGGAGAATGGGATGGCGTGTGGGGAAAATGTTACTTCTGTACCCATTTAATTACAAGAGCATGTTCACAGTCCCATCAAGTACACTACAACAGAGAGTTCTTAAAATGCAGGGTGACTTTATAAAACTATCAGTTATGTTATTCCTAACACTGTGACTGGGTCAGGCACGTAGCCGGTGTGGTTTTGGGTCATATTGATGCAGAAAGGAATGGAAGGGGAAATAAAGAGATGAGGAGAGGATGGTGCACAATACACACAACGACTCTACACACTCATCATGCAGCACCAAGATCTCTAATCGGTCTTCACATACCATTACCATAAGGTTTGATTGGGGAAACACTGGCAGCACCCTCAGTAAAGGCATGAGGGGGAAAAAAATCAGGCCATTGAGGGGATTTTAATGCAGTTTACTGCATATTCGTACAATAAACTCGAAACTTATACTGATATTCAACACATCTAGGTACTGATGGATGACATTGTTGTCACTACTTGAAGGTGAGTGGACAAAAGCAGATAGTGGGAACATGTTCAAACTGGTCTAGTGGAATAAACACATCCGGTGATACTGTAGTCTAATGGGCACAAAGCAAATAAGGCAGCCAAAGTTAAAATAATAGTAAAAATCAACATAAAACGAGTTGGTCTTTGGTCCCAGTGATGCAGAAACGCTCCTCTGCTAAGCAGAATTGAGACGGACGAGATTTCCAGCTGAAATACTACCTAATAAACCGTAATTCAAGTCCCCAAAAAACTATTTGAATAAACCTGAATGTCATCCACAGGCTTTGTGCAAAACGTAAACCTCAACTTTGTGTTTTCAAACCCTGCTGATTCAGTCAAGTAGTTTTGGAGATTTTGTGCAGTGATATCATGCATCAGGTCACAAAACATGGTAATACGATTAGGGCGACTTCATCCAACTCCAGGATTGGTCCTATGTTTTCCAAGCAAAGTCTATATACACATTAAAAGGTTTTTTTGTAAATAGATTTTCTATTTTTTGATTACTTTACTCTGGACGCTCGCATCCAGACATGACGGATGGCGGCAGCAGCACTTGATGGCTGTTTGTGATTGAGTGCCACAGGTAACTCATGACAAGCGGTGTATGGTGTGGATCTGAACAGGGTTATTTTAAGGGGGGTGTTTTATGTGGGCTGATCTCTCTGTGGGACAGAGATGTGCAGGGAGGGTGGTGCTCGGCCGCTCCATTCCTTCAGCTCGCCTTCCTTGAAGAGCAGGTTGATTGCGGGGAGGGGGACTCCAGACTCTGCCGGGGGCTGACTCAGGGGACCCCAGACTCCGCTGTCAGGGTCCGCGGGCTGTTTTCCAGCCTGTGAGGGACGGTGAAAAATAGTCAACTCAACACACATACAAAGAGCACCTGACAGTGAAAAATACCAGGGCTCTCACACTTCTTGCCCAATTTTATAGAGATTGCACTCTCATAGAGCAATTTCAAGCTGATGAAATATTTTAGAGCAGAACATAATATATCCACTATACAGAGAGAGAGAGAGAGAGAGAGAGAGAGTACAAAATATATCCACTATAGAAATCTCCATGACCTTATAAGATTTCATTAAGTTCCTGTAGGAAATGCTGATATTTCCTGGTTTTCCATGACTGTATTACAGCTGAATGACATCTCTGAAATAAGACATCAGAACTGCTCCTATGAACTAAACCCACATTATATTAGGCACAAAATAAAACGGGTGAAGATTTACCTGGAATGAATGAACAAAACTGAGAACTTTTAATGCCAGTTTTCGACTGGAATGTAGTAACTCTTGAAGACTGTAAAAGAAAAAGAGTGTGTTCTTTATTCTTTAGTCCAGTTTTAATACATATTTTAATTAAGGCTGTCAAACGAACTTGATGAAATATTCTTCATTTTTCTTAACACTTTTAATGTATTCATTCAAGAGACGTTGGTCCTGATTAAAGAAGAGGTCAGTCACAGACTATCACAGAGACAAGTGTGATTTCTCACACCACCAACTGTATTGTTATCTGTCACTGTAGTAGTGAAGATAATATTAAAAATAGCCAGCGAGGATAATAACATGTACCTAAGGTGAAAATTTATATTTTTGTACTGGAATACATACATAGAATTGATACTCTATGTGTATAATTATTTAGATGTTTATTTATAGCATGTTATAACATGTCTAATTATAATGAAAGCTCCGCAAACTGTCATTTGTACAAACATGAATGTTAATTACTTAAATACAGCAGATTAATTATATCATTACACATTTAATTTAGTGTTATTTCTGGAAAAAGAACTGAATGCATTAACAACAACAACAAAATACTACAAAATTAACTTAACATTTAAAGCCGCGCAGTCACATTTAAAGTAATGTACTTGCCCAAAAATGGATTTTGGAACATTTTTAAACAAAATAAAGTTACAGACTGGAGCTTTGAATTTATTGCACATATATATATATATATATATATATATATATATATATATATATATATATAACAATGAACGTATTACAATAGAAAAACTTTAATTTATTTTTAAATAATATTAATAAATAATATTAAACAATAAATGTTACTATTGTTATTATTTAACAATAATATTGTGAATATAAAACAATCTTACCAACCCCAAACTTTTAAATAGAAGCCTTTTGCCACTTTTATTAATATAGATAGTGGACAGAGGACAGGAAATTATGGGATAGAGAAGTATGACTGGGATCAGTAAAATAATGGGCTGGATTCAAATTTGCTTTGCTAGGGAAAAAAAGGGGACAATTGTTCAAGTTGTCACCTGTCTTTGCTGCAGAGTTTGTGGGAGACGATCCTCTGACACACTTTGCGGTTTAACTCCGAGCTAAAAAGAGGCATCCCAAAGCAAAGCTCCAGGGGAACCCATTCATCCTCACTGGACGACCCTGAGAGAATGAACAAACAGGGTTTTCTGAGCACCTCATACTGACTCAGCTGCAAGACCTGAGTGATTATCAATACCCACAACAAGTTTAACTCTATTCTGCATGTTTTCTCAACAATAAAAAAATCTGCAGATTCTGGCTCTCAGTCAAAGTCAAAAACACCTACCTTCTGTTCCTGGTTTCTTGCCGCCATCTCCGTTATTCTCCTCCGTAACCAGCTCAAAAGATTCATTGCTTCCGCTGACATCAAGCACTCCGCTAAGCTCAGGGTCTCCTGTGAGGAAAGCAAAGAGAGTGAATCTCAAGTTCCTTTGAGACCCTGAAGGTAGCGTTCAGGTTTCACTCTGATTAGTGATGCAATCGAACATGTGAACTGCAATTAAAACATTAATTGCATTAGAGACCTGCTCTAATAAAACACACGAGCAAATGCTTGACCTGGTTGCTCTCATTCTAATCTAATTACGGCACTTATCGATACAGCCCTGGAGTAGCTAATGATCAGTATAGGGGCTGTCCTTATCAGGCATTTCAGAGATTGGTTAAATGGACAGTTAGAACTAAGAAGAGGCTCTTAGCCCCACCTTCGGCGTCACTGGGTCGTCTGCGATGTCTGTTGTTGTGGTTGAGCATGGTGATGTAGCCACACTGGTGCTCCAGATCCACTTTGTCCCGAAGGATCTTAAGGGCTTTGTGCGCACACATATTGGAATATGAGAACTCTGGGAGAGACAACACAAATCAGAGTGGCCAGTTTCAATTTCTGGGCTATTCAGAGTGCTAAACACATCTACAAAAACCAAGGCCACTATATGTATACACAACTAAGACTTTACCTGCTTTAAGGTCCTCGTCGTCAAATGGGAATGGGACATGGACAGTTTCACCGTGACCGTGCATTCCATGACCCTGAAAGAGTGATTTTGTTAAATGTTTTAAAATTCAGTTAGAATGAGATAAGATTGATAATGTGTTAGATATGAGAATTCAGGGTCTCCTTGTATTACCTGGATGAGCACAGCAGAGTGGGTGAGGGCATCATTCAACATTGTTAGCACGTTGGATGTCGGGACAACCCCAGGGTCATGACCCCATGATGTAATAAGCAGTCGGTCATAGGCCTAAGTAACATATCAAATGATTATCTAAAAGTTATTTGTACTTGAAGTATATATATAGATATACACACTCACTGGCCACTTTATCAGGTACACCTGTTCAATTGCTTGGTAACAAAAATTGCTAATCAGCAAATCACATGGCAGCAACTCAGTGCATTTAATCATCTAGTTGTGGTGAAAACATTCAAACCGAGCATCAGAATGGTGAAGAAACTGACATTGAATGTGGAATTGTGGAATGGTTGTTGGTGCCAGACGTGCTGGTCTGAGTGATTCAAAAACTGCTGATCTACTGGGATTTTCACACACAACCATCTCTAGGATTTAAAGAGAATGGTCCAAAAAAGAGAAAATAACCAGTGAGCGGCAGTTGTGTGGAAAAAATGCCTTGTTGACGTCAGAGGAGAATGGCCAGACTGGTTAGAGATGATAAAAAGGCAACAGTAACTCAAATAGCCACTCATTACAACCAAGGTATGCAGAATACCATCTCTGAACACACAACACGTTGAACTCCGAAGCAGATGGGCTACAGCAGCAGAAGACCACACCGGGTGCCATTCCTGTCAGATAAGAACAGGAGCCTACAATTCACACAGTCTCACCAAAATTGGACAACAGAAGATTGGAAAAATGCTGCCTGGTCTGATGAGTCTCGATTTCTATTCAGATGGTAGAGTCAGAATTTGGTTGTTCAGCCAACAAATCTGCAGCAACTATGTGATACTATCATGTCAATATGGACCAAAATCTCAGAGGAATTTTTCCAACACCTTGTTGAATCTATGCCATGAAGAATTAAGGCAGTTCTGAAAGCAAAGGGGGGTCCAACCCAGTACTAGCAAAGTGTACCTAATAAAGTGGACAATGAGTGTATGTGTATATATATATATATATATATATATATATATATATATATATTAAAATTATATATGATAATAACAGGATATTTAGCAGGTTTATAATGCATATACTGGCATTAACATTTTTTTGGTGAGAATCATTACATTTATCAACAGTAAAAACAATTCTAATGTTTCTAATCAAAGATTGCTTAAAGATGCATTACAGTTTCCAGAAAGAAAATTTTGCACACAACAGGTTTCAATATTAATAATAAGAAGAAATGTTTGAGCAGTAAATGAGCATATTATAATGACTTCTAAAGGATCATGTGACACTGACGACTGGAGTATTGATGCTGAAAATTTGGCTCTGCTATCACAGGAATAAATTACATTTCAAACTATATTGAAATAGAAAAGAGTTGTTTCAAACTGTAATAATATTTCACAATATTACTGTTTTACTGTATTTTTGATCAAATAAATGCAGCCTTGGTGAACATAGGCTTCTTCAAAAACATAAAAAAATATTAAGACCCCTAATATACATACACATACAAAGTACAAACAAAAATGAAATAAATATTTTTATGCTGAAACGGACCTGAAAGATCTCTGGCAGCTTCCGGAGCCTGGAGCCCTTGGACAGCAGCAGCGAAGGAGGGCCTTGACCAGTGACAGAATACAGATACATTTTAAACCAGATGGAGCTGACCTCAGGAATGGCTGGACCCATGTGCTGGAAGAGACACATCAGACACATATAAAGCTACTCTTATAGACATGGCCAACTTCCAAGCAACTGCTACTAGTGACAAAACATGTAATGAAGTGTAACGAAATAAAGTTATTCCAAATGCACACCGTAACTTCTCCCCCAGGCCAAATGCTGACCTTATTTGTAAAAGACATCTAAAAAAGCATGTTAAAGATCATTATGGAAATGCAGAGATGTAGTTGGTGGGTAGCGTTTTTCTACACGGTGCACCTTTTATAAAGAAACCCGGAGGCAAAGAAAGACCTATTTAGCTTGAATGAAACTCTTAAGAGGACAAGGATCTGACTGCTCACTGAGCGAGCACAGTCTCGTAACTCCCAGACTCACACAACCCTCTCTACGGGTCTGACTACAGTCTCCTGGGCTACCTGAGGCGTGCAGCTGCTGATTGGCCGGATCTCGTTACTGAGTGGCGCCATGGAAACTAGCAGTTTGTAGTTCTTGTTCAACACACGGCTGCAGGTGGCAGGGTCCAATCCCAGCAGGCTTTCACAGCGGAGGAGGTCCAGAGGCAGGCCTGGCGAGAATCACAAACATACATCAGTGCCAGCCAGGATGTGTGAACACGTGTTCACTTGTACCGCTCCACAATGGACATACAATTGTATTTAATAAGGATCACAGTGATACAGTTTAAATAAGGAAACTGATAATGACGTGTATTACCCAGCAGAATCATTTCCACAAAATATTAAGCAGCAAAAACGGTTTTCAACACTGAAAATAATAAGCGTTCCCTGAGCAGCAAGAATGATTTCTGAAGGATCATGTAACACTGAAGACTGAAGTATTGATGCTGAAAATTCAGCTTAGCATAACAGGAATAAATGAAATTTTTTAATTTATTAAAATATAAAATTGTAATAATATTTCACAATAATATGGTTTACTGTATTTTCTAATAAATGCAACCTTGGTGGTCATATGAGACATCTTTCAAACACATTAAAATTTCCTACATTTTCCAAACATTTGACCACCTGTGTATATTTTTTATGATGTATTATTATATTTCACATGCTCAGTATAGTATATTTGATGTATTTGCTTTTGCTCTGAAATTTCAGAAAATGAATCAAAATTAAGGAAGAAAAACTATTATTAATAAATTTCAGAACTAAAACAGGGTAAATAATTATTGCATCCTTTTTTAATTGTTCAAAATTTATCCATGAACATTTTTTAAATATACATAAATATTTTACTGATCACCCAGGTCTAGTATATACAGGCCCTCAGATACTAACACATACCTATATTTGGTACATCAGGGCCCTGATCAGGTGTGAGATCTTTGTTGTAGCGCAGAAAGAGTATTGTGTTCCTGAGGGTCAGCGCATGGTCAAAATATCTCTGAGCCTCTCCTTCAGCAGTGCTCTCAACCTTATAGAAATATAATAAAGCAAATAAAGCATTTTTATCAAGCTTAACACACAAAGACAGTCATTATGTCAGTGAGTTAAAAGAATGGTGTGCAAACAAGAAAAGAATAACTAAAGGTTGGAAAGATATTAAGGGAGAAATGCAATAGCCTTTATGCTTTTGTGTGCACAAGAGATGTGAGAGCAGTGCCAAAGTGAAAAATGTGAGTGTGTGTGCTGTATAATGAGCCCCTGGCGGTGGCCCCTTTCTATTTCAACACGAGCAGAGATGGAGATTGTCTGTCCACTGTGTGTCCCTCAGCTTCTTTTGTGTCCTATAATAAGGGTATTACCTTCTCCAGTTCCATGAGAAAACTGTCCAGGGTCTCATCAGACAACTTCCCAACCTCAAACATCGTCACGGCGTGGCTCTTCAAGTTCTGAGATGAAAAACACCACATGAAATACCGATATTTATAGATGATATACTAAACATATTTGATGATTGACAATCTTGGAAAACCCTTGAGCATGACTCCTCCTCTTGGTTCACCAAATCAGCAGTTCTCAACTGGTTTATTAGCTTCTAGATCTAGCCTTTCCACTGGACTTCAAGTGGAGACACAACAGTACTAAAACTGTTTAGTGTACAAAATTGAATTTCTATGTTTTCGTGCACTCGACAGGCAACAATTCACCACACCAAACACATTGTGGAGGGCACAAACCAGGTTTTGTCTCTTCAGCAAGTGAACTCATATTTAACATATTCTGGGTTGCATTTAAGTAGTTTTATTTATGTTTTTTTAGGATAAGTGCATGTCATATAGCTTGCCCATAATGGCATCTGCTTAATTTAGCTGCTTCTACCAAGTAACAGATGAATTAGCATCTAAATACCACAGAGGACAATTAGAGGGCAATTACTGTAGTAGGGATGCCTGACAAGTATCAGTAAGATCGGATATAGGCTGAAAAAAAAGAGTTCTTAAATTTTCGTTAAAGATCCATATTGGCTCTTCAATTGTGCATTCTTCTTTCCCTTATTTTTATATTTAGATTACCTTTGCTGTTGTCTAACGTTCAACCAAAAACAGCCAATAACTAGCCTAATGCAAAAATTGTAAAAAACAAATTGTAAAAAAATCAACCTGTGGCAACAGTTTAAAAGTAGTTCCACTGTATAACCACAGACTTGGCAACTCTGACTTTAACCTGTTTTCAGACACAACCCACCAACTTTGAACCAGTAAACTAAATAATATTAAACACCTTTAAAGGGGTCATAAACTGATAAATTAAAAAACTTTTTATATATAAGGGGTCATTGTATTATAAAAACATCCTGCAATTTTCAGAACTCAAAACTTTCCTGTTAGTCTAAAAACAGCTTACACTGAAGCCAATCTGCCAAAACGACAGCTTGTGGAATGTGCCACTTTCAATTTTTAATTGAAGTTCCAGACTGCACCAGTAAAAACGTGGTCCTTTGTTCATTTAATTTTACCATGGATTCGTTTACAAAAAATTCACAATTCAACTCAGGATTTTCAGAAAGACTGATACGAAAAGTCGATGCTGTGCCAACTATATTGGATCCTATGTTGCACCACACAAGTGTGAGTAACTGTTTTCATTACGTGATCACTATTGCTTTGTCTGTTATTACAGATCGATGAGTATTTATGCGTTTTTAACATAAAACATAGCAGTAACTATTTAAGATGTATGTAGACTGTCAAACATGGGTGTTTACTTCTGAGTCTACAATCCGCAATGTCTATTCAAACAGAGCGTTCTGATGAGGGGGTTAAAAACAGGACAGAAAATAGCCTATTACTTTTGAATTATGTTTTTTTTATGAAAAAGTACAGTTAAAAAAAGGGCAGTTCATAACTAGGGATGGGCGTTTTCCACAAATATCACATTCGAATATTTGAGCTCACAAAAAACGAACATTCGAATATTCGTTTATTTAAATTAAGTTTAATGAGTCAGACGGTATTTTTCAGCAACATTTGTTTTCGTCATTTTGAACAAGCTTACAATAAGCTTGAACATTACACATCGTGTTTTGTAGCTGAAAACCTTTAACAATGCGTGCAAACAAACAAAAGTACAGATTAAAAGCAAAAAAAAAAAAAGTGAACAAAGAAAAACCGTAAAGCAGCCTGCAGCAATTAGGCTATTGTACAGAATGTAGCTTACACTTAACTTTTAAACTGTCAGCAAATCTTTTTTGCTTTTTTTCTATTGTTTCAAATGTTCTTGTTAAGAAATACGGGCATGTAAACATGATTTGGGGAAAGTCGGCTACTTAGTCTGTTAACAATAAGGCCGGCCGTGGAGAAAACGCGCTCTGACGGCACAGACGTTGGCGGGACTCACAAATAACGGTGTGCTAAGCGAATATGTTTTGTGAAGCGCTTCGTGTTTTCGTTTACCACTGAATGGGATCCTCATCTGGTGGAATACATGGACAGCAAGAACTGTTCCCACTCGTCTCGGCTGGACTCTCTGTAATCATCGCTGGAGAACTGGCTCAGCCTTTTCCGACGAGTGGGCATTGCATCCGCTTCATCGTAGCGACTGCATCCGCACCACTCGCATCAAGGAAAAAAACATTTTTTCTTACTTCTCTCATGTTTTCATCGAGAAACCGGAGATGTTTGTGCCGAGGGTCTAGCGCAGACACGAGAAGAGGAGTTTTCACTGCATTCTCCAAGTTAGCAGTGTTTATTCGTTGCTTGAGAGATGCTGCAACAATGTTCTTGTATCACTTTCTGTGATTCTCCACGGCATATTTGAAGTAGGCTACTGTAGAAGACCGCAGTTCTTTTAGGGGGCGTTCACATATCGCGTCTTTTGCATGCTCAAGTTCGTTATTTCCAATGTAGGCGCGCGGTATGCGCGCTCATAATGGAAGCGACGCGGTCGCGAAGCGCACGCGGTGCGACGCGGCCCCCTTATTTCCAGGCGCGTCCTCACAGCATCGAGTTAAAAACATCTCAACTTTCAGAATGCTACAAGCGCACCGCAGGTCATGTGACAAGAACTAAACATTCAGCTTCATCCTTTCCTGTAACAACGTTGAAAGCTCAGCCAAGATGAAGGAACAGCTGATCATAGCTGTATATGGATTGCCATTTTGAAATAAATTTAGTAGCAGAGCTACTGAAAGCGATTTTTTTTGTGCTACAAATCCATTTATCCTTTGCTGAAATTTCCGTCTTCATGGAGAGAACACGTCGCCTCAGGAGCGCTTCTGCCCGAGCGCTTTGGAAAGAAGGAGAAAGCGGCGCGCATAGCCTTTTCCACGCCTTATTAGGCGCGATATTTGAATGGCCCCTTAATCATTCATTAATTATTTTTTGCTTGCATACACCTTCAAATATGCCGTGGAGAATCACAGAAAGTAACCAAATTAGGTTTTATTGTGAACTTTTTTTTTTTTTTTTTTTTTTTGCGAAATTCGAATATCATTTTTATTTATCGAATAATTAGAGCAGAACGAATATTCGAATGTTCGAATATCCGTGCACATCCCTATTCATAACCCCTTTAAAATCCACAGTAAAATAAGCTACGTGTAGTGTTTCAACTATATGTCAATTGTAAAGCAGAAATACTTCAATCTGTGAATGAGACACTAACAGGGGACAGATTGCCCATCATGAGGAAGGCGGTGAGGGTGGAGTCAAACAGGAAGGCGATCCTCTTAGTCGGGGCGGCTGGAATACTTAGACTGCTCACACTTGCATTGTCTAAAGGACAGGGAAAAATCACACAGTCAATTTAATTCACGTTATTGTGATTTATGTACTGATGGGAGCCAGACTAATGTTTAATAATACACTGCAGTAAAGTGAGCTAGTGTCTAACGGGTGAGTGGAAAGCGGTTTATGATTTAATGAATGCTGCTGTGCTCTCACCCTGGTCCTCCAGGCTGGTGGTGTCTGTATCAGTGGCTGAGGAACCTGCCTCCATCACTGGACTGCCAGCCTCCCATGACAGCAGCATCTTCTGAGGGTCCATAGTGCCTCTGGCAAGCGTGAGAAAACACAGTGAAACACCAGACTAAAGAAACATTCACACATACAGCAACTGCAGGAGCTGATGTTTAAACCGGCTATACATTCCCTTTCTGATCTGATTCTCAATCACAAGCTCTTGATTCAATTCTGATTTCAATACGTTAGTGAATCATTTGGGAATATTCAAGCAACAATATCAACAATTACTCACCACATAACACTAAAGGTTCTCTTTATTTTTCCTTTCACATTTCAAAATATTTTAGCCATTACAAATTGTTAGATTATTAGATATTAGACGCAAAGCTAATATAAGACATTGGTACAGAGAAGAAGATTGTTCCGATTTTTCCAGATTTTTAATGAAGAGATGTTATAAATGTCAGTATGAAGAACGCAAAAAAAAAAATGTTTTCCTTAATGGGAAATTAATAAATAATAATGCAAAACAATTACAACAATAATATATTACAAATATTTTTATTTGATTGAAGAATTCATTACTTTGAATTATTACAATATCAAAAATTATTATTATTAAAATTAAAGTATTATTATCTAACATGTTTAGCATGATAGATAAATAAATAAATAATAGCTAGCATGGGGAATAGATATATGATAGAGGTGGAGTACTGCATGTGTTAGGTGTCAACAATAATCCGTCACTAACCCAGCGACATCTGCTAGACGTGAGGTGGCACAAATTACTTTTGGCAGACATGTTTATGCATCAACTACAAATGCATAAATTAAAATACCAATCCTAGGATTTTAGGAATCAAAATAATGAATTCATTGGAAGGATTTAATCCTAGTTGTATTTGCGATTATGGTATGGCTAGCCCACCAATAAGCTCCAGGTGTCAAACAGTAAGAATGACCACTTTTTCCAATAGCAAAGATCAAATCTCTCAATGAGTGATATGCAAAGAGTTTGAGATTTCTAGAGCAGCAAGTGTTTCGTTTGTTTCTCAGACGTGAGCCAGCACTAAAGGCCTATTCATCAGTGTCAGGTATGAGCTCTCGTACTTGAGTCTATTGACCGAAGGGGCACTCTTCCACGAGGTGTGCAGCTGGTCGGGGCTGATCACCTGACCCTTTTTGATAGCAAACCCCAGGCGACAATACATGGACACTGCATTCTGGAAGACAATAGAAAAAAGTCCAATATTCATTCAGCATTCACACGCATGATTATTAACAACTGTAATAGCATGTAAGCATCATTCATTTACGAGGAAGTCAGCCAGTCTCTGAATTATGTTTGGAAAGCATCCACACACATCTTCATGAATAATCCATAGCGATATCGAAAACAGCTTTATAATAATATACATTATCACACTATCATTGCCAAAACACAATTTCCATCTGCCCTTTTCACCTGACAACAAGAAACATCCAACTGATTCTGCAGCTAGGCCAACCAAGCTAAGGTTATGAATACATATTCCCTTATTTTTCCAAAGGTTATTCTCTACATGGCCATAAGCACGACTCAGAATGGCTCTAAGTGAAGTGGAACAGAAAAGAAAATTGCGGTACTGTCACATATGAAGATAAAACTCTGTTAGCTATTGAGAAAAATTGAATAGTACAGAAGAAAGTAGGTCAGGATTTGGGCTCCATACATGCTGATACTATATTCCCTCATTGTACTATAAATTATGGTGCAAAGGAAAAGAGAATTTAAATATCACTGCGTATTTGTGTGTATGTGTGAGAGAGAGAGTGTTTGTTGTTTTAAAGTCATTTGTGAAAAGTGAGCAGAATTAAATTCTGTATAAACCTTTAATTAATAATGGTCATAAAACTATTCTTATATAAATGGATACTTTAATTGGCTTAATATATGATTTACAAAAACAAACAAGAAAAAGATAAGAGAAAATAAAATGTTGTGTTTCAAAAAATAAAGTCCAATATTCAAGCTTTTCCAATGAAAGTGTTTGTCTTCAGGCACACCGCTATCAAAAGGAACCCTGTCTGCCGCGCAGAAACACTGACGGCAATGGATCTATTCAAATGTACTCTGTCAACATCATTTACTGAATGAATAGGTTTGCACTAATAGGATGACTGCAGTAAACGTTTCATTCTATTTGTCTAGCAAAATGTCAAAGAGATAATGAAAATGAATACTAGCTATCTTTTGTAAAACTAAATTCATTAAATTGTTAAAGATCGTGTCCTTTGAGTCACGTCAGCGAGTTATGGATTTTCATGACGGATCTCATGAATAAGCTTGTTTTCCACTCTGCCGGATACTGAAATGGTGCTAAACAGCTACAAAGGAAATGTTCAGTGGTTCACAATGGTTCAGTCCTCATTCTGCATCATACATTCAAAGAAGGAATTATTTCACAACCCATCAAAAGGCCAAAGAATTTGGAAAATTGGTAATTCCAGAACCGCTGCATCCTGGATTCACCGTGCTCCCAGTCAGCTATAAGGGCATCATTTCATATCAAACATTCCATGTAAATGGCCTTCCATTTTCATCCCTGCATGACACATACCTTCACCAGGCCCAAGTCAATCTCCAGTACATTAGCCAGCTGAAATGACAAACGGAAAAGTGCTATGAGACTCTCACAGACGAGCAGAATCACTGAAAAGAAATGAAAAGTGCACTTATGTACCTCCGACACATTAGTCTGCTCATCGATGGAAACAAAGATTTTGTAGAGTAGCGTTTCGAAATAATCACCCTGGACTCTGTTCATGACAAATCCCTCAAGCGGCGGCACTGAAAACGAAAACCAAGAAGAGTAAAATAGATGTTTTCTCTGCCATTCTTTCAAATGGATTTGTAATCATCCTATCAACACTTTTTGATCAATTATTCTCCCATCCGCTATTATGTACAATCTGTGGCGATTGACGAGCAAAATCCTTTTCCAAAGAGGTTATAATTAAAGCCCATTTGATAAACTGCAGTGCATACCTGATATACAGCTGTCATCTGATATGGGCACATCAAGATATATATAGCCCCTGTTGTATAAACCTGAAAAAATGGAGAAGATAAATAGACAAAGTTATTATCCTGAAAGTACCACCCGTAAAAACACAGGGCTTCAGACTGTGACTAAATGGTGGCTTTTTTCAACCACTTTTCCTGCATGTGCGACTACATTTTTGTTAGAGGTCGTACTGGTCTGACTTCAAAATTGCCCCACACTTTTGGATTGTAAACTGCCATTATCTGCTGTGCATGGAAACCTATCATCTGCACAGTCCAATGGACAGCTCTGCGCAGACCAGTACAGACTGGATGCAGACTATGACAGTTTGGCTGAATGTTAAATATTCAGCAAACATTATGTTGTTTTGATTATTATTCTTATGTTATTAAATTACCATATTCATTTAATCATTAGTGGACTGAGTGAATATAACTTTTACTATTTTAATCTTTTTATTGTTATTATTAACCATGACAGGTATGGAGCCTCATTTTAATTTTAAAGTCTAGCTAAATTAAGCTTACGTTAAAAGTTTAAATAGAAATTATAATTAAGAGTTGTCAAATTCTCGACCATTATATCATTAAAACGTGCTTTTATGGGTCACAATACAATAGTATTGTGCAATACATTACACAATTATACATTGCAATACACAAAGTACAATACATCTATAAAGCATGACCTGACTTGATCATCTTTATTTTAAGAGGTTTTCTAAAAAACTGACACTCACTCAGAACCACGTTGTACTCCATTGATCCAGCCAGCTGGGGTCCAGAATCTATCATCTTATCAATGGCCGTCTTCTCCGCCCCAGAGCAGATCTGGAATCAACCCAGCACAAAAACAATAAAGGCCAGAGGTTTTTCAGATGAGCAACTAGAAGACATTTTGTCCTCTGACAGTTTCATCCGGGATATATGAGGGAAAATGTAGCTGATGAGAATCATTTAGTTCTTTGTTTCGATGTTTTGCTCATCTTTTTATTTACAAATGACATTACTTTTAATGGTGTTTGAAAACAGTTACATCAAAAAAGAAATATTAAATGAATCATTTATTTCTATTCTCATTGACTCCATTTATTTAAAGTAATTTTATTTCCCTTTTTCCATTTCCAAAAGCCTAATGTAATTTTATGAACAAGACTAAAGAAGCATTGTTAAATTAATCCACCTTACCCTGATGTCATCCTCTGTGATATACCCGGTCTGTACCACCCACCAGGGCTCTACGGTGATCTCCACAGGTTTTGCTGGCAGGAGATCACGAGCCGTTTTCCTCCGGAAGAATTTCTAGCCACAGACAGATGCTGCTTAGGCAACAGTGTGAGGTTATCACCGTGTGTGCAAAGCACTGCTCTCTATGGATTACATCTTTCATCTTCAAAGGGAGCAATGAAATCATCCAGATTTGAGAACCATCTAATGAACATCATGTTGAAATCCCAGAAGATATTACATGGAAGTAAACCATAACATCCTAATTGATCTACAGCGCAAAACCAAGAGTGACTTACTTTGGAAGATCTGCACTGGTTCATTAGGTCAATGTACTGGTTCCTGCCAATGCCAAGCAGCCTCAGACCTGAAAAATCAACAGTTAGATCAATAAATATGCTGATGGACACTTAAATACCAAATATTTTATGTATGGACACCTAATCTGCAATCTATGACCCTGTTTACACCAGGATTGGAAATGAACGATGGCTTGGGACAAAAATTCAAGATAAATATTTTTTTTTTAACTAAATAAATTTTGACTCGCTATTAAAGTCAAATGTGTTAATGAAAAGTGTGGATTGTACAGTAAGAGTAAGTACGCAAGAGACTAATTTTGCAGTGTAAGACAGCTTCAGTGGTTATAATGGGAGTCATGGACCATTTGTAATGTTTTGTTTGTTTTTTTTAGAATTTATACAGTATATAGGCTATACACATGATGTAACTGTGGAAATACATTCGTCACCTTCGAGCAGCATTAAAAAAGTCTGTGTAAATAAACATAAATGCCATGTCAGAAGCAACTCTTTTTCTACCTCTGCAATGTAAAGATGTTAATAAAATTTGATTAGTAAAAGTCTACATATAAAATTCAGCACACATTGGTATAAAAACGATTGATTCCAAATTTTAAACAAATTTTCCTGTCTTTGAAATCATTATGATCACAACATTTAATCATTGCCTTAAGGTTAGTTCACCGAAAAATGAAAATTATGTCATTAATAACTTACCCTCATGTTGTTCCAAACCCGTAAGACCTCCGTTTATCTTTGGAACACAGATTAAGATATTTTAGATTTAGTCTGAGAGCTCTCAGTCCCTCCATTGAAACTGTGTGTACGGTATACTGTCCATGACCAGAAAGGTAAGAAAAACATCATCCAAGTAGTCCATGTGACATCAGAGGGTTAGTTAGAATTTTTTGAAGCATCGAAAATACATTTTGGTCCAAAAATAGCAAAAACTACGACTTTATTCATCATTGTCTTCTCTTCCGTGTCTGTTGTGAGAGAGTTCAAAACAAAGAAGTTTGTGATATCCGGTTCGCGAACGAATCATTCGATGTAACCGGATCTTTTTGAACCAGTTCACCAAATCGAACTGAATCGTTTAAAACGGTTCACGTCTCCAATAAGCATTAATCTGCAAATGACTTAAGCTGTTTTAATGTGGCTGACACTCCCTCTGAGTTCAAACAAACCAATATCCCGGAGTAATGCATGCACTCAAACAGTACACTGACTGAACTGCTGTGAAGAGAGAACTGAAGATGAACACCGAGCCGAACAAAAGATTGACTTATTCTCGAGTCAAGAACCGTTTCTGTTGGGCACGTCCGATTCGAGAACCGAGGAGCTGATGATACTGCGCATGTGTGATTCAGCGCGAAACAGACCGACACACAGAGCGTCTGAACCGAACTGATTCTTTTGGTGATTGATTCTGAACTGATTCTGTGCCAGTGTTATGAGCACGGGTAAACCGAAGGCTTGAATCAAGTGCAATCATCGCAAATGACGTCATTAGGTAAAGCGCAAAAGAACCGGTGAACCGTTTTCTTCAACTGGTTCTTTACTCGAGAACGAGTCAATCTTTTGTTTGTTATCGAGCTTGGCTCAGTGTTCATCTTCAGTTCTCTCTTCACAGCAGCTCAGTCAGTGTACTGTTTGAGTAAATGAATTACTCCGGGATATTGGTTTGTTTGAACTCAGAGGGAGTGTCAGCCACATAAAAAAAGTTAACAGCTTAAGTCATTTTGTGGATTAATGCTTATTGGAGACGTGAACCGTTTTAAACAATTCAGTTCGATTTGGTGAACTGGTTCAAGAAGATCCGGTTACTTCGAATGATTCGTTTGCGAACCGGATATCACTAAACTGTTGTGTTTTGAACTCTCTCTCACAACAGACACGGAAGAGAAGACAATTCTGAATAAAGTCGTAGTTTTTGCTACTTTTGGACCAAAATGTATTTTCGATGCTTCAAAATATTCTAACCGACCCTCTGATGTCACATGGACTACTTTGATAATGTTTTTCTTAACTTTCTGGACATGGATAGTATACCGTTCACACAGCTTCAATGGAGGGACTGGGAGCTCTCAGACTAAATCTAAAATATCTTAAACTGTGTCCCGAAGATGAACAGAGGTCTTTACTGGTTTGGAACGACATGAGGGTGACTTATTAATGACATAATTTTCATTTTTCGGTGAACTAACCCTTTAATCGTGTTCTTTGTTTCTGCTGGAATGTGTCATTACCTGCATGATTTTTATAATAATAGAATTGTACATTTCTGGAATATGAACATTACTTTGACAGTCAGCTCGGATAACAAAATACTCTTTATTGAAATGTAGAAACATGCATCTCTTGTAAAGCTGCTTTAAAACAATGTCTCATTAAAAGCACTATACAAATAAATGTGAACTGAAATTAAGTAGAATCATTATTTAAACTTTGGATGTACATGTGTGTGCATTTAAAGCACTATATTGATAATCTTGACCAGGCAGGCAGCATTACAAACACTTATGCAATGTGGCTTACATGTATTTTTGAATATCTCAGAATATGGTTTGAGGTTCACAGAACATTCTGGAATAAGTTTTCACCTCTATTGAGTGCTGACCACTTATGCATGCAATTGGTAGGACATCATAGATGTTCTTTAGTGTTTGGAGGAACCTCCGTGATTTTAACATATTTCTCTATGCCCCAGTTCCTGCCTTCCTGGGGCATCAGCAGCCTGTCCCTCACCATGCATAAAGGCACAGGGGTCTGGCATCATTAGAGAAGGCCAGGCCTGACAGCGATGTGCCAGGCATGATGCCAAAGGCTGTGGGGTGAGCTGTGAAGGGCAGGAGTGCAGCTTCACTTCAGACAAAGAGATTAGAGCGAGAAAACCATGCATAGCATGCTGGCTACCTTCTGTCTACCCAACCTAAAGACCATGTTCTGTGAGATCTCGGAGCAAGCACAGCCAGCTATTATGAGCCAATTACAAATTATTTGTTTCATAACATAGTTTAATGATGTGCTATTATGCCATTATGCTATTATGCTATTATGATTTTGTACCCAGATGCTTTGGGGTACAAATATATGTATGACTGTACAGCCTTACACAATTCACTTTAATCTTTGCCTGCAATTCACATAACAGTGTTGACATCC
The DNA here is from genome assembly GCF_963082965.1 of Carassius carassius. Classification (NCBI taxonomy): domain Eukaryota; kingdom Metazoa; phylum Chordata; class Actinopteri; order Cypriniformes; family Cyprinidae; genus Carassius; species Carassius carassius. Next base: position 19,828,107 of record NC_081762.1, read on the forward strand.
ATTCCCCAAAGATACGCCGGCACATTTCTTTCAGTTGAATAATGACAAGACATATGGGTAAATACAGGTCCTTCTCAAAAAATTAGCATATTGTGCTAAAGTTCATTATTTTCCATAATGTAATGATAAAAATTAAACTTTCATATATTTTAGATTCATTGCACACCAACTGAAATATTTCAGGTCTTTTATTGTTTTAATACTGATGATTTTGGCATACAGCTCATGAAAACCCAAAATGCCTGTCTCAAAAAATTAGCATATTTCATCCGACCAATAAAAGAAAAGTGTTTTTAATACAAAAAAAGTCAACCGTCAAATAATTATGTTCAGTTATGCACTCAATACTTGGTCGGGAATCCTTTTGCAGAAATGACTGCTTCAATGCGGCGTGGCATGGAGGCAATCAGCCTGTGGCACTACTGAGGTGTTATGGAGGCCCAGGATGCTTCGATAGCGGCCTTAAGCTCATCCAGAACTTTCTCTTCACAATATCCTACAGATTCTCTATGGGGTTCAGGTCAGAAGAGTTGGCAGGCCAATTGAGCACAGTAATACCATGGTCAGTAAACCATTTACCAGTGGTCGTGCTGAAAAATGAAATCTTCATCTCCATAAAGCTTTTCAGCAGATGGAAGCATGAAGTACTCCAAAATCTCCTGATAGCTAGCTGCATTGACCCTGCCCTTGATAAAACACAGTGGACCAACACCAGCAGCTGACATGGCACCCCAGACCATCACTGACTGTGGGTACTTGACACTGGACTTCAGGCATTTTGGCATTTCCTTCTCCCCAGTCTTCCTCCAGACTCTGGCACCTTGATTTCCGAATGACATGCAAAATTTGTCCAAAAGTCCAGTGCTGCTTCTCTGTAGCCCAGGTCAGGCGCTTCTGCCGCTGTTTCTGGTTCAAAAGTGGCTTGACCTGGGGAATGCGGCACCTGTAGCCCATTTCCTGCACACGCCTGTGCACGGTGGCTCTGGATGTTTCTACTCCAGACTCAGTCCACTGCTTCCGCAGGTCCCCCAAGGTCTGGAATCGGTCCTTCTCCACAATCTTCCTCAGGGTCCGGTCACCTCTTCTCGTTGTGCAGCGTTTTTTGCCACACTTTTTCCTTCCCACAGACTTCCCACTGAGGTGCCTTGATACAGCACTCTGGGAACAGCCTATTCGTTCAGAAATTTCTTTCTGTGTCTTACCCTCTCGCTTGAGGGTGTCAATGATGGCCTTCTGGACAGCAGTCAGGTCGGCAGTCTTACCCATGATTGCGGTTTTGAGTAATGAACCAGGCTGGGAGTTTTTAAAAGCCTCAGGAATCTTTTGCAGGTGTTTAGAGTTAATTAGTTGATTCAGATGATTAGGTTAATAGCTTGTTTAGAGAACCTTTTCATGATATGCTAATTTTTTGAGATAGGAATTTTGGGTTTTCATGAGCTGTATGCCAAAATCATCGGTATTAAAACAATAAAAGACCTGAAATATTTCAGTTGGTGTGCAATGAATCTAAAATATATGAAAGTTTAATTTTTATCATTACATTATGGAAAATAATGAACTTTATCACAATATGCTAATTTTTTGAGAAGGACCTGTATAAGGGGTTCGTAAAATGCAATGATACACTTAAAATCAAATTATAAATTTTTCCACAAAATAATATGGGATGGTTTGTCTTGTTGTCAGGTGCTTGTACACTATTATATTGCTCCTATGTGGTAATTACAAAACTAATTTGCACAAATGAATAATCCAACTAGCCACTCGATTGCCAGAGTCCAAAGTCTAAATACATTTTATGTCAGTGTCTGTCTATTTATACACAGTATTTACACTTGAACCTCAGCAACCCTTTAAAACAGCATTATTTCATGTAATTTTAATGTCACGATTTAATGTAACTTTATCATTGTCATGAACACATTCATATTTAATTTTTATACTGTGCCATTTTCACACAACTATTTCACTTTAACACTTTACAATAATGTTCAATTCAGTAACATCAGTTAATGTATTAGGAACTATAATTAACAATGAACATTAATTATTCCAGCATAATGTTAATTTCTACACATACGAATACATTTCATTTTTTTAACATTTCAGTTATAAATTAACATTAGTTAATGTATAATAAATTACCAATGTCCATTAGTATATAAAAAAAATATTATTAAGCTAAATCAACCTCATATATTAACTAATGTTAAGAAATGAAATCTTATTATAAAATGTTACTCATGTTTCTGAATATATTTATATATTTCACATTTTCTAAATATTATTTCACTAATTATTAATTAGTAAATGCATGTAGATCTGCATTAAACAGTAAATGCATCTTTTTGTGGACTATATGGCACATTTAAAGCATCAAGAAAGCAATGCCATACTTCTTCTGAAGAATTAGCAAAGTACCTTTATTAAAATATTTACATTCACTATTAGCCAGAGTAATTCTGTGCCACTTCATTCTGAGTGAGCAATGTATGTCGTCTCTAGTGGCTTGTGGCCTCGTTATTGTGCATGAGAAGTCAGCAACAGTAACAAATAATGATTCCCAGCTCTGACAGAGAGAGAACAACTTACAGTCAGCAGCAGTGAAGTTGGGCAGGGAATCATAACTCTTCTCACAGTTCATGATGTCCTGAATAAAGGGGAAAGAGATTGGGTCATGCACATGCAATCACAATCAAATGAAGTCCAAAGAAATAAGAGTTATGATTCTGTCATCCTTTACTCTTCCTCTTGCCTTTAAAAACCCATATGACCTTCTTTCCTCGATGGAAAACAAAAAGAAATTTTTACAGCAGAATGTCCAAGTTGCAATTTTCCATAGAATGCAAGTGAATGATTTTTGTCACACAAAGCAATAAACTACTTGTTGGATGCTTTTATTGTGTTTTTATTCTTTTTTGGAGTTTGGCATCCTGGTTCCCATCTACATTCATTGTATAGAAGAGAGCATTATAACTTCTCCTTTCTCAGAAAAAAAAAACTCATACAAGTTTGCAATAACCTGAGAGTGAGTAAATAATGATAGTGAACTTTCCCTCTGAATGCTCTCAGAGCATCTTTAAAAACTTATTAAGAACACCGTAAATTAATTTGCATAAATGACACCAGAAGTCACACAGACAGAAAGCAGACACTGTTGTTTTATACGATAAAACATGGTAAACTGACACTCTGTATGAGTCATTTACACTAATCCTCATATGCGCAAACAAAACACTAACGTCTACAAACAGACCTATCTGAAGCATGATCAGAATGCAGCACTTGTACTGTAATGAGCTCATGAGTTAATACTTCTCTATCGCCTCTATCATTAAAGGAAGAAAAAAACTTGCAAGACAGCCCATGTCCACCATATGTTAAGAAAAAAATGTGGTAGTTTGAGAAAATTAATTAGCAGACTTCCTATTCTCCCCATTAATCTCTCTTTAAAATTAAAAGGTGCAAAAAAAAATAAGAATGAAAAAGTGATTACTGTAAACCTTATACAAATAAGTAACTTAACCAAACCTCCATGATGCTGATATAGTAGGAGAAGGGGGTGACCCGCAGACCCTTGACCATGATGTCAGACAGGTGGTAGGGGTAGAGCATCAGATGCTCCCGGCTGTACTTCAACAGCTCCTCATAATACTTGCGTTCATCCTTCTTCACATGCCTAACTGTTAGAGACGAGGTTTTAGACAGTGTTTTGGGACGCTAAATCAGAGCAACAAGGCTCATTATTTAAATGTAATTACATCTGCTGACAGGAGCTACAATGAGCTGTTGGTCTGGCCAGAGTGGAGTGAGAAACACAAATGGTTTGGAACAATGTCAGAATGAAAAATAGGAGTTATAGAAGAGAAAAAAAAGCAATAGATTTTCTCTGTTCATCTAATGCCTACCTAGGTTATTGCGGAAGCGAAGCTGGTTTCGGATACTGTACAGAAGAACCTGCTTGTCATATTCACGCTGCGAGTTTCCCAGGCTCTATAAATAAAGCAAGATGACAATTAAAACACTGCAAAACATTTTTTTTTTCAGAAATGAAAGTGCAAAAATATTTCATTCCAATGGATTTAGTTACACAATGCAAACACATAATATTTGGCATTACTGAATATTATGAATGTGAAACTGACTGTGTCTATCTGATTCAAATTTTAAAGAAAAATAATGACAAATGTCAAAAATAATTTCCTTCTGAAAAAAAAAAAAATCTGTTTAATCAAATATTCCAAAGCAACAATTTCTATGCTATCCACATTTATTCATACTGCATTTGTCTCATTTGTTCCTCTTTAACCCGCTGACGCATGGTTTCGTTACCCATAATTCGTCTATTCTATATTGCTGTGGACAAATAACTCTCAAAATACATCTTTTTGATTAAAACCTAAAAACTAAAATCAATCAATCAATTCTAAATATCAATAAACAATTATAAAACAATAAATAAATCCAAATACAGAGATTCTCATTTACATTTTGTTCACTACAAAATAAAAGAACATGAACTATTGTTTAATATTATTCAATAAAAACGTAATATTATCTGAATAATATATTGTTCGGTGTAATATATTGTATGTATTGTTTCAAAGCATAAAGAAACAATATGTTATTCCCACATCCTTCAAGAACTCTTTTAGAACTAATCCAATGATTAATTTATATATAACAGTTTATATATGATTAGGTATCATGCAGAGGAATCTGATGACAGTAACGAAACTATAATTATGACGATGATGTGTGTGTGTGTGTGTGTGTGTGTGTGTGTGTGTGTGTGTGTGTGTGTGTGTGTGTGTGTGTGTGTGTGTGTTTACGGATAACTGAATGAATGAGATGAATGACAGATTCTCTGGAAATCATGCTGATACTGTGAGTTATTCTGCAGGTAGGGCAGGCAGTGATGGGAAGTCTAGTCAGATGGTGTTTGTGTGTGTGCTGTGTTACTGTACCTGTTTGACATTAGCTGGCAGTTTGTTCCACGGGTAATTCTGCCTGATGTGAAATTCTACGTCCGTGTTCATTGCTGGACTCGAGCTCCACGGTTATTCAGACAGATACTCACGGGCTCGCGGGTAAGTCCGAGATGACTATACCCTCCCGGCGCTTATTCAGAGATAAGACACCGATAGGAAATTAAATGTCTCCTTTATGAATGTTATTTAAGTCTCGACAGTAAACGTCCACTTCCTTGTTGTATTTTTAAGCCAGCCTTCGTCACGCTTCTGGCTATGTACGTCACTTCCGCTCAGCGCGCGACGAAAAAGGATTGCAGTCATGATTCGGCACATAGTGTATCATCTTGGAATTCAATATTAACAGAAAAATGGAGTGTATGATAGAGATTTGTAAATGTAATGTACTTTTCTATACAGAAAACGAAAATTTGAATTGCAAAGAATAACATATTATACATGTATTTTGTTTAGAAAATTCCATAATGGATACATAAGAAGTGTGCTTTAATGTAAACCAAATTTTGCACATTTTATAAATGACTTCAAGTTATATGTAAATCACTTGGAACAAACAAAAAAAAAAGCATTTCAAACATATAATGCTCTAAAAGCATGACATTTGTTTAATTTTCTTCCTTATCCCTTTGTTAAATCTTTGCCGACACCATTTATAAAACTATCACTATAAAGATTTTGATACAAATATCTTCATTTTAGTTAAGATAAATGTAATATCACCCAAAGTTTCTACAGCTTTTTCCTTAGCAATTTCAGAATCTGGAAAAATGACTGGGGCCAACTTACTGCAGTAGAGCGATATGATTTATGGGGCGCCCTTTTGTAAAGCGGCTCAGCTGAAAATAGCAGCAACATTTTGTCACATTTAGCATCAAACAATGTTAAAAAAACGGTATGAATTTTTTGACGGTCACTTTTTAGCACATTTACAATAATATTTTTCAACTTAGAGATATTTTAAATAGTTAAATATAAATATTAAATGTTAAACCTAAATGTTAAATCTAAATGCTAAATCAAAATCTAAATGTTAAATCTAAATGTTAAATCTTAATCTGAATATAAATATAAAATCTAAATGTTAAATATAAATATAAATGTTAAATCTAAATGTTAAATATAAATCTAAATGTTAAATCTAAATGTTAAATCTAAATCTAAATATAAATGTTAAATCTAAATATTAAATATAAATCTAAATGTTAAATCTAAATCTAAATGTTAAATCAAAATGTTAAATCTAAATGTTAAATCTAAATCTAAATGTTGAATCTAAGGCTACGTTCACACTGCAGGCTGAAACGACCCAATTCCGATTTTTTTGCCCCTATGCGACCTGTATCTGATCTTTTCATGACAGTCTGAACGACACAGATCCGATCTTTTCAAATGTGACCCAGGCCACTTGGGTATGTGGTCCTGAATCCGATACGTATCCGATCTTTTGAAAAGTGACCTCCGTCTGAATGGCCAGGCCACATGTATCTGACCCGTACGTCATTGATACGCTACAAACGTCATACGTCTGCGTTGAAGTAGGCGGGAACGAGAAGATAAACTGATGAATTCTGTATTAGTGAAGCCACTCACATCAGTGTCCCACCACTCCTGGCTGCAACTCCGCACCCACACGTTTCTCTGTACCGACGTTGCTAACACTGCTCCACAAAACGCCATGGCCAAAAACCTTGCTCTCCTCCTTCTTTTTAATTTTCTTCTTAAAACGAGAAGATTGTAATTGTGCTGGCTCCGTTGGGAAAATAACTTTAATATTGCAAAAAGAGCTCCGCTGTTGACTACAATGTTGTTGACATCCGTGTTTATCGTTAGCTACTTCCGCAAACAACGAGTGACGTCGTTGACCGTTGAGTACTCTTCTGCGCATACGGGTCACTTCTGGGTCATTTCACGTTCACACAGGAGATCACAAAAGGTTGCATTTAATTGGAAATGTGAACGGCCTTGCAAAAAAACAAATTTTTTAAAAAAATCGGAATTGAGCATTAAGCCCTGCAGTGTGAACATAGCCTAAATGTTTCGGGTGAAACTAAATATTTAGCTAATATGCAAATTCAAAATGCCAGAAGTGCCAAAATAAAAGCTCGATGAGGTCAGTGTCTGTGCATCGTGTCAAATAAGGAACGAATAAAAATCATATCATCCGAGGAAATTGACTCTTGGACATGGACTATCGTGATAATGACTACTGTATTTTCCGGACTAGAAGTCACATTTTTTTCATAGTTTGGCTGGTCCTGCGACTTATCTATCAAAATTAATTTGACATGAACCAAGAGAAAACATGACCGTCTACAGCCGCGAGAGGACGCTCTATGATGCTCAATGCTCCTGTAGCCTAGAGAAGGGTCTGTCTGCAGACTGCAAGACAGGTGCCTAACTTGAGGTGGGTGTAACTTGATGAGAGAGGCGTAACTTGAAGTTGTCCAAATCACACAGAACCACACGAGATGTCAAAACGAGATTTTGTCGGGCTGCGTTCGAAACCGCATACCCTTTAATTAGGCACTTAATTTCAATACAAACTAATTTAACGTGCGATAAAAGAATACATACTCTACAGCCTGAATGCTTATTTGTGTATGAAGCATTAATGCGATTTGGATATCATCATCCGCTATGTTGATCATGTAATCTACAAAGTTAAAACGAGCGTAAAAACATCAAAAAGATATGAGTGACAGGTTTAATGAATGTATTTGTAAGTATTTTGATAATGAAGATTGTAGTATAGCCAATACTGTTAATTTAAGTTTTTATATTTTTAACTCCACTAATGTGATTTTTTTTTTATAGAATCAGAAAACCCAAAATCGTTATCTCTAGAATATTTTTTCAATTATTTTATGTGATTTTTTTTTTCTTGTATAGGATCTCATATGATGAACACGTTGAATTTTTATTTACTGTTTTATGGCGTTATGATTGTTATTGTTAAATACAACCATCTTACCCTGATCTTTTATGTTATAAATTTGGCAATAATAATAAAAAAGAGGTACAGGTGCACTAGCACTTCACAGCATCACTAACTTAACAGTCCAGTCCAGTTTCTCTCAGCGACTCTACAATGTCTGCACACGTCGAACAGCTGCTCGAAGATCTCACCTTTGGAGAAGACTGATGATTTTATACTCTAAAAATGTAAGTATTACTACTCAAAAATGAAGATTACCCCATAATGAATTGCATCCTTTGCCCACCCCAACACTTACATGCAATAATAATGATAAACGCCAACCAATAATTATATAAATTTTTTTCCTTAAAATTACATTTTAGTAAAAGAAGCAAAATGTATTTTCTGTCGTGACATAGCTATACATGAATATACACTAATGCAGTTGATGTGAATGCATCAGTTTTCAGTCACGCAATTAATACACGAATAGATAAAATATTTATATTTACTTATTTATATTATAAATACTTATATTTATTTACTGACAACAAGAAACATGTTTAAATGATTAAAAGAATGTATAAATGTTAGCATCCCAATAAATGCATACATGTACAAGTCAACAACACATGAAACAAAGCTTCATTCAAACTTACTGTTCTAACAATCATGTATTTACAGATGCTGAACCCCACATCTTACTATCATCTCAACACAACTGTTCTGATTCTGCTGCTGCGCTGTGCTTCACAGTCTCACTCTTCTCAATGGGGATGTCGTTGAGCAACAGGATGAGGAAGACCATGATGTCGGCTCTCTGAACCTCACAACCTTGAAGCGAGAGCAGAAGAACACGTGCAGGACAATCTGACTGCTGCTGTGTCTGCTCCAAACAATCGTGTGCCTGCTCTCCATGAGCACCACTATCTTTAAAAATTTACACAGAGTTTACAAGTACATGCATTAATTTATTATTTTTCTAGAGGGCTTAACCACTGAACTGGTTCAAAACCAGCAGTATGTCTGTGAGCACGGCTCTTTTCTCCAGGTGGATCAGAGGATTGTAGGCCCCTGTAATAAGAGCACTGTCAATGACTTCAGATAAAAGCTCAATCACATTTTGACACTAGCCTACTCTTCAAATACAGTTTCTCCAAACGAGTTTATTATTTTAGGTACCATATTTTCCGGACTATAAGTCGCACCTGAGTATAAGTCGCACTAGTCCAAAAATATGTCATGATGAGGGAAAAAACATATATAAGTCACACTGGACTATAAGTCGCATTTATTTAGAACCAAGCACCAAGAGAAAACATTACCGTCTACAGCCGCGAGAGGGCGCTCTATGCTGCTCAGTGTAGGCTACAGGAGCACTGAGCAGTATAAAGCGCCCTCTCGCGAATGTAGACGGTAATGTTTTCTCTTGGTTCATTTCTCTCGGTTCATGTCAAATTAATTTTGACTATATAAGTCGCAGGACCAGCCAAACTATGAAAAAAGTGTGACTTCTAGTCCGGAAAATACGGTAGTCATTATCACGATAATCCATGTCCAAGAGTCAATTTCTTCGGATGAGATGGTTTTTATTCGTTACTTATTTGACACGATGCTATAAACACACACTGACCTCATCGAGCTTTTATTTTGGCACTTCCGGCATTTTGAATTTGCATATTAGCTAAATATTTAGTTTCAACCGAAACATTTAGATTCAACATTTAGATTTAGATTTAACATTTAGATTTAACATTTAGATTTAGATTTAACATTTATATTTAGATTTAACATTTAGATTTAGATTTAACATTTAAATTTAACATTTAGATTTAAATTTAAATTTAACATTTAGATTTAAATTTAAATTTAACATTTAGATTTAGATTTAACATTTACATTTTACATTTACATTTAGATTTAACATTTAGATTTAGATTTAACATTTAGATTTAGATTTAACATTTAGATTTAGATTTAGCATTTAGATTTAACATTTAGGTGTAACATTTAATATTTATATTTAACTATTTAAAATCTCTAAGTTGACAAATATTGTTGTAAATGTGCTAAAAAGTGACCGTCAAAAATTCTTACCAGTTTTTAAACATTGTTTGAAGCTAAATGTGACAAAATGTTGCTGTTATTTTCAGCGTGAGCCGCTTTACAAAGGGCGCCCCATAATGAATGTGTGTGATGTACGGGCATGATAAATGATCGTCACTTCTTCTGCCCAAACTTTGTCAGCCTGTGGGTCATTTGGTTTATTGTAAAACGATTGCACTGATTTGCATGTTTCTTGATGATGCGCTTTTTTCTGTGGTACTCACATGCACCATGTCACTTCACGTCGCATTCTCCACCATGTCCCACAGAAAAACTGCTTTTGCATAAAATGCAAAAAGCTATCTCTGCTTCACCATCTACAGGTCTTAACCAAGATTATGTTGCAGTCCATTCGCTATTAAAAGTGCATCTTCTCTTTTTCGTGGCCACACTGACCATGGCTGCTTAACCTGACAGAACAACGTGCGCGTGAGATTGTTGAGGAGGCGTTCGTGCACCAGTCAACAGTTTGATTGACGTACGACTCAGCCTATCGACTAACGCTTTTATTGCTCTCCTCTGAACTATTGTACATAAGTTAACAGTACGCCTATGGACGTATCCATGTATTTATTAGGCAGGGTCGAATGAAAAAGCGGGACAGATGCTCAATTTGCGTGAGGCTGGACAAAGGGTAAAATTGCTGTACAGTACAACAAAGCGGGACAGGTGGTCACTCTATTTGCGCCAGTTATTAAGCCAATAAAGTGTAGGCCTATGTATTTCAAAATTGTGTCTAGTACTATATAAATTACAAAGGTATTTCAAACGACCCGACCGACCGCGACCCGAATATCATTAAAAATATTTTTGGATGACTCGTATCGCGGGGAACCGTATTTCGGATCAACCCGCGCATCACTGCTGTGTACATCAGAGGGAACAGGTGACATTACTAAAGATGATGCTCCCTTGCTGGCATTCCAGACTCCATGGCATTCTGGGACTGTCATATAATCTGCCTAGATGCGTGTTTGTTTTTCTTTCCCTCTCCAGCAATCTAAACATGACAGTAATTCATCTTCTCCCAGCATGCAGCTGATGATAGGGCTGTAAAGAGTATATGTACAGGTACCAGTATCTAGAGTTAAGTTCATCTGATATGATCTGTCTTTTTTTTTTCATTTGCATGCTTTTGCCTCCCTTTTCATTTTCTTTTATGTTGATTGCATAAATTATTAGTATACTAACATAAAAGCAATACATTGCTAATCTATGACTATAGGACACTGACGGAAATATGTAAAAAGATATGTTAGGTCTCTGTGTAACATAAAGCCTGTGAAACTAGATAAACTGATAACACAAGTGAAAAGTAAAAATACCTTGACTTGACTTAGAGCTTGATTTGAAGAACAAAATATTTAAAATTCTGAAAGGTGAATGTGCAACTTAATAGGTGGCAGGTAAATGGCAATCTAGTTTTTTTTTTTTACTCATTTTCTCAAGCAAGAGGCAAGCCAAGGTAACCGGGCCTTTCAGTTCAGCTGTTCACCGTACTCATCCTAGCCATCAGCACTGAACTATATTTACCAGCTTCCTGGGTTACACAAGCCTGCCAAAGGGTGTGCACAAACCCTCAACCCCTTCCTCTGTCCTCCGGATAAGCCGGGTTCTCTGTCACTGCCATAGAAAACACACAAAATGCTTGGTACCACTGTGAGAGCAAACAAGGGGAGGGTCACATGTGAGCCCTGGACGACAGCAGCCCTCCAGACTATTCTCGGTAACTGGAATGTACACAGCGACCTCATGGCAAACTCCAAACTTGAGACCTTGGGTCTTTCTCCATGTCACTTTTGACTGTGTCGTCTTTGAGAGAGAAATCCGGGAGAAATGTATTTGCTTTTATCCTGTTGAACTGTGCCTCATTCGTCATCAAATTGAGTGTAAAGAACAAACAGGTGAGTTTAAATATATATGAAACAGGATTTAATTGAGGAAATGCTTTATTGTACAGATTGTGAATTCTGACAGAGCATTTACTTTTAAAAAGTAGTTTACCACTTCTGAATTGTCCTGCTAATGCAGTGCAAGTTTGTAATAATTCTAATAAGTAGTAACATGTTATGATCTAGCAAAATTACATAGTCAAGATAGTGAAATCCTTATTTACTGAGATTTTCTTACGGCAGTTGTCGTTACCGTCATTTTCACAACTGCACTGGCGACTGAGAGTTTGCTGTCTATTTTAAATAAGTGCTACTGAAATATGATATGGTATCTTTTGTCTTTGGGGAATACTTTCAGCCTTGTTGTGGTGTCTCAGAAGTGTTTAATAATAAGAAAGAAAAAAAAAACAATTAGCATCCCAAAATAGACGTCAGACAGGCCCATGTGATCTGGAGTGAAATAAAATCAGTAGCTGTCTCTGGGGTGATTAGACGACTTAGCGTTGATAATAGCTCCATGAAATGTCCTCGTCTAAATAGTTAGGCTGTCAAGGGCAAAACTACTGAGGGGATCAGAAACAGCTGGCAAGTGATACAACGGCGTTGATAAACTTAGCTTTGAAAGGGAAATGTAGCCTAGTTCTGCACATGGAAGCATTAAAATGATTTAAGGGACACTGGAATAGAACGCTGTGACCTGACACTAAACATCAGGGGTGATAAAACAGAGAGGGAGAAAGGGAGGAAAGTTTGTGTGGTGGCCATGACAACAGCAAACCATAACTTCACCTTATTCACAAGTGAATGAACAGTAATTTGCCAGTAAATTCTCAATCCTTTCCCTTTGCAGCATGGCTAGTACATCAGAGATCTTTCCATTCAAGGACCAAGAGCTCCCCGCTCACCTCCTGTTTCAGTTGAACATACTGAGACAGGAGCAGATATTCACCGATGTGATCTTGTGCACCGAAGACAAAGAGATCCCATGCCACAGGAACGTCTTGGTTTCTAGCAGCCCGTACTTCCGGGCCATGTTCTGCAGCAACTTCCGGGAGAGCAGCCAGGCTAGAGTGGACCTGAAAGGCATCGCATCGGAGGTCATCGAATGTGTTGTGGATTACATCTATACTGGTACCATCATCATCACCATGGAGCTGGTGCTGCCCCTGATGCAGGCGGCCTCCATGCTGCATTACGGGAGGCTCTTTGAGGCCTGCTCCACCTTCCTACAGGAACAGCTCAATCCGGAAAACTGCCTGAGCATGATCCGCCTCTCAGAGATCCTTCATTGCGAAAGCCTCAAAGAGAGAGCCAAAGAAATGGCTGTGCGGTGTTTCTCGGACGTAGCTGCTTCTGAGGACTTCTGCGAACTCTCTCTTCCTGAGCTTATGTGCTACCTGGAGGACGACCGACTGTGCGCGGAGGAAGAGCAGGTTTTTGAGACGTTACTTGCTTGGATCCACCATGACCCCTTTTCACGGCGAGGAGCCATTCATGACCTCTTTAAGAAGGTCCGGTTGCGGTACATCCATCCGACGTACCTCTTCCAGTTTATCGCCAACGATCCGCTCGTCCAGTCCTCTACGCTGTGCACCGAGATTATTGAGTCTGTGCGACGTCTGATGTTTTCCGTAAGCGCCAAATGCACTCAAGAGCTGAAGCCTCTTTGGACCACGCCACGCCGTTACACCTGCCGGGAGACTCTGGTGGTGGTTGGAGGCCGCAAGAACAATGAACAGACATCTCGAGAGGCGCTTCTCTATGACGAACGGACACAACGGTGGCAATGGCTCGCCAAACTACCTCTGCGACTTTACAAGGCGGCGTACGTGTGTATTCACAGTATTCTGTACGTGGTTGGTGGCCTCAGCCTAAGTCTGGTATCTGAAGACAGTGCAGTTAGCTCCACAGTTTATACTCTCTCATTGAAGACCAACCAGTGGAGGACTGCTGAGCCCATGCTGGAGCCACGTTACGCCCATCAGTGTGTCTCCTATCTTCACTTTATCTTCGCTCTTGGTGGAATAGGGCAGGATAAGCAGATCTCAAATATGGTGGAGCGCTACAACAGCATGTTCAATCAATGGGAGGCCATGGCGCCAATGCCCACAGCAGTCTTACACCCTGCAGTCGCAGCCAACGATCAGAGGGTTTATGTGTTTGGAGGCGAGGATTCCTTGCAGAATCCAGTGAGACAAATACAGGTAACAAATGTCAGTTAGAGAATATAACATGTGCTTCGCTCAAGGTATGATCCCACATAACAAATGCCTTTTGTCTCTCCAAGGTTTATCACATCTCCCGTAACTTGTGGTCTAGACTGGAAACCAGGACAGTGAAGAACGTCTGCGCACCTGCTGCTGTGATAGAAGACAAGATTTACATTGTTGGAGGTGGGTCAAACTGTAAGAAAGAATCTGATATTTAAAACTACGGGACTAAAAGAAAAGAACAGTTAAGTGGGTGAATAAAAAATAAATAAAAAAAGAAATACCTTTTTTTAAATATAATTTTAAGTCATCTTGCGGATGCCTTGGAAGTTTGGTGATGCCCCCTAGCTGGTGCTGCAATCCACTGATTTAATTTAGTTGACCCTTCACAAAGACCTTAGGTACTGTTGATATGTTCGACAAGCCATGCCACTCTCACACTTCACATAATGTTCTCACGGAGTAAAAAAAACAACATTGCGGAGCAAAGAGAAAATGAAAAAAGTGCCGACAGACAAGACAGAGCAGGTCACTTTTGGTATGAAACAAAGTCTTAGCCTTTACATTTTGTCACTTTTTAATGAATTCAATCAGTAAATACTATTTTGTGGCTCTTTAATGTGCAGTTCAAGCGGCATGTGAACCAATCATCTTTTCACATTTACTTACAGCAGCAAATAAACGTGAATGAACATCTGAAGGCATTTTAACTGCAGAAACGTCAATACACACCATTTTTCAAGTTTAAGTCCACTGAAGTTAATCTACTCTCCTGTCTGATTTGTTTATTGGATAAAGATTCTGCACTATGAACGGTCAGATCGCCTGTCAATCAATCTCACTGCAAAGGGCCAGTTGGATAGACTATGATTTCAGATTGAATGGTTCCACTCACTTGGCTTATATTATAATAAATAATAATGATTTTTAAAATCTAAAATTTGTTCATGAAATTACATAAATTCTACATTTTTTACTTACAAATCTAAATGTCATGAACAAATGAACTAGCAAGCTAATCGGTTCATAAATCTGACAAATGCTGTTGTCAAGATTACAGTCAAGATTAACCAGAGCATAACAAACAGAGCAGCATTCAGTAAATGTTTAGATGAAATTTAACGACATCTACGGTCAGGGGGAAATCTTGAGCCCTTTCTAGGATCACACAGTAAATCAACCATTAAACATTATGCATCATTTGAGTTGATACATTAATTATACTTCTTTATTTCCAGGATACACAAGAAGAGTGATTGCCTATGACACCAAAGCTAATAAATTTGTGAAGTGCACCAACATGAAGGAGAGAAGGATGCACCATGCAGCCACAGTCATCAATAACAAACTCTATGTGACCGGAGGACGTTTCCTCAACAGTCATGATGTCATCGAAGACTCAGACTGCTTTGAGTGCTACGACCCTAAAACAGATGTATGGACTTCTAAAGGATCGTTACCGTACAAACTGTTTGATCATGGTTCACTGTCGCTGATTTGCGTCTCCAACCGCTCCAACCCACCATGACTGCTCGGAGAACGCAACATCTCTGCTTGGGCGTCCCGTTCGCTCCCCTACTCATTAAGGGACATGAGAAATATGGGGCCACAGCTGAGACTGGAAACCATCTGAGGAAGGTTGCATTCGTTTGTGGGTTGAGTACATCTCAGCTGTGGCTTTGATGTTGATGGTATGCTGCTGGTGCTCGCCAGCATCTGTGCCGTCTTAAATCAAAAGAGATTTGAGCTGGCAACTGCAAGTGTCACAGTGGACCTCAGGGAGCGAGCCCAGGACCTCAGAGCAAAACGGCAGACTTATGCAATCTACATCTGTCCCTGCAGAACTGTGACCTGAAAATCTTCAGACAGATGTTTCTCATCATGATCTCCTTCTCTCAGAACGGCTTGAGCAGCCAAATTTTTGTCAATAGTGCCTTGTTAGCATGAATTTAATTGGAATATGACAATAATTGGATGTGACAATCTTTTTAGCCAGAGTAAAATCTACCAGCATGAGGACATGACTGTTGGATGAAGTGCTGTGGTGTGTGGTCAGTTCTATGTAATTAACGACGGCCAAAAACAAACCTAATGGATCATGAAATGCTTGATGTACCATGCACGCTAAAAGTATGTGGACACCTGCTTCTAATTAACATGGTTTACTTTTCCACTACACGCATATCTAACAGATGCATAAAATCAAGCAAACAGCCATGCAATCTGCTGAAATGAACATTTTCGGTGTATGGGGCTTTTTTCTGTTCCAGCATGACAATGAATCCATTCTGGGGTTTGGAACATGGAAATTAACTGGGGTAAACTTTTAGAGATGCACAAGGGTGATTATATTCAAATCAAATATGCTTTTTGGATTTCCAATTGCTCCATCAGCAAAATAATAATAATACAAAAATACAAATACTGTGCATATTTGTTTCACACTGAACAACAATAATTACTGTATTTGTATTACTGTAAGGGGTAGGTGTAGAAGTTAATGAAACATAATGTAGCAAATATATTTTATTCTTACTTCGCAGCTGCAGACTTTTTTGATCCACTTCAAATGTTGACTACTACATAAAAAATACTGGGTTAGTTATAGGAGAAATAGACCATTACAGTCTGTGAAAATTAATCCACAATTAATCCATACACTAATAGGGTTATGTCTGTGAACCAGATATGCTGTGTCATTTTCACAAACTGTAATTAAATGTTACCTGAAGCTGCTAGTTGTCAATTGCCTTCTGAGCCTTTTCCATGACCAAAATATATTGCTTGATTTATTTTTTTATTATTATTTTTTTTTGTCTGTTGACAAAAAGGTATGCTATATATCTGTAATAAAACTTGTTCAATGGACAATATAAACTGCATGACTAGGCTATACTGTATATAATTATAATAACAACTAATAGATACATATACATGTATACATACATACTGTGCTCCATATTATGTAAGTTACATCAGTATAGGATTTCAGTCAAATAAACCTTGTTATTAATCATTTTTCTAGTTTTTCCAAAGAAAGTGTTTTATTTTATGTATCTTGAGCATGAATGTCTTGCAAAAGGCATAAAGACAATTCATATTTTAAGAAAACTGAATAGAGATCATTAAACATAATAGGCACATTGTACACATTGTACGCGAACACACAGGTAAATGAATGAATTGTGATGTCCACATATTTTTGGCCATATATTTTATTTCTTATTTCCCCTTTGTAGCAAAAAAAAAAGAAAAAAAGAAGTAGAAAAAAAGCTTTGATGATAAAAATGAAATCATGACTTCTGAAAAAACTGGAAGTGCTTGTTAGCATTGATTTGTGTTTGCTGCATTATGTTGATCTCAAAGTGCAGTTCTTACAGTTTGAAGAGGTTGTCTTTTCCGCAAACTCCATTATCAAATAAAAACATCCCTTGACATCACTTAAGATACAAAGGAACCGTGGATAGAGATTCAGTCAAGATGTCCATTTCCTCCTAGTATTTAATGCTGCTTGAAAATGGTTTACTTAATGCCTGGTGACCTTACCTTTGATGATTAAACCAAAAATGAGGTATACAAGACGTCTCTGTTTTTCTATTGAATTGCACTACTGAATGAAAGAAATGTTGAAGGGTTTCTAAGCTATTCATTTGTAAAACAAATCGATTCAGCTTAGTTTTCGCTGCACTTTGTCATTTACAGGACACAACAAGTAAACAAATACACACTGAGCTTAACAAAGGGGCCTGACCGCAGGAGAGGCGGCATAATCGGAAGCAAAGCTGGTCTGGAGATAAAACTCACCACTAACTTTAGCCCCAAGCTTTTAGATAGCCCTCCAGTAGCTTGCCCTTGACAACTGTTGTCTTGGGAAACATCAATCAGACTGCAGGACAGGCTTATTTTGCCACTATCATCTCAGTATACAGTCCACTCTCACAGACTCAAACCTATTAAGATCATTTCAGCCGGAATGTGTTTGTTTGCCAATAAGTCGGCATGATCTATGTAATTAGGCCTTTTGAAAAATGTCTTAAGAAGTTTATTAATATGTGGTGTTTGAAGTGGTTTGAAATATTTAGACTTTGAAATGAAAGAAAACAGCTCATAAAAATCTGTATTTTATAAATAAGCTAATATTTGTACTAAATTTTTCACAAACATTTTACAATAACCACCATGTTCTGCTCATGTAATGGAGAAGGAGTCACAACCAGGGTCGAAGTACAACATGAAGCAGTAGCCTATGTCACATTTAGAAAGTGGTTTGTTGCCCTCTACAGTTGTGTTTACCACACAACATGTGAAGGAAAAAAAATGTACTATATTAATGTTTATTTATTTATTTTGTTCAAAATTACTTTACTTTTAAAGAGAGATTCCCTGACGATTTTCAACCGTCATCTGAAAATACATCTCTTTCGCCACTATTTGACTTCTTCCTTAAAAAAAAATAGAAAAACCTTTGTTTTCTCCTTTCTTTAATATTTGTATTTATTTTTAACAATGCTTGAAATTTGGTATGAACAGTGTATGGGTATTTCGAGAAATTCCTGTGTCTGTTTGTCTCTGAATCGCTCGATCTATTCCTCAATTATAAGTCGCAGTGGATAAAAGCGTCTGCTCAATTAATAGATTTAAATCTAAATGTAAATGATACATAACCGTTTAAGAAATGCTGAATTTGCCAGAAGTTTTAGTCAGCTGTTGAAAAAGTGATGTTTTTCTGCCCTCTAGTGGAGAATTGCAGTTCTGTCTCTTTCCCACTAGGTTGGGAAAAACATTCACTTGTTTTAACCAGTCAAATGTCAAAATCATAAGTAAAAATCTTTAGTATTTTTATTTATTTTTTCAAATCCAAACGTCCAAAAACCCGTACAGGTCTCAGGTTAGACGCCATATTGAATTTAACGCAGGTAAAAACGAGATTATGAGGGATAGACTACACTACAGTCTTTATCAAAGTACTAGACTACGTAATTTTCAAAGCTCACAAGTTAAAACTCAAAACTTTTGTGATCTGAATAATATATCTGTTGTTAAATAACAGTGCATTCCATTAAACACACTGTAACATAAACTGGTCTATTCAAGTTTGTCACTTGAATGTGGCTATTATTAAAGGCTACATATTAAGCAATGAATATGTTGAGAAGTTTGCATTATTTTGAAGCTAAAAGGTATCTCATATCATTTGCAAATAATAATAAATTGTCGGTGTCATCAACATCCTCACAGATTATATGATAGGCCTTTTTTATGGCTCATTGGGTAATCTAATTTAAATGTTTTAATCCCTAGTAGTGTTATATTCATGATAAATGTAAGCACAATTTTCTCCATTGGCACGTCTATGCAGATCTGAGGAGGAATGTGTAATAAAATAAAATACAATTTCAAATATTCAAATTTGATGCTTTATTTATTGGCAATTCGGTTCTTATTAAAAAAAGCATAGACATCATCATGCACACCGATCTTCAGAGGAAGGCAGTACAGTCAGTTTTGCACAAAACAAAAGAACAGGCCTGTATACCATTGCAGTGCATGTCTATTTATAAGTGTGTGTATTAAACTTTTTTTATTTATTTTTTTAATTAAGGACAAACAGAAACAATCCTTCCAAAAACCCTGATATGACTTCAGTACCTTCATATTTAAAGTCTCCTGGGGTGTTGCATTGCACAAAACAGTAATTAATAATACATTATAAATTAATTTACAAAGTTTTAAGACGTCAAATAAATGTGCAGCTGAAAAATAATTAAATATTTTTAGTTGTCGAGTGAACATGAAAAGAAAGCAACATTTGACACTGAAAAATAAAATAATAATCATTATTAATCATAAATCATAACTTTATAACAATAGAGCCTATTTTAATAGATAAGTGGATCAGATGAGATTCGGATATACAGCATGTACATAAACATAACCTACAAAAGTCATTTCACCATATAAAAGAGAGAACTAGCTTCCCCTTTGGGCCGTCACCATCTCCGGTAAATGTTATTGACTATGTACATCAGGTCCAAGACACGTATTGCTCAGAATGTGGAGATTTGTTTGGCACAGCCGATCACTCCTTTAAGAAACACTAAAGCTCTTAAAAAAACACTTCTTGACCCTCATCTTTGACTAAAATCTCAAAAACACTGCCATCAGACAGGAAAAATATATTTATCTGTAAGTACTTTCATTTTTGGACGCATTCGTTTGGACAATGTCACAATCACAGCAGCAGTTTTAACAAACAATAAGAAAAAACATTTGGTAAGACATGATCTTGAATGGTTGCAGACGCTGAATAAATCTACAGTCTCTTGGTCTTACAGCAATCGACTAGTACTTCCTAAAAGGGGAAAATAAGTCTGTGTGCCTATTGGATGCCTATTTACATTTAGGCTGAGCATTCAGCAACTATTTACATACGATTGAGCTCCATTGAAAAATGTACATTCAGGCCTTGTGCCTTTCAGTGATCAAAGCAGCCTTGCCATAACTTTTTTTTACACCGTCATTTCATTCTGGGTAAGCTGGTCAAAGTAAATTTAAAGTGTATTAAACTACATTCCAAAGCTTTTCCTGAGAAGGCTGGTGCTTAAGGACTCATGCTGGAAGAGGGACGGCTTTATTCCTTCACCTCTGGCACTTTTTAAATAGAAAAGAAGTGGTTTTGGAGGAATGTTACAAAGCTAACAAAAGAGGCCGTATTTTTCATACAGTATGTAACATAAGCGCATTTCCGCCTGGCACCTTCATGACCAACGGGAGAATTTTAATAGAAGGACCACACTGTGACTGTGCCAAACACTTTGGATCCTAAACCTCTTTGATAGTCCGTTCTGAGGGTTTGTAGTTGGAAGAACTGGTGTTGGGCATGTAGACGGAGTGGGTCCTGCGGGGCGGACGGGCACGTTTGGTGCTCAGGTTGCGCCTGCTGTTGCTGATGATGTCGTTGATGAACTTCTTGCAGTCCACGCAGACCTCCATGGTGCTCCAGTCCTCTGTGAACTGCTCTGGCAGCTCCAGCTCGTCTCTGGAGGACGAGCACTCAGCGTGCTTTGAGGATCTGAGAGAGGAATCGTCACAAGAAATAATCTTACTGACAGATCCAAAGTTCACTAACTTTTTTGTCAGCTGAACCCTATAGGACCCAATTTGATTTGAAGTTAATATTTCAATAATTTAAATGACACAATTAAATGACAAAAAAAAAAGATAAATGACAAACAGAAAAAAAATCTAAAATTAAAATGAAAACAGAAAATACAAAAATAAAAACAGATTAAAATGATGAAATTCATTTTCTTAATCTCAATGATAGTAAAATAACACTGGCTCCAACAATTGAGCTTTTAACATTTCAAATTCAAGCTTTTATTCTGCCGCAATTCTGGTGGAATGTTAGAAATGAGTCCCAGTTGTTTATTTGAATGTTAATGTTTAATGCTCTCAAACGCTCTGCAGCTCCCTTATGAATCCTGGTACAAACGACACAGGCTCTCTCATCATTTGTGAAGCTCACCTGGACATGGTGCGCTGAAGGCTGTGACGCTTGTGGCTAGATGTGGAGGGGGGCTTCTCTGTGGCGACTGACGCTGCAGACTCCTTTTTGGGCAGGATGCTGGGGCCCAGAGAGGAGATGGGCAGGCTGGCATGAGGCTTAGACGGCAACTTTATCTGACATGAGAGCGTATGAGGTCATTAGCAAAGTGAAAAAACCCACTACTGCTTAAAAATCTGGGGTCAATCAGATTTATTTTTAAAGAAATTAATACTTTAATTAAGCAAGGATGCATTGAATCGATCAAAAGTCAGTGTTTATAGTGTTACAAAAGATTTCGATTTCAAATGAAAGCAGCACTATTTTCAACATTGATAATAATGATAAAAGGAGCAGCAAGTCAGCACATTAGAATGATTTCTGAAGGACCATGTGACTTTTAAATTGTGATAATACTTACTGTTTTACTGTATTTTTGATCAAATACAACCTTAGTGAACATAAGATAAGGACGTAACATTTACCTTCTTACAGCACTGTGAACAAACGGGCCTGTGAGAAGAAAAGAAGAACAAATATGATTCCACTGCACATCACTTTCTTCATTTAAAGTCTGAAATGAAAAGCTCCGCCCACCTCTTACAGAACTGGCAGGTGTAGGACCAGGTGAAGAGCGAGAACTTCCTTGTCCGACATGAGAAGCAAAGCTGAGAGGAAGGGTTACACAATGAAACATGTGCATACACACTTGCATACACCTAGCTTGCTCAAACCCTAGTGAGCTGCCTATATAGACAGCATTTTTAGGCATCATGTACTCCAAACAAGAAGACGATCCCAAAACATACACTTGGACTAATGTATATCGAATGGGCAATGAATGTGAAGAGTAAATTTACCTTTCCTTTCTTCAGTGCGTTATAGACGTCTTTATACTGCTGGAACTTCTCCAGCTCGGCTTTAACCAGAACCTGTCTGATATGCATCACCTCCTCCACGGTCAAAGTCAGGCACTCGACGGGGTAGCAGAACTCCTCCTGAAACAAACATATTACATTCACAAACATGCCCAAGTGTACACGGCATATTTAAACATGCCATGCTGTCACACCCGAGAACCAAGGGATGGAAAAACCATTACATGCTAGATCAACACAATGGTTACACCTTCTGCCAAACAAAACCCACAACACAATGGCAATGGAGACAGAGCTGAACATTTAATTCTTTAACGAGGAATGGTAAACTGTCCGTTTATGTTGTTATGCAAGTTTCACCTCTACAGGGCAGGTCTTGTATGCAAAATTTGCATGTAAGGATGAATAGAAGTGTTCATGCTCTGTGCTAAAACAATGCATGGCGCCACAGGATTAGTCCTTGCACACAAATAAACAAACTTTAAAGATCATACTGATTCAAGCACACATAAAAGCCAATACATGTCTCTAATTCTTACCTTCAACCACCTTAACTATGTTTTAAAAAGATAAATCATGTCTTGTGAACTACAGAATAAGAGACTCATATTGGCTTTTATGCCCCTTTGTCACCCAGTGTTAGTGTCAGTAATATGTAGTTTGATGGGACGTACCGCGCGACCGCTGCCTAGTGCGTGAGCCTGACCAAAGAAAACAACATTGGATTTTTTGGGGGCATTTGGTGGAAAATAACTGCTTTATAGTTTCATTTACAATAACAAAAAGTGTCACTGATAATCCCTAAATATTATACAAATAGGTAAATATTTACATTTACAATATTTCCAAATATTTATAGGTAAATAAAAGTTGTAAAAAATATTCTAAAGGGACAAAAAAATCTAAGATAGCATAAAACAAGAAACCAGAAAAAGGAAAAAAGTTCACTGAAAATTATTTTACAAGAGCAAGGAATGTCTTTAATTGTATTAATGATAAATTATAAAAAGAAAAAAATGAAGCATCACTCTCCATTGGTATTTCAAATACTAAACTAAACTAAACTAAACAAAGCTAAGATAAGCTAAACTAAACTAAGCTAAGCTAAGCTAAGCTAAGCTAAGCTAAGCTAAACTAAACTAAGCTAAACTAAGCTAAGCTAAATTAAGCTAAGCTAAACTAAACTAAACTAAACTAAACTAAACTAAACTAAACCAAACCAATCTAATCTTAACTAAATTAAACTAAACTAAGCTAAAATAAGCTAAGCTAAACTAAGCTAAGATAAGCTAAACTAAACTAAACTAAACTAAACTAAACTAAACTAAGCTAAGCTAAATTAAGCAAAGCAAAGCAAAGCTAAACTAAGCTAAACTAAACTAAACTAAGCTAAGCTAAGCTAAGCTAAGCTAAACTAAACTAAACTAAACTAATCCAATCTAATCTAAACTAAGTTAAACTAAACTAAACTAAACTAAGCTAAGCTAAACTAAGTTAAACTAAACTAAACTAAACTATATTTAGATATCTAAATATAACAAACACTAAGCCGATATTTAAAAAATGTAAAAAGCTCAGACAAAACTATTTTAAAAAAGCATACTGGATATCTTTAACTGAATTGATAAATTATAAATTAAAAAATAATGAATTAGAAAATGAGACATAAAATATAATGTAATATAATTAGTGCTTTCAAACGATTAATCATGATTAATCGCATTCAAAATAAGTATTTCTTTACATAATATACGTGTGTGTACTGTGTATATTTATTTTGTATACAAATACACACACATACAGAATATTTTTAGAAAATATTTACATGTATATATTTATATTTGTATAATTTAAATTAAACTAAACTATATTAAATTAAAAAAAATCTTAAATATATACATGCATGTGTGTGTGTGTTTATATACACATAATAAATATACACAGCACACACAAATAACATGTAAAGAATTTTTTTTATTTTGGATGTGATTATTGTTTGAAGGCACTAAATATAATATAATAAATATAACTATTATTATTTAGTAAATTTGACCTGCTATCTCTGCACTATTCCGTACTTATTAAACCTTCTTATCTAAATCTTACTTATCTAAATCTAACATTGTTTGAATGATGCACATAACTTGTGCATTATTCAAAAGGAGGAAGTTTGTTGAGCGAATCGGTTTTTCCGTTCGATCATAAACCATTCTGACGACGTATAACTGAAGTGATTTAAATGTGGGCCATTTCCTTCAGCAGCTTTCCCGACTGGCCATGAAACATTGTGCAACACACACATGAAGCAACTGCCCTGCTGGAAGACGAATAAAGCCACTGCAGACGAAACAGTGATGAAATGACTCCTCCAACATAATGTAACCAAATCTGTGAACATGAGAATGTAGAATATGGTGTCCTTTACCTTGTTGTCCGCAGAGAGCTTCAGTGTAAGGCAGGAAAGAAAGCAGAGCGGTTACAGCTCTCTATCTATACTGCAATAAAACTACAGTATCACTCACTATCTAGAAGCGTTTAACAATCATTTTCCTGTAAATGCTCTGTGATTATTTCATTTACAACCGTTCAAAGACCTCAGAGGTTTTGCAATCGACATTGGTCTTGCCTAAAATGACTGAAGCTGATCAAATAAAGTCAGCATGGCTAAATCGGAAGTAGTCGGTTCTTCATAAAACAAGCTTCATGTAAGATTTAGTCAAAAATAAGCTGTAAAAAAAGATATACAAGTCATTATTCATTAAAAAATGTGCATGACTTTAAAAATTGCTGTATGCCACAGATCAGTCTTTGATTTGGTTTGTGAACTGAAGAAGTTCTACTTTATCTCTCTGTCTCTCCACACTAAAGACCTGCAGTGCTGCAGCACTAGCCAGAATCCTGAGAATCTAATTATACTTATATAAGACTCAGGACAGATAAGTGTGACCACAGCCTGCAGCCAATTGACTGCTCAACACTAAATTACCCTCATTTACTGTCCCGGGATTTGTTCAACAAGAAAAAACAACTCTGTAGGCAGAAGCATGGAGCTAAAGGTAGGGTTTGTTGCAGTTACCAGAGATCTGGAGCTCTGGCGAGACGGAGGCAGGAAAGGCCGCACGCTGGTGGGGTCTTCTTTCTCTATGGAGTGCCTCCTCTGAGGAGCGAAGCGTTTGTCAGGTTGAGGGGTGAAAGATATGGGCAGGAACTGCGGAGGAGCTGGGAGAAGACAAAAATTGAGGTGAAAAAGAACTGTCAGTCACTGACAGGTTTTTGTTGGACTGTGAATAAAAAGTTCTGGATATTTCAAGACGGGTCTTACTTTTTTCGGCCATGACGGACTCTGGAGACGTGTCCTCAACCAGTGAGGCCGAAACGCTAGAGCTGCTGTCAGACTTCCGAGTGCTTTGTTCCTCCTACAGGAGGAAAAAGAGATGTTAACAATCATATTTTGAACATTTTGGCAATGCTTTTGCAACACAGAAGATATAAAACCCACTCACATCCGAGTCGGAGCTATCAAGCTCGGCCAGCGTAGGCGCTTTGAGCAACCTCTTTCTCTGGGACAGCGGCTGACCTCCAGATACACCGTTTACGGGGCTCCGAGCTGGAGACGTGCCATTGGCCAGGGACAGTGTGCTGATGGCCAACTTTCGGTGTCCGTCAGGGATGTCTGTGTGTGTGTGGACAATATGGATATAATCAGACACCAATCAGGAGAGCAAAGAAAACTATGCTTCGTTTACACTGCACCTGACTACAAACTGTTTTACAAGTCTACAGAAATTGATTACAGACTATTCAAACTGGAACTGTTGAAATCAGATCTTCTTGTTTTTTTATACTAGTTGACACAGTAACGAATAAAGCATCAACATGATGCTAAGAAACGTTCCTCTGCAACAGCTGAAGACTTTCCAAAGTGGAAAGTGAGGACAGAAACTGGAGGTTTTGTATATCATGGCATCTGGTTACTGTATTTACACATTCATGGATATACTATGAAAGAAATGGTTCCCTCACTTGTTTTAAGTGACTACATAGCAAATGTGAATTTGAATTAGTGAATGCAGACACAGCTAGTAAAACAACACATTTCTTAAATGACTAGAAAATAAATTTCAAATCCAATCTGACCGTTCAGGCTCAAATAATCTACTTTCTGTTGGATTTCAAATCTCATATCTATTGTGGTTTGAACTTTGAAATCAGATGTAGACTACAACTGAACAGATTGGAGTTGTATACATCCAAACAATAATGGCTTTCCTGAACATGCCATATCATAAATTATTCCGATTATGCACGGCAGTATATAGTGATGAAATTACATAACACTGTTGTCCACAGCAATGAAAACTATAATTCACTAAATCAAGTCAATAGAAGTTTAAATAAGCTATTATTCAAAAGTTTCTTATACTGCAAATAAATAAAAAACAATTGTGAAATATAATAATTTATAATTTATGGTATATATAATCGAAGATATTTTGACATTTTATTTATTCCTGTGATGACAAAGTTGAATTTTCATCATCATTACTCCAGTCTTCAGTGTCACATGATCCTTCAGAAATCATTCTAATATACTGACAGAATTCCATTTATCATCATCAATGTTGAAAATGTCTGAGCTGCTTAATATTTTCATGAAAACATGATTTTTTTAAAGAATAGAAAGTAAAAAGTGCTGCTTTTTAAATATTTTACTATTTGAAAATATTTAGCAACATTAGTAACGTTACAAACTTTAATGTATCCTGAATAAAAGTATTAATTCAAACATTTGAACTGTAGTGTAAAATCTCTTTTGCATAACACCCTAAAAACTCTCATTCAGACTTAAACTACATATGCGATGTATGAAAATTTCGCATAACTAATAGAATCCAATCCAAACATTTAGGAAAATAAAGATCGATATACTAGATACTGATCACTTCTATATTAAGAAAACAAATGTACTAAGTTGAAAAGCAATATTCCTGGTCAGTTGAGGTTCAAATGAAATATTTATAGAACTTAGATGGACAATGTTTAAAAATAAACATTGCAGCACATTAAATATTGATGCCTGCAGACCCAGAGTTACATAACCCTTCTTAAACTAGACTAATCCTCAGTCAGAAATTAATTCTGCGAGTTCTGCTGCTCACTCACACAGTTTGTGTTTGATTCATACTCAAGCTCTCAAAACCAAGGCATTTCTCTCACACGGGGCTCGGGGGCATGAGGGAGCGATGTGAAAGTCATGATTGCGTCAGGAATACTTTACCTGAGCTTCGGAACAAGTCCTGTGGGGTGCTCATACTTTTGCCTGCGCCTAGAAAGGAACATATTCTTCAATATGATCCCAAGAGCACAAACAGGCCTTTCAATACCTGACATTCACACAGTGAGCCAATATACGAGTGTGACACCAGCACACAGAAGCACAAGCGCAGTGCAGCCACACAGAAGCAGCAGGACAGGGGATTTGTGGGATTTGGAGGTGGAAGGACCAGTGCGGTTTAGTAGCAGGAGGACATACAGAGGAAAGTCCAGGGCAAGCAGTCATACAGGAGGCTAACAGCTACTACTTTACATTAAAAACTATAAATCTTAATGTATGACTTATTTAATACAACACAAGGGAAAGCAAAGGAAATACTGTCTGACACTGATTAAATCTGCATTACTTCTCATTGAATGAAAGCTGAGCTGGCTCTCAGCCATGTCTTCAACTCTCGCTGGAGATGAATTACTTTAAGTTGTTGCAAATTGCTGTCAGTGTGAACATACCTAAAATAAAGGGTTTTAAAACTTGGCATCAAATTAAATATGGTATATAATATGACCAAAGTCTATTAGGCATCTTCTGGTCATTAAGAATTACAATAGGAACCAATTCATGACAGTTTAAGTCCATAATCCATTTTACGGTCTCTTCCATTCACAGACCACAGCAAATCTTATCCAACCAATCTTAACAACCATCACTATATGTATTAACGTTAGCTACGAACATGGAAGGGCATCTACAGTTGAATGGATTTGACCGAAAGTCATTGCTCATAGAAAAAATTATAAAATTTTGGATTTACCCTCTTGATTTGAATGTTTTTATATGAATGTGGCTTACCTGGTTATCTGTAAACCTACTGGAATAACTGATATAATAGCTAGATTTTATGCAAGCTATCCTGAAACTGGAACACAGTACACAATTTTCAAAATCTGAATATATTTTAAAAAATGTATTCTCTGTTTTCATTTTTAGCAATTTTGTCTTGTCCTTTTGTCACTGTATACATTATATTTCTATTTAGCATTTATTTCATTTTTGCACTTTAATTTCAGGTTTTTTTTTACGTTTAGTTTTTCCATTTCAAAACTGATGTTTTATTTCATTGAATTCTATCTTTTTTTTAATTATATATTTTGCTCAGTTAGCAGTTAACAGTGCAAAAGGTTGTGGGTTCGATTCCCAGGGAACACATGTTAGGTAAAAAATGTTGGCCTGAATGCACTGTAAGTCGCTTGGGATAAAAGCATCTGCTAAATGAATAAATTTAATTTTATTTTTTTTAATTTAGTTCCTTTGAACTTCCTATTTATTTATTTATTTATTTAAATAATTTAATTATGTTTTAATACAACAGAAAACTAATCTAACACTATTTTTAACAATAACTACACTCTCTCCGACAGGTTGGAATAGTCTGAAGCTAAAAAAAAATCTAAGTCTTTGCCCATCATATACTACACAATTTCTATAAATCCGTCAATTCTGACAGTCCAAAATCTCCACTGTTGGATCGTCCAGACCAAAAATCAGTCCAAAAGTTCTAACCCAAACTATGTAAGTAATGTCTGAAGAATTCAATCCACCGACAAGCAGTCTTGTCAATGTAAGAGGGATTTCTTCAAGACTTGAGGCACTGCTTTGTCCCCTTCCTCCTCTATGGACTAACAGGTTCAATGTCACGACCCCACCAGCAGAGGAGCGTGACATGAGGGTAGGAGTCACTACAGCGGTCTGGCACAAACACAGAAGCCACAGGGTCAGTGAGCTGACAGCGGTGAAGCCACAATGAATCTTTACCTGATGAGTCAAAACTGACTGACATGCTAAGTGGGCGCATTACTGTGAGAAAGAGGCAAAGGTTATGAATGAAGAGAGAGGGGGGAGAAGATAAATAAAGCCATGGGTTAAAACAAGACATTAAACGTTAATGCATTTAATGTTAGATATAAAGAATGCTGCTCTTCATCTATAAACAAGAACACAATTTGACAATTAAGCAGCCAGAAAACAGTTAATTTCTTTTAGGATCAAGAAAGAATAAATGTTATTTTTATCATTGCATACTGAACAACCACAATCCAGCACAGGCAAAACTGGCAAAGCTACAGTACAATACACATTACAAAAGGTAGGACTGATGAAGCTTTCTGTCAACATATAATGTATATCACATTTACACAAACAATGGAATACAATTAACGTTTTATACTACTTTAGGTAGTATAAACGAAAAATGTATTTATTTATAATGTTAGAAAATAAATAAATATAGTAAATATTTATATAGTAAATAGTAAAGTCCAACTACTCACATAATACATACAATAGATATTTACGTTAATCTCCTTTAAGTTTTAAAGGTTTATAGACTGTAGACACGGTGTCTTTTTAGGCAGCTGGAGGAAACAACAGACTCTTTTCATCACACAAACTGATATACGGTACATACTGTACATGCAAACCTTAAGCTTTATTAAGTCTGCTGTAACTGATTCAAATCTGGAACATTTATTCAACATTGATCACATTCAGTCTGATGTAATGATTGCCAGATTTGTCCTTGTGTAACTATACAATCATCCACACAAACAGGCTAGAGGTCTTTATGTACAAGTGCACATTCAACTTTAAACCTCATAATCTTTAACTATTGAATCCTACGGCAAAATACCACGGTGAGACCAAATCTCAAGACAAATCCACTATTAAGACTATGTACCTTCTCTATGACCTTGTAAATGTCAATGGCTTTGATGTACAGTACAAGAATCAAATGGCGTGTAACAATGTGGATGTATGTTTTTAAAAACATACAGTATCAATCCAAGGTGAGTAATGTAATTGGAGATTTACAGTTGTAAATAAAATGGGCGGTGCAGAGTTAGAGACACAGGGCTGTACTACAGACACTGTTAGCGAACAAATGGTTGAGTGTAGCACAAGCAGCCATGCATGAGACTGACACACTGTCACACACCTGCACTGCTGTCTGACACGACCTGAGGTCAATCTCTGACACACACTCACCTTCTTCTACATGACTGACATGCTTGATATATAGGTTAACTAACACAACATGAAGCTGGCTTTAAGTGTAAATATAAGCTATTTAAAATAAACAATGTACACTGAATATGAACAGAATGCATTTGTAAAAATATCTGTGCACAGAATAATAAACACATGGACAAGGTGTCTATGCAGTGTTAAAGTAAACACTAGCAGTCAAAAACTTGGACATACTTTAACAATTTGGTTCAATTTGATTAAAATGTTTATCAAGATGAAAATGTTTGTGCTTAATCTTTTAGAAATCTTTTTACTTAAGATTTTCTTTACAAATAATATAATAACAATGATTATTATTATTGTACAATGATAACAAAAAGTGTAAAACAACAAAAACAATAATAATAAGTAATTAGTATTCTTTTTAGGAGTACTATGATTATAAACAATTTATAATTATGTGCAATATTATCCACATTTAAAACTTACAAATCTTTTGATTATGCATAAATGTTTATTCTTATGTCTAATCTTTAAAAAAAAATGTGCCTACATAAGATTTCAAAAATATTATTATTATTATTAATTGCTATTATTAAGTATTATTTTACAAATCAAAGAATAATAATAATTATTATTATTATTATTATTATTATTATTATTATTATTATTATTATTATTATTATTATATATATATATATATATATATATATTATATATATATATATATATATATATATATATTCCCAGCTTACGTTTTTAGTTAAATGATGTGCATGAATGAATAAGAGTCTGTGCGTTTATGAGAGCAAGTGTGATAAAGTGAACTAACCGAGTCGACTCCTACGGATCATATCAGGTGAGACGGGCCTGAGCTTTCTCTCCGACCGGATCTCTTCCAGGATACGCTCATGAAGACTGGGAGGTCTTGGAGGATGAGGCTTTAGTTTACGAGCAGAAACCTTAAAGCACATTCAAACATACACATGCACAGTAATTAACAGGTTTGTGTTACTTGGTGACATTTGTATTAATTGATCTGCATCATTTTAAAGATACTCCAGCTCACATATGACCAAAGCTAAGCGTGTTTGTGTATGCTCTCGTGCTCACAGGATTCAGTGGAGGTCTGGAGCGAATGAACTCCAGAATGACCTCGTGAGCGCTCTTCTTTAACCTCGGAGGAATGTCACCATTGACCTACAGCAGGAAGAAGGCACAGCGGGGGTCAAATCTTAGATATGCTTCCAGTGAACTAAAACCTAAAGTCTGTGTATTTTGAAAGAAAACAAAGGACGCATTTAAAGGTGTGTCCTCTCTAAAGAATGCATCAAAATAATATCAGCTATTGTCCATGCATTAATAACCGAAGCCAAAGGTGTGGTAGGTGAACAAAAACTGACCTATTACCTCACTCTATTCAATCTGGGCTATCATGTAAGGTGTTGACTCTGACGTAGCATCTCTCTGAAAGTTTTGCAACTTTATATGTCTATTTCTAAACCGTAACCTCAAGCCATCTTGATTTACTGATTTCAGTGTCATTCACTTGATCCAGTTCAACCCTATAAAGCTTTTTCTACCCTGCAGCTTCAGAAATAAGCCTGCTTTATTTCTGATAAGCAAAGTAAACATTGTTGTGGTTTATGCTCTCTGCAACAAACAGCAATAAAGGTCAATTGCGATGTGCGACTGTACTGCTGGTACAAAGGGAAAAATGACTCATGCTTTTATGCTCGTGGAGAAATTCAAAAATAGATTTTGATCATAGATGCTGACGTGACCCAGGATTCATTTATACCATGACTTTGCGAAGTTTGTAGCGTTTGGAGCGGATGTCGTCCATGAGCATCTCATAAGGCGTGAGCTGGAACTCGATGGGTAGAGGGTTATACTGACGCTCCTGGACCTTCTTCAGCTTCACACCGTGTCTCAGGTCCCTCATCACCTGCACCCAAAACCGTGCCTGTGGAAAATATACACAATACATAATAAGCCATGGCTTATGACTGTCCTGAACCAACAGCACAGTCTGAATGCATTCAGCACCGTTATGCTCAGGGGAACTGCTCTCACCCAGTCAGCATTCTGCAACTCATTCAAGTCTTTGACTGGCTCCTCGGTTTCTCCTTCCATCTTCTGCAAATTCTGAAAAAGAGAAAGATTTAGTATTAGTATTAATTAGTATTAAGTCGTGGACCAGAGGCCTTGAGATCCTGCATGCCTCCACCCATCCATATATTTTTCCATAAACATGGCATTCCTTTGGTGTTGGATATGTAAAATAACATAGATTGTCTTCAGTCTGGAGTCAAATAAGTCGATTTATCCATTGTAGGTCAGGCTTGGGTCTAAATCGATTCACCCTCATTAAGGTTGATCAGTACGCAGCTATGGTATTGATAATGGTTGTTTCACCTGCACTGGTTAACTGACAAATTACAAAAACGTGTTCAGTAAAGGTCAGTAAACATCTGGTTTGTTTTGAGTGGTTTGACATTCATGGTAAAATAAATTAGATTTACCATCACAGGACAAATGAAATTGTGTATCATTAAATTAGGATTTTATTTTTTCAGCATAGCCATCGAATTATGTAAATCAGGCTTATGGTCAGAACAATAAATCATTATTTTGCTGTCGCCTGAATTGCTTATAAAATCTCTTTAGTGAGCTTGCAGTCTCCCTCAGAAGAACTCAAAGTGAAGCAGAGACGTGTGTCCTCTCTAGGGTTTACCCTGCCCTGATGCAGATTTAGCATGAATGAACAAAACACAAAACACACACACACACACACAACAATATCTGAGCAGAAAGATTCTGATATCTTAAAGCCAACGAAACTGTGCCAAAAATGAACATTTTATTCATGCATGAAAAAGAAAAAGAAACACAGGGGGAAAAAAAACCTGTAGACTCTCTGAATCATTGGAGTGAGACTATTCTGTCAATCTGGCGAGGATCAAAAGAACCGCACAACTGATTTTTTGCTCTCTGCACGTCTTTTCTCTAAAGCAAGGGTGATTTCTTACACCATATTCCGGAAAAGTGCTGCTATGCTGCAGTGTTTAGCTCCAACCTTGACCTAACAAACCTGTCAGTAATATTCAACTGAGCAGCTGATCTAGGTTGCATCCTAATTCTCATACTTCGATCACTCGCAAGTAATATTTACTTTGCTAATGTTATCTCACACTTTTATTCTGGTTCAGGACCGAGCAGACCTGTTGTAAGACCCATGACAGCTGCTCCTGTGTCACCCACAGAGACATGTGACCTCCACCCAGTGCCACTCGGTGCTGCTGGATTAGGTATCCTTTATGAAAGGAGGAGGAGCTACAGTATAGAAAGCATGTTAATGCAAACTAATGCCTTTGAGAGAAAGAACACATTCAATGGGATAGGGCTCATATTACATGGTGTTCACATGCCACTTGATGTTACAGTTTAAACAGCCACATACTGTACTATAGAGGGCTAAACACTTCTTACGAACCTTGCCAAGTTTAGTGTTACAAAACTCATGCAAATAAGAGCATCCACAATTTTTTGTGGGAAAAGTTTTTTTCAAAGCAGTAATAAAATAATACTTTAATATCTCTATGTAAAACGTAATATATTATTAATTTCAAATGCATGATGTAATTACAGGTGTTTTGGACGTATGTTGCTAAAGCTGTTCATAATTGAAAACCGAAATGTCAGAACCAATGAACCAAAAAAAAAAATTTCTGCATGACTTGATGGGAACATTCAGTCTCTGTGTTGCATTTAAGCCATGCATTCAATGGAAGGTATGAGGGCTATGTTTTTGCAAATGTTGTTTTTAAGACTTAAAGAGTGATCGCATCTCAATTCTGCACGTATTACTATGTCATAAGAAGCAATAACACTTCATAATAATGTTTGTTTATAAATCGCTCAAACACTTTTTGACCGTCATCTCAATAATACAGTAAGTGTCTCAACTTACCAAGCTTAAGCTATAAGAGCCTGGAACATTCAAGTCTTCATTTATTTTTACAAATGACTCAATAAGTTACTTCAGACATTTAATGAGACAAGTGGAAATGATATACAAAAACTTAAAGAAAACAGACTCCAGAAAAAAGGTACAAAAGCTGTCAGTGGGGAGGTATCTTTTTATAAAGTACACATTTGACCTTATTTACCCCTAAAGAGTGCATATTAATAACTTAAAGATAAATAAAAAATAAAAAAATTGGTAAAGACATTACTACTGACACAGTCTTTGTACCTTTTTTCCTCAGCGTACAAACATTATTATACCCATTCCTCTGAACATATATACCGCTTAATGGTGTCGATGTTATGAATGCAAAATGTAGATGTGTATATCTAAGAATTCTTACAGTCTAATACCAAAAACCAAAAACATATTAGCACAAGAGTTACAGTCTTAAAACCTGATGAAACAAGCATATGACAATGTGTTGGGTAATAAAGCACGGGTTTCGATCCACCTCCGCAGTCTATTTATGAGTCACTTGTGCTGTCAGCCCACTAACTCTATTCAAGCTGATAAAACAGCATCATGCTTTCAGTACTGTACATGTATACAGCTGTTTTGATTTTCACCCTGTCAATATCTTTGTAAGATGCTTACTATACATTTTTGTTGTTGTTTTTGTTTTTATTTCACTTGCTTTTTTTGGCATTCATGACACAGAACTGAAAATACAGCTCTTCAGCAAATTAAACTAAATGGGGGGACAAAGAAATGAAAAAAGCAGTTTGTACATAATTTGGTAAGCTATTAATACGTTCTGTGGTTTCAGTAAAGCTAAAAAATGAGAAAATTCTAACAAATACATACATATATAAATATGATAAAGCATATCTGTGTGTGTGTGTGTGTGTGTGTGTGTGTGTGTGTGTGTGTGTGTGTGTGTGTATTTCAGATTTTTTTTAATGCAGTTTCATGGATGGAACAAAAACTAAAACTCAGTTTTGGTACTTGTAGGATCATTTTGGATTTACATGTGACTAGAAGAGTGTCATATGAGGGTCATTACCTCTTTGGCACTCTTGATCTTCTCCAGGAAGGTGCGTAGCTCCTTGGTCTCTGCGTACAGGGCTCGACATACGGCCTGGTAGTGGTTGGGAGCATCTGATGGGCTGGGAAGGTGAGACGTGCACAGCTGGAGAGGAGAAAACGGTGATCACAGCATTACAGCCTAAATTTCTGTAAGCACAACCTTTTCGACCTAAAATATCCATTAACAAAAACAATCAATGATCACACAACTGCAGCTAATAGATGGGTGCGTAGGAGAAAAAGACCCAAAAAAAATAAAAAGCAAAAGAAAAACCTTTACCCTGCCAAACCTTGCAAAAGTATAAAAAATTATTTTTATTTATTGACAATGTTTCCGGCAAATTCAAACATACAAATGTGAGCTAAAATTACATCATGACAAATCACCAATGCCATGAATGATGAAGCATTTAATGTGATGTTATAACGTGTGTGCCTAATATATATATATATATATACATGTGAATTTTTTATATGAGGTAGTGGAGTTGATGTATCCATTGGGTGTTATTAGTAATTGATGGTGTCACCTTCACATTGATGATGTCATTTTAATGTGATTGAGCTCGCATTTATATATGTTTGGATATGCATGATGAAGGTCTTTTGTTTTGTTTTTTAACCTAAAATATAAAATATTGTTGACAATTTGATCTATCTTTATCCTTTAAGCACCCTCTGAGATTTTAAGTTAATATTTAGATTTTTTTATTTTATTAGAAATATTTAATGTTTAATTTTGATTGGTTTTACTGAAAAGAAACCTATTTATTTAAATTGTAGCTTTGATTTAAGTAACCTTTAAGTACCTTTTCCTCAATTCACAATCCCCAGTTTAGGAAACTCTGCACGAGGCTACTTTCTTGTTTGGGCAACCATCATATTATGCTATATTATTTTCCCTTAGATTGACAGCAAACTAAGAATTACAGAGGAAATTGAATGTTTGATTTGAATTCTTTCCCATTTGAATGTTCCTATAAATACACCTCACAGAAATGCTCTCAAACATTCCACTGCTTTGATCCGTTCATGAGCAAATTGGTTACAGTACGACTACAAATCCTTAGTAATTGTTCTGTTTGTCAACAAGTCTCTTTCCTAAAATAGTTGACTGTGTTTCAGAGGACAGAAGTGCATTTAAGGTCTCCAACGCTGTCTGATAAGTTAATCCTTGCATCTTTTCCACAGACTTAAAGAAAATCATCTTCCGAATCTGTCTAACGAGTTAGCACATTATGTTTTGGCACATAGCTGAGAGCCAAACCCAAAGCTAGCATGCCTGTCAGGTCAAAAACACAGGCCCATTTAAAGTTCTCAGAACAGAGTCTCAAGTATAATAGTTTGAGGATGACACGTCTTTTAAAATGCACAATTACACGGACCAAATACACCTCAAACCGGCTTAATGACATTTTTCCCCACACCTTCCCTTGAGCTCTGCCCTCTTCAGGAATGTCTTACACAGTGTTAGATTCACCGTCCCCATGACGCTTTTTGCGGAGGAATCACGCTTAACAAGAATACTGTCTATGGCAAGGGAAAGTGAATTCAACTTGGGGGAAAAAAAACCTGCTTGACCTGACTGGAGAGAGATAAGAAGCAAAAATAGACAAAAATGAAAAATCATTTAAGGAGGATGCACTAAAAGAAGTTAAAGAAACACTCCAGGAAGTACTCTTATTTTCCCATTCCAAACGAATGGGTTGAGATAACGAAAGAGGCATAAGCCTTAAAGGTAGTTCACTATCTTATGTTCTCGTTCATCTTTATTTTTGTCAATCTCTCTCTTTCTAAAAAGAGAATTTAAAAAGTTTCACCAGGTTCAGCTCGGAGAAATCTAATGTCACGGTTCATTTCTGCACTCAACCTCATCAGTAAATTCAGAGACTGAAAGGAAGGCATGAAAAGACAGACATTATCTAACAAGTCCTGAAATGGCCCTGCAAAATAGTGCAGAACATATTGTGAACCAAACTGACCATATGTTGCTCGTTTGTTTGTCATTTAACAGCTTCCATGGGTGTTTTCATGGTATTCCTTGTTACGATTAAAATTGATGTAATGTTAATGTTAATCTGTGTGGTCTCAGTCTGGTCATATTCTTTCTTTCCACAGTTTGTGAAGAGCTTCTCCATTAGCGTATTGACAGATATGAATGTAATGTAAAATAGCCGCCGCTGATAGGTGTCTGAAGGCCTTTAAGGAGTCTCAGGGTAATGCGTCACTGGAGTGGGCCTGAGGGAGCAGCATAATTAATACCAGCTGTATATATATATAATATATATATATATATATATATATAAATAATGTAAATGTTTTATCCTATACAATTTTTATTTTATATAAATAAATATATAATTTTGATTTAATCTGATAGGTTCATTAAGACACATTTATATTGACAAATTTGTTTTTAATTAAATTATTTTTAAAAATTACAGTTTATATACTTATATACAGCATTCGTAAACTGAATGCCATACATTTTATTATTCAAATTACTAAACACATTTATGGAATATAACATGAGGATGGTAAAAAGGATAAAATAAATAAAAACTGAATTTACTATATATTCACTCAAAAACCACAACTGACAGGGCTGTTGGCAGATTTAGTAGCTGGTCAAATTGGCAAACACCACTTCTGTTGATTGGACAGGCGCTCACAGTTGTCGGCCAATGCCAATAATGACAAAATAGCCAATAATTAGCCTAGTCAATGTAAAACGCTCTATCAATACTTACAGAAATGATGTCACGATAGCCACGGATGTTGGAGACTTCTGTGGGTTCTTCCTCTCCCTCATCCTCTTCCTCCGTTGCCTCATATCCCTCATCAGGACAGTCTGTTTCGGTGTATGCCATGTTGGTCATGAGGTCGATGAGCTGCTCCAGAGGAGGGCTGAGCTCTCTCTCCTCATGCTCCTTCAAGCCATAATCCAAAGCCTTGTAGATCATTATACCCAGAGACTCTATGATCTGTAACACACACATACAATCACATTCATTAAACAAGAATAAATAACCATAAAGTCATGACATCAGAAGCAACACGTGCTATGACCTAAACCTCTATTTTACAACCCATATCATGAGAACTGATAAAAGGCATCAGAGATTAGCTCAAAAGAAAGAGAGAGTCAACAACCTCTCGGATAAGCCTCATTACAGTCTTATGACTCTCAGAGGCCTGCATGCTTTAATGGAGGGGGAATTCAGATGTTCAGATGTGACAAACACTGGATATTTGGCTCAAACAAGGCTTGACAATAATGCTCAGTCAGGCTGGTTTTGCATTTAAACTATTTGTGATAAATGTTTTGTAAAACGTATATAAGAATTATATATTAATTGATTAATGTATTATTTATGCTAATGAAATATTATTTCCAATAAACTGTTTTATTATAAAAATAAAAATGAATCATTTTGACACTTATATAAAAATGTCGACAGTGTGTCGACGTATAGCGCTGTTGCACTATGGGTGTCTCAAGCTCGAATTCCGGTTCAAGGACCTTTTCCGAAATAAACGTAATCCACTTACGTTAATGACGACTACTATGTTCATTATTATATCCAACAACAGAACACCTCAATCGCTTAGGAGACATTCTTGTCTACATCTGCTCTGGCAGTGAAACAATGGTGGACTGATGACAGTCACTCAGGATGGGTATAAGGTAAGACACCAGTCCAGTCTGTGCTGAAACACTACTGTCAATCAAACTATCGTGGTAGGGGCCTGTTTTTGTGACGTCACACATACAGATATCTGAGATTGGCTCAATTTGAGAAGGGGGAAAATTTTGAGTAGAAAAAAAAAAATGGGTGGATTTTTATCATTACAGGGTGGTTGTATACACACTGCCTAGGCCTCTCACGATAACAAATTTTGCTGAACGATAAAATTGTCCAAGAAATTATCGCGATAAACGATAATATTGTCATTCTAAGACCAGTTTCAACTAATATAATGATAATGGCATAAAAACGCAGGTACACCTTTTCAAAGATCAATAAACTTTTATTTTATTTTATGGCAGTTTCAGAACAAGAAATAACAACATGTTGACTTTGTGTGGCTTAAAATGAATTAATTTTGTATGTTATGTGTATATGCCAGTTAGGGATACTCATATTGACCGTTTAACCGTTAACCGAAAGTAAACATTTTGACCGATGAAGGAGCTCAATGAAGGGACCGTTCACATAGCACGTCTTTTTTTGTGCTCAAGGTCGTTATTTCAAATGCTTAGCAATGACAGACGCCTTCAGGAGCGCAACTGCACGAGCGCTTTGGAAAGGAGTAAACGACACGCACGCGTGTGTGTGTGTGTGTGTTAACTGGGTGCGTTGACACACGCAACCACACGCCTACAGACATATTTAGCTGAGCAAGCTAAATGAAGCGAGCGAAATGAAGGCCAATTTCGACAGTAAGGGCAACAAATTTACTTGCAAAATATGTTATGTGGTATTAAAATGAAGTACAATAGTTGTGCAAGTACATAGCTGTATCGCTTGCGATGCAAACATCCTCAAGCAAATGAAAGGCGCTTCCCAAAGCTGGTCACTCTAGCGAGACGTTATCTCTTTATTATCTAACCCCACATCACACCATGACATGCTACATTATTTAAATAAAAATAGAAAAAAATTATTGCGGCCGAAAATATTATCGAGATCATTTTTTTTATTGTGCGATTAATTGATTTATCGACTATCGCAACAGCCCTAACACTGCCAACACACATTTCAGTTCAAACAACTTGTAAAAGTGCATGTAGCATCCTATGACCTCTTTAAATAACTGTGAATGTCGCTAAGAATGTCAGTAGTTATGAAGCGAACTCAGTTCAGCTATTAAAGTAGCTCTACAGAAGACAATAGCATCAATATTCTACTCAAGCCAGCTTAGTGTTGATTCAGTTTAGTTCAATAAGTGAAAAATTCATAAATTATAAAACATGCTTAATTCAGCTATAAACAGCTCTACAGAAGGCAATAGAGACATCAGCTTGAGTGTCGATGTTGCACTTGCAGCGTTTATCAATGTTTAATTATTCACATTACTATTTATTTATTTATTAACATTAAAAAATGTTGTGACACATTATAAGCTATGTAAACTTTCTATAAATAGCAGAAATGTTTAGTCTGAGCCTCAGGGCCAGTGAAAACAAGTATCTTTCAGTGCATCACATTTCCAGATAAACATGAACCCATGCAGTATCCCGAAATTACACACGGTGTGCCTGACTGTTTCTGTGAACAAAGATGCCCTCTGTTATCATGAGCCATCAAGGGGTTGATTGACTGGTGTTGTTTTGTACCAGTTCAATTCAATCATGTCAGAGTTAAGTTTAGGCAGCAGGAGCGGATGTACTCATGGAAATCATCCTGGGAATCATTGCAGCTTGTGCTCAGGAGACTGACATGACCCGACGGCCAACGAGTGATCAATTAAACTTAACTAATACAATTGAGCTGCGAGAACAGTTCATGCAGAGCAAATTACATTATGCAATTACTGAAAGAGTGGTAAAACCAACTATTTTTTTATGCAAAGGTATGGCAATCATCCCAAAAACAGCAAAAAGAAGGTCAGAACTAGATCAAATAAGGAGGAATACAGAGAATCTATGTACAGATTTGTCTTCAACCCTTTGTCAATAAACTACAACTAGACTCAAACATAGTACAGAGAATTAATTGTTTATAAAGGAGGTTATACGAAACGCCTTAATCAGTGACAAGATAAAATCCAGTTTAATTACGGTTATGCAAGCGACTGCTCAAACAGATGAGGCTTGCTACTGGACATTGTGTCTCTGAAACATTTAACCACTTCCACTGCTCCGATCTCTGTGTCAACACTGACACTTTTCAAGGTGTGGATCTGCAGTAGTTCATACCTGCTAATGACATGTTGTGTTCCAGACTTTAATCCTTGTTATGAGGAAAGCAAATATTATAAGTGTCCTGCTCTTATGTAATCTAATCCTTTGTGTAATACACTGCACTAGAGCTCAGCTACCAGCAAGTCTAGCTTGCGTGGGATTGTAAACATAGAAAGGGCCTTAAACAGTGTGTAGAAGGATTCATTCATTATTCATTCATTTTCGTTGTTTAATGACACCTAGATATTAGGAGTGGGCAGTATAAACAAAATCTCATGTCATATAAAATTACTCGTATCACCATAATGTTGGGATCTATCTACAGTTTATTACAATTCAAATCAGTTGTGGTTGCCAAAATGTTACTGTATAAAAAAAAAAAGAAATAGCTACATTTTAGGTTTTACAGTTTTAACTTAAATTTACTTTTAAATATAAATTTAATTCCATTAACTGATATAATGCTAATATACCAATCTATTGAAGTACTGAAATCTGTTTTGTAACTTTGTAGTGCACTGATAACCACCAAAACATGTGATGGTGAGAAAGTCACATGAGCTTTTAAATATGAACATATATAGAAGGTGCACAGTGCCATTCACACAAAAATGACCATGGTAAAACACATGGAACTGAAATAATG
Source organism: Carassius carassius (assembly GCF_963082965.1). NCBI lineage: Eukaryota > Metazoa > Chordata > Actinopteri > Cypriniformes > Cyprinidae > Carassius > Carassius carassius. The sequence goes on from NC_081762.1 coordinate 19,870,559, forward strand.
AAATTAATAAGCATCAATTTAACAACATTAGACGTAAAATACAACCCTCATGTACAAAACTAAGAAGAAAGTTATTTTCAACAAAAATGTAACGCACGTAATTATGGGAATGTCAATTTACAGTTATTTACTGTACATGTTCTTTTTCCACTTACAAAGACAGTAAAATTACATAAATTGTCAAATACAGTTGTTTACTTACCTATAACCATTTAACAGGTACTGTACCATTTTTACAGTATTTTGCCATTAAACTTTCATTTTTTTTACTTTGTGTGTGTATATATATATATTAGTGTTGTCAAGGTACCAAAATTTCAGTATTCAGTGCCGATACCAGTGAATATCCACGGTTCTCGGGTACCAATTTCGGTACCAAAGCAAAACACAAAAATATGCTAATTTAAAAAAATACTTTTTTAGCACTAAAAATAAAACCAATGCCATTCTTTATACTTATTTACAATTGTGTTTAAAGTTTTTCTACAAGTTATATAATTATGAAAAACAGTAAACAAGTTTCACCTAAATTTAATTTGTCTTTTAATTTATGAAATTTAAACACATTTTATTTTTGGTAAATAAAGGGGATTTGCTATTAAAATCAAAACATGGAAGAAATATTGTGATTTATTTCTTTAAAAAAATAAAGTTTTATAAATTTTTTCAACAGTAGTAGCAGTATCACATACATTTTACTAAATAATAGTAATATTTCTAGCACAATGCCTTTATGTAAAAATGAAGTTTTAGGCCTAATGAATACATATTTGTCATTTTAATTGAACTTAAGACTGGTGGTGATGCTTAAGATATTTTTGGTCATTGAGGGTTTCTGTAAAAAAAAATAGTAATAGATCATATTAATTATTATTAAAAGATAATACTACTACTAATTCTACTATCATACTATCATACTAATGTGTATACAATGCACGATGAATTGATGAGCTGATGGGTTCATGAATATTAATCACGTTGTCTGTGTTCGGTCAAACTGATTTGCTGAAATCAAAACAGGGACCGTACTAGATTAGGGCCAGCCAATGAAATTGCCATTTGCGCATTAGCTCCGCCCACTACCGGAGAAACCGGTATGTCTTCTGCTTGTTCTAAAATGAATATGAATAATTCTAAATGAACTCCATTATTTTGACAGGAGAAGACAACAAAGAATAGTTTACATATAGTGTGTCGATTCAGCGTGGTAAGACTCTCGCTCTCTCTCTCTTTGCATGTGTGAGAAACAGCGCTATCAGTAAAGCGACGGTGAGTCGTGAGCCTTCACAAAGAGTTTACAGAGCATCAATTACAGGTGCGCTGTGCGTCCATTGAGATGAACTGAAAAGTTCAGATCGCTTGATGGAGAGAGAACTCTGAAGCTCAGATGCTGAAATTAATGCAAGCGTCATGCGCTTCGGTCTATGTAGTAAACAAACCCGCAGGTCTCTGCCATTCATTAATTCACACAGGGACGCGCAGAACACGGATTCATATTTCAAACAACTTTTGCGGCTTAACATTTACAGATACTGGTCCATATGGAGATTTGATTTGATAAATTTATGCTAACTTTGACAAATTCCATGACTGTCCATATTAAAATGTAAGTTTTATTTTCATGACTGGATTTTGAGATTCCGTCCTCGTTTTCTGCTTCGCGGAAATCATAGCGCTGAACCGGGTTTGAACGGGACCTCGGTACTACCGGTACTTAAAGAAACCTGGTACCGTCACATTTAAATTTTTTTAGTACCGAAGTACCGGGTCTTTTGACAACAATAATATATATATATATATATATATATATAGCAACTAGTTGAAATAAAATATTTTTACCTCAAGTAATGTTTTTATGGATTTAGTTTTCTTAATTCTTCCATAGGGATTCAGAACCGGTTTTGTTCTTTGAAAAGAACTGGAACCGTGAGCAATTTCTAGGTTTCGGTTCCGAAAACGGTTCTGGTGCAACACGTGACCAAGTGCTGTGAGCAGCCTTGCGCCGGTGTTCTGAGTATTCGGCGTTTCCCGTAAAGGATGTCACGAACCGAATAACAGACACGCCTCCCTGCCTCTTTAATTACTGAGCACATTGATTCCAATGACACGCATCCACAGACTCGTTGCGCTGTCGCGTCTTTAATTGCCGAACACATTGTTTCCCACGACTGTATGTGTACTCGCGCCTTTGATAACTGTGCACATCGTTTTGTCTGACTGTACATCTAACGGCAGCGCTCTGCACCTAAATTACATTATATTAGTCCCATATTGTCATTAATATACATACTGGCTTCAACTTGGAGAACTAAATAAATAGACTGCTATTGTTATGCAAGTATGAGGGTTAGATTATTTAGTATACAGGTCATTTCAAGAGTGATAAACAAAGTGATAGAAAATATTTATTTTAATGCATTTTAAATGTTTAAAAATGTGGAAACCACATTTCTCCTGACTGCATTATTATTTGTAAAATATGGACTTTATGGACAGTGTGTATACATGTTTATAAGTTTAACCCTTTTTATTTCATTAATTAAGGGACATTAACAAGTGTCTCAGCCCTCAAGGGACTATTTGGCCAACAAGCTTATTCCTGCTTGAAAAGCAAAACGTTATTGATAGTGTAAAAAACATCAACTTTGAAACACATTCTGATTGATGGACTAGCATTACTCAACATTACTCACTACCTTCCAGCAACACTACAATTCAATGAAGGTAAAATAGTAAAAAAAAACATAATAATAGTTCATTTAAATGGAACCAGAAGTCGAACCAGAAAATTTCTAAAAATACCCCACCCTACTTATGAAGATCTGTACACTGTAATATATGTTGCATTTTGACAGTGCCAACCTTTAAATTAAGTTAACAGTAAGTAATTTACATTATTGAGCATTGAGTAGTTGAGTATTGTGCATTTGTCCTTACCACTATTTTTTAATAATTGTTTAATGATTTTAATGGAACCGGAATCAGAACCGGAACCATTAGGTGGAACCGTAACTGGAAACGGAACCGGAAAATTTCTAACGAGTCCCAACCCTATTCTTACATAGAGTAAACAAGCATGCAAAATTACATATACATATTATTTAATAATTATAATTCAATAATATTCATTCTGTGAATACTTAATAACAACTGGTATAGATCAATTAAAGAAATACTACAAAACCGATTTGCTTGGGACACTTCATTACTCCATGTTTCTGTGTTGCGCTCATGTGTAAATAACATATTCCTGCCTTTTGCTTCATAAATCTCTCAGTCTAAAAACTAAGTCACAAGCACAATCTTTCAATGATGTCCTTAGATTCCGGCTTTTCCAGGTGTGGTCAACATCAACAAAACATCAAACATCCACCTCGGTTACACATCTAGGAGAGGCAGAGCTTTTACATAACATGAGGAGGCCATGAAGAGGAAGTCGGGAGAACAAGAATGCTGTATGATGATACAGACGCAATGACAGTTCATCATCTGTTAAATAATAAAAAAAAAGTTGTTTAGCACACGTCAGTAACAAACAGCCCCAAAGCTAAATTTAATTGTTTGGTCTTTGTTGAGATGCCCATGCTAAAAATGCAACATAGTATTTATTTTATGTATTGTCTTATTTTATATTTATATTTGTTAAATTACAGAGGCAACCTGTTTTGGCAAATTTACTAAAGCAGAGGTACTTTTTCCTGCAGTATTGCATGCTTGAGGTACTTGTATACCCTTATGTTTGCATGCATGTAATTCAGAGGCAGTGGAGGGTGTGACTGTGAGAACAGAGAGCTCCTGCAGATTTCCTAAACCAGTGAAGGAACACAGGACTATTCTCTCTGCCGTTTCTCTCCAGGCTTGTGACTCAGAAGAAATGTGAGTGTGAGAAAGCACAGTGATGCCGGAGGAAAACTGCAGGAGAGACACACTAACACACACAGGACTAAATCCAGTCAGAAGCACATGACTTCAACTAGACGTGCATGATATCATTTGTGAGCTGATCAGCTCTAAATCATCATTGTCTATCTTCTGATAGCAGTGACCATTTGCTTTATTGGTCAAAATGTATATCAAACAGAAAACCAGGCCTCAAATCCACTTTCTCAAATCTCCCTGACACTAATGATGCTGTTGTCTTCCTCTCTTTCTGTTGCACACGATCCAAAACAATGAAGACAGAGGCCAGTCTTCGTTCAGCCCAGTTCACATGACATCACTGCAGTGAGGCACATCCCAAGTTTGTTTTCTCCATGCCTGATTTGAGGATGAACAACTTTTATAACCCTAACAATTAGTCTTGAATTGTTAGGCTTTTTGTGCATGTATAACTGGGACTATTTATTTTAAATACCTGACATACCATTAGATAGTTTTATGAAGTGCATCTGCCCAATAATTATAAATAGCTTTTTTTATATAATTTAAGTGAAAATGGTAAAAGTAAACGGTGACTTTCGCATATACATACAAATAATTGTATGTGCATTTTTTACACATTTCAAGAAAAACTTAATAAAAATAATAATAATAATAATGATAACTTAATAAATAAAATTATAAAATATATATAATATTAATATATATATAATATTATTATTATTTTACTTTATTTAGATTATTTTATTGTTATGATAATTATTATTAATATAAACAATTTGTTTCTTTTTTATAATAATAATAATACTAATAGCACTATCATAATTTACTATAATAAAAATATATAAATATGATTTATTAGCAAAAAATAATTATATATATATATATTAATATATAATATAATTCTATTATTAATTATAATTAATATTAACAAGTTTTGGTTCAATTTGTATATAATTATAATGATAAAATAATAATAATAGTTATAATTTACTATCATAAAATAATATATACACAATTTTATCTTGGCAAACAATAATAATAATAATCATTATTATTATTATTATTATTATTTGCCAAGATAAAATTATTATATTATAAAATTATTATTATATAGCTACAAATAATAGATTATTATAAAAAATGTAAAATAAATAAAAAGATCATAATAATCAGTATATCTTATTATGTTTTTTTCCTTCCGATATTTTATTATTTGTATATACCATTTAGTGAACCTATTGGAATAAATCAGTGATCCTGGCTCTTGGATTACAGAATTGATAGTCTATGATGAGCAATGGTTGTTTACACCATTAGCCAAACCCGCTAATGACAGCCTAATTCAGACAGTTATTTACATCCACACAGATTTTCAGTCTCACTTCAGAGAAGCTCTAGATAAATAGCAAACAACATCTTGACACTAACAAGAGCTGTCTGTATCAGACACACAGTCGGGTACGGCTCTGCTTCCTCTATTGAGTTAGCATGCCAGTGCCTCTACACAGATGTGAGCAGCAGTCAGCTGTCCGCTGAAGCATCGGCATACACACACACACAGACACACAAGCACATGAAGCATGAACGAATGTGTGCACAACCGCATACATAAGAGGCATGTAACCACTTAACAACGGGCCACAAACAAACAGCCTTCATATCAGCATATTCCCAAGACTTTTTTCTGAACATTAAACATTATTAAGAGGACATCAGCTGTGTCAAATCGTCCACAGCAGACCTGAAGCATAATCAATAGCACAGCCTGTACTGAGTGCAATCACATTATGCAAAAAGGAGGGAAGGTTTCCGGGTTATTTATTAATAGATGACGGATCCTGTTAAGATGGACCATCTAAAGAACAGTGCGGATGTGACAAGAAGAGACAGGCTCTTCAACGGAGTTCATTCACACCACTTATGTCTGTCAATTCACAAGGGATTATTGCACTAATCATCAGAGTGCACACTGGGAAGAAACTAACATCAAAACACAAGATGAGTTTCTTAGGAAGTCCAAAACCATTCATTAGTTGCAACCTCAGACTCATGATATTGATTAAGGAATTAAGCAGCAGGCAAACTTGATATCCTTAATATTTCTGATTGCTTGGCATTATTATTATAGATTATAAATATAGATCTATTGATACACATCAATTCTGAAAAGTTAAAAAAATTAATGTAGTTATAATACTTCATTACTCAATTTCTGCAGTATCAATACAAGTGCAGTTCATGATCTGGTGTTTTAGAGTTTCTCAGTTCACTGTGAATGTAAAACTATCTCTGCATGTGCTATGACTTTAAAATAACAAGCACCAGGTGCATTTCATTTTCACATCTGCATAATTTCCAACATTTTGTGGACAGGTTATTACAGCATTACACTAGATTTGCAATAGGCATTTGTAAACCTTTTATCAGAAACATCTGCCAGAATAAGACATGAATAAATTCAAGTATCGTAATTTGATTTCTGTAAACTAAAATATTAATAATATACTAATATATAATCTACTTTACATTGCAGTTGTATTATAGTAGTAATATTTTTCTTAGAATTATTATTAGTATATATATTTTACATTTAAAATAAAAATATTTCGCATGTGCACATTTGCAAATATTTATTTAGCATTAATGTATTTCTCACAGTTGAAAGAAAAAGGCAAAACACATGTAAACAAAATGTAAAAATAATAATGATAATAATAAACATTATAGAATTATAATATATACATGTATTATTATTATTATTATTATTATTATTATTATTATTATTGGCCCTTAATGTTGTGACAATTTTTCCCTGTTGTAGCGAAATGTTATTTTCAATGTATTGTAAGTTTCTGTTTCATGACAAATCCTACTTAAAGGGATAGTAAAAAAATAAAAATAATGTAATTTACTCACCCTAAGAATGAATAAATAAAATGAAATGAAATGCTATGGAAGTCAATGGCTACCAGTAACTGTTTGGCTACCACAGTTCTTCAGAATATCTTCTTTTGTGTTCAGCAGAAGAAAGAAATTCATACAGGTTTGGAACAAAATGATTTTTTGGTGAACTATCCGTTCAACATGGCAGTTGATCTCTTTTCCTTCCTTGAACTACAAAAAATAGAACACTCAGTCTGCAAGACAGAACATTCATAAAATTCCCAAAAGACTTTCCAAACCACTCAAAAGTGTTTCCATAGCAACATTCCATTAATAGTTGTTCATTCACCAGGTGGGTTTCCAGCACTACCAAGAATAAACTATACAAACACTGGTAAACCTCTGCTCATTTCATCTCACTCAAGATGATCCAAGCAAACATTCCCATCTGAACAGTTCAATCTGGGTTTGACTCTCTCTGTAAGATGAGACAGAGATCAGTGATTGTGGAGGGAAAGAGGACACTCATGTAAAACTGAGCTGACAGAGGGAACCAAAACATCCAGCCACTTCTTACACACACATAACACTGCAGCTCTATGACAAAGGAATACGAACACCCCTGGTTTGACCACCCACCTCAACTAGGCCTGTCGCGATAGTCGATAAATCAATTAATTACACGATAAAAAAAAATGAGCTTGATAATTTTTCCGGCCGCAATAATTTCTTCTTTCAATTTTTATTTAAATAATATAACATGTCACGATGTGGGGTTAGTCTGGAGCGCAGCCTGATGTCAGCCCGCGGCAGACACACCCTCCCCGATGGCACAGATGTCCCGGGAATAAAGAGAAAGTCTGGCTAGAGTGGCCAGCTTTGGGAAGCACCTTTCATTTGCTTGAGGATGTTTGCGTCGCAAGTGATATTGCATTGTATTTGCACTAGAGCCCGACCGATATATCGGCCGGCCGATATTATCGGCCGATATAAGCTAATTGCATTTAAATCAGCATCGGCATTTATAACGGCCAATGAAACATGAGAAACAGAGTCTCATGCTTCACTCATGTTATGAGTGTTGCATAGTGTACCCACCAGAGGGAGCTCTGCAGCTCCAGAGTTAACAACAGCGCCAGAAGTCCACTACAGAAGAAAGCGATCAACTGTTTTGACGGTGAGTCTGTCGTTCGTCATGTGAAATGATTGTAGATTTAGTTCATACCCTGTATATAAAAACTGTGTGGTAGTTCTAGCTAACGGTCCTATCATTATTACTTCTAAATATTCTGTAACATCACTTACAGCCGCTAATGCATTGCTATATTAGATTAGCCACAAAGCTAATACCATGTTTATCAGTGGAAGAGCGCAAACGTTAATAGGAGGTCAAACTATAACGTTAGCGTTTAACTTATTCTTATTCTATTGCGGTGTGTTTCCCACATAATGACCGCGTAATTGGGCCTTTCACACAGGACGCGGTATGCACGGCGCTTGCCGCTGGGCTCAGCGTTGCCCTTCAGATACAACGCGATTTGCGCTGCGCTATGGCATAGGCGGAGTTTTAAAAACGTTTAGCGGGAGCTCTTTCATAGTCTGTTCCTCCTCCTTTCGGTCAGCAGCAAACATGTATCTGTCCCGTTGTAAGAAGCGAGCGATAGCGCTAGTCCTGCTGATGAGAATTAAGAGAGAAGCAAGGAAGAAGAGGCTACCCTCAGGTCCAGAGAACAATTTGGTGAATTCAGGCTGGTTACGTTACTCTAACGCTAATAGCTTCCTTTTTAACAGGCCCCTTAAATGCTTGCTATTAACTTGTTTGAAGTTGGTTCTTCTCAAAATTGACAGCGGTGTGTTCATGACACTAACGTTAACCATTCAACTTCGAATTGATTCCGTAATCTTCTGGTAATAGTAGGCAAGACGATGTTTTGATTCAGACTGCACAAAGAGAAGAGCAGAAGATATACGGGTCTGTTGTGAATGTGTCTGTGAGAGCAAATATAGTGTAGTTACAGTAACTACAGTAGGTGCGTCAGAAATGATTAAACCAGAGGGGACATGTAAATAAATGTGAGCTGAACAAGCGCTTTTTTTTTTTTTTTTTACATATTGTTTCAAAGCAGCTTTACAGACATAACAGGAAAATGTTGAAATAATATTGTTAAATATAAGTAGGTAATACCTATTGCTTGACAAATAAAAAAAATATATATATTTCTCATTTTTGCCTATGTAGGAGATCCCAGTTTATTATTATTATAATTCTAATGATGACATGAGTAATGATACATGGTGATATTATTAATACACATGCTTATTCTTTCTCCGTCTCTCTTTCTGCCTACAGATGGCTGAAAAAGGTGAATGCTGTAGCAGCAAAGTGTGGGACTACTTCTGCAAATACTTTAACTTTAGTATTATAATTTATTTACAGTAAACACACAGACTGTTAAAACCAGCTTCAACTGGAAGAAAGTAAAAGTGTTAAATGTTTAAAACCAGACTTTTTTTTGATCATTAAAAAATATATACTTTTCATGTGCAATTGTTTAGTCATTGAGACTGTAATCTAAGGCTTTTTTTTTAACATAGTCCATTCTGGAAAATGGTTTATACAGCCCACATACATAGAACAGGCAGATATTTTGCTATTGAATGTTGTGTAAATGCAGTTTATAGGAAATGGGTCTAATATCCAGATTATTTTTAAAATCAAAATATCGGCTTATAAATCGGCTCTTTTCGAGTTAATATCGGCATCGGCCCCCAAAAATCCATATCGGTCGGGCTCTAATTTGCACTACTGCTTTATTTTAATACCGCGTATCATATTTTGCAAGTAACTTCGTTGCCCTTTCTCTCGAAACGGGCCTTCATTTTGCACGCTTCATTTGGCTTGCTCAGCTAAATATGTCTGTAGGCATGTGGTTGCGTGTGTCAACGTGCCCAGTGAGTTCACAAACACACACACACACACACACAAATCGTTTTCTCCTTCTTTTCAAAGCGCTCTGGCAGTTGCGCTCCAGAGGCGTCTGTCATTGCTAAGCATCCATCAGCTGCGATCTCCGTTACAACAAGGACATTTCAGTAATGGATTTCCACCACCGAAAAACCCTTGCTGTAACTCTGCAACAAGATACATTTTCGAAGAAAAGTAAAAAACTCTGCAGTGTTTCACCCCGAAGAAAGCTGATTGAGTTGGATCTTCTCACCTGAGCTGGTGCGCTTGCGTCATTCTGAAAAGCTGTTTTTAACTCATTGTGGTGCAGACGCGCCTGGAAAAAACGAGCGCTTTGCGAGCACGTCGCTTCCATTATGAGCGCGCACACCGCATTTGAAATAACGAACTTGAGCTCAAAAAAAAAGACGTGATATGTGAACGGCCCCTTCATTGGTCAAAATGTTTACTTTCAGTTAACGGTTAAACGGTCAATATGAGCATCCCTTACTGGCATATAAACATAATATAACATACAAAATTAACTAATTTTAAGCAACACGAAGTTAACATGTTGGTATTTCTGCTCTGAATCTGCCATAAAATAAGATAAAGGTTTATTGATCTTTGAAAAGGTGTACCTGCGTTATTATGCCATTATCATTATATTAGTTGAAACTGGTCTTAGAATGACGATATTATCGTTTATCGCGATAATTTCTTGGACAATTTATCGTCCAGCAAAATTTGTTATCGTGACAGGCCTAACCTCAACTACTTAAACTGACTTAGGAGTGATATTTCATCCAACTCAATATGTCTAAATTCGCATTATTATGCAGTTGTTTTCCTTTCTCCCGAGCTCTATCCATCTCTCACGCTACACAAAACTAAATACACAGGCTACTGTTCTCGGAGCGCTTCTCACATGACATCATTGCTCCAAGGCAAAGTTTCTCCACCATTTTCCCAGCATCATATAGAGATGAGCCACTGGAGAGGACCAGAACAATGCCATTATTCTCTATTTTACATAACCGCAACATGTTGAGTTTTTGAGGATAAAATCAGGGCTGATTTCTGACTATGCATGCGGAGCACATGCTTCAAGACCGCAGATGCCCAGAGGTCCCAACCACACCTTGATAAACGTACAGTACATAGTTACTTTACAATAACATGAAACTAGGTAGTGGGGGGGCTGCAGTTTTGTCCAAGGGTCCTGTGGTATTTTGTTCCAGCCCTGGACAAACTATATTGAAAAGGGTGAGATATTAACACTTACTGCCAACCAAATATGGGAACTTTGTAATGTAATGTTGATTTCTACCAGAATGGACATTCCTATTCATTAAACCTTGTTTTGACCATATACTGAGATAATTTTTTGTATCATTTCACTTGCAAAAAGAAAAATATAGCTGTTAACAAATATGACAATGCGATATTGTTGTGATTTGAATCATGCAAACCTGGCATTTTAAATAGTCTGAAAAAATCTGTTTTCATGTGTTTTGCTTCTAATGTAATTATTTATTGAACCTTTAGAAAAAATATGTTTTATTCCAGGGCCCAGACTAAAGAAAAAATATGCAATTTGTTGCAGTGGTGACCCAAAAGCAAGATAAAATTCTGATATTTAAATCATGAGATTTTTATAACAGTATAGCAGACTACTTACATACATATCAGATGTCACTATATCTTTTAATGAAATTTCTTAGTTGTACTGTTTAGTATTATGATCAAAGCTAGTTCTCCTTGTACATTTGATTGTTAATCACATTTTAACATGTCTTTTCTAAAAATTAGGGCTGTGCCAAAAATCGAAAGCGATTTTCATGCACATCTCATCAGTAAAGACGCTCCTGTGATTAGAAGTATATCTCCAGCACGTGCGTTCGGATCAGGGTTGCCAGGTTTTCACAACAAATCCTGCCCAGTTTCTTCTCAAAACTAGCCCAATCGCGCTTCCAGGAGGTTCCCCGATAAAAATTGCTTCCCGGGGTTACAATATAAGTTTTTTAGCAGGGTTGCCTTGGTAAAATTCGCATTTTAGGTGCTAAATATCACGTTATTTGTATTGGGGTCGCTTCGACCCGCGGACATGAAAAACAACCACAGACTCGGTAGACTACGGCTCTGTGTAGTAACTGCCGCTTCACCTGAACCAGTGTTGCCAAGTCTGCGATTGTTTTTCATGTCCGCGGTTTGAAGCAACCCCAATACCAATAACGTGATATTTAGCACCTAAAATGCTAATTTTACCAAGGCAACCCTTCCAAAAAAATGTATATTTTAACCCCGGGAAGCAATTTTTATCGGGGAACCTCCTGGAAACGCGATTGGGCTAGTTTTGAGAAGAAACTGGGCAGGATTTGTTGTGAAAACCTGGCAACCCTGATCTGAACGCACGTGCTGGAGATATACTTCTAATCACAGGAGCATTTTTACTGATGAGATGCGCATGAAAATCGCATTCGATTTTTTGCACAGCCCTACTAAAAATGACTGAAACCTTAGTTGCTTCAGTCTAGTAAGTGTTCCTCTTTAAATATTACTACTAATAATGTATTCATGCGTTTACACCTATCGTTTACACTACTCCGGTGTTTTCCTCAATCACAAACGGAGACTTCCGAAAACCCTGCTGACACAGTTTTAGTTTGCAACTCTGGGGTTGCGTTTCAGTGTAAATGGACCAAAATGATGGCGTCCTTTTTACACGACCGTGTAACAGTATCATGTCTCTGTTAAGTATGTCAATGTATTTGTTTTGGCATGTCTCCCAATTGACATTTTAGACCACCATGGTCACCTTGTAATCATTAGTTACTTTGGATAACAATTCCACCTCATCATCTGTCCACAGAAAGACGTCCTTGCTTTTTCTCGCCATGATGCTCATTGTTGAACCTTCCAGTGACTAGCAACCGAATTCTTGTTTACACTTTTACGTGCATGCCCAGTGTGCATGATCGGTCACGTGACATGCATTTTCGGTTATGTAGTGTAGATGGAGATCGTTTTTGAAACACAGCTGAAACGCCAGTGTAAACGTGGATCATTTTAAAACGAAAATGCACTAGTGTAAACGTGGCCTAAGGGTCATGTAAGAACTGTTTCCCAGGAACATTTGGATCCAGAAGTACAGACATCCACTGAGTGCTGACTGGCACAGAGATGACCAGCTGAAAGCAAAAGAATGGAGTAAAAAAAACACTATGAGAAAGTGAATTAAAGAGAAAAAGTGAACGGTTACATAATGATCTGGGCTACATCCAGAGCCCTACAGCAAGATGGACATTTGCTTCCCTCAGACGAACACTGTGACTCACTGTCCCGTCCAGAGACTGACCGGGGACGACTTGTGCTACTGTTCTAACATAGAAAAAAATCATACTCCCTTACCTCTCTATGACCTCGCTCAAGCATCTAAGGTGGAGACGGATGGATAATCCATTCAGGGATGCTGAGAGACACTGCATTGTCAGGACACAATGTATCACTGTGCTATAACCGAATCTTTTTTTCTAAACTTACATTTTTTACTACTTTCTTGCACACATCAAGCTTAAGATACAGCTCATAATTGTTACAAAATAGTGCCTTATTCCTTTTTTTTTTTTAATATTAAAAAAAATATTCACAACTGTTCAAAAGTTTGTGGACAGTGTCAGTGAGATATTGTTTTGTTTTTAATCCAACCCTAACAAAATATATCATGGTACATCATATTAAGCAGCGATATGTTTTTAACATTGATAATAATAAGAAATATTTCTTGAGCAGTAAATCAGCATATTAGAATGATATCTGAAGGATCATGTGACACTGAAGAGTTGAGTAATGATGCTGAAATAAATTACATTTCGTAAATATATTAAAATTAGGACTGCCTGATGGATTAATCACAATTAATCGCATCCAAAATAAAATTTTGTGTTTACATAATATACTTTATGTGTGTGTGTACTCTGTATATGTATATATAAATACATGGAAATGTTTAAGAAATATATCTTATATACATAAAATTATAACTTTTTTTGGGGATGCGATTAATCGTGATTATTTGATTTGACAGGCCTAATTAAAATAGAAAACAGCTATTTTAAACTGCAATAATATTTCACAGTATTGCTGCTTTGAATTTATGATCAAATAAATGCAGCCTTCTTTCAAAACCTTTCAAACATTACTGACCCCAAACTTTTTCCAATACCATGATGTAGCTGCTATTGCTCTCAGCAAGACAGAGAGAAAGACAGCAATGAAGAAAAAACAAGTAAAGCCGCCAGATCCAAAACCCCAGTGAGCTCAAAGCAGCAGACTCAATCTAACAGACGATCTGTGTGAGGGGGCCGGAGACGATGTTTCATCAGAATCCTAAAACCATTAGTCTCACTCTGCTGTTCACGGCCCTTGAAGTCCTCTGGGAAAGGATGTTGTAACTTTATGAGGTTGACTCATGGCCAAACCTCATCAACTTCTCTCAGACAAAGCCACTCGGCAGTTTAGTTAACCACTCGGTGACAAAAGCCAAGGAAGCAACAGGTAAGAGATGCACAAACCTAATGGAGACTTGCCAAACCATTGCAGATGTGTTTCTTTCTGATATTTAACAGTGTTTGTTTAATTTTAAGACATGCAGGAGCCATTAATAACTCAAGGTGCACATGCATGGTTGGTTTATGACTGATTAGTCAAACATTGATAAATCAGTTCTTGGTTTGATTTATAACATTTATTTCACACTGGATGGAATCACATTATTTAAAAGTACGTCAGGGCGAAGTTCAAGAAATGTGAAGAATAAAACTGATTCTAGACTGACTTGCACACATCTTACACTCAAGTGATCTTACTCAGCTGACTACAAAGCATGGCTTTATGCAAACATTTCGGCGTGTCACAGTTATGAAACACTGGATGACATGTAACTACAATTAATGCTTTAATTGGATTAAATGCTTTTAATGCTCTATGGAGCATGCTTAAATATGCAAGAATGTCACAATGAATTAGGAAACATGTAAACAAAATTCATGATAATTTCCAATAGTATTATAGAAAATTAATAAATATAATATTTTTATTACATCGTGTAAAATGCATATTATATTACATTTTATATTTATACTATATCATATTTTATATCAATACTACAACACTTCAATAAATAATTAGATTTAAAAAAATGAAATAATGATGATAAATAATATTTGTATTATTATCATCATCACCATAAAGTAATATGACAAAAATAAACCAGTATTTCTTCACTTTCACGTGGCTTTTTAAGGTGGTTTATTAATTAAATTAAAACACACAACATTGGGGAAAACAAATTGTGTAATTTGCTATTAAATTTCACAATCAGTCTTCATATCTTGTTCTTAAACTGTAAACTGGCTGAAATTCATAAGAGAACAACGTGTAATTTGAGGTTTATTACGTGACTTAAAAGTAACGGTTGTGCGTAAATTGGCACCAGATGTGAATAGGAAAATTAAGGTTGTGCGTCAAGGCTGTGTGTACAGGCCAAAGTACTCACACATTCTACCTCATCCGAACATACTCACACCAACAGCTGAGGAAGGAAAATTATGCAGTGAGCTGAAAGAAACAGGCTTTGTGCTGTGATAAAGAAAACAATGAGTGCAACAAGCTCACAGCTAACAAACAAATTCAAGCCCACACAAAAAAAAAAAAGAGAGAACGCGAAAGCGAGACAAGGGGTATTTCAGAGATAGATCGTTAAATAACATCAATCAGTGAAGGGGAAGCTGTATTGGGAATTTACAAGAGTCTCGACAGGTGTTTTACAGACCTTCAGCATTCCTACTCAACATCCAAAGCTGGTCTAACAGCTCGAGAACAGAACCACAGACCGGTAGTACGACCTGTATCTTAAAGAAACTCTCATTACTCCCACTTTAGCGACTGGACTGGTTCTAATCCTCTTTGACTGTGCACCTTGGGGGAGGAAACACGGTGATCCTCATGAGTTTTCAATAAACATCAGGATGCCTATGGGTCAAAATTAGTATCTTTCATCTTCCAGAGCTTGTAGTTCAAAAAATCTTTAATGACAGGTTGGAGGATGCACAATGGTGAATATGGAAGCACTTGGAAACCACAAGTTTCTCAGTCTGATTTTGACGGAGTGGTTTGTTTTTAGCTGAAGGTCCCTGGTGAGAAGCCAAGGCATCTACATGTGATCACTACTCTCCTATTTAAAATGCATTTGAGTCCTGCCAACAGTACTGAGTTAATGAGAAAAACTGGGTCAGCTCGCCTTATTCTGTCCGGGTGAACTGCCAAAGGCCAGAGTGGGTTGGATGAAGCCCAACAGAGAGCACTTCCCCAATCAACGGCATTTTGGACAAGGATTGATATGATTCTGCAGTGACAACTAATGATTAACTGTTAACTATTAACAAATAATGGTTATTTTGAAACAGATTATGGATGTCTCTGAAATCTGAAAAATCACCTGTCCTGAAACATCCTGTCTAGCAAGATGTCTTCATCACGTTGGTTTTTGAGGCTAGAGCACAAATGTGACCTTCGCTGGCTAAGATATCTGGCTCAATGACACAAGAGCAGTGTTTTCAAACTGTCTTTCAAACTGTTTTCATTAATTGAAGTAAAACTGAAATAAAATACAAATATTAGATGAAAACTAAAACTTCAAAAACTTAGAAATGAATTAGAAATGTTACTTTTGCCTTTAAGTGAAATAAAAGGTATTTAAGTTTAAGTAATAAAATGACTAAAAACTTGCATAGAAATAGAAAAAAATAACCAAACCACATCAAATTACTAAAACCTAAACTAAAAGTGAAAAATCTAAATAAACACTAAGGCTAATTCAAAATATTAATACTATTATAAACTAAATATTACTGCACAAAGGGTTCTTTTTTTGTCCCATCCATTAATTTTTTCAAAATACATTACAAAATCTTTTATGATGTTTTAACAATCAAAATCAAAATTCATTTTTGAGAAAAAGTCAGAAATATCAGGGCGATATAACTGTTCTGATATCACAACGAAGACGAAAGCCCAATTAAAGAAATTCAATTTATGAAAAGAAACCCTTACTGAAGAGTTAGGAAAATCATCTTCTATAAGCATTTTTTTTTTTTTTTTTTTAGAAAAAGTAATATTTTAACAAAACATTATTATATAAAGATTAAGATGTATGTTAGACCACATGACATTTTGAAGTCATTAAATTTAAACTTTAATAACTTTAAAGTCAAACCACATGAAACAGAAGTGAATTAATTGATTACTCATCATTGACTCTTCTACTTAGGAATAAGTATTGCAGCAATAAATAAGCTCACTTGAATCTGTTGTAGATTATTAGGTGGAACACTATGATTCTGAAACCAGATTCCTTAGGAGGCACTTTCATGCAAAAACACTACAAGACACTGACTCACTGGGCAGTCGGTTTGGGACACATCCAGAGGGGGCTGTGGACGTGGCCTGTCTGTGGCGAGCAGCAGTTTGCTAGCACATCATTCAGTGTAGAAGCAACACTCAAATGAGGGTGATGTCTTAAACATGCATACTGCAACATCACATGATCTCTGAGCGAGAGGTGCAGTCATGCAGAACAGAGCACACACACACACACCCTGTCTCATTACTGCCCTCAGACAGTGCAGGCTTTATGACGAGGAGGACGCCTTAGCCCAAAGCTCTGATCTCACTGAGTGTACACATGAAACATTATGTACAAACGAAGATTCTGTCATCCTTTACTTACACTCACATTGTTCCAAACCTGCAAGACTTTATTTTTCAGAGGAGCACAAAAAGAGGTCTTTTGAGATTGCAGTGGTTGCTCTTTTCTATGCAAATGTCCCTTCGCAGGAACTAATTTGTTAACAAATAATTTAGAATTAGATCATACAATTCTATTTTATTATACTATAACAGTATTCATTATTACTTTGAATTAGCTTTAATATATATATATATATATATATATATATATATATATATATATATATATATATATATATATATACGTTTTATTTTAATTTTAGTCATTTTCTTTGTAAGTTTGCAATAACAACACTGGTTCAACGTTTTGACTCAAATTGATCATTCACTACAACCCATCATTCCTACTCTTTTCTGTTAATATTATCAGTATTTAGGTCTGTTTCTCACACAACACTATTATTTGATTTCAGTAGACACTAAACTTTTCTCACTTTTGAGTCCTTTTTGAAGCTTAAAAACTCTGCACTTTCCTCAAGGCAACTGCATGGAAAAGAGCCACCAGCACATTATTCAAAATGTCTCCACATAAGAAAGCAAGTCAGACAATTTTGAACAACATGAGGGTAAGTAAAACTGAATTTATGGCCGATTTGAATTGCTCACATTACATACATAAGCAAAGAACAGACACCACTCAAATTGAAAAACATAAAATT
The DNA here is from genome assembly GCF_963082965.1 of Carassius carassius. Classification (NCBI taxonomy): domain Eukaryota; kingdom Metazoa; phylum Chordata; class Actinopteri; order Cypriniformes; family Cyprinidae; genus Carassius; species Carassius carassius. Next base: position 19,888,736 of record NC_081762.1, read on the forward strand.
ATCAAAAAGTTGTCACATGGCTCATGAATGTTTACAAAATGGCTTATTTTTGCCATGTATCGACTCGATAGGAGAAGAGATAGTGTTTGTGTGCAGAACAGGCAGGGCCCTGCTGTTCTCCTCTTTGAATATCCTCCCATTCCCAGTCATGAGTCTAGCATCTAGTGTTCTGCTGATAATCTCGTTCAGAGAAGGCTCCGAATGCATGCATGCACAGCCGCATGTGTTCTTTTTGTTTGCGAGTCTGTGTGTGTTGCTGTGTGGGCGAATGCTTGCATGTGCGCACCCCTCCCGTGGACCCATCTGTTACCGCTGAGGGCATTTTAAAATCTATCACATTTAGCCAAAAGATCTTCAGTATTTTTTGCATAACACACAGCACCTATATGTACAGAACTCTCCTGTTTACTAAATCAAAAGGTAGTAAATATGTCTTGTTCTGTTCGGGTCGAACAGCAGGAGATCTCTTGGTGCTGAAAAGCTTGGGAAAACTATTTCCAAATGGATTTCAGCAAAGCTCTGGCTACTTCCCAAAGTGGCAGGGAGCTTTAGAAACCAAAACACTCAATCTCTGAGGCAGGCTGAGATCCACATGGTTGTCACACCGACAAAGAACAAACAGCTAATGAATACCATCATCCTGCTTCTAGAAACCTACAGATACCAAACATACTGAGAGGAAAACATGCTGTTTCCTCAGGATGGCCTGTCAAACTGATGCCCGAAACCAAATATAGCAACAGAATGACTCCTTTCTCTCAAAAGTCAAAAACCAGTCTGCCACCTCGACAAAAGCGAACATGACTCACCTCTATTGATGAACTGGGAGGGAGGTGTTTATCTGTAATGGGGAGAAGAAAAAAGAAACAAATCAGATATGCATTGTCATACTTAATATTTTAAATACCCATTTTTTTTACAAGTTTTCTCTTTATCAACAAGCTTGACCATCTAGAGCTAGATTTTTCTAATTCTTGGTAGCTGCTAATGTGTCAAGGATCGTTAGGTGGTTGCCAGGAGTTTGCTAAGGTGTTCTGGGTGGTTGTTAGTGTGCTGCTATTGCAATTGTTGGATTGAAGTTGCTATGCACTTGCAAAAGTACTTTTTCTGCAGCCTTGGTTACATAAGTATTATTTATGTAGCCTTTTTTTCCTATGTATATGTTTCTATTGTATTAGGTCAATCAAAACGTTTCAAACTTTTATTTGAAGCAAAATCATATATAAAAGGAATTTAAAATTTACAAAAGTTACAGGACAGTGTTGCAGGAAAGAACAACAACAAGTGATGTAATCAAATTACAAACGATGGAGAAATATAAAACTATTGATCTTGATTAGGTGTTTGAAAGTAATATAATTTAAGTTTTGTGCAAAATATGCATATAAACATAAATAAAGTCTGAGTAAACCGGAAGTTTGCGACCGATGTTACTTCCGTATTTTGATGTACTTCCGAGAAAAACAGAATATTTAATGAGGAAAGCAGAGGGCGTGGTTTGTTTGTTTTTCTACCGTGAACTGATTGGATGTAGTAAAGTAGGCGTTTCATTCAGAATGCACTCTCATTACTCACGGGGCACTGACAGTTGAAGGGGTGTGCTTAGGTTCATGCCTTAGCTCAAACTGACGTCATCACAGAAGGGCCGTCGTTTTAGAGGAAAGGAGCATTCTCAGATTTTTTTTTATTAAAGATTAGGAAGGCAAACCATTTTTTTTGTGGATTGACTTGCACGGATGAATTGTTATTATTGAATAGATAGGGTTTTTTCAGTTTGCTTTATATTCAAACCAAAAATCAAAAAGTTAAATATTACACCTCTACATGCCACATGATTTCAGGTAACATTCATTTCCGAAGAACGAATGATGCAGGACGAGATAGGTCCTTAATTGTAATGCATATGATTATGCAATAATAAAAGAGATGCTGACCTTAGAAAGCACCGTTAATTAACAGCATCTTTCTAGAGAAGTGTGCAGTATGTTGCAGCCATGAATAAATTTCATAGAAGGGAAATTGACCATGACAACCCCTATTCCCCCGTTTCTATACAGAGGGACCCAGGGGTTCACCGCAGACCACCTTCACATGAAATATTTAACGCAAATCTATAAGAGGCAAACAGAGATGCAATGTGAGTCCACTGAGCCTGAAATACACAAAATCTGCATTGGGGTTAGAATCATAATGTTTGTCTTTTAGTCCTTCCATCAGTGGCACTGGAAATATAATGTTACAGTGTTAAAAGAAAGAGCCTCCTCTGGGATTGGCTGAGACCCATGAGAGTTCATTTCTGCCCCTAATGAATGAACCCAGTGTCATTGCAACGGCCACTCAACAACTGAAACTCAAATATAACTGAAAATGTGCAAAGACGTCTGAAACTGAATCCTCACTGAGTCTAACCTGCACAATCCGGACATGAAAGAGGTGTTTTTGAAGAGGTTATTTTGTCTTTTAGCGCAAAACAGATGCCAATTACATTGCTGCATGACAACAGACACGTACTGTTATCTGCCTATAAAAATGAAAGGAGTTCACTGGAAATAATTAATGTGACCTTCCTACCATGGAAAGCCATTCACAATGGTGTTGGCTCAATAGGGACAAAAAAATTGGGACAAAAAGGAAAAGGTGCAAAACCATGCTGCTTCATATTTTTGAGCTTAGTCAGACAATTAATTTAAAATAGAGCCACCAAGTGGATTACTAAATATGTTAATATTTGTTAATGGAAAATACTAGCAACAACATCTGTGACGAATATGCAATATATTCTGATGCTTTTGATGCAATCACAACACCTTGTAGGACAGAAAGTGAAAGCGTTATCAGTGTCAGATAAACCTATATTTTAGGGTTCTCAGGATCTCCAGAGATTACACTTTCATATTTAATTTTTCTAGTTGGAAGGAATACTTGCTATTTCCAGGGTTGCAGCAACTATGAAACAAAAGAAGACATAAATATCATTGAAGCATTGTCTGGAGCTTGGAGGCAGATGTTTGTCCTTATTTACACATCAAATCTCTAATAGTCTCTCAAACTTTGGGATGGACCAGGAAAGAAACTGGCAGTTTTACAAACCACAGTCTGATATAATTGGTCAGTCAGCGTAATCTGAACGTATCCACTTTCACCAAGTCAGCAAACTTGCCCAGGAGAGCAGAATTCAGCAGACCATGTTACATAAGCATTGATGTTCCTGCCAGATAGGGACCATCTGATCTAATCACTTGCTTGACATTTGGCATTACACTTCTATAATTAATAAGGACACAGGAGACATATCTTTTCACTTCAAAAAAAAAGAAAGAAGTTTGTATTAAGAGGGTCATGGACTATCAACTATTAAGCAGAAGAAACCTATGGAAGTGTGCTAGCTATATAAAACAGCAAAAAGAGCTCAAATAACTGACTATCATGTCTAAGTCCTTGTTAGGAAGATAGAAGGATTGAGACATTCATCCCAATAATTATACTTCTAACAAGCAGTCAGACTGACTCCCAAAGGAGAAACAGAGATGGAAGCCAAATCCAAAAGCCTGAGGCTAAGGAAGCCAAATGAGATAATGGTTGCAAATTTAATTATAGTTCTGTCTGAGACATCCCACTCTCTAAATTATTTTTTTTTTTTGTAATGATGACGATTTTTAAAAATAAACTAAAATAGAAGCCAGTTATTAGCTATATTCAAAGCCTTGCTATTCATTTTCATACTGATATGAAAGAAATGATTTGAACCAGTACCAGTATCTGATGGTATATTTTAATTTAAAATGGTTTAATATTATTCCCTTAGAACATCCAATGACCTAAATAGGATTGGGAGTATAACATCAAAGCTGTATTTTACACATTAAATTACATTTATCATACCTGGCACTCTAGAAATAGTGCATTCTGAACAATACATAAACATGCCTAAATGCTGAATCAAGAGGTGAAGCATGATATCATAATAGGCCAAAGAGCAGATCCCTTTTGTTGCCCTCATGACTAAAGGTGCTAATGGATGAATCTATCACATGGCCCTATTGTTTACAGTGGCACGATGGTAGCCACAATATAACCGGTGTTATAGAGTAGTTTATATGGCATTGAAGAATGGTTCGAACCATGAGGTGCTTATAAAATCAATGCATACTATATACACACAATTATATATTTGAATTCTTGAATAAAACACCTAATAAAATCGGCGCAAAGCTAGATTTGAGGTGTAGGTGCATCTCCAAATCTGTCTAAAAATCGAAATTGCCTTCATTAATCATAGTTTCGCTTATATGAACGTGTCAGTTGTAAATAACGCGTCTCAATGCCATTGCTGTTTAGCTGGCTTCATGCTGCGCCATTTACTGCGCATTTAACGTTACTTGGACTTCTCATGTAAACATTCAGTTCACCTGGATTGCTCTGTTGATATAATTTCACAGTCCCGTCCTTCCGGATCTTCACATCTCCAGGACCCGCAATCCGTCCAGGTGGACTCCCACCTGTCTCTTTCCGTCTCTGTTTTTGAGTTAACCACCTGCAACACTGATAACACACGGCCCAGGCTTGCTCCTCGTTGATCGGCTGACTGTACAGCGTTAAAATCTCTTCCAAACACAATTCATCTTCCTCGTCCGCACAATCCATACTGATGTCATCGGGTTTCGCTCCATCCCCGGGATCCTGGAGAGCCGACGGTGAGATTAGCATTCCTTTGTCCGTCATTCTTCTTCTCCAGGATTCCCGAGAGCAGGAGAGACTGTGTTACGATGATAAAGAGCCAGGAAAGGTATGTTTACGTTAGGTCTGTCATCTAGAAGCAGCGCGCGCGCGCGTCCTCCTCTGCTGTCTGCGTCGCTGCTTCTGAGCTCGCGCTGCTGCTGCTGTTTGACTCTGAGAGGCGCTCGGATGACTTTTCCGCATGGTCTCAGAGTCAGTCAGATCCTCAGCCAGGTGTTTCACAAAACAAACTGTTAAGAAGACTTCTACCACATTTTATAATAAGGTAAGAACTTTAGAATTAGCCTGCCAAGAAATAGTTTGTTTACAGTGTCTAATGTTTAAAAAATAACAAGGTAACACATCTGAAAGTTAATGTTACGCTACATATGTTAAATCTTGACGTAAATTTGGATGAAAACGTTTAATTTAAATCTAACTGTGAAATTTAAATGTTAACCTGTTAAATGTCCAATTATTTGGTATACAAATACGCTTGGTGCCAGTCAAATGACTGAGGAATAAGCCAGTAGGCCTAGGCTTTGCACCAGTGGCCCGTGCTAAATTTAAATAGATTAACATTTAGTTTTTTGATTGCCCAATTAAAGCTGATTCATAAATAATTAGGCTGCTGCGCCCTTTTCTCTATAAAAAGGTGACAAGACAACTCCAAATCGCAAACTAAATTAACCAAATAAGTGACAGCTAGAGTAATCCAAACGGTAAAAGCAAAAAAAAAAAATAATAATAATAATAAGTTTATGGGATCTTTGAGGAAATGAATTTAAATATCATGTCTGGTATAGAATTTGATAAATTCTAATTTCTAAATTGGTAAAATCTTAAACAGCGAGTTTTCTTGTGTAAGTTAATATAGTGTGCATATTATCCATACAAGCTTTATTTGCTGTATGTCAAAAAACACATCATGTCTAACAAGACAGTGGTTGGATGTAACACTTCACAGCTCTTTTCAAGAGCAACAAATAGCATATTGCAAAATCAGTAGAGACTTAAATATGCCCCATTTGTTTTATTTATCTATTTATTTATTTTCCTGGACACTGACAAAGAATAGCATTACATTTCATGCAGCAGATGCTCTGCACATACTAATTTGCAGCGTCTGTCCCTGGAGTGTGAAGGGGACTACACAATGTGTCAGATATGTTTTCAGAGGAAACTGTGTTAATGCATTTCTACAGTATATTTGGTATTTTATTTGCTGTTATGAATTATAAACCATTTTGAATTTAAAATTGTTGTGAAGTGAGGATGATGAGGGTTGGCATAATTATTGTGTTGGACAGTAGAATCTAAATAAAATTCACACACAAATACATACGATGTTGCATCATACATGTTGCTCGAGTTAACAACATTGCTCTTTGTACTTGACATTAATCTACATAGTTTTGGGATAAGTTAAACATTTCTTTAAAAAGTAGGCTATTTTTGTGATGCAGCATTAAGATCTGTCCCTGTGCATTTGAAATGTAAGATAAACTGCTCCATCTAGTGGTTCCAGTGATTTTACAGCACTTAGCTGTCCATACTAAATAAAGCAGGGTAAAAACTTAAATTACAATTGAATAACTGATTATTTCAGATACATGCCAAAAAATACCTTGCAATATGCAGTGAACTGCAGTAAAGTGCAGTATTTACAAGAATGGAATGACCAACAAAATTTAATAAAAACATTAATAAAGAGGGCCATAATATTAACAAACCAACCATTAGATAATAATATTATTATTAACCAATTATTAATATTATTATTAACAAACAATTAGAATTGTTATTGTGCTTTTACAAGTATTTAGGCATGATACAAATATTCAGTAGCCTTGTCTTTTTAAAATATGTAATTAGCATTCAAATTGCACTGTGAAATTCTGAGAGCTATTATTAATTGCGAGCAATAACTCCTTTGTGCAACATTATGAACGTAAATGTATTTTACGAACTTGACTTTATTAACGTTATGAATGTGCTCTGCTTAGTAACTCCTGTGACGATATCAGGGTTGACTAAAATCTATATTTGCCATGCTAATGATCAGATGCATCTTTTTAACCCAGTTTTGCAACAAACTAAAGCAAAGCATATTTCTATAGGCTAAGTGTGCATTAATAAGATATCATCTCTCATGAAGCTCTTTTTCTCTTTACAGCTTATGGTTTCTTATATAGCCCATAATCCACATGGCTGAACTCCTCTGGGTTTCGGAGTATATCCTCTGCATCAGACAAAGATGGGGTTGTTTTCCCCTCATGGCTCCCTTGGGTTAGATGCAGCATTAGATGAAACCCCTTCAGTATGATTAGTTTCCTCCTTGTGCGTTGTCTGCTTTGAGTCACATATCTGCTGTAAAACACAAACAAGCCATATATCGAATGAAAAGCAGACTTAATGTTATTCAAACACTGACACAGCTGTTCTTTCAGTCTGCTTTGTCTGTAGCTATATTGTCAAAACCCTGAAGTTTGACGAATTATGCAAATGATACATCTGAATGTGTAATATTTTATAAATAGCTGTTCGTTTTTGATTCAGTGACTGAAACCTCATGACTGCAGGATGTTTTTGTGCAGGTGCTGGAAGTCAAACCCTGCTTTCCACATTGAGTTCCAGCATTAACCATCTGTCTGCCTCTGTCTCCACAGGATCTGGCCTCCATACCTCTACCTGGGGAGGAAGTGACAATATGTCACAAAAAGCTTCTTTTTGGCCTGAATTAAAAACTATTTTAGGACTAAATGACGTTTCAAAAGAGACTAATGAAGCCAAACAAACTTTGATTTTAATTGAGAGAAATCCCTCAGCATCTTAAAGCTACAGATTTTTGCATTTACATCAGATAAATAGCTTATATTTTCAACCGTATGTGTATACATATAAGACCTTTATTTTGACCAAAAACAGCATATACCTGATAGTTTTGAATGGTCTCTAATAAGATGGCTAGATTCTCAACGCACGACGCGGTTCTTAGAAGTCACGCCGTTGGGGATTTCAGCATCAGTGTTGGTAAGCCACGTCGATTCGGTTTCTCTGGTCCAGCTCTCATGATATCGCGGTTCAAGAGCATCTGCTCGACTCCCACCGCAGCCCATTGAAATAAGATGGAGCGATGCATGCGCTACAAGAAGCCGAGTGCGCGCGAATATGCTCCCGTCCCACGCGCAGCTGTGAGTGAGTGCCCTCGTGCATTTACCAAACTTGAGATTTGTCATCCTTTACGTCATCCGTTTATTGTGATACTGTGTAGAGGCAATTTGCACCAAAACAAACGAGAGAGGAATACGTTTACGTTTTAGAGACATGGTTTAACACCAAAAACGTGTTCACATGCAAACCTTTATATTTATATGTTATAAACCACACACATGGGCTACACCCATGAGTGATGATGAGAGTGCTAGTTTTGTATTTTCCAATTTAATGCTAGATTTTTCCAAAAATTCTAAATCAATGTCAGTGTGATGTAACCAAGTTATTTTTGATCGCTATTACTGCAGGCATATTTATGTCATTACTAGGCTATATTTTGTAGATATACAACTTTCTGTCTGATGTTACACCACTTGACATTTTATAATGAAAAAGGGTTCATTAAAAAGAGTCATTGGATGAAAGTAATTAGAGTCATTAAATAAAACCTCTAAAATATTATTAAAATATAAAATATGGTTTGCCCTTGACTTAATGTTTTATAAAAGTGCCCTGATATTACTGTACAGTGGTGCTGCCATGGTCTTTTTTTAGGGAAACAGAGAGTGATATTTGACAGTCATTTATATATGACAGTCATTTCCTTCCAATAATTCAGCAGAATCAGTGCATATGTGACCCTGGACAATAAAACCAGTCATAAGTCACACGGGTATATTTGTTGCATTAGCCAATACATTATATGGGTCAAAATTATCGATTTTCTTGTATGCCAAAAATCATTAGGATATTAATTGAAGATCACATTCCATGAAGATATTTTGTAAATTTCCTACTGTAAATTTATCAAAACTTAATTTTTGATAAGTAATATTTGAAGGAAATTTTCTCTTTATTTAGATTTTTCAGATTCCAGATTTTCAAACTGTTGTTTCTCAGCCAAATATTGTCCTATCCTAACCAATTAAGGATTATTATTTATTTAACTTATATCTTTTTGTGATGCATCTTTTTGTTTTGTGGTCCAGGGTCACATAGGTTAGACAGGCCCAAAAAAATGATTACAGATCCTACTTATGTCCTTCACTTTGAGTACCAACTTCTTTCCTCGGGAAGACGCTTTTGAGTTCCTCAGTGTAGGCTTAACTGTTTCAAGAACTATTTTGTCCCACTGTCCATTAAAGCATTAAACCATAAGTTAGGCAGAGGTCAACAATTATAATAATTTTATTTTAATCTCACCCATCTAGCGTGTGTAACAACATATGTTTATGTTGACCAAGGGTGTGTTGAACACTGGGTAGGGTGCAATTTAGTTTGTATATTGTGTATAATGTATATTGTGAGCAGGAAAGTGATGGCCTCTCTTTGTATTATATGTATTTAGCATCTTATTGTGTTAAGCAGCAGCTCTACTGTGTGTCTAAAACATATTTCCTTCGGGACAATAAAGTTTATCTTATCTCATATCTTTTATGTAAGTCTACTGTATGTATGTATGTTCCTGTGGCTCAAGTGGTAGAGCATTGCGTTAGCAGTGCAAGGTTGTGGGTTCAATTCCTAGGGAACACGTTAGGTAAAAAATGTCAGCCTAAATGCAATTTTTGGATAAAAGCGTCTGCTAAATGCATTCATTTTTTTCTTTATATATAGTAATTTAAATATAGTTCCTCACTCCTTACAGCAAAAAAAAAAAAAAGTGCTATAATTTTATTGACTTTGATTGGTCTTTAGATTCATCATGTGATTTCACCTTTTCCAGCAAAAACATAAATGCATTTAATATCACAGCAGAAGCACAAACACAGACAACACACAAAGTGGTTCTCAACAGCACAATTAAACATAATCACTGCATTACGCACAAAGTAAGCACCAACAGAACATTAAAAACAACAGAATGCACAGCCATTATGGGCTTAGCAACAGACAAGTGTTCAGTGTTGGACCACATATGCCCTCAAAGGACAAATTTTAAAACCCCTGAAAATCCATCATTTGTAAACAAATGAAACCTATAACACAGATGTTGAGATTCTGAGACCTCTTATCTGAAATAGTGATATGATGGAATGGTAAAGGAATGAGGCAGTGAGAGGAACGTTAAAAAAAGATAAACAGTAAGTGTTTAATAAATTATTGGGTTCAGTCTCTGTGATGCAGGATGGAATGGTGCATTGGAATTTGAATTCTATTTGAAGTCAAGGAGGTTGCAGTAGATCTTGTAGTGGATAGTACTCTTGCTGGCTGAGATTCAGACCCGGGATGTCCATAGATGCCTATAACACAATAAAACAGAACAAATCAGCTGTGATATCTCCATATCTTCAATTAGGCCAGTTTTTTATGCTCACCAAAACTGCATTTATTTGATAGCTATTTTGTATTTGAATATATTTTTTATTTTGAACAGTTGCTGGTACCCACTGACTTCCATTGTATCTTCTTTCATACTTTGGAAGTCAATGGCTGCCACAAACAGTTTGGTAACACAAAATATCTTCTTTCTGTTTTCGACAGAAGAGAGTAACTCATGAAGGTTTGGAGCCCTTTTTTCAACTATTAGTGATGCTAAATTATTAATAATGGTTCCTATTATTATCAATGTTGTTTCATATTTTTGTGGAAACTGATACATTTTTCAGAGTTTGTTGATGAATAGACAGTTCAAACAAACAACATTTAATTGAAATATAAATCTTTTGTCATATTATAAATGTCTTTACTGTCACTTTTGACCAATTTAATGCATCCTTTCTGAATAAAAGTAGTAATTTTTATCTCATAACCCATTTGAATGGTAGTGTATATAAACTGTTTTCATCACTGATAATAATTTATAAGAAATGCTTCTTGAGCAGCAAATCAGCATATTAGAATGATTTCTGAAGGATCATGTGACACTAAAGACTGCCGTAATTGCTAATAAGAATTCAGCTTTGCCATAATAATAATAAACTGTATATTAATATATTTCAAATCTAACCTATTCTTGTAATGGCAGATTGATTTCAAGTTTGCGATTTCAAGTTTTCCCTCATCTTTTGAGTGTTACAAGGTGTTTGTGCACATATAAGATCCATAAATGCCTCGTTTAAACACACCCCACATATCTACTTCACTGTGTGGAAAGATTTGTATAACACCACCCAAATGTCTGCTGCCATGTCATGCAGACGCTTTGTGTATCCAAATATGATAAGTGGCGTAACATTTCCATCACACACTGGAGGTATTTGGCCAATCACAACACACTGGATAGCTGGCCAATCAGAGCACACATGCATTTCAGAACGAGGAGCTTTGTAAAAATCGAAACATTATGTTTCAGAAAGCCAGGGCAGAGGAGCAACAATAATGTAAGATATGTGGAAAATAATGTGTTTTAAACCAAATAAACACATTGCATTACACCAAACACACAAAATAATGTTGTGTTTAGCATTGTCATATGACCCCTTTAAATTGCATCAGTGCTTCACATTATTACCACTATTTACTTTTCTGTATTTTTGATTAAATAATTGCAGCATTGGTGAACATAACAGACCTCTTCCAAAAAAATAAAAGAATCTTTATAATAGCTCACATCAATAACAGTTGCACTGCTGTCCAAGAGTTTGTAAAGGTCCTGCAGACCTTCCCTCAGTTTCTTTACATTCTTCTTGTTTTGCTAAAGCAGCATGGCCTGGAAATTGACTGGCAGCCCATACCTGTTCAATATAAACATGCAGGTCTTAGTACAGCTACATATGAAATCAATTCATACGCTTTAAACAGACTGGCATACACTGTACCTCAAGACTGACTCTGTAAAAACACGCAGTGCCTTGATGTGTATCCATGTGATGAAAGCCTCACTGAAGTTTACTTTAAGCCAACGCACCAAAGGACCCTGAGGTGCAGAAGCAGATTGACCATTGTTATCAGTACTTTTCTTTTCTCTTTCTTATTACTTTAAATGAAGACTAATCAAGGCCCGGGGCCCCTCAAGCTGGCTGTGAGGTTGATGGGTTTTGAGGTTACTCATCAACAACATTGTGGAGGTTTTTATCATGTTCAATAGAGAATCAAATTTAGACAGCTGCATGCATACAAATGGCTTTTTCTTGTTGGTGGAGAGGCGAGTCATCTCCTCTTTGTCTGCTTTCATCTCCTCTTCATTGTACTGAAAATCACGGACCGTGAACCTGAAAAAAAAATCAGTAGCACAGGGTCATCTTTCCTCTGATTCAGCTGAAAGACATGATGGCATCAGTAAACATCAAAAACACATTGTGAAACTTCATAACAGTCTTACAACAGTATGTCATTCATTATCTGAGAATATATCTACACTTGAAATATGGGATAAAACGGTCTACAGAGTATTTTGAATTAAGAGAATGTCTTTTTTAAATATGTTTTTATTCATAAAGTAATCCTAAAAAAAAGTATTACAGGTTTAAAAGAAAGAAGAGGCCCTATTTTCAGTACTGATTATAAGTTAGTGTATTAGAATGATTTCTGAAGGATCATGAAGGGACACAAGACTGAAGTAATGACGCTAAAAATTCAACTTTGCCATCAAAGGAAAAATGACATTAAATGTAACTTTAGTGAACATAAGATCAAAAATCTTTTGAACAGTAGTATATTTGCAAACCTGACATTCAAATACACTTAAGGACTTCAGACTACAGGGTGGTTTCAAACTGATTTTCAGCTCCATTTGACAAAATAACAACTATAGACTGTAAAGCTTCAAGGATTTACTTGTTTTCTCTTGCTTTGTGTTTGAAGTCATCGATAGCCTTCCTGAAGAGTGTCACACTTAACAACCCGCTGTCTTGGTCTTCAAATAAAAGCCTAGGAGAGAAGATGATTTATAAAAAACATAAGTTAGGTAGGTGTTTCTCAATTTCAAACTTCTGACTCATTAAGTGTAAGAACTGTTTTTGCCATAGACCTTTCATTCATTTTTCTTAAAACTGATAGCTCTGTTCGGGTTCACGGTTCACAGTTTCATGTTTTGTTTAATGAGATCTATTCAAAGTCTTGAAAATGTCCTTAGTCTTCATTATGATTTCTTGTTGATGAATTGAGCACATAGAGTGCACAGTGTTTTGGACAGCATAGTTTGTGTGCAGAAGCATATTGCACTGTAATGTGTGTATTACTGTGTGTAACAGCAATAACAGAAGCCAAATTTACATGTCCACCAAAAGCAAAGCATAATGATGTCAAGATTGAAATACAGGCAACACAAAGTTCCTTATTCTATACTTTAGGTGAATTTTTTTAAGATCGTCATTAAATTTTACTCCCTTTGTGGATCTTGGAACCACCATTTCAGAAAGAGTTTCATGTGTCTTCTGCCAGACAGGATAACTAGTCCTTTTTAGGCCAAAAAACAGGTCCAAAATTAGTTTTCCAACACATATAATAAAACTAAATGTGTTCATTCTAAGTAATAGGAATAGTTCACCCACAAATTAAAACTATGTCATCTACTCACACCTTCTGCAAAATGCAAATGAAGATATTCTTCATTTTGTTGGTTAAGAAAAAAATGGTTCTTCCACAGTATAGACAGAAACCTTTACGGAAAAATTCAATGGGAACAGATACTGTTTACTGACCGATATAATTTCAAATGTCTTCTTTTGCAATATACAGAATAAAGAAAGACACAGGTTTGGAACAACATGAGGGTGAGTAAATACAGACAGAATTTTCAAAAGCACAAAATACAAAGAAAAGCACAAATAATCCAGATTAATTTACTTTGAAACAACTACAAGTAGAGTAGTGAGGTATTCAGAGTCTACAATAAAATCATCTTTCTTGACTATATCAGCCAAGATCCTAGTCCTAGTCAAGAGACTCCCTCTAGTGGACAAGACATGTTGTTATTTAAGGTCACTTAAAATGATTAAAGCAACACCGAATTTTACAAAAACTTAATGAAGAATATGAAACTCCTAAAACTAACACATTCTTTCTCTCCAGACTCTGAAGGTTCCCTTTTAGGCTGTTATAAGATGAAGCTCTGGCTTTGAGATCACTATCAATCTGACTCACTTGCTAAGAACAGAGAACAAAGCAGGACATTTGAAGAAAAATCAATCTCCTTGTATTATAAACGATGATAACATGCCTCACCTTGGACATGATCTCGGAGCTGTTCTTAAGGGACTGTTTGATTGGATACTTGGCCATATCCCACTGGAATTGTGTAACATATGTGTCCAGATCAACTGTATGGAAAGACTTATTCATTATAAATACTCTTTATAAGGTAATATACTAGGACATTCAAATATGACTGACTAGACTATGAAAGATTACATGTATTTTTATGTTCATAAAATGTTATATAAATGTTTTTTTGACATTAGATAATAATTAAGAGTAGCATTGTTTACCATCAATATTGTGGTTAGTATGTATTGAGGATTTTAAGTTCACTTGCCTCCATTGGCCAAAAGATTCTCCTGAACTTTATCTCGATTGTCTTCTAACACATCAGCCATGTACTGGGCCACTTTCCTCACTACGCTGGGAAATAACAGCAATAAATAATAATAATAATAATAATTAACAGCTGTGCTGGCTAAATATACATTTAAATATATTTAGAGAACTTTAACATGACAGAAGCTTCAAAACCCCATCAAGGGAATTATAGGGACTATGACGCAGTGTGTAATTGATAACGATCAAAATATAATAATATTTAAAAAATAATTAAATGGATCATTTTTAACTGAACGCTCTGGTAAAATGTCAAACGTAGACATGAAACCTCTCTACGAAAGAGTCTTGGCAAGCTCATCTGACAGCCCAACAAGGACATCCAGAGTCCCCGCCTGTTGAGAAACACCACCAGAACTCATTAGATAGATGAGAAATGTGTGGTAAATAAATCAGTGCTTTAACTCAAGAAGACGAGGAGTCATTTACCTTCAGTTCAGGTATGCTGAACTTGTGGTTAGTGGACAGGCTGGTCTGAGCTGTGGCCGTGTTCATCTTGTCCCATGTCTGCTGGCAGTTCTTCTCTCCAGGAGCTGAGATCAACCAGAACTCTGTCATGATGGCTGCTCAAATGATCACGCAGAGGGCCCTTGAACGAAGAGATTCAATTCTCATAGCGAATGAGACACTGTCAAATAGATTACAGAGGTCCTTCCAAGGTTGACCATATGAGCAAATTCACACTTCTCCATTTCATTGCATAAAAATGACCAGTCATGACTCACCAGCAGTAGATAATAAAAGCTGTCCCCCTCAACATATAGCCTAACAGGTGTCCTGCTTTTACTCGTGTGTTTAAAGATTGAACAAGTGCACACTGATGTAGCCTAGTACAGTACACGTTCAGGTCCAGGTGGATGCTGCATACTGGTGGTGATTAAGAAGATTCCCCCTTCCATTTTTCTATATTAGAAAAGCGCTATATAAATGTAAGGAATTATTAATAATTATTATTACGTGATGCGATTGGTTAAATGGGCGTTTCTGATGTCTGTAAATATAGCCTGTCACAACTATCAAAAACAATAAAAAAATCTTATTCGGCGATACTTACCGATGATATAAGTCACTTCAGTAATCTACAAAAGAATCTGTTAAAACTGAAAATAGTTTTAATAAAACATTATTGAAACACAGATAACACACTTCATCATCACACTTCCAGTCAGCTGATCGGAGAGACGTGTTTCGTTCTAGTTGACAATGCGTTCAGAATGCGCAATGTGGGGATCTTTTAACCCTTCAAATAACAAACAGGTATATACCAAATACATACAGGTCCTTCTAAAAAAATTAGCATATTGTGATAAAGTTCATTATTTTCCATAATGTAATGATAAAAATTTAACTTTCATATATTTTAGATTCATTGCACACCAACTGAAATATTTCAGGTCTTTTATTGTTTTATTACTGATGATTTTGGCATACAGCTGAAATATTTCAGTTGGTGTGCAATGAATCTTAAATATATGAAAGTTTAAATTTTATCATTACATTATGGAAAATAATGAACTTTATCACAATATGCTATTTTTTTTAGAAGGACCTGTATAGCTGCTTTTAAGCATTATAATTTTATTAAAATGTTTAAAGAACAATTCAAATAAATGATTTGTTTAACTTGGAGCAGCTTTAAGAAATCTATATTTATCTAAATACAACTTACATATAATCAGACAACCTTTGTTTTGCATAAAAACTCTAAACTTGTGATACTCAAAACGTATTACATTCTTTAGTAACTAACACTTCATACATTCTGTCCAAAAAGTAGTTAAAAAAAAAAAAACAGTTGTAGAAAAGATGTTACTGAGATTCAATATCGTAATTGCAGAATTCACTAATTCACCTAAATTAAACTGGTTGTGTAAATATGATATAGCAGAAACAATATAGATTAATGTTATCTGAGCATGTACAGCATGGTGTCCAACAGCATAGAAATCTGCCAGTAATGCCATCATGACAATACGATAATAAACTAATACACATTTATGTTACTACCTAACTGATACAAGATAATACCGGTATGTTAAATTCAAGTCAATTAAAATGTATAATTTTTGGTAAATAACATGATTTGCAGACAAAGTGTCAGGATCTCAAATATAAATGGAGCTACATGTTTGCCATCAATTCAGTGAAACAAAACAAGACCTTCAGTGTAGGCATGTGCAATGTAACAAGATATTTGTCTAAAAAAAATAAGCTTTTTAGTCTGTTTAAGGGAATTATCTGAAATTCTTTGGCAAACAAACTAGAACCTGAAACCATAAAATATGACCTTTCACCTAGTAAACGGCTATGAAAACACTTGCATCTTACAGTGTTGTGTATGTTGTGTAAGGGTTTGTCATGACAGCTTTGCCAGCTGTAAACCTCAGCATTGTTGATTTATTCATTGTGAATCAGAAGGAATACAACTGATGTTTGATGATGATCAAACGTTCAACAAAAATTTTACAGAACTACATTTTGAAATTATTTCACTGGTTGATCTGGTGATATGGTTGTATAGTATAACAATGTACATTACACTAGGCAAAAAATACTATAATTCTCAATTTGACAACAATGACTTTCATATAATGACAAAAAAGAGAAGTGAAGCGTGTCAGAAAGTACAAGCAGAGTATTAAGCAATATAAACAGAGCCAACGTTGGCCCATACACGTGTTTCTCTAAAAGGAATTTGCCATAAGAACATGATTCTTTCATGAGTACAGGAGGCCCCGCCCACCGCTATCCGAGTCCTACTAAGCTAAAGGCTGTGCTCATGAATATTAATGAAAGTGGGCTGGCGTTTCTTGGAATTCCTCCCCAGAACGAGCAGTCTTGAGCCAGTCACGTAGCTCTTCTCAAGCCAAGCCTTTGCTGTAGTAGAAACGTATGTTAGGCCCTGCCCCTTGTTCTCTATCAACCGCTCCCGCCTTCCTCCAGCAGCAGCGACTATTTCTTCCTGAGACCGACAGCAGCGCTCTTGTGTTCCGCCGAGCTATCCTCTCCAGGCATATGGCACACACAGCCCATCTTCTTTCTTCTATTTGTGTCCCCACCACTCTTTAAAAATTCCGCCGAAAAAGAGAAGACGATTTTCCAAATCATTCAGGCCGTTATCTCACGTAAGTACTGCGTTTGTTGTTGTTTTTATCATTTTACCATCCCGGAGAAATCCTCCGTCTGCTGTAAGGAGCCGTGACACAACATGGCGGTTGGTTGTACTCGCGCTTGTTATACGGGCAACGGCGGTGCTGCGTGAAGGACAACGAGAAATACATTTAAAACTCACAAATTATGAGGATTTCACGCGTTTATTTATATAAATCATTAGTTGTCGGAGCATGGCGCGGGTTTAGTCGCTTAAACGGTTAGTGAGCTGATTCAGTGGACGAACCCAGGCGCTTACGACATGTCCTATCAGGTTATTGAATGACGAGCGTGTTACACATTACATTTATATAATAACTTACTGTTTTCTAATATCAGATTATCTATTATGCTGACACTAGTTACGCCTAAATGTGTTTAAAATCTTGTATTTCTAAAAAACATCTATTATGGTAAAACATTAACGTACCTCATACCAAAACAAAAGTCACTTTCATGCTTATTATACCATAATAACTATAAATGTAAAGTTTGACATGTGAACTAATAGCTGGGAACATTATTAGGATTTTATAACCCATGTATTATGATATAGTGAGAACATTAAGCTGAGTTTCTGAATTATGAATTATATATATATATATATATATATATATATATATTAGTTGTCACTCTGTACCTTTCAATAACATTTCTTTGTAAGATGATTGAAAAATATAATGCAAAGATGATTTCATATTTCATAAACACCATGACCTCTGATAAATGTTCAGCAAGTTACTTCATTTATTGATAACATGTGGGAAGATCCAGATAAGACCGTGTTGTTGAATGCTTAAAAATGAGAACACAGAGTATCTGATCATCGGGTCCGTTTAACTAGTCAAGTACAAAGTACAGCAATAAATAAGCGGTCACTTCATAAAAATATAGCCTACAAATAAAGCGATGCTGAAAATGTGTAATGCATCTGTATTAAGAAAAGTCGAGAGTTATTTCAGAAATGTTCTAACCTGCCTGGGTACATTTGTGTTATATAAATTTACTTAATCCATCACTTGCTCTTGTAAATCAAATATTGATGTATACACCTGTTTCTGTGGCTTCACAGGGCTCCCCGCTCTCTCTGCGAGTGTATAATCGCTACCCAGAAGGCCTAGGGGAGGCCCTCTACCGCGAGCAGTTTGACTTCAACGCTGAGCCGCCTTGGGATCCTAGTTGATAGCAGGAGAGGACCATCTCCCACGTTGTCCATGTGAGTTCATAAACATTAGACACATCCCTCCTGAAGTACCGTTGAGAGACATTTACATAATAGTATTATTTATTTATTTGCTCAAAATCTCTGTCTGCACTCATCCAACTGTAGTGGATTGTTTTTGGTTTTACATAACACTCATGGTGGCTTATAGGTAACAACTTTTTCCCTCATTCATACTGCACAAATCCATTGGTAATACCATCAAATGCTCCTCTGTGCTTTAAAGCCACAGGGATTTATCTTGATTGGGCCTGAGTAAAAAAAAATAGCCTGTAGGCCACATTCTTGAAGCCTGTGTGTTGTCATCATCTCTAAAGATGGACTTGTGATGCCTTCTCTAGTTATGTGATTCATTTTCCCTGCCTCTTGTGTTTTATTAGCCTCATAGAAACCCTATTTAGATCAATGATAACCTTACAATGACTTTGAACTTCCAATTCAAAGTTTGCTCATAAAACACACTGTTTTGAAATATGTGGGTCGGTGTTGTAGTTGTACACCTTGACGTTTTGTGTGAAAACTTAATGATATTTGTATGTTATGTATGTTGTTGTAATGAAACTACTATGTTTTGGTTTCCCCTGAACAGTTTGTTGCATACCCAGAATACCCCAGCGGCTCAGTAAACTCTCTATGATTGTCGGATTTGCGGAATACGGTTGAGATGAAAGGATTTGTTGATGCACCAAACTACTTAGTTGAACTACTTGAGGGAGGAACGACCCTTGATGATGTTATCGAGAACCACGTCTATGAGCAGAATCTGGTGAGTTCTCTCTTCAAGTAAATGTCAGGCTGTGTTATGAACATCTGTTTTAGTAAACAAATGGAACACAACTGTGTTGTTTCTGTCTTTTTCATTGATTGATCTGATTTTGTTTGTCAGGCTGAAAAGAATGCATTTGTTGTGGCCGACCTTGGGGCCCTAATGAGACAGCATGTCCTGTGGAAGACCACTATGCCTCTCATTCGTCCCTTCTACCCAGTCAGCTGTAACAGCAGCCCTGTAGTCATTGAAGTCCTGTCTGCTCTTGGTGTTGGTTTTGTCTGTGCAAATAAGGTAACTTTTTATTTGATTCTTAGCTACAGATATTGGAAAGATCTCAAAACGTATATTTTGAAGGCACACCAACTTATAGAAATGTACTTACTACTTTCAGGCTGAAACCACATTGGTACTCAATCATGATGTCCCTCCTGAGAACATCATCCTGTCTGGAGTTTGTAAGCAGCTTTCACTCATTAAACATGCGGCCAAGATCGGCATTAACTATTTGGTGTGTGAAAATGAGGCAGAGCTTCGCAAAATTGCCCGTGTTCATCCAGAGGCCAAGTAAGTCCTTAAAACACTGTGTATGTGTATAATATACATTAAAACAATATATATGTATGTGTATTTTATAGGACTTTCAAAAGTCAGTAAAAGTTTCAGTTACACTTTAGTTTAAAGGGCCAATCCTCAATATTAACTAGTTACTTATTAGCATACATTTTACTTGCATATTGTTTATTAATTAGTACTTATAAAGAACGTTTTAATGTCTTATTCTGCATGACCATGTTTTAGATCTCTTAATCCTAACCCATGCCTAAACTAACAAATACCTTATTATCTATTAATAAGAAGCAAATTAGGATTTTACTGAGGCAAAATTTGTAGTTAATAGTTAGTAGTTTATTTTATATTGTATTATATGATTTATTTATAGTAAGTGTTTATTATATAATATTATTATGTAATTCTCCTTCTGCACTGTTCTTCTCTTAACAGGCTTTTGCTTCAAGTGTCTACTGATGCACGGGTTGAGGAAGCAAGTGTGACCATTGGTTGCTCCCTGAAGAGCTGTAGACACCTTCTGGAAATGGCCAAGGAGTTGAGTGTGAATGTGGTTGGAGTCACGTAAGTCAACTGACTTGGTCACCACTAATTTGCTGAGAATCACTTTGTCTTGTTTAGAGCTTTTAGAAAGTGGGACTTTTTTTCTGCAGGTTCCAGGTACCAGCATCATGCCGAGATCCCCAAGCATACACCCATGCACTGTCAGACGCCCGCTGCATCTTTGACATGGCGGTGAGTAGTAATACGTACGTTATAATACAATAATTTAATTTATATTTATAAGTACATTTCATGTATCTCTTGGAGTGCTGAGTCTTCTTTACTTCTGCAGAAGGAACTAGGCTTTGACATGAAGATCCTGGATATTGGTGGAGGATTCAGTGGTTCTGAGTTTCAGTTGAAACAGGTACGGCAAGCATGAGTCTTATTTGTTTTTCTTTTTTGAATATCATCCACTTACTCTAAGCTTTTCTTTCATGTCTGTTTGATCAGGTAAATTCGATCGTCGGACCCCTACTGGAGGCCTATTTCCCCTCAGCATCTGAAGTGAGTGTCATTGGTGAACCGGGAAATTTCTTTGTGTTTTCCTTCACTCTGGCTGTCAATGTTATTGGCAAAAAAGCAATATACCAGGATCTACATAGCAGCACTCATGGTGAGTCCCATCATGTTTGAGATATACAGTTGTCAACATTTGAAGTGGATCAAAACCTTTCATCAAAGTTGTCCTAAAACTTAAAACCAAAATGCGTTCTTGTCTTAGGACAAGCTTGATGAACTTTTTTGATAAATTTCAAATGTTCACTACTGTATATGGCATTAGATACATCTGCCTTATTTTCTCACTGTGTCTTTTGCACCCCAGATAAGCTAGCCCCAAACGATGCACCAGAATTTGTGTATTACATGAACGATGGTGTTTATGGGTCTTTCATGGGGAAGTTGTTTGGAAAGGTCATCACCACACCTTCTGTCCACAAGGTAAATAATACACATGTACCTGAACATGAACAAACAATATTTGATTAAGTTATAAGCCTGAGATTTCTAAACTGGTTGTTTTGTGTTTCTCAGCTGTCGCTCACCCTAGATGAGCCCATGTTTTCCAGCAGCCTGTGGGGTCCATCGTGTGACCCACTGGACCAGGTGGTGGAGCACTGCCTGCTCCCTGAGCTCGCTGTTGGGGACTGGCTCATTTTCAGCAACATGGGGGCCAGTGGTCAGGAGGGTCCGGCAACCCTCAGTGACACAGACCAACCACCTGTGTATTACACCATCTCCACAGATGACTGGTGATTAAGATCACATTGCATTTGACCTTTTGTTCTGGCTTCAAACGGTTTTTATCTTCCCTTTTCATTACACCCGTTATAAAAAGTGATTCTGTAATATAAAACTGTTGTTTTCCAGTCACTTTGTGTTCTGGATTCAATCTTTTTTTAGCTTTTATCTGGAACTGATTGGTCGTAGGCCTTATTGATCTGAGCTTTTGAGTGAACATCGGCAAAATTATCAACACAAAATTGTTTTTTTGTTGTGGTTTTTTTTTTTTTGCTCAAAAACTGAGTTGCATATGCTTGGATCAATACAAAGCCTGTGCTAATTGAAAGAAAACATGTTGACAGAAAGATTGAATGCAGGATTTGGTGATAATATAGCATAATTAGGTAAAGGACTTTCAGCACAGCACAAGGGTTAAAGTTAAAATCATGCTGTTTGTTGTTTTCCGCTAGGTTTGAGATGCAAGAGGCTGGAATTTCTCTTGATGATACCATGAAAAACCTCTCATTGGTCCAGTATGGCTTGTAAAAGAGCCAAGCTCTGTCCACTAACCACTGGTCATGTGAATAGCTTGCAGAGTCAACATTCCTACAGTCAAGGGGTGGAAGATTATATTTGTTTTGGTGGGGGAGAAAAAAATGACTTGGTCAAAAACTAATTGATTGATATTGTTACCTCAGTTTCTCACAATTACACAAGGCTAACTTTGCTTATCACTCAAAAAGAATGACAGAAAACCCATCTGAAATAACATATGCAACAAAATGGATAACTGTGGAGATGGCACCCAAATCTTGGGTTTATTAAATCAAACACCGTTTACATAAATCTTAAACTAATTTAATTGTATTGTGTATACATATATAGATGACCTACTGACAGTCTTGTAAATGAGTTGTCCGTACAACAGGATGCATTTGTCTCAAATCAGGATAGATTTTAGATTCTGCACAAATAGTGCTTGAACAAGTGAAAATTGGTTTAGCCGTTCTGTCCCTTTTCTCTTGTTCTCATTTTCCAAGGGTTTTATAGGAGTAGGGAGCTTCTCTGTGCTCCTCATGCCAAATGATGGTTTCCTCATTACATGTGGTGCATCACATGACAGTATTTCCAAAGGTCCTTATATGTTTCACAGTGCTCTATGGTTGAATGTGCTGTAATTTGCAGTGTCCCTTCAAAAGGTTTCAAACATTCTGCCAGTTTACCAGTTGAAGATCCATGTAAATTGGGCTCATGTTTTCTCTAATGGTATGCTTTATAAAATTATAAAGACTACCTGGTGTTATGATTCTGTTAACAACAGAGATCACATTAACCTCAAGTAACACCTAAAAAACAAGTTTCACCACAATCAGATTAAATGCTGCAATGCACTAGTTCTCAATCTAAAATCGTAAAAATTCAAATGTATATTTCAAATTCATGTTAAACCTCTTGTGTGTCTAGCATGGTGTCTTAAGTTTGGTTGTAACAGCTCACTGTTTTATAAAAGACCTCTTAGAAATGAAATATACCTTTTGTCTAAGTCCATTAATGGACCATTGCCTGTTTTTGGCTGTAAAATTGTGCTTGTAAAAGTAATTAAATATTAATTTAATACATTTCTGAGCAAATACGATCGAGTCGGTTTTTTGTTTGTCTCAAAGTGCTTGATGTAAACTTGAATACTCAAAGCAATGCGGACTGACATTACATATATTTTGAACTAGCTGAGGGTGGTTCCTTATTTTAATAATTTTAGCTTTATGTAAGACATGAGAAGCGAAAGGGTTAATTTCTGTACAGTAGAGGAGGAGCTAGACGCGTGTTGTGAGCCTAGACTATAAAACAAGAGCTAACTCAATGACAGACGACGCAGAGAGACCGCTGCTGACCAAAGACGAATATAACCGTGAACTCCGGTCTAAGACACACTCTGGCGAACATTATGGAATATCAGGTAATAATAAACTTACTCTAAAACATTAGAATAAATGTTGAATCTGCCTGCCTTGTTATGTATGCGGCTCTGGGCTTTCATAAGAGCCTCGCGCATTAGGCAAATCCGTGAAGTTAAATACAACGATATATAGCATTTGTGAAAATGAAATCTAAAGTATTTTGTATAATAATGATAGTGTCAGGAAAAATATTATGTGTTGTCGATAGCGACAGCGATATTTAGATTAAAGATACGTTGTAACATTAAGGTATGGATAAACGGATTCAAAAACGGATTTTGATGGTTATTTTCTGCTGTTACATTTTATGTATATAAAATTGAGAATTGCAGTGTTGTCGTTGAAATCACATGTAGATGAAAGCCGTCCATTTATATTGTTCGTAAGCAGATTCGTCATCAGTTCGTTCCCCTCGCGCTCTCATAATGAATGATGTACACGTATGAAGAAAATAGTTAATTTCACATCTTTAAACACGCGTATTCCTCTATTAACTGTTATGTTTCTCCTGCAGAACGGTCACAGGCATGTTGACACAAACAGTGTTGAAGACGAACCCCTTCTCAGAGAAAACCCAAAGCGATTTGTCATTTTCCCTATTCAGTATCCTGACATCTGGAAAATGTACAAACAAGCCCAGGCTTCATTCTGGACAGTCGAGGAGGTGAATATTATTTTTATTTATTTATCAATTAAATATTAAGATGATAATTTTGCCAAGTGTGGTGAAAATACTTGAATGTATTGTAATAACTGTTGTACCATCAAAACAATTACAACGTGCGACCGCCACGCCAAGGCACTGGTGGTATTAAATTCACCCCAAAAAACTGTAAAAATAAAGTTGTGATTGTTCTCACTCTGTAAGAACAGCGTGATCCAATCCATAGCTATAACGATAATAGCACAGAATGATATCGTTGAAATTGCTCTCAGATAAATTGTTTACAGCCGATAAACGATAAAAACATTGACAGCCAATCCGAATCGACCAGACAGAGCTTGTGACAGACAATACAGGACGCTGATATAGATATCACATAGCACATAGGACAGGGCAGGACTAAGGGGGAGGGGGCCCCTGGGCTTGAGGTTATGTTTGGGCCCTATACCTACACTACAAATGCCCTCAAATAGAGCATCATTATGGAGTAACACAGAATACACTAACATATGCTTTGAGGTTCATCTATAGTAAAATTAATATGCAACATGTCAAAGTTTAAATGTAATATTAAATATTCATTACAATATAATTAACAGTTTAAAAGTTTAAAGTACACATTAAATCAAAATGGCCTTTATTTACTTTACTATAGCACATTGCTACTCTTAAAGGGTTAGTTCACCCATTATGTCATTAATAACTCACCCTCATGTTGTTCCTAGCCCGTGAGACCTCCGTTCATCTTCGGAACACAGTTTTTAAATATTTTAGATTTACAAAGGTGAGAAAAAAATCTTCAAAGTAGTCCATGTAAAATCAAAGGGTCAGTTAGAATTTTTTGAATTTTTTGTCTTCTCTTCCGTGTCTGTTGTGAGAGAGTTCAAAACAAAGCAGTTTGTGATATCCGGTTCGCAAACGAATCATTCGATGTAACCGGATCTTCTTGAACCAGTTCACCGAATCGAACTGAATCGTTTAAAACGGTTCACGTCTCCAATACGCATTAATCCACAAATTACTTAAGCTGTTAACTTTTTTTAATGTGGCTGACACTCCCTCTGAGTTAAAACAAACCAATATCCCGGAGTAATGCATGCACTCAAACAGTACACTGACTGAACTGCTGTGATGAGAGAACTGAAGATGAACACCGAGCCGAGCCAGATAACGAACAACAGACTGACTCATTCTCAAGTCAAGAACCGTTTGCATCAGTTTTCGGATCACCAGTAGTTCTTTCGGACAGTTCGATTCAATAAACCGGTTGAAGAAAACGGTTCACCGGTTCTTTTGCGCTCGACGTAATGGCGTCATTGGCGATGATTGCCCTTGATTCAAGCCTTCGGTTTACCTGGGCTCATAACACTAGCACAGAATCAGTTCAGAATCAATCACCAATGAATCAGTTCAGTTCAGACGCTCTGTGTGTCGGTCTGCTTCACGCTGAATCACACATGCGCAGTATCATCAGCTCCTCGGTTCACGAATCGGACGCGTCTGACAGAAACGGTTCTTGACTCGTGAACGAGTCATTATCTATTATTCTGCTGCGTGACACTGCGCAAGAACTGATGACGGCACGGTTTGATCTTCGGCTGACCCAATCAGCAGAAAAGGGTGTTTAATTCCAGCCCACCTGTAGAAATCAGATGTTCTAGCTGTTTATTCATTTTTCTACCCTTGAACGAAAAATGAAAGTTTAAGATGAATTCTCGTTTTTGGAAGAAACAAAATGAAAAAGGAGCCGTTTTCTTATTTTTCTACATTCAGTATATATATAGATATATATATATATATATATATATATATATATATATATATATATATATATATATAATTAAAAAAAAATTATACATGGATTGGCCTGTTCCTTATGTTTGTATATTCATTATGTAGAAAATTTGTTAGTCCAGCTGTTGTTAAGCTGATTTAAAATTCTTGATAACAAATTTTTAGAAGTAAAAAAAAAAATGGAATTAGAATTTTCAGTTCTGCTGAACTAAACATTTAAGAAGAATTTTATAAAAAAATAGTATCTATCCTTGTCTCTGCTGAATTTGAAATTGATAAACATTTCAATGGTATGTTTAGGTGGATTTATCAAAGGACTTGGTTCACTGGGACAGCCTAAAGTCTGAAGAGAAACACTTCATATCCCATGTACTTGCTTTCTTTGCAGCAAGTGATGGGATAGTCAACGAGAACCTGGCAAGTGCATCTCCTAATGGAAAATTTCAGACTGAGTTGATCAAGAAGTTATTTCCAAACATCATGTCTTGACTTGTCACAGGTGCAGCGGTTCAGTCAAGAGGTGCAGATCCCAGAAGCTCGCTCCTTCTACGGCTTTCAGATCCTCATAGAGAACGTGCACTCCGAAATGTACAGCATGCTTATCAACACCTACATAAGGGATCTAAAAGAGAGGTGAAATAAGTGAAAATTGTTTTTCTTTACTTAAAGTCAGTTACAGCTTTTAAAGTGCTTTTACGCAGGTGACAGGTGTAAGATTCAGTTAAATACCTTGTGTGGTTTATGAGCAAACTTTGCAAAACATTTTTTTCTTACCACAAAAAAATATTGTACACATAAGAGACGAAGTTAATGATTGCTCTACCTGTGAACATCTTTGATTAAAATTGTAATATACATGTTATAAACAATCATAGATAGTGACATTAAACAAAACAACAATACTATATATTATAATATTATATATATATATATATTTGTTTTCTCTCTCTCTAAATCCAAACTTCTTCTTACAGGGACTATTTGTTTAATGCAATTCACACCATGCCTTGTGTAAGGCGAAAAGCAGACTGGGCCTTACAGTGGATCTCTGACACAAACTCAACTTTTGGTGTGTGAAAAAAAAAAAAAATTGTCCTTAAAATGAGCATAAAATATTTATTATTATACTTGATCAATAGCAGTGTGTGTGTATATATATATATATATATATATATATATATATATATATGACTATCTATTATCTATTTGGTTTTAGGAGAGCGATTAGTAGCATTTGCAGCAGTGGAAGGCATCTTCTTCTCTGGATCCTTTGCTGCCATCTACTGGTTGAAGAAAAGAGGCCTGATGGCTGGACTCACCTACTCCAATGAACTCATCAGCAGAGATGAGGTTAAATATTTAAGATATTTACATTTTGTTTTGATCAAGACTTGTTATCCTGTGTCCATGATAAAAACTTAAGAGATAATAAGAAGTCCCACTGAAAATCTAATCAAGGCTGTTATTGATTATTGATTGTGCCATCTGAACCTTCACAGGGTCTGCACTGTAATTTCGCATGTCTATTGTACAGCTACTTGGTGAAGAAACCATCTGCTGACCGAGTGAAAGACATCATCACAAAAGCTGTGAGCATCGAACAGGTACATACAGTTTGCTGTACTTGAGTAATGCAGAATGCATTTTTTCAGATTTGAATGTAATTGCATTTGTATTTGCTTGTTTTTCTGTAGGAGTTTCTCACAGAAGCCTTACCCGTCAATTTGATCGGGATGAACTGCTCTCTCATGAAGCAATACATTGAGTTTGTGGCAGACCGGCTGCTAATGGACCTAGGATTGCCCAAAGTCAGTATTTTATCAGGATTGTATTATGATTTTTTAGTCTTATAATCTGTATATTTATATGACAATGCTTTTAAAATTCTGTCTCAAAAGGTTTTCAAGTCAGAAAACCCTTTCGACTTTATGGAGTCGATTTCATTGGAGGGAAAAACAAATTTTTTCGAGAAGCGGGTGGGTGAATACCAACGACTTGGAGTGATGTCAAATGTGATGGACTGTGAATTCACTCTCGATGCAGATTTCTAACGATGAACTAGAAGAAATATTATTTATTTTTCGGGACAGTTTCATTATTTTATTTTATTTTTTTTATTGTTTTGCTTTTAACTCCAAGAAGAAAGTAAACGATAAACTGTAGACTTTTTAGGTTTCGTTTTATTTTGGTTTCTTTTTTGTAAAACTTCCAGAACTTCCAAGATGTTTTAGATATTTTTACAATTTACTTGATTACTGTACCTAAGTATTGTTTTGGGGGATTTGTTCTTCACGCAAGTGCAATTTAAACTGACTACTTGTAATTTTACTTGATTACATTTGTGACCCTGGTCAGTCAAGTGTCAATTTTTTTAAATTTAGATGTATACATCATCTGAAAGCTGAATAAATATGGTTTCCATTGATGTATGGTTTGTTATTGATAGGACATATTTGGCTTAGATACAACTATTTGAAAATCTGGAATCTGAGGATGCAAAAAAAATCAACATATTGAGAAAATCGCCCTTTAAAGTTGTCCAGATGAAGTTCTTAGCAATACATATTACTAATCAAAAATAATGTTTTAATATATTTATAGTAGGAAATTTACAATATATCTTCATGGAACATGATCTTTACTTAATATCCTGATGATATGATTTGGCATAAAAGAAAAATCAATAATTTTGAATATTTTTGGCTATTGCTACAAATATACCCCAGTGACTTACGACTGGTTTTGTGCTCCAGGGTCACATTTCAGAGGAAAATACAGTACTATATACTCCTCAGAATTTTATTTTAACTTTATTACAGAAGTACTTATTACAGTTTTGCATTTTATTTTATTTTACACAGTTATCAGGTAAGTTTCAACTTTACTTGTAACTTTCATCAGGGAAATGTCTGGCTTCAATTTATTTTAAGCCAGTTTAATTAATTATTTGTTGTCTGTTAGCTGTCTGTGCAAAATATTAGCTGAATGCACAAGATTGAATGCAAATCAAATCAATAATGAGATTTTAAATACAGTTAATATTTTGGTGGCCATGATAGCTTTGAATTTGTTAAATGTTACAAATCTCCAAAAATATTGGATGACCGAAAATGGAAAGTGGATAAGAGTTATTATAATTATATACTGAGTAACAATTGGGGTTGTCAATTAATTATTTTTTAATCTAAATAATTACAGGATGTGCCTATTAATTAAAGTAATTAATCAAAATCAATAACATACTAATATTAAATAACCTTTAATGTCCCTGATGACTTGTATTCTGTCTGGAATATGAATCACATCTTGCTCTGAAGATGAAAAATTTAAATTCTGTTATTTACTGAACCTCGTGTCATCCCAGAAGTCCCGTTCTTCAGATAACCACAAATAAATATTTTTAGTCCATGTAATGCACTCTTCAAAAACAACACAAAGCGTAAATGAGAGTGAAATTTAAAACAGCAGTGTTTTTCTTACACATGCCTGTAATCACTAAAGATGACACTGATTCATCAACTTGGGTTTTATAGCTTGCTGTTGTGTTCATTTTGTATAGTTTTATTAATTTGATGTCATGTTCATTGTGTTTTTTGTATTTTTCCCTTTACTCAACCATTCTATCTATTCAACTAAAACTTTTTAAGATCATTAAATATGATAAAACAAGAAAATCCTCTCTTTTTTATTTATTAATTTTTAGATTACTTTTTTAATACTTGAGTACAATTTAAAGTTGTACATTTTCACTCAGTATGTGTACTTTAAATCAAGTATCATTTTGAGGACTTTTTACATCCCTGCAATTATAACGTATAAGTCCTATAAGTTATTGGCTACAATGAACTTATTTGGGTGCAAATGGAAATCCTGGCCTGCAGGCTTATTAACATACAGGGAAGAAAAAAACATCTATTCAGACCCCTTCAAGTTTTTTCTTTTCAGTCTTTTCAGTTGTGTTACAGTATGTTGCAGTTTAAATTCTTTTCTTTTTCAAATTAAGCTATTGTACCTCATAATGTCAAAAACAGAATTTTAGAAATGTCTGTATATTTATTAAAAATAAAAAACTGAAATATCACATTTATGTAAGTATTCAGTTGAAAGGGAAATCTTCTTGAGTGTTATTCTGTAGCTAATGCTATTGAGACTTAAATCAGTGTTGTTTTCTGATTTATGAAAAACCCAGATTGAATAAAGATTACTAAAGATTTATTTGTTTATTGATTTTATCTAAAATACGGTAACCATTGGTCAATATAATGATTATTATAGATCAGTGGTAGAACAAATTGAAACAAATTAAGGTAAGTAAATGCAGCCTTTTTTTATTTTTTCTCAAAAGTATCAGTTGTGGAACTGTGAAAGAAAAATAAATGAATTAATTAATTAACGGAAACATAAGCTAAGGAAAGCAAACAAATCAATACAAACGTCAAAAAGAATATTGTTTCAAGAATCTGTCGCATTTTTATTACTAATTTTAAAAAAAGTAGGAAGTGAGGCCAAAAACTTTTTATTTAAAGATAAAAATTCTCAAACATAAAAAAAGAGGATACATTCCTTACAGACTTTTTCTTAAGACCAAAAATGCTGCGCCCTCCAGAGACGACCAAAAGTGTTGTCTAGGTCAGTGGTTCCCAAACTTTTCCATTCCACGACCCACCTAGACAAGTGTAATCTATTTCATGACCCACCACAATATTTGAGGAAAAAAAAGGTTGATATTACTTTAAGCCTAATCTTACTTAAAAGTTTGATGACAGAAATGAAGTATTTAAGAAAAAAAAACTTTTTATTTTAGAGTAGGCCTACACCTGAAAAAAATCACTATTAATATTTAAGTTTTAATTTTTGTTTACAGACTTTAGAATATGTAGTGTCCATAAAAACGTTAAACAGGCTCACTCCAGTGAACTGTAATCTGCGCTGCTGTGTTTTGTTGCAGAAAATGCATTCACGATCCTTCCGTGTGTGTCGGTGAGAACGGAGCACAATCCAACACTTTTTTTAGAAAAAGCATAAGAAGCAAAGCAGAACTATCTAAAACTGTTTGGAGATTAAAATAATTGTGAAATAGGTAAAAAATAATAATAAACATGTGTCTCGTTTTAAATAAACAAAAAAAAAAAAAACTGGATGACATTAAGTTCAGGCAGAAATTTATTTTAGCAATGGTTAAATTAATGTTCAGCAATATCTTCAAAAGATTTCTGAACTTTGGCAAATTTTTCTCTAAAAAGAGATGATACGTCAAGGAGTATTGCATTATTTTTTTGTGCATTTTGTTATGTGGAAATGTTTAAATCTTGTAGTGTTACAATTAACCCTGCGTTTGTGCACTGCTCACCCTGTACATGTGAAATGCTTTTTACAAACCGTTTCCCGAACGAAAAAAGTGCACAGAGCTCAAACGGACGATAGAAATGAATGAACATGGCCTACCTGAAACCGTTTTCGTAACATTTGTTTTCTGGTGTATGCAATCTCATGCGGAATATAGTGTATTGAAGTGAGCAAGTTTTTCTCTTTTAATAATGCGGACCGATTGAACCTTTTAATGACATTGCTCTGAGACCTTCACTGTTATTACAACTCGTGCGCGCCCGCGCTTCAAAACACGCAAAGCACGCGGACTTAATTGCAATTCGAAAATCACACTAAGGATATTGCAGTCCTTATTAATGTTGGTGGGCTATATCATTGTGACGAGTGGGTTCCCGGTTCCCGCCTCCTCCTTCCCGTGATTGAGAAGTTTTTAATGTGTTAGACTGGTGCCGAAGCCTGGGAGGAAGGAGGGACGCGCTGCCGAAGATCCCTCGGCACTGAGGTGAATCCGCAGTGCCATCGAGTAGGGCGAAGGAGGATGCTCGAGGCGGTGGGCTGGAGTGAGTTGCCGGGGAGACGGACGCTCCTCTTTTGTATCCTTCCGATCTCCTCCGTGGTTCTCGAGACTGGTGAGTCGAGCAGGTGTCGCTCAATTCCAATCACTCCACCGGCCTCGCACCGTTCCCACTCGTCACTTTCGTGCAGCCCTAGACTGAACTGTGTGTGTGTGTGTCATTGAAACGCAAATTTAGCTGCAGCCAAGTGACTTTGTGCGACCCACCTTGTTCCATTCTGTGACCCACAAGTGGGTCGCGACCCACAGTTTGAAAACCCCTGGTCTAGGTAGTCAGATCGCTATGTTTTGTAAGAAGGCGAGAGATCTCAAAGCCACTCCCTCTCGCCCGTCATTCACTCTCTCGCGCTGCCAGGAGCAGCTCACTCTCCGTCTGCGTGTGGTTCTTGTCCGTTGCTTAAAATGGAACAGGACTGGCGAGCTTTAGCTACACAGCGAGCCGTGTACGTGTCTGACCGTATCCGTGGGCTGTTGTCCTCCGGCCTGGACTTCCTCCGGCTGGAGCTGGGGCTTGATCTGGGGATAAAGCCGGAGCAGTGTCCATCGTGGCTGATTCTGAGCGCGGCGCTGATCGGGCTGACGGTGCTGCTGCTGCTCGCGGCCTGTGGACGGAGGAGGCGTCGAGCCGCGCCCGTTCCTGAGACCCCCTGCACCGCCGTTGCTGAGACCCCGGTCAAAGCCGCCCTACCACCGAAGACTGTGAAGACCGAACCGAGCGAACCGAAAAAGAAGAACAAAAAGAAAGCAGCCGAGAAGGTAAAGTTAAGCGGCCTGCGATTTTGATTTGCTAATGCTAACGGCTGTGATTCAAAACTAAGACAACTGTCTTCCTAGACAGCCTTTGTGTGATACCCAAAAATGAAATCTAGATAGGCAGCCTTCTAGGTGTTGAGATACATTTTCTTCCTAAAAATCATATTTAGCTGACTTGAGTTTGATAGAGGTTTTGAGCGCGTAACGTCAACGTTAGCTGCTAAAGTGCTAACCTGTCAAAACCGCTAAGAATCAGCTGTTCACACAGAAATTGTTTTCCAATCATAACTGTTTAATTCAGTATTGCTTATCCTCGCCTTTACTGTTAAATTAACAAATCTGGCGTTGTTATTTGATTACGGGCACGTTATAGTAATAAAACGGACACGAAGGCGGTAGCTTAGGAGAGCCACGTAGCACAGTTTAGCAGACACGCTCATAAGTTTCGTTTCGGCTAAACGCCGCTTTTTTTTAGTATAAACTATAAAAGATCCGCGTAGTGACGGTTTTCATGGCGTAAGGGTTGTTTTCAAGCACTGTCGGTTGATAGAGGAAGGAAATGAGGAGTTTGTAATTGTCGGTGGGTAACTGTCATGTGCCCGCAGCAGAAGGCCCAGGCCAATGGACAGACAGTGACTGAACCTCCGGAGGAAATTAAAGCCATTGCGGAGAAAAAGAAACCCCCTCCGGCTCCAGCTCCAGCACAGATACCTGCGGACACAAAGGTTGGTCCACCTAGTATTCATGCTGGTTTTGTTGAAGTGTATCTGTTTATGTTGATATATTTGTAGTAAATAAGCCATTTTTGCGCAGCTGTGGTGCATTTCTTTTGCTTTTCTGAGGAGCACAACAGTTAGAGTTCTTTGGAAATTTGCTAAAAACGCTGAACATGCATATACAGTGATTTGACTGAAAAACTTATATATCTCTGTGATGTAATAACAAACGATCAAGTCAGAAACAACATGGAAGTGACGTTAACGAAGCAAAAGATTAATACTGTGAGCAAAAAAATCCAAGTAGCTACTTTGAATAAAAATATTTATGATATTACATGATATAATAAATGGATGTGAAGCAAACATTTAAAATTGAGTGATTTGAAGGCCTGTTCACACTAAGGATGAAGATAACTATCAGGAAAACTATATTTATATATTAATTATAAGCACATGCTGTAATTATATTGTCTTCTGATTGAAATATTTGCTCTTTGAAGTTGAGTGAATGTCAGTTTGCTGCTTTATCATTCATCAGCTGGAAAAAATAATTCTGAAAGTGATTACAAAAGTGGAGAATTCAAGAATAAATAGTCGGTGCCAGTAGCTTTGTAGGCAGCGTGCCGACCTATTGCACTTCGGGCGTCCCAAGTTTGAGTTTCGACTCGCGAGCCTATCCTAATTCCCTTATCCTCTCTCTCTTCCACCTTGCTTACTGTCTACATACTGTCTTATCTTAATAAAAGCATCAATAAATATTAGTATTGTAACTCTAACGTAATGATGAAACACTTACAAAGGCAAATGAAATGCATTATTTGTTTACCTACACGCCATGTGACAATCAGAGAACAATGAACAAGCAAATCTGTTGTTAAACTATTAAAAATTCATTAAGGGTTCTGGTTCTCACGGGGTGCTTGTGGATATTTTGCAAGTGAAATTAGATAAATGGGTTTGGCAGACAAAAAGTTTGTGAATGTCTGCACTATAGACTCTCTATATTTATAGACAGTAGATTATAGATATGGGATTATCCATATTATATATCCATATTTACACATCAGATATGCATGGTCATCATCAAATATGCTTCGCTTGGTCATTCATGTGTTCTGAATTTGTAATTATGAAATTTCCAACCCCACTTGTAGGGCACATTAACAATACTTGACCGGTTTGGAAAGTACATTTGACTCTTCTTTTGCACAGCAGTGCTGTGAAGGTTTGAATCAGCCTTGGTTCAGTCTGTAAACAGTGATTGAGAGAGAGTTCGGGTGTCAGTATCGGCCTGTAATTTGAGAATGCAGATACAGCAAATGTAGGGTACATCCAGAGGGGAAACTGTATACTTTGTCCCAAGGCCTCGACTTTAGGCATGGTTTTTTTTCCAAGGCCGAATACGTATTTTAAGAAAGCTTTATAACAGTCTGTCACTATGTGCCTGTAGTAAGTGTGAGAGTGAGAGAAAGATACTTCTAAATTAATGTTTTTGGCTCTTATGTAGACCAAGAAAAACAAGAAGAAACCAAAACCAGAGGTGAAGCCAACCCAAGCGGTTTCCTCCACTGATGGCAAGGAACCTGATGAAGGTATGAAACTGGGTTAATAAACTGTAATGTCAACTTCACTTTTTCAGCATGAAGGTCATTTGTTCGTGATTCAAATGAGCTTCGTTTACGAGATGCACTTTCAGTATGACTGTGTTTAGCAGGTGCTTGGGAAACCAAGGTCAGTCATCGAGAAAAACGTCAGCAGCGGAAAAAAGAGAAGGGCCCTGGTGACAGCTCTGGGAGTCCTGAGGTTGGAGATCGTGCCAGCCAGAAGGTGGAGCAACCTGCTGCTACAGCCCCAGCTAGCACCAAAAAGAACAAGGGTAGGCATGTCCTATATCCTCACATGCATGAATTTCCTTTATGACCCATGTTAGTTTTGACCATTGAAGTGCTCTTCCTTTGTATTGCAGAGTCATCACGTGCCAAGGCCTCGAAGGGTGACGCCATTATACCCTCAGGTAAAAATGACACTTTTCATTAACTGAATACACAATCTGTGAATGTTTGTGTTCTGTTTGAAGCATTTCACAGTGTTAATGCTTTTACTGATCAAATAAATGCATCATTTGTGATTTCTTCTTTAAAAAGCATCTTACCATCCACAAACGATAATGATGTGACAGAACTTACCTTATCAATTTCACCCTTTTCTTTTAGTGTTGTCTAACTGGAAGGATGTGAACTCTGTTAATGGTGGAGGAAGGACAGAGGTTCCTGCGAAGCCAACCCAAACAAACGCTTTAAACATTGAGAAGTTGCCTGCTGGGAGAAAGACCCCTGGGCAAAAGAACCGTGAGAACGCCACCAGGAAACAAGAGTCCGAGGGTAATAGATCAGAGCTGTTTATGACCCTGCCGTGATTTATTTATGGATTTATTGCGACTGATCTTAAAGTTTCTTGTTATGTGTAGTAATCATCAGATGGTAGGTGGCTGTTCTAATGAAATTCAAACATTTGAATTATTTCACCTTACTTAATTTTATGTTAAGATGTTAAGCATAAAATTATATGTAAGTATAGTAACATAGCAAACCTATGGTAGAATTAAGGCAGAACCGAACCCAGTAAACTTGTCAATGCTCGGAATGATCTCATCAGATACTCATTTATAATTTTCAGTGTGCTGTCATGCTTGTGAGGAGCACATAATTGTGTTCTTGAAAGCTAATAAGAACTACAAACTTGAAGAATGAACCTTTTCTGTGTATTTTTGCAGGTGGAGAGATTGGGACGAAATCTAACTCTGAAATCAGGCAATGGGACAGTAGACCCACCTTTGACAGTCAATGGCCTAACTTCAGTAAGATCAAAACTTTAGACTCTATTTACTTGATGAACGTTTCTTTTAGGGCTGAAATGATTCCTCGAGTAACTCGATTACAAAAAATGATCAAGGCAAATTCCTCTGCCTCGAAGCCTCTTTTAATTTATTTTAAATCTCACGTCAGGTTCTTTCGCAATTATTTTTTTTAATGTGACACAACGCGTTTACGTCACCCACAAAACGGAACGAGACACAAGCACTGCGTCCGAAATCGCATACTGCAAGGAGTCAGCAGTATTTTGAGGGCGCGGGCAAACGTCAAGAGAACGTCGTGGTGTGTGTCCATTGAAAGATAGAGCTGGCATACCACAACTAGGGCCCTATGATTTCCGCGATGCAGAAAACGCGGAGGGAATCGCGGAATCCAGTCAAAAAAATGGAATTTACAGTTTAACGCAGCATGGCACGGAATTTGCCAAATTTTGAATGAATTAATCAAAAATAGGTCATTGCACTTACATCAAATACCGATATGGACTAATATCTGTAAATATTAAGCCAGAACAGTCTATTTAAATATGAATCCTGTATGTTCTGCGTGTCTGTGTTAATGAATGGAGCAGAAGCGCGTCTTCATTCATTAAACAGCGTCTGCTGTCTCACATTTATCCATTTAGCTGACGCTTTTATCCAAAGCGAATTACAATTGCTACATATGTCAGAGGTCGCACGTCTCTGAAGCAACTAGGGGTTAAGTGTCTTGCTCAGGGACACATTGGTGTCTCACAGTGGATTCGAACCCGGGTCTCTCACACCAAAGACGTGTGTCTTATCCACTGCGGGTACACCACCCCACTAAAAACAGATGTGAACACATGAACAACATCTCCAGAACTGCACTGACAGTCACTTCATGAGCATTTGACCGTTTGATTTGAGTCACATAACATACACAGAACTGTAAAGGTACGTCAAACCGTCAAAATAAAAGTCCTGTATTACTATTTTTCAGCAGAATGTACATAACCCACTACTAAAAAAAAAAAAATCACACAACATTTCTTCTATGTTTTAGTAAATCCCCTGTGTTTACCAAAAATTAAGTTTGCTTAATTTTCAATAATTAAAAGATAAATTAAATTAATGTTTTGTTTAATGTTTAATGTGCATCTCAGAAAATGCTTTATTTAAAACCCCAACTGAATGGCCCTTAAATGCACTTAATTCATCTGTCAACTTTATTTTCATTGTTCACAGTACAAGTACAGACAGAGAAACAATGGGTAATAATTTTTTTTTTTTTTGACGTATGCATTGCATTCTATGCATTTAAAAAGTAAAAATAATTCTTTTCTAAAAAAAAAAGTAAACTTAGTTGTTCATTTTAAGAGACCCAGGAGTCTTATTTTCTCTTGCATAATTAATATTGCACTTTAATTAAGCAAAAACACATTTTATACGATTAATCGATGGAATGTTTGGTAGAATACTCGATTACTAAAATATTCGATAGCTACAGCCCTAGTTTCTTTCAAAAGGTTGTTATCTGTAAGAACTTTTTAAAATGTTTTTGTCCCTTATGCTCATCAAGACTGCATTTATTTGATTAGAAACACAGTAACACAACAGTGAAATATTTAAAATACCTGTTTTCTATAATAATATATTTTAAAATTTAATTTATTCCCGTGATGACAAAGCTGAATTTTCAGCATTATCACTCCAGTATTGAGTGTCACATGATCCTTCAGAAATCATTCATAAATACCGATTTGCTCGAACTCAAATTAATATTGTTCTGTTTAATATTTTTGTGGATTCTTTCATGAATAGAAAGTTTAAAAGAAAATAATTATAAAAAAAATATATATCTTTTGTACCATTTATGAAAGTCTTTAATGTCACTTTTGATCAATATAATGTGTCCTTGCTGAATAAAATATAAATAAAATAAAAAACCAGACCCTAAATGTTTGAGTGGTAGTCTATATTATGAACGACTGTTAACCTCATCAGTATCTCCATATGATTTCAGATGGTCTTGCCACCGAGGACCTGAGCTCAGACTGGAACGCTCCAACTGAGACATGGGACAATTATGAGTACAAAGTAGATCCCCCCGCTTTGAAAGAGATGCCAGTTTCCAAGCCACTTGTGGTATGAGAAAAAAACACTCTTATTTTTTGTAACTTATATCAACAAAACTTCTAGTAGATTTAAATATTTCATCTGGATTTAGGAATCCAATGATGACCACGACAAGGTAGATCCTGCAGGAAGTGGAAAATCCAAAAGACGAAAGAAAAAGAAGAGACCGGAAGAAGACGGTCCAGCTGCTGAGGTAACCAACACGTCCCAATAAACCAAGTCGTGACACAATGAACAAATACTTAAATGTCAACCCTGCTTGAGTTCTGCATGACTGAACAAGTTGTACGTTCCTCTTCCAGGTGACTCAAGTAGGTTCTGCTCCTGCAGAGAAGAGTGGTACTGTCAAGCCTCATCCTCCTCATGTTCCTAAAGATGAGGGATCCAAGCAAAACATCCCTCCACAGTCTTCACAAAGTAAGTGGATCACAGATCAGATCTTAGTATCATTGATACAGTATTACAATATATTTTTTTAGTTCAGTTTTAGTGCTTTTTGTTAGTTTAGATAGAATGTGTAATCTGTTGGATTTAGTTATTTTAGTGCGTACTTCAAGTTAAACTAAATGAAAAGGTTTAATGTTGTATTTTATTTAATTTAACATTTATATAAAGTAATTTTGTTTGGTTGTAATATCCCTAGTGAGAATGTTTAGCATATGTGTATGTATATGTTAGTTCATATGTGACTTAATGCATTTGACCACATACAGTCAAAAAAGTAGAGTCAAAATGTTCCTCCTTTTTTCATTTTATTTTTATACCATTTCCCCATTACAGAGAATATCTTCAGCATAATTTGGATTAAACTTTTAATTTAAAAATGCACATTTCAGAATATCTTTGTATTTAATTTTCCCCCTCTTTTTTCCCCAAAATCCTAAAACTTTATTTCCAGGTTTAAATTACATTTTAAATCCTAAATGTTCAAAGTTGACTTTGGGGACCCTGCAGTATATTATAATAATAATAATAATAATAATAATAATAATGTAACTAATAATAATCATGCTGAATAAAATTCTTTATTTTTGCTCCCACAGAGAAATCTGATCAGAATTGGGAACCACCGAAGCAAGTTCAGAAGAAAAAGGCCAGGAGAGAAACATGAATCGCAAATAACATCTAGGACAGTTTATGCAAATAGATATGCAATAATTTCACAGTACAAAATTTTATACTGAATACATTTACTGTGAATAATAATAATAATAAAATCAAAAATAGAAACACAACGGAGTTGGAAGAACTCTGTAAAAGAAAAGAAAAAAAAGACTAATATAGATTAAAGGTGAGCAGTCCATGGGCTGGAACACTACTATGTGCACTATTACACTACACTGAAGTTTGTTAAGGAATACTTCTCATCCTTGATATCAGACATGCTTTCAGTGGAGCAAAACATTCATGATGATTATTTTCCAACTGCTACTTAACTGATTTTGAAGTTGGAGTGTTGAATTTCATTTGGGAAATTAAGGATCTGCTTGCTTTCCATCTATTACTGTTCCTGTGGCACTTTAGTGCTGCTGAAGTGTTGCAGTTAGAGTTAGAAGCCACAGAGAGGCGCTGCGAGCCGGCGTCTCCCCCAGCAGTACTTCTGGGACATTAGCTTGAGCAGTAAAAAAAAAAAACCAGCAGGTGATTTACTGTAACCCTATAGAGAACAGTTATATTACAGAGACCTTTTTTAATGCTAATCTTATTTTCTTAGAGCTTTTCTTCCGTCCTGATTGCATATATATATTTTACCCATGTAACTGGGCATGTGGATCTTGGAGATGTTATGACTCTTCCCTTTTTAATCAACTGCTTGTCGACTCTAATGCTTTATTTCCTGCAAACTAAAGTTGAAAAAGCCACGCCATATGTTTAAAACAATAAGGGCTTTTTTTCTATGGTAAAACTCTTTGTAATTGCACTGTGCTGAAGGTTGTAAAATACCATGTGTATTTACTTTGTTTTTCTTGCACAATGTGAACATTTGATTTTTGTTCATGTTTGATTTGACTGAGTAAATTAGTAGGTTTATGTGATTTTAATTGGGAACGTTGATGATGATTAGCGCAGCTTTAATTCCATGACACTAAAACAGTATAAGTATCAGGAATCTGTTGCCTTAATCTATACTTCGTAGTGTATGCTTTCTGTTCTCTTCCTCATTTTGAAGTCTTTTTTTTTTTTTTTTTTTTTTTGGTTTCAGATTTAATTGATGTCAGTGTTGCACTTGCATGAAGTTAATAACATTTATAGTGATGAACAACGTCCTGATTCTCTGTTTGCTCGTGCAAGTACCACTCACTGTAAATAGGCTTTAATGAATGATGATGATGATGATGAATGGATGGATGTGGGGTGGGTTTGGGAGGGGGATTTTTAATGCATATTCATATTCGGGTTGACTTAGTGGTGTTTTGCCCTTGGTCGTTTTGTAAATTTCAGTAGATCATGTGTTTTTGAGGCACTCTGGGCTAGCATCGGATGCCTGCCTTGGTTTATCATTCTAGAGGTTACTCAAACGATGTATTTCTACCGGTTTATGGATTGAAGAATGATTGTTTACTTAAGTCAATGCAATATTTCTATGTTGATTTGTTAAATAAAAAAAAGATTGCTCTTTGAGCTTAGAGCTGTTGATTTGTTAAATAAAAGAAAATGCTGTTTGGGCTCAGAGCTTTTCTTTTGTGTTTTTTTAAGAAGGTACTCTAAGCATCAAGCCACAAAAAAAAAAATTAAACTTCTGCAAATAATTCAGCCAATAGTCTTGTTATTCAATTTTACACCGATAGAACATTCATGGAAACATGGAATTCAAAATGCAACCCACAGCCTAGTCATAATATTTGCACGCTGAATTGCAATTGGTCTTTTTTTTTCTGTTTTCATACTGACTTGTTTTTTAAATCTGTCTTTATACTCCAAATACAGCACATTGTGTGTTTTTGTTTATCCATCAATATTTGGGTTGATAACATTTCCAACTGCCATGTTGCACACTTCTAATGCATGGCAAGAACTAGTAATTTTTTGTAATCTGATATTTGTTTTTTAAATGTACTAAAAATATATACTAGACAATGATTTGTTGGTTTGCTCGATTTTGCAGCATCCTGACAATAAGTGCAGTCTCGTGTCACGTGTACAGAGACGACTGCTCCTGCCTTTTTCTCATTTCATTTTAGATCTGTGGTACATTAATCCTTTTTTATTGATTTATGTTTCCCCCCCAAAGAGATAGGGATTTCTTTTAGCAACCATTCTCTGTGGTAGCTATGCTA
Organism: Carassius carassius; assembly: GCF_963082965.1. NCBI lineage: Eukaryota > Metazoa > Chordata > Actinopteri > Cypriniformes > Cyprinidae > Carassius > Carassius carassius. Next base: position 19,930,657 of record NC_081762.1, read on the forward strand.
TACTGTTGTTAAAACCTGATAAAGAAATATAGTTTGTCTTTTTTAATTCATACAAGCAGGTATTTGCAAATATATTTGTTAATCCCAATAATTATAAGAGTTATCTGTTTTTAATAAAGTCGTCATTGGGAGTGTATTTGCCCTTCAATATATAGCATTCAAATGTTTTGGGTTGGCAACATTTTTTATGTTTTTGAAAGCTCTCATTTGCTCACCAGGGCTGTGATTGCAAAACTGTGATCCTTCAGAAACCTAATATGGTGATTTGGTGCTCAAAAACCATTTCTTATTATTGTTATCAATATTGAAAACGGTTGTGCTGCTTAATATTTTTGGGGAAACCATGACATTTATTTTCAGGATTCTTTGATTAACAACAAAAATGAGGGAAATTAGTTTTTTTTTTTCAATTACTGTCACTTTTGAGCAAATGCATAATTGCAAAATATAAGCAATTACTCTTATTTTTTAAAGATATATAATAATAATACAATTTGACACCAAACTTTTGAATGCTAGAAGTGTTGTGCAACTAAAACAAATACAAATCAAAACAGAACTAATAATAATAAATCAAAATACCCTGAGGACAAAAATATTTAAATATATTTCTGAGTTGTGAAAGTTCCAGTTCCAGGTGAACCTGAGAACATTTCACTCTTTGTACAGCCACCATGTTGTTACACTAACTTCCATCGGCTGAGACTCTCTGAGAGCTGAGAGCTTTAAATCGACTGATGCAGTGAAGGAGCTGCCGCCCACAGAGGCTTAGCACACACACACACACACACACAGTCTCATTGGCATGGCCCATCTGCTCACCTCCTGTGTCACGTAGAGCCCTGTCCTCATCAACTCTGGATCCCTTCATATAATCTCACTGGAGCAGATTATGTACACTTTTGTAACCAAGGGAAGATAAATCTGAAGACATCTTTGCTCCAGTGTTTTTCATAACTCCTGTCACCATGGACAGTTTAGTCACTGTAAAAGATTTAAATAGATGTACGATTTAAAAAACGTGAGATCTAATAAAATATCGGTTGTTTTTCCTTCACAGCCATGTCTAGTTTAAGCAAAGAAGCCAGCAGTTTTGGTCATCGTTTTATTTTGTAACATTTATAATATATTTTCATATTATATTCTTCAGGCTGCGCCTGAAGAATATAATATTTTTATTTTTTATTTCTATATGTATTTTTATGTTTTAATTGTTATTTATAATTGTGTTTTATTTACAATATTTGTATTTTTAGAGTTTCATTCTACTTTTATTTAATATTTTTCTGTTTGAATTTTGCTGGTTCCATTGTGACAAACTGCCCCATGTTGAATGACAATGTTGTCACAGCTGTATCAAAAATAAATCCTAATTTGGACTCCCCTGCGTCTGACGTCACGCCAAATCCCCCTCCGGTCACGTGGTGCGGAGATGAGCTGGATTAATGCAGCGGTGGGAACGAACGGGACGCAAACGGGAAACGAAAACAACTCAGGATTTAACGGCGACCGAATGCTGCGACGGTGAGCTGTAGCTCTGAAAAACCATCGATTTAAATAAAAAAACAATAATATCGCCTCGAGTTAGAAGGCCATACATGAACTAGCTGGTGCTGTTTTTGGACGTAAAGATGATTTCTCCGTGGGACAGATGGTACTCGACCAGCTGCTGTCTGTGCTGTCATGTACGGACGGGCACCATTATCCTGGGCATCTGGTATATGGTGAGTCAATACAACTCTTACATTTAATAACACACGTATTTATAGACCTTCTGTTTATTTTTATATCCAACAAAAACTATTTGGAACATGATCATCATTAGTAAATAATAATAACACTAGTAGAATTAAAAATTAATTAATTTTACAATACAATACATCTTTATGTCGTTTGATGTTTGAAATTCTGCACACAACTTTATAATGTCCAATAATATTGTTTATGATATTGTGGTAATGCCACAGAGCAACACTTGCTGCTAGAATCTGAAAACAGAATTAAAAAGAAAACCAGAGAAGCCTTAAATAATTGAACCACTAAACAATATCGTATTTACTCCCACGATGTCCTACCTCCACCTAGTCTTAATCTGAAAGTTGAGGCTTGTTTTAGACACCTGAGCCCTTTTACGTGATAATGAAATAAATTAATAAATAAATCCTTGATTTTATCAAACTGTGTCAGAATGCTGAAACATAGGAGATGCAAATACACCGATTATTCTGGTCCCGTCCAGTTTCTTATGCACTGCAAGGAACAGCAGAATTCATTAACCTAAAAACAACCGTGATGCTTACTGACACAGACAGGAAAATGCTGTCACAGACAAAACTTTATCAGAGACACTGAATGAGGATAAAGGCAGTGTGTGTCACAGATTCATTTAATTTATGATTTGTCCGTTATGTAGAGCTAACATTAGAACATGGTTCATGGGACTCATTTTGTTTGGTCTGGAAAGTATAACAGCATTGTCAAACATTTCAGCAGGTCTAGAATAATATGTACAATTATATATAATATATACAATTTATATATATGTATACACACACACACACACACACACACATCATTAATAAATGAATAAAAGAATTTAAACATGTATTATCAAAGTGAATGCAAATACTTTAGATTGTGTGTTTATAATTAAAATTAAATTAAATTTATACTTCACACAAGATACTGCAGGTATAACTTTATAACAAACTGAGCAGTACACTAATCTGAAAAGTTTATTGCGAAATGTAATTTACACCATAAATAGACAATGACGTTTTCATCTTATTCTGTAAAAAAATAATTAGTTGTATAATAATCTTTTTCAGCTGATCAATGCAGTGGTTTTGTTGATCCTGTTGTCGGCTCTCAATGACCCGGTCCAGTACCACTACCACCTCACCAGCTCTGAACTCGGCACGGATCTGGATGTCATGGACGATGCAAGTACGTCTGAGTCATTTAATCCCCTATGGCTATTAAATTCCAGTATGAGCAAACAAGTCATCATCCACGTTTTAAGTTTCAAAGACTGCTATTGTATTTCACTGCTGTCTGTGCGGCTATAGATTCTGGCTCTGGTGACTTTGATTAAAACCGGCTCTCATCAGCAGGACTCAAACTATGATTCCTTGTAATTAGTCTGGACAGCTTTGCATCTGTTAGATGAAGCCTGTTTTGTAACAGGCGCTGAAGTAGACAGAGTGTACGGTGGAGTGTCCTTTAACATTTGAGCTTCATTTCAAAGACCAGCACAACTGAACTCAATGTACTTTCAGTGCTGAGAGCACGAGCAGCTCTCATTCATTTGATAGATTACTGCATCACATTCAAAAGTGTCAGAGATTAGTAAAACCCTGTAATATTAGCCAATAGGTTTACTCAATCAGCAATAGTAATTCAGGATGTTAATGTTAATGTTATATACTCTAAAAAGATGGAAAATTATAAACTAAGGCCAGAAATCTCCCGGCTGGCCGTGGAGGAGTTAGAGCAGATATTTCCTTGTTTTGCTCCACTATGTGCTTACTAGGCTATAAAGCTTTTTGTTGTTTATTTCTCAATAATATGAGATATGCCTGTGTTTTGGAGAGAATGTGAGTCTGGTTTTGGAAACACAGCACTATATATATAGTAGGTCAGGTAACTAGTTCATGGTGCCTGTAATGTTTGTGAGAGCTAGGCCGAGCTACTAAAATTTTAACTTAGGCGGACAATGTTACTGGCTCGTACTGTATGTCAGCCTCTAGCTTTTTCTGATGAATTAGTAAGTTGGTTCATGAATGAATCATTCAGAAATGTACACAGATATATTTTCATAGAAATTTCAGTGCAAAATAATTTATTACATGTGACGGATATATTACAATGCTTTTTAAAAAATATTTTTTAAATTAATTTTACGGCATAATGACAATTCTTTACAATTTACATAGATACATTTCACTGCATTTTCAAAGAAACTTCAAGGCTTAATAAGAAAATGTATTAAATTTTAGACCGATATATTTTCCACTTTGATGATACTTCTGGCTATTGACAATAATGTTCGGATTTGTTTGAATTCTGATTGACAGTCTTAATTTGATTCAGTACCATTTCTAATAAATTCCTCATTCAGGTCGATATGATTTGGATCTTATTCGATTTATCTGGCCCAGTCTAAATTTCAGTTATTGCAGTTAATTTGTAGAAATATAGCCTACAAGAAATTCTCTATGAACTTTACAAGGAGAATAGTTGATTTTGCATTATTAAAACAGTTGAAGTTAAAAATAAAAACATTCATCCCAAGCATTATTTGAGCTTTTGTAGTGAGCTCAGCAGAATCAGATATTTAGACCCAATCCTAGATGGTACATTTTGGCTGTTAGTCTCAATATTGCTTGTGAAGATCTAATGTTGTGTATTTCCTTTACAGACATGTGTATCGCTGCTGCAATTTCATTGCTGATGATTTTGATTTGTGGGATGGCGACCTACGGTGCATATAAGGTTTGAAAACTTGCTTATTATTAAATGGACTATTCACCTTAAAATTAAAGTTCTGCTATTATTTACTCACCATCATGTTGTTCCAAACCCATAAGACTGGCTTTCTTGCATTGAACTTAAACAGCAGGGTGAGTTAATATAACAGAACTTCCATTTGTGATTGAAAGATGATTGGAGATCATCAAATAATACTCAGTCTATTTGTTATGATTCTGCTAAATTAATCAAATTAAATGCTTAATTAATAATTTTGTGCAGCGTAGTGAAATGATTTCTTTCTTTTCTTTCAGCAACATGCTGCTTGGATCATTCCTTTCTTCTGCTACCAGATCTTTGACTTTGCTCTTAATACACTGGTAGCAATAAGTGTTGTTGTCTACCCCAACACCATACAGGACTATCTTCAGCAGTTGGTACGTGTCTGATCTGACTCTTAAAATGACTTGCTGAGTATCATTGTGTTATTGACTCCATGTGTCTTTATGTTTTAACAGCCTGGGACCTTTCCATACAAAGAGGACTTGATGTCCACAAACAACATGTGCCTAGTATTAGCAGTGCTCCTCTTTGTTGGATGCATCTTAGCCTTTAAGGTAAAGAGAAACAACTGTACTGCTTTCCCTTTATTGTGATGTTCTGGATCCTTTTTTGTTCACTATAGCTAGATGCGATGCACAGTAGCCTGCAGGGTGACTGCTTTAGACAAACACTGTGTTGTCCTTCTAGAAGCCTGACTCTTCCAGTAGACTTCAGATGTGATACAGATCGCTTTATGACAGCCTGCACGCATTAGAGAGAGGCAGATTACTCTGCTGGGATAAACACAGTGTGCTAAAATTAACCTCGTGCTGTTGTATGCATGACAGTCTACTAGGTTGTTTGTTGCATTGTGATCTGTCTAAATCACCTCTGAGAATGAACGTCATCATTGATTTTAGTGGCAAATGTGTTGAAAAAAAAAACGTTTAGACTGAACATTTTACTAAAGGGTTCATTTCTTGAACCGTAAAAGCCAATATTTGGCTGATAGTTTTTAGGTTTGTCAGCATTGTATTAATTTTGCATTTTTTTGGGTGAACTAGTTCTTTGATGCAAAAAGATGGTTATTATTAAAAATGAAGAATCAAAAAAGAAAGGTGACCAGTTATAGCACAACCTTAGCTAATACTGTCATTTTGTGTATTTTAAACAAAAAATGGATTTTACATGAAAAAAAAATCCCGTTTATGTTATTTGTCCCATATGTTCTTGTTATAATTTTTTACCAGCTGGAAACTAAATAGTGTAGACAAGGCACTGTATCTGTGGCTCATTATTTTTTATTGCTTAAGCCATATGCACATGATTTATGATGGTGTTTTATTTAGCATCAACGGTGGTTCTTCCTCGTTTTCTCTTTAGGCTTACCTTATTGCCTGTGTGTGGAACTGCTACAGATACGTCAGTGGAAGAAGCACTACAGAGGTCCTGGTTTATGTCACCACGAATGATACTACCGTAAGTCAGAGGTTTATATGAACAAACTGTTTAACAAACTGTTTAACGTCTTGTTTCTTTACAACATATTTGCAAATGTCTCCATAATGAACACACAAAGACTATTTCAACTAAATGCTGTTCTTTTGAGGCTTCTATTCATCAATAATCCTGGAAAAATGTATCATAGTTTCCAGAAAAATCTTTAAGCTGCACAGCTGTATTCAGCAGAAATAAAAATAAAAGCTGAGTAGTAAAGTTGCTTAATATTCAGTTTTGCCAACACAGGAATAAATAACTATTTTCTAATTTACATTGTAATAATATTACACTAGTTTATACTATATTTTTGATTAAATAAATTCAAATTTATTTTAAAAACAGAAAAATGTTTGAATGGGGGTGGTGTAATTATGGATAATAATCTTTAGGAGTTTGATTTTGATTCTATTTAATAAACCCAGGTCCTTACTTACATTTAAGGAGGCAACAAACACAAGATACTACCTTTAATATACCATATAAATCTATATGAGAGTTATATTTTATAAACAAAATACCTAATTAAAAAGATATTATTTAGGTAACATTTAAATTACAATAAATACATTACAAATTACATTAAAAGTAAACATTGCTAAAATAGTAAATAATTACTTTCTGAATGTATATCTTTAACTTTTATTAGGATTTGGACAAAGTAATGAATCATGGTTCAGTAAGTGAAATGTGAATTGAATATGGCGCTGATTCAGTGAGTTTGTGAGTCGTATCAGTCGATTCACTGAAAATAACTGATCCACACAAGTCATTCTTTCCCAAATCGGGCTAAACTGGTCGTGCTGTACATGTCGGCTAAAGAATGCAACTGTTTTAATACCATTAACTAAACTAAACATAACAAGAATCACCCGGTTCGATTCCCGGCCCAACATGTGATTCAGTCATAAAAATATATAGAGTTTATCTCTGCACAGCTATAGGGGATGTTCTGACGTGCATCTCAGCAGGATCATGATGACGGTCTCCTCATGTCCTCTGTGTGGTTGAGTCAGTGTTTATGGAGGGCATTAGAGAGGGCAGTGTGCTGTGTTCCTCTACTGCCTCTAATCTCACTACTGTCTGCCATAAGTAATACTGTCTTACTGCCTCTGTCTGTCTGTCCTGCTGCTCTGTTGACCCTCCAGTCACTGACAACTCACATGCATGAAGAGTTACATTTAATGCATTTGACAGATGCTTTTATCTAAAGTGACATAGAGGAATGCATTTTATTTGTATGTTTATAATTATTAAAAAAAAGTTTTTTATGGGTGGGTGATTTGACTAATTGGATTGCCCGGGTCATTCCACAGCTGAATTCCACAGATGGACAGCCAGTATAATGAGTGGTCAGATGCTTTAAAAAGAGACCGAAAGAACTGAAATAAAAGGCCATTGAGAAGCATGGGGCTTTTTTACCATTCAGCTGCAGGCCGTAACATAACTGTCCACACTTGTTTTGTTCATTTGAAATCCCCATTCCAGCCATCCTGACAAGGTGAAAATGTGATCCCCTCGGGGCATTCATGACCATATTACTAATTAGCTCACCTTTTCATAATAATTGAGAAAGTTTTGGGCTGGTTTTTCTGTATAGGGAGAATGAACTTCCCTCTTTGGAGACACAGATAGCATTTCAAGGACCCTCTGACACAGAGTTACTCAAAAATGCTTTAGTTTTATGTCTGACATGGCCTTGGTTTACAGGTGGCTAGCAAAGCAACACAAATTACATTTTTTAAAAGGTATTTTTTACAGATAGAGACAGTAAGGCACAGACAGGATTCAAACCTGCATCCTCTAAAGCACCATCGATCAATGGCTATTTTCAAAACATACTTCCATGCTACACTTATTATATCTTTAGTATGCATTATGTATAAAACTTAATAAAAACTATGTAGACATTTGAATAAATAAATAAAAATGATAAAAGCAAAAATTAGGATGAAAACGTAAAATCTCGAAATAATAAATCTTATTCAATATAGTAACTATTGCTGCTAATATATCCAAGATATCAAATATGTACACTATGTAAAGAAATACCAAGATGTACAGAGCCCAGAACATGACATATAAAAGAAAAAATTGATCTTGTGACCACGAATTAAGAATTTGTTCACATAATTTTTTAATTCCTGGCCGTGTTTTATAAATTAGGCCCAATGTTTTGGTTCAGGGCCAGTTTGTACTTATTTTTCCCCCTAATTTTAGTTATATTGTAGCCATGTTTGTAATAATTTGTTACCTAGTTAATTTAGGTACCGGTAAATCATGATTTAGAAAAATGAAAAAATTAAAAATTAAAATTCTGTCATCAATTACTCACCCCCATGTTGTTCCAAACCCGTAAGTCCTGAGTTCATCGTCAGAAAACAAATTAAGATATTTTGGATGAAATCCGAGAGCTTTCTGACCCTGTATAGACAGCCATGCAACTGACACGTTCAAGGCCTAGAAAGATAGCAAAGTCATTGTTAAAATAATCCATGTGACATAAAGTATTCAACCTTAATTTTATGAAGCTACGAGAATAATTTTTGTGTGCAAAGAAAACGAAAATACCAACTGAGGAATTTATTAAGTTGTGGAAAATGAATTCTCAGTTTGTAGCCATTATTCCTTTTTGTTCCACTGTGACATTGTTTATTTCTCTCCAATGTTCATGTGGGGGGCTCTCTATATGCGCTCTCTAAATGTGCAGTAGCTGACTAGAGTAATGTATCCCATAATGCAGTGCTCTCAACTTGACCAATAATCTCCAGTGTGATGAATGAACCAGTTTAAACTCTATCATTCACTCATTATGTTGAGTTGAGACATTTCTACACAAAATTGTGTAGAAATGTCAAACGCATTCTAAGTAACAGTTTATTTTATACAGAATTATAGCCCCCCGTTTAAAACTTAAAATTTTGCATAACGTGTTCGGTTTCATACTAGTTTGAAATCTAATTGACAGATTATACTACAGCTAAACTTATATACTATAAGCTAATATTAATGACAAACAGCGTGTGCTAATGACTTTTTTATTCTTTGTGTCTTGATTAATTTAAGAATATAGTGTACAACATAAAAGGGGAACATATTGAATGCGTAAAGCATTAACTATGATGTTACTGTTTTATTTTCAGGTACTACTTCCACCCTACGAGGAGGCCGTCACCATGCCACCGAAGGATCCCCCTCCTCAGTATGTTTCAGCTTGAGAATCACACCACTCTCTTACAACGCTCCTTCCAAACCTTCCCCAAAGAAACACTCTCCGTCACAATAGTCCATTCCGTTGCCCCGGTCTCCTGTTTGTCGCTGTGTGACGAAAGTCTCCTCTCTGGAGGCAGCAGTATGACTTTGAGCCGCCCTTCCCTCGACGAGGCTGCCCAGCTGTCCACAACCCAACGCTGTGTGTCAGCTCCAATCTGATTTGCACTTTCGGCGATTATGTGCGGCACTGGCAATTTTAATACTGTGAACTACTCAGTAGTGTTGCTGTCTACTGATATACCTGAGATTTGAATCCGGCGTGCATGATAAACACGGGAGTTACGTAAGAGCACTTTTAAAAATTGGGATTACCTAGAAATATACTGAATGTAAGAAGCTGGCATTTTCACTTAAATTTCGTTGTACTGTACGAAATAAAAATAATATAACTAAAGAATATAACTCAGAATATAACTAAATTAGTTATTAAAGAAATAATAAAGTGAGCAATTCTACACCATTTTATCTAACAAAATGAAATTTTGTAAGTCTTCCTTTATACACAATGTCCCAAAACATTATGCAATCACTGATTGATATTCTCTTTCAATCAATCAAATGCTAATCGTTAGTTTTAGATGGTTTAGATGTCGCAAAGACTGAACGATTCTGCTGCTTGTGAACAGTTTTAAAGCTGGATACACATAATATTGAAACATTTGAAAGATTCATGCATCATGGGGGATCTGATTTTAAATTAAAGGACGTGTCACTTGTTTACTAAAAAAATAATTAAAAAAAGCAAAAATTTGGCTTAAGGTGCCATCACATTTACCATTGTTTTACTAGGAATCCATGCGATTAGGAATTTAGTTTGGTGGTGAAGGATTTTACAGCATTAAATCTTGTACGCAAATTCTCCACATTGACGAACAGTTTTGGTAGAAGTTTTGGTAAATGCATCTTTAAAGATGAGGAACTTAGAATGGAAGTGAAATGGACCAATCTGTTAAAATTACACTGTGTGTGTCAACATGATTTTAGTGTAAAAAAAAAAAAATCACAAGCTTTTTCTGTTACGTTATATCCCATTTTATAATTTAACCCCTAAATTTATTAAAATAGATTTGTGGGATAGTTGCCAAAAATGGAAATCCTGTTACTAACTATTGAATTAATTGGCCCAGAAAGGTAGCAAGATCATCATTAAAATAGTCCATGTTACATCACTGGTTTAACCATAATTTTACAGAGCTGCAAGAATACTTATGTAATGTTGCGTTGTGGTACTCCCATGAATGCGTGTCGAAGTCTGACGCGCAAGAGAAGAGATTGTTGAATAAAGTCGTTATTTTTTGTTTTTGTTTTCTTTGCACACAGAAAGTATTCTCATAGCTTCGTTAAATTAAGGTTGAACCCCTAATGACACATTTACTACCTATTTGTGTCTTGAATGTTTCAGTTGCATTGCTGTCCATGCAGAGCCGGAAAGCTCTCGGATTTCATCAAAACGATCTTAATTTGTGTTTCGAAGATGAACAAAGGTTTTAAGGGTTTGGAACGACTTTGTCAATTAATGAAAGAATTTTCATTTTCGGGTAAACTAACCCTTTGTACAGCTTTACAGCTCAAATAATACACACATTTTAAGAGAAATATTTAAAGTAAGTTTAAAGAGTTTTTTTGAAACCTAGAAGCTTCACACCTAAAATCCTTTATAAAATGGCCCCATTCACTTCCATTGTAGGTGCCTAACCTACCCTAATTTTTGCTTCTTCTTTTTTTTTTAAGAAAACAAGGGACAAGATTCTTTTTTGGTAATTGACATTATGCCACAAATGCTGTTGACTTATCTTGACTTGCATTGAACCAGACAGTGCTCAGTAAATAAATGAGAATTATGAGTGTTAGGAAATAATTTTTGTCGTTTTGTGAAGTTACACGCACCTGTTTAGAGAACTAGTGTAAATTTTCTGTCATTATCACTAGGTTACCATTTGTGGCTGCAGACTGCAATGTTTTTGCACAATATTATTCATTCATGTTATTGTCTGTGATGAATGGTGTGTTAATCCGTAATTGTGACAGATGAAAAGTAAACGATGTGACCCCGACAGTGGATTAGCTTGTAGCAGAGTTAAGATGGCATGACATCTCCCCCAGTCACCTTCTAGCTCAGAGTAGCTTCTGTTATTGGGAACATTTGTAATTTTATATACAGTGGCTATGCAAGGGTATTTTATAACAAGTTTCCATAGCTGAAGATGACTATATACTTACATTTATTCATCATAGTACATTAGATATAGAAGCATTAATGAAAGTATTAGAGATTTATAGATGTAGGAATTTTTTTTTCATTGTTCTGTGTGTAGACTTTCATCTTCAGTTAAGCTTCTCCGAATTAGCTTCATATAAACAGTTTTATCATGAAAAACAATTACTTTGTGTATTTGGAATATTCATTTTTGGTATTGTGACCTGTAATTTCTATTATAATATTCTCACAATATTTCTCATAAAAATGAAGTAATTATCAATGGTTATCACAAAATGAATTCTCAGAAACCCAGAACAATGTCTTGTCAGTAGGTAGAATGTTTGTTTTTGTCCCGTTACACATTCTGTATTGGGTTGATACTGGCTTATGTCTTATTTCTAAACAATAAAATATTCCAGTTATGCTTCATTATGGCTGTATTTTGCCTGATGTCTGTGGAAGCCCAGGGAGATCTGGGATAGTTTAAAGTGGAGTGACTTCACAATTAAAGTGTGGCATTATCTTTGCTTGATCAGAGGAGACAGATTCACCTACTTTCAGTCGTGCCTCAGCAGAACTGTGTCAGGGTTTTTACCAATTACTTTAGTTACAAGAAACCTGAAATATAGATGCACTTCATCCACTGACCTACTTTTGATGTTCAAAGGATGCTGTCCAGTGATGCTTTATTATATGAAACACAGCCAGAGGTCCTTACTGAAGCACAGTTGCAATCTCATGCTCATCACTCCAGTTCCCTATTTATCCTTTCATTTTGCAAGCTCACTGAACATGCTCAGTTGAACCTGATTATATTTATCTGTGTGGGTACTTAAGAATTAAGACTTCAAAACCGACTACATGTGACTGAGGAAACTAGGGCAATCACATCAGTGAAGAGAGCGTTTGATGTTTTCTCTGCTCAAGCACTTTAGGCCTGTCAGATTTTAACTTTGGGCTGAAAATCCTTAGGTGGGAAAAAAAAGTATGTAAATACAGAAGCATGTTTCTAATGCCTCAGCCTCATCTCAAAGGCTGCATTAGGGAGTATGTGAACCGTTTTGATATAAGTGACTGAAGTGACATTCAGCCAAGTATGGTGACCCATACTCAGAATTTGTGCTCTGCATTTAACCCATCCGAAATGCACACACACACCCGGAGCAGTGGGCAGCCATTTATGCTGCAGCGCCCGGGGAGCAGTTGGGGGTTCGATGCCTTGCTCAAGGGCACCTAAGTCGTGGTATTGAAGGTGGAGAGAGAACTGTACATGCACTCCCCCCACCCACAATTCCTGCCGGCCTGGGACTCGAACTCACAACCTTTCGATTGGGAGTCCGACTCTCTAACCATTAGGCCACGACTTCCCTAATGCAATTAAATGCAATTAAATGCAATTAAATGCAATTTACAATTCAAAAAAATAAATGGTCTCATTTTGCATGTTTGCCTTGTTTAGAGTATTAATGTGCCTGGTTTACACAAACTATTTATTGCTGACACTGGCACATTGCCAATGCAATGACATCAATAATCAATTTTAATTCAGATAACCGTGGAGATGAGCAATTCTAATATCTCGTTAAATATTTTATCCTCAAACCTGTAAAAGAAGTCAACCTCTTCTAAATTTATTAAATATATTACATAGTTGTTTAAACAAGCATATGCCCTTTAAAATGAGGAAAAAGTACATGTGCAAAATATAATTGGTAGCAATTTAAAATGAAGTTATTCAATACATTTTACAGTTAAATCTAATGGATGACCAATTTATACAGATTTAGGACTGGGCTACAGAAATTTTCAAACCAAAAGATAACATTGCATTCTACTTGTAATTCACCCTGTACTGATAAAAACGTTTTAACTGCGTAACGAAGAAAAAAAATGCATTACATATTATTCCCTCTAGTGGCAAAATTGTAGTGCATACTTAAGTTGTGAAAGTGTAGCTTTATATTCATTCCATTGCTGTGGCTCAAGTTGAATTCACAGCACACATAATCATTTTCATTTATAAAGAGAAAATATTGGACTCCGTTCATGCTTTTAAGAAACTGAGAAAAATAAACATTTTCCATGACCAAATCAAGGATTCTGGAAAGATATGCCATGTTGATCTTTTTTTAATACAAAATAAAAAAAACTAGATTAGTGACCCAGGGTGTGTGTGTGTGGGGGGGTGTTCATGCCTTTTTATCCATTAGACGTCAAGTCGGAACAAAATCGGAGAGAAAAATAACCAAAAACCACAAAGACCGTTTCAAACAATTTTATTTCTAATAAGATCTGTTGGAAATGGCTCTACTTCTCCCCCTGCTGCTGCTGGTCTGGCATGCTTCGGATGATGTCAGAATCGCCTATCAACACAAGAGAAAGGCATTAATGACAGGACAATAAATTTAACCTGGACACAACATTACAATATTAATACTGAAAACGCAAAGGACAGTCAGACAATGTCGAAGATGTCCTGGGGCTCCACATTAGATTCAAAATATCACAATACATAACAGCAACCTTTTAAATCTCTCATATGAGATTTAAAAGGTTGTCACAATATATATATATATAAAATCTACTAAACCAGTTAAAAAGGACAGTTAAAATGAATCAAAAGTTTTTGCACCGGTTGACCGGCCATAACCCGGAACCGGACGGTTTTTGGTCTTTTTTCAGCCGACTTTTCCATAAGTGTGCCCGCGTGCACAGACTACATTCTAATCATTCGCTATCACGTCAGTTGTATGGAAGTATTACGAAATCTGTGCGCAGGACACGGGCAACCGTTCAGCGCTGGAAGTGCAGCGATACATGTCTGAGGCACAGATAACAAGAAGCGATCAGCAGCTGGTGTACTGCCGCACAAATAAGAGTCCCTTTCCTGCGCGAGCGTACTGTACCTGTCCCTACACAAGCGGACAGCGAAGCGACGTTCAGCTCAACTTCTTGCGTGTTGGATGAGAAACGATACAGACTAAACTGTGACAAAACTGAATTTTTTTTTTTTTTTTAAATAAGACTTGCATACACGTTTGAAAAGCTAGAAGTAAACATCAGTTCTGTATAGGATGATTGTTTTAATTTTACCTTAAAAATACATCGACTTAATTTGATTTAAAAATCACCTGCTGTAGCACACTGAAAGTTTCATTCATCCAATTAAAACATTTTAGGTTAATGATTCATATCTATATTTTTTAACTTGAGCAAATAGTTATTTTTTATTGGCTCAAGTACAAAAATATAGATGTGAATCATTACCTTGTTTTTATTTATTTTTTAATTGGATGAAACACTTCATCTTTGTTTTATTCGCACTAAAATTATTTGATTTTAACATTTTGGATTAATTTATTTATATAGCATAGCCTACTTTATTCTCACTGGTAAAACTTTTTTTAAAACCAAATTTAAAAACTAAAATACTTAGTTTAAGAAACATCTTATTGAATGTGTGTTGTTTGGATTGTAGAACTATGCAGTTGTTGCCTTTAATTTCACATGGTTACAGTTAATCTTAAGGCCAGTTCTATGTAGTTTCAACCCAATTCAAAAACAAAAGCTAAATGCTGATGTTTTTACCATCTATGTTTGTATTGAATGTAGGCTACTTCCTGTGCAGTTACTGCCGTTAATTTCAGATGGTTACAGTTATTGTTTTACTTGTTTATGCACACTTTCCTTCTTTCTTGTTTGTTGCTTTAAAAAAAAAAAAAAAAAAACTGAATCGGCCAGTTTGCTTGTAAAACAAATCGGTATCGGCCATGAAAAATCATGATCGGATATCCCTAAAAAGTTTAAGATGAAGTCACATCAGTTCTCCCACTGAAAGGAGCCGATGCATGAACACACACCCGGGTCAATGATGGCCAGTGTGCACACTCTGTAGTATTTGCCACAGGCTGTGCCGAGCTCAATGTTGTTTCCACTGTAATGATGGACTCCGGTTTTTGCCAACATGGCGTAGTACTCAATCTCAGATTTCCTAGGAAAAAAAAAAAAACAACAACCCACGATTCATTAAAATATCCTCAACTCTTACACAATTGTATCGACTAAAACACCACAGATTATATGCATAATGACAGTGGATTCGCGGAGCACTTGTCAGAGCATGCACCTCAGAGCGGGACAGTTGTTGGCAAGGATCACCAGCTTGGCTTTTCCTTGGCGAATCATTTTCTGAGACTGCTTGTATCCGAGAACGTATTTCCCGCTCTTCATCACAAGCTGCAGTCTAGAGTTAATGGACTCCAGGGACTTTTTCTGTAAAGACGAAGATAAAACCATAAATACACTAGAATACAGTGACTAACATCTCAAATATAGTTTACATCAGACTATTATCAGTAGTTGCTTTAAAAAGGGGGTGAATTCTGCATATAAATGTTGTGCACTAGACAAAAATGTGCATTAAGTCTAGCACATTAATATATACACAATTTTACACAAATAAGCTACATTTCTAAAGCAATTCAAGTCACATCCCAGTCACACTACAGAGATCAATGAACTTATAAACAGTACACATAGTGACCATATCACGTCTGCTTCACAGACAACCACAATTCAATACTAAAGTTATAGTGTCTCAATGACATTTCAGATTGCTCCCGTTCTACATTCACTACACATACAGACATAATTGAATTTATGTAATAAGCGTTTGTCTGATAAAGACACATTACGTTTTGTTGAGACACGTATTAAATATATTAATAATGATATACACACGATGCAAAACCTCTGTAACGTTACTAGAAAAAACATCCTGTCAAGCAGCTGCACCGAATAGAGACAAACATTTACACCGTATAATGCACATTAACACTTTAACCGCGTAACTTTAATCTTATAAATCAAAACTGTGGATGAAAACGTGTTGTTTTTTAGTCAGGCCTGTAGCGGAGCTTCCACGTGATGTTCTCCGGCGAGCACTCACCGCTTTCTTTGCAGCCACCATTGTTCCTGATTAGTCCGATCTGGCCAACCTGAACACACAAGAGCGACAGATCAAGACCTACACTTTCAAAATCATGCGTTTGTATCCGTGACGAAAGTCTTAAAATTAGTATTTTAATAGTTTCCGACAGAGCTGTGCTCACCTCCTGATCACACCAAGATGGCCTCGTAGAGAAAGGGATTCCCAGCGTGCACCGCACGTGTAAACCTCACGCGCCCGCCTCGCGAGAACTCGAAGCCTCGAGACCGCTGATCTCAGAACAGCCCCCTGTGACGCGTATTCAGAAGAGACTAGGCTTGTTTGAGATGAGCAAAATCTGCGCAGAATCGATCACCGGTGATCAGCGCGAGATGCATGCCGGTTAGAAATGTGTCCGAGTGCGGTCCGCCTTGCTCTGATGTCATGCTGACGTATGTCAAAAATCTCTCGCGAGCGCAAGGCGCACCTGTCGGATTCTGCAGTCGCGCGCAGTTGCTCTCCACCGACTGCGCTGATCAAAAGCATGATGGGAAACGACTTGCTGACGACACAGCTTAATGGTCATTGGCAGCGAATGTCAGCTGATATTTTTTTTCCCTTAATTCCAAGAAGTCCATTAGCATAATACTATAAGTATTTAGGACATGTGCTTTATATACCCTTTTATTTTCTTGGTTTAAAGTTCTGTTTGTTGTCATTTTCTCTTTATTGTATTGCATGCTTGTGTTAATTTTGTACATTGAGATTTTTGAACAACAGTAATCCATTAAATAAATTAGTCAATCAAACATGCATATCTAATGTGACGGTTTTACAATAAGGCCTCATGTTTGTGTTTTTATCTAAGATCTTTATCTAGGTATGTCTTATTCCAGGAGTGCAGTAAACAAAACCCACAAATGCATGCTAATTTCTTAATTTAGAATGTGTTTTTGTTTTATATAATTTTTGAATATTAATTAGCTGTACACACTTTTATTGGTCATTAAACATGAAATCCAAACTTACATTAAGGTGACACACAATTGTGTAATATATTTATATGGAATATTTTTCATGTAAAAAAGGGATAGTTCACCCAAAGATTTTTTTTCTTTGGGTAAACTATCCCTTAAGTAGGATATACATCAAGTTAATCAGCTGTGCCATGTCCCACTCTTAAATGTTTAACCCATAATTAGGGATAACAATGTAAATTTAATGCAGCATCTGTTTGCTCATCATTTCTCATTATGGCTTTGATTATAAAAGGCATCCACAAAGTTTACAATTGTAGCAAGATGGAGAATATGTTACTAAAACTATCAGACTCCCAGGGAGCAATCACATTAACAGTAAGCAAAGAAATTGCTGAGAGAATAAAGAATGGTAAGTAAAAAAATAAATAAAAAATTGGTTGCTTGATGATGTAAAAATAATGAATTTTATTTTTATTGATTGAAATTCGTTTTTTATAGACAAAAAATATGCAGCATATATAATGCAACAAGTGAGATCTGCAGAACAGAAACAAGGTAAGGCATTTTTCTTTTAACCATAATAACATTATAACGTTTAGAATGATCATGGGGATTTTTTATTATTGTGTTCTCTTTAGCAGATACTACCCACTGTCCAGCATCTCTGTCTCAGTGTCCCCCTCCTGTTACTACTCTGTCTCAACTTCCCCCTCCACGTCCAGCATCTCTGTCTCAGTGTCCCCCTCTTGTTACTACTCTGTCTCAACTTCCACCTCCACGTCCAGCATCTCTGTCTCAGTGTCCCCCTCTTGTTACTACTCTGTCTCAACTTCCCCCTCCACGTCCAGCATCTCTGTCTCAGTGTCCCCCTCCTGTTACTACTCTGTCTCAACTTCCCCCTCCACGTCCAGCATCTCTGTCTCAGTGTCCCCCTCCAGTGATTGATCATCCAGTATCCCTTGTCGAGTGCCCTGTTGAAACAAGGAAAATAAATCTCACACAAACACACAATCTTCAATCCCCTTCCATGCAGTCAGAATGTGAAGAAACCCAACAAGGTATGCACTGTTTCTAATATGTATAAAGTTAACTAATATCCAATATGTATAAAGTTGATCTTTCACAATTTTAAACGGCTGTTTTCATAGAATTCACACACAGGACCACGCTGCTGCTGCTTGACCTCACACAAATGTATCTGCATTTGTACTACAGAAATAAAATAGCATTTTACAAAAAGCTGGAGCAAGCCTTCAAAGAAAAAGGTTACAACATCAGCAATGAAAAATTGCGCAAAAAACTTGGCAACATGATCACTACTTACAAAAGGGCTAAAGACCGGTGTCGGTCAACAGGAGAGGGAAAAGTTACATGGGAGTATTACAAGGTTGGTGTGCTTTTTGTATTGAAATTACTGCAAATCACTGGGTTTACATAAAAAATAATTTCTAAAGCATCTCTATTTACATTGTTTTACATGTTTTCTCAAAGGAAATGGAAGACTTATTTGGGAAATCTGGAGTTGGGAGTGCACCATCAGGCACAATCTGCTCGACTCCTCTGTTCAACACTACCTCATCCCAGACCAAGTCCTCAATTGCACAGGCCACAGGCTCCCAAGAACAGCCTCTCCCAGAAGAACAACCAGGTCCCTCCACTGCTATGCCCTCCAAAGAAATGCACAGAAGGAGACAAACAGCATCAACATTCTGTGAAGTTTATGAAGCGCATTCAGAGAGGAGAACAGCTGCTCTAGAGTCACTAGTGCGGCCTGACTTGGAACGCAGAAGAAGGCTTAAAGAGAGGCGGAGAAGGATGTTTGAAAAAAAATCTCTTACCTGCCTTGGAGAAATCATTGAACAACTAAAAAAAATCAGTAAATCCCAGGAAATGATAATCGATCTATTAAAAAATAAAGTTTAACCATATAATCCATTCCCATGTGTATCATCATTTTATTGCTTATCACATCATTATTATAGAGAACACAAACATTCCTCCCTAGAGAGGGGACAGTGGTTGACTAGCAGAATATATGTCAATCATTTGATAGTAAGTGCTTAAAATAATCCTGTACAATCCCATCCACCACCTCACAAAACAGTTAAATCAAAAACCTTCTTAAGATAAGTTTAATGGAGGGAATTGTTGAAGGTAGAACAAGTAAATGTGATGTTCACAGGCGGCCACAGATTGCATCTCTATAATGTGAAGCATTATTGTGAATGTGGGCTTCTGGTGGGTATGGCTCATCCTCCATAACATCTGCCTGCTGATCCTCGTCAATTTGGTCATTGGATTTCAGGCAGATGTTATGAAGAATGCAACAGGCTGTGACTGCAGAAGAAATGTTCTTTACTTTTTTCATGTGAAGACATCTGAGTCTCCTGAATTTTGATTTTAAAATTCCAAATGCATGCTCAATAACTACACGAGCAGAATTCAGTTTCCTATTGAAGCATCTCTGCCTGAAAGTCAAGTGGCCATTGTCTCTGTATGGCTTCATAAGCTGAAGCGAGAGAGGGTATGCAGAATCTCCAATTATATGCATGCCCTCAGGAACCAGGGAATGTGGATCTTCCTCAAGAAGTCGGCCTACCTCTGACAACCGAAATGCCCTTGAATCATGCCAACTACCAGGGTGACCCACACTGACATGACAGAACCGCCGCTGACTGTCACAGAATCCTGTAAGAATTACAGAATAGAACTGTTTCCTATTGATATAGGCCACAGGATTCTCACAGTGCGGTTTTACTATTGGAATGTGGCATCCATCAACTGCACAGACAGTGTTAGGAAACCCAGCTGTTTCAAATTCTAACTGTGATATGTGCAGGGCTTGTCCTCTGGGCCAGGAGATGTAATGTGACAAATGTGTTATTACAAGAGAACAGAAATCATGCAGGTGTGTTGAAACTGTAGATTTGGTTATGTTAAATCTGTCTGCCACTCCTCTATAGGACTCTTGGTTGGAAAGAGTCCATAGAGAGGCAAGTATACTGTTTGTCAGCGGCACCTTAGTCTGCTGTTTATTCATGTAAAAAGGACCAAGTGTATTAATTAAATCCTGCATTAGGAAGAGAAAAAAAATAGTTATCATATAATAAAACCATGGACACATGAATTTGCATGGGGGGAGCATATGCCTAACATGATGTTTTGTTTGCCTACATACCTCCACATGACCTCTAGAAAGTCTGAAATGACTTTGAAACTCAGAAGGACTGTACAAATGGACCACATTCTCAACAAAGTGAGGAATTTTAGGGACATTCCTAGGAGAGAGAAAACATTTATTTTACGTTTTAATTAAATCCTTTAAACCTTTATTTTATTTAGTGCTGAATTATCTGCAGTCTGGACTGTTTATTTTCATTAGATCTATTCAACTTGCAACATACCAAGACCAGATAGATTTATATCCCTACTATTTACTGAAAAAGCCATTTTAAGTAATGAGCACTTCACCTTAAGTGATTCTCCTCATCATAACCATCTTCGTGCAAAAGCAGTGGTATTTCAATTGCATCCACTTCGTCTGCGATAAAGAACGCGAACGCGATCTCTTCCATTGCTGACGTTTGCAGTCCACAACACAGCGAGATTCAGGAAGTGTCCGGCTTGCCTGCACTTTTTTAACTCCTCCCCTTACTGCAGCCGCCTACTCTCGCTTACAATTCAGGCGAGGCAAGGCGCATCTCAAACAAGCCTAATCATATTAGTTGTAATAGACTAATGCCATGGAGTTTTAAGACCTTATTAATTTAAACAGCTTTTCCATGTTTAGAAATCACACGTTTTTAATCATGTTACTAGAGTTTAAGACAATGTGAACCCTGGTTATAAAAAAGAAAAAAAAAACAGTTGAGGGAGTAAATTAAAATAATAAATGTCTTGATTAATTAGTTAGTTTATTTTAATGCTTCTTATTTTAACTTGAGGCTTCCTCCTAAGTTTGCTGATGCTCCTTAATGGGCCTCAAGCCCCCGGTTGAGAACCATTGAGACCCAGCAAACACAGAACGTTCCCCTGACGTTAGTTTTTGGTTCCCGTTTTTTTTTTTTTTTTTTTGGGAACCAAATACTAATGTTAGGGAAACAATCTTTTCAGGTTATATTTTTATTTTGTAACCATAAAACAACGTTCCCAGAACATTGCAGGGTGGTTATTTTTAAAATAAACTAAAAATAACTTATAGAGAACGTTCCCTTGGTTATTCTCTGGTTATTTTTATAACCCTATAAAATGATCTTTCCAATGAAAACGTTGCAGATGTTAATGTGCAGATGTTAAGGCTTTCTCAAAAAAAAAACTGTAGGCCTACCTGTCAAACATACTCATTCCTCATTATTACTATTTTGAACTTATTAGCCTGTACAGACAAATAGTCATAAAACTACAAAATTACAAGAACATCTGAAATGATCTTATATTTTTGTTACTTTGTTTAGTAAAGTGTGAAAGCACCTCAGATATTTTCCCTCATTCACCCAAAGTCGACGAAACTAATTATGCATCTGAAATGACACATTGTCAGAAAATATTCTGTATTTAATGAAGAAATCACTTCTTGGATGTTAATAAAGTACATTTGGCACTGTCATATGAGCGACATGTCAGCTGTGTTGTGTACTTCGTGAACTTGTTGGTTCCTCTCATGTGGCCTCATGGCATAATAAAGTGTCCAAAATGGTTGCACACTTCAGAATCTCAAAAGCAGGTGATCCAACTTTTATTTTTTTGACTTACTGATTTATGAATAGCACATGAAGCTACCCAAGTTTGATTTGTGTGTTGTGTATTACTCATTGTCACGAAGTCAATCAAAATCATGACCTTATTGTAACACACAGACTCGGGAACAGTAGGTAAATGATATCAAAGTTTATTTAAACAGGTATTTCATCAAGCAGGAAGTAATGCAGTATGAAGCGTAGATTATGGTAGCAATAGCTGGAATTGATACTCGTTTTCTCCTTACAGACAGTGGGGTGACCAGGATGGATGAATCGTTGCACACACCTCGGGAGAGACATAGGAGAGGAATCGGAGGAACACAGGAGTCTAGGAGCTTTGTGCTGATAAGGAGGTAGGAAGAGAGGTATGTTAGAGGAGTAAATGCAGGTGACTTGAGACAGGAAAAGTTCCACTGTGAAGTTACGAGATCAGACAACTGGCTGACTGAGATGTATGCTTTTATGTGGAGGTGAGATGGTGACTGGATTGTGAACAGGTGCAGGTGATTAATACTCGAGTGTGGGAGCGTGCTGTGAGTGATGAGCCAGACCGACTTGTGACACTTATCAAAGGTCCAAAGTTTTTGTTTGCGTCGACAAAGAAACCATGATTTATCTCATTTTTCTTAGCACACCCATTTTCACCCGTGTACACTTTTGCTTTCATTTTAACTGTATAAAAGTTTAACTGTCATGCAACATACTTCAATTAATCTTTTACAAAAAAAAATGCAAAAAAAAACACAAACTCTTAAAGGGATCTAAATTACATGTCAAACAGATATATATATTTTAATGAAGACTGCAACAGAAAGGAAAAGTAAATGCTATTGTGAGGTTGTTACACACTCCACCCAAAGATCAATCAATGAGGAGGAATTAGCTATTCATGTTCAACACATTATTAAAGAGCTTTCATGTTGGATTATGTTTTAATAATTTTGTTTAAGAGACCAGCTAGATCAGTTTAGCCAGCTGGGAGACTACCAGCTTAAAATATTTTAAACTGTTGCTGTTTTTTTTTCTTACTTATAAAAATTATATAATTTACTGTTGAATTTGTTTTCTCTCAGATACAGTGTACACTTCACGGTAAATACTCTATACCACTCTTGTCAAGGTTTTATTTGGGAAAACAGTAAAGGCTATATTGCATTTAATTTAAACTACTGACTTTTTAGATTTTAGCCTATGTGGTGTATTTTTGCTGTGCCTGTTCATAAGTTTGGGGGTATTATGGAATATTTTCTTAAGAAGTTTAGTATGTCATTTGTTAATTATCTGTGTTGAAACATGTGGGTTTGTGGACTGGTGTTGGGCATTAAATTCTCAGACCACTTCGGCACTGAATGTGACCTATGAACAACCTTGATAAAAACATGAAAGCAAAAGTGAATGTGAGTGAAAATGGGCGTGTTAAGGGTGATAGATAAACCACGATTACTTGCTGAACCCGACATAATAGAAACCGTGCTTTCTTGATAAGGTTGAGTGTTAACGCGATGGAGGTGGACAAATATATCTTGACCGAGGCGCTCTCTGCTCTTCTGGGTGTCACGGTGAAACTGCAGTCAGATTGTAAGGATTTAGATGGAGTCAAAGAGTTGAATATTACCAGTCTGACAACTCTAGCCCTTCTTGGTTATGAAGCATTTGAGCTTGTGGTCCAACCCGTATCTTATCTAACTACTTTACTGGCTCGGTGGTGGATCGGTGATCAGCAAAATTCACAAGAGACTGCGAAAAACGAAAGCGCCAACTCTTCTCTCCGGGAGGAAATATTTGCAATCCCGGATGACTTTTTCGCCGCAAAGTTTGATTTCGACTTCACGAAGATGTCCGAGTCAAAGTCTGATGAGTGCACGCGTGGGGGCGAGCCGTACAAGCGGCCCTACGGCTGGATGCGCTTCGCCCTGAGGGTCCGGGACAAATACCCGGACGGGAACTCTTGGCTGGGAACAGACGGATGGAGGAGCCATTCAGTGCCCGGTGAGTGGCCCGTCTCCTACCACGGAACCGATTTAAAGGGGGCTGAGGGCATCATTCAGACTCACTTCAAGGCGGGAGACCGTCAGGCGTACGGAAGAGGGATTTATTCATCTCCAGACATCACCGTGGCAGAAGGATACGCGACAAGCAAGAAATTCACGTCGCAAAAGAATGGAAAGACTTACAAAGTCATCATGCAGAATAGAGTCAACCCCAAAAAGAGGCAAATCGTCGAGAAAAATAACTTTTGGTTGGTCCCTATACCAAAAGGGACCTCTGCTGATAAAGAGAAAGAAATCGTGGAGAGCTCAATACGCCCATATGGCCTTCTGCTTAAAGAGGTGTAGGAAGGTGAACATGCCTGCTGAAACTGCTCTCAGAAATTAGCTTAATAAATATTGACACTTTAAAATATTGGAAAGACTTGGACTTTTGGCTAATGATATATCGTTAATTACCACATGAAAGGCTAAATCAAAACTTTTATTAATCCATTGGTGAGGGCTTCTTTTGCTGTTCTCTGCCTCTTTAGTGTTGGCCAAGCGGAGCGCGGGGCACAAAGTAACACGGGGTTAGGTGTAACGTGGTTTGAATATTTACACACATGCTAGCATAACAAAATTTACAGTATTTTTTAGTTACCAAAAAAAAGCTGAACATTTATTTTTTTGTTATTAATTTAAAATTAGACAAATCTGCAATTATTTTAATCTCCAATCTGATATTTATCAGCTAAGATCGTTTTTTAATGCATTGATGACTAGAAGACACTAACTAGTTTTAAATCCCATGCGCAGACGGGGCGTTGTAACACTGCGTTACAATGTGCTGTTCTATGACATTAGCGATGAAATTTACACTATTTAATGAATTTTAATGAGAAACAACGAGAAACAGGTGAATAAAGACTGACAGTCAATGTTTAGTCAGTTTAATGTTTAGAAATTAACTCTAAAATCAGATTATTTTTAATTCTTAAAAAACGTCATTATTATTATTATTATATATTTTTTTACAAATATTTTAGTTTGTCATGCATATATTTTCCTTCGATCAGATAACATTTTAACCTATCACATGGTCATGGGGGAAGTCGTGGCCTAGTGGTTAGAGAGTTTGACTCCTAAATCTAGGGTTGTGGGTTCGAGTCCTGGACTGGCAATATCACGACTTAGGTGCCCTTGAGCAAGGCATCAAACCCCCAACTGCTCCCCGCGCGCCGCAGCATAAATGACTGCCCACTGCTCCGGGTGTGTGTTCACAGTGTGTCTGTGTGTTCACTGCTGTGTGTGTGCACTTTGGATGGGTTAAATGCAGAGCACAAATTCTGAGTATGGGTCACCATACTTGGCTGAATGAATTTCACTTTCACTTTCTTTACAACGTAAAGAAAGCCACCTAAGGGGCATGTTGTCACATTTCACTTCCATTTTTTAGATAAAGAAAGGGTAGATAAAGAAAAACTTATACACTACAATTATGAAACAAAGCAACATATTTATACTAGACAAGTGTAAAATTACTGTGGATAAAATATATATATTTTATATATATATATAATGAACCTCGTGTGCATGTATACAAACTGAGAAAGTCAAAAAGTGTTACTTTGTGCCCCGCTGTCCCCAGTCAAGAAATTTAAAAGGCAAAATTACCAAAGTTTTATAAATTAAGAGGCTATTTGTACTGAAACAGAACAATTATCAATTTGACTAATTCATTCACTGATTTCATAATTTTAATAGATTTCTTCTGTCCTTTAAGTTCTAGAGAACATGAAAATGACTGCTTCAGTGGTTCACAGAAGGACAGATTTCCATAAAACATTATGCTGTATTATAATTTTTTAAAATCTTTTTTTACCTTTCTTAATGAATTATGTATTCTAAATCAAAAACCTGATAGTATAACTCACAGATAATTAGATAAATCTTGTAAGCTATCTTTTCTCAAAAAAAAAAAAAAAAATTATGTATGAAATAAAGTTTTACAACCTTACTGTCTGATGTTCTGTTAAGATTGATTGGAGTAGGCTGCTGGCGCAAAAAAAAAAGAGAAAGATTTTCGACATCTGTATAATACACCGAATTTTAGAGATGTAGAATTTATCTGATCCGTATATATAGGGAGGGAGAACGGGTTGAAAAGTGGCCTTTTGTCTCATCACCAATCCTCCAACAGAAGATTTACTGGTTGCACTCCGGATGAGAAGTGTTGCATATGTTCAAATGTTCTCAGCGTTACTCACTGTAATTGTATTTTTCATTCATAACAATGCCAATTAGAGAGCTTTATAAATCCATTCTTACTAGTTACAATTAAAATTAGAGAGCTTTGTAGCAACAATTGAGTTGTACAGCTCATAAATGTAATTGTTACTTGTAAAAATGCAGTTATGTTGAGTTACGCAAGGGAACATTATAAGCTAAATTGCTTGCCATAGGCCATAGGGGGCCCAGATCATTAAATCTAATCACTAGTGTGGAGGCAATTCAGTGTAGAAGCTCCAATATTGCTTGTGTGCAAAGTGATAGGACAGTTCAAATCATAACCCACCAAACTGCCTATAGTGAGTTGATTTGTGTTACCTGTAACAGTTAATTTACACTTGCATTTCACAGGTTGGTGGGTGTTCATTTCAAACCCAGAAGAATAATAGAACCAGATCACCAATTCAAAACCAAAATTGTTTATAATTAAGAAAATAGATTTTACAAACCTTTATTTTAAATTAGGGACAAAACTGATGCAAGTATGCACTCAATTTGTTATTATGACTCAGGTAGACTACACTCTAAGGGTCACTGGTGCTGTGTTAGTTACCCTGCTAATCTCTATTGGCCACAGAAATCAAGCACCACCATCGCTGGCAGTTCAGTGATCATGAATGCAAGCAGCATAAGGACTCCCAAAAGGGTTACAGTACACCGTCTTGGAAAATATCCACCAGAAGGGCAAACCACCAAATGGATAAAATCATTATCCAATTAGTAAATGAGGGATTTGGTCAGTTTCTATGATACACTGCAGTTTCAAGAAGAAAATGCGCAGGAATGGAGAATTTGCACGTGGTTTGTCTTAAAGCATATTAAAAACACAACATGTAAACAACTTTAAACACACCTTTGATGTTACCCCCTTAATTGTAAAAATGTAAAATGTCATGTTCTTTTGACAATCCTTTGCTTTTGAATTGTTTAAATACTGATACTTAAAGCAGCAGTACATAATGGTGTTACATCAGTGGTTTTCAGAGATGGTTTTGTGGATCCACACTGCACATGTTGTATTGTAGGCTGCATGCCTGACTCAAAATTAGGATTCTTCCAGAAATAATGTCTAGAATGCTGCTTAAAGTCGGACATCCTCCCTGTGAACTCGTGGCAGACTTTTTTTAAATGCATTTATTTAGATATTAAGAGAACAGGAAGTGAAGTGGGAGAATGAGGGGAACATCTCGGTTACGTATGTAACCTTGGTTCCCTGAATAGGGAACGAGATGCTGCGTTGACGTCACCACGTATGGGAACACCTTCGGTGTGACGAATGTCTGAAGCCCTATACCATCCTGCCAATCTTATTGGCTAAATAGCGCGTGGCACCGCCCAACATGCATAAGCATATATATACCTGGTGCCACGCGCCATTTACCTCAGATTTCATGACGAAGAAGAAGAAGAAAGCTATCAAGGTATGGCACGGCCAGAACCGCAGCATCTCGTTCCCTATTCAGGGAACCAAGGTTACATACCTAACCGAGATGTTCCCTTTCATAGGTCACTTCGATGCTGCGGTGACGTCACCACGTATGGGAACGCTATACCATCACGCCTGACGTACCTGATAGCTTGGATCCAAGGAAGCATCTGCTCAAGCGGAGAGAACCCGGGAGCCAGGAGCCATCCTCACATCCAGACTGTAAGACCTGATAAAAGTGCTCGGTGAGGACCAGCCTGCCGCAGCACAGATATCATCCATAGAAGATCCACTGAGAAAGGCTTGAGAAGAAGCCACTGCTCTCGTGGAATGACCTTTTACTCCTAAGGGCGAAGCGAGCCCGCGCCCCATAGGACAAGGAAATAGCCTCCACCAGCCAATGGGTCATGCGCTGTTTCGTAACTGCATGGCCTTTATTCTTATGTCCAAAACAGACAAACAGCTGGTCAGACTCACGCCATGGGGCAGTACGATCCACATAAGTCTTTAACGCTCTCACAGGGCAAAGACTTAGATCCCCAGACTCTGCCGCAGCAGGAGAAAAAGCCTCCAGGACCACCTGCTGAAAATGAAAAGGATTAGACGCGACCTTAGGAACATAATTAGGCCTAGGTCGCAACAACACTTTCACAGAGCCTGGTGCAAACTCCATGCACGAGGGTGAGACAGAGAGAGCCTGTAAATCCCCAACTCTCTTGAGGGAGGATAAAGCCATGAGAAGAAGTGTCTTCAGAGTCAGGAGCTTATCCGATACAGTTTCCAGGGGCTCAAACGGGTGCCCTGACAAACCCAGTAACACAATGGATGAATCACGAGAAGCGCCGCCGCCATTAGACCTAACAGTCTGAGGCACAGTCTCACCGTCACTGTGTGACCCGCCCTGAAGTGCTGAACGCATGACGTAATCGACTGAGCGCGCGGGAGAGAAAGCTTTGCTGTCATCGCGCGAGAGTCCAATTCTATTCCCAGAAAAGTAATCTGTTGAGAGGGGACTAACACACTTTTCTGTAAGTTCATGCATAAGCCCAGGCTGTGTAAATGATTCAACACAATATCCCGATGAGAGTGTGCTTCAGTCTGAGATTGCGCTAACACCAGCCAATCGTCCAGATAGTTCAACACACGGACGCCCCGGAGCCGCAACGGGGCCAGAGCTGCGTCCATGCATTTTGAGAACGTACGGGGAGCTAGCGCTAAGCCAAAGGGAAGAACACGGTACTGATACGCTTTGCCCTCTAAAGCGAATCTGAGGAACTTCCGGTGTCTCTCGATGATCTGAATATGAAAATAAGCATCCTTCAGATCGATCGTGACAAACCAGTCGTTTGGTTGAATCTGAGACAAAATAGACTTTACCGTCAACATCTTGAATTTGCTCGACCTGAGTGCAAGATTCAGACGGCGTAAATCCAGAATGGGTCGTAATCCGCCGTCCTTTTTTGGTACCACAAAATAACGGCTGTAAAACCCTGACTCCATCTGAGAGGGGTGTACTTCTTCTATAGCCCCTACAGTAGAGCTAACATTTCCTGTCTCAACACCGCCATGTCCATCGGTTTCATCACCGTGGAGAGAATTCCGTGGAAAGGGGGCGGGCCTTTCCGAAACTGAATTGTGTATCCGTGACAAATTGTGCGTAAAACCCATTGAGAAATGCCGGGCAAGCGTTCCCACGCGGCCCGAAACAATATTAGCGGTCTCAAAATGTTCGTTTCCTGCAAAGCTGTTGCACACATAGAGATGTCCGGGCACGAAAACTCACGGTGTTCGTGCACAGGGGAAGTATGTGCATCGCAGTCGTTGCATCTCGTTGTACGTAATCCTGAAACGTGTCCACGGCAGGAATTAGGCCAACAGATTGAGCATCGGGCTCTGCCGCTGGCGAAATAGCGGCGGCTGTGCGAGCCGTCATGACGGGCCGTTCGATGACGACCCTTTGAAGCGCTCCTCGAGCTCTGAAAACTGGATCGTGCAGAGTGTCTGAGGAAGCGATTGGTGTTACAGTTCGCTCCAATGCTGTTCGAGGCGCTGTTTGCGGCGAAACAGTCAGGGTTTGAGCGTGGGGACTGCAATGAGAGTGTTGGATGCGCGAAAGCGGTCCAACAGCGCTCTCTAGCGGAGGGCACAGTCCCTGGCAGGCAGCGAAAAAATCAGGAGCTGCTGTTCGGTGCCCGAGAACGAGAGGCATTGGCCGTCGAACTCAGGTTCAACCTTTTTCGTTGGCGTTGTTGAGCCGGTGGAACAACCCTAGGGCCCCAATCCTTGCGAGGGGGCGCCATAGGTGAAGACTCTTCCCGAGAGGGCACTCGCTGGCGGTGAGAGGAGGTTGAGCGAGAACGCGCGGACGCCTGACGGCGTTCAACCTCTCTGGGTCTGCGGGGAATCAGCTGGCAGAAAGCGGCTGATTGCTGTTTCGCTTCTCTGAATTTCTCCACCACTGAAGTGACAGCCTCTCCAAACAAACCGTCCTTAGACACAGGGGCATCCATGAGGAAAGATTTATCCTTTTCCTTTATATCGTTGAGATTAAGCCAGAGGTGGAGCTCAACCGTAATTAATCCAGCCATGGAACGGCCCACTGCTCGAGCAGTATGTTTGGTAGCACGAAGCGCCAAATCAGTTGCTTGCCGTAATTCCTTAACCGCCTCAGGTGTAATGCCCTCCCCTTCGTCCAATCCTTTTAACAGCTCCGCTTGGTAGGCCTGAAGGACCGCCATAGAATGAAGCGAAGCAGCCGCTTGGCCAGCGGCCATATAGGATTTCCCCACTAAACTAGACGTGACTCGACACGCCTTCGAGGGGAGGAGGGGGCGAGACTTCCACGCCGCGGCCGAATTAGGCGCAAGATGTTCGGCGAGAGTCTCTTCCACCGGCGGTATCGCTGTATAGCCATGGCCCGCCATGTCCGAAATGGTGGCGAAATCCGCAGCCGCAGTGTTCGTGATGCGCGCCGAAAACGGCTGTTTCCAGGACCTCGAAACCTCCTGGTGGAGATCCGGGAAAAAGGGTAAAGGCCTCCGGGGCTGCGCAGGTGTCCGACTAGTTAGGAAACGGTCGTCCAGCTTCGAAGAAGGTTGGGCCTCGGCCTTCTCAACCTCCCATTCCAGCCCCAATGTACCCACTGCACGGGAAACCACATCCAACAGCTCACTGTAGGAGGGGGAAACACGCCTCTCCTGTCCACTAGGAGGGAGAGGGCTCGTGTCGGCCGCGAAGTCCTCAGACCCCGAGGCCGCAATGGAAAGAACGTCGTCATCATGGCGGTCACAACCGAAGGAGATGGCACTACATGCCTCCGGTGTGGGCCGTAAATCCTCATTGGCAAGCTATGAGGTATAAATATGCTTACGCATGTTGGGCGGTGCCACGCGCTATTTAGCCAATAAGATTGGCGGGATGGTATAGGGCTTCAGGCATTCGTCACACCGAAGGTGTTCCCATACGTGGTGACGTCACCGCAGCATCGAAGTGACCTATGAAAGGGAACTGGGTAAGTTCCGCAAGCGGAGACTCAAACCTGGCCCTGTCCTAAATGGAACACTTCATGTGCACTTGCAGCCTGACGGACTTACAATGTCCGCCGCGTGCACGTGTCCGTTAAAGGGATCGTATGATGCGATTTAAAGTTTTCCTTCCTCTTTGGAGAGTTATAAGCTGTTTGTGAACAGATAAGAACCCTAAAGTTGCAGATCCCTTAAAGTCGTCCTATGCTCTTTTACAAAGTCTTGATTTTGTTTCGGGGGTTTACTAGAACAGGCTCTTATACTAGGATGTTCGAAAAAACATTATTTTTCACATATTTTACATTATTACAACACCTCTCTCCCCAGTCTGGCATGAACGGCTCAAAAAGTTCCTGTATCAAATGAAGTCCCGCCTTCTGAAATACGAAGTGTGATGTGATTGGTTAGCTTGGCCAGTGTGTGTTTTGATTGACAGCACTCGGCGCTTGGTCGAGAAATGTCATGCTCCTTACCATATATCCCCAGCAGCAGTTTTAACATTATGTGACATGACATCTGACCCACAGCTTCAGTGCAAATATTGCATCAAAATCAAATCAATTTGAGCGCGATTTAAACCCGGTTCGTCTGTCTTGGGAAAGCTAGCATGTCTCTGCCATAGTGATAACACTGTCTTCTCTAGTGCAGCTCAACCAGGTCTCGTCCCATTCGTCGATATCTGTGATGTCACAAATCCCGGGAAATATGCATTGTAGTCCAAACGAGTCGTTTTTGTATTTGAAAAGTGATTTCTGTGAGATAAAGTATCTCATTTTAAAGTGAATGTTGAGCTTTGTAACGTTGTGAATCTTTTTTATGCTCAAGCAGCAATATACAGACTAACTAAAGTTAAAAAAGTGAAAAAGCATAAAAGAGTTATATATCTAGTGTTCATACCATGGCATTAGACCTACATGTTTTTCTTTTTTACTCCCACCAGATGGAAATAATCTGCCTTAAAAAAATCGATTTTAAATTCTTTATTTTAACATGACACTAAGATATGTAAACTATTTGAATACCCTATTGTGTAATTCTTCTTTTTCTTTGTTTTTTTTTTTTATGATCTTGTATTGCCTTATTGTATTTTCTTGCGATAGACATTTTTAAACATTTTTTAACAATACTGCTTTGACTGACAAAAATAAAAGATTTAATTATTGCAGAATTATTACGAGTAACATTAAATTCTTTCAAAATGCTAAATAATAATGAAAACATATTATTGAACAAAAACTTATTTAAAATAAAAATAAAGTTAGCTATCTCAAGGCTTTGATCACATTTGAGCCAAGTTCAGTTGTCTGCTAATAAGTGGCTGATGTGAATCAGGTGTGCTAAATAAGCAGGACATACAAATGTACAACGCTGTGTAGCCTGTGTGTCAATGCCAAAGACTGAAAGCTCGTGCCACAATCAAAACTCTTGCTCTCTTATTTAGTTCAATTAACACGATGGAGGTGGACAAATATATCTTGACCGAGGCGCTCTCTGCTATTCTGGGAGTCACGGTGAAATTGCAGTCAGATTGTAAGGATTTAGATAAAGCCACTCGACTGCAAATTACCAATCTGACAACTCTTGCCCTACTTGATAAAGAAGTGCAAAATGTGACTTGTCTAGCATCTTTACTAAAGCGATTGTCAGTTGATCAGAAGACTTCACAAGAGACCCCAAAAAGCGACATTGTGAGCTCTTCTCTCCGAAAGGAATTATTTGTGATATCCGATGACTTTTTTGATCCAGTGTTTGATTTTGACTTCACGAGCATGTCCGAGCCTAAATTTGATTATGTGTGCACGCGCGGGGGCGAGCCGTACAAGCGGCCCTACGGCTGGATGCGCTTCGCCCTGAAGGTCCGGGACAAATACCCGGATGGCAACGCTTGGCTGGGAACAGCCGGATGGAGGAGCCGTTCAGTGCCCGGTGAGTGGCCCGTCTCCTACCACGGAACCGATTTAAAGGGGGCTGAGGGCATCATTCAGACTCACTTCAAGGCGGGAGACCGTCAGGCGTACGGAAGAGGGATTTATTCATCTCCAGACATCACAGTGGCAGATATGTTTGCGAATAGCAAGAACTTCACGTCGCAAAACAATGGGGAAACTTACAAAGTCATCATGCAGAATAGAATCAACCCCCAGAAGAGGGTAATCAAGGACAAAAACATTTGGTTGGTCCCCATTCCAATAGGCACATCTGTGAAAGAAAAGGAAATCGTGAAGAGCTCAATCCGACCTTATGGCCTTCTGCTTAAAAAGGTGTAGGAAGTCCAACATTATGAAGTTACTCTTGCATTTACTAATGTACTTCCAAATGCTTAACATTCTATGTGTTATGTTCCATATCTATGTGTTCCTTATTATGGAGATCAAACAGAGGGACACAATTATATGAAATGTATTAAAAAGGCATATAAAACGTTTGTCTTGCACATCATTTAAACTTTGTAAAAACAATGTATTTTTCTTTTCAGGAGACCAAACTCATCTGAATCTAAACGCTTCAAGTGTCAGGCCACATGTTTAGTTGTCTATCAGAAGCAGTAGCCTACAGTTAGCAATTTTTCCCCTTTTATAAAATCAAAAGTATTTTCCGAAAGAAAAGGTTAAATTACTTGTACAGCTGAACATAAACATATTAGCAGTGAGTTTCATAAGCATGTATGGCGTTCTCTGCGCACAGACATGATGTGCCATAGTTGAAGATGTATGAATAATTATTGAGATGTAGCCTATGTACAGTACTTTCTATGACGTCTAGTTCGGGTTGGCCAGCGCTACTCCAAAAGTCACCTTCACCTCTAGATGTCGCCAAACCGACACAAAGTAGCCTACGGGATGTTATTTTAAAGTTAGAATAAATTTACTCTTTAAACCTGTTATCGCATTTATATCGTTATTTTTGGTTGTAAGAACTTAAGTTTAAGACAAAGTGTCACCTGTAGGTTCTTAGCATTTGAATCCGAGAGGACAGTCAGACCGTCGCTGATGATTTCGCATTGCAAATTCAACTGTGACTTGTAAAGTTACCGGGGATAAGAGCAGGTTTGCATATGGGCGCCGCTCATACACACTCGGATACACCCAATGTGTTCCCTTACCAGGGAATGAGTGCTATATCTACCAACTGCGCATTAAATTAGCACATTCCTTCTGCACTTGAAGTCGATGTGCGCCTCTGGGTCTGGGCACAACAACACTCACTAAAGTGCTTGACTTCACTCCTGTCAGAGGAAGACACGATGGGATGCGCTTCTAGCACTCAGACTACAGCTCAAGACACAACACGAACCAACACCAAACAGGATGGGAGCACATCAGGTAAGAATACACAGCCCAAAAAAATCACAAATTAGCTATATTTGTCAAATATTGATTTGCAAGGTGTTTCATGAAGTTAGGGAAGAATTTTAGTTAAGCGGGCACTGACTGCATTTGGTAGCCTACATAATGTGATATAGATGTCATAATGTAGACATCAATGCTAAAATGCATTGTAGATCCTTGAGTGATAGAGGAAGATGGTGATCTTATTTTTCGGATCCTGGGTCACCAACTTGAAACTGAACCCTCAATGTTGTGTAAGGCTCCCAGATCCTTATCCAGAATGCTGTCATCAGTCCACCATACAGTTTAGATCTACTTGACTCCAGCGTCTCTCATCGAGAAACATACAGTATTCATTACACTAAAAGTCCCCATGGAGAAACCTAAAGTTAAACGGCTTGCCCTGAGATTAAACCATAAGACTTTAATTGAAAGTTACAAGAAAAATGATGTTTTATTGTTTAGTTGACAATTTTGAATTGCATTTTGATAACTGCTTTTACGTTTATTAGCATTCTTTCAGAGAAACATTAAGTGTATTATACAGGTTTTTATAGTCAGCATGCCTGCATTTTTTATGATGCCATGTTACATTTACATGTATTTGGCATGTTTTAATCCATAGTGGCAAAATGCAATTATTGGATACAAACCCATGAATATGATGTTTGTATCATCATGCTCATTTGAGCTAAAATATTTGTACTTTAAAAAATAATTTGTCACACTGCAGCATTAAAAAAAAATGTCATTAGAAAGTGTAAAACGCTTAAAATGGTGACTGGTCAGAACACCTAAAATACACACAAAACACACCTTCTTTTATACATTAAAGTGTTTTAACATAAAATTTTGATCTTGATGGCAATCTCATAAACAGTCATAATGCGTTTTGAAAAAATGCAAAGAACAAATTCATGTAAATATAATTTTGAGTTTGGTTGTATTAATTAAAATTTGTCAAACAAATAAAGTAAATTTGTATTTTGCTTTGTTGATGTTACATGTCTGTGTCCTGAGCTATCACAGTGGGTGAGTTCTTGAAATTTGAAGAAATAGATTTTTGGTGATCAGAGGAGGTCCTCCTCACATCAGGAGCTTCCTCAAATGTGGTGATGCGTGTCAACCTGCCAGCGGTGACATTTAAACAAAGTGCGTGCTTATGGAACTGAGAAGAAGGTTTTATGTAAATGTTGTGTGCTTTAGATCACAGATGTCCGATGCCATAAAGCTCTGCTAGTTTGCCTGTTTTAATACATCCATTTTCTTTCAACACCTGTTGTTAAGTTAGGTTATATTATTTAACCAGAATGTCCATGTATTGCTTTCAGCTTCATATAATTACTAGTAGTGTAGCTTCTATAATAGACTGGACCGAGCTTTAGTTTAAGGTGTTCTGTTAAATTAAAAGTAGGTCTCAGAAAGAGTTGTCTTCGACCTTACTGACACTTGATACAGAAGATGGGAAAAGAGAAAGGACATTACATATTTTTCATATTTCTTATTGATGAAATGTGAATTCTGTGGAAAAGATTTAAATATATTAAAATGTGTTGAACCAGGCTAAGTATACTGAACTCGAATTTGATATGATATGATTGGTTTTGAAATTGAGATCGTTTGTGCTGCAGAAACCGGTCTGAAAAAGTAAATCATAGATAGATAGATAGATAGAAAGAGCGGAAGTGACACAATATATCACAAGTTCTTTCTCCGTGCAGGCCTAGTTGTACCCCTTTTAAAATATGTATATACCTAAACACATGATCAATAATATGAGGGAAACAGTAGTGGGGGGGGGGGGGGGGTCATTGCACTACTGTATAACCATTATTATTATTTTGAATGTTTTATAATCAGAATAAATTAAATTATATAAAATATTATACATTTATCACTGATGTAAACATTAATTTTTTTATATTTTGAATTACAAGCCGAATTCCGGAAAAGTTGGGACGTTTTTTAAATTTTAATAAAATGAAAACTAAAGGAATTTCAAATCACATGAGCCAATATTTTATTCACAATAGAACATAGATAACGTAGCAAATGTTTAAACTGAGAATTTTTACACTTTTATCCACTTAATTAGCTCATTTAAAATTTAATGCCTGCTACAGGTCTCAAAAAAGTTGGCACGGGGGCAACAAATGGCTAAAAAAGCAAGCAGTTTTGAAAAGATTCAGCTGGGAGAACATCTAGTGATTAATTAAGTTAATTGATATCAGGTCTGTAACATGATTAGCTATAAAAGCTTTGTCTTAGAGAAGCAGAGTCTCTCAGAAGTAAAGATGGGCAGAGGCTCTCCAATCTGTGAAAGACTGCGTAAAAAAAATTGTGGAAAACTTTAAAAACAATGTTCCTCAACGTCAAATTGCAAAGGCTTTGCAAATCTCATCATCTACAGTGCATAACATCATCAAAAGATTCAGAGAAACTGGAGAAATCTCTGTGCGTAAGGGACAAGGCCGGAGACCTTTATTGGATGCCCGTGGTCTTCGGGCTCTCAGACGACACTGCATTACTCATCGGCATGATTGTGTCAATGACATTACTAAATGGGCCCAGGAATACTTTCAGAAACCACTGTCGGTAAACACTATCCGCCGTGCCATCAGCAGATGCCAACTAAAGCTCTATCATGCAAAAAGGAAGCCATATGTGAACATGGTCCAGAAGCGCCGTCGTGTCCTGTGGGCCAAGACTCATTTAAAATGGACTGTTTCAAAGTGGAATAGTGTTTTATGGTCAGACGAGTCCAAATTTGACATTCTTGTTGGAAATCACGGACGCCGTGTCCTCCGGGCTAAAGAGGAGGGAGACCTTCCAGCATGTTATCAGCATTCAGTTCAAAAGCCAGCATCTCTGATGGTATGGGGGTGCATAAGTGCATACAGTATGGGCAGCTTGCATGTTTTGGAAGGCTCTGTGAATGCTGAAAGGTATATAAAGGTTTTAGAGCAACATATGCTTCCCTCCAAACAACGTCTATTTCAGGGAAGGCCTTGTTTATTTCAGCAGGACAATGCAAAACCACATACTGCAGCTATAACAACA
This sequence comes from Carassius carassius, assembly GCF_963082965.1. Taxonomy (NCBI): domain Eukaryota; kingdom Metazoa; phylum Chordata; class Actinopteri; order Cypriniformes; family Cyprinidae; genus Carassius; species Carassius carassius. The sequence goes on from NC_081762.1 coordinate 19,968,383, forward strand.
GCATGGCTTCGTCGTAGAAGAGTCCGGGTGCTAACCTGGCCTGCCTGCAGTCCAGATCTTTCACCTATAGAGAACATTTGGCGCATCATTAAACGAAAAATACGTCAAAGACGACCACGAACTCTTCAGCAGCTGGAAATCTATATAAGGCAAGAATGGGACCAAATTCCAACAGCAAAACTCCAGCAACTCATAGCCTCAATGCCCAGACGTCTTCAAACTGTTTTGAAAAGAAAAGGAGATGCTACACCATGGTAAACATGCCCCGTCCCAACTATTTTGAGACCTGTAGCAGAAATCAAAATAGAAATGAGCTCATTTTGTGCATAAAAGTGTAAACTTTCTCAGTTTAAACATTTGCTATGTTATCTATGTTATATTGTGAATAAAATATTGGCTCATGTGATTTGAAAGTCTTTTAGTTTTCATTTTATTAAAATTTAAAAAACGTCCCAACTTTTCCGGAATTCGGGTTGTAGGATATTTTAAAATTGTGGTTTTGTCATTTTTTTCATTTGTAATTTCTGAATATGTTTTATGTTTATTTTTAAACTTAGTTTTAGTTAAGTCCTTCAACTTCAGCTTATTTTTTGCTAATTACCAATGCAACAATTCTCATTTTTAGTTTTGTTTTATTATTTCATTACATTTTTATTTCAAGTAATGAATTCTTTTAATGCTTTTAGTTTTAGTTCACGCTAATAACCCTGGTGAAAACATTTGTCTTAATCTCTAAGGAACAAGTAATGAAAATGGTGGTCCTGCAGCAGAAAGTGAGACGATTCCAGACCAAACCCAGGCTGAGGAATCTCCACAGACATGCAGTGCAACTCCTGATTCCTCGGAGGAAATCCAGAGCTCTGCGGCTGCTGTAGCTCACAGTGAACCAGAAGCAGCTGCTGCTGAGGCCGTTACATCTGACCAGCCTGCTGAACCTGAATCCAGCCCCTCCACGACAGCTGAGAATACAGACGAACCAGCACCGAGTGGTACGTTTCACATTTACAGACAACAGCACTAAAGTTTTAACTTAAAGGAACAGTGAGCAAAGTCTCATTGAAAAACTGGCTCAGTAGTTCTTCAAGATTAAAGTACATATTACCTCGTGTTTTGGGCTTGTGCATGCAAATGGTTTTGGTACTTTCAAGGGACGTATCTCTTGATGCAAAACACCTTGCACAATCTCTTTTGCAATGAAGACTTCCTGGAATACCTTTGTTTTGTTATAAGAAGTTAAAGCACCATTTTATACAATCATACTTAAGTGAAAGGGGATGGCACTAGTTTAAATGGGTAATAGTGTGTTTGTTTAACTCTTAAGTAACCTGACAAGTGTCCTACTAACTGTTCGGTGACCCAGGAGTACAACACTGCCCTGCTTAGTTTCCCCTTTCCAGCCCTGTTACTATACGTTTTACTAAGGGTTTCAAGCAGGTTTGGAGAACTGAACCTTGATTTTGAGGTGACAAAGTCACCTGAGAAACAAATGATTTTTAGCTACTGAAACCAGGTTCCAGTTAGATGGACTGGTTTCATTTAAGGATTATGAATACACCATAAAAAATGGAATTGGGAGTAGTGAATTATTTTCATCTTTAACAGTAGTTTGTTTGGCCAGATCTTAAATGTGGCGAGGGCCACAGCATGCCTCACTACCTAAATTTTAAATGTAAATGACAATTTATCCACGGATGCAAATGCCTTGGGTGCAATGTGGAAAAAAAACCTTTGACATTGTCAAATAACAAAATGACTAACCACAGAACCGAATACATTAAGAACTATTACTCTGCTGGACACAGCAACTGATTTTAAATATTAATTTTATATATCCTATTAGTTTAAGTAAGAGAAACATGAGAAAGATACCGGGTGTGACATTTTAATTAAATTTATTTATGAGTGTAACTTATTTTTTTGGAAGATGATGTCATTTATTTGGCTACTTCAACCATTATGAAGAAAAAAACCTTAATTGAGCCTAAATTAATGAAATAATTTCATGCATCTCTATTTCCACAGAAAACACAACTGAGGCCCAGGCTGAATCTTCCCCACCAGTGGAAGCACCTGGTAAGTAGGATAATACGATGAAAGACAGACCTAAAAAGTTCATCTTCTCCTGAGGATAAATGTCTTGTCTGATTTCCCTTACCACTCTTTTTCAGCCTCTGGTGGAGAGGGTTAAGTGTGCATCATTTGGCACAGTTACTACAGAATCCAGACTCAACCACCTATTTTCAATAAAATTAAGATTTCATATGCATAGTTTAAACATACAGTGGAACATTAGCTTATTTATTATATAGATATTGCTTGTTCGTTGCCAAGACATAGACCAACTGGTCATCAGAAACTCTGTGCCTGTCTTTATATACAAAGATTACAAACATCCCACTCCAGTTATAGTTTAGTGAATTATAATAGCTGACTTTAGCTAGAGAGTTCCTTCAATATTTAATATTGGTGCCTATTTTAGTGGCTTAACCCCTCTATAAAAAAATGCAAAAAGCCAAAGAGACTTTGAAAAATTGTGGAAGGCTATTTATATTATTATGTAATATTTGATCAAACTGAAATAAAATGTTACATGCATTGAAAATGACAATGGATATAATATTTGAAAAACAGGCTTTTTGGTTTTATTTATTGTATGCTTATATTTTCTTGCAACAAACATGACAGATTAAACTCAACAAATGGAAGTAATGTTTTTGTGTTGTGATTTGATTTTAATGTGAAAATGACGAGTTTAAAAATAAAGTTGAACTGAACTTGGCTTTGAATCGTTGCTATTACAGAACATGTAATGGTGAAAGATTATATATAATATTAGCAAAATGGGCAACAAGTGAATTCCCTGTTATCAGTTTAATGGGAGGATAAAAGTCTTGATTGATTTTGTAATCTGGCATATGGTTTGTTTCCTATAACTGTATTTATGACTTGTGATGCATGCTGGGTTCATGTAGTCAGGAGGCATCCGTGATGGGCCCCAACACAGCGATCGCTTCAATCTCAACAAGTCCCCCCTGTATAAGACAAAGTGAAGTTAAAAAGAGGTATAAACACAATGCAGAATTAAAGGGTTTCCCTCGCTTTTTAACTAAAGTTGATCACTTTCAGTAAAGTAACAGCACATCTCTCCCCAAGAAGTCCCATAATTTGAGGTATACTTCATCTCCATATCTCAAACAGTGTGAGATGGATTGTGTCCCAAGTTTAATACTTGCACCACTGTTCAAACGTTTTGCTCAGTAAGACTTTTAAATGTTTGGAAAGAAGTCTCTTATATTCACTAAGGATGCATTTATTTGATTAAAAACAGTAATAATGCGAGACATTTTCACAATATAAAATGTTTCTATTTTAATTATCTTATAATTCCTGTAATGAGTTAAATGTTCAGCATATTACTCCAGTCTTCAGTGTCACATGATTATTCTAATAGGCTGATTTACCTTAGCAAACAGCACTAACTAGTCCGTGTTTAATACTCACTCTGGGCAGGGCAGCTACTTGATAGGCAGCTCTAGCTGGGAAATTGCTCTTGAAAACTTGAGAAGAAAAAAACAGAAATTAAGACTTTGGGAATATCGGTGTTCTTTACTGATGACAAAGATAAATCAAACTGCCAGTAAAGTTGAGTTTTATAAGATATAATCTTCATTTGGTGTAGTTACTTCTATTCACTGCTGGTCATATGCTCTGCATACAACGATGTATGTGACAAATACAAATCTTGAATCTTAACTACTGTAGTGATAATTAACTACCTGTGATAATGAAAAGCAGCCTCTTATGTCTGTGTTTATATGCATCATTAATTGCATCATAAGTTTTAAAGAGAGAATGACATGAATTCAGCTCAGAGTATTTGTTGACGCTGCAGGTTTGCATGTCTCATCACGGAAAGTTCTGTGTGGCAGGAGGCAGTGATGATGGGTTGTCCTCGTAAAGAGGAGGCTTTAGTTTCACAGAACTGCACTGTATCCCTTTACACGCAGACAGGATAGGATTACCCATCAGCTTTGTGTTTAAGAGGAAATACCCAGGGATGCACAGAGGAACATTTGAATAATCAATAAAGCATTAGCACTGAAGTGCAGGATGGGTAGTAAAGTTATTTTAGGGAAGGTATATACAGGGAACACAAATGTCATGATTGTTTTTAATTCCACAACGAAGGACACCAATGTCATTCCCAATTATGAGGTTTTCTACATTAGCAAGACTACTGAAACTGTAAGGCAAATCTGTGTTTGTATGTGTATATGACACTCTGTGATGAATTATATAATGCAAAGCTTAATGGCAGTTGTTTTAGCACAACGTTTACACAACTGCAAGTTAATAGGTCAACTCATACATTTAATCTCATCAATATTGATTCATGCTGGTTTAAATCATGTAATCCGCTGGGCATAAAGTGCATTGCATATAATAGAAATTACATGCAAAAACATTACACTAATCTAGTGCCAGAAATACTTTCCACATTGACCTCTGGTCAAATCAATGAACTTGACACCTCCTCCTCTTTCAGTCTATTGGTTAAAACATCAACACCCCCATTGTAACCACTTTCAATGAGACTTAGGTCTCTGCAGTGCAAAAGTGGGCATTTATGACCTTGTGGGTGTTTTCAAACTGCTGGGTATTTCTAAATCATGCAATCAAAATGATCCCCCTTACCTAACCCCACCCCTAAACCTACTATCACTATGACGTCAGCCAATCAGGTATCATGGTCTAAAAACACCCTGATCGAGTAACTCCTATTACTCTCCTATAGAGACCTATACTTGCTTTCAATAGCATTTTATGCTAAATATATAAATTAAAACATACATTAATTAAATAAATAAAAATTTAAAAAAAAAAAAAAGCTCTCACATCTGTAAATGTTTTTTTTTGGAGAAACCTTTTTATATTTTTATAAAGGGGGTTGAAGCCCCATGTTAAAAATGATAAAACGGTTGTATTATGGAGCATTACAGAAATCTGATCATAATGCATGCATAAAATTGCTATTTTACAGTTTACAACAGTTTTGAATCTAAACGCTATTGCTAATGCTTGAAGACGCTTACCTGTATATGCCTTGTCTAATAGGGGCTTTAGGTGTATATGGGATTTTTCTCTGAATAAAAGCCATCTCATCCAAACAGTTTATGAAATGTAAGTCGCACCAAATCTCTGCAAAGTTGCTGAGTGCGCTTTGTAAAGACACGCCCCGAGCAAACATTACATTGCAGCCTATGTCAGCTCTTTTGTTGCTCAATGCATAGCTGGTGGTGGTCTGCTGAGGAAGGTAAAGATGCTGGTTTGACAGGACAGGACAGGACAGCAGACTCTCTCTCACCTGTAGGGCCCGATGGCGGCTGGAGCAGCTGCAGTGTGAAGGATCTTCCTAATAACAGCAGACATCTCTGAACATTGAGATCCCGACGACAACCGCCGTGAAGCACAACCGTCAGTAAACTTCAGCTCGAGTTAATGAATTTGAAGAGTAAACCAGGTTTGTTGGGACTCACTTCCAGAAGGCGTCAGCGATTCCTACCATAACGACCCACATATAGAGACATTACACGTGTATTTACTATCATTCAATACCATGTCGCACAGTATGGAACTATATTTAGAAGAAAGTTAAAGGAAATGAATTGTCGACAGAACATCTATGGTTAAACAATATAGTACAGGTCTTTATGCATAACTATAGTAGTTGTCACATGACAGAATAAATCAGAGCTGTGTAATAGAGTGATTACGGTAATTCATGTAACCAGTCAAGAAGGTCAGTATCTTCATCTTCAGTTTTCTTAAGGTCGAAGGCCTAAAAATAATTGTATGAATAGTAGCTTAATTACTGTAGTTTTTATAAGTGGTAAATGTTAAAATCACATTCCAACCAAAAGTATTATGTTTTTGTAACTTCAGACTAAAAAAAGTTTAATTATGAAAAAGTTTGTTTTTTGCTCTCAAAAAGAAACATTTCTATAAAAAAAAAAAAAACAGATTTTTTTTTATTTTTTTTACAAATTCTAGGACTGGAATTCATCATTAAAATTTTTCCTTTGTTTGGTTTGTCTGTGTATTTAATAGTGTTTTCTGTATATTTACTAATATTAAATAAGTCCACATGGGGTTTAAGGAGACAAGTAACAGACCTTTATTCAATAACTCTATGCAGAGTGCAAAAATAACATACACTGTGAATAACACAATAAATTAGAGTGTTCAGTAAAAATGTGCCTATGTGAATGACAGAGTCTGAAATAAAATGATATAATTCACAACTGCAGGAAATTTAAGGCATTGGTAACATCCCTAACTATTTAATGAATAAGCTTTTGTAAATAAAAGAAAGAAAAATCATTAGCAGACTATACTTCAAATGAATTCAGATTTGTAGACATCATCAGTCCGCAATCAGGGCATAAACATTGTGAGAGTCATTTTAATGTCTATTTAAAACAACTCATCCTTTTCTGAAAAGATTCATCAACTGGTTTAGGTCATTTACATTACTGGCATTGTTACATTACTATATCCTTGAGTTGCTGTATTGCTTTTGGTAGGTATGAAGACTCAATAGGCCTAGTAATGACGGTACCATTACCATAATGAGAAACACAAAATCACTGCATTGAAATGAATCAATCTTTGAAAAAGACCAGAAGAAAGAGAGAGAGCGTTCAAAACCAAGCAACCCCTGAGATAAAGTGAGAACTTTAAAATGGGGCACAGGAAAAGTAGTTCTCACTTCCTCACAAATACTTGCCACAAGTTATCAAAAAGCCAGTGGCAGCGAAGAGAACATAAGACGTCACACGCAAACATTCAGAAACCGAGAAAGTGACATTCAGCATAAATAAGCCATGCATATTTACAAAACTGTGGACCGATGTTTCAAACCTCACTTTGTTCCAACAAGGAATTTTGATGGGATGGAAAGCAAAGCTGCAGGAACGGTCCTGTTTCTTTCATAATTAATACCAGTAATGATGACTGTGGCATCTCTACTCTAAAATGGTCCCACATTAACAGAATACTAACCCATAGCTTGGTGATGCAAACTTCAAAAAGAGGGTTATCAAGCTCTCGAAGGCATTCTCGACTTTTGATTGTCTTTGGTTTAGTAATCCATTCACACTAAAAATGACTTTGCAGCAGCCCAACCAGCATTTCTTAAGAGTTCAGCCACAAAACTTCACATTTTCACAGTAATTTTCACCTTGGATTAATTTACATTGTATGAACCATGGATGTAGAGATGGCTTGAAAGTTAAAGAAGAAAAGCATAAACTTCATAACAATAGAGAGAGAGTAAGACTGATTAAGAGTGTGAATAATTTGTTCCGTTTAAAGTGAATTCCTAATATTGTGACTTTTGAATTCGAATAAACTAACAAATCGCGATTTTATGTTTAATACATCCACTGGGACAAACAGCGGGGGTCTAGAATAAGACGCATCAGTACAAAGATTGAACAAAGATCTGGCCAGCCAGCTTTGAAGCTTCAGTATCTGTGAAGTCGGTTAGAAGTTCTGCTGCCGGCGTTTCTTCGCATCCATGGCGTCAAGGATGGGTTGCCTCTTGGCTGTGTAGCGCTGCCGCAGTTCTTCAATCTCTCGCTCCATCATGGGGTCCAGAGCAGTAAGGCGCATCTGGAGCTCCTCATAATCAAGGTTTTTCAGCTTCACAGACAGAAACACACAGTGATTAATTTGATTCGACTTTATGCACAAACAAGATCATCATCAGAGCACTTACAAAATCAAAATCTCCATCTTGTGGCACTTTCCAATTATCAGGGAAAGCAGTCTTGGAAATTAAACACGGGTCCTGCTGGTTGTGATTGTAACCTTCTTGTGCTTTATTTGAGTCTTGTTTGTCGAAGTAGTCCATGAAGGATGGACGCTGAATTTGCTGAGATGTAGGATTTCCTGTTTCAAGGAAAAAACAAAACAAAAGCTTAAACGTTTCTCAAATCAGCACAATAGTGTTAACGTAAAGAAAAAGACATAAATACTTACTCCTCATCGAGCCGAGATCTACCTCATCATCCTCATCTTCATCATCACTGTTAATGACCATGGTGCCCAGGTCAGACTCCAGCATGGTGCCGCTGTGCTCGATCATGGTCTGAGCACCATCGCTCATGGTGCCTGTGGCTCGCATGGTGCCAGCGCTCTCTGAACCAGACTTCACCATGGTGTGGGAATCCACTTCCCCTTCCTCATCCTGCACAATGCAGTCACATACGACATCAGCTGACGTAACCTGAAGAACTAATATACAACGTTGGTAAATCATCTCACAGAGTTCTCGTCATCCTCCTCCAGCTCTCTCTGCTGCTCCTGTTGTCTCTTGACCTTCATCTCCATGGCCTCTGTGATCAGGTCACGCAAGATGCTCACCGGCTTTGCACTGGTTATAAATGGATGCTGCCGAAAAGCCCCAAAATAAAACAGGGAATGAATGAATAGCAGTATGAATCATAAACAGGCACTAGTAAATAGCAATATCTTTGGCTCTTCCTATACCTGCAGCAGTTGAGTGGCCGTCGCTCTCTGCTCTGGGTTCTTAACCAGACATTTCTTCACAAAATCTGTGAAGTCATCACTCCACAGCTCTGGCTTGCGGAAAGTGGGTGGAGGGTTTGTGGGGATCATAAAAATAGCCTGATGACACAAAAAGACAAGACGCCATCACCAATCAGTTTCTTTTGTTGTAATTTCACATCAAGGACTTCTCACAACGAGCATGTTCCACTCACTCTCATTGGATGAATGTCTGCATAAGGCGGCTTTCCTTCAGCCATTTCTATGGATGAGATGCCGAGAGACCAAATATCTGCCACGCAGTTGTAGCCGATCTCCTGGATTACTTCAGGGGCCATCCAGAAGGGTGTTCCTATAACCGTGTTCCTCTTCGCCATTGTGTCCTTTTGTGGTCATTATAAATAAACACGATTAGTTCATGAAACATGATAAATACGACCAGTTTGGATACACTTGACCGAAATTCATATTAGATGATCACGGATGAGAAAAAAAAATTCATTTGGATACTTAGAATTTTAATGTCAATTATGTTTTGTTTTATAAAACTAAATTGTCATTTTTAATGAATGACTTGGGCTCAATAATAAAGAAAAAAGCCTTCTTTTTTTTCTGAAAAAGCTAAAAATACAAAATGTATTTGTTTAAACCAACATGATTTTCACATGTCCACACTATGGAATTACACTTCTTAAAAAAAAAAAAGTCAAACAAGCAAAATGCCCAAGTTTTATATGACCTTTTCTATTATTTAAAATATGTTAAGAAAAATGTTTAGTAATGTTCAAACCTTTAACTTGTAGTTTATGCAAGTTCTACATTAAACCAAGATGGTTTCAATACGCACAGTAAGTTGTCCAGCCACTCCGAAATCAGCTAGTTTAGCATGGCCCTCTGTGTTGAGCAGAATATTCCCTGCTTTGATGTCTCTGTGGATTTTCCTCATGAAATGGAGATACTCCAGACCTTTCAAGGTGGATTTGAGGACTGTGGCGATCTCATCTTCAGTGAGCTTGTCAAGAGAGAGAGAGAGAATAAAAGTGTTATTTACCATGCAATGAAGTTCTGTAGCGTATTCACAGTTGTATTTTATTTACCGTTTTGTTACGCAGTCTGATAATATCAGAAACCGATCCAGCGCCACAGTACTCCATCACAATCCACAGATCTGTGTTCTTGAAATAGCTGCCATAGTACTTCACCACATAAGGACTGTTAAAATACAAGAAAACAGTGCCTGCAGCATTGGGAACGTTTCCAGTAATGAGAGTTTAGTAACACGTTACTTTTTATTCATCAAAAGACTGTTTTACCTGTCACATTGCTGCATTATAGAGATCTCTTTGATGATCTCCTGCAGGTCTGATTCGACAGGAACCTGTTTAATGGCCACAACCTGGCCTGATTCCTTGTGAATGGCTTTAAAAACACTGCCATATGACCTGAAGTAAAAAAAATATTTTAAAAAATCATTAATTATATGCCATTTTTATACACAACTTATGCACACAACATCACTTTAGAAGTATAATGTTAATACACACCCTTCTCCAAGCTTTTCAAGGACATCAAACACTTCCTCTGGCTGCTTGGTGAGACTGTCTTCACTGAGTTTCTTCAGTTTACTGTCATTAATAAACACAATCGTAGTTTATTTAATGCATAAAACGTCACGAGTCCAGACACCTATAAACATAACAACAACTGGTCTTGTAGATTTAGTTAATTACGAACATTAAGATATTAACTCAATAATCTATTCTAGTTCGTTAAATGATCTGCCGTTTCAGTTTGGTTAGTAAAATGAGGCCTGTAAATATTAGCTTGACTGATAGCTGGTTAGCCAAGCTCATCTTTCCACTTACTTTTTGGGCACCGAATGCTCCATTCTTGTGATTCTAATGATCAGGTAATTTTCGATTAATTTCCTACACACTTTGTTTACTCGAAACTTAAGAAATAAAGCAATAACGCATGATTTGTTTGGACTTTCAGGAAGCACTATCTGTCTTTCCGTGCCGCCGCTAACAGCTACGCGAAGCGAGCTGACGTGTGGGATTTTCCGTCATAAACTGCACTTCAAAATAAAAGTCCTATGAGCGTCATCGTTAAATGGGTCAAAATAAGTTGCTACAAAGAACATTATGTTGTGTATTTGGTGTAATGCAATGTGATTATGCGGTTTAAGGTTAAAAAAAAAAACATTAGTTTCCACATAATGTACATTATTGTTGCCCGCCTATCCAGTGCGTTGTGATTGGCTGAATACCTCAAGTGTGTGACAGAAATATTATGCCCCTTAGGATAAATGTACTTACAGCCTGATACAAAAAGTGGTTTATGTTTATGTAGCTAATTTTGCCCTTCATGACAACTGTGAGCGAATTTTTTTTTATAACTCATCCATTTAGTTGATGAATTGCAGTTTTAGTCACTTCTGTGTTGGTTCACAAGAGAGATCGGAAGGTTGCCGCTCGGTGTAGATGCATTGTAGGCTACTCTGCAGGTTCAGGAAACGGTCCTCCATAAGATGCGCTCCACACATCTGAATATTAGTAACAAAGTAGTTTTGCTTTCAAACACACAGTGTGTGTTTGACACACAGTGTCTCCACAACATGGCTGCTGGGGCAACAACAATACTACAGTCCTGGCCAAAATTTTTGAGAATTACATAAATATTGGAAATGGGAAAAGTAGCTGTTTAGTTTTTATAATAGCAATTTGCATATACTCCAGAATATTATGAAGAGTGATCAGATGAATTGCATAGTCCTTCTTTGCCATGAAAATTAACTTAATCTCAAAAAAACCTTTCCACTGCATTTCATTGCTGTCATTAAAGGACCTGCTGAGATCATTTCAGTAATCATCTTGTTAACTCAGGTGAGAATGTTGACGAGCACAAGGCTGGAGATCAATGACTGCGTTTACATGCAGCCAATAACCCGTTCAAAACCGGGATATTAGCAATAACCCGGTCGCGCACGGCCATGTAAACACCGGCAAAAACCCGGATATGCTCATATCCCGGTTTTTAAAAACCGGGATATTATACCTGGGGTACCCCTTTTCTAACCCGAATATTTGGTCTTGTAAACGCATTTCGGCATATCCCCATCAAAATGTGTGTTCTGCACATGTTCCATTCGCAAGGAATCTTGGTCTTTTGAGTAGAGACGGCGCATAAAAAACCCCCGCGTGCAGTATAGAGGCACAGTAGTGTCAAGTGCTGCTGGTGGATCAGTACCAGCGCCAAAGCGCAAACAAAGACTATCGCTATCTGCCCCAAACTATTCATTATCCGCCTGCTGCTGCTGTTGTTGTTGTTGTCTTTGGATACAGGAAGAAGAATCGGAAATGACGCATATTGCATCTTGTTGTCCGTACGTCCAGACGCTAACCGTACATCGCCGTTTACATCGGGATTGGCGACTGATTACACATTCCATGCATACAGGAGTAACTCTCTCTGCTCACGCATGTAAACGGGTTATCCCGAATGTTTCAGAAACCCAAATAGTGACCTTAACCCGACCATAACCCGAATTTTAACAGCATGTAAACGTATTCATTATGTCAGGCTGATTGGGTTAGAATGGCAGACTTGACATGTTAAAAGGAGGGTGATGCTTGAAATCATTGTTCTTCTATTGTTAACCATGGTGACCTGCAAAGAAACGCATGCAGCCATCATTGCGTTGCATAAAAATGGCTTCAAAGGCAAGGATATTGTGGCTACTAAGATTGCACCTAAATCAACAATTTATAGGATCATCAAGAACTTCAAGGAAAGAGGTTCAATTCTTGTAAAGAAGGCTTCAGGGCATCCAAGAAAGTCCAGCAAGCGCCAGGATCATCTCCTAAAGAGGATTCAGCTGCGGGATCGGAGTGCCACCAGTGCAGAGCTTGCTCAGGAATGGCAGCAGGCAGGTGTGAGCGCATCTGCACGCACAGTGAGCCAAGACTTTTGGAAGATGGCCTGGTGTCAAGAAGGGCAGCAAAGAAGCCACTTCTCTCCAAAAAAAAACATCAGGGACAGATTGATCTTCTGCAGAAAGCATACTGAATGGGCCGCTGAGGACTGGGGCAAAGTCATATTCTCCGATGAAGCCCCTTTCCGATTGTTTGGGGCTTCTGGAAAAAGGCTTGTCCGGAGAAGAAAAGGTGAATGCTACCATCAGTCCTGTGTCATGCCAACAGTAAAGCATCCTGACACCATTCATGTGTGGGGTTGCTCCTCATCCAAGGGAGCGGGCTCACTCACAATTCTGCCCAAAAACACAGCCATGAATAAAGAATGGTACCAAACCACCCTCCAACAGCAACTTCTTCCAACAATCCAACAAAAGTTTGGTGAAGAACAATGCATTTTCCAGCACGATGGAGCACCGTGCCATAAGGCAAAAGTGAAGTGGAAATTTGAAATTTTGGGTCCATGGCCTTGAAACTCCCCAGATCTTAATCCCATTGAGAACTTGTGGTCAATCCTCAAGAGGCGGTTGGACAAACAAAAACCCACTAATTCTGACAAACTCCAAGAAGTGATTATGAAAGAATGGGTTGCTATCAGTCAGGATTTGGCCCAGAAGTTGATTGAGAGCATGCCCAGTCGAATTGCAGAAGTCCTGAAAAGAAGGGCCAACACTGCAAAAACTGACTCTTTGCATAATTGTTATGTAATTGTCGATAAAAGCCTTTGAAATGTATGAAGTGCTTGTAATTATATTTCAGTACATCACAGAAACAACTGAAACAAAGATCTAAAAGCAGTTTAGCAGCAAACTTTTTGAAAACTAATATTTATGTAATTCTCAAAACTTTTGGCCACGACTGTACAGCAAGAATAAAAGTTATTCTTCTTTCTTTGTGTGAACATTTGGGGGGTGTTATGTGGGGGCATGTTTAAACGAGGCGTTTTAGGAGGGTGTGGACAAGTCTTGACTTTTATAAAGAATATATCTTTCGGTTTGAGACTTTAGTCTTTGCAACATTAGGGATTTTATCTATGCACGAACACTAGCTTGTAACACTCCAAAGAGAAAGGGAAATTTGAAATTGCAGAGGCAGAGGCTCAGTGAGGTTGCAATAATGGTGACTCTCATTTACAGTGTTGCAGCAAAAAATAAATTATACATTAATACCATGCATCAATTCAATGGCCAGTTTGACAGTTTCAGTAGATTTAATTTAGTTTCATATTTATGGACAGCTATTTAATGTTGTTAAAATGTTCATCAGAGAGATCAAACACAAGTCTCCTCTGCACTTGTTCCTATGGGGTGAAATGAGGCTGATGTATGCAGTTTCAAACATATACCCTAATGGTGTTCAGTTTGTACACTTGGTTAGTTTCTGACTGTTTATGATTGGCTGAGCAGTGTTTCAGAATACAACAATGGGCCCTTTCTCTATTTATCACTCCACTTGTTCATAAACCAGCAGTAACTTATATAGAGAACCAGGAGCAAAGTTTACCTAGAGTTGGTTTGTGCACCAAATTGGGAAATGGAAAGCCCAGAGTGACTCTGTAGATGAATGGGAAGTGGAAATACACAAAAATAACTGGCCAAAACTTATGCTACCAGTATTGTTTATAGTAAGCAATATCACATTCACACTCTGCAATGCTGAATATCTAGATGTCATTCTATTATTGTGGAATACTTGAATGAGAATATAATTCCTCCTTCACCCAGAAGAGGGCAGCCAACCACTGGACATTGTGGACAGTTTGTCACTCTGGGCCCCAGGGATGTTGTCAGGATGCCAACTAAACATCCAATCCCTGGCAAGGTTGTACATGGGGTCAAAGTGCTGCCTAGCAACTGATTATTGGGTTATGGGTTGTTTTGTCCCATTACAATGGCATTAAGGGTCTATCTATCAGATCTATCTATCTGTCTGTCTGTCTATCTGTTCGTCCATCTGTCTGTGTGTCAGTGGGGAAGATCTAGCTGTCTGTCAGGGAAGCCCATTATTCATTGGCTGGAAAATGCTGATCCAATCAGAATATTATATTTTGAGAGAGGGAGAGAGAGCACATGCAGATAGATTAGAGCAAATAGAGTGAAAGCGAGGAGGGTGGCTTGTGCTTGAGTGAGGGATGAGTGGGGAGGGAGGAAAAGAGAGAAGGGGTAGATATTAACACATACCACGTCACAGCAGCAGATAGCAGGCAGAACGTCAGAGCAGAGAGGATATTGACGCATAGAACCAAAGCCAACACTATCATTAGACACTGAATCAGGAGTATAGCATCGGATAAAGTTCTACCTGAAGCTGGAGACATACACTGTGTGTGGAAGAGAGGCTGTGCATGTGAACAGAGAGAACATCCCTGGATAAGTGTGTTGTTAATGAGAAGAGTTGGGGAGAATGAGTCTTGACCCTGTTCAGGTGATGAAGGTGCAAGACCCTATGCCCAGCACCTGCCCATCAGCCTCAAACGGTGATAGCCAAGCATCCTGGGACGACAGCAAGGATATCCATGAAAATGAAGATTCTACAAAGAAGCCCAAATCAGTAAGTGTCCCATATGTGAATTCACATTCAGTTTTTTCATTATATTTGCATAGACAACTCTAACATTCATTGTGATTTGAATTTTCCTAACATTCTGTCCTTTTTCTGGTGAGGTCACACTTTTGTGGGCTATTTAGTGCATGGAATGTTTAGGTACAATAGTGCACATCTTTCAGTGCCTTTTTACCAGCTGCATTTCCAGTAACTTTCCCTTCATGCTGATCTGTAGCTTGTCAGAACAGCATAATTACATGAAATATAATTACAAGAGGAGCATAGTCTTTTATGTCTTGATACCTGGTTGTGGTGTCAGTGTTTGTTAAACAGAAACAGAGCAGATTTCATGGGAAAGGAGGGGGGTGATGACACTATTAGGTAACAGTACTAATATGTAAGGAGATAATGCCATCGTAGGTACAGCAGATGCAGCTCATTTTAAGTCTTCCACTGCTTATTTAGACTGCTAACACCATCGTAAAGATATTGAAATGCCATATGTCATACGTTGTGCATGGCGAATAAAATAGTGACACTGCTGTCAAGGGCAGAGCTTTATAATATGAGATTTTGTCTGGCCTAGTGCATTTGTTTTGTAACTTAGAGAATAGAGACATAAAAACAGCTCAGTGTGTGCAACAGGCAGCTGGTCAACACCATGTGGATAATTTCCCTCTCTGCCATAGCCTTTAGCTCTATACTTACTCTAAGCGTCACTGGCCTTTTCTAAATCTATTAATAACCTGCAATGCCATTCTCCTCTTTGTTATCATCTTGTATTCTCCCATTTCCAACACTTGCACTGCTTGCCCCAGACTGACCCAGAAGTGATTCATGGTTCCTGTTCCCTGCACTGTGGGTATAGAAAGTTACCACCCCAAAGTCTGCCACTTTGACCTGTATGAATGAACCCACATTAGCCAAGTAATGGAAATTATATTAAAATATATTATTTGAATGAGTGACTGTTTTTGTTCTTGTACAGATTTATTAAAATCTTACATTACAGTCGTACAGTACATACACTAAAGTCTTGATTAGTGTTAATTTCGTCACCTATTTTTAATTTAGTCTTAGTCTTAGTCTTGTGCCAAATGTCCTTGTTAGTTTTAGTCATATTTAGTCATTCACATATCTTTTTTTGTCAGTCAAGTTTTAGTCGACTAAAAGTCTCGTCATTTTAGTCTAGTTTTAGTCAAAAGAAAACTCAAGGTATCTTAGTCGACTAAAAGTCTTTTAATTTTAGTCTAGTTTTAGTCCAAAATTTTTAGTGTTTTTTTTTAAATAACACATTATTACTGATAAACATTTCAGTAAAAAAAGTGTTTCACATATCTCAAACATTGGTTAAATGTCATAATTACCTGACAAAATACACTTGTTGAATGATTTTTGTTGGACGCAAATGTTAAATGTGTCTGGTTTTCAAATTCTGATTTAGGAGACACATTCACAAATGATTAACCTGATCACAATTTTTTACTTTATTGATACTGCTTTTAATCGTAATGCAAAGACCGGTCATCGGGACATAAGCTGTCATATACAATAAAAGAGCCTGCGCAGCAACAGGGAATATGATTTAACACAAAAAGCCTGCCTAGACGGTGGACTTGCGCTCAGGAATTTTTTTTAATTTTGTATTTTTTGAGCGGCGTGTGGACAAATTCTTTTTATTCTTTTTTCTCTTCCTTCGACATAGCATGTCGTCGGCGCTCGTCACTCTTGTTCGCTTCAGGTGTTGTGTGTTCAGCAGTTTGGTGTTGCAGCCACAGGCTGGCAGCAACAGGAGTATGAGACCTGTAACTTGAGCAACAGCGTGAAGCCGCAAACTCGTTCTGAATTTTTAAAGGCGTAACAGTTGATGAAAAAGCAGAGACGATTGTAGACGAAAATGAAGAGAGATTTTATCTTAGTTTTTATTTTATGCAAAACATTTTCGTCTCGTCTTTTTTCGTCAACAATAATGCATGTTAATTTAGTCTTAGTCAGCGTTTTTGGACAGTGGTGCAGTCTTGTCATCGTCTCATCTTAGTCATGAAAAAAAAGGTTGTTGACGAACATATTTCGTCTCGTCTCGTCTGACGAAATGAACACTAGTCTTGATTACAAAAAAAGTCTCAGGTTTTACGTATGTAACCATGGTTCCTCGAGGGAACGAGGCGCTATGTTGAACGCTATGGGGAACGCCCTCTGTGTGACCATACTCTGAATCACATGCGTAATCAGCCCAAAGGAAGGCATGATGTCATAGGCGGGTCACTTCATCGACCAGGAAGCCTAAAAGCACATGCGGCAGTGCCGGCATTAAACTCAAGGAATGAAGCAAGAGCTGGCAGGGGTGCCAGGAGTATGGCTTCGAGATGCAGCATCTCGTTCCCTCGAGGAACCATGGTTAAATACGAAACCTGAGTCATTCCTCTTCAGGAACTTGCAACTTCAGGAGCTGCATTGAATGCTATGGGGAACAAGGTGCCCACGCCACCAGACTTCCACATCCGTGCCTAGTGTTTATCCAAAGAGTACAGCTAAGGCAAGAGAACAGAAGAGCCCAGAGTGGTTTGCATGTCAAGGCCATAGAACCTCACAAAGGTGAATGGGGTGGACTATCCCACAGCGTTGCAGATGTCCTGCATGGATACACCTGCTAAGAAGGCCTTGGAGGCCACCATACTCTGTGTGGAGTGACTCCCATTGATGTCTCCTAAATCGCAAAGAGCTCCACCTGATCCTGGCCAAAATCTCTCCATATCTGCTTCACCACCTCGGGGTGAAGCAACCATTCCCTGGGCCTCAGCCCCTGTCTCGACAGGATGTCTGCTCCCATATTGAGATATCCAGGAATGTATACTGCTCTGAGTGAGAGGAGTTTGTCCTGGGACCTCACAAGGATCTGGTGTGCCAGCTTGTACAAGGGTGGTGAACGCAGACCTCCCTGGTGTTTGATGTAAGAGACCACTGATATGTTGTCGGTGCACAACAACATATGGTGACCTCTCAGGTCTGGGAGGAAGTGTTATAATGCTCGATACACAGCCAGCATCTCCAGACAATTGATTTGCCATGTCAGATGGCGACCACTCCACAGACTGGGTGGCCACTCATGACCACACCCCAGCCGGTGAGGGATGCATCCGTCGCTAGCATTATACCAGCCAGCACCAACCCTGATTCAAGAACCATGTTTTCTTCCGCATGTCTAAGGCACGCATGCATCGCCACGTGACCTTGATAGTTCGAAGTGGATTCCCCCTTTGGGGAAAACCCCTTGGTCTTGAGCCACTACTGTAGGGGCCTCATGTACAGCAGGCCAAGAGGTATCACATTGGATGCAGCTGCCATGAGACCCAGCAATCTCTGAAAGTGCTTGACAGTGAGTGACTTCCTGGGGCCTTCTCTGACTCTCTTGACTGATGTGAGGATCGACTCGATATGAGCAGGGTACAGACGTGTCTGCATTGTGGTCAAATCCCACACCATGCCTAGATAATTGGTCCATTGTAATGGAGAAAGTACACTTTTCTTGGCGTTCAGTCTCAAACACAGCTCCCACATGTCAAACTGCCATCTACTCTGATTGAGCTAAAATCAACCAATCGTCGATATATTTTAGTATGGGGTGTCCTGCAGTCGCAGTGGAGCCAGAGCAGCATCTACACACTTCTTAAACGTGCGGGTAAGAGTGTAAGACGGAATGGAAGTACTCGATAGTACTGTCAATCCTCATCCTTCCATCTCCTTTTCTCTTGTCTGTCTGTCCTTACCGCCAGGTACCCGCGGCCACCGTAGGCGGTTCCCCTGGGGGGGGGGGGGGGGGGGGGAGTAGAGCACAGTGGGATGGGGCTGAGAGCCGTGAGAACGGAGCTAGGCCGGTGGGGTGATTTGGAAATGAGTGACACCTGCGCCACTCACCTCGAGTCCCACAGAGAAGATCGGAAGCATACAAAAGAGGAGCTACGACAGTGAAGGATGAGAGAGGACCAGGCCTGGGCTTTATTTTGTGTTTTGGTTTTTGTTTGTGCGCAGTAGTCGCCCGTGAGGGGCTGTCCCGCTGTGTTGTGTTTATTTGGTTATTAAAGTTTTATTTAAATGTCTGCCGGATCCCGCCTACTTCTTCCCGTGATTAGGAAGTTTTTATATTGTTACAGTCCGTAAGAGTGATTTTGAACCTCTTTGGGATGGCACCACAAGGCGTCCTTCCCTTGCAGAAAGCAAGCTTCTGGTGGGCACTTAAGTTTCAACAAGTGAGTTTAGGTATATTGGTGCTGTGCCAGTGGTCGTCTTGTATGCAAGCATCAGTACCTTGAATTTGATGCGAGCGGCTACTGCTAGCCAGTGTAAACTGATGAGGAGAGGAGTAACATGAGCTTTTTTTGGCTCATTGAATACAACCCTCACTGCTGCATTCTGGATCAGTTGTAGAGGCTTGACAGTACATGCAGGAAGGCCAGCCAGTAGAGCATTACAATAGTCCAATCTTGAGAGAAAAAGATCTTGGACAAGAAGTTGGGTGGCTTGCTCTGACAGGAAGGGTTTAATCTTCCTAATGCTGTATAAGGCAAATCTGCAGGACTGGGTCATTTTAGCAATATGGTCTATGAAGCTTAACTGATGATCCATCATGGTTGATGAACCCAGCTGTATAGAGTAGTTCTGATGAAACGATGGGTTACCTGGAACCACCAGCAGTTCTGTCTTAGTAAGGTTGAGCTTAAGGTGATGCATTCATCCAGCTAGAAATGTCACTCAGACAGGCTGCAATGCGAGCAGCTACCTCAGAAACGTCCTGTGTTGGGGAAAGGATGGAGATATGGAAGTACGTGTCTTTAAGATCTATCGTGACAAACCAGTTCTCGGACCTGATTTGAGATAAAACTTGCTTGATGGTGAGCATCTTACTCCAACTGACGCAGATCTATGATCGGACGCAACCCTCCATCGTTCTTTGGAACTATGAAATACTGGCTGTAAAACCTGGATTCCCTCTCTTGAGGAGGGACCACCTCAATGGCCTCCTTCCTCAGTAGGGTATTCACTTCTTGTTCCATAACCAGAGCCTGCTCGGGTCTGACCACAGTCGGAATAACCTTCTTGAATCTCGGCGGTGGAGAGCAGAACTGAATGCTATAGCCTTTTTCTGTGTTCAGGACCCATTGAGATACATTTGGCAGTAGTTTCCACACTGC
Source organism: Carassius carassius (assembly GCF_963082965.1). NCBI lineage: Eukaryota > Metazoa > Chordata > Actinopteri > Cypriniformes > Cyprinidae > Carassius > Carassius carassius. The sequence goes on from NC_081762.1 coordinate 19,988,661, forward strand.
TAAATAATCTACTGAGGGATTCGGTCTCTCGAGACTGACCTCTGGTGATATAGAGGCAGCTAGATTAGTGCTCTGAAGTGGAGGATCAGCCTGGGGCAACCGAGCAAACTGTTTTATTGACCCCCGAAGGGGTGGCGAGCCTCTCAGCTCTGCTACGCTCCCGGGTGGAAGAAACTGAGAGCAGCGCTCGCTGGAAGCCACTACGCCCTGGAACTATGGCAGGGTTGGCAGACCGACTTCTCAAGGGCACTGAGGCGAGATGGGCACCATGTTATGCGGTGTATGCCACTCTACCCCAGTAGGGGACGCCCTCTGAAGACCTGACCGTCTCACATCAGGACTTTTTGGCTGAGGACCTCCTACCCTGATGTACGATCCTCAGATCTGGCTTAGGCTGGGAAGTCCCTGACCCAGGGTGTTACTTCGGCCTTCGCTCTGTTTCTGTGCCTCTCTGGACAAGGAGCAAGTGAATGTTAATGACTGAGTCATTGAGATTTAACAGATTCATTCAAACGGCTGATTCTTAAAAGTAAAAGTAAAAGTTGGCTAAGATATAAAAACTCAAGTACAGTACAGATGCTCTCAAAAAATACTTCAGTACTGTAACAAAGTTATTTTACTTCGTTACATTACACCACTGTGGAGGTGGTGGACTCGACCACAGGAAGTGTTCATCAAGCCTGCTTCGCTGCGGCTCGGCTGGACTTTCAGCGGGCCAATCGGTCTTTAATTTGGCTACTGTGCGAGTTACCACCTCCAACAGCTCCTCGTACTGGGGCGATAGAGGGGGTGAGACCTCATCGACACTCTCCACATCATACTCCTCAGAGGAAGACAGGCGAAGCATTGAGCCTTCACCCCGGGAGGAAGTAGCCGCAATGCGGGCTTCCAAACCCAGAGATCGGGCAGATCTGGCGGGTGAGGAAAGAAATAGGGACGTGCCCGTCTCCATTTCCTCCAGCAGATCTAACTGCGAACCCCACGAGTGCAGCCACCACCAGCACTGCAAGGAACGCAGGTGAAGGCTCCCTCCTCAAAGAGAGCCTTCCGGTAACAAAGCAAATGCAGTGGGAGACACTCGGAATGCGAGCAGTCGACCCCCTCGAGAGTGCATGCTCCGCTCCCAAACAAACCATGCATAGACTGTTTGTATCCCAACCCTTGATGAGGTGTGAGCAGGGAGGAACAGATAATTTATAGCGTGACTCTGTCTTCTCTCCTCTTTAAATCTTTTCTTTCCTTTCTAACCTGACAGAAAACAGTAAATAAGACTCACAACACAAATTGAGACTGACAACACAAAGAGTGCTTGCTGAAATGACAGAAGGCTAATGCCGGCACTGCCGCATGTGCTTTTAAGCTTTCTGGTCGATGGCATCACCCGCCTATGATGTCTTGCCTTCCTTTGGGCTGATTACACATGTGATTCAGATCGTGGTCACGCACAGGGCGTTCCCCATAGCGTTCAACGCAGCTTGGGTTCCTGAAGAGGAACAAATTGTTAAATATTTCCAGCGTTATTGGCTAGAGGCGTTACAGTTTATTTACTGCATGTACACTATAGTGTAATTTGTCCAAATGGGAACTTGCCATTAAACAGCTTCATATAAATGATAATATACAAACATATACATTTAAATATTTACATCCATTTTTTAAGTAAAATTACAAATTACAACAGACACTATTCAAAAGTGTGGAGTCAGTAAGATGTTTCCTTTCTGAAAGAAATTCATACTTTTATTAAGCGAGGATGCACTGATTTGATCAAAAGTGACAGTAAAGACGTTAACATAATTATGACAAAAATATAATTCAGTTAAACAAATTTTGTTCTTTTGAACAGTCTATTCATTGAAAGAATCTTAAATATACATTAAATAAATAATAAGAAGAAATATATCCAGAGCAGTTATATTAGAATGATTTCTGAAGGATCAAGTGAAACTGAAATAATGATGCTGGAAATTATAACAGAAAACCACATTTTTATGAAGAGGGCTGGTATCTTCTATGCTCACTTCATATTTTTAAGGAATGCTCAGTGTATGGCTTGGGTTTCAGTTTCCGCTTGGTCAAAGGGAAAGAAAACACAGTTTACTTAGTTTATTTACCGGGAGCTGCTACTAACACTCAATCTTGAAGCCCCTGTGGTGTCTGTAACTGTATCTGTGACAGTATAATTAAAGTGTCTCTATATCGAGAGTTTGAACCATTAATAACACTGCATACTACTGAGCAAGCATTTAGGGGGCATTTTCAAGCACCCAGTTAATACAACACACCTCCACAGGAGAACTAAACCCCATCTATATGAAAATCTCCTCCAAAGCACTACAATATCACTTACCCGGGTCTTAGTGAAATACAGTCTTATTTTTTTAATCAACATGATAGGACTGTTTGGTGGTTCGTTTCTCAACAAAGCTTGTCTGTTATTTGCTTTCTGCCCTATGTGTTTTCCTATTTATTTCTAACTATGGCAAACTCATCCATATGAACATATATGTATTGTGATATGCATTAAATAATAGACAAATCTGTTTGCCTGTGATGTGGAGGTTGATATGAAATGTTATAATATTTTATGAAGGGACCTGTGAGACGGGCCAGGAAGGTGGAGGGAGGCATATTCTTTGTAAGTATTTTCAAAGGGTCATGCAGATTTTCATCTCTGCCATCTCATTAACAATCTGTTCTTTTTTGCTCTACTAAACGCATGACCTTTTGACTCACAATACGGACTTACACAAATGAACACATTAATGGATTTAAAGAGCTCAGTTTGATGGTGCTTTTAGTATACTTGACTGTTTAAGTCTGGCTGCAAAGAAAATTCATTTCGAAATCCATTTCTGTCTTTCAGTAGATATGTCATTGTGTCTGCCAGAGGTGTTTAACTGTGCAATGTGCCTGTATTGCATTCAACATTTTTTGCTGTATGCATTAGAAATTGTGATTGACCACACATGAAAGGCAGAAAATGGCAGAATGAAAAATTAGAATAAGTAGCATAACCACAATATCACACACGAAAATCTAAGACGAAGAGTGAAAGTGAAAATCCGTTTTAATGTTTTATTTTTATTTTTATCAAACACACAAAGACACATACACCGCAGGCCAGTCCCCACAATGCCAAAAAAATTCAAGTTTTACCATCCTTGTGGGGATATTTTGCACAAATGTACAGTACTGTAAATAATAATATAAATTAGAAAAAGTCAGAAAAAATTAACATGAATTTCACAAGTGTATGAATTTGTTTAGTGACTTAGAAATAGTGTATAATAAAAATATGAAATTGAAATTTAAAAATGAAACATTTGAAAAAAAAAACAATATATTATAAAAATTTGAATAAATAAATTAAAAAAATTCACTAAAATATGGTCTATAGGAACGGTTCTCGACCTTTCGGCATCTATGGCTCCACTCGTCAAAGACAATATTTGAAGGCCTTCCAAGGTACGTCTGCTATCATTTCATTTTATTTTATTTAGAAACAGTGAGTGGCAATATTTGAATAATAATAAATATGAAAAATGTCAAATCATGATTTGAATTTGGTGTGTGTTATAGTACACTTCAGACTCTTTCATTTCCTCTCAAAACCTTTTTCTTTCTTTCTTTCTTTCTTTCTTAAATTAAAATAAAACATATTTTTTTCCTGAAACACTGTAATTGTTTGCATATTCACAACTTCCCTCCTTAACATTTACTCATTTCCATGTGTTTTACCTTTATGTTTCTGATTTAGAAAACTCTATATGTAGTAAAATGTCACATATAGCTGGTAAGTGGGCACCAAAGTTGCAATTTAAACAATTAGGACAGATATTAAACAGCAGGTGAGTGTTCACTTTTCCTAATCTGTCAAGGGCTCTAGAGTAAATGTTCCCTCTACAATGTGCTGAATAGTTCAAATCTGGCCCCATTCCCTCTGTAATACAGTGGCCACTCATCCACTCTCATTTCCACAACCACCTGACATACCCTGTATAATATCATCAAACATTTCCCTGTCCTGCTCAGACCTCTCAGGATCTCCCAGCATGAGGGAGAGACGCGATGTGACATGGCTCATCTGAAATGTCAAATCGTTCTCCGGTTCTTTGGGGAAAGAGACTGTTAACTCATCACAGATCAATTTACACAGGCTTGTCCTTTTCCCATAACCCCCAGGCAGTACATGTCTGGGGTTGGAGGGTTGTCGCTCGCTTGAGGGCGTGTTGAACAGCACGAACAGAGTTCTGCGTCATGCGGTAGCCCCTTTCCAAAATTAACTAGCCCTGCTCTTCCTGGTGGTTTCCTGTGACATACTCAGCTGATGTGTGGCCATGTGACTATACATAGGCTGTGCTGCTGCTGGGAATCACATTACTGTCTATATACCACCTGATGCATCACCGGCAATTTCCACTAAATTACATAACACAGGTTGGCAACATTACTTGGAAATGATTTTTTGTATAATCACTGGATCACTTTTGGTACAGTGGTCTGTGTGGCTGCATATGAAACATTTACTGAACAATAAAATTGGGAAAATGGCAATTGTGAAGACTGACCATGATAATCTCAAATTATCCAGTCCTGTCCGATCTACTCTGAAACCGTAGATCCTTATGTGATCTTCATTAATCACGCTATTCATACCTTCTCACCTTAAGAGATAATCTGTAATTGACGCATGATTGCTTGCTGTATAGAGATGACTATTGCATTTCATACTGTTCTTTCAGCTGCTCTATATGCACTCTACAGAATTTATTTCTTGCTGGCTCTTTTTAAAGGGATGATTTACCCAAAATGAAAATAACTGTCATCGTTTTTTGTAACGAGTGGTCAATATGACTTCTGAGCTATATTTTAAGTCATCTGAAATTATGTGATATAGTGGCATTTGTATTCAATAATTTCGCCCTTCGTGTGTGCTTATGTATATTAAAATGTGGGGCATTAAATGGATAGTTCACCCAAAAATGACTTGAAGGTGGGTGAAGGTGAAAACTGACAGAATTAAAAATTTTGGGTAAACTATCGGTTTTGACATGTCTTGCCAGGTTTTAAATCAATGATCTTAAATGTCACTGGTTCTTATAGTGAACAGTGTTGTAATTGTACACCAAAAGTAAAACTATATAAAAAAAAATATATATATATATTTTTTTTTGTTAAGTAAAGTAAAGATTAACTAACTAACTAACTAACTAACTAACTAACTAACTAACTAACTAACTAACTAACTAACTAACTATCTACATATTTAAATATATATATTCATATATATATAAAAAATAAACTTAAATGTAATAAAGTTAAATAAAACAAAAAACTGAAATAAAATACATTTAAGTTACAGTACAAATATAACTAACATTTAAATAAATATAATTACAAAATAATGTAATAAATGTAATAAAAACTACAAAATTTAATACTAAAATCAACAGTATACAATATGTTAGATGTAAATATACTCATATTCAAACGGAATTCAAGAGCAATGGTGGAGATTAAGATTATTATAATGAAAAAATTTTTTTTTCACAAAGATATAATTTGTCTTCAGAAGATTTGCGACAGGTCACAAGTCATAGACCACTTTTATGAAATCATTGCACATGCTTTTAACAAACAGAAGAATCAGTTACTTGTGTTTGTATGTCCAATATTTGTAATGAATGTCTCACAGCGAATGTCTCACTCTTTCACCATCTCTATTCAGCCCAAACCAGAGAATGCGGTCACCATTGCTGTGTCATCGCGGGTTCTGTTCCGGACAGAGAAAGAGCAGAAGGTGTTTGAGCAGAAAGGAATAGAGGAGTACCTCAGGTATCAGGTGGAGCACGAAAATGAGCCCTTTGCTCCGGGCCCAGCATTCCCATTTGTTAAGGTAATAATGCACAATAAAATATCATGCATTATCAAGTTATTTTTTTGTCATTGCCTTAAATAAATGGTTTACCCAAAAATGAACATTTGCTGAAAATGTACTCACCTTCAGGCCATCCAAGATGTAGATGTGATTAAATCACTTGCTCAACAATGGATCCTCTGCATTGAATGGGTGCCATCAGAATAAGAGTCCAAACCACTGATAAAAACATCACAATAATCCACAAGTAATCCACACAACTCCAGTCCATCAGTTAAAGTCTTGTGAAGTGAAAAGCGGTGTGTTTGTAAGAATCAAATACATAATTAAGATGCTTTAACTATAAATAGTCACTTCTGTCCAAAAAAAACATAATAATCTCTGATAATAGAGTCTACAATCCATAATAATGCTTCCTCCAGTGTAAAAAGTTCATCCCCTGCTGTCCTCTCACATCAATATCCACCAACATTTGTTTAGGATGGTTTTGGATGGGCAAGATTACTTGTTCACTGGAGAAGCAATATTATGGCTAGAGGGCTATTTTAGCTGGAATCAACAGTTTTAATTTAAAACATTGTAATGGTGAATTAATTTATTATAAACACAAATGTTGTGAACTTAATTACTTGTGGATTATGGTGATGTTTTTTTTCAGCTGCTTGAACTCTCATTCTCATGCTGAGCAAGTGATGCAAAGCTAAATTTATTTTCAGATGAACAAAAAAATTCATCTACATCTTTGATGGCCTAAGGGTGAGTACATTTTCAGCAAATGCTCATTTTTGTGTGAGCTATTCCTTTATCAGCATTGACTGCAATATTCTCACTGTCTACTACTTACTTCATTTGATTAGACACATTATTGTGCGTGTTTTCTCAGGCACTGGAGGCAGTAAATAGCCGGTTGCGGGAGCTCTATCCAGACAGCGAGGAGCTGTTTGATATTGTGCTGGTAACCTACAACCATGCTCATGTAGGCATCAGACTCATCAACACCATCAACTACCACAGTAAGTATAATTTGCGGACCTTTTAATAACCTGGATGCTTTCCCCAAACATGTACATGGTCAGAAATGTCCATTCTTGAAAAAAAAATGCCACCCTTGGGTGATCGGTGTTGACAATGGATGATAGGCTAATTATTAAAGGGATAGTTCACCCAAAAATGAAAACTGTCATCATTTACTTGTTTAAAAAAAGAACAAGAAAGACATGAAGGTGCCTCATCATGAAATCATAAACCACAAAACAGTAAAATGTACACTGCTGTGCTATATTATTGTTAATCAATAAGTCAAAGGCATGGGATACAAAGTAACGACATGATTCTAAGGACACAAAACTGTCAATGCAAATGTTTTCTTAGAAGATAAATCTCCAGCTGGCCAATCATATCTTCCCACAGAGATGTATGTGACACCACTAACCTTTGTATCACAAACCAGTCACTTCCTGCTCAGTTCCCTGCAGTGCCCCAGCTGGACTGGTTTTGTTCGTTTCGGTGGCTGAATGAAGAGAAAACAAACATCTCTCCATCCTTTGGCCTCTCTTTGGACAAAACAACAAATATGCGGATATGAACTGATGTTTCAAGAAACATTTGAAGTCAGAAGCCTGAACCATGAAAATATTAGATGTTTGTTAGATGATAAATGTGAGTCTAATGCCGCATAGTTCCAAAATCCATCACGGCAAAGAAGAAAGAAAAAATAATGCGAAGAATGGGGTGTGGGGGGGGGGGGGGGGTGTGGGGGGGTCTTTCGAAACAAGAGCCAATCATATTACATGAAGGATTATTTGATTGAAAATATCAAAAGTGTTGAAAATGTCTCTCATGATTCTTTGCTAATCTCACTAGAGAACAATAACCCTGTTAGCCTGTAGAATCATACACACTTCACTAATAATCAGATTCATACTTTATTAAAACATATTATAATTATTTAGCAATATCAATTAATATTCTGAAAATATTTGTACTGATTTCTTTGATGTCATAGGTAGGTGTCATCAGCCAATCATACAGCATTAAGATCAATGCATTTCCTCTCACCTGAGCACCCCCCCCACCTAAATCTAATTGACCTTCATTTTACATCCACTACCTGCATATATCTCATTATTTAATGGCTCTCAGGAATTCTTGATTCTGATTGGTCAGTCATGGCATCCTGTGGTCAAAAGTCACATTTTTGTACAAGGAGGCTAAACTGTATGCCTGTGACTTTGTTCCTGTCTTCCAGTTTCCTTCTTGGTGCTAGTTTCATGTGTAAGGTCCACGCACTCGGTCCAAGGAAGGTATCCGGTGCTGGCTGAAGGTTTCCTGCATGTTCGGTCTTTTCAGTGCGCAGAGTTATTCAGTTTAGGTTAAACTCAAATCTGACTCCATTTTATTATCTGACTCCATTTTAGTATGACCTTGAATTTTGTTTGAAAGGCAAATTGGTTGATTTTCTGTCTCTAGTTATTATTATTATTCTGACATTTTATTATTCTAGTTTACTCTACTTTATATTTACTCGTTCATTAGGAATCTATGTCGCTCAGTGTGTATCATGCCAGCCGATGTATACATGTACCCCACGATCACAAACTCTCCAGTCTGATCATTAGACAGAGGTTATGACTAACTATTTAATAGACCGCCTCATGCTTGTCGTTCTTCAAATAGTGGTTCTGTTTAGCACCTCACAGTCACCTATGTAACAACTTAGTTAAAGCTCCAACAATAATCAGAGGTTATGGCTAGCACTGTGAAATTTACTATTCCAGTTGTGTTTTACCTAGCCCCCTTTAATTAATCCAATTATATAACAACTTGAATATAGTGAGACAATAACCAGAGGTTATGGTTAGTACCATGAAATATGCTCAAACCATGCTAATACTCCAATAGTATTTTCTCTAGCCCCCCATGGTTAATGTAACTGCATAACAACTTAACTAAAGTCAAGCAGTTAGTCAGGAATCTATAATCTCACCTGATGTCCCTCATGCTCCATCTAACCTGAGATTTAGTATGTACTAACCCTGGACGCAGATTTGTGGTAACATACGTAACAATTTATTACCAGTCAGGTAAATATTATGCCAATTATATAGCCAATTCATAGACATCAAATCAATACAAGACATCAAATTCTCAAAGATTAATCTAAGAGTAAAAGATCCATACCTGACTTTTAGAACAATACACTCAATTACATAACAATTTTCCATCCATTTAGATTACATAGTTTTAACTTAAATTAAATCAATACATTTTATGTGACTCATATGCATCAGTCATACGTGAATGAAACAGATATGTTTTATGTAATAGTTCACAGCAAAGTCCTCACACTGCTCAGTGTTCATGTGTTTCCACACTACAGAGTGTTAAAGTAGCATTGGAGCAGTGCTGGAGTTAAGAAGATAACTATGAGATGATCGACCGTTAATGATGGGCAGCTGCTGTTAACAAGAAGAATCTTTGAAGGAAAGAGAAACACAAGAATTACAACTGACTTCAGTCACTGACAAAGATGAAATAAACTGAAAAAAAAAATACATATAATCTCTCAAGATCTGTTTTAACAACTCCTAAAACAGATTTATCAGCCTCTCATTTTTAACCAGATTGACTTTATTTCTGTCAGATGTCGTTACATAATAATAATAATAATAATAATAATTCCTTACACTTATATAGTGCTTTGCTTTACATAGAAAGGGGGTATCTCCTCATCCACCACTAGTGTGCAGCATCCACCTGGATGATGCGACGGCAGCCATATTGCGCCAGAATGCCCACCACACACCAGCTTACTGGTGGAGAGGAGACAGAGTGATGAAGCCAATCAGCGGATATGGGGATTGTTAGGAGGCCATGATGGTCAGAGGCCAATGGGTGAATTTAGCCAGGATGCTGAGGTCACACCTCTACTCTTTTTGAAAGACATCCTGGGATTTTTAATGACCACAGGGAGTCAGGACCTCGGTTTAACGTCCCATTCAAAGGACTGTGCTTGTTGTCAGTATAGTGTCCCCATCACTACACTGGGGCGCTAGGACCCACACAACCCACATCCCAGGAGGTCTCCCATCCAGGTACTGACCAGGCTCAGCCCTGCTTAGCTTCAGTGGGAAACCTGTCTTGGGCTCCAGGGTGATATGGCTGAAATGGCTACATAAAATGTACCTGTTTCATTTACGTTTGACTGACTTATGTGAGTCATATTAAGTTTATTGATTTTTTTTACATTAAAACTATGTAATCTAAATGGATGGAGAATTGTTATGTAATTGAATTACATAAAATGCTAATTTAGACAAAACATTTTTTTTTGTGTGTTCATAGTATGAAGTGTGTGGACACACTTCATGCTATGGGCTCATTCTTGCTACAGAAGACCCTGATCCTCTTGCAACATTTCCTTAAGTATCTCAGACCAAGACAACATCCCCCCAAATGGAGACAGGAACTAGCTTGGAGTTTGCATTAACCCAGGTCCCAAACCTGGTTGGTTTACAACTCAATGGGAACAGAAGGTAATTTACATGGAGGACCCTGGTAAAGGGCACTCCCATTACAGTAATCAAAATATCTCTTAACTCTTAGGATCTGTATTATCTTTTAGTCTACTTTTGTAAGATTGGAACCATTGTACCAGTTGCACTGAGACCTTTCAACTGATACCAGACATGACTGTTAGTTCACTTGCATTGACATTTCATGTAATCATTTTGAGTGGACTCAGTTGAAGAAAGCATGGGTGAAGGGATTTAAAATGAAACAAATGGACAGAAGGGAAGGAGGTCTCCTGCACCTCCACTCTAGAATGTGGGGTGTCTCAAAGATGTCCGTGTATGTTTGTATTGTCTGTTTCTCAGGAGATCAATGTATCTGAGTTTCTTTTATCCTTACACGTCTCCTACTGCACTCAGCAGTTTCATTTTTAAGTGATAAATTAACTACAAAAGAAGAAAATGGAAGCAATCAAAATCAACAAAAGAGCAATGAAAGAGCAATGAATATACTCTCAGTTAGCCTAAAGCAGAACACAAAACAATTTTTATTTATTTATTAATAAATTAAAAGAAAACAAATATAATACAAAAGAATAGAGAAGCTAGTGTTTTTTTAAATAATAGAATTACAATAGAATAGAATTACAATAGAGAGTGCTAGATTTAAGTGCTAGATTTAAAGAGTTACCAGGATGCTGATGGGGTTTTTTTTTTACTATAGGTCTACTGATCAGCTGACTGTACTATCCCTTATTTTACTCCTGGGCAAACTTGGCTTGACATTTCATGTAAATCAAACCTGCTGTTGATGTCTCACTGAGCTGGCACCCATGTGTCAAAGGCTAAAAGGAGCACATTACCCCAACATTTCCCAGTAGTCTAAGCTTTCCATCTGTTAAACAGTTCATAACTGAGGTGTCAAAATAGTGTAATCTTCTAAATGAACACTGTGACCTTTAAACACTGTTTAAATAACTTGAGGAAAACCTCTTTTCTTTTCTAACGGCTATTCATTATAATTATTTATTGATAAATGAGCAAATACCACTTTTGATAAATGTATTTAAATGTATGCTCACGTGAAAGATAGACTCCAGTCATATAAAAGCTGTTTTATTTTATATGGAAAAAAGAGTAACCATTTTGAGATCTGGTGACAAACTCAAACACACCACTAGGTGTCACTATAAACCACAGACTGCCAAATCAGCCACATTTATATTTATAGATCAACTCTATTTTTTAATTACACATACCTTCTCAAAACGCACCCTTATGGGCAAATAAAGTACAGAGGTGTACCTTTTGAAGGGTACTGCCTCAGAACAGCTTTTGTAAAAAAAAAAAAAATAAATTGAGAGTGTAGGCCTATTCTAAAAACAAAAAAAAAACCCTGGGTGCTGGATATGGTAATAACTGTTCAAATATGTAACAATAGCTTGAATGCAATGTAAGTTGCTTTGGATAAAAGGGTCTGCCACATGCATGAATGTAAATGTAATAATATCTGGCTCTCATGAAATGTTAATTGCTGTTTAATATTCTTCTCTCGTCCCCAGATCTATTCATTGAGCGGTTCTGCATGACAGGAGGAAGCAGCCCTATTGGGTACCTGAAAGCATGGCATACAAACTTGTATTTGTCTGCTGACGCTGAAAAGGTTCGGGAAGCCCTCGTTGAAGGTTAGTACACAGTAAATATCTGATAACACATGCAACTGCCTAGTACTTCATCTTGTAGCACAATTACTTTCAGTAAATCAAAGGCATACTGTGACTTTTTTTGTGCAACAAACAGTACACAAAGTGCTAACAAAAGACCTTTTATGTTATGCTAATAAATACAATATTCATAGGAGTTTTTCTGGACAAATATGGTTGCGTAAAATGTTTTAATCAAATTGAATTCAAATGAGTAAAAGTTGTGATGCAGAATTGGTACATGTCTCAGTGACATACAAAGTATAGTAAAACCATATGAATTGAACTTATCAAGAAACCAGTTTAAAAATCACGAACAGGTGTGCCTTACAGTCATTAGTCTTGTGGTATATTTAGATATTTAGTGTTTGAAAGGTAACCTGTCAGTGACTTTGAATGATGAAAAGTGCCAAATTACTTAGTGGTCATGGTGATTCCAAAGTAACCATGGCACCTTATTGTATGTTGCTTTGTTCATATATAACAGTCATCAATGTGTAATATTGATTATTGCAGAAATAATTGTGTAAAATAAGCTAAATAAAACTAACAGATCGACTTAATCCAATGACCTATGTGTTTTACTGAGGCTTAATGCGTCCTAATGTCTTTAAAGGACACCCTTTAAATGTCATTCATCACACTGCTTTTTCCTTTAGGTTGGTGAGCTTTATCTTTGTGTTTTTCTTACAGGAATTGCAGCTGCCACCATGTTTATGTCAGAAAAACAAATCGAGGTGTCCGAGACCCAGCTGAGAGTGGCATTTGACGGCGACGCTGTTCTTTTCTCTGATGAGTCTGAGCGTATTTTTAAAGCCCACGGCCTGGACAAGTTCTTCGAGCATGAGAGGGAAAATGAAAACAGATTGCTAGACCATGTAAGCGTTGTTTTTGTTACCCATGTGAACTGATTATATTTTAAGTATGATACAGAGTAAATGCAAAATGAACGTTTAAAGGCACGGTTATCTCAAAAATTAAAATTTGCTTAAAATGTACTCAGCCTCAGCTCATCCAGGATGAAGATGAGTTTGTTTCTTCATTGGAACAGAGCTGCAGAAATTTAACATTACATAATTTGTTCTCCAATAGATCCTCTGCAGTAAATGGGTGCCGTCAGAATGAGAATCTACATATTGATCTGTGCATATTTCTCTCCTGATTCAGATGCGACAACTTTTTCACTGGAGAATATGTTATAATTAGAGGGCTCATATTTTAGCCAGAAGTAATGGATTAAAGTTAAAACATCTTAATTATGTATTTGTTTCTTACAAACACGCAACTTTTCACTTCACAAGACATTAACTGCTGGACCGGAGTTGTGTGGATTAGTTGTGGACTATTGTGATGTTTTTATCAGCTTTTTGGACTCTCATTCTGGCGGCACCCATTCACTACAGATGATCCACTAGTGAGCAAGTGATGCAATGCTGAATTTATCCAGATCATTTCTGATGAAGAAACTAAAATTTTCAGCAAACTTTCATTTTGAGGTGAACTATTCCTTTATTCCAATTATAATTTTTTTGCATTTGGTCCCACTGGAATAAAAAAAATACACACTTCACCTTTGATTAGCAGATATAATATGTAATGTTTTATATAAGGGTAAATCTCCAAAAACAGGACTGAGTGTCCTTATTCTTTAATGTAGTAGATGCTACAATAGACATACTGTTTAATATATCTGTCTACCACACAGGGACCACTGAAGGGTTTCCTGGAAGTGCTCGGGAAGCTTCAGAAGAAGTTCTATGCTAAAGGCCACCGTCTGGACTGTCCCATCCGCACCTACCTCGTGACGGCTCGCAGCGCAGCCAGCTCAGGCATCCGTGCCTTAAAGACTCTCCGTGCCTGGGGACTGGAGATGGACGAGGCTCTTTTCCTGGCCGGGGCACCAAAAGGCCCCATGCTGGAGAAAATCCGGCCCCACATCTACTTTGATGACCAGATGTTTCACGTGGAGGGTGCTGCAGAGATGGGTGCCATTGCCGCCCATGTGCCCTATGGGATTGCACAGAAATACCCTCATATTAAAAGCACCAATGCAGGAAAATAACAAAGGGGAAAATATAAAGAGGCGCATTATGTTCTTATTTTGGAAGCGACGTTCAAGTTGCAGATATCTTTATTTTGTAAACTCAGTTGTGCACTCATTGGATCAGGACCTCAGTATTCTCTCTGCCTTTTTCTGTGACCTTTGCAAGGACAGACACAACATTTCACCCGTTAAAGATTCAACCCAGTATTGTTCTTCTGCACTGCCTCAACACCAGTAAATCTGTACATTTCTCAGCGATGGTTTGTCGAATTATACGTGACATCAACTTACTGTTAAATTGAATGTGTGCTGCTATTCTTATATGTAAAGTGAATATGTGAAGTGACAAAGGAAAAGGAGTGATACTGAAATGGTGTTTACACAGTGTGTGTTTTGAACTGCACTGTGTAATTCAGCAATGGACTTTGAAGGGTGTTCTTGTTTTGTGCTGTAGATGGTATTGTGTTAGCAAAACTACCGTATTTTTCTATGTAATCTAACGTATGTGGTCATCTATAATGGAAGGAGTGTTAGTCTGTAATATAATGTTCAAAATTGAAAAGAAGCCATAATATTTTACATATGAGAAGATGAAATACCCAGAATCTATAGAAAGCCATGAGTAGTGAATTGTATATTTCATCTTTACACTGTACTTTTTTTTTTTTTTTTTCTCATCTGCATTCAATATACACTACTGTTGTATACTGTACTGTAAGTTTCGTAATTAGAGTTAGTAATATATTTTGAAAGAAATTCTTAATTTTATTAAGCAAGGATGCATTAGTTTCCACAAAAATATTAAGCAGCACAATTTTTTTCAATATTGATAATAGTCAATGTTTCTTGAGCAGAGAATCAGCATATCAGGATCACGTGACACTGAATACTGGAGTAATGATGCTGAAAAAATTTGCTTTGCATCACAGGAATAAATTAAATTTTAAATTAAATTAAAATAGAAAACAGTTTTTTGTATCGTAATAATATTTTAGAATATTATGTTTTAATGTATTTTTTATCAAATAAATTCAGCCTTGATGAGCATAAAAGATTACAATTTTGTCGAAACAAAACTGTGCAGTATTTGTACTGAGCTTCATTACCTGCCACTCTTTCTCTGCAGATACACTTGTCATGCAGTTAATGTCATTTCTTGTTTACACACAATCTTTGGCTTGACATCTAATACACAAGTAAAAGTTATCATCATTATGCTTCAATCCAGAACTGTGTCTGATTTAAGGTAGTGAAGAAATGATTTCCTGCTTGTTATTAACATGTTTCCCGTGCCTTGTCATCCTGTGCTATAAACATTACTGGAAAAAATTGTGTTGACATCAGTGTTTAGTCTGCCTCTTTAAATTAATCCACCTCTCACTGTTAAATCTACACAAAATGTGACAGACTAGCTGCCTCCTCCATAATTGTTCATTTTACAGAGATGTTCCACTGTACAGTTATTCTAATATTGATTCAGAATGTCAATATTATCAAGGACAAAACATATATAATGCAATAATTATGATTGCATTTATAATTCTAAATATAAATCAATAATTATGATTGCATGTGTATGTATGTGATTTGAGGTATACTCAGGCAAACTATGCTACTTTTACAATTATGATGGCTGTCAAAAGAGAGCTCTATTTCCTCTTGTATCCTATTTGTAGGCACAATAATGAAACACACTCAAACCAAGGCTTGGTAATTTTGTCGAACAATATTTTACAGCCATTTTCGGATTTCGGATCACCTAATAACTTTTAATGTCATTTCTTAAATTATCAGCTAATGTCATGATGATAGTCAAAGACATTTCCAACACTGAATGAACCTTACTCATTAAACTGTACAAAGTAGAAAAAAATTAAGTCATTAACTCAGAGAAGCAAACATCATTTCAGCTTTCATTGTGCTCTTTATAATCATAATTGCAACTGATGGACATGGAGAACATATTGTTCCCTTGAACTTTACATATAGTAGAGTATACAGGACATTTTGTTCTGACTGAATGAAGATGTTTAAATGACTTTTGCTTTTAGAAACTAATGTGAAAATCTACCTTGATACAAAAGGAAAAATTTCAAGGAATGCACAATTTTATGACGACACAGAACTTTTGTATACATGTGCAACGTGGCACAAAAAAAGTCTTATCAGTTTCACTGTCAGCATATTGCCCCTGCAAATGCTGTGTAGACAAAAGAGTAATTGCATAATAATCCTTTAGCTGTTTCTTGTTCAGTACAAAGAATAAAATGTTACAAAATGTTTTTGCAGTCCTGGCATGCACCTCTTCAGCATCACATTAGGTGGCAGCAATGCTTTTTGTGATCCTCAACGACTGCAGAAGATCTAGAAGCTGAAGACCTCAAAAACATGATTAATGCTAGCATAATATCAAAATGAAACTCTTAAAACATTGGTGAATAAGGAGTATTTATATACTTTAGACGTTTATTATGTTGTGTATCATCCTACTTTATATAATGTATCAGATTTGCTGGAGTTTGCAGTGCGAGAGTCTAAAAACAGGACTGAAATTTGTCAGTCCAAACACTTGTTAAGCTCAGTGAGGTTTTGAAACTAAAAAGAGAAGAAATTAATGCTTTCTCTGTTGATCATTGCTGCTGGTGCCAATTACCCAGAAGCCTCACCAAACTGCACGCGCAGATAAACTAGAGGGCTATCAAGCAACTGTGCCTCTGAGGCGCCATCGTGTTAATGAGGCCATCGTTGTCCACCCCATGTGAAGTGATTGATCAGATATCGTTTCCATTTTATTACTTTGGAGAAGTGCTGGGGAGGGGTTTCTGCCATCTGGATGACTTTATTAATACACTGTTCTCAAACACTCTGTAAATAAGCAAATGAAAGTCTGCGGCTAAACAGAATTCCAATAAAACGGTCATTTGAAACTGATTGATTAATAAAAAACAATTCAGGATGCATTTTAACAGCACCTTCATTTCAATTGCAAAGCTGGACTTGAATTTTCAAATGAAATATTAAAGGCAAAGTTCACACAAAATGAAAATTTGCTGAAAAGGTATATTGTCAGGTCATCCAAAATGTGCATGAATTTGTTTCTTTATTGGAACAGATTTGGGGAAACTAAGCATTACATCACTTACTCACTAATTAGTCCTCTGCTGTGAATGGGTGCCGTCAGAATGATAGTCCAAACAGCTGATAAAAACATCTCAATAATCAAAGTCCAACACAAGTCCAGTTCATCATAGTAATCTTGCATGTTTGTAAGAAATAAAGCCATGGATACAGATAAATATGTAGTCAAAGACATCCAGTACTAAATAAACAAATATACAAATATGTGGGTGGATTTGGATGTGAGAGGACAACAGATTAACTTTTTAACTGAAGCAACGTCTTGATGGTTTTTTTATTGCAAACATGCAGCTTTTCCCTTAACAAGACATTAATTGATGGAGTCATATTATAGATTACTGCAATGTTTTTATCAGCAGTTTGGACACTCATTCTGACGGCACCCATTCACTGCATACATCTCTCCAAATATGTTCCGATGAGGAAATAAACTCATCTACAACTCAGATGGCCTGAGGGTGAGGACATTTTCATCAAATGATATTTTTTGGGTGAACTATTCCTTTAACAAAAGGTAGAATTGCTGTGGCATAATTTTCAATTCTTCTGACAAATTTAAATGAATGAGGATGCATGTTGGATGCATTTCCCATAGAGGCACTTCAAACTGATTATGTGTGATAAAGCTCACAAAAACTGAATTCTGCCTGCAAATCGATGGTGATACTGAAACTGTTTTGTTTGCTTGCTGTTATGCACTCAGGAAAATAAATTCATAACACTTTTACTTCCTTCCTGTACTTCTGCAGTTGGGTCATTGTGCACTGGCTTGATAAGGGTCTCACAGAGTGGAACAAGTCAAGGCAAATTTGTGGTTTTTGATTATGCCTGTTTTGTCAGAGACATTAAAATAGCATTTTATGTTGAAATAATGAGCATGGAATTTTTTAGAATAACCTTAGGTCAGCATGCACACAAATCCAAACAAACCAAAGCTCACTACATAGATACCTTTGACAGCTGCTCTGTTATGACATTGGCTAATTAGAGTGGCTGTAAAAATGCACAATGCAGGCATAAAAGCATTTATTTAGTTGCAAGATGTTAGCGGTACTGTGTACATTTGGCAGTTTGCTGTACCCTAACATCCTGTGTAGAATAAGACTGAACAAGCTGTGATCTGATGGGTGAAAGATTAAGACCGATTTATTACGAGCTAGTGAGCTGAAGCCACGTCTACTGTAAACCTGGTTCAGACAGATGACGAAAAGTGCCATGAACTCATATGATCTGCCTGCCACAATGCAGGGTCGCCTTCTTGCTCAGCATGGCCTCGCTTCAGTTAATCATGCAGCCTCCACTGCTGATGTGTCTATATGTATTCAGACCAATGTTTTAGCAAATATATTCCACAGGAAATCATCTTCTCATCAGAAAGGCAGCAGGTTCTGTATACACCTAATGTTTAATATCCTGTCTAAAATCGATAGCCTCATGGCCCTTTGATGGCAGCCAATGAATTGGGCTTTGTTGTAATGAGGCAATAATGAGGTAATTGCCAGACTTTGAACTAATAACAATAATTAGTCTTTATCAACATCTGCGGGAATTCATTAGGGAAAATATGGGAGATTGGACGGGGTATGGCCCCAGGGAGTTAATCATCATGATAATCCAGTACCACGACTGATCACAGAATTGGGCTGTAAAGGGAATTTGCTGTTGTTTTCGCCCTATTCTTTATGATTTTCTCTACATTAACATACGCCATCATAAAATTACAGATAAATAATTACAAATAATCAAAATGTAAACAAAAATGTGCTCAAAAGTGGTGCCTCTTGTTAATATTATTTTAATGAGTACTGTAAATATCTGTATCAGAGATTTGGTAGCACGGAGGCAACTTTGTATTTTTTCCAAATTACAAGCTACTCATTTTTAAGCTCTGTAACTTCGAAAGCAGTGAATGGGAGAGTATCACAAATATATAGGCCCATATATATATATATATATATACCATTCCCATTTGCTCAGATAGCAAAAGAAAAACACCACAACAGTGTTTTTACAACTTAAAAACAAACAAACAAACAAAAAAAAGGAAAACAAAGTGATAGAGACTGCATAGCTGCAGTTAGAAAAGATGTCAAATTTACCGTCCCTCCCATAGGCGCTTCATTAGAAAAACCCTTGCATTAGCATTGACTAGTTTTTTTGTGTCATTTGGTACAAAGGTAATATAATACAAAGTTAAGTGTTATAAATGTACATTCATAAAAAGAAAAAAATAAACAATCCAAAATTTTTTTTCTAAATCTAGATAAACAAGAATCAGAAAAATAACAACTTTATTCAACAATTCGTCTTCCCACATCACTTGTTACTAGAAATATGTTTTTTTTAAACTGCTACTACGAATAAATTTAAAAATTAAATTAAATGTATGCATTTAGCAGACCCTTTTATCCAAAGTGACTGACAGTGCATTCAGGCTATCAATTTTTACATATCATGTGTTGAACCCCCAACCTTGCACTTGACAGTGCAGTGCTCTAACAATTGAGCTACAGGAACACTACCAATTGAGTAATACATTATTTTATGTATTTACTCCTCTAATCAAGAGATAATATTTCTGCATGCATATCTACTAGCATCCCTAATGAAAGAAAAACTTAAACCAGTCTAAGGTTTGCTAGATTTTAGCTGTTTTATGCTGGTCTAAGCTAGTCTCCCAGCCTGACTGGATGAGAAATACCCAGAATCCTTTAAAAGCCAACCATCAGCCAAGCTATGTGTGTAAAAAAGTAGTTAGTTCCTAGTCCTAGTTCTTCCAGTTCTTCCTTGCTTTTTTTTCGTTAGACCAGTGTTTTGACTCCTAGCCCAAGAACAATAGACTAATTTGAGAGTGAATGAGTCCTGACGGCTCCATCAAGCTTCACCAAAATGCCTCTGATCAGCCAGAGCCATCAGTTTGGGATGACAGGCCAGAATAGATGACAGTGAGCTGGAAAGAGCCAAATATTGGTAGAAAGCCTCGCTCCCTTTGCGACAGCTCTACTGAAATGTCTTCTTCAGCAAGCATACAGATATAATCAATAAGCTCATACACTGCCAGCCATTGATTTTCCGTTGTGACTAAAAGCAACAGTTAGACGCATTCTTCTACCTGTGCCTAAAAAAAGAACAGCAATTTCTTTTTTTTTTTTTTTCACAGACATCATTGTGGAACTGAATTGAGCCTCATGGAGGCAGAAAGGTGTTTGTGTAATTAATTAACACTGTGGTCTTGGTTACAAGCTTATATGATGGTTATTAGACTTTTCATGTAACATCAAAACTCTTTTTTTGTATCCTTTATTATAATGCAAATTTGTACATTTATTTATTTCAACATCTCTCTGGTGCTGAACCTGGACTTAGTGGTCGGCAGGAGGTATCCATGGCAACAGGATGAGGTTGTCCCTCGGCGCGAGCAATCTATGGTCAATCTTTACAGTATTTATTAAATTAGAAACAGCTTACTGCTGTATCCATAGTAACCAGAGCCCAAGTAGCACCATTAAAGCAATCATGCATAACTTAACTTGGGCTCCTCACAAGAGCAGGGTTCTTTATATTAATCAACATCTTTATAAGTGAACACATGGTTTTTAAAGTCTAAGAGAACTCTCTGAAAATATGTTTACAATATGTTTTATAATGAGATTTTGTAGCAAGAAATACTTTACAGCAAGCGGTTTGATTATTGCATGAATTAATATTTAACATATATAACTTATTGTAAAGTGTAACTGAACTGCAAAGTAAGCCTGACTGGGACACATCGCTGACACCTTGATGTAACCCTGCGGTCAGGCTGTGGGCGGACGGGCAGTGGTGGGTGGCTTGCTCTGGGTTTTTAGGTCTCCAGTGTGCATCCATTCTGCAGTGATTTCCACTCAATCTAAATAAACATGCTGTGTAGATCTTTCAGAAATTTGAGTGAAAATTCTGGTTAACTTACCTGAGTTATCAATACCTCTCTCTGTTGTTAAATGGCCAGAAAACACATTACAACATTCACCGATTTCAAATCGCTCTCCACATCTATTCATGAAGCAGGAGTTAACTGCAGCCGTCAGCAACATCTCCAGATGTTACGCTCAGCAGCTAGTTGATCGAGTGCCCCAGGATTACATTCATCCACATGGAAGAATTCCTTCATTTGCATCTGTCATGATGGTGGATGTTTTACAGAGAAAGATTTTGTAAGACACATTTGTATTGTCTTTAAAATCGTAAAGATGTGTGTCATTTGTATCTCAAAGCCAGTGACACTTGCCAAATGTTGTCTTTGACATTGTCTTTTTATATACATTTTTTATAGCTGGCATATTAATATGATGATCCAAAGTCAGGAATGAGATGAGAGTAGCGCTAAACAAATAAAACCCAAACGGTCTCTTTGGCCTCATAAAGGAAGGAGCTGATAGACGCCAACTGCCTCCAGATGTACGCCTGCGCCTGTCCTCCAACAGTTATATTGATGGCCTAATTTTAGTAGCTTTTTATTAGAACCAAAATGTGCTGTAAAGGTCACTTGTTCACCTCCCAGTGACATTTTAATTGTTGAGTCACACTTCGCTCTATGTGTGAAATGCTTGTTCCCGGAAATCAGGGTTATTTGATGTCTCTGTCAGTTTGATCCTGAACAACAGGCGTCCCTCCCCAACGCTGTTGATCTCCACTCCGTCAGGCTGCACCGCTGGCCTCAAATGGCCATGTTCATTTCCCACTCTGTGACTTTATTACAGTAATGTAATAACAGGGACCCTGGGTGCACAGACACGACATGTCTCTAAGGTCACGCGGATTATGCTCCTTAAGCCAGCCATCATTTAGAATCTTCAAACTGAGTCATTAGAGAGTTAATATTGAAACTGGATGTTGATCAGTCTTCCAGTTTTACACATTTGATGATTAAGAACCACAGGATAAACTCACTTTGAGTGAGTTTTGTTCTCAGACATTTCCTGATTTGTTTTAATAGGCCTCAATGTATATCTCAACTGAAAATAGTTATGTTCTCATACATACAAAGTCAAATGGAGAAACCACCCATAACATCATTACTAGTAGCAATACCCCATTAAACCTGATTTCCAAAGGCAGGCAGGTGGTTGTTAAGCCAAAGACATTAATTCGTATAAAATCATGATTTTTTTTTAAATTATAAAATGTGTATTTGAATCATATTTGAACCTTTATCTCCCTAAAATGGAAACTGACTATTAACCTATTTTATATTCAGCAGAGAATTTGACTGTAAATACCCCATACTGTTTCTGTGTATTTGCTCCATTTTACCAGAACAAAACTAGTGTAAAAATAGTAATATTGAGAGATATTCTTTTCTATTTGAATATATTTTAAAATGTATTTTATTCTTGTGATGACATATCTGAATTTTCAGCATCATTACTCCGGTCTTCAGTGTTGCATGATCCTTCAGAAATCATTATATTATGCTGATTTGCTGCTTAAGAAACATTATTATTATCAACGTTGAAAACAGTTATAACTAATGTTCATGTGGAAACAAATTTGTAACATTATGCATTAACTGTCACTTTTGATCAATTTCATGCATTCTTTCTAAACAAAAGCATTAATTTCTTTCAAAAATAAATAAACAAATACATTTGGGGTCTTTTTTGAAACCCCACTAATTTTGAATGGTAATGTGTTTCTACTAAAACATAATTTTGTCAGTATTTAGGAGTAGCATATAGATAGCATATAGAGGATTATAGATTAAAATATACTGACATTAACATTTTTTTACCTTTTAGTTTTACATTTTGGCAGAGTTGTTGACTTATGTTGCGTTTATACATGGATAGTCACTCTAAGCTTTTAGTTTTTTAGATTAATCCTGCTGCAGGCTAAAGTAGATTTTCTCTTCTTCACAAGACAAAGCATTGTTGTAAATTAATTAGTCCCCCAGACTCAACATCTTTCAAACAGCAATGGAACAGATTTTTTGCCCGATTCAAATTTGTCTGAGTCAGTCTCCATGGGGAGAACCTTTCCACTGCTCACCATGGCAACCTACTTGTGCACTGGGCTGCTTCCAGATCGTATGGTGTGAGGTTCATTCACAGAATCTGTTTAGACGGACCCTCTAGAAAGTACTGGCTAACAGTACACTGTGTAATGTAAATAATACCATGTTTAGTCCTCTATATGAGGGATGCCAATAAAATATGTCAAATGCATTACATCAAAATCCCCCTTCCTATCTCACTTAACCCAAACAGGACCAGTTCCCATGGTGAGTCAACATGAGTCAGAGATAAAGACCTCCAGCATACCTTTGCTATGGGGCCACTCTTGGGGAATTTTACATAAATGTTAAACTAAACATAGTATTTCACAAGTGATGCTGCATTGCTAGACTGAGCGATTGTTATATTTGCATTACAATCTACAAATCCATCCACAATCAGCAGGTCAATAGTGTTACAAAATCATATTTAAATGAGGTGCTGAAGTTCAGAGATCCAGTAGGCTCCAAAAAGAGACCAGTTTGAACCTGAAAGTAAAAAGAAGGTTTTAAGATTATGGAAAATTTAAAACAGAGGGTTAGTGTTACCCTAAACCTAACCCTAACCCTACACAGTAAATGCTTTTAGCAGATGCTTTTACCCAAAGTGGCTCACAAATGAGTCAGTATACAAGCTAATTTTATCCAAAGCGACTTACATGAGTATCAGTGCGATATGACTGTATATCAGTACGGCTGTGATTTGGCCATAGGCACGAAGCCACAGGAACGAATAAACATTGAGTTGCTTCATTAAAAGCTTGTTGTTTTACTGTATTTTCAAATGGACGTTATCTTTATTAGCAAACTGCCTATCTGAAGCGTATTCTCCCCTTAAAACTACATTGACACGTGACACACAAAAACAGTATTATTTTTAAACTTATAGTGCGTTTAGGCATTCGGCATGACACTCGCTGTGAGAAATACTAGTGGAGTGGTACAAACAGTGAAAAGGTTGGAGTGCTGTTACGAGTAGAATATAGCACTGCTGGAAAAGATTCGAGAACACGAGAGAACTGTTGTATAAATTTACATATACACTTTGTTTTAATGGTCTCCTTTAAATATTTGGTTAACTATAAGTAACTTTGCAACTACATGTCAGCTTCGTCTACTAACTCTTATCTAGCAGTCTACTAATACTCTAATGAGAGTTATTTGCAAAGTTACTTATAGCCTAAAGCGCTAAAGTGGACCATCAAAATAACGTGTAACCCAAAATAAGTCAATATAAATCCTGCAACTTTTTATTAAAATTGTCATGCTGATCATTCAAATAACATAAATACAATGATAAAAAAAAGAAATGAGAAAAAAAAAATAGAAACAAAAGCATTTTCTCTAGAGGCCTCAGACATTCACTCACTGATTTATTTGTTGTCTTAGTAATATATTTTCAGAAAGCGTGAGCAGCACTGTTTGAGATTCATTCTTTTGGCCGTTTAATCAATGATTGGCATTATGTTGGATTTGAAAATCTCTCAACAATATGGCTTTTAAATGAAATTCAAACCCAAATTTGTTTTCCTCCATTTTATGCATGTCTGCTAGATGTCCACTGCCTGAATGCCTCTGTAAATGCTTCTTTTCTCCAGGGACAATTTGTCTGCGCTCATCTGTTAGCGGCCATGGTGCTATATTTAGGCCATACCAATAACCAAATACACAGTGCCTGATGAGCTGTAGCTTCAGACCGATGAGTAGCCCTGGGTGACAAGACCTTCCAACAGAAGCATTGTCATCACTACTCTTTATTACAATATCACAGTGCTTTATTGAGACTTCCCATAATGTGGGGAAAGAGAGAGAGAAAATCCTCACACATAAATTAAACCTTCCCAACTTTGTTGCCATGGAAGCTCAATCCTTTTGGTGAGGCTTCTCATTCTTCAATCTCCATTTAATTAAGGCTCCTGAGCTGCCAAATGCTGTTAGGCATACGGCTTTAAGTACATCAGCTCTGTCAAGTCATGTTTGTTTTGACTCTTGCTACGTGGTCATCAAACTTCGGGAACACAGCAAATCCCCTGCTTCAGGCAATGTTGGGAATTCTGAAGTTCAGAGGGTTTTGAATGTTTTCTCATCTCTTTTGAGGACCAAGGATGCAACTGAAATTCATAAATATGGTGTGTAAAGCCATATGTATTCATTGTACATAGAACATCTATTGCTGTTCAATAAATTTTTATGAATTTGTAATTTTTTCATTTCTATTCTTGGTCATCGTCAGTCTCTCACTTATGTATGGAAACTCAGAGACTTTATATCTCACAATGTGGCATATTTCAAAACTTACTCATAATCGCAACCTTATTTTACATAATTTCTTCTTTAGGGTCTCACAATTGGGATTTTATTTCTGATAGATACAACTTCATATATGATAATTGAGACTGTATTTCTAGAAATTGCAACTTTCTCATAATTGTGACTATTTCTTATATCTTGAGATTTTTTCATAATTTTCATGTAATTTTCTTTATTTTTTATAATTATATTTATAGTTTATTTCTTGTGAATTTCTGTTGTTATTGCAACTTTTTCTTTGTAATGGTGAATTTGTGCGAATTTATATCACACAGAATGACATTATATTTCACAGTGACTTCTTTTCTTGTCACTGAGAATTCATATTTCACAGTTCAAACTTTTTATAATTTTTTTGCTTTATATTTAGACGTTCTTGTAATAAAAAATCTTGTAATTGTAACTTTTGTTGTTATTTCAAATTTTTCTCATAATTGCAAATTTATGTGCGAATTTATATCTTACAGTGTGACATTTCACTATATGACTTCTTTTCTTGTAATTGCAAATTTATATCTCACAGTGGCACACTTTTGGTGTATTTTTTCATCTTTATTTTTGTAAATGATTTCTAGTAATTGTGAATTTCTTGTAGTTGTGACTGTTGTTATTGCAACTTTTTCTTGTAATTGCAATTTTGTGCTAATTTATTTTTCACAGCGTGACTACTTTTCTTGTCATGGCAAACTTTTATCTAACAGTTGCAACCATTTCTTTATTTTTTTATCATTATATTTAGACTTTATTCCTTGTAATTGCAAAATTTCTTGTAATTGACCAAATTTATCTCACAGTGACTACTTTTCTTGTCTTTGCTAATGTATGTTTCATAGCTGCAACCTTGTCTTTATTTTTTGTCATTATATTTGGACTTTATTTCTTGTACTTGCACATTTCTTGTAATTGTGACTTGTTGTTATTGCTACTTTTTTGTCGAAATTTCAAATTTATGTGGGAAATATATATCTTTCAGTGTGTAATTTCAGTATGACTTCTTTTCTTGTCATTGCAAATGTATATCTCACAGTGGCAACTTTTTTTGTCTTTATATTTAGAGATTATTTCTAGTAATAGTGAATTTTGTATGATTGTGACTTTTCATTGTTAATGCAACTTTATCTTTCAAATTTGTATGACATTGTATTTCACAGTGTGACTTCTTTTCTTGTCATTTCAACTTTACTTATATATCTTATTTGTTAGATTTTGAAGTTTTACTCTAAGGTGATAACCGGCTTCCATACTTTCTCCTGAAAAAAAAAGACAATTGTAAGTCGCTTTTGATAAAAAAGTCTGCAAAATGACTAAATGTAAATGTGTATGTAAACGTAAAATAGTTTTTTTCCCATTGGGAATTGGCAAAGTTGTGGCATTTCCATCCTCTGGTTACTTTGTTGTTATAATATGTTAATAGTGGAGTCTCGAGTTTTGTTTTGAAAAAATATTCCCTGGATACCAAAGGCAGACATTAGCAGAGGAACGATAATCTGTCAGATCTGATTCAATACACATGCAAATTCAGTCTCATTAATGCAAGGAGAGCAGAACGGAAACATTTGACCTTGCTGCATAAAAATAAAACTCAGAATCCACTAGCATGACGCTAATTCAGACTGGGGTGTCCCGGTTTTTTATCCTGGTAATTAAGACAGTCACAAAGAGGCTAATTAGGGCAATCCACATGAATTAAAATCGCTCCCATGTGAAGCTGGTCTCAAATTGGACTTAAATCGAAGGACTGGTGCAAATGTGTTTGATGTTTACATAGATAGAGCCTATGCTGTGCTCTGCTCTTTGATCATGAGCCTCTTAAATAGATGGTCTTGGATCATATATTGCACAGCACATCAGGGACTCGCCCATAAGATGTGGTTTGATTTCAAATCCTCTTTCATTCCTCATTTAATTATTTAGGGCTGAGACTGATAACTTTGTAAACCGAACAAATTACAAAGTATTTGTGCATAAAAGGATGTAGTGATGAGATTAACACTTATTGAAAGTCAACATGATTACGTCAAAACCATTGTTTGTCATAATGAGGGATGTGAAACTGGTCCAGGCTGTGATCTGTCAGTTCAGTCCTGAATGAAAAGAGACACTCTGCTAAACAAGTGACAAGAACTGCTTATGTCAGTGGCCAAGGAACTCTAAGATATACATTTAAACTTTGTAGCCGACTACGCCACCTAGAGTTGAAACTGAGACCCCAGGAACTCAATATTAAAACCAGGTTCTTTAACGGAGAAGGGAACAGTGGAAAACAACACCCAAAAATAGCAATAGAAAAACTAGTTTATTACAATAAAATTGTCTGCCAGAAAAATGAATCAAATAAAAAGAGGGCAGCAAGTCCAAGTCCAGATATCCAATCCAAGCGACCATCAAAGTTCAACTCAGTCTTGACTAGACATCTATGTCACAGCTGACGTCCGTTCACGCTCAGTCCTTCATAGAGGCCAGTATCAGCCCGATGCTGGAACACAGAAAAGAGAGACTGCCAGCATACGACGCCCAACTCACATCAATTCATGTATAACCCATTTATGAGTTTATTAAATAAAACTGGAACTTCTTTAAAATATCGGCCGATTCAAAAGTCACTCAAAATTATACAACGTAGGCTCGTTCTCATCCGTTAGGAGGCAATAATCTGGATTTAATAAGCACCCCGCAAGTGGAAATCAGAATGTACTCACAGCATGACTGGACAGCAAGCCTGCTATCCAGTCCAATGTATTCACGGCAGAAGAACCACGTCAATCATTCACTCGTCTACTCAGCACTCGCGGTAGTCTCTCCCATACGGTCATCAACCCGTCTCACACGCTGCTCCTCCAATAGTGCTCCGCGAATCACCGACTTTGTGATTACTCGTCTACAATGTGCTGCAATCTCGAATAGCCATAAGCAGTCTCAATGCAAGTGAAACACTCACTCTCTGATGCAAGCACAATGTGGTTTCTCCTTCTCTCACTCTCGCGGTTGACTTCAGTTACCAGATGCGCGATGCTGCCACCAGTCTCAGTCACGGTTACATTTTTATAGGGGAACATATTCACCGCTCCACCCCAAAATCCATCACTGATTAGTTCACTGAATTATCACAAAATAGAGGTGTGGCTATAGGAATACTGCTTGCAAAAACACAGCATTCAACAAAAGAAAACACAGCAACTCACACAAAAGAAAACACAGCAATAAAATGTGATCATGCAATATAAAATACATTGTGCAACACGTTTACTCCACAACACCCCCCCACAGTAAATTATAAGCAGTCCCTGCCAAAAGTTATTCAATTCACTCTCTATATCTCATGGGTCGCTGTCCAACATTTGTACGTGTAGATCGTCTTACAGTCTCATTTCCCATATTTACAGGTTCAGAAGCCGGAGCAACCCAAACACTATATGGTACAGGGTCCTGAGCCATGACTATAGGCACAGTATTCAGAGTACTAGGGGGTGCTAAAACTTCCACTTCAGAAGCAGCACATAATTTAAGTGCATTACGGTGCAGAACCCTTTCCTTCCCTCCCTTTTCAGGTCTTACCCGATACACCAACCCCGTCTCTCCCAATGTTCCTATTACAACATGGGGCACTGGACCCCACCAGCCACATAGCTTTCCACGACCTTGCCTGTTTCGGTCCCTAACCCAAACTCGCTTATCATCTAACAAGGGTACATCCTTAGCCCCACGATCATAAGTCTGTTTCATCTTCTCAGCAACATGATTCATCTTACTCTTAGCTACAGCGTAGGCCCACTTTAACTTTTTGTAATGATCTTGGACCCACCCTCTATGATCCCACTTCTGCTGATCAACCACTACACCCAGCCCCAAATCTACAGGGATCCTCACTGTACGGCCAAACATCAAGTATGATGGAGCAAAACCTGTGGCGCTATGTACAGTGTTGTTGTAGGCTTGCATCAGCTCAGGGAGGAAGTCAGGCCACCTATCCTGTTTCTCTTGTTCCAAAGTACGGAGCATATTTAACAAAGTCTGATTAACTCGTTCTACCCTACCATTTCCTGCAGGGTGATAGGAAGTAGTTCGACTTTTGACCGTCCCATATATCTGGCAAAACTCCTGCACCAACTCTGACTCGAAATTTGGTCCTCTGTCTGAATGGAAACGCAAGGGGCAACCAAAAGTCTGCACCACATGAGTCCAAAGGGCCCCACTGTGGTCTGGGCAGTCTGATCTTTTGTTGGGACTGCCCATGCATAACGCGTGAACATATCTACCATAACTAATATGTTTTGGTAGCTATCACTAGGCCGTCCTAAAGACAAAAAGTCTAAAGCCACCACCTCTAATGGACATGACACTGAGATAGGATTAAGGGGCGCTTTATGACCATCCCTACCCTTCTGCAGGCTGCAGGCGACGCACCCAGAATGGAACCCTCGCATCATCTCCTCCATCTTGGGCCAGTAGAAGTGGGACCGCACTTTGGTTAGTGTACGTTCAACACCTGCATGGGCCAATGCTTCATGATATCGCCTCCACACCTCCTCTTGTTGGACAGCGGGACAAACAATCTGCAATTGATACTCATGGGTATTTGGATGAATCATCTTTTTGTACAACACTCCATCATGGATTACAAGTCGTGATATATCGCGAAGCAACTGCGGTGTAATCAGGGGTAATGCTCTTCTCTCAAGGGTAGTTGGTACACTGGCAGACCTTACATACCGCATGACCACCTGAAGATCCTCATCCCCTTGTTGTGCCTCTCGCCACTCAATCCCCAAAGCACCAAGAGCGGTGGCACCTCCATTGGCATCAATCTGCTGGACCTCTGTAAACTGGTTTTGCTCTGTTGGGGGTACAGGGTTTTGCTCTGTTGGGGGTACAGGGAATCGGGACAAACTGTCGGCATTGTCATTTTCCCTCCCCGCCCGATATTTCACTATAAAGTCATAACTGGCTAGTTGGGCCACCCAGCGTTGTTCCACAGCCCCGATCTTAGCGGTTTGTAAATGGGCCACGGGGTTGTTATCCGTAACCACTGTAAACTTTGATCCAATCAAGTAATCTCTAAATTTCTCTGTTACAGCCCACTTTAATGCTAGTAACTCTAATTTAAAGGAACTATAATTTGCATCGTTTCTCTCTGCAGGGTGAAGACTTCGACTAGCATAAGCGATCACATGCTCCCGTCCGTCATACACTTGTGACAAGACTGCACCTAACCCTTGGTGACTGGCATCTGTATACAGAACAAATGGTAAAGCGAAATCTGCATAGGCTAGTACAGGGGCTTTCGTTAGGCAGGACTTCAAGGTCTCAAATGCAGCCTGGCATGTAGCAGTCCACTCAATCTGACGTGTACCAGACTTTTTATCTACCGGAATGCCAACCAAGAGAGCATTTAAAGGTTGAGCGATTTTGGAAATATTAGCAATAAAACGCCTGTAGTAGCCTGCAAGGCCCAGGAAGGCCCTCACCTCCCGGACTGTTATAGGGGTAGGCCAGTCTTGAACTGCTGCTGTCTTTTCAGGGTCAGGATGTACGCCAGCCTTTTCCACCACATGGCCAAGAAACTTCACCTGCTGTTGGAAGAGCCGGCACTTGTCAGGTCTTAATTTTAACCCATAATGGGACAGTCGCTGGAATATCTGTTCAAGGTGGCTAAGATGGGTAGAAAAGTCAAATGAGTACACAATAATATCATCCAGGTATACCAGAGAAAAGTCTATTAGATAGCCACTTAAACAACGCTGCATTAACCGCTGAAAGGTGGCAGGTCCATTGCACAGACCAAAAGGCATACGCTGAAATTCGTATAGCCCCAAAGGGGTGGCGAAGGCAGTCTTGGGACGATCCTCTGGGTCTACACCCACCTGCCAGTATCCACTTGCCAGATCCAGAGTGCTGTACCACTCAGCCCTCTTCAAAGTGGTCAGAGTCTCCTCAACTCTAGGAAAAGCATCTTTGTGGGTAATGGCGTTCAATTTCCTATAATCCACACAGAATCGCCAACTCCCATCCTTTTTCTTCACCATCACCACTGGGGCTGCCCATGGGCTAGCACTCTCCGAAATGACTCCCTTATTCAACATGTCAGCCAACAAGGCCTTCATTTCTTGATACATCATAGGAGGCAATGGTCGAAACCGTTCCCGAATGGGAGGCACATTTCCAGTGTGAATTCTATGCTGTACCACCTCTGTGTACCCCACATCCTCTTCACCCTCAGAAAAGACTTTAGACCATTTTCTCAAGAGCGCATCAAGGTCTTGGCACTGCTGTGTGGTCAAATCAGATCTTTGAGACAATTGACATATACCAGGGGAAAATCCATCTTCTACAATGGGGCTAGCTTCAGTAAGACTC
The DNA here is from genome assembly GCF_963082965.1 of Carassius carassius. Taxonomy (NCBI): domain Eukaryota; kingdom Metazoa; phylum Chordata; class Actinopteri; order Cypriniformes; family Cyprinidae; genus Carassius; species Carassius carassius. The sequence goes on from NC_081762.1 coordinate 20,020,633, forward strand.
ACCTCCACAATGCCTTCAGTATCCAACGTTAATCCAAGGTCTCTGCATCCATAAATATCAGGGCTATGTACTTCATATAGCCGTCCAAGCTTCTGATATTTTCCTACAAAAACACTGTATGGATGTATATTACAGAGTCTCACAGGCATTTTACCATCTCTTACCATGGCAATTGTTCGTGCAGCAGCCACAGGTTGTTCAGACACAGGCTCCACCAGTCCACAGTAATCACGCTGTCGCAGACCCATTCGAGCACGTCCCCAGACTATGATTTCACTCCTTTGTGGAACACGTACACCTCGTCTGTTAGCCAGCCACACATTTCCCAGTGAGCCATCTTCATGAATGCGTGCCGCAACACGTTGACAAACTGCCGTAACCTGCTGCCATGCTTGTCGTTCTCGGGTACTCTGAAACAACGATGAAGAATGCCCCTCATTCTGAAAGAGAGCACTCCAACATTGTGAGATCACATTCATACCAATTATTAAAGGGTTCGTAGAAAATTCATCTTTTACAATGACGACACCCCGCTCTGGAACTTGGACTCCAGCAACATTAAAATCAAACACAGCATACCCAATATAGGGGATTTCAAGGCCATTTGCAGCTCTTAACGTCAAAACAGGGGCTTGGCCCATCTTATACTGAGGGAATTTCTCCTCAAACATACTCCATTGCATCAGAGTGACTTGAGACCCAGTGTCCAAAAGTCCTGTACACTCAATGTCCTGAATCATGACACTCACCAATGAAAGAAGAAATGGTCCTTGAATTTTCTAATGGTCTTACTGGCCCCACCGCCTGGACCTCTGCAGCAGGGCAAATTAGTTTAAATCTCCATTAGGCAGCACAATTTCCTTGCAATACCTTGCTATATGTCCTGACTGTTGACAGCGCCGGCAGATCGGCCTCCCCTCTGCATCCCACATATTCGAGGAAGACTGCCCCCTTCGTCGCCCAGAAGAAACATTTTGTGGCTGGAAAGGTACATAATTAGGTTGTGCATGATTTACTTGCGCCACTGGACTAGACGACTTCAGATCCTTCATCACTTCCTGTGTCAATTCTCGCATCTGTCCTTTAACTTACTCCAAAATTTCTTGCTTTAATTCAGCTTTCCAGTCAGTCCCCTGTGAGCGAGAATCAATCCTACCAGGCCCACTAACCGCAGCACAAGCCAATTCATACCTTGGTTGACTGTATTCTGCTTCCAACAGTAAAGCCTCTTGATGCAGATCTGCGAATGTTCCTTCTGGGTTTCGGCGTGCATACGTTCTCAGGGCTCTCAGAAAAGGTCCATCCTCCAACCCCAACAGCAACTGCTCCTTTAGTTGATCTTCCACAAGGGCCCCTTCTGGACTACGTCGCCGCAACCTACAATAAAGCTCTCGTAATCGCAACACAAATGTCTTAAAAGATTCATCTTGCCTCTGTCTGCAACTGAAAAAAATGTGACCTAAGGACAGGAAGAGGTATTTCTCCAGCATACAAAGTGTCTAATTGCTTAAAAATCTTATTGGCCTTATCCCTATCTCCATCAGCCAAAACACTTATTTCCCGCTTTGCATCACCACCCAGGGCACCCATTACAATTTTAACTTTCTTTGCTTCAGGTACTTCTTGGGCTTCTAAAAGCCCTTGCATTTGTTCTTTCCAGTCTCCATACTTCAAATCACAATCAGTACCCGTAAACTTTGGCACCCAAGGGGCACCAGGAAACACTGGCATCATCATTTTTTAAGCCTTTTTTTTTAAAATTCTATCAAGTGCTGTTCCACCGTTCCCGTATCCGACCCTGCCGACTACGCCAAAATTATGTCAGTGGCCAAGGAACTCTAAGATATACATTTAAACTTTGTAGCCGACTACTCCACCTAGAGTTGAAACTGAGACCCCAGGAACTCAATATTAAAACCAGGTTCTTTAACGGAGAAGGGAACAGTGGAAAACAACACCCAAAAATAGCAATAGAAAAACTAGTTTATTACAATAAAATTGTCTGCCAGAAAAATGAATCAAATAAAAAGAGGGCAGCAAGTCCAAGTCCAGATCTCCAATCCAAGCGACCGTCAAAGTTCAACTCAGTCTTGACTAGACATCTATGTTACAGCCGACGTCCGTTCACGCTGAGTCCTTCATAGAGGCCAGTATCAGCCCGATGCTGGAACACAGAAAAGAGAGACTGCCAGCATACGACGCCCAACTCACATCAATTCACGTATAACCCATTTATGAGTTTATTAAATAAAACTGGAACTTCTTTAAAATATCGGCCGATTCAAAAGTCACTCAAAATTATACAACGTAGGCTCATTCTCATCCGTTAGGAGGCAATAATCTGGATTTAATAGGCACCCCGCAAGTGGAAATCAGAATGTACTCACAGCATGACTGGACAGCAAGCCTGCTATCCAGTCCAATGTATTCACGGCAGAAGAACCACGTCAATCATTCACTCGTCTACTCAGCACTCGCGGTAGTCTCTCACATACGGTCATCAACCCGTCTCACACGCTGCTCCTCCAATAGTGCTCCGCGAATCACCGACTTTGTGATTACTCGTCTACAATGTGCTGCAATCTCGAATAGCCATAAGCCGTCTCAATGCAAGTGAAACACTCACTCTCTGATGCAAGCACAACGTGGTTTCTCCTTCTCTCACTCTCGCTGTTGACTTCAGTTAACAGATGCGCAATGCTGCCACCAGTCTCAGTCACGGTTACATTTTTATAGGGGAACATATTCACAGCTCCACCCCAAAATCCATCACTGATTAGTTCATTGAATTATCACAAAATAGAGGTGTGGCTATAGGAATACTGCCTGCAAAAACACAGCAATCAACAAAAGAAAACACAGCAACTCACACAAAAGAAAACACAGCAATAAAATGTGATCATGCAATATAAAATACATTGTGCAACACGTTTACTCCACAACACTTACATTTCCTAATGAAATGTGATGGTGAATATGGTGAAAGGGTGAGAGATCCTTGTACAGCAGATTTCACAGTGAAGTCCTCTGAGTAAACAGCATCAAACTGCAAAATTCTTAATTTCAAGTTCTTACGCAAAAACATTGCTTTGTGAATCTCTAAACTATTAAAAATATTTTCGCTGAAATATCAATCACTGTGACCACATGCAAGATAACTTTAAGGTTATGTGATTAATATAAACATTAATGTATAATTAGTCAAAAGACATAAACAAGAATCAAATTAAATGCACATGGACCAATTTATTACAAATCAGAAATCTAAAACAGAAAATCAAAATTACCATGCGTCGCCTTCTTGACAAGCCCAACCGTCCCTCTGATTCAGAGCGAGGGGGTCCAAACACACATGCGCGGATTCAAGCGCGCTGTACTTTTAGATTAAAATTGACTCAATATCTCTAGATTTATGTGCAATGATTATAAAACAAATATTAATACTACAAAAATAGCTACTCTTCTCATCCATTAATTTATTATATGAATTACATGTGTACATTTTACTTAGAAAATTGTTGTTCTTCTTGATTTTTAATATGGTAAATTTAATATATTTTCCAACACCTCAAAGTTATTTTTTTTCAGTGTATAGGCTAAGAGTGCATTACTTCCCATGCATAATAGATGATTATGTTACACTCACTCTGCTTGTAAAGAGATATGATTTTCCCAGTAAAAAATCACTACTGAAACACATTCTTATATCCACACAAGATATTGAATATTGATCTGAACACAAAGTTCCTTTCAGAGAGAAGATGAGTCATGGGACCCATCACAAGAAGATTCCTTTCTGAGCACATTAACCCACCTCAGTGAATTTCTCTAGAGGTACTGCATCAGCGGAGCGTCACAGTTTGGCACCAGAGTCGTGGGAAGACATCAAGCCAATTACTCCACTAAAGCATCACCTTAACAAGATTTACTGCCATAAACAAATGGACTAGTCTGGTGTACTGTAGGTGTCTGCTGCATAGCGAGCCTTCTGATTTACATTTATGCATACTCAAATGAATCCTCACCATGTTTTTCATAAGAAAGTAGTCAAATGTAGTGCTTGGTGACATCCAGCCATAATCTTCAATAGCAAGAGGGCAGCTCTGTGCATGTCACTTGTGCTCTGATAATAGCTTCAGTCTCTGTAGATTCAACAGTTGCTGGAAAGGAAAGAAACTTTGATTAAGAGTTGAAAAGAGGAGGCTTTGAAGAACTCGAAATTACTGATTTTTATTGGTCATGATACTTTTAGAAGACAAGATTTCACATGTTCTGAGTGGCACTGGATATTTCTGCCTTATGCATTATGGTTGTACATTTAATTAAATGGACAAATCTCTTATTAATGAGCATCTTATGTTATAAATAATGCTTAAGGATTCTTTTTAAAATAATTCACATTGCAAGGACATTTCAGAACTGAATTATCATCATAAATTTATACCTCTTGTTGAAAACTTTATTCCCGACTCAGATGTTCTTCTTCACTGTGTTATGTAATGGGTTTAGATTAGGGATGTTTTAGGTCTTCCAGAGGATTAGGAGATGGTGGTTCCTTCTGGGCTCAGGGTTCATGTCTAGAGTTGTTGCTGTTGTTTTTTCTTACCTTAATTAAACTCCTTCATGGTTTTTAGGATGAGGACATGATTGGTCCATTTTGGCTGATTCAAGCAACAGAAGAATTTTTTTTTTTTCTGAAGGCACAGCCTTTGATGTCAACCAAGCATGAGTTTTATAATCTCAGTTTTATAAAGTTGAGAGTTTATTTTCTCAGAATCCTTAAACTCACAATAAAACGCTTAACATAAAATGTTATAGTGTTGATAATTAATCATAAAACACAATTATATAGATGGATCATACACACAAAGACAAAACTCCTTCAGGTTAACACATGACACTAGAATAATGCAATAAACATCAACTTAATGACATAAAATGTAACACAAAACACCTAATGTGCATTACTAATGACAAAAATCAAAATAAATGATTTAAAACCTTTAAATAAAATATGCTCACATGATGTGTCATGCAGGGCTTCAAGAAATATTACTTTAAATTTGACAGTATTTTACAGTAAAAAGACAAAATGTGACATTAAATAATTAAAAAAATTTCATCATATTTTTTCATCACATTTAGCAGTGTAACTATGCAGAATTACTTATATATAATTTAATATTAATCTTAAAAGATAATTGTTTTATCTAATTGTTTTATATATTTTATATATTGTTTTATAATTGTTTTATTTTGTTAATATGTAATCGCATTCTGTTGTTGCCAGTTTTCAGTGTTTTCCCTGTTGTCAGAGAAAAAGACCTGCAACCCATTTGATGGTCGTGACCCAACATTAGAGAGCCACTGACTGAATCAGATATGATCATGAAGTTACTAATCTGATCTTCTAATGTGTTTTTGTGTTCTGCTGTTTTAAACACAAAAAATAAGTCTATATGTGCCAGTAAACCTGATTCATTTCCTCTCATTTTCTGTGACTGCTAAGTGAATTCTTGTGGGTGTGTGTATGTGACTTTTGTTGATGAGGGGTTTGTTCTGATTAGTGTCTTTGTGTGAATGAACAGGGGAAACAAACTGCCACGTCAAAACTGTATTCATTAGCATCAATAATCATTGTCCCAGGTGGCCATTTTTCACTCCTGTGAGAAACCCATTTGAGTAAAACGGCCACTGTGTGTCTGAATGATAATAGGTGAGGAATAGAGTTGATGAGGAACATTCTGGGTCTGTGCAAAAGACTCAAGAGAGTAAATCAGAGGAAACAGCTTAGACACCATCGTTCATCTTAATCAACCTTCATAAATGTCTCTGTCTTAGCAGCAAGTTTTGTATTTAATCACAAACTGCTACTTACTTGCCTCAACACTTTTCACAGTTGTTACAGTATATCAACAGTTTCATCCATTTACTCTGTATAAATAATTCAGCATTTTATGGGTTATATAAACCAGCGATATGCTTTACAAAAATTGATGGCTCATTTTAAGGATAGTGCATATGGATTGCAACCCAAGCAAATAAATTGATATTCAGTACTTGTGTGGATTATTGTATATTCAAGTGTATAAATCAATAATTCAAGTGCAACTTTTAGAAGAAACTTTGCAGCAAATATTGCAAAATTAAGTTTTTATGCAAATAATCTTTGTAAAATAATTTGCATGTACAGTTTTTCATTGTTTGCTATTCTTAATACCCCAACAATGTTTGAGGGTGAGAAAACACCTCAAACTATGTTATTTTCACCAGGTAATTGACATTTGTAATCTGTAATAAGATCATTACCATGATTGAACTCACCATGTAAACATATTTACCTTTGTATCCTGGCAGGTTATTTAATGTGTGCATCCCTTTTTATTATTTAACATCAAAACCAGAGAGAAATATTGTCCAGTTTTTTTGTGTCTGTGAGCTGATATTGCATGTAAATGCCCTGGCCTTGTCAAAAGAAGCCCTATGTAGCTTAATAAGCAGGTAACAGGATACAGTACACCGATAACAAGCTTTTCATGATGCTTCTAAGCCTCTGTACACACAAACATAGAATTCAACTCTGTTCCTGTTCAGATCGCATCAATATTGCAGCAACACCCTCCTGCTGCTGGTGGGCTCCACCATCATTATTAATTTAGCTTTGTTTTCTTTTTTTCTTTTTTCGGTTTCTCGCTGCTCAGCTGCTGTTATACAAGACTTTAGGCTGACTCTGGGGCTGCATTGCAGATGCTCAGTGTTTCTTGGCTTCACATAGTGGAATATATATCGTGACAGAGGGTTTTCCCACAACATTACATCAACATTTGTCCTTTAAGGCAATCTGCTGCTAATGGCAGGGGTGACAAACACTTTAATAAGTCACACAGTCTTACTGAAAGTGCTCTTACCACTTACCTTTAAATTAATTCCCACATAAAGCTGAACGTAATTGATAACGTTTGGCTGCTTTTGTTTATAGGCTAGCACTAAATGGCCAGAATGGCGCCACCCTGATATTGACATTGCAATAGAAATTGACCATCGTTTTTCTCCAGCGTCACAGATGGCCCATTAATATGCACCAGTGTCATCGCCTCATCTGTGTACTGAGGGAAGAGAATCGTCAGGTACTCAATATTGATCCTGATGTCAAGCAATGTTGAAACACGTGTTGAATTGCAAACCTGCCATATTTAAAAATGTCTCTGATGTAGCTCTCAACATATTATGACTGAAGTACATTTGTTAGACATCTCATATTTCTTTGTAATGAACGTTTTGTGGCACCAAATTACAGATAATGCATTCATTTCTCATTATGTTAAGTCATTACTCTTTATCGTGACTCATTATGATAATTATTTGACCATTATCAAACTCTTTATTCTCTTTTCATTTAATTTATAGTAAATGTTGTAAGATGCTTTTTTGAGTGCATCAAACAACAATAAACAAACAAAATATTGAATTGTTTTTGTAAAATGCTACTGACAAAACCCATAATGTTACTTAAATCATCAAGTAAAACCACAGTTCTAAGTATGTGCTTGATTCGTTGCAAAAAAATGATTTGGGTCATTCCTTCAGAAATCAGATTGCACTTACTCTGCATGTTTCGACTCACTAAAAAGAATCAGCTCCTAAATGTTTTTTGCAAAATCTGACTATACTTATACTGTATATGACTAAATAAAAAAAACAATTGAAATGAGTCTTCAATTTTGCAATTAGTCTACAACAGTGGTTCTCAACATTTTTGGCTTCAGGATGACCAAATGTCCTCTTTTTTCAAAATTTCAAAATTCACCAAAATGTCCAGGTTTTGGCTGTGTTTACCTATTGAAGTGCTCATTGCAGTCATCCTATATTACCTGCATGTGTATTTGCATTGCTTTGACCACCTTCTCGCAAAAAATTATCGGTCAGTTATGTACAATGTCTGCACCCTATAGGTCAAACTTCCTAATCATTACCTTCAGCAAGAATGAAAACAATAGAAAAAGAACAAAACAGGTTACTATATATACTATTTGTGCAACAACAGTACCTAAATACAGCAGCAAATTGGCATATGTATTGCCAGTAGCAAGTTCCTGTACTTGCTTTGCAGCAGCAGCAATAATCTACAACTACAGCCACAGTAGCAGCAATTCAGCAGCAGCAGCAGCAGCAGCGTAGCAGACCTATTTTGCCAAGGCCAAATAAATTAAAACTTTCATATCCATTACCGTGCTAAAATCTTCCAAGTGTTGTCATGACATAACTATGATATTCAAGGCCCAATGACTTTTCAATTTGTTTGTATGGTTTTTACTGGTTATTTCCACTTCTACCTCACAGTTTTACTCACAATTTCAACCTGTTTTCGAGCCTGTACATAGGTGTCATAACTAGAAAAATGTATATTCATAAAATGTAAAAAAAAGAAAAGAAAAATCCAACATGTAAAAAAAATCCTCATTTTATGAACTTACATGACTTTTCCAGGTCTATAAATCACACTTTTAAAATTAGGCTTCTTCATTTATTTTTTAGTATAGTAGGAGCACTGGCTCTTATTCTTCATCTTCTTCAAAAAACTCTGTATTTTAGTAGTGTTTTATTCACATTTCAGGATAAGAATGCATGTGCAAGAACCTTTAGCTCCTTCCCTGAATAAGCCCTGTTTCTCAATTCCCAACCCTTCTTTTATTAATTTGAGAGAAAGGGTGTGAGGTCCAAATCACGGTTTATTAATCTGCTTTTGTGAGCACTCTCACTAATGTGCTGCCATGCACTGAGGTTCACCCTCTGCCCTGCCCTGCTTAAAGAGATGTTCTCCTGCGGACATTACCCAGCCCAGCCAATATCGTAATTACAGTAATATCCTATATGGAGGGAGGCTGCAGAGTCTAAATGACTTCCACATCATGGACAACAAATGGCAAAGGCACTTTCCTCCACTCTGGCCAGCATTTGTTTTGGTTAGACCACGTGGGACACATATGCCTATAACAGAAGACATGCCTTTATGAAACTAAGAAGCTTCTGCTAAGGTCAGTGATTGTAAATCACAGAAAGACCACAAAAAATCTCTATGCAGATCAGTAGCTTATTTGACTTTTTGTGTCCCTTTAAGGCTGTGTAGAGAATATCTAAGTTTAATATTTCTCATAAAAAACTATGAATAAGACAATTGCATGAGTACAGTGAGAGCTTTGAGAAGCTCTTCTCATTCATCCATTAGTTTCATTCAGCTGTTCTTGCATTCATTCATAATCCTTTGCGCTCTTTGGTTTATACAAGAACATCCGCTCTATTCAAGCTCAGAGGCAATTATTGAAAGGTGTTCTAGCACCTATAGCATTACGGCTGTGAAAAGCACATTAAATCAATAGTCACCTTGTGCTCTGAAAAGCAGTGGGTTAAGACCTGTGTGCTTGTCTTCAGTGACCACTGTTTTGGGGTTAGTCAAGCTTCGACTAAGATTATGGAGCAGCTTGTCCTGTTTCACCAGAAATAGCTCCACCCGATAATCCCCTAACTGAGCAGAGGTGACATGTACGACGTAAGGATTAGCCGTCGCTGAGCGAGACAATGGCCAGGTGAAAGTCCCGCCTGCTTCAGGCACAAATGTGTGTTTTCTCTCGCAGAACTGCTATCAGAGATGAATTGTACTGTGAAAAAGAGGGCTTGCTCACTACTTGCATTATAATTTAATATTGAGGATTCATGGTGGGAACTTATTCTTGTTTTCTTAGAGATAATTGGATGTGGTCTCACAATTTAACACTTTAAGTGTGAATTTAATATATACTGTATTTTGGCTAATTTGATTATACTTTCAGCTATTCAAAGTGTAGAGCTCTCAGTTTTGATAACTTATATTGATGGGCTGGATGTTGACACAGATTCCCTGATTCATTTCAGTTTCACTTTGATTCTATTTGATTCCGATTCATTTGGGAGTTTTCAGTTTTCATATACAATTTGTTTACATATGAAAGAATTTCTCTCTTGCTGTACAGGAAAATTTTCAGATTGATTACACTGATTCTTACGAAGGGAAACCAATAAAGATTTCTTGATTCAGTTCAGATTCATAGTGATTCTATTTCTATATTCTTTTGAGCACCATTAAGCGTCATCGCGACAGCTGCTCTTCTCGCCGAGTCACATACGTGGCCAATAGACCGTGCAAGCCCGAGCTCAACAGGCGGCTTTTCCGGATGAGGCACAGTTTGAGGCCGCTTCCTCTAGCGGCGCGGACCGCGCGTCGTAAATCAATACATTTTCAGGCGAAGACGCTAAAAGCAGGTTCGCGGCTAAAGTTTGTTAAATGACGTCATGACGTAGTCCTGTCGGATGACGATGCCACTTTTAACCACGAAGCCAAGGCATTATTTCTAGAGTCTTCATCCACACTGAAATGTCCAAAGACATTACATTTGCCTTACTGTGCATGTTTAAACCTAAAGATGATACAGACTTAAGTTTCATGCAATTATTCTGGCAGGACCAATTTATTTAGGGACCTATTTCACCATTCACTGGCGTGATCACTCAAAATTCATCTAAAACGCAACTGCCCTCGTGTTTTGACGCAGGACAGCAAGTTTGAGTAAATTTTCTGTTGCCTTTTTAGGACCGTAATACGAAAAGCAGGCAAGTAAATATTTTTAGAAACCACTTGGAAATGAATAGCACATAACTGCAATTAACTCCTTTGCTTGCAAGCATCGCTGACGGCCCCAGTTTATTATTATTTCACTTTCACAGCACGTTAAACATCACTCTCTTACTTGATCTGGACAAACTGTGCATCAATTGAAAGTTTAAAGACTCTAGCATCGATATTTGACCAATGTTTTGATACAACATTGTTGCAGTGACAGTTATTTAGTAATTTAACAACCAATTGCTAAGCTGGCAACATAGTAGGGTACCCATTCATTTTTAGCTTGCCCCATCAAATGTTACTAACCCTTTTACTCTTCCCGCAGCCAACATCTACAGCAGCCAAAGCAAGCTCCACAGGCGGCCCAAGCAGCTATCTCTCCTCCTCTTCTCATGCTCCCCTTTACTTCTCTGTTTTCCGCATCTCCCCACTGCTGCTGCTGCAGTGTCTGCTCCCACAGGAGCCTTTTCTGTATCTCCTCACTGCTGCAGCCGTGTCTGTCCCCGCAGGAGCCTTTTCTGTATCTCCTCACTGCCGCAGCAGTGTCTGCTCCCGCAGAAGCCTTTTCTGTATCTCCTCACTGACGCAGCAGTGTCTGCCCCCACAGGAGCCTTTTCTGTATCTCCTCACTGACGCAGCAGTGTCTGCTCCCGCAGGAGCCTTTTCTGTATCTCCTCACTGCCGCAGCAGTGTCTGCCTCCACAGGAGCCTTTTCTGTACCTCCTCACTGCCGCAGCAGTGTCTGCTCCCGCAGAAGCCTTTTCTGTATCTCCTCAATGCCGCAGCAGTGTCTGCCCCCGCAGGAGCCTTTTCTGTATCTCCTCACTGACGCAGCAGTGTCTGCCCCCACAGGAGCCTTTTCTGTACCTCCTCAATGCCGCAGCAGTGTCTGCCCCCGCAGGAACCTTTTCTGTACCTCCTCACTGCCGCAGCAGTGTCTGCTCCCGCAGAAGCCTTTTCTTTATCTCCTCACTGACGCAGCAGTGTCTGCCCCCACAGGAGCCTTTTCTGTACCTCCTCACTGCCGCAGCAGTGTCTGTTCCCGCAGAATCCTTTTCTGTACCTCCTCACTGCCGCAGCAGTGTCTGCTCCCGCAGAATCCTTTTCTGTATCTCCTCACTGCTGCTGCAGTGTCTGCTCCCGCAGGAGCCTTTTCTGTATCTCCTCACTGCCACTGCAGTGTCTGCTCCCGCAGGAGCCTTTTCTGTATCTCCTCACTGACGCAGCAGTGTCTGCTCCCACAAAAAAAAAGAAAAGAAAAAAAAAACACATCACACCGACATCACCTCCGCTTCAAAGTTATGCCATGCATCCTAGGTTGCGGTGATAGTATCACATATCGATGATAGTCAAGACGATATTAGGCTCATTCTTCTATTAATGCAGGGTGGCAGTGGCTCAGTGGTTCATGTAGGTTGTCTACAAACCGGAAGGTTGGTGGTTCAATCCCCGGCTCCACCTGACCAAGTGTCAAGGTGTCCTTGAACAAGACACCCAACCCCAGCTGCTCCTGACGAGCTGGATTGCACCTTGCATGGCTGACACGTCAGTGTATGAATGAGTAGTGTGAATGGGTGAATGTGAGGCAACTTGTAAAGTGCTTTGGATGGCCATGGGGTCTGTTGAAAGTGCTATATAAATGCAATCTTTTTACCATCACCTTTTTTTATTATCATTATTAGGCGGCCTACCATAATTCGGCTATCAAACTGCTCCGTTATCCCATCTCAGCACTGCATTTCACACTCGCCCGTGCTCTCAAAGGATGATTTGAGCCTGTAGGCGGCGAAGAAGTCGCAATCCACAAATAGACATACATCGTTTGCAGATATAAGGTATTTCATTTTACTTTAACTGAACCTCCTCATGAACTACATGAACTAACTGTTTTAAATATAGTATTTTATATTTAATGGCAGTTTATCAGTATGTCTGAAAGTATATTTTTCGATTATTGGTGATTCCATAGGCTCTTTTTCGTGCAACTGCATGGTTAAAATGGCAAATAGTAAGCTATGACAAGAATAAAGAATCTTTCTCTTACTCCACCCATGCACGATTATGTACCATCGATCTCATGTGCTGACAATATGACGATTCGACAATCATCATATCGCTGATTCATGGCACCTATGCGGGGTACACTGGCACAGGAAATTCAATTTATTTTTCGTACGCTTAATTTCGAATACAATGACTGCACCAAGATTTTCTGACTCGTTATCAGAAGCAGCTCATTGGATTTGCTAAACAATTATCCAAGTAAGCCTCACAGTGTCTACCCTTGTAGACAACCAAATTGTTCTTAGTATTGAACTCCCGGTCAGGTGCTGCAAGAGTGCTCCCAGTTCAGCCAACCTTTGCCTTCTCCGTTCAACTACCAGCAAAGCTTACTCGTATGACATCGCGAGCATTAAACTCCTCTCAGATGCTGCAAGAGCTTTCCCGCTTAAGCAATCTTGGCCTTTCCATCCGACCACCAGCGAAGCTTACCCGATTAATGCCCGTTTAACCCGATTAAAAAAAATAAAAAAAATAAAAATAATTCTCCTTTCAGTCAGCGACACGTACCTATCGAACACCAACGAGTGCATCGCAGCTAAAACAATTTTCCCTCTCATGGCGAGATGTACCCATCCAATACCGCACATTAAGCTTTTGCCGAACACCAACGGGTGCTTCGCAGATAAAACAATCTCAATTTTCCCTCTGATGGGACTACCCATCTACCCATCCAGTATCGCAAGTTAAAAAAAAAAAAAAAAAATTCCCACTGGATGCCGGCCATAGCCTCCCGGCTAGATAACCTTACCTTTTCTATCCTATGGTCGGCGAGGCTTCTCTTTCTTCGATGCCAGGAGCTCGAGCTCCCATCGGATGCTAACGAGAGCCTCCCGGCTAGACAACCTCACCTTTTCCATTCTGCGGCCAGCAAGGCTTACCCGTTCATTGTCAGGAGCTCGCACTCCCTTCGGACGTAGGTGAGAGCCCCTGGCTACCTTTCTTGCCGTTCTGTCTTACGTATGGAGAGGTTTACACATTCAATGCATGGAGTCAGGGCTCCCATTGGATGTAGGTGAGAGCCTCCTGGCTAGACAACCTTACCTTTTCCATCTTTTTCATCGCCGCCCGATGCAGCAAGTATCAAACACACAAACAAACCCTCTTTCCATCCAACGGTCGTCGAGGATTACCCGACCCATGCCGTAAGTAGCGAACTCCCATAAGACGTCGACGAGAGCCTCATGGCCACACAAACTTACCTTTTCCATTCTATAGCCTACGAAGCTTACCCAGTCGGAAGTCCCCATTGGATGCTGGCGAGAGCCTCCTGGCTACTTAATGTTACCTCTTCCATCTCACATCCGGAGAGGCTCACCCGTTCGATGCGCGTGCTCCCTTTGGACGCCGGCAAGAGCCTCCCGGTTAGACAACCTTACCTTTTCCATTTCTATGGTCAGCGAGGCTTACCCGTTCGATGTGTGTGCTCCCTTCGGACGTCGGTAAGAGTCTCCCGGCGACCGAACTTACCTTTCCATTTGACGGTAGGCGAGGCTTAACCGTCCGACGCTACGAGTCTCGACCTCTCGCCAAATCCTGCAAAAAAAAAAAAAAAACCCTCTCAGCTATCCTCACATCTTTTAACCCTGCCTGGCGAGGCTTACCCATTCGATGTTCTGAGTATGATGCCCCATCGGATGCCGCGAGAGCCCTCTCATTTGGGTTTTCCTTTTCTCTCTCCCCATCCGGCGAGCCTTACCCGTCTGATGCGTGCGCTCCCTTCAGACGTCTGGCAAGAGTTCTCCCGGTCGGGTTTCTATACTTGCCGGCCACAAGCGAGTCTCATCCATCTGATGCCGTGAGTTGGGATCTCCCTTTGGATGTCGCCAGAGTCCTCCTTGTCGGCCAGCCTAAAGCTTTTTATCTGCCAAACCGAGAGGACCCAGACGTCCGTTGTCCTGAGTCTCAAATCTCCAGTCGGAGCCCTCTCGGTCCCTCTCGGTCAGCCTTAGGCCGACCAGGGGCCCACATCCATGTAGTTCAGTACCAGCAGCCAGTAAGGCCTACCCTTCCAACGCCTAAGTCGCTCCCACCGCAGTACGTAGGCTCTTCCGGCCTGCCAACAAGACGACTTCTCAGAAAATATAAATCAGCCCCCGCCAGTACTCAATGCTATTTTTGGGGGGCGTTCTTTAAACTGGCGGCTGTCCTCTTGTTCATTTGCTTTTTGGGGGGTACGCTAGGTTCGGGCCATTCCCGAGCTCGGAGCCCTTCCCCGCACAGCACGCCAAATATGCATACCATACCTCAACTAATTATATGTAAGCGTGAACTCGTGAAAAGATGTTTTATTAACAAGATTCGGGAGGAGCGCGTCAGATACTTAGCCTAATCAACACAGGTGGACCATAATCAAGTAATCAATCCCATAGTATAAATATCGCTGACTTACCTCTATCCATTGACGGTTTATCAGCATCCCTCCTACACCCCATCTCCTCACTTTGAGTTCACTTTATAAATAGATGGGGAAGGGGGGGTACTCTAGGTTCGGGCCATTCCCGAGCTCGGAGCCCTTCCCCGGACAGCACGCCAAATATGCATACCATACCTCAGCTAATTATATGTAAGCGTTAACTCGTGAAATGATAATTAAATCTTGGTCATATATGTTAGAAATCAATATCAGGATTTAATTAAATAACCAGAATATAAATATATCTAGTGCTATTTAAACATTTGGTAGATATTTTTTAAAGTGATTGAAGATATAGATTTTAATTGATTCATACAATCCCTGGGAATCAAACCTAATTGACCCTGGTATTACTGTGTCATGCTTTACTGCCTGAGATGCATAGATTTTCCCCTTAAAATCAGGACAGAACGTGCAAAATATCTAGGTTTTATTCAGGCCCTAAGACTCCTGTGAATGTGCTGTGTTCTTTTGTGGATAGAATGTTGTGATATGCCCTAGGCTTTTGAGTCCAGTGTATTTCAAAGCCAAAAATGAGAGGCAAAAAAGAGGCAATGCATGTAACATTAAGAGTGAGAAAAAGCAAGTCTGTCTCTAGAGCTTGGCTAAGAAAAAGAATAATGCTTGACACAGCTAATAAACCAAGAGGTGCAATCGGATGAGGAGCAATGGAGAAATTCAATCACACAGTTTCTTATTCACAAAGAGAGAGCTATAGAGGAGAGAGGAGGGAGCTGAAGATATAGCAACACTAATGCAATCAACATCAGCTGAGTCAGATCTTTGGCCTGGGATAAGACTCCACACCAACCGTCTCCATCTACCAGTAAAATGGCCACACACACACACACACACACACACACACACACACACACACACACGTCACCAGTGTTGGGGGTAATGCATTACAAGTGAAAGTGACATGACATTCAGCCAAGTATGGTGACCCATACTCAGAATTTGTGCTCTGCGTTTAACCCATCTGAAATGCACACACACAGAGCAGTGAACACACACACACACTGTGAGCACACACCCGGAGCAGTGGGCAGCCATTTATGCTGCGGCGCCCGGGGAGCAGTTGGGGGTTCGATGCCTTGCTCAAGGGCACCTAAGTCGTGGTATTGAAGGTGGAGAGAGAACTGTACATGCACTCCCCCCACCCACAATTCCTGCCGGCCCGGGACTCAAACTCACAACCTTTCAATTGGGAGTCCGACTCTCTAACCATTAGGCCACGACTTCCGTAAGTCCCTAAGTAACCAAGTTATGTAATCAGATTACTTTTTTCAAGTAACTAGTAAAGTAACGCATTACTTTTTAATTTACAAGAAAATATCTGAGTTACTTTTTCAAAAAAGTAACGCCAGTTACTTTGTATTCCCATTTTTTGACTGACTAGCCTCCTGTTCCCATATTGGGAGAAATCGGAAGTATGGAGGCGTTGTGTGTGCTGTGTGAACATGTTACTGTAGTTCTAGACTAAATGTGAATGTGCATTAATTCATCCCGCTCACAAAAAAAACAAAAAACAAAACAGATTTAGTATTCATCAAAATTAAACAAAACAGTGAAATGCAAACTCAGAATATGACGCAAACCTGAGATAACTAAATATATTAAATAACACAAATGTATCTATTCCCATTTTTTTAACAGTGTCTTTGCTGCTGACCTTTAATGATCCAGTTCAACCATACTAATAATTAAAAAATTACTTTAGATAAACTATCCATTGTGCTTCATTGTTTTTTTTTTTATTGCTGAAGAGTGTTGAACCTTCTTCTCCTGTGTTCTACTGTACAGACGTGAATTTACTTTTCCTTCAGCCTGAGGTTTATTCATTACACTTTTTGGTGTGAAAGGGCTTTTACATTTGCTATAAATAGAACTTCTTATATTAAAAACAATCAAGCCCTGCTCATATTTAAAAAGTAACGTGAAAGTAACGCATTACTTTCCATAAAAAGTAACTAAGTAACGTATTTAGTTACTTTTTTAGGGAGTAACGCAATATTGTAAGGCATTACTTTTAAAAGTAACTTTCCCCAACACTGGAAGTCACACACACAAACACCTGCTCTCATAGATCATAACATGATCATCATCAAGATTTATTCCCCCAGGATTTGATTAATGTTATTTCAAGCTCTTTACCCATCTTCCATGAGACACTTGAATCATGATTCTTGAGACTAGACTTAATAATGACCAGCAGCATGATATTTAAAGCAGACCATTCAGCTTCCTATTCATTTCAGTGAACAATGATATTTTAATTTGTTAGAGCTGGAATGTAAAACTTTACTGTTAAAAATTGAGCCCTTGAATTTGTTCTTTAAAATGACATATTTGAACCTAAAGTGTATTAGCCCCAGTGACAGTTTTGTACCTTTTCTCTGAGAGTGTATATGTATGGGTCATTTTGGAATGAAATACAAAATGCATTATTATAGCCTTTTCAGATTTTGTCTAATAATGGGAGATAATAATAATAATATTCAGTATATAAATATATATTCAGTATTATAAAGTCAGTATAATAATATTGACATTCTAAAACTATTATTTTTTTAATTTGTTTGTTTGTTTGTTTGTTTTTTTGCAAAATTCGTCAAGTAGTTTCAAGCTTTATTTTGTCAGAAAAAAAATTCACAATTTTTGTCTCGATGTTTGCCTTCCTGGTGGGTCATCATGCATCTTGGGCAGATCATGCTGGGTCGCTGTTAATTAGCCGGATCTATGTCAAAGCTCTGCCTGCCCGGTAGCGTTTAAGATCATGCATTAAGAGGTTTTAAAGCCACTTAGTCTCACACCAGAGAGATGTCATGGTTTAGATCCACCTCGCTTTCTTGTATTTCATACTCATTTGTTTAGTAAAAGGAAAATGTGTTTTCTACATACTGTAGTGTCTAATGAGACTTTTAGCGCCACAGCTTCACATTATCTTGTCCATATGTAATTATTTTCTCAGTGGGGATACTCCTCATAGCCAGGGCAGGATTACACACCCCAGGGCCCCGGGCTCTCAGGGGCCACATGCAGCGAGATCACATATAAATTGAAGAGAGGCATCCCTGTTAAAAGTAGGACTCAATCCACTCTGCCAAAGCCACCCTTCTGGAATGGCATGGTGGAAACACCCCCTGTTTGTTTCACGTATTTGTAAGGGCCCTATAGACATAGACATTTTTGTAGGTAAAATGTTCATATGTATACATGGAAGTCAACATCTATCTATCTATCTATCTATCTATCTATCTATCTATCTATCTATCTATCTATCTATCTGTCTGTCTGTCTGTCTGTCTGTCTGTCTGTCTATCTATCTATCTATCTATCTATCTATCTATCTATCTATCGCTAATTCATATGAATTTGTAAGATCTCATTTGTTAATTTTTGCATGATCTGCTGAGTAATGTTTAGGAGTAATTTTTCTATCTATCTATCTATCTATCTATCTATCTATCTATCTATCTATCTATCTATCTATCTATCTATCTATCTATCTATCTATCTATCTATCTATCTATCTATCTATCTATCTATCTATCTCAATGTACTATGTACTCATAGACCCCAACATAAATATGGTTCCAGTCAGCTTTCATTCGTGACTCCTATATGGGAATGTTTATTTTTTATTTTTTAGGTGCTGCTGTACCTTCTAAAAGTAGCGGTCCCATTCGGCGTAGTGACATCTTATTAAAGCGGCACCACGTAATCCTCCCAACACCCTCCCCTGCTTTAAATCGGATGGTCCGGTGCGGTTCAGTAGACGCACAGCCTCCTCCTCCAGCAGAGCAGCGCCGCGTCTCGTGTTCCTCCGGTAACATGGTGTGCAGCGCGCGGCAGTAGACAGTATCGCTGGACCGTCTGCTCTCCTTATACAACATATCAACACATCGAGGGAAACTTCGCCTTTCTTGGATACGGTAAGCCCGATATGATGACCAGTCAATGCGCCTTTCTTACTTACTGTAAAATATTCATATTTTTTAATTCTTAATGACGGAACGTTGGCTCTCCTCTTGCAGTGAGTCTGTATTGTTAAATAGCATCCCATCATATGCACGCGGAAAATAACGAGCTGTTTGGGATATGGGAAACGTTTGAAAGTAAAGGCTGCAGTTGCAAAACAAATATAAAAAAAACAAATATAATTATAAAGAAATACATAAATTACGCGGATGTAAAATAACGTAGGCTATGATTCTGCTCCACTGATGGATAGTTCACAACACGGTATTGGGGTCATTGTGCAGCCTCCATGTCGTGTGAACAGTACTTTATGAATGGACTGATAGTTTTGTGATTATGACGGATGTAAGGAATGTTTAGATGGGTGAGGGCTCGCGCTCGACGGATGTGCGCGCTTCCAGTAATTCTATTTGGACAGTCAGGCAATGCTATTGTTCAAACTGCGCTTCTGAAGAGCTCGAGGAAGCGGGACACGGATCCTGCGCAGGCAACCCTCGATTGCTGGGATCAGTCAATAGCTCGAAAGTGGTCAGTGCAAAAATATTCTGAAGCAGCTCTCTACAATGTAAATGGAATTATTATGAAGAGTACCATAGCCCTACTTGTACTGTTCGGCAACGTGCATTACGTTGCAGCAGACTCCAAAAGCAGTATGTTAACAATAATCAACAATAATCTCGAAAAAAGTGACATATGATATTTACCCTTGTGCTGTAGCACAAGTGAGTGAGTGTACGCTGTAGCCTATTTTATGACGCAATTTTACGACGATTTAAAAAATAACCAGCTAATTATTTAATAGAGAACCGTACCGTATACTATATATTATAGGCTAATAATAGCCAGTGTACCATTGGCTACTGTATGATATTTATGAAACAGACAGCATTAAATTTCTTATTGCTTCACAGTTATGAAATGAATTAAAATAAATAAATAAATGAAATATTATTGGATAGTTCTGGTCCAATTTATGTCAATAAAATATCATCTCTCTCTCTCTCTCTCTCTCTCTCTCTCTCTCTCTATATATATATATATATACGATGAAATTTTGTTGACATTTTTATGTGCATATTTTCTGTATGGTTCTAGGGGCCCACAGGCCCATAGGGGTCTCAAATTTTCCTTTCAAAAAAATCATCCTTTTATAAATTTGAGTGACCAAGACTTGCATATGAATGGGTTTTCTCCTTGCCATTGATATTTGTGAAGGCTATGGTTATGTAAGAAGATAAGAGTGGGAAAGGCGGGCTCACAGTCTGTTTGTAATCAGTCTGCTGGTCCCACTGAATCCCTTCAGGACATACTTTAATCAAAGTCGCACACTGATCAATGGAAGGGTTATGACATGAGGTCAGGGTGGGGTCAGGGATTTCTTTTGCGTAAGATGTGCTGATAAGTAGTGAAGATTAATATGTGTATGGGCTCATATGATATATTTGGTTGGGGGTTGAGCTGTCAGAATTTAGTTTAAAATGACACTGAACACAAACTTATGTTTTGTGTGCATTGTGCTGTTATGTTTTTTTTATATATATAAGTAACCAGAGTAGAGGTGTTACACTATTTTTTTTTTTCAAATATAATGAATGTTTATATTGATTAAACGGTGCTTTGAAGACAAAGAACAACATAAATATATTATAAAATTAGTCCAAACAACTTTTGCACTTTATTCCAACTCATATGATGGCTTTGAATGATGAACAGTTTAAATTTGACCACTGTTGCCTGAAGAGCAGCACAATCATTTTTCAAAAATGTTCTAATTTTTATGTTCAGTGGAAAAAGTAAAATCATATGGGTTTGGAACAGTGAGTGAATAATGACATAATTTAGTTTTTGGATGAACCATTTCTTTGAAGAAAGTGTTTTAAAAGTTACTTTGCATACAGTAAGTGTAGGCTGAGAATATAGAAGATGCCAGTGACTCGAGGGCTCTGTATATCTCACATGCCATTAACAGCACCATTTAAAGTAGCCTATGTGATCAGTGCTTGAGACACATGATGCATTGCCTCTTTGAGGCTAGAATCTCCCATCAGGGCTTTTCCTTGGATTTCTCTTAGATATCTCGTGGTCTAATTAGCTGTCTCATTAGTTCTCACTCTGCTGTTTTATTTAGTGGCTCGAAGCACATGGTCGTCTTTGGCATTGGTGAAAGGCTGAATGAAAGGTGGATCTCATCCACTTTGTTCATTTTCAACAATAAGTGATGGCTCTCACTTTAAAGAAGCTGTGGTTTGCTGCACATAAAATGTAACCTTATGACATACGTTATAGTGGAAACACTGGTCCATAAAAAACCACATTACTGGCTTGTGAGTTAATGGACATTAGTGATAATATTAGTCATGGCACTTAATCTGAGATAAAGATGACGTTTATGCTAGTTGTTAGAATAAATTACAGTGCCCTTTGTAATTAAGATATGGAAATAAGATCGGAGGCGCCATTACTTTCAATGCAGCAGGGACACTGCAATCAAAAGAAATCTACAGAAATTTTTAGAATTATTAAAAATATAGAGAATTTCAGATTTCACTTTTTAGCTTTAGTGTGACTCAGCATTATACTGTTCATTTTAATACTGTGAGTAACCAAGCCCTGCGTGCTCCTTTCACCTGACCACTGCGTTCCACTCAGCCCGATTGTGGCTTCGCTGTGGGATGTGATTGTGAGTTGGAGAACCTTTTCAAGGGAGGATGTGGCTTTTGCCCCCCACTGAGAACTTCTTGCTTCCTTTTTCCATAGTATCCCCAGATCTAGCCTTGCCCCGTGCCTTCCATTAGGCTGCTGAAAGGAAGGCCAATTACTCCCAGTAGCCGTGCTGTGGTTGATTCTAAGGAGCTCTCTCAGAAATGCTATGTTGTTCAACAGAAAACGTGTGTGTGGCAGGATGTGTGTTTTTGTGTGCTCAAGTGTTTCTTGGTGAGCCTCTGTCTGTGAGTAAATGCAATCAATGTCATGCTGTTTTTTTAAGCTCACTGGCTGCATAACAACTTAAGAGCACATAAAGTCTGTGGCTAGTGCTAAAAAGCATGAGTGCCCTTCTTAAGTATGGTAACCTCCAGAACTCTGATGTTAAGGGGACCAAAATGTGAAGTTGTCTCAAGTACTTCTGTCTCCTTTTCTGTGAGGTCGTGCTGACTGGCAGTGCTTCTGTATGTCCAGTCTGACGTAGTTTGAGCTCTTTCAGTGGATCTTCCCACTGTTCAGATGGACTGGCTTGTTTTCAGCATGAACCGGGCCTTGGTGAGTCAGTTCCTTTTACTGTCATGTCTTGGACGACCTTTCATTGACACTGGGGAGTTAGGAGGAACTCTTGAACTTGATGAGAGTCATACTTGGTGTTTTGGGATGATTTAGCTGCAGACAGAGATATGAAGAGGAAAAGAAAATACAGAAAAGTCACATAGGGGTTTCCTCATTTGAGAAATTTAGATACCCACACAGAAGTTTACAGAAGAAAATGAGAAAAAGAAAGCAGTGTAGTGGATTTAAGTAGGAATTTCAAATAAAATTAGCATCAACTTAAAACGATTAAAGTCATTAATTTTTTTTTGCCAATGATCAACATGTCTTCATAGTGAAATATTAATGAAGATGTATATTATATTGTATTATACTGACTGAGTCAAAATATTAACTGTTTAACTGTTGCAATGTCATACATCATGCAAAACCTTATATTGTTATGTGTTTTGTCTTCCATGCCACTAGGTGTCAGTATAAAGTTCAAGACTACTGTAATATTAGTTGTTTAGGAAGATGAATGAAAACCAGGGAAGCTTAAAAAAGAGAGAGAGAACTGAAATGCTGATAAAACTTTTTGAACATTACGTGAATATTTTTTCCAATACAGCTGGAAGTTTTTTTATCTCTGAAAAGCTTGAGTATCTGGCAGAGGTGTATTTAATTCAAGCTGGAGATAAACTCTGCAGGACTTTGGCCCTCCAGGAGAAGCATAGGGCACCCCTGTTCTAAAGTAAACCACAAAGACTCTTATAACTTTGAAATCTTTTCAGCCCCCAACTCTCATTATATAATGAACACATATTGTCAGTATTCCCAAAGGATCTTTGTATACTAATATACAAAATGAGAGCAACCGATGAATGTCAATGCACACAATTAGTTTTCACACACTCTTGGTCTTATACACTGCTGGTGAATCATGCCAAGATAGTGTTCTTGTAGACTAGTGAGGTCAACACCGTTTACACGGACTCAACCCATTACAGGATCAAAGTAAACCAACCGTGTGGCACATTTGATCCCAGACATGGGGATTGTGGGGGTTTGCTTCCTGCTTAGAGACTGTGTGCTGTGCTACATGATAGCAGTTGAAGGAGAAATTCGTGCTGAGGGGGCAATTTGCGTTCTGACGAAAGGGGATGTGTATTTTTAGTCTTGGCCTCATCACGACAGGAAATGGGATAGTGGGCTCCATGATGTCTCAAATAACATACTTTTTGAGACATTTCTATTTCCCTTTCTCCTAACCCCTAACACAGTTTCCCAAGCCCTCCCACTAAACAATAGGTGGAACAGTTCGTCCTTTTCTGGGAATACCATGGCAGTGGTTTGAAAACCTCATATAGGCTAGTTTTAGCATATTGGTTTGTTTATTATCAATTCCAGATCTGTCATTGTCTGGCCACTTTGAAGCCTGTTGTGTTCACTGTCAGAGACCTCTGAATAGAGAGATCAGTTCTCCTTGACCTGAATACTATGATGCCCTGGGCAATTAAGGTGTGGTGAGAATAATTGCGATGTGGGATGGAGGATGTCCTCTGAGTCTGGCACATTTCAGTGTGTAGTGTTAAAAATGGGAATGTGCTGTGCTACATTCGGCTACCTTTAATGGAAACTTCCACAAAATCTATTATACATTCTGGTGTGACAAAATAAAAATAAAAAATCACAGAATAAATTGGGACCAGACATCTCCTGAAGAGGCTTTACTTTTTATTTTGCTTGTAATCTACTAATATAGGTTATTTAATGTTTGATTGTAGGATATTAGTGGTTGTCTGCGTTTTTGTCCAACACCAGTATCTCTGATATACGTAAGTAATTTGGATAAATGATAGCATTTAAATGCAATATTACATATTTTAGTAACACTTTAGTATAGGGACCAATTCTCACTATTAACTGTTGGTTAGCATGACTATTATTAACATATTGGCTGTTTCTTAGTATTTATAAAGCACATATTCTGCATAACCATAATCTATATCCATAATCCCAATACATAAATTTAACAACTACCTTACTAACTATTAATAAACAGCAAATGAGTAGTCTATTGAGGCAAAAGTCATAGATCATGGTTTGTTAATTACACCTTAGAATAAAAAAGAATTACAGTTTAAATAAAAAAGTGTGACCCATATTTCCAATTATAAATAACTATAAATATTTGAAAATTCACTATACTATAAAAGCTGTCAATTGATCATTCTTGGTCCAGTAATCTCAAATCATCCAGGCCCTTATATAATATAAATAATAAACAAAACAGTTAAATGATAACAAAAAAAAAAGAAATTTCACACAACAATTTAACCCGAAAAAAATTATTTCTTGTTAAAAATGTTTATTATCTGTTGTCAAGGCTGTTTGTAGATTTGTATGAAGCCCCTAAAGGACATAGTGATATTAAAAAATGAGATGGGTGGAAAAATTATATTTCATTGCATTCTCCTGAGAAACTTTGTGTTTGATCACAAAACCTTTGGAAATAATATGAGGAGGATAACAATATTTCAGTGCTTTTTTGCAAGCAAATACAAAGATTCTTAGGGGAATGCAATAGTTTTGAGAGAGAATGTAAAGTTTCCCAGGTGGATTTAACACAAGTGGATATTTAGAAAATCTGTTAAAATATACAAATATTGTCTGCTCAATTGGTTTGAAAGATGATATTAATATATCACTAATTTCTATCAAAATATTCTTCACATTATATTCTTGTTCAACAGGACCACAACCTTTTCTTTTGTGTTGGTTTTATTGTTAAGTAATGAAAGTAAGACAGAGGCAAGAAAAAAAACTTACGAGCTAGCATTGTTTACACTCTTTCATCATCTTGAGTTGAAGTTAATGCAGTATGACACTTGATTAAGGGCCTTTATAAATTCTATCCAAAAGGAACATCCTCAAAACCAAGCTAAATAAAGCTATATAAAGATCACCCACAAGCTTTTTGAGGTTGTTTGCATTCATTTAAACACGTCAGCTTGAGGATGTGGACTCCTCAGCTGAGTCTTGGTTCCTCCCAAGGTTTCTAACGAGTCTTACTAAACATCTTAGGGAGATTTTCCTTGCTACTGTTGATGCCGTGGAAGTTCTCCTGGGTAATTCAAAGCACTATTCTATGTACATATGCTTTGGAATGATTTGTATTGTCAGATTGGTTCAAATCTGGTTCAATTTGAATTGAAAGAATGGCATACAATCCCTGATGTGATTTAACTGTAGTCACAGAGACTACAGCTGGTGCTCTTCTGCTAATGCTCTCTCCACGGTTCGCTTTCTCATTCCTCATTAGTGGATTTTGAAATGTTGGTAATGGAGGCTTAGGGAACATGTCCGTAGTCTGGCTCAATATGGCAATTGGAACAAGCATCTGTCACAACGGAAGAACAGATGTGATTTTGTATGTCTAGCAGTTGTTAAGTGCCTGAAGACCACCAGAAGCCAGGTTAGCAGAATTCAAAAACTCAGACAAGTGACTGCAGGCTGAGCCTTATAGCGCAGAGATGTTCCAATCAATCATGGTGTTTTTATACCACTGTCAGCAGGATAACCTGCTTTTCTTGCCTTAAGGAAACCTCACCAACTTCTGGCCTTACTAAAGCAGTGCAAGAATGAGATCAAAAATTATTATTTGAAACTGTAATAATAACTGTAATAAATCCCTAACTGTAATAAAAACTTTATTGTTGATCAAATAATTGCAGCCTTGGTGACAATAAGAGACTCTTCAAAACTTTCAAATTGTAATTATTCCAGACTTATGACCAGTGGTGTATGTGGCTCTTAGAATTATATTTTGAGACAAACTTATTCGTTATTCCTTTGTTAAAGGGATAGTTCACCCATATATTTCTGTTCAATATTACCTTTTTTTTATTAAATCTTAGAGCTTTCTGACCCAGACAGCAATGTAACTACCATGTTCAAAGCCCAGAAAAGTAGTTAAGGACATTAATAAAATAGTCCATGTGACATCAGTGGTTCAATCATAATTTTATGAAGCTTCAAGAATACTTCTTGTGTGCAATGAAAACAAAAATAACAACTCTATTATACAGATTCTTCTCTTCCGTGTCAGTCAGCAATTAATGACAGAATTTTAATTCTTGGGTGAACTATCCCTTAAAGGTGATCAGCACTACTGCAGTGGATTTTATTATTTTTTTATGACAGCGCTCTCAAGTACTTAATGCTGATTGCTCAATCTATTTATAAATATTTTTTGTGTAACGGCTGCTTAACTCTTAGACATGTAAATAACTTGATTATAATTTTATCTTCAGTGTGTCATTCGATATTGCATTTAAAGTTTATATATTCTATATGTACTAATTTACAATTTTGGCATTTCAAAAGTCAGTACATTTGGCTGCACACTTTAACCATGTTTCAAAAACAACTGAAGTATTTATAAAATGACATAAAAATATGTACTTAAGTATTACTAATGTGTAATACTAAAGCACTCTAAAGTTCATATAATTGCATATATATTTAAACTTTAGTACATTTTCATTTAATTGTACTTAACATGCAATTAAGTGTCCGAAAACATTACATTCAGTTCACACTTGTGTGTTTGTATCATTCTTAACATCGTTTGTAGGAGATTTGACTTGTCCTCTGATATTGACAGGATGATGTCTTTGAAAACTGAATTGCTCACAACCTTGTTCACCTCCTTCACTAATAAGATCAGACTCTCTGCGAAAAGCTCTTTGTGTTCCTCGAGCTAGTACACTGAGAGCTGATGCCCAAATCCCAGTCAGTGGGATTTACAGCTACAGAAGGACTCACGCAACAGGTAACTCCAGAGGGATGAATGATACGCTGCCTTCACTTCACTCCACTGCATTGCATGTCCCAGAGGAAAAATGGGAATCCAAAGCAGAAGTTACATTCTAATTATGTCTCCTCCATAATTCAGGTTCTCCAGATCTAATATGCAGACCGCGGTGCAGGGAATTTCCATAAACCAAACCCTTAAAAATGGGGCTACTGAAACCATGCCCTGTCTGTTGCCCTTCAGGCCCAGTTTGAGGAGATACAGTAGATCTCAGGAATGGGCAGCAGCAGGCATCTCCATAGCCCTGCGAATTGATTTATGTGTTTGTGTCTTCTCGCGGCTGAACAGTCAGCCAGTGTGAGACTGGTTGGCAGGAGACTGCCACCAAATCTGGCAGCAGGAACTCACAAACTGATCCCTCAGCAACTTCAAGCAGGTGGACGTTTGAGGAAGAAATTAATGGATTTGTTAAACATCAGTTGTTTTGGAGAGGTTTTGAAAAAAATGCTTTGGGGTGAATCCAAATCATGCTAATTGCAATATTTTGAAAAGCACTGCCGTACAGTATATTTTTAATCCATCACCCATCACAGAATAGCAGACCTTCTGTGTGCATTTGTGTCAGCAGGCTGTGCAGCGTTAGGTGTTATCTGAATTAATCTGTGCTTAAAGCTGGGAGTTTCCCTGGAGTTTCATATTAATATTAGGTGCAACATGCAAAACCAGACATGAACAAATTATTCTTATGAGCAAGTTATTTTAATTAATTATTCAAAAAGACGTACAAACTTATGAGTTCAGTCTGATTAATCCTTCTCTGAATTAACTTATAGATACAGATCTCTAACTGATTCAACATCTAAATTGTAATGCCAAGGAGGATAACTATAACTATGAATGATAACTATAACTAGAACTAGAGGTGTGCGATATACCAGTAGACACGGTTGACCAGTAGAAATTTGTCACTTTTATGTGTCAGAATACCATCTTTGAAAGTAACCTCATAAACACAGTAATTTAGTTCTTAAGTGAAAGCAAACAGCTGAGAAAGGAAACGTGTGTGCCAGTATATTGGATCTGGGGTAGCTCTTAAAGTGACAGCAGTGTAATATTCCTGCTGTCTATCATTTATTCATGTTAATCAAACAACACAAGAGGGTAAATCTCTCTATGCTCTTGACTTTTTTAACTTTAATAAGAATAAGTATAATTTACACTGAAGAATATGCAGTGTTTTTATACACTTTTATATATTGATAACTTTATACAGTACAATGTACAGTATATAGCTTTTTCTTATTTGTTCTACTCTAGTTTTGTTGTCCTATTGCTTGTAATTGCTTCTTATACTTATTCAATAATAAACTATTTTTTTAGGCTACTAGTATTACTTTATTGTGATATTGAAACTGATGACAAGAATTATGAAATTTCTGCGGTATTTAAATTTTTTATATCATAAAGATGTTATTTAAAGCAAAAATAACTGTGAATTAAAATTACTGTTATTGTGATTTAAGATTTCGCTTTCCCTAACTATAACCATAAAATATATAGTTATAAAGTCACTATGATATAACAATATCATCACTTTCACAATGTTTTTTTTCAGCTGATGAATGATAAAACATTGTCAGCCAATTAAATCCACCCTATCTTTATAGTCTCTTTATCGTTATTGGTTAGAGTTATTACTCTTACTGATGTCCGTTTTTAAATGAAACACATTTCAGTACATGTGCATCAAAAGACGTATCAGTCTTTTTCATTGCAGTATTTATCCTTTCACACTGCCTGTAACATCTCTGTAGCTTAAATAAGTCCTTAGGTTTCTTTCAGTGCCTGTTTCTGTATCATTCATTTTATCATCATTTCATCTTTTCCATCTTTATTTGACCCTCTAACTTTAACACTCACTATTCTAATTCTATTCTTTAAAAAAATCTACCTTTCTAATCTTTTTATATTATATTTTCTTTTCATTAATTATGCAATTGTATGTGTGTGTGTGTATGTGTAAAGACCTCTAACACTAGCTTGCTCTATTCTTTTTTTATTCTATCTGTTTTCTTTATATTATATTATTTAAAATCCCATGCTCGGTGTACTGTGTTAACCTAACTGAGACTTGTTATAGCACTTATATATCATTGCTCTTTTTGTTGTTTTTGATTGCTTCCACTGTCCTCATCTGTAAGTCGCTTTGGATAAAAGCGTCTGCTAAATGAATAAATGTAAATGTAAATTCATTTGTTGCTTTTGGGTACTCTTTACCACTTTATACCCTTTGGGAAAAACAATGGCACGAAACCTAATACATACTCATTCAATTTAAGCTACTGCCTGAGGGGTCATTAGACAAATACTAAACCTTTTTGTTGCTTCCCACTCCCTTGCACACTATTTCAACATTGGGAAGATCCTGAGGGGCTGAGAGTCAAACTCATAGTCCAGCTGCTCTATAGGTGTGTTTCTCTCGCAGCTCCAGTGGCTTTTGTCAAAGAGCATGTCTTGCAGTTGAACGTGATCAATGTTTATTTCCAGCAGAGAGCTAATGAACATCTTATCTGAATTTTAATACACATTTAGAGAGATTCAGGTCAAGGGGTTGCTCATCTGTGAAGTATTTCAGAACAGTGTTTCAGCCGAAGTAGATAAGCTGACTTTTATGAGTCCCATTGTAGTGTTGCAGTATTTGTTTGTGCATTCACTATCTTTACAGACTGCACGAGAAAGTTTGGGAGCAGACATAACGAGATGAATTATGTTTTGGCCTGAGTATGATGCAGATGAATAGAGGATTGGATTGGCACTTGCAGGCTCCATATAAAGTGCTATATAAAGTCCATATAAAAGCTCCTGCCAAAAACGCATCAATAAGGTGATAGCTAATAAATCTACAGACTTAGGTCAACAAGCTGTTAAGAGGTCCTATTGTTATCTATTGAATTCCACATCTATAAAGAGCAACTCTAAAGAGGCGAACCTCGATTAGTCCCTGAGAATTACTGTTTCATGAATGTGAACATCCCAGTGCTCTTGAATTCTTTGAAACGGAATGCTGTACACAGCCTTTAAACACTGCTTTTCCATCTGGGCTATTCCATTTGGTTGCAGCATAAAAGGTATTTCAGAGACTCTTAAAAAAGGTTGATGTCTGTTTTGAGATATGTTTTATTTTTAGTTTACATTTAGAGAGGAACTGATATAAAAATTCTGGCCGATAAAGATACTGTAAGTCCATAATAACTCTAATGATAACTTTTGCTTTTGTTTTTATTTAATTATTTTAACTTTTAAAGTTTAAGGATCTATAATTATGCAATTTCTATCTAAATTTTGTATTTAATTTAAATAAATTAAATTACACACAGATGCTAAACTGAATTTATGCATCACATCATAATTTATGATAAAAATCAATATTAATTTTGCGATTTGCTTAAGAAACAATTATGTAATGTTGAATGATTGAAAATACAATACTGAACAGTATCAGTATTAAAAAATCAAATATCGACTGATAATTGATATCGTACCATAGTTCAAATCTATTAACATATTTACTGAAATATTGCTCGAGACTGAAATAAAAATGACAATTAAACTTAATTTGGAGTACTACTTGTGCACAATGCACATTTCTTAATATTAAGCCTAAAATGTGTTTTAATGTCACTATCGATGGGGATTGTATGATCTTTGAATAATATCGGCCTTTAAATGTGAGATATTTGTACCTAAAGTATACTTGCAATAGTTCAACTTTAGCACAATCAAATAGTTCAGTAAATCATTAGTTGGACTTTAGACTCTGTACAATTAAAGAACACGAAGCACAAAATTAGTTATTCCTATTTAGCAGACTTTAAATATACCAGTTTAGTATAAGTACAATTGCAGGGTATATTTATTAGCATGAAATAAATGTATTTCAAATACATTTTAGTATATTTATTTTTCACTTTCATTTCCCTGAAGTGTATGCCGTTTGATGCCAGTACCAGTGTAATAAATTAGACTGTAGTGAGCATAAGTGCACGGCTCAATATAAACAGCATTTCATTCCAATAGGTGGCTGTCTATTTTCTTTCAACATCATGATCTGTTCCTGGTGTGTGAAATGCTTGTTTTATAAGATCTTGATTTCATCTGTCAGCTCTCAGTTACATTGGTATGTTATGCTGCTAACTATATTCAAAGAAGCACTTAGCTCATTCAGAGTGGAGTGTGCAATAGTTTTGCATGCTTTTGTGTGTGTGTCCTTCTCTTATGTCTCTATTCTTTCCTCTTGTGCTCTGATGCTGTGCCAATGTGGATGAAGGCCGTTGGTCTCTTTCTGTGTGACCCACATAATCATAAGTGCTTCTAAAAGCCTGATTTCCTCTAAGGAGATGTGCTCAGGGTTGACCTCGATGTACAACTTTTTTCAAACACTCATCTCTTTGTCATCTGACTCCGGCCAGTGACTTGATAACTGTAGGTGTTTACAACTGTGAGGGGTTTTTCTTCATGGTTTAGCAATGCTTACTAATGCAAGCATCACTATTACTCCTATTTAGATATTATTTTTTTCCATATACTGTAGGCCTAAATGAGAGTTCTGTCATCATTTACTCATCTTCATGTCATTCTAAACTTTCATAGATCTTCATCATAGATACTCTTTTAACTTGGACCTGTAACAAATCACATAGCAAACACACCAAACAGACTTGGAATAACCTATTAGGATTGTATGATTAATCAGAATAAAACCAAATTTGCTATATGGCTTTGTGTAAATTATTATATTTGTAAAGAGAAGTACTTAGAAACTGACTGCATTAGACTGCATTTTCCACTAAAATAAAAGCTTGATGGTTTAACGATTGTAGAATAAAGAAATTAAGACAGGCATGTTTTTATTTTTTTATTTTACAATATTACAAAAAAAAGATTATTATTTTTATTTTTATTTTTTTTAAACATTTCAAGTGAAATATTACACTTTACTAATATAACATATTTCAATAATATTATTTACATATTATTTTACAGTAATATTGATTGTAATACCAATTATTATAATATTTTATATAAATACTAATTTATACATTTTAATTTACGGAAACATATTAATAAAATAATTTTGCATAATAATAATAATAAAGATGATGATGATTATTATGAATCTATTTTTATATATATATAACTGTAAAATAAAATAAAAATATTTGGAAAAATATAATAATAATTGTTATTACAATCAATATGACTCTAAATGAATATACATTTTATTATGTAAAATAATATTAATAATAATAATTATTATTATGAATATCATTTTATACATATTTAGCTATAAAATAAAAAAATATATTTAGGACACATATTATAATAATTGATCTTATAATCAGTATGACTATGAAATTATGTTAATTTTATATTGTAAATTAATAATAATAATAATAATTATATTATTATAATAATTATGTCAAATTGATATGTAATAAAAAAATTTGACCAAATTGTGCACCCCTACTAACAGCACTTTCTAAAATCACATTTTAAATTGCATTTGCAATTTTAATCAGAAAAAAAATCATAATTTCTATTCTTTTCCCCCAAATCAGACAGGACCACCTCCTATCACACAAAATACCTTAGAAACCGCATAGAAATGTGCTAAAAAACTTAAGCGTGGTGGTGGGCATTTTTGCGCTGACAGCCTAGTTTGTATTCACTTTTCTTGAAATTGAGATGCTTGTATTCTACAGCACCATAGTCATATACAGCTTACTCATTGAGTCACTGCAAGAAACCATTTAATTAAAGGCTAGTCTATATTGTCTTTTGTTGAACAGAATAACCCTCCATCATTGCATGTAATGGACTGCATTTCTTCTGCAGCCACAGTGAAACCAAATTATTGTTCCTGAAACAATAAACGACAGATGAGCATTTATACTCTTTCAGCACCATCTGCAACTCTATCCAGCTTATGATGCGAGTTGCAACACACACACATACTGTATATATGCACGTGTGGACACACACACATGCGCTCACGCACGGGTCACAGAGGTCATCACGTCTCCAGTGATTATCAGGCTTACACGCTCAGAGCGGGTCCTGTTCGCTTTTGTTTATTATGATCAAGCGATCTGCCTACAGTACGCTGGCAGGGATGCCAGGAATTTCTCTATGCATCTCTCGGGAGGGTGGAGGAGGGATGGTGTAATAACGGCACACTACAGCCGACGTGTCAGAAAGCTTGTTAATGGTGGTGTAGGTCATACGCTAGGGGAGAAAACGCATGTGTCCATCTTTCTGCTTATGCCATATTTTTCCTGCATATATTCTTCTCTCTCTCTCTCTCTCACACACACACACACACACAATAATAATATCTCCAATGCTCATTTTTTCTTTCTCTTCAATTTGCTACATTTAATGCTAAGTTTAAAAGAAGTTAGATAAAATCGAATCGAAAAAATAGTCAGAATACATTACCTTAAATGAGTAACCTAGACCTAGATTATTTCATCTTGTAATCTGTAATCAATAATGGACTACAATTTGTTAATAATCCACCCAGCACTGAGAAAACAGATATTAAACCAAAAATGTATTGATATGTAACTTTTTTGAAGTAAATTTATTAAATGCTATCCTTCTGTTAAAAATTTCCTGACATATCTCCTCGTAAACAATACATTTTACTGAAATACTAATTTCAAAGTTGGGTGAAGTGGTCATAGCAGTGGTTTATTGTGAATAAAATAGTATATATATATATATATATATATATATATATATATATATATATATATATATATATATATATATATATATATATTCTTTCAGTCAGTGGAATCTTCCACTCAGTGAGGCTGGGGTTATGACAGACTTGGATATGGTATTTGCATCATTTCCCAATGCCACTCTCCCCTCTTCTCCTCATCATTTCCTGTCCTCTCTATTGTCCCATCAGTAAAAATGGTAAAAAGGCCAAACACCTCTCCATACATACCCAGTCAGTGCTCTTCCATCTCTCGGATGGGCAGCCCTGCAACGTCTATAATGTGAGCTGACTGAAGGGACCTCACTCACCGAGGACACGGCCTCATTCTTATTTTTACCTCCTTCATTAGCATCCTTTCTCCATCTTCCTCTCATTTTTTCTCAGTCTATTCTCGTTATTATGTCCTCTAGCCCCTCCCTCTCTCTTGAGTAATGTGAAGCAGATTCATTGATTCAGGTCAGGGCTCGACCCCTGCTGTCTTTATTAAAAGCCATACCTGACAGCTGGATGAAACAAATCCTGCTGTGTAATGCTACGCTCAAATGTTAAACCAAATCTAGAAACATCTAGAAATGGCTTTAGAGTCTTTTCAGACACTGAAGTCATGTCAGGAACGTTTAGCAGCTAAACCGTGATTTGAAATCTGCATTTAGAGTTACTGTGTTGTACTACACTTGTGGAATGAGATTGGCAGGCAGCCTTTAGCCTCTGTAAGCTCCGAAATTTGATGGATTGGGGATTTCAGTGAGTTTTTTTTTTTTAAAGAGAAGGTCTGTCCTTTGGCTCATGGGAGATGTTCTTGTATATTGTCAAAATGTCAGTGCAAGGATTCATTTTGTGAAGTGTGTGTGTGTGTGTGTGTGTGTGTGTGTGTGTGTGTGAGTGTGAAAAAACAGGTTGTAATTTCTTCCCTCACTACCACACAGAAGGGGAAAAAGCATTCCAAACCATAGTGAACATCTGTTCAAAAACATGGTGAGCTGCCTTATTGTGTCTGCCTACATTTTAAAATATAATTTTATATAATTATAAAAATATAATTCCTATTTTAAATGCTTTTTTTTTACTTTTTAGAATAAAATATATTTATAATATACATTTCTCTCAATTCATCTGTCAGTTTATTTTCTTTGTCTGTTATTTAACATATTATTTAGTGTGATTGTTTATATCGAAGTCCCCTTCAAACATAGTGACAAACTAAGGGCTATATTTACTAAACAGGGCAAATGAACGTTAGTGCGCAGTTCCGTAAAAGCACTGATGTGAGAGGAAAATCTGCAGGTGATTTACTAACAGTGCACACATTAAAAACACAGACGCAGCCAGATCATTTCCATAACGACCAGAAAAATCTACCATGAGCAGCGCAAATTATTGCCTGCTTTAAATAATGCTGCAAGTACCAGTAATTTGAAGGGTGCAAACGTTAGTAAATTGCATTGCGCCTGAAAGGGAAACTTCTATAAATGCATATTCAACAATGTCAGGTGCAAAATTAACTGTCTACGTCTTTTTAAATCTAGCCCTAAATTGTAAAATGGAGTAATGTGCAATGAAATGAAAATAAAATAAATAATAATATAATAAACTTCTAAAGCTACTTTATAATATCTATTCATCGATTTGATCCATCTTTATAATGTATTGTCTATTGATCACTATAAGGGGTTTTCTTTAATTTGATTAAAACTGTTAATCAGTTGACGGCCTTGAATATTTTTAAAGCATTATGGGATTGCCTTCTCCACAAGGGATACATCCTGAAATGGTGGTGTATTAACAGCTGGTGTAATTATGCTATCTTCTTTTTGGAACGGCTGGCTTAAAATGCTGCCTACAGAGATAACTCAATAGGTTTTGGAACAGGACATTTGGGAAAAAAAGAGAGAAGAGAATTTAAAAAGGGAGATGGTTCATGCAAAGGTTGCGCAATTATAATTAAACTTTAGAGGAATTAAAAGGGTCTTAAGCAAATATAATGAAGGAAGGGATAGAGCTGGCGGATTATAAAGGAAGAGGCAGAGAAAGAGATGGCGGCTGATTTAGAAAGATCAGAAGTCGCTTGTCGGGTCAGATTGATTCTCTGATTGCCTCTGTTTCTCATAAATGGATGAGAGATAGAAACACAGGAGCGGGGAGTGAAATCAATTCTGGCATCCTCTTTCCTCTGCCTTTTTATAGATGCAGGAATAAGATACTCTTGTTGTGAGATTCATCTTTTGGCTCTTTCTCCCCTCCTCTGATGCACTCTAACTCCCTCCTTTCATTTCTCTGTTCTCCTCTCGGCCTTGCACTTTTATTTCACTGGTGTGCAGTGGCTCATTCACTCTCCGCTCTCTTGCTGGCAGGGATTTTAATGAGGCTCTTGTGTTTCAGATATACAGCCTCCTCAGTCCTCAGGCTTTCCCACACAACAAAAACAACTCGGGGGTGAATTCACTGGACAGTTGCGGCACTTTTTAACTTCGGTACACTAAGTGTTCGCAATCCTGCACTAAATGCGCTGATTATTTTAAATGAAGCGTTTTTGCCAAGGCAAACATGGCTACTTATAGCTGTGCTTGAAGATTTTTTTGTTTATGTTGTGCTGACCGATACTTCAGGTGTCACTATACTGTTACCTGATGGCGCAGATGCAGCATAGAGCAGACGTAAAGCAAACAGTGGAGTCATTGTGAATCTACACCTCTGTCTTTTTCCCAGAGAGCACAGCATTCCTCTCCTTTTCATCCATCCCTCCACAGTTGGATTAGCAGTCCAGATGTTGCTGACCCACATAGAGTAGAGGAACAGCTGTCTACAGGATGGGATGGGAAGGCTGTCCTGGATTTTAACAGTCAGAACAACCACTGACACATGTGGGATACTGTGGAGAGACAGAGGATTACCCCTTAAGCCCAAACATCCAGAGGGAGGAACAAGAGAAACTGCAAAGAACAAGAAAAGGAGAAATTCTGTTTGAGATTGCGAGGGGGTGTGTGTGCCGGCGTGCTTCAGCATAGCCGACTCTCTTGTATCTGCTGTCATCAGGGGTTTTCAAGAGCACTTGTCCCACTTCTATGTCATAAATAAGCTCCGTTTGTAATTTGTTTTTTTTGTGTACTTTTGTGTTTGCAGGCTTTTCCAGATGAAGATTTTATTGCTCAGAGGTTGCTTGTTCATAACACAGGAGGCTTAAAGTCAACATGAAATCAGTTATGATCCTATTTACTTTTTTCATGCTCTTGCCTGGTAATACAGTGAATTAATTATTAGTGTAATAATTAGGTAAAAACTTATATAATATATATTTTTTCTACATTAATAAATGCTGTCTTTTGAAAGGATTAATCAAAGAAACCTGAAAAAAGTATCAGAATTTCCATAAAAATGTTAAGCAGCACAACATTGATAGTAATAAGAAATGTTTCTTGAGCAGCAAATCAGCACATCAGAATGATTTATGTAGGATCATTTGACACTGATTGCCATGGGAGACTTTGCAAAAACAGGGATTAATTCAATTGTAAAACATATAAATGGATTATTTAGAAAAACGATAAATTGATTTGAACAGATATGTTGAACTTCACAATATTGATGTTTTTACTGTAGTTTTGAGCAAATAAATGCAGCCTTGGTGACTATAAGAGACTTCTAAAAACATAGCAAAATCTTACCGACCCCAAACCTTTAAATGGTAATAATTGAATTGAGAATAGCATAAAAGACAGTTCTTGCTAAAACCTCTGACTTCTGAGAGCAGACTTGCTAAGTGCGATCTTGGCTAATCTAAGCGTAGTTTGAGAGCTTGCTGGAAACCCAAGGGAAGACTATTAGGGTGTTTTTTGCAAGAGAAAATGATAAGAAGCAGGATATTTGATCTCCTTTCTAATGAGAAACACAATATTTAAAAGATCTCACTGGTGATTTTCCCTTTGGGATTGGCCAAGGGACAGTTATGTGAGAAAATGTGAGTGGATGAAGTCATTTCATTCTTTAAACATTGCCCTCATCTTCCTCCAGATGTTTTTTGTTCCAGTCTTCTTGGCTGGAGCTAAGGGACATTTTTAAAGGCAGGCTCGGTTCAGCCTTCTTTTATAAAGTCTAATGAGTGTAGAGTGCTAGAACTAGTGAGACATGTCCCAGTGTGAGTGATGACATTCAAGCCCTGGGGAAAGGCACTCCTTTCAGTATATCAGCAAGGTATCTGCTATGCA
Source organism: Carassius carassius (assembly GCF_963082965.1). Lineage (NCBI taxonomy): Eukaryota > Metazoa > Chordata > Actinopteri > Cypriniformes > Cyprinidae > Carassius > Carassius carassius. The sequence continues at coordinate 20,058,799 of NC_081762.1, forward strand.
GAGAGAGAGAGAAATGTCGCTTGACATTGCACTGATAGCCAGTTGGAATTTTTCAGGCACAGATGCAGACACAGTTACTTCGTGTAGTTTCAGTTTTATATCACCTCTCCATTTTCTGGTTCCTGTAGAAGGTAACATAGAACAGAATTGCTATAGATATCCAGCAATTATCCAAAGGGCTGGTTAAGACACAAAATTAGACGGCATAATGGAAACAACATGCACAGAGCCATTTGCGTGTCTGCTGGCCAGTCCAACACCAACACTTGGCAGTGATGCTCTTTCATCACCACTGGGCCCGCTGCCAGTGTAAGCTGCTCCTGCTCTGCATTCTTGCCATTGTTGTTATTTTTTCTTTCCCATCAGCCCTCCCCACACACACTCCCTCGTTGGCCTCGTTGTGATCCCTGTGCTAAATCATTTGCTGTAGCTTCAACCCTAAATGGCTAAGTCTGTAGATCAGCCTCAAGCTATGAGTATAAAGTGTTTGGGACATATAATCACAGGACTCAGCTGAGGTTAAAGACTTTGAACCTTGGAGCATGATGAAGTGGGGACAAAACCAATGACAGTATTCGGAAAATATCCTGTGGTGGCTTTTTGATTTTGCAAATAAAAGCATGCATGAACTTGTAAATGTAGGATCACTATAAGTGCAATTAAGGCCATGCAACTCTGGGAAAATGTTTTGATTTTTCAGATAAAATTGCAATGGCAATTTCTTTCAAACACTGAACATAAACCTTTTTGGTGGAAAACTGCAGGGAGCCATTATAGCTTCTCTTTTGTCGACAACAGCCGGTTTGTAAGTGCTTCTCATTACAAGTTTGGAAAGATAAATAGTGCATGTTGCATTCCCAAATGCATGTAATAGGAATCCCAAATACAGAGCAGATGGAGTTTGTGTGGAACAGCATTTACTGTGACTTGAGCTGCTTCGAGAAACTGAAGACACTCATTAGCTGCTCACGTGTAAATGAACACAGTGCTATGCTTCACTCTAAAATAAATTTAATTATATTTCAGTCTTTGCGTCATATTGTCATTTCAGATTTATTGTGATTAATTGTGCAGCACTCATCTCAATGCAAAATAGTTAAGTTTAATACATTTAGACTGATCTACAGGGATAATTCTTTTATCAAAATTCACATGCCGTTTCCAACCTGCTGACTTTCTTCTGTGAAACGTAATACAAGATATTTTGAAGAACTGCTTTTTGGGGCTTTTTTTATTGCAGACCTACTTCTAAATACAACCCTGAACTGAAATATAAACTTTATCACTGTTGTTTCACAAAACAATGACTTCTCCCTCAGATCATGCATCTGGAGAGCAAAAAAATTGTTTTAAATTAGGTTTTCCTCATCTGATCCCTCTCCGCTGGGGTTTATTTCTCCCTAAAGACTACATGCACTCAGCATGGGGTAGGAAAATGAAATCAGACAAGACTGCTATCATCCGTAATCGTGCAAAAATTAGCGTCCCTGAAAGTGATACAGTTTGGAGGATATTCTTTTTCTCAATGCTTATGTAAGGTTATTTAGCTTAAGCTGAAACCAGGCTTTTGCCTCTGTCACATACTTTCAGATAATCTTTCTTCATTGAGCTCATACTGCTCCCTGTGCATTTGAGATAAATGTGCCTAATGCTCAGAGCTGGATGCTTTCATATATCTTGGAGAGTCTTGTTTGTGTGTACTGATCCTCCTCCAGTGTTTTTACCACGGTGCACTGAGCGGTCTCGGATCACTGCCCATCTTGCAGTTGTTGTGGGCGGCTCTGTTATTAATTAGCGCAGGTAGCTAACTGTGTTCTCAAAACATCATCAGAGAACGGCTGTTTTTCTGCCTCACATTTGGACCAATTAATTTGTACATTTCCTTTTGCAGCGTTACAGACGTTTATGTATTTTTATCAGAGCACTTTTTGTGCCCAGAAAGTGAGAATGAGTCAGCTCAGAAGGGTACTAATTCACTAATGGACATGTTCATACGCACACATATACGAGCACACGTTCGCACACAAACACACTGTCTCTAATTATCCATGTAATGTCAGGGGAGATATTAGAGTTCACTGAGCCCTGATGGGTGTCACACCAGAACAAGAGAGTTCAAACACATGTTGTTATGATTTGGAAAATGCCTGTGGTTTATAATTATCTGAAATTTCATGTTCATGATGCCGTGACGGCGTCTAATCACTTGACCCCTGGCCTCATAACTAAAACTCCTTCTTACCACTTGAACTTATACACTAGTCAAAAATGTTTTCAGGTCTCACCTCATTGGGCCTTGTATAATTTTTTGCCGACAGGTCTGATCCAGGGGCCTCGGTGTTGTCACTGCGCACATAGATACGTATCATCATGGGAAAACAGAACAGCAAACTCAGGCCCGAGATGCTACAGGACCTGAGGGAGAACACGGAGTTCACTGACCACGAGCTGCAGGAGTGGTACAAGGTGGGAACATCTTGAGACACAAGTGCCCCTACAAAGTATCTGGGTACTTAAGCCACACAAAATGTATTAATTTCATTGCATTAGCAAACAAAATATCAAACCAAGCATCAACAAATTATGCTAGATTTTTTTCTCAGAGCTAATTATACTAGTGAGACAGTAGTATTTACTTTTGCATTTACTTTTTTGGTTTTCATTGTGAACATTTAAAGGTATTTTATGTATTTATTTATTTATGCTTGAAAATCTGCACTTGGTTTAATAGTGTGTTATCTAATGCAGTGACATTCATACATTTTAAAGTACCCATATACTAATCTTCCAATAAAAATATCTAAATTTAACAACTGACAAAGATGTTAGGTCTTGTTTTCTGAAAAACATATCAAAATTAATTGCGTTTCTAGATAAAACAAGAAAAAAACATTTGCCAGTGTGGTAAGAATATTAAACTGATCTTTTTTTTTATTTTTTTACCCCACTGGCACATATTATTTCTTGTTTTACTCATAATCTCACTTAATTTTCTTACATTTTTTCTGATATTTCATATATCCCAAGTCATTTTGCTTTACAAGTATATTATAAGCGTCTTAATTAAAGGATATTTAGCTATAAACTGGAAGCAATACAAAAATACTAATTAGGAAAACCATATTTGCCTCTGGTCCAAACACTTCTTGGGGACCCTTACATGGAGGGTAAATTATTTGACTTTTAAAGCTACAGAATAAAGATACATTCATGCCCTCCTCAATACTTTCACAAAAATTTTAATTTTAGGTGGAAAAAACAGTTTGTCACTGGGACAGTAGCCTTAAAGGGGCAACTTTGAACCTTCTACCCCCAAAAATGTGCATATTGACACATTTGAGTGGTATTATGTACCCTAAAGGTACTACAAAAAACATTTCATAGGTACATAAGATGCAAAGTTGTCCCTTTATGGGTACTTTAAGGGTATTGTCCTGGTGACAAACTACAGTATGTATCGGTAGCACTTTATTTTACTGTCCTGTTACTCATGTACAGTTTATACTATGTACCTATTATAGTAATTACAATAACTAGTTAATAACTAGGTACTAATCCCTAAACCTAGTTACCTTATATTACCAGTACTTTCTTAGGTAGGTATAAGTACACTGTAAGTGCATGTTCACATACTGTAAAATAAAGTACAACTATTGTTTCTCTAAGATACCATTTTGTGCACTCTTTTTTTTGAGAATATAGGGCTATGTGTGATTATACATAGACTATATGCATATTTGAACACAAACTCCCCCTCCCAAACATATGGTAAAATATAGCATTTCATGAATGTCTCTATAAGTGGTGGTCATGGGAAATGACTTACTTATCCTACCCTGGAGGGTGCCTCAGAGGAGACTTGAATGCCACTTGTACAAGAAGGTTAAGGGCCAATGTACAGTATGTCTGTATTCATATAAATGGAAATATGTATGTAAAAACCACAGTGGCCCTGGGACTGAAAAGAGCAAATCATAATATGCATTTAAGTGCTGTTGGAAATGACTGTAACATTTAGTTTGCATACACTTTATGTACTGTTGATGTAGAATTTATGAGCTGACCAAATCACTTTCTATAACAGCACAAGAATGATAAAGTGCACAAACTATGTAATTACATTAGTGCTGAAAACAGCTCCTGTCTTTATTGGGAAGCAAAAAAGAAACAAATATGAAATTGTCTGGTGAGTCCATTTTAGTATTAAGAAATCAATTTAAAACACATAATGTTGTAATTTCTGCAAGCAGGAACTTCCCCAGGACATAAAGGCAGCAATAGACCTTCAAACAAACACTTGGCTAATCGTGAAAGTTGAAGACTTAAGTAGAAATTACAGCATCATCATGAGAAATTATTAAGTATGGGGGTTTTGGGATGTTTTGTATCTTACCTGAGATGTCATATTCTAATAAAGAAGCCTCTTAAAACATCCCACTGATGGCAATATACAGTATGTTGTTCACTCTTAACAGGGCTTCCTGAAAGACTGCCCCAGTGGGCATTTGAACGTTGAGGAATTTAAGAAGATCTATGCCAACTTCTTCCCATACGGCGATGCCTCTAAGTTTGCTGAGCACGTCTTTCGTACGTTTGACACCAACAACGATGGGACCATTGACTTCAGGGAGTTCATCATTGCTCTGAGTGTGACATCGCGAGGAAAACTGGAGCAGAAGCTGAAGTGGGCCTTCAGCATGTATGATCTGGATGGTAACGGTTACATCAGCCGCGATGAAATGCTGGAGATCGTGCAGGTCAGTGGCATTCTGGGATGCTTGTGCTAAAGTCTGCAGCTTAAATCCATTTATAACATAAAACAAATGTATGTATATTGCATCCATACACTAATTTTCTTACTGCTATGATGATTTTGATAAACAAATATGATTTTTTGGACTTGTTGTTAGATGCTAAGGTTAGTGTGCTCAATAATCTTCAATGTTTGGTTAGATTGTCTACCAGCTTTGTCAAACTGATGTTTAGCTGGTTGGCCAGTTGGTCTCCCAGTCTGGCCAGTTGACAAGCACCCAAACTACCAAAACAGACCAGCTTAACCAGATTGGGCAGGCTGGGAGACCAGCTAACAGCCTTAGGCTTTTTCTGTAGGGTGACCATTGAAACACTCCACAAATACACTGCGAAAAAGCCTGATCAGTATAGCCTGCTGGTTACCAGAGCAGACGTTTAGTGATTATTTTCTACTATAACAGGACCTGAACAGTGTGCAGGATTGATTTGCACAGTTTCAACATCTCTGAAGCTTCTGGCAGATGTTCTGATAGACAGCAGTCCACTGGAGACTATTTAAATGTTGCATGAGCCTAATTAGGCATAGTAAAGATAAAAACTAAAAACCTAAGATAACATTTAAAAAGTGAAAACATATGTAACTACTGTATACAGCACAGTGTGTGAAAATGAATGTAATTATTAAATACAATTAGAAAATGTAAAAAAAAAAAAAAAACTATATTTAGCAATGATATTTGGAAATTACAACAGTTAAAAAAACTATAAAAATGTACTGTCCCCATTTAAAAGAAATCACAGATATACAGTGGTGGCCAAAATTAATAGAACACTAGTATTTACATTTTTAGTTTTTACTGTAGCTTTGCAGGTAAGTTTCTTGAAGCGTCTTGGAGACGATGCCACAGTTCTTCTGGATTTATTGTCTCAGTTTATTCTGTTTCTTCTTCACATCATTTCAGACAGACTGAATCAGATCTCTATGTGGAGCACTGGCTGTTGTGCAAAAAAAAACTCACTGGATTATTACAATTAAAGGCAAAATGAATGTTTGGAAATGTAAACTGATAGAAATGACTGATTTAAAACCATTTTTTAGCTGCTGAAAATACTAGTGTTCTAATAATTTTGGCCACCACTGTAAAAACATGACATTTCACAGATATTTCCACCACTGAACTAGAATATGTCCCTGGTTTCCATTTCAGAAATCTGCTCACCTTTTCTTTCAAGTTTTCATCAAGGATTTGTGATTTTAAAAAGTCCATGCTTGCTGAGCATACTAGTCTTATGGTGATCAATCTTGACTCAAAACATCCTCCTGTTCGCTGACTTCTGTACTGACTTTGTGTCCTTATAATGTCAAATTAAAGAAAAACACTTGCTTTTATCTTAAAAGAAATAAAAGAATCAAAATACTTGAAGGAAACAGATGTGATTTTTAATTTATGTTGAGCATTTCTTTTTACCCACCCAATATTTTACTTATTAACAGTGCAAGCATAGTCTTTTTTTATGCTCCTCTTATTCAGCCTGCCTCAATATTTTTCTACTTTGATGTGATGTGATCAGAATTAAGAGACAAGTTTTATATATTTTAACCATTTCTTAGGTATATAATATGTATACTGTGCATATGCTACAACGTCTGATTCCAAAAAAGTAGCATTGTATTTTCACTAAATTACATTATATTACAAGGCAGCATGCTGTGTAGTATTTAGAAAGCAGTGAGCTTCAGTTCTGCACACAGGCAGGCATTCTCCTTCTACACCAGCAGTCACTTCTAGTGTAGGTACAGGAAAAGTCTGCATAATTTGCAGAAAGCACAGTGTTGAGCAGCCTGACCCCTGGTGGAGAGATCAAACACGCTGTCCCAGATGATCACTCCCCTGTCATCCTGTGCTGTGGGAGTACAGGAGCTATTAGCATGTGCTTAGCATGCTCAGTTGGTACCAGTCTCCCTCAGCTAGGTTTGGCAAAGCTCCGTTCTGCACAATGCCCCTTGACTAGAAAAGCCTGTGGGGAAGATCGCAGTTGGGAGAGGGCCGGAGCATCCATGTTGGCTCTCTTCTCTGTTGGATTAATGAGTTAAATATAACCGGGGTTTATCCCTGTGTGTGCAGAACGAGGAGATTATCCACAAGCTCATGGAGGTTACATTTGGCTGGCACTCAGAGATTGCAGCGTGTTGCATATTTTATCACGGCGGCTGCTTTTAAAAGGTGGAGGGCTAAGCCAAGCAACAGCAGTCTGCCCAACTGTGAATCTCATTATCCCTCAAAAACATTACATAATTGATTGACTTCTCTGATTTAGTGGGTATGGCAGGTAAATGAGCTGAGACGTTTCCCTGCTTGAGTTTGTTTTCTGCTTCATGGCTCGTGGTGAACCTCAGTGCAGGATGAAATACTAATGGAACAGAATATTGGATAAGCCGAACCTGTGAAGCCCAGATAAAGGTGGTCCACTGATACTTTAACCTGGTTCATTATTCATATCTTTAACAGGCCATTTATAAGATGGTGTCATCGGTGATGAAAATGCCTGAGGATGAATCCACACCAGAGAAGAGGACAGATAAGATATTCAGACAAATGGACCTGAACAATGATGGTAAGATGTGGACCAGTTCTTGGCTGTTTGATTTCATTTGGAATTGAAACCACGAAATGGACTGGTGTGATTATTAAATAGCAAAAGTATGTGATTTCATTAAATAAATGTATTCTGCAGACATCAAGAGCATTTGTAGGCCTCATGAAAGGCAGTCTCAAGTAAATAAATCATATATATCAAGTAACCTATGTTAATCATAAACAGCTATCTATATAAATAAAAATAATATAAATACAGGTGTTAAAAGGCTTTTTTGTAAGAAATATACATGGTGTGTGACACTGTTGTACAAAATACAAAATAAAAATAAAGGAAATTTATTCAGGAAGTATGCATTCAATTTATCAGTTAAGTGACAGCAAAGACATTTATAAACATTTATAAACATGTTCCTTTGAACTAAATATTCATGAAAGAAAACAAATGTATCACCTTTTCCAAAAAACAATAAAAAAAAAAATCTATCTATATCTCTATCTAACAATACATTGACTGCTGCATGCTAAAATGTTGACCAAAAAGTCACTTTCAAGTTGAACTTGTATCATATTTCAGTATATATATATAAAAACAAAAAGTCAGGTCTTGCAGTGTCCTTTCTCTCAACTTTTGTTCTCCCCACCTTTTCTGTCTTCCCATTCTAGGCAAGCTGTCTTTGGAAGAGTTCATAAAAGGTGCCAAAAGTGATCCCTCCATTGTGCGGCTACTGCAGTGTGACCCCAGCAGTGCTTCGCAGTTTTGAGTCGCTCCAGACAAGCGGCACTCATTGCATGAAAGCTCTTATATCTCATTCTACTTTGTGTTCCAGACAGAAGAGTTTTAAGAGAAAAAAAAACGTGCAACAATTTTACTTTCCGTTTTTCCCAGAAAGGACATGCGTACATCTGAAGAACAAAGACAACACCTGCCAGGACGTTCTCTGTCTGCTGCGTGTCATCTGTCCTTGTCTCTGCAGAAGCTGATGGAGTTCTCGACTCCAAAAATATATTAAAAAGCGGCTGATTGTGTACCAGGGTCCAGATTTTGGAAAGGAATGTTCCTTTTTAGGAATCGTGCATGCACTCTTGATCTTCACCACCCTTCTTGTGTTAAATATGCGTGTTGTTTTGTTTCTCTTTCCTGCTGTTTTGTGAGGGCACAGTTCCCCATCTACTTTTTATATTGACATTTAAGTGTATATACAGTATAAATGCATATAGAAACATGTTAGGACTACAAAGAAGAGCAGTTATAGATGTCTTTTTACTCACATGCATTTTACGGCAGTATTATGTAGCTTCAGGCAGTGTCCAAAACTTCGCCTCCAATTGACCCAGTGGACTGAATGTTGGGATTTTTCTGCTCTGGCACTCATGATCTTTATTTTACAAAGAGAAGGCTGAGGATCCCATTCTTGAATTCTGTTCATTTAATTTTGTTGTTGTTGTAAATATGTGGTTTGCTTCCATATTTCCTTATTTATTTTTTTGCATTTTAATGGTGTTTATTTTACCAAGGGTGATTTTATTACTGTCGAACCGAAAATTGGTGATGTATTATGCCGTTTGGAGTAAGTTGTTAGTCATTCAAGGCTTTTCAATGCATTGTGGGAAATTTTTGCATCAGGGGACACATTCCGGTGAATGGAAGACACTGGTAGCACATATTATTTGAAGCATTTCATCTGTGTGCGTGCGGTTATGCGCGTTTGTATGTACGCAAGAGTGACTGTTTGCATGTTTTGGTCTATATGGATCTGTGCTAAATTTATAGTATTACTTTGTGTAGTTCAATACAATATCTTTGTATGCAAGTAAGTTTTTGAACCCCGATTTGAAGCAGCAAACTCGTGATACCTTTATCATGCATCATATGGTACTCAAAATCACAATCTTAGGTTTCCATCAACAACATAGACTGGAATGTACAATGCTATAAGTTATAATCATGACTCACCTTTAGATAAAGAGCTTGAATCCTAAAAGCGATCACTAAGGGCTTATTTCCACTCTTGAATGAACAGGTTGTAAGGAGAAGGCCATTGCTTTGGTTTTTCTTTTCATTTTATGCAACGACGACTGACATTCCATGACCTGAATTCTCCAGATGCTCCTGCTTTTTGTAACATACAGTATTAGCTTGTGAACTCCATACATGACCACTCTCAAAACGTGTAGCTCTCTCACATTGCTGGCATCCATGCTACTTCCATATTTGTACCGAGACCGTATTTGATGCTGCACCCTCTATGGCAACTTTCCTCTATTATGTTGCATGAAAACCTCATGCGAGGACAGAATGATTGTCCCCTTTTACTGACGTTGAAAAATATACTTCTGTGTTTAGAATGTCGCCTGAGATTGATTCTTGTGCAACACTGTCCTGTACATACTGTTGACTTAATGTGGTGTCAGTAACTTATTGATCAACCTGGTCATTTGATCACAGTGTTCTACATTCAAAGTTGAATTAAGAAAGCCTTGAAAATTCATGTGTTTGGATTGAAGGTAGATGTATGTATATATATTACAAATAGACATGACAATTAAAAGAACAGATTATACAAAAACAAGTTTAAACAAGTAAGTTTTCAGCTGCTTTTTAAAAATGTCCACAGATTTCAGAGGAAGAGCATTCCACAGCTTGGGAGCAACTACTTCAAAGGCACAGTCTCCTTATGTCTTCAATCTAGAACGTGGAACAACTAGCAGGATCTGATTTGAGGATCTCAGATTCCTACTAGAGTTATAAGGTTTCAACATCTCTTATATACACAGGGCCTGACCATGTGATACTCTAAACACCATAACAAGAATTTTTAAATGAATTCTAAATTTGACTGGGAGCCAATGTAAAGAAATTAAAATTGGGGTTATGTGAGATCCATTTGATGAATTGGTTAAAAGCTTAGCAGCAGCATTTTGAACCACTTGTAAAAGTTTCAGGGATGAATTATTAAAATTATTAAAAGTAAAAAGAGAGTTACAATAATCACATTCCATCTGTGGACACAACTGGCCTCAATTTTGCAATGTTTCTCAACTGATAAAAACAATTACCAACCAAATAACTTACATGTTGATCAAGACTGAAGGCCCATATGAACACCTAAATTACGAAGGGTAGATTAGACAGAATGTGATAAAGGACCAAGACTTTCCATCACTTTTGGGAGAGCACCAGCAGGAACCGAGATAAGTACTTCTGTTTCAGGATTTAACTGTAAGTAATTATTTGTCATCCAGATGTTAATAGAGTTTATACAATTTAAAAGAGTAGACAATTTTTTAATTACATGAGGCTTAAAATAAATATATAGTTGAATTTCTCCTGCATAGCAATGATAGCTAATGCCTTCAAAATTACATATCAGTTGCCCCAGAGGCAGCAAATACAAAGCAAAAAACAGTGGGGCCAAAACGGAGCCCTGGGGAACACCACAGGACACAGGTGCTGTTGATGAGGTATAATTTTGAACTCTTACTGAAAACGACCTGTCTGATAAGTAGATGTAAACCAACTCAATGCTGTTCCAGAGATGCCAACCTGCTGTCTAAGCCTCTCAACTGATACACAGTGATCAACTGTCTCAAAAGCAGCAGTAAGTACAGTATGATAATATATTATATTTTTTATTAATATTTCGAAATCAATATTTTGAAATTAGTTAATTTTTTAATGTTGTCATTTTTATTAGTTTTTTATATTATTTATGTTTAATTTATGTTTATCTCAGTTTTATTTTCTGTTCAGTTTTTATTTTTTTTAGATTTATTTAAATAAACAAAAACATTTGAAGTTTTAGTTAATGATAATAACGTGGTAAATAGATAGACAGAAAAACAGACAGACAGATATTCAATCATATTTAATAAATTATTTTTGTAGTTCAGACTAAAAAAATCATTTAATTTCCCAGAATGCAACCGAGATCGAGCGTACCTTCTAAATTGAAGGTAACAACCAGGATATGAATATAAAGAAATTAAAATGCTTATTAAAATTAAGTGAAATTCGTAGAAATTCATATTAACTCATTTTAAAGTAGAAAGGCAATGTTGGCTTCACATTGTTTGAAAGTCTTGAAGTTGATAGATTTATAGTGTTTTATAGTAAGCTACGATATTTGCTAATGATACGGTTTAATAAACATACATTATTAGCCTAAATTGTTTTCAGATTTTGTGGAAATTTTGCAGCCAATGTATTTAAAACCTGACACAAGCACACTTTCTCTAGACAGTATAAAAGTTTATAAATAGGCTGTTTATTGTAATAACACAAAGTGACGGCTACATGAGTGACAAAACAGATCCAACCTGTCCAAGCACAAATGCAACATTTCTTCAAAAGGGTTTAAAATGGGCTTGATCCATGAATGATGCCAGAGCCACCGTCCGGTTCATAATCAGATCTAGATACTGGACCTTTCCAGCACTGCGCCGTTGAATGCGGATGCAGAGGGGTGCTGGTGGTATTGACAGGAGGACACGGAGCAGAGCGGTGGCCTGTGCCGCTCTGTGGGTCTAATAATGGACAGCTTCCGTTCCTCATCTCCTTGGCAACGACGGGACTGGGGTGAGTAGCGGGGCTCGGCTGATCTCGGGGTTTTCATCTGAAATGGAACGCAATGATGCAGCTTTAGAGTACAGTATGACTGCAGTATGAGTCACCGAACACACCCTCTCTCACACACACAGGGCACCGTGAGTCAGTCCACACGTGTTAGTTAGTACTCTCTCAAGCATCTATTAGGAAGGCCGCATGAGTTGTCAGATGTACAACTGAAGACTCACAGGATGAGTCCACCTACGCCAAAGCGCTGATTATTTTTATCAGTGCAAATCTTAGCTGCTTTGTGTGTCTTGAGCCATCCAGGACATACCGATCTGCTCTCATCTCGTAAATGTTGTTTGCGAAGACACCAGGGAAGACCGAGGTAGGAGATGGAGAAGGAGACCTTAAATAAGCAGCATGAGAACAACATCTCCACTGCACTCATTAGTATCAGAGGGACCCACAGGACTATCGTGGTGCTCTGAGAAAGAGAGAGAGAGAGAGAGAAATATAGAGAGCCTTCATTTATTGCATTTACTGAGTACTGTAGGTACTGCATACTGTAGGTGATCGTGACCAGTGCACTTTTTTGCTGTTTACAGTTTGTTCCAGAAACAATTTTGCTTCTCAACCTTGCTGTGGCCTTCATTATACCTTTTTGTTTTGTTTCGTAGAAGAGTATAACCAAATATGCCAGGGGTATATATGAAAAAAGGTATAGAAATACATTGTAGCCTAGGCCTACATCCTGGTAACACTACAAAAAGGTTCCTAACTACATTGGTTTACATAAACTAACAATGAAAAATACATCAGAAGCATTTCTTAATCCTAGTTAATGTTAACTTAGTAATATACATTTCCTGGGTTCTCAGAAGCTGAAGTCATCATTAATTGATATAGGTAAGCAGAAATTATAACTACTGTGTTTTATTATAATTTATTTTTATTTTGTATTATTTAGTTGTATTTTTATGAACTAATGTTAAAAAAGAACAAATGAATAACAGATGTATTACTCATTGCTAGTAATGTTAATGTAATGCATTAACGAATGTACTAATAACAGTAATGTTACCTTATTGTAAAGTGTTACATCTTGAACTATTGTATTGTACTTTTAGATATTGTTTCCAGATACATTTTTATTGTCATTTTTTAATATTTAAAACATTTTGACATAATGAGCAAACATAAAAATTATATATATAAGTACTAGATTTTTATCACCATCCAGTGCTACACTATAGCATTACATCAGCATTTACAAAATTAACAACAATCTGTACAACAACAATACTGAACATTATACTCACCTATCTACACATCATAACGTATTTTATTTTATTTATGTTTCACTAGTTCACGCTTACATATAATTAGCTGAGGTATGTTATGCATATTTGGCGTTCTGTCCGGGGAAGGGCTCCGAGCTCGGGAATGGCCCGACCCTAGCGTACCCCCCAAAAAGCAAATTTACAAGAGGACAGCCGCCAGTTTAAAGAACGCCCCCCAACCCCCCCAAATAGCATAGAGTACTGGCGGGGGCTGATTTTGATTTTCTGAGAAGTCGTCTCGTTGGCAGACCGGAAGGGCCTACGTACTCTGGTGGGAGCGACTTAGGTGTTGGAAGAGTAGGCCCTACCAGCTGTAGGTATTGAACTACGTGGTTGTTGGCGCCCGGTCGGCCGATGAGGAGGAGCAGCATGGTTGTGGTGCCCGACCGGGAGGACCAGAGTTGCCTCGACCGGAATAGGTCATGTGTCGGCAGAGGTGGGTAGAGTACCCAAAAACTGTACTCAAGTAAAAGTAAAAGTACTTCTAGAAATATTTACTCAAGTAAAAGTAAAAGTACTAGTCTTGAATAGTTACTTGAGTAAGAGTAAAAGAGTATCGGATAAAAAATCTATTCAAGTAGTTAGTTACTAGTTACTTTTGGTCATATATACTGAGCCTATTTTTATTTAGATATATAGATAAAATGTATATATTTCATCAGCCTTTACTCCAATTTATGTAATTTATTATAAAACCCTGTCTGTTTACTTAAGTAACAGATATAGGTATCATGCCATAACATATTTTTAATACGACTGACTTTATATTAAATGTGAATTTAACATTGAAAGTTAATGTGATATAAATATTGCTACTAATCTTTCATTGTTCAGAAAGAGAGCAAATAACATTTACATTATTAAAGATCATTTTCACTGACAGTCTAGATTTCAATCACTCTCAGAAACTCACTGAGATTTAATTGAACCCATTAAATCACTGAAACTGTTAACACTGTGAAATCAATATCTTATTTACAGATTCGTACACACATCTGCACTTTCACCAGAATTCGCCAGAAAGAGGTATTCAGTCAGCGAGCGAGTGAAGGAAGCACCGGCATTCTAGCGATGACTCATCTGAACACCTCTGATTGGCCAATGCTTTAATAAGCTCAAAATAATCATGTGTGATTTGTTATAATGTGCAGCGCTGTATAAACGCATCTATCTCTGGCTCAGCGCCAGCAAGCAATCACAGATCTGAATTTAGCAGCTGATGATATGTATTAAAATTAATAAAATCTTAATCGGCTATGTTTTGTCTTTTGGAAGCTGCATTCAACTTGACTCCCCTCTGTTATAAGCCACACACGTACAACAAACTAATGTCACAGTGGTATCGTGTACTGTAATCGAATGTAGCCCAAGTTATTACCTGTTAAACAGTAGACAGCACACGCGGTGTTCATCTAATAAGGATCTCCATCGCTAGCAAATAATAGCCTTTGCAGATTTGCTTTCATTTCAGTGCAGTTCCATAGCCACGTTTTCAACGCTGTTGATGATCTTAAACGTTACAACTCTGAGTGAACCGCTTCAGATGCTCAGCGCGTGCGGCAGGGAACTGAACGACTCATTCAAACTGATTCCTGAACCAATTCACTCGTTTGCCAATTGGTTTGATCAAGCCTTTGAACAGAATTGACTCAAAAGAATGAATCGTTCACGAATGGGCATCGCTCATTGCCCAGAGAAAAGTAGACGGCGCGTTTGGAATAAACTGAAGCATTCATAACATTTATTGCATTAAGATAAAGTAACGAGAGGAGCGTCGCCCATAGTAACGAAGTAAAAGTACAGATTTTTCCCCAAAAAATTACTCAAGTAAGAGTATCCATCTTTAAATATACTCCGAAAAGTATTAGTTACCCCAAAAAATTACTCAAGTAAATGTAACGAAGTAAATGTAACTCGTTACTACCCACCTCTGCGTGTCGGCGTACTGGCCCTACTGGCTGATAGCCCCTGCTATTCAGTGGGCGAAGGGCCTAATGCTGACCGAGAGGGCCCATGAAGCCTCCAACAGGAGATTGAGACATCTGGGTCCTCTCGGTTTGGCAGATAAAAAGCTTTGGGCTGGCCGACAAGGAGGACTCTGGCGACATCTGAAGAGAGATCCCGACTCAAGGCATCGGATGGATGAGACTTGCTTGCGGCCAGCAAGCATAGACCCGACCGGGAGAACTCTAACCAGACGTCTGAAGGGAGCGCACGCATCAGACGGGTAAGCCTCGTCGGACGGGGAAAGTGGAAAGGAAAACCCGACTGGGAGGACTCTCGCGGCATCCGATGGGGTATTAAACTCAAAACATCGAACGGGTAAGCCTCGCCAGGCAGGGTTAAAAGATGTGAGGATAGCTGAGGGTTTTTTTTTATTTTGCAGGATTTGACGAGAGGTCGAGACTCGTAGCGTCGGACGGTTAAGCCTCGCCTACCGTCAAATGGAAAGGTAAGTTGTGTGGCCGAGAGACTCTTACCAACGTCCGAAGGGAGCACACGCATCGAGCGGGTTAAGTCTCGCCGACCGTATAGTGGAAAGGTAAAGGTTGTCTGTCCAGGAGGCTCTCGCCGGCGTCCGAAGGGAGCACACGCATCGAACGGGTAAGCCTCGCTGAGCATAAGAAAGGAAAAGGTATGGTTGTCTAACCGGGAGGTTTTTGCCAGTGTCCGAAGGGAGAACACGCATCGAACGGGTAAGCCTATCCAGATGTGAGACAGAAAAGGTAACATTAAGTGGCCAGGAGGCTCTTGCCAACATTCAACGGGGACTTCCTGTTCCCGGAAACAACTGGGTAAGCCTCGCAGGCCGTAGGATGGAAAAGGTGAGTTTGTGGGGTTGTGAGGCTCTTGTCGACGTCTTATGGGAGTTTGTTACTCACGGCATGAGACGGGTAAGCCTTGTCGACCATAGGAAGGAAGGATGGTTTATTGTCTGTTTGCGGCATCGGACGGCTTGCTTATTGGGTTTTGCGACCTAGACCACGTGGAATGGTAGTGGTTGTCTGGCCAGGAGGCTCTCGCCAGCGTCCGATGGGAGCACTCGCATTGAACGGGTAAGCCTTGCTGGCCAAAGGATGGAAAAGGTCAGGTTGTCTAGCTGGGAGGCTCTCGTCAGCATACGATGGGAACTCGAGCTCCTGGCATAGAAGAGAGAAGCCTCGCCGGCCATAGGATAGAAAAGGTAAGGTTATCTGGCCGGGAGGCTATGGCCGGCATCCGGTGTTTTTTTTTTTTTTTTTTTTTTGCGACACCGGATGGGTAGTCTCTCCGGCCATCAGACGGAAAATTGAGATTGTTTTATCTGCGAAGCACCCGTTGGTGTTCGGCAAAAGCTTAATTTGCGGTATTGGATGGGTACGTCTTGCCATCAGAGGGAAAATTTGTTTTAGCTGCAATGTATAGATTTCGTGACAGCGCCACCTACCGTACTGCACGATATAGCGATGGCTGCAGTTTCAGGGCCGCAGTTCTAGTACCCTGTTGGTTTAGTTTGCGGTCACGATATTTTGTATATAGCATCAATCTATTAATCTCAGTAGTATTTGTTTTGAAACGTGATTTTTGATTCAAAATGCAACAGAGGTTAATTAAAAAGTCCTTGCAGCATGTGGTGCATCTCTTCAATTCGGGCAGGGATCTCCCTTTTTGGATTGTTATATGTATCTTGAAAAAGAGAGCCTACTTGTTAGAATATTTTGAGATCATGAAAATATCCATAGTGCCTTTTTTAATCATCTGTCTTACAATGAGCCTAACCAAATCCATAAAATCACTTCATATTGGCCATGCAGAACATGACAGAAACTAACACATGATATCAATGGACTGTATGTGGATTAGGCCAAATTGTAACAAGCTATTAAAATTGCCAAACAACAGGTTAACACATACAGCAACTAGGCAGTCAGTGCTGTTTAATTATGAAAGATATTTTATACATAAATATGGTAAAACAACGACTATTAAGCCAGTATTCACACTAATACATTAAGCTGCAGGTAAATTTTACAAACCTTACATCAACCATGCTCTTGTCATCTGATAAGTTTAATTAATGTGCAGGCTAGATTCACTTATAATACTTCGTCATTAAAACTCAATAAGGATTTATGAAATCATGGCCATAAATTAACGTCGTAGTAATTAATAAAACTAGCTCACAAATTCTTAATTTGGTGGGAATTAATTATTAATTCATAGTTAGCAGTTCTCACTATGTAAACTTTGCACCGTTTAATCGTTATAAAATAAAACTTAATTAAATATCGGTACTCACCATCTGATTGCGGTCCACGTTGACCATCTTTAATTAGTGTTGATACAGTATGGTAGGTGGCACTGTCAAAAAAAACTAGGGTCCTAAAGCTGCGGTCCAAGAGTTGCGGTCCTGAAACTGCAGCCTCCGGTTGTGCAGGAATACCCTTCTCCCGCATATGGCTCATACCCACTTTTTGCGCCATTGGATAAATCCCCGGTTTAGCTCTCTTCGTTGGTAGGAAAATTGGGTCTGTGATAAGGTGACAGACGAAGCGAACCAGCATGCTGATAAACCATCAATGGATAGAGGTAAGTCAGCGATATTTATACTATGGGATTGATTACTTGATTATTGTCCACCTGTGTTGATTAGGCTAAGTATCTGACGCGCTCCTCCCGAATCTTGTTAATAAAAACATCATTTATCACATTGATATCTGGTGTGGATTCAGCATCATCCAAAAGCAAAAGCTTACAGTGCCACTGAAATGGGTTTATTTACAGTTTTCCATAATTACTTCCATAATTTACATAATGTCATAATAGTGGGGTAACTGATTCAATGTGCTCTTTGAACAGCTTGAATAAAAACCGGGATTATGACAGAAGAAAATTTTATTTTATACAAATGTGCCCATTTTTTATTTTAAGTTAATGAGCACAATATGATGAAATCTAGTGGAAGAATATTGCATCAGAAAAGCTCCAGTTTAATACTGACAGCTCTGGCAATTCCAATAAACCCCAATTTAGCCATTAAAAATGTTAATATTGAAGTTTCGATATTTAGTCACAGTTTATAATCACACTCTCATACCAAACCACAGCGCATTAAATTAAGGGTCTTGAACCTTTTTTTAGGCTGACAACACCTTATTACACTAATATAACACTAACACTGATATAGACCTTATTCAGGGTATAGTGCCATATTTAATTTTTGACAAGAATCAAACAACGCTATGGGGGGGCAGAAGTAGTGCGTTTAATGGATTTTTTTTACAATAATTTACCAACATAGCAATTGTTCAACTGACAAAATAACTTTCCAAAGAAACTTTCAGTAGGCAAAAACCCCATAAAATAATCATCACAGTTAAAAGAACTAAAGACTTTCATTTTTTCAACTATTTCAGTCTGTGTGCACTGAATTTATTTCATACACGAGTTTCACAATTTGAGTTGAATTACTGAAATAAATGAACTTTTCCACGACATTCTAATTTATTGAGAATCACCTGCACATTGAAAAAAACTTTTTTTTGATGATAAATTCAACCTATAAATTTCCTTGACTAAGGTCTTTTGCTACATATTGGTGAAAAATTTATGTTTTTAAGCCCTCATTTAAATATAGCGATAAATAGTGTGTGAAATAACATATCAATTTATTTGCATACACTTTTATGATGTTTACATGGCAGTTTGCACAGCTTTGAAAATGTTTATTATTTATTCACATTGTTGCTTAATACATTTTAATGTGATAGGAACAATTAGACATTTAGCTGAACTTTAGCTTTTGTTTGAAGTTTGTATTATTGTATTTTTGTTTAATATAAGCTTGACTGAGGTTAATTAGTTCTACTGCAGACCCCTTGTTAAAGATTCCTGCATTAAATCATTTATAAACAATTACCAGTGAACCAGAAGCTTATTTGAAATATAGCCTGCATATATAT
This sequence comes from Carassius carassius, assembly GCF_963082965.1. Lineage (NCBI taxonomy): Eukaryota > Metazoa > Chordata > Actinopteri > Cypriniformes > Cyprinidae > Carassius > Carassius carassius. Next base: position 20,077,985 of record NC_081762.1, read on the forward strand.
ATATAATTTTTTTTTCAATAGTCATACAGTATTTTATTCAATAGTCTATTATTTTATTCTATAGCCGCATTAAGTGAGTAGTCTCTTGTCTCCAAGAATGATGGTCTTTACCAAGGACACCATCAGTCCAATGACTGAAGCTGCAGCCACTTGAACAGCAACAACACTTGACACAAACAGTGACCAGGTCTACAATAAAAGAGAATTGTTTTAGCAATATTAGCAAAGAACAATCAACTCAAGTGCCAGGCGAAGGATTTGTCCTCGCAGGCTTCTCTGTATCACAGGGGTTTTGTCAATCCTGAGCTGCGAAGCCACTTGCAAGCTCTCTGACAAGCCAGTGATCAAACGCTAGTGAGCTCGACACAAGTTCTGATGGATGAGAGAGGAAGCAGGTGTGTGCCACTGAGGCAGAAAGACGCAAGAGAGAGAAAAAACGTACGGAGAAAACTGACAGAAAACGCACAAACACATAAATCAATGACAGCACTTTCATGGGCTTGTTCTCTTTGATTCTTGAAAGAAACCTTTTGAAGTTCCTCAGGTATTGGAGCAACCAAGGTGGACCAGCATATAAGATGAAATTTGCATTTAATACAAATCCAGCTTTTATCTAAAGCACAGGTGTGTGCTATTAGAACATGATGTTTATGAAAAAAGGGCTGAATTTCATGAAATACAAAATTATTTTCAGAGCATTTTCCCCTCAAATTTTCTACTGTAAATCATAATTTGTCCAGAGTTATATTGAAACTCTCATTACTTTTAAAACATTTAATAATAAAAACATATAATAGTAGTAGTAGCTGTATAGTATTAAAAGATTTTGGACAGAACAATAGTCAATATCCCAATAATGACACCCCATGGATAAACATAACAGTACTTTTTTTTCAGGTTTATTCTTGGCCCAAAAATATTTGAATGCACATGTTAATAAAATAGCATTAATTTGTAAATGTTCATTTCAAAATGGATTAATGCCATTGCTAAAAAAACAAAAACAAAAACACACACACACACACACACACACACACACACACACACAAAAACATGAAATAAAAATGAAAACTGAAATTCTTAAAGAACAATATTTCAAGTAATATTTCACACAAAAAAAGTAATAGTCATGAAAAACTGTTAACTGTGAGTTCCTGTACTATACATGGTGAAAAACTGTAATTGATATTCAATGTAATTTTATGGTAAAATATATTTTTTGGAAGTGGAAAAATAATGTATAATTAACAGTGAAAAAAACTTAAATTGACATTCCCAGAATTTCCGAGGTTACATTTCACATTTGATGTTTTTTTTTCTTCTTCTTACTTTTTTCTTACATTATTGGTTGTATGTTACATCTAATGTTGTTAAATAAATGTTTATTGCATTATTTCAGTATCCTGTGTTCTGTCATGATGCTGTTTAGTATTTGACTGAATGACACTGTGAACCTTTCTGTATGTTAGTATTTTCTTTCTCAGCTTGTGGAAAAACTGTTTGTGATGAGCTTTGGCTCATCATGTGACTTTCTCATCCTCGCCTGCTTTTGGTGGTTATCGATGTATTACAAAGGTATTAAACATATTTCAGTATTTCAATAGGCTGGTATTTTAACATTACATTAGTTATTGAAATATGGTTTGTAAATGTAAATTTATGTTAAATCTGCTTCCATATTTTTTCACAGTTAAAATCTGGCAACCACAGCTGCCCATTTTGGGTGGGGTTTTTTTGTTGTTGTTTGTTTGTTTTGTTTTTACCGTAAATTTTACAGATTATTTTTTACAGTGAGGGTTTTAAATGATAAAAAGCATTTGGACACCTTCTGGTTGTCAAACATTAGTAGAAAATGTTCAATGTAGACGAACTACAGCTGTGGTTACTCTGTTATGTAAAATAAATCTTGCAGTATGCATAAGACAAAATGAAGAGTTCAGAAGCAAAATCCTAAGTGCCATTTGAAATTTTCACTTTATTGGCAATGAAAAGAACCTATTCCTCGCCATATATGTCAAATTACTGAAAACACATAGGAGCCGGATAAAAATGCTCATTTTAGAAGAAAATTTAAAACAGCACTTAGAGGCTTTTACATCTGAACTCTTCAAATATTCCTCGGGTTGATCAGCTAATTGCCCACTTTACATGAATATGTTGTGCCTCACCCCTAGGCCTGTTGCCAGGGTGATGACGTTCAAAATAGTGCTTTCCATGGCCGGTCCCCGCTGGAGGCTGAAGGGTCTCAGCACCACACCATGGACCAAAGCACCCAGCAGGAAGTTCACATGCCCTACTAACACCATACTAAGAACCATCTTCATCAGCCCCTTCTGCTCCTCCAGATTGCCACAACACACCCCTGAGGATGGAGAGAGAGAGAGCTGATGGGATACCAAATGGAGCCAAGAACTCTGTGCTAAATTTACTGTCAGTCTATGAATTTACAGCCTCTCAGCAACATAAACACTGAGTTAAGACTTGGTGAGAAGACAAGGGTCGTATTTTGACACGGCTGTGCTGACAAATGTTACAGATATTTTGCTGCTGTGCTCTGGAGAGGGCTGTGAAAGCTGAAGGAAAGATTAGAAGTGGTGCAGAGCGGTGTGGGTGGACATCATTTCACAGCAAACACAAAGGCTTTCGCTGATCCACTGAGGACAGGGTTTGGGCTGCAGGAGAGATGTCACCTCAGTTAATCATTACACACTCGGCACAGCAAACTCAACAGATAATGGTTAGACTTTTGGGAAAAGAAAAAAGTATTTGACAGTGCTGATGTGGGCGAAGCTACAGTGATCATCAATTTAAAATATGATGTTCTATGTAATATGTCTTGCAGCCTGTTGTTTGTTTGGTACAACCATAAACAGACCTTCTATAAACCACACGCTTTATGACATATGAATCAGACTGTGTATGTATTTAAGAGACAAATGCATATTGAGTACAACTATTAATTATGGCTTTGTCAGTATTGCAAACAGAACAAAAATTACCTGTCATTCTCAACACAGATTTAAATTCATTATAAGATTTATTATGGTTGTCTCAGTAACTCACCTGAATTCCCAATTTGAACAATTAATTTCCAGTCTAAGTCCTCAGTTATGTCATGGTACTTCTGAATATATTCCAGAAGATAGGAGCTCCGCCTCCTGTCACTACTGTCCTGATCACACATGTGTTTGTGTACAGACTGAAGGAATGTGCCCCGGATATTCCCTCAGAGGCTTGGCAGTCTTTAGGGCTGCTGAGTTTATACATAATTTGTCAATGATTAGTTTACCTGCTTTCATATTCTGAATAATATTCAAACAATTGGATTTGGTTTGTCTTAATGCAAATCATATTTGCACAGCATAATAAATTATGTATACTCTCTCCAAAAGAGGGACACAAACACAAAAAGGATAGAAAAAATGCTTGGAGAACAAAATGTTTAAAATGAACTACTATATAGTTCATATATATATATATATATATATATATATATATATATATATATAGCCTGTTGTTTGTATATACTATATATAAAGTATATAAAAAATATGAATGCCTATTTTATTTCCAGCAATTGTTTATTCCTTATTACATTATTCCCTATTAAAAAAAAAAATTCATCCTCAAGACATCCTATGTGTATATGACTTTCTTCTTTCAGAAAAATACAATCAGAGTAATAAAAAAAATGTTCTGGCTCTTTCAAGCTTTATAATGGCAGAGAATGGGGGTCATTAGAGGGGTTTTGACCACATATTTAGTTGGTCAGGCTGGTCTTAGCTGCTCAGCTGGGGAGAGCAGCTGAATAACCAGCTAAGGCCATCTTAACACAGCTTGGTCAGTCTGGGAGACCACCGTGATCAGCTTAAACCAGCTCTGAATATGATGGAAGAACAGCTAAAACCAGACAACCATTTTAAGATTTCAGCAGGGTTTTTACAACACACTCAAAGCATGAAGAAGAGTGTAAAAGTAACAACTTTTAGAAACAGTTGAAATCATTGTATACTGTTAAGTGTAACAAAAATTATTTCTTCATTTGTAAAGAACATGATGACACATAAAATGGCAATGTTTTGAATAATTAGAATTTTATTTTGAAGGCGGGCCATGTATAAGGTATGTTAACTATATCACAGGCATACGAAGCAGGTAAAGAAAGAGCACCTCAACCCCCGTTTTGTAAAAGAATGAGTAGATACCATAGACTAGATACACATTTTACAGATCTCTCTGTCTGTCCTGTGTCGTAGAGTGTAGCGCCCCCTCTGTGTTAGAGGCGGTACCGCGGCTCTCTGTCCCAAGTATAGGTCTCTGCAGGAAAGTAATGGGAGTTACCAGATCACGGCGCCTCTGTCCACAAGGCACAAGCTTTATTACCATATACACCAATGTATTAATCGCATCATATCAGAATGTCTACAAATATTTTTTTTTCTAGAATTTTTATTATTATTAAAAATATAAATATTGCTATTATTGGTTATTTAATATTTTGATGAATTTAGCATGTGCATAATTCAAAACTGTTACTGACTGATATTCATCATGAATTTACAGTACAGTACAATCTGCAGTGTTATACGTCACATCTGAAACAGTACAATAAACATCTTGTGGTGTACTTTTGGCATTTACACTAATATATGATACTGTGAACACTGTTTTAGATAAAATAACACAACATTGTAGTCACAAAGTGAGTTTTGATCAGGTTTTGTCTTTGGATCATACACAATAAAAATTAATCTCAAACAAAGCATATTAATTTAAGGAAGGGAGGAAGTCCAGTTCAGTTCAAGAGATAGCCAGCAGCACTAATAAACTCAGAGGGAGGATGGTCAGCAGACTATAATAATATTGTCTCCTCCTGGATATTATCTAGATTTTCTTTGCATGTCAGAGTTGCTAGATGGATCATCTGTTTACGTCTGTACGAGCTGGCACACTCATATCAGCCTTTCGTAATGAGATACAGCATCTCACAGAGGGGCAGCCGCAGCAGGATGTGCACCATGCTGGTGATCACCACGAATACTGTTAAGATGGGTTTCTTTGTAGGCCGGGTCTCCAGACAGGACTTCTCATTCAGACATTGAAAACTAAAGGTGACCTGACCCTCCAGAAAAGTATCTCATTTTTTGAGAACCAAGAACTCTGTTGTGGATTATTGTGAATGAAAGTTCTTTTTAAACATGTTTAATCATTGGTCAGAAATGATTAAACTTGGGCACTTATTATAACTTGATTATTACTACTGTATATGTAAATGCATTGTCATTTTTATTAGATGGGATTAAATCTTTTAGAATAAAACAAAACAAGTAATACCAACATAACATCATTTGTTACAACATTTGTATAATTGTTATTATAACTTGATTATTAATATAATATAGCTAAAGAAAGCTATTGCTTTGTACTTGTGTGTGTGTCTTAGTTCTGTATTTTTTATAAGGCAGGATTGATCTGTCTTAGAGTGAATCAAAACTGATAGAGAAAAAACTACGTTAGTTAATGAAGGAAAATGTATGTAAAATTTTAGTATTAAAACATCTTTCATTTTAGAAGAATAGCATTTACGTGTGTATTATTTTATCCAATACAATTAAGTACCTTACATAGTAAAATATATAGTAAGGAATATTTTATTGTTTAGTCTATGTCATGATTAATGTTTTTGTTTTTTCAGACCTCAGATTGCAACCAATTGCAATAATTAAATGATATATTATTAATATAACAACGATTTATCTGTGGTCAGCAGTTTAAACATCATATTCTCAGTGCAAGTGACTCATTGCTGATGCATTGTAAACATTCCTATTGCTATTGTATGAAAAAAAAGAAGGAAAACATAAATCCGTACAGAATAGCAGTCCCTGCGAAATCAGACAAACGTAAACAGACTTGACAAAAAGTAAATACACATTTCATATTTCATAACTACTCCCAACAATTTCCTCAGAAGGACTTTCAAAATCTTTTTACATGTCATTAAAGATAGTAAACGAATGGAAGTGTTTCTGGCATCCACTTCCTGCATCCACATGGGACTGTCGCTGCGGGTTAGAGGTCGATTGTTGACTTCCATATATCCAGTAATATTACGCTGCGGCATCCCAGGACAATGTGACCCTCCTCGGATCACCTTCATTAGCTAGTTGGAGCGCCTCGGAGTGCAAGTGAGCGCACGGGAGGACCGGGATATAACCCAGGGTGTGCACCGACCACACCATCTCCAACTCCGGCGGCAGTTTGACGGTAGCGCGGGGAGGTAAGGCGGATAACTGCGTGTGTAGGGCATATAGCTTTTCATGCTAGCGGCAATACAGTTACTCTAGCGCTCTGTGCATCAAAGCTGTGCTACTATGAAGGCATCTCACACCCGCAGTCATAACAAGTGACAAAGCGAGACGCGAATCAGTTTCACAAACTGGAGCAGTGAGTTTTTTATTGTACTGCGTGACTTTCCGCGTTGTCTGCCAAAAGTAAAAGCCGCCCCCAAGTCACTGGGTTCAGCTGCAAGTGTGAAAACAAAGGCGAAGGTAAAGCATTCTTGCATGCAGTTGCACAGCAGCGCGTGCCCGCTGGGGCTAGCCAGCTAGCGCGAGCCTGACACAAAATAAAGAAAGTCATGATTACAGACGTGCGTTAGCTGCTATTTGAAGTGGTTATTAAAGCACACCGTAGTTGTTTGTATCGTTACTCTAGCATGACTAACTGACACGTGCTTACTGGCTGTTAGTAGTTATTGTAATGTTTTGACAGCCCCCCTTGTCCCCTGCGGGTGACTCCTCGACCATGCGACAGTGGTGCCTTCCTGCTGTGGCTCCACGCGCAGAACCGCTCCCAACGGGCCGATTATCACCTCAAATCTCAGGTAGGACAACAAATATGATGTGCAGACATGTTATATGAAGTTACTGTATACTACTAGATTTGCATTCCCTGAAGGAATGGCTGTGTTTGCAAAGTAACAAAATAATTGATTTGTGATGTAAAGGGATAGAAAATAAAAATGAAATGAGATTGAGCATATGAAATATAAGAAAACAAATGGTCGTGTCCAGTTCAATAGCAGTAATAATACAATTAAAAACTGGTATTATTTGCTCTCTCTCATGTTGTTCCAAACCTGTATGACTTCATTTATTGTGTGGAACATAAAAGGTGAATTTTTGAAGAACATCCTGCTCACTTTTTTCCTTATTAAAGAGTGAGCCTCAGAGGGACTGAGTTAATCATGACTTAATTATCTCATGATCGCTACATAACAAAAGTTGTTTTCCCGTCATCACGACTTAATTATCTTGTGATCTCGACATAACGAAAGTTTTATATCATCACGACTTATTACCTCGTGATCACTACATAACAAAAGTTGTTTTCTCGTCATCATGACTTAATTATCTTGTGATCTTGACATAACGAAAGTTGTTTTCTCGTCATCACGACTTAATTATATGGTGATCTCGACATAACTAAAGTTATTTTCTCGTCATCACTAGGCCTGTCGCGATAGTCGATAAATCAATTAATCGCACAAAAAAAAATTGATAATTTTGGTAAAAATTTTATTTAATAAATGTAACATGTCATGATGTGAGGTTAGTCTGGAGTGCAGTCTGTGGACAGCCCGCGGCAGACACACCCTCTCCGATGGCACAGATGTCCCAGGAATAAAGAAATAACGTCTGGCTAGAGTGGCCAGCTTTGGGAAGCGCCTTTCATTTGCTTGAGGATGTTTGCGTCGCAAGTGATATTGCATTGTATTTTGCAAGTAACTTCGTTACCCTTTCTGTCGAAATGTGCTTACTTTTCGCGCGCGTTTCACTTTCTCCTTCTTTTCAAAGCGCTCTGGCAGTTGTGCTCCAGAGGCGTCTGTCATTGCTAAGCATCCATCAGCTGCGATCTCCGTTACAACAAGGACATTTCAGTAATGGATTTCCACCACCGAAAAACCCTTGCTGTAACTCTGCTACAAGATTTATGTACGAAGAAAAGTAAAAAATGCCACAGTGTTTTGGTGCACCCCATTTTTTCAAAAACAATGGGGAATTTCACCTTGAAGGAAGCTGATTGAGTTGGACCTGGTGCGTTTGCGTCATTCTGAACAGCTGAGATGTTTTTAACTATGTGTGGTGCGGACACGCCTGAAAAAAAAACTAGCGCGTCACTTCCATTATGAGCGCACATACATCATTGAAATAACGAACTTGAGCTCCCAAAAGACGCGATATGTGAACGGCCCCTTCATCGGTCAAAATGTTTACTTTCGGTTAGTGGTTAAACGGTCAATATGAGCATCCCTAACTGGCATATAAACATAATATAACATACAAAATGTGTTAATTTTAAGCCACACAAAGTCAACATGTTGGTATTTCTTGCTCTGAATCTGCCATGAAATAAAATAAATGTTTATTGATCTTTGAAAAGGTGTACCTGCATTATTATGCCATTATTATTATATTAGTTGAAACTGGTCTTAGAATGACAATATTATTGTTTATCGCGATAATTTCTTGGACAATTTATCGTCTAGCAAAATTTGATAGCGTGACAGGCCTAGTCATCACATCTTAATTACCTTGTTATCTCGAATAACGAAAGTTGTTTTCTCGTCATCACGACTTAATTATCTTGTGATCTTGACATAACGAAAGTTGTTTTCTAGTCATCACGACTTAATTATCTCATGATCGCTACATAACGAAAGTTGTTTTCTCATCATCACGACTTAATTATCTTATGATCTTGACATAACGAAAGTTGTTTTCTCATCATCACGACTTAATTATCTCGTGATCGCTACATAACTAAAGTTGTTTTCTCATCATCACGACTTAATTATCTCGTGATCGCTACATAACTAAAGTTGTTTTCTCATCATCACGACTTAATTATCTCGTGATCGCTACATAACTAAAGTTGTTTTCTCGTCATCACGACTTAATTATCTTGTGATCTCAACATAACAAAAGTTGTTCTCTTAGTTACACAACTGCACCAACAGGTGGCAGTAAAGAGCTGAATTTAACTGATGGGGTGTTGTATACTGTATATCCACTACTGGACACATATGGAGAATGATCGCTATAATTTGTGCAGTATTGTTCATAACTGACATTTAATTCATAAAGCAACACCGCAAACACAGGCGAAGCACCTTCAGAAGGTTTCAGATAAATATTCTAATTTTTTTCTAGAGCTGCTTGGATTCAACTCACTTTATTTTTCTTTTATTTGAAATAAAATTACATATAATTAGTAAATTTTGTAGTTATGTAGGATATTCTGTGACTGATGTCATGTGCGTTAAGCTTGGGATGCTGTTTGAAAAGAGTTTATGTGTGTGTGTGGTTTCAACAAAGAAATACAAAAGATTACAACACTGTAGAACATCGCTTAATTAAATTAGCATATGGGCTACACTTTACATAAAACACATTACTTATCAATATACATTGAATGATTAACAATAAAGATAAGTTAAAGATAAATTAAAAATAAGGAAATATCAACATTACAAATATGTTGTCGAAGTGCATCCTAGATAAACACAACATACCTGTTTATTAACTAACAATCATGTAGGCCTACTTTAACGATGCACAAATAAAGATATAGGTGCAAACAGAATACAGTGACATCAACACTGTTTTTAATAAGCAGTTAGTTTATCACACGGAGTGCTATGCAGTGGCGAAACTGTGATGAGTCTCGCATCTAACAACTTAACGATAGAAAAAATAATCATGGCCCGGTTCCCCGATAACGTTCACTCTTAGCGCGCTAAGAAGACCTCGAAAGATATATCTTACCAAAGTTGTTGATGTTTCTAAGTGTGTTCCCCGAAGTGTCCCTTAGGAAGCTTCTTAGCACGCTGCCTCTTACGTCCGACGTTACAAGAGCGCTGTCCAAAGTGAGGGTGCTGAATTAGTTGGCATCGATTGCTCATGAATCGATTTTCCACTTCACGCGAAGGTGCATTACAGCTTTAAGAAAGACAACACGTTCTATGCAAATGAAACATTCCTCAAATTATTACAGTAACATTTATTTTAACGTAGTTTAAGTTATCAGTAAAATATAGACTATAAATTAAATTATCAAATGGTCAGTAATATGTTCACACGATATGTTGTGACAGTTAGAAGAACCGGGTATCCCTCGCTAATCATCCACCCTCCTTATCCCGTTGTGCCACTTGTGCCGCTTCTTGACATGGGTTTAACGACTTATAAAAATTATATAATACACTTTTATGTTAATGCTAAGGTACTTTACAATCAGAATTGATTGGCAAGCAGCTGCAGTTACTTCTGTTTAATGCGGTATTGATTGCAATTGGTTTATGTTTTTAATAAAAAGCAACCTATCTACAATGAACAGAGAGAGAGAGAGAGAGAGTTAGATACAGAATATGCTGGGGAAGCAACGTAAAAAAAGGGCACAAAGCCTCTCGTCAGAGGAACTGGACGCACCTCCACACCGTGGTCTTGATTAGGCCGTAGCCCTCTCCCACGACCTCGACGAATCTCTCTGTAGCAAAAAAACAAAAAAAAGTAGCGCTGGGCTTCAGGGCTTAAAGCAAAATTCCGCTGCTTTAGCCTGGCCAGCGCAGGTCTGGGAAGGTCCAGCAGCTCCATAATGAGCTGTCTTCGGAGGCGAATTTTTTTTAATATAGCCACGTCAGGCAAAATGTCAAAAGGGCTTAAGTTTTGCTGAATAAAAAAAATTGACATGGGCTAAACGGCTCCGCGTCCGGCTCCGCGTCCGGCTCCGCGTCCGGCTCCGTCTTTGATTCAATACAAGGACACGTTGGATCGCTGCTATAGTTGGTCGCTTACTGGAAACCACCATGATTACCCATTTATAGATCTTAGCCATTTAGAGCCATATTGTTTGCCAGATTTTAATTATCAAAAAATTGATTGTCAATTCGCTTTCATTACATTACGAAAAAGCCTAGGCTAATTACCACCATATTAGTTCTGATACCACATAAAGTCAACTTCATAAATAGGCCTGTATCCATTGCGAACATAATTTATTATGAGTCTTAAAAAATAACAGAAAATCATTGTTGAGCCACAAAATTGTCAACGTACCATAGTTTGACTTGTACTTCGCTGCGCTGGTTTCTAAAGACTGCTGTACAGTAGCGTCATGAGTTTAAATAACACTAAGAGAGAGCTACGAATGGTCCAGACCAACCTTACGAAAGTGTGACTTACAGAAGATATACTTAGCGTACGAACGTGTCGGGAACCGTGCCATAAGGTTAAGAGAGAGGTTAAGGAATAGGTTAAGAACTACTTAGCGATAAGAAAGTTTTGGGGAACCGGGCCCATATTGATTCAAGCATTTAACATTTATGAATTAATTAAATGATAGTGATGAACAATACTGCACAAATTACAGTGATCACAAAGAAGGTCCTTATTCGTATAGAGTTATATTCATCTCTATACTGCCACTTGTTGGTGCAGTTATGTAATTTAGCGAACAACTTTAGTTATGTTGATATCACAAGAAAAATTAAGTCGTGATAACAAGAAAACAACTTTCGTTATGTTAAGATAATGAGAAAATTAAGTCTTAATAACGAGAATCTATACAACTATACAACCTATACAACTTTTGTTATGTCGAGATCATGAGATAATGAAGTTATCATGAGAAAACAACTTTCGTTATGTCGAGATCACAAGATAATTGTCGTTAATTATCATTAAAATTTAAATACATTAAATAGTCGTTAAAAATGTATAATCCATGGCCTCTAAGGACTTCCGTAGCTTTGTATAATCAAGTTCAATTCACACATTAATTTGTATATTGTTTCAAAGCGTGAGGAACGGACAGAATGTTTTTTTATTACATATTTTTCTCCGTTCATAGTATTCAGGTTTTTTTTTTTTTAACCAATGGGATGAGTTGGGTGTGGAACTGTTTTACTGTTTTACTTTTCAATAGATTGCAACAGTGCCTACACACTTTTTAAACAGTTTTGGTTCCGAAAGTATTTATTTATTTATTTTTTCATTTTTCTCATTGGGTTTAAAAAAAAATGTTGTACCAGCTATGAATGAGGTGAATCACAACATTGTAAACTTTTGAATCAAATTTTGAAGGCACATGAATGTTTACTTTAATGGGAGAAATAACTACAGTCTCATGAAGCATTGCAAATAACAAAATAAAAACAATGTAGAAACATAAAACAAGTAATATTAAGATGCTTTATATTATATTTATATATTATATATATATATATATATATATATATATATATATATATATACAACCCGAATTCCGGAAAAGTTGGGACGTTTTTTAAATTTTAATAAAATGAAAACTAAAAGACTTTCAAATCACATGAGCCAATATTTTATTCACAATAGAACATAGATAACATAGCAAATGTTTAAACTGAGAAAGTTTACAATTTTATGCACAAAATGAGCTCATTTCAATTTTGATTTCTGCTACAGGTCTCAAAATAGTTGGGACGGGGCATGTTTACCATGGTGTAGCATCTCCTTTTCTTTTCAAAACAGTTTGAAGACGTCTGGGCATTGAGGCTATGAGTTGCTGGAGTTTTGCTGTTGGAATTTGGTCCCATTCTTGCCTCATATAGATTTCCAGCTGCTGAAGAGTTCGTGGTCGTCTTTGACGTATTTTTCGTTTAATGATGCGCCAAATGTTCTCTATAGGTGAAAGATCTGGACTGCAGGCAGGCCAGGTTAGCACCCGGACTCTTCTACGACGAAGCCATGCTGTTGTTATAGCTGCAGTATGTGGTTTTGCATTGTCCTGCTGAAATAAACAAGGCCTTCCCTGAAATAGACGTTGTTTGGAGGGAAGCATATGTTGCTCTAAAACCTTTATATACCTTTCAGCATTCACAGAGCCTTCCAAAACATGCAAGCTGCCCATACTGTATGCACTTATGCACCCCCATACCATCAGAGATGCTGGCTCTTGAACTGAACGCTGATAACATGCTGGAAGGTCTCCCTCCTCTTTAGCCCGGAGGACACGGCGTCTGTGATTTCCAACAAGAATGTCAAATTTGGACTCGTCTGACCATAAAACACTATTCCACTTTGAAACAGTCCATTTTAAATGAGCCTTGGCCCACAGGACACGACGGCACTTCTGGACCATGTTCACATATGGCTTCCTTTTTGCATGATAGAGCTTTAGTTGGCATCTGCTGATGGCACGGCGGATTGTGTTTACCGACAGTGGTTTCTGAAAGTATTCCTGGGCCCATTTAGTAATGTCATTGACACAATCATGCCGATGAGTAATGCAGTGTCGTCTGAGAGCCCGAAGACCACGGGCATTCAATAAAGGTCTCCGGCCTTGTCCCTTACGCACAGAGATTTCTCAAGTTTCTCTGAATCTTTTGATGATGTTATGCACTGTAGATGATGAGATTTGCAAAGCCTTTGCAATTTGACGTTGAGGAACATTGTTTTTAAAGTTTTCCACAAATTTTTTACGCAGTCTTTCACAGATTGGAGAGCCTCTGCCCATCTTTACTTCTGAGAGACTCTGCTTCTCTAAGACAAAGCTTTTATAGCTAATCATGTTACAGACCTGATATCAATTAACTTAATTAATCACTAGATGTTCTCCCAGCTGAATCTTTTCAAAACTGCTTGCTTTTTTAGCCATTTGTTGCCCCCGTGCCAACTTTTTTGAGACCTGTAGCAGGCATTAAATTTTAAATGAGCTAATTAAGTGGATAAAAGTGTAAAATTTCTCAGTTTAAACATTTGCTACGTTATCTATGTTCTATTGTGAATAAAATATTGGCTCATGTGATTTGAAATTCCTTTAGTTTTCATTTTATTAAAATTTAAAAAACGTCCCAACTTTTCCGGAATTCGGGTTGTATATATAAAGTTAAAATTTTAGTTAAAAATCAATTCTCCAATGGAAAAAATTAATAGATTTTTATTTTTTACTTCCATAGAATGGAATCATTCTACAGTCTGCTATTTTTGCTGTTCTTTGTGGTGACACTAGTGATGCAGAAATGACACGCTTCTCATATAAAGAAGTGAAGGTTAATATAATTATCAACACAAAATATAATCTGCTTTATTTTTTACCCTGTCTTGTCCCGTAGATGTCAGGATGGAGTGCTGTGATGTGGAGCCACGCTATACCATTGAACAGATTGACCTGCTCCAGCGTTTAAGGCTGTCAGGGATGACAAAACCTCAGATCATTCAAGCCCTTGAGTCTTTAGAGAGGCTCGATCCAGACCATCGGACCCCATGCTGCAACAATCACTCGGCCCCACCCAGCGCCCCTACCTCTGCAGCCCCTGCTGCTCCCTCTTCCTCCTCCTCTTCCTCCTCCTCTCTTACTTCAGCCACCACACAAACCCCTGTTATGGATGCTGCATTATCACCTAGCCACAGCTATGATGCCTCGCCACCACCCATGTACCCACCCAGTGGAGTTCAGAGGTCGTTTAGTTACGACTTGGCAGAAGAGGACTGGGATCTGGAGGAGAAGGTGGAGGAATACATGAGGTATCTTTTATGAGCTGCTTCTGTGGGCTTCTCTTCTCAGGTCTACTGAGAGGTAGAGATTAATATAACAGCTGATAATGACAGTGAATGTCCCTGAGCAACAGTGTAATTTTCAGAGAACAAGAGCCCTTTCTGAATCAGGTCAGGTGGACATTTGGTTCAAATGGATACTTTTTGTAGCTTGTTCTGTTCATTCTTTGGCTTTGGAGAATGGCACATAAAACAGTGTGTTCCGCATTTAAGGCAAGACAAACAGGTGAATAGGGGAATAATTAACAAAAATATATCACCAATACTTCCCCAGCAGATTGATTACAATAAGAATTGCTAACTTTTTTGTAATATAAATTTTATGAAATGTTATGCTTGTCTACACAAAAGAAGCATTACCTAATAAATTACACTAATTTCCTGAACAGAAATCTGAACATTATAAAAAGCCAGGTTCAACATTTTTGTTTTAATTTATTGAAATATTAAATTCTAAAGTTTTTACAATCAACAGCCAAAAAAAAAAAATCACCATATTTTAGGAATAAAAGCTAGATGTGAAAATCTTGGATGTAATTCATGAATAGTTGAAAGGTTGGTCTCTTTTAAAAGAATACAATCAGCAGATTATTGAAATGAAACATTTCAATTAATGAAAGTGTAAAAAGTTTAATGTAAAAAAAAATATTTTCTAAAATTCTTTGTAATCTAAAATTGCTGTAAAATTAAAGTTATGTCTAACTAATTAATGTTCCGAATTTGAAGTTGATATCACAAAAATTGAGGTTCCTGTGAGATTTTGTTAAGGTGCTACATCAAAACTCCACTGAATTTTTTTTAATGCATATTTCTGTCACAAACTTATAAATTTCTATCACTTTATTACCTCTACCACAAAATACAAATTCTTGTCTTTGTTTGTACTGTAGGAGGGACAGCAACCTTGTAAAAGAAGAGATAAAGGCTTTTCTCAATAACAGAAGGATCTCGCAGGCGATTGTGGGACAAGTGACAGGTACTCTGAATGCTTTCTGTCTTGCAGTAGTAAAAGTGTAGCCAACAGAGATAGTTTTCTTATCATGCAAACCATTGGAAAATGGGGTACTTAAAGTATTAATTATTTCCTGTGCTGAACAGGTGAAATATATTATACATATTTTTATTTTCCTACATGTCAAGGCTGCCCCAAATTTTTGCTGATCAAGACTGTCAAACGGAGAAAATCTAGGTCAACCACAACTTTGATAACCCAAACAATGACATGAAGGAGCAAACTACATGCATGTGAAACTAGTGCATGTGTGACAAGTGCACTGAGAAATTCAGACAGATATCAAAAATGTCTGCACAGCAAAATCACTGGAAACAAACTGTGATTACAAGTTTAGTTTACATTTCCTTGCATTTACTTTATTTATTATACAGATTATTTTTTATACAGTGAAATTTCAGTGCTAGATCTCATTAAATACACAAAATACAGATTGGGTAAAGATGTCCTTGTAGTATCAAATTCAGTGTATTTCAAGAACGTTCACTTTTCTAAACCTAATTGTGTGAGTCAAAAAAAGTAAGATGCTTGTGCTGATATTTGAGTTTGTTGTGAGTCAATATTACATTGATCACATGCTGAAATATTATTTAACAATTTTATTTAAACAATATTTTAGAAATGGTTCCACTTTGGATATCAGTGTAAAATCACACCAAATTAACAAAGCAATCAATCTTATTTTAGTATTACTTATACTATTAGTATTTTGAATTAGATAATATTTTCTATTATTTACAGTATTTTAGTTATTTTATGTTCTTTGGTATTGCACATTACTATTTTGTTTTTCATTGTTACTTCAGTTTAATTTTTTCTTTATTTTCTAGTTAGTAATTTTAGTGCTAAAACTTAATTATTTAAATTAATTAAATTAAATTAAAGGGCAACATTTCAATTTTTTTTTTAGTTTTCCAGTTTTTCATCTAACGCTTCTATTTTATTTTATTTAAAAAATGTATTTAAATTAATAAAAACGTTTTTAATAGTTTCAGTTACCAATAATAACGCTGGCATGGCATTTCCAGAATATTTTGTTTTATATCGATGTGTTCTACTTGTCCTGCCATTTCTTTCACTGGTTATTTTCATTGTTATGACTGTGATATTCTGCAGGTATCAGCCAGAGCTACATCTCTCAGTGGCTTCTGCAGCAGGGGCTGGAGATGAGTGACTCCAAACGCAGGGCATTCTATCGCTGGTACCTCCTGGAGCGCAACAGCCCAGGTGAGTTGTGGTTCCTCTGCAGGGAGATGATTTGCCAAAACTAAGGAAGTGGCCTGAATTTTGGGCTTGGGGCTGGCTTAAACTGGAATGGTTTTATGTGTAGTTTTTATTTATTTTTTATGTTCTTCATTTGCTATTCTGCCTTATCTTGCCTATATAGTTTGCATGGTCCTTGAGGGCTTTACATTAAAGAAATTGGGACAGTGTATTGGAAGGACATGCTTTGTTGCCGCAATGAATTGAGATTCAATCAACTGGTGTCATTTCCCATCAATTATGCGCTTAGGTTAATGCTGTTCTTGGCACATTCAAGAAGTGTAGGTTGTGTGAGTCGTAAATGAGCCTTAAACCCTTTTAGGCTGTAACACCGCCAACACCCGCATCATCTCGCATTTATAATATAAAGAACGTGTTGATGCGTAAAGGAGCTAATTAAGTAATGTGAAGCCCTCCAGGACCACTCCTGCTCTCCATCTCCCAGGTTAGACCTTCTTCTGTAGCTCTCAGTCCTGATCCTGGGTTTGTCAAATGCTGGTTTTCATGCCCTCTCTGCACTGAGGTGCAATTAACACCTGACCCTACTAACAGAGCCCTGAGCATGACGCTTTTACATTCTCTACAGCGCTAGAGAATCGAGCATGGCTCCAAGAACCTAATCACTTTGAATGTCTATTAACCCTGTTATCTACAATAAAGTTTTCTCGAAGGATTTTCATTGAGCACTATGTAAATATTTCTTAACGGACATCACTATTAACATTACGTAGTTAACACAGTTTTCTGATTGCCCACATGGGTTAAAGGAATCAGATGGAGTGAAAGCCAGCATGCTCAGGTCCCCAGGAGCAGGACTGACACTCCCTTGAATAGGCAGAGAGAACTGCTGATGCACCTCCTCCCCTGGTACTCTGCTCACCAGTCCCAGTCAGGTAATGTCCATGCAGCAGGGAAACACAGCTTCAGTTCAGTACATCTGGTTTGGGAAGTGAATATTTGTTCTCTTTAGTCTTAAGCCACCTTTTCACAATCTTCAAAAACAATAGACCAGAAGCCATTCATTTCCAGTGGAGAGTAGTACGGCAGCTGCGTGGAGTTTTGATCGTATGCATAAGTGAAATTTCAGATCTGATTTCAGTTTCGGATGACTTGAAATATTTGAACTTTTACAGCTAGACAATATGCAATTCTAATAAGATATCCAAAAATAAATAAATAATAATAATTGTGAGATTAGAATTAACAATATTCTTGCACTAATACATTATTCTTTAAATACTATTTTTGTAAAACCGGCAGTTATAAAAAACAATCTGAAATACTAATTACAGTTGATTAGCTCTAGAAAACCCATTAGGCTTTTCATTCAAGCGTATAGTGCTTATTTGTTTAGTGTGGAAATCATAGACCATATTACAACAGGTGTAAATACACGTCTGTATCAACCAGTTACGACTGCCACTAAGTGGCGAAATGCGACAAACGGCTGGAACTAGTGGAAAGGTGGTTTTAGAATCTTAGATTTCTTCTAAAATTACACTCTCATGGTGTTCTAAACCTGTATGACTTTCTTTCTGGCATTAAACACAAATGAAATGGAAGTGGATGGGGACCAGGGACCATTTTATGGAAAAGAGCAGCAGACGATCTGCTTTGAGTATATCCTTTTGTGTTTCATGGAAGACAGTCATGCTGTTTTGAAACAACAACAAAATGCTATTTTTGGTGAATTATCCATTTATTTGTGTTTAACTACATGTGTGGTGAATTCATATTTGCTTGTCTTTTGGTTTTTATGCGTTTTAAGTTCTATATTCTACATTTTTGGATAATGTTCATAACAGGTGCCACATTGTCCATGCGTTCACTGGTTAAAGAGGAGCCTGACTGGAGGTTGGCTGGAAGCCCTGCAGACAGGGCAGCAGTTGGGCCTTTTAGACTGCGCAGAGGTAGTCGCTTCACCTGGAGAAAGGAGTGCCAGTCAATCATGGAAAGGTAAATCACAGAGCATTACTGTATTTGGCACTATTCAGACAGTAATTATTTCTCAGGGTAACATCTGTAAAAAAAAACATTTGCCTGAGATAAAACGCTCTAAAATGCAAACATGCTGCAGTTAAATACAAGTCTCGTTCTTTTAAGTTATCCGTTTCTGTACATATAGGAAATTATTTATGAGAGTGATAAGCACATAATACAATGGAATTCACTCCTATATGTGTATTTATAACATATTACCATTTTTTCTTTTAAACAATATCCATCCAGTGGTTAATTCACCATAAGAATTCTGAATTTTAATGGCACAGACTTCATATTTCTGTAGTGAGGTATGGTGACAGTGTACTCATAAATTTGGAATATTTTCTTTATTCACAAGCATTTTTACACAAAGTCATTATGACATAAACATTAACTAGCCTGTTTTATTAATCTGCAGTGTTACACAGTGTTCTAAGGCCTTTCCTGTTTCTTGTTGGTTGAACAATGATCATAATATCCTAAGTCATGTTCTGAGTTGCTCTGTTTGTTCTCAGTTTCTTTATAGAGAATCAGTATCCTGATGAGGCCAAAAGAGAGGAAATTGCCAATGCTTGTAATGCTGTCATTCAAAAACCTGGTAAGTGATTGCAATCAGTATCTGAACTGCCTCAGACCCAGACTAGTTGTAGCATTGCCATCTTTGTTGTAAATGTTCCCCTGCCTCACTGAATGTATAATTGCTTTTATGTATTGTTTTATGAGTAATTTCTTATATAAATATTGTTTCAGGATGCAAACTTTCAGAATTTGAACGAGTCACTGCACTCAAAGTGTACAACTGGTTTGCCAATCGGAGGAAGGAGATGAAGAGACGTGCCAACATTGGTGAGATGGCAAGAATGATGGTCTGACAGGTTGTCATTCATTTTAAGTGACTCAAGCATTAAACGAATATCTAGGAAGCCTGAAGTTTTCTTTTCTTTTCTCTAGTACTATATCTGGAAAACAGTTTTATTTTAAGAACAAAATCAAGAACTTTCTATCTGGTCTATGTAAGATTTTTTAAATGATTTTGAGTCTCTTGTGCCCACCAAGGCTGCATGTATTTGCTCAAAAATACAGTAAGAACATAAATACTGTGGAATATTATTCCATTTAAAACAACTGGTTTCTATTTGAATACATTTTAAAATGTTAAATATTCCTGTAATGGCGAAGCTGTTTTTTCAGCATCATTGCTTCAGTCTTCAGTGTCACATGATCCTTCAGAAATCATTCTTATATGCTAACTTGCTGCTCAAGAAATATTTCTTATTATTTTCAGTGTTGAAAACAGCGACTTAATGTTTGTGTAAACTGTGATTTTTTTTTTTTTTTTTTAGGGTTCTTTGATGAATAGAAAATTAAGAACAGCATGTATTTGTAATAAAATTTTTATAATTCTATTATTAATTAATTAATTTATTTATTTGTAAGTCGCTTAGGATAAAAGCGTCTGCTAAATGACTAAATGTAAGTGTGCTTTCACACTTGGTTCACTTGCCTGGTCCGAACCCGAGTTCGGTTGATCCCCCCTCCCCCTGCCCCTGCTGGACTGTGTTCATATTATAATATTTGAGTCCGAACCGCGGTTCGCTTGCATCATCAAGCCAGCAGCTGTTTACCCCGTTGCTTGGTAACGACAGCGCAGGAGAAGGCGGCAAATGCATAACATTACTCTCTGCACTTTTATGTATTACGTTTTTGAACTGTTCATTTTGTTTATAAAGCTTCGGTACATAATGGCACTTGTGTCTGTCTTACGAATGTACTGAAAATGCTCTAAAGAAAGTTGAAGGCGAACATAAATGAGATGTACAGCTCTCTGCTTGCAGCGCATCAGTCACGCTCATCAGGAAAGTGAGTGAAACACACACACAAACACACATTTTCATCAAATAATTTGTCATTAAAAGCGGTTCACTTCCGCGATTTGGTACGATTGCGTTCACATAAGCAGCGAACTGTACCAGAGTTCACATGAAGCGTACCCCAGACCGTTTTTAAGCGGACTCGGGTACGGTTCGCGGGTGCGCATCCGAGTACAGAAGACAGCGTTCACATCATCCAAACGAACCGAACTCTGACATCAATCGAACCCGGGTGCGCACCAAAAGTGCTAGTGTGAAAGCACCTTAAATGTAATGTACAGTAAATGTATCATAAATGTCTTTACTGTCACTTCTGATCAATTTAATAATTATTGCTGAATAAAAGCATTCATTTATTTTAAAAAGTCTTACCGACCCCAAAACTTTGAACTGTGTATTATCATTATATTAGTGTATAATCATGTGACTTGTCTACAGTTGTCTACAATTAGATGTTATTTTGTGGAAGCACTAATCAGTTTGACTTTTTTTTTATTTTTCTTTGGCCCTTTGACATTAGCCTTTGCAGTGTGACTACTACATATGAACTTTTGAACTGTCATTGTTAACATCGCTAATACACTTTCTGTCTCCTTTGCTCAGAGGCTGCCATACTGGAAAGCCACGGGATCGAGGTGCCCAGCCCCAGCTGCCACTCCAACAGCGAAGAGGTCGAGACTCAGGAGTTTGGAGATCAAGTCATGAGTCAGCGGTTCTCTGAGCAGGTTAGAGGTTGTTGTTATTAATGCACTACTGGGAATGCTTTTGTGGTCAGGATTGTTCACTTGAACGTGATGTGTTTGTGTCCAGGAGGAGCTCTCTCAGAGAAAAGACATTGAGCCAGAAGGTGCCATGCTACCTCCTGTGGAAGTGGTGTCTCCTCCAAGCCCATCCTCTCAACTCATGGAGAGGAAATTGAATGAATCGAAAAGAGAGGCTACTGATGACGATTAACCAATGAGCCGAGTCATATTTTTGTTCCAAAGTGGCTTGACGTGGTTGTTCTCAGCCAAGCCTGACACTCTAAATTCTCTGGTGCCTCTAGTGGTAGGGAGGCCACTCTTATGTATCTACAGTAATCACGCTTGTAGTAACGGCAATATTTACTCTATACAGTATATCGTGCATTCCAAGACAGTCTTAACGCCTCCCGCAAGAGGGAAAGATGCGTAAGGTGCAAACTAGTAACTTTCTAATTCTGCTAAAGCTGTTTGCTTTCATTTCTCAGTGTTCTCATATACAACAGTTTCACCTGTTATTATCTCAAGCGAGCAGTCCAGAGAAACCTGCAGGACAGGTGTTTAATTTGACAGAACGGGCGCACTGAACCCAGTTTAGAGTCGGTGTGAATTTTAAGAGCTTAACAGACTCTTAATTGTCATATGCAATAGATAAAGAATGAGATTGGATAGATACGGCCCTAATAGATATGCCAACTCAGGTAGAACTAAACTTGGCAATTAAATGAGTTTTCACCATCATAGAAATCAGTGGTTCTCACAATAATGGTTCATTGGGTAGAAATGTGACCTGTCTCAAGCATACAGGATTGTGTGCATATTGTTTTTCACTTTTATTTTCAGATGTGATCTGGAAATAATATTCAGATAATCATGGCTCTTTTTTTGTATACACAACGATCGTAAGCTCTTTGTATCCAGCTACTTAAGCTATACTGACCCTGACTAGTGTGAGGGGTATAAATGCTTAGAAAGTTTCCTCCCTAAAGTATTATTTGCTATAAGCATCATTTACTTACCTCTTTAATAAGGTAATGCAGTATGTAAAACTACAAGTATAATATTAGCATTTAATGCAACAAGCTGCTTTTCAGTGGATTGATATCCACGGTTTGTTTTTCTGTGTTTTAATGAAAGCCAAAGCTAGGCTAAGTTGTAAAAGAATGCTTTTTACATGAACAGTGTCAAATAGATTTGACGATTGCTTAAGGCACATCATAACATCTCCTGAGAAACGCCTTGAGCGTGCAAAGGCTATAAGCTGCACAGTCTGATTATTCTGGCCTATCAGCTCTGTACACAAACAGGATTCAATGCTGCAGGCTTTCAAGGCCTCCTACTCTGTGCTTTTTACTAATCATATAAAGCAATAAAATGAATAAACAAACTGAGTTTGAATTTGTTTGGAAAGGATTTGAAGATTTTTGCATGCTAATTTTACCCTTTAGTTAAAACAGGTAACATAACTGAGCTCAAGTTTGGGGTTGGTAAGAGATATATATATATATATATATATATATATATGATTTAAAAGAGTTGTCTTATACTCACCAAGGCTGTATTGATTTAATTAAAAATACAGTAAAAACTGTAATATTGTGAAATTACAAATATAATTTAAGTATTTGAAAGTATTTAAAATGTTGTTTTCAATGTTATATATATATATACACATATACATATACATATATATATATATATATATATATATATATATACATAAACACACACACATATATATATATATATATATATATATATATATATATATATATATATATATATATATATATGAATATATATATTCATTTGCTCTCAATGGATGAATGACAAGGTTGAATATTTAATGCTATTGAAATCTTTTTTTTTCATAGAACTAAAGTACACCATGAGTGCATTAACATTTCAAAGGAGTAACATCAGGCTTCCCAGTCAATCAAAAATATTATGGCTTACATCAGTGGTTTTCAACCTGTGGGCCGATATCATTGCAGGTGGGCCGCCAATTACTATTAAAATAAATAATAATATTGTTAATATATGTAAAAAATGTCTAAGTCATAACATAATAACATCATTTCATATATATAATTAAATAACAAAAAATAAATATTGATCTGTAACTATGCTTCCACTATTCAAGCGCGCTGATTGGTTTATGAATAAACCATTAATTCAACTTAGATATTTTTGCTGCATATGCTACAGAACAACAAATACAAACATGCATAAATGGCTGTCAACATGTTCCCTCCTGACTGCTTGCTCCACTGACTACCCGCTGCCAAGCTCTGCCTGGATCTGGTTTTCCCGTTTTGCTGAGCGATGCCAGCCAGAGTTATTTTGTGTTCATTGCCAGTTCATTCAAAACAATTTAGCTTCTGAGTACTGAGTAACTGAGTAAGTTATTAACCCAACAATAGCGGGTTCAGTTAATTTTTTGCAGTGGGCCGCACAAACATGTGTGTTTGGTTGTGTGGGCCATGAGTTGAAAAAGGTTGGGAACCACTGGCTTACATAGTTTTATGCATTGTAATGATGCCCCTTTTGAAAGGCAGTGCTAGCATGCAAAGGTTTTATTCTTGTTTAAGATCTTTAGCTAAGGTGAAAAGACAGAACAAGCTGTTACTAGATTGTGTAAATGGAGACAGATGAGTCAACCTCAGGGTCATGTTGACTGGTTTGTTGCTGTCCATGGTGCTGCAGGTGTACGTGTATCAGAGTAACACTGTATGTAATATACACTGACTTTCATGCACTTTTTGTATAAAGCAGAGTTAAACATCTCTTCAAAGATCCCAGGAACATGATCTTGAAAAATTAAGAAAACTGTCTAACAGAATCTCTGAAAACAAAGCCATTCTGAATGCTTCTTTGTCACAGGGAAGATGGATTGTGGAAAATTACACAACTTCACAATCAAGGCGTTGGGGGTGTTTACACTAGAATGGCTAAATTGCCCTGGCAAGCATTATTGTGGTGGATCCATCATTGCAAACAAGTGGCAAGTATTCTCTGCAGCTTACTGTCTCTTCCTGTAAGTACACTCACAGACTCTTTGTATGTTTCCAGCTGAAATATATATCAATAAAAGTTATTTTGCTGTAGCTAGTCAAAATTCAAGACACGATGCCCACAATAACATAAGCTGCTTTCAATTAGAAGTTAAACTAAAAGGAACATTGCTAAGGAATATTTTGTTTCTGTCTTCATGTCTACGTGGCATGATTATGTGTGTCAGTTTTCAATTATAATTTTCAATTATTTTTTCTGCTCGTTACTTGCTCTTTCTCTGTTCTTCTAATGTGTCTGTGAGATATGAATGTTTTTAGTGAGCAGCATTTGTGGATGCTCACCATTGCTTCATTTACTTTTCACTCTGGCCTGGGAGGGTGATTCTGGAGGTCTACTTACAGTATGTGTGAGGTTGATAAACATGGTACCTGTCAGCAGGCCCGGATTGGCTAATCGGGAGCACCGGGAAAATTCCCGGTGGGCCGATATGTTTTTTTTTTGGCTCCGAGGGCCGTTGTTGTCATGGCACTGGGTTGAAATATATATATATATAAATATATATTATATTATTATTATTATTATTATTATACCCCAGCCCCACTCTTTTTATTTATTATTTAACCACCGTCCCACTATTTTTTATTTAATATTTTCTCGCAGAGTGCAGCCTGCAAGATAATGATGACGTGATCATCTGTTGACTCCCTGGCCCCGCCCCCAACACGTCACCTTGCAAGTTGCTCAAAATATAAAAAAAGTGAGATAAAAATGGATAACAGAAAGCGCAAATGCGGCGCTGAAAAGTCCAGAATAAATAAGAAGAATGCTTTGGAAACTGACGCGGACAAATGTTCTAAGCTGAGCACATTCTTCCTCAAAAAAAAAAAACAAACAAACGGAGACGACGAGGCCGGTAAGTAAGCTAACCTTAAGGTAGTTAGGAGCAGTTCAAGATGCTAGCGACATTGCAAAACAACGTTGTTTGCAAACCACCGCTCATGTATCAAACTTTTTCTTGTAGCTCTTCAGCAGCTGCCGCCTTTAGTCCAGTTTGCTGCTAACAGTGAAGAGCAAGGCCCAGTAACGTTACCAAGCTCCAGTCATGAGCCCAACACGCCAGAATGGGCAGGTAGGATTGTCATTCAGAAGAACTAATAGTAATGAAGAGCCTACCCAATGAAAAATGCACGGAGATAATTAATGATACCTGATGATTCAGCAATACATTAATGAAACTGAGATGATACTGTCATTAGAAAGTGCAATACATTTTATTTTAATCTTTATTTTTTATTTTGTTTTATATATTTGTTTTTATTAGATTTTTTTTCTTTATTTCAATGTTTGGATATTTATGAATACTAAATCTTAAAGAAAAGAGATTCTTACACTATCCTGTCATTTACTGTTCTAATAAATCTTCACTGTGAAGCAAAACATAGGCTATTGTTTTTGCACTGAATTGGAAATGATGATGTTTTTAAAAATACAATGAATTACAAGGCTGTAGGGAATTATATTCTGAGGTTTTAATTACATTATTTTAATATAGTCAGTTATGAACTAAAGTGGGCCGGTCTAAGGCATGAAACTCCAGGGCTGAAAAGGAGTCCCAATCCGGCCCTGCCTGTCAGGGATCACTAGCTGGGGATTGGGCTGAGCAGAACCTGATAAGCCAAATGTTTACACACACATTTCTCACTATCTTCACTGGATTAAGAGCTCCGTGAACAGTGGTGAGTGTATAAATCTGTGGTATCAACCATATTTGATTTAAAAGCTGAAGACATTAGAATGCTTTTTTTATGCATTAAAAATATTACTGTATTTTAATTTTGCGTAACCAAGAACCTCAAGTCTCACTAATGATGTAACTGCTGTTCAATTGAGTTCAAGTTAAAATTAGTTTTGTCTCATTTCTCTCAATTTGGCCTGGTACTATCTGATAAATCTAAAAT
The DNA here is from genome assembly GCF_963082965.1 of Carassius carassius. Lineage (NCBI taxonomy): Eukaryota > Metazoa > Chordata > Actinopteri > Cypriniformes > Cyprinidae > Carassius > Carassius carassius. Next base: position 20,104,424 of record NC_081762.1, read on the forward strand.
CACTAAAGGTGATTTATTTTGCTATTTAGGATGTTTTAGCTGCAAATACAGTTGACTACTGACCAAACAGCACTTTGGTCAACAGTTTAATATTTATAAAAATAAATTGAACATATAACGTTTAACTTAAAAAATATATTTTTTTTTTATTAATTTTAATTTATGAATTTAGATTATAGTTTATATTATAAACTCTTTTTTTATATATATTGCCAATAATTTATTAATTAAAATACTTGAAACACTAGTATTCAGATGATTTTGACAGAGCATGACCAGTAGAGGGCAATGATGTTTATTAGAGGAAGAGATACTGTTATCACTGTATCTTGTAAGTAAACCGGTTTGATAGGCTCTTAGATTTTATTGTGAATTACAACTGAGTGTATGAAACCCAAGGCTGTCTTCATTGTTGTCTGAAACTTTGCAATGATGAACTGTTTAGCTGGAGTGGCTCTCCTAGTACATTAAACAAGTGCTAAAATAGCCACAGTCTGCATAATATAATGTAAAATGTAGAAAGATAAGGGCACTGTATCAAATCAACAATACACTGTTAATGGAACATGTTAAAGGAGAATGAACTCGGGTCAGATGTTTTTTTTTTCTGTACAGACTGCCCTCTTTTTCATGTTGACAGGAAAAGGTCTACCCTGCCTGTTCCTCTGTGTGGGTCATATTCCTTCTTTAGCGTTTATTCTCTCCGTGGCCCCTCCCCGTGGGAAAGCTGGCCTCATGTGATTGTGGTGGCCCATACTGGAAGCTGTGGTCGCAGCACCGACTCTACTGGTGCCAAAAGAATGGAGAACTAGACACACACACTCTCAAGCCTAAACCTTCACTAACATAAACACACACCACGCTGACACGCTAGTCTCTCTACACACAGTCCACACGCCACTCGCATGAGAATCTGCCCTCGTTGCGCCACATCCCTCACAGACACACAGTCCCGCCACAGTCTAGCACACACATACACACATTCCATGCCCATTTTAAAGGTCAAACTGGGCAAAACACACAAACAAGAACCCAAGAATCAAAAAAGCACCACGTCTTCATCACATCATCATAGACCACCACTTTGATGTTTTGTTTTAATTGGCCTTTTGGCAGTAAAACACATGATTATTCCGTTTTCATGGTTAACACCACTTTTAATTTGAGAGCGTCTTGTAAATGATGCATACCGTCTTTCTGGTGGTGTCGCTGAAGGCTGATCTGTTTCTTCTGAGTCAGACATAATGGATGCCCTCTGTCACAGAATGTGTTCATTTGTACTTTTGTTTTAAATGCAGTATTTTTTCAGTTTATTTTTTTTTGAATGAGCATTACCGGTTTCTAAAATATTTGGTTCTGACTGCACAGTTGCAGTCAGAATGCAATACCGTTTAGAGAGAAACAGCTGGGTTCCAAAAGAATTATATATTGAACTCTATTGGTAACAACCTAGTTCTGTTCACCATCAGGGTGAATAACTGGCTGAGTTTGACTATACAATATATTGTCTCTTACACAGTGTTCTGTTTCTTACAGTAAATGTTTAAGTGTGATGATATGTTTTTTGTTTCCTGTGTGTTTTTCAGAGAGTGGGTTAGTTTGGTTTCACTCTAATTACAGCCTGTAGATGGAGAGTGGCTGGCAGAGGCACTGAGAGGGCACACAGTGTGGCTGGTTTCCTCTTGCTGTTGCAGGATCAGGGCCAGCAGCCACCATGTTTTCACTGAGTGGCCGCTGTACCACAGTGTTCTCATCACCGTCTCTTGAGGCAGCTAAAGAAAACAGATGCTCTAAATGGCACCTTACTCTTATAGCACCCAGAGGAGTCTTTCAGAGAAGAGTCAGTCTGTACTTTGTGAGTACGCTTGTGCTTTAGATTTTGTAGGCACTTCATTTTATTTATTTTTGTCCCTTTTGAAATGTCTTTTTAATAGGCTTTTTAAGCCTGTGGAACGTCAGTTGATCAAAACCTTGCTAATAAAATTTCATAATGATGCAAGTTGGAGTAGTCTGCAGGAAGAAGCACTCTAATAGACATACACAAGATTATGCACACAAGGCTCTGAGAGAATTCTGATCAGCACATTTTGTTCTAGTGCTGCCATCTTCTGGAAGCTACATGTACTTCCACACACAAGTAAGTGAACAAGAGAAACAATATTTTTTTAGATAAGGCACATTTCTCTTTATGTAATCTCTCAAATGTATATCATGTCAGAATCCAAGTTAATGTATAAATGAGAGAGTAAACAAATACACTATTAAAAAATGATAAAAGATCAGAGTTCTAGAAAGTTCCAGTTGTCTTGAGGCCTTCCTTTAACTCAGTATTTCTGGAAGTTGCGTTTACCTTTGATTTTGTCAGTTGAATTCTACAGACCATTTCATTTCTCTCCTATTTTTTCTTTGTAAACAAAATCAGACTTTTTTTGTTTTATTTTCTTATTTCTAAACTCTCAGAAAAAGTACAGAAGCAGTCACTGGTGTACTAATATGTCAAATTTATGTATTGATCTCCTGTATGCATTGATCACCTTTTCATATCATATCTTTTATAAGAGTAATGCCCCAGTGACAGCATTTGTACTATACTTGAGACTTTGAGACTTAAAAAAAAAAAAAAAAAACTTTTGATTTTGAATTGTTCAAATTTTTTGTAGTTCCATTTAAAGGTGGTCATAAATAACTCCAAATGACCAAGATTTTTTGTTTTGTTTTGTTTTGTTTTTGTTTCTTACAGACTGTCATAAACTCCTAGCTTCTAATTCAGAATGCCCCAATCTCTGTGCCCCAAGCCTGTCCGGGCTTACTGGAGCTGCCCAAACCCCTGCGATCTGGGGCTGGAGAACCCTGAGGGGCAAAGGGTCTGAAAGAAATCTGGGGAGGGGAGGAGTTGGAGGAGGATGAGGAGGAGGATGGGATTGTGGGTCCATCAGGTGAGTGCTGTGGAAGTCTGTGTGGATGTCTGGGGATAGAGGGCAGTCGACGAACCGGGATCATCGCTGGACTCAGTATCGCCCCCTGGGTGCTCAAAGATCCCACTCGCAGGGCTGGTGAAGGGTAGCCCAACAAGGCGGCGGTGGCATGGGGGGCCAGATCCCGGTGAGTAGTTGGGGTAAACGGGCTAGACGAGGCTGGAGAAGAAGTGGATGCCAGCTGAGGAAAGGAGGACCAGGGCCAAGGAGGAAAAGGCAGAGCGGCGGGGCTCTGGAGGAGAGGGTCCAGCTCACTAGCGCAGTGGCTGAGGTGGGACACGAGGCGTGCACCGATGGGGTCTGAGGATTCAACCCCCTCCAGAGAACGGAGGTATCTCACCACCTCTCCAACACACTCCCGAAAGCCCAGAGTCCTGTAGTCCACTGCCAGAGCACGAGCATCGAAGTAGCCTAGGAGAGAGAACACTTAAATTATCTACTTGATACACAAGGCAGAGTTGTTGTTTTTTCTCTTTTTTTTATTTTTTATCATTTTGATACCAAGGAGCACCCACAATGATAATAATGGCCTTTTCAAGGACCACATAATATGGAAGCAGCTACAAATTTTTTCATAAAGACAAATTTACAGTACCTATCAAAAGTTTGGAGTCAATAACATCAGAATATATTTTGAAATAGTAAGTTTATATATATATATATATATATATATATATATATATATATATATACATATATATATATATATACATATATAACTTACTATTTCAAATGAAATTATATACTTTTGAACAATCCATTCATCTAAGAATCCTGAAAATTTATAATTTATATATTATTAGAATGATTTCTGAAGGGATTTTCTTCATGTGACACTGAAGACTGAAGCAATGATGCTGAAAATTCAGTTTTACCATCAAAGCAATAAATTACATTTTTAAATATGTTAAAATAGAAAACTATTATTTTAAATTGTAATAATATTTCACATTATTACTGTATTTAGCAGCTTTTTTTTTTAGACATCTTTCAAAACAATCTCACTGACCCCACGCCTTTGAACAGTGGCCTATATAGCCTATATAGTGAGAGAAATATTAAGTGTGATTTTACAAAAACATTATTTTTTCAAATAAATAATGACTTTATGCCACTGTACTAAAACAGGGAAAAAAAGATTAAAATAGTTTCTTTAAAATAGAATAATTTTAATGATATTTGACCAGTCTTTAAAAGTACATTCTTTTTGTACATTCAAGTGAATACAATTCAGTAAGTTTTAATACATTTAAAGACAAAAGACTTATGAATGTGCAAATATCACTGTTACAATGATGACGTAGTTGCTGTTACTGTGCTGTTAGTAAGGTTTATGTCAATACATGTCAAAACATGTGAGTCGTGTTATGTTTAAGTGAATATTTGAGGTTATGGACTTCCCAAAATCTATCCATAACCCACAGAATGAGCAATACTGTATACGGTCATGAAGGTTCTCCTGAAATTTCTCACTTAGTATCGTCTCTCACCTTTGCCGCCCATGGCATGCAGCAGTTTCAGATGATCCACAGTCATCTGAAGAATCTCAGCCTTTTCCAGTTTAGAGGAGCCCTAGCCAAGTGGGAAGAAGGAACTGGTTTTAGTTTTAAAACTGTTTTTTAAATTTGTGATTGTTAGATTGCGATTGCAATCTAAGCCTGTGGTATCTTACCTGTTTCTCGAAGGCGCTGGGTACGAGTCTCCTGAGCTCCGATAGACTGTGGTTGATCCTGTCCCTGCGTCTCTTCTCAATTATCTGTGGAATCCAGCGGAATCAATTTAAGCACAGAACAACGATTTAAAGCGGAAAGCATTTGCTAACTGGATTATTTTGTGGCCGGGGCCTAGTTGCAGCATTCTTAAAATCAGATTTTTGGAAATAATACTAGGAAAGTCAACTAGGAAAACACAAATCAAAATCAGACAAGAGGGCTTAAACTGTAAAACTGCATGTTGCTGCAGAGGGTCATGTTGCAGGGAATTTTGAAAAAGACCAGGGTTCACAGAAGAGACCTTGTACCGAGATCATATACGAATTATAGATTTGGTCTGTTCTTGAACAAGCAGGGGAAAAACAGTGCTAGATTGACGTAAACTCACCCCTCTTCTCTTCTTGCGAGCCAGGATCTGTGAGGTACTGCCTGGAGACATGGACCCAGTGACAGGGCTGATCAAAAGAGCGAGCGGGGAAGGGGACAGATTAAAGCTTTGATGTCAATGCATATTGTTGTCATTACTGTACTTAATACAACGCAGAAACGCTGTTGCACATCATCAAACCCAATCTAATTTGTCTTGGGGAACAGCTAGACACGGGAGTGCCGGGGTAAACAGAAAACAAGATTATTTTGGTTTAACGCGTTTTTGGACATTATTGACAGATGGCTGATATGTTATGATTTTTGCATTATACGAAAGCATTTTCTTTTTAAGCTCAAAAGACATGATGATTACATAGCCGCAGGGCAGGCTGAAAGAGTGGGTTCTGCATGCACTTTGAGCACATCAATACTTGGTATTATCCTTCAATGTGGATCTGGTTTGCATGGGCACTTTCTGTGCTCTGCCAGCAGAATGACAGTGTTTGTTTTGCTTTTACTCTGACTTCCAGACAGAACTATTCTTTTTTTTTTATCGTATTGTAGTTACTTTTAACATTAAGAGGCTTAATGCACAAGCATTCAGTTTGTTTAGAAGAAAAGAGTCTAATCCAAAAAGAAAATTTAAAAAGTAAATACATGTGTCTTTAGTCTGCTCTTGATTTTTGTCACAGCTTTACTGAAATACTGTATCAAAAAGACTAAATGACTAAGAGAAAAATGCAAACAGACAGTGAAGGAAAAAGCATGCTGAGCTAAATTTTCGTCAGTGGCACAGCAATAGGAAAATACGCCTTTCAAGACAAAGTCAAATAAGATCATTATGGGCCTCCATCAGCCGCCCGTTTAACATTGGCCCTGTGTGTGATTTTGACAATGTGTGTCCACTCGCATAAACTCCTGTGTCACCCTGCTCAACTATTAGGAGTAGTGTAGAGGACAGTGATATGCTGAATCTAGGTTTTAATATTAACAATTTAATGATTTGTCACAATTTTGGGCATGTGTATTCACAGTCCCGTCATGCAGGATCTATGCTCTTCATTAAAACCTAACTGAATACTAATGCATCATTAAAAATGAACAAGCAAAGCACAATAAAAATAGCAATAAATGAAAAATTGTAGTCAGCATTTATTTTAATGTATCTTTGCTACATTGTAATTACAAGCACTGAATAATATTAATAAACAACATGTACTTACTATAGATTTAGTTTAGGGTTTCTTGTACATAATTTAATACTATATTTAATACATATAAAAAGGAATTGTTGTTACCAAAAATGTGTTACCGGATAACGTGTTACCCAAAATTGCTTTTTTCTGGAAAATGCCAAAAATCTTTATAATGACATATTGAACTATATAGCATTTATATAGCTTGATTTGTGAATGTGAAACATTTTATGAATTAATATAAACAGCACAGTGGATCATCAACCCTGAAGGCCCATGTAGCGTCGACATGCAGTTCTAAAAAAAAAAAAAAACCCTTTTTGACCTGCAAAGTTGCTATTTTTGCACTCAAAAAGTCACTTGTAAATTTAAATTAATACATAATATGACTTAAGAGAGTTTATATTAGATTTTCTGAGTTGTAGTGTGAGCGCTACATGAATAGTAGTGCGACTGACAGCCATATATCGTCCCCGCTGAGCACATTAGACAATGTACACTCAAAGTCCTCACCAGTAGCTGTCCTCCTGTCCAACATCGATCAGTTCATCCGTGTCCGAGTCTGGGGAACTGTAATCATGAGGTCTCTTCATCACCACAGGGTCCTCTTTCCTCCTCTATCGATGGAGCGATTGAGCCGTGCGAGATGATCTCAGATGATCTCAGATGATGGATTCCTCCTCTGTCCTTCAAATGCAACTGTAAGGAAAGCAGCCACCTTCTAATGCAAACACGCCCCTCCCTATTCCCTCTTTTTCCTTTCCACCTTCTTCTCCTCTATTTCTCCCTCTATCCTCTGACCACAATACAAGCACGCTTGCTTGGGAGTCTTTATCAGACCTCTGTTGCTGACTTGTTTTGACAGTTCCAGTCTTGTTTTGACAGTTCCAGACCCCCTGGACTTGAAGCCAGAGAACGACAGTCCTTCTTCTTCTGCGTTCTCTCACATTCCCTGCTTTTTCTGGACGTTTCTACTTCTCGGTCACCCTGGCTACACTCGTCCTCCTGCTTTCTGCTGCAGCAGCACAAGTGACTGAACTTGGGCACTTTGGCAAAGTTGCCAGTTTTGGCTCCCTCTTCCTTACCCTCCCACACTCCCTCCCTCCCTCCCTCCATCCCAGCCCCTCATCAGCCCTCCCTTCTTTCTTTCTCTGTCATTTCTCTCCTTTCAATTAGCCTCTTCTCTCCACTGTCTCATCTCGCTCTTTCTTTACCCCCCTCTCTCCCTCCCTTCTTCCCTCTGTCTCTGTTTCTCTGTCTCCTCTTTTCCACTCTTTTAATTAAGTTCTCTCCCTCTCTCCCAGGACAATAGGAAGAACACTGTGGGAATAGTTCCTCAGATTTGGACGCACATGCACACATACAGTGGCCCCAAAAAAGTACATAGACACTTGCTTTTTAATGAATGTATGAAGTTCACAGAGGTGTCCTGATATGTTTTGTCAGCATATGTATTACTTCAATACTCTGCAACTATAATACTCTAAATGTTTTGCTTGAAAAGTGAGTTTTATTTAAAATGAAAAAAAAAAAATTAGCTTTAAAATTTCCCACAAATATGTGAAATGTGTTTTATTCCTTTGATGGCAAAGCTGAAGTTTCAGCATCATTACTCCAGTCTTCAGTGTCACATGATCCTTCAGAAATCATTCTATTATGCTGATTTGCTGCTGAAGAAACATTTCTTATTATTATCCATGTTGAAAACAGTTGTGCTTTAAACTTTGTTCTTGTTTCATCTTAGTTCAAAAGAGCAGCATTTTTTTAAAATAGAAAACTTCTGTAACATCATAAATGCATTTACTGTCACTTTAAATCAATTGAATGAATCTTTGCTGAATAAAAGCAGTTCTTTCAGCCTAATGTCGTTTCAAACCTGTAAGAACTTTGTTCATCTTCAGAACACAAATGAAGATATCGTGGATGAAATCCAGGAGATTTCTGACCCTGCATAGACAGCAATGCAACTGACACGTTCAAGGCCCAGAAAGGTAAGGACATTGTTAAAATAGTCTATGTGACATCAGTGGTTCGACCTTAATTTTATGAAACTACGAGAATAGTTTTTGTGTGCATAGAAAACAAAAGTAACAACTTTATTCAACAATTTTTCTTTTCTTCCGTGTCAGTTGGTTGTGGCTAGAAGGGATACAGTGACGACCAGAAGTGATGCAAAATCTTGCAATAAAATTCTGCTATAGTGCTAGTGACAGATTTTACATCCTTCAACTAATCTCTCAGAAAAAAATGTACCAAGGCTGTCACTGAGACGGTACCCTTTCAAACGCTATTAATATGCACCCTTTATGGGTAAATAAGGTACAAAGGTGTACTTTTGCAAAGGCACGGACCCAGTGACAGATACATCCCTGAGTCTGAGGGACAAAGCAGCTCTGATAGTGACCCTGAACTGATGCCCTCAGTCTGCAGAGAGATGAAGAGAGGTTAAGAGAGGATTTAGCCATTGAGTGTCTGAACAGAGGATCTCCTCAAGGATGACAGCCTTTCAGTTTCCCATGTCAGACACATGGTATTTTCAAAAGAAACATTTCACTTCACACTATATAGTGCTAAGCACGTACACGTAAACTCATCCACTACCGTGGGAAGCTGTATGGGCAAGAGCAGCCATGGTAACGTGAATTACAAGTGTCTGGCAGGAGTTTGCTGTCAGGAATGGTGCCTTACTGACCCAAGAGCTGCAGCAGCATGCCCTGCATTACACAATACCCCATCCACCCCTCTGCCTTCCTGTTAGCCTGCTGTTTTGATTCCATAGGGCCGAATGCAATTGAATAGTTTCCTGGTGTGCACACATTCATGCAAGTGCAATTGTGTGGGACAAGCAGCTCCTCTGATGCAATTACACCTCCACTCTTTAAAATAAATGTTCCTTATTGGCATTGATGGTACCATGAAGAATCCATTGGAGAAAAGGTTATTTAGATTTTTTAAATATTATTAATACTTAGGAATGAAACAGTGGTTTTAAGAACAGTTTCCCGAAAGGTTCTTTGGGGAACCCAAAGATGGTTCATAAATCACAAAATATGCTGTGCAAAATTAAGACAAAACTGTTTTTAAACACTTATGGGTTGTTAAAGGTTAGCGGAATATATTCACAGTTAATGTACCATACAGTGTTGGAGAAGCTAATTTAAAAATGTAGCTTGCTACAAGTTAACCATAATGACATACAGCTGAACTATATTCAATGCAACTGACACGTTCAAGGCCCAGAAAGGTAGTAAAGACATTGTTAAAATAGTCAGTGTGACGTCAGTGGTTCATCAGCTACGAGAATACATTTTGTGTGCAAAGAAAACAAAATTAACAACTTTATTCAACAATTTCTTCTCTTCCGTGTCAGTCCTTGTTACACGCTCACGACTGTACCATGACTCATGAATACTGGAATACTCTATTTGGAGGATATCAAACTTTTGATATTTTTATCTGATTTTAGAAAGCATATTGTTTTTATTTGTCTTTTTGAGTTTTTGCGTGAGTTTGTTGCATTCGGAACAACTTAAAAGTGTGTGATCCTCAGTCGTTTAGTACACGTTCCTAGTGTACTTGTGTTGTGGATTCCAGCCTTTGGTAGCACTGCTAGCTGCTAAACACCTGTGCTAAATTTCTTCGTACATTCACTAAAAAAAAGAGTTGGTTCAGAGAAGTGCAGTCACTTCTTGCCAGTATTTTATGCCATTTGGTTTGATACTTTAATATGAATTCAAAATGCATTGTGGAGTGTCACTTATGGGGCCACTCTACATGTAAACATGTGCTTGTTTGTGTCTTTTTCATGAGTTTTCCCAGGCAATGATCTGTATAAACTGCATATGCTTGTTCAAACATCTCCCCTCTCCTCCTGCTTTTAGAGATGGATGGTGGCGGCAATTAGCAGCGAGCGGACTTGTGGCATTTGACCATCGCGGGAGGCTTATGGTTTGATGTGTGAGTCAAAACGAGTGTAAGAGATCCCTTTATCCTTCCATCCTCCCCTGACTCCATCTCCTTTCATTACCAATCCCTCTTTTATTCGGGTCTGGATTTCATTTCCAGAAAGCAAGAAGAAAGGAGCTTGAGAGAAAATCTATGAAGTCGGGCATTTCGCCGTGTCTGTGCTGTTATTTTTGTTGTCCACCCGCTTCAAAGCTGAGCTTTCTTCTCGTTCTCCGTTCTGATTATTTTTCTTTCGCAAGGTTTTTCGGCATCCTTCGCTTCAACCCCTTTCTCCTCCTCATCCTCTGAGTTTTTGATCTTTGTCATGGCACACTTCCTCTGCTGATGACAAATTAAGGGGGGAAAATTGCTGTGGAAATTGTACAAAAGCAACAGAGGGGGGAATTAAGTAAATAAATAAGTTGATCTGCAAAAATAGTTTAAAGGGGGGAAACTGAGAACAAGAGCCGGAGAACAAAGCGAATGCTGGTATTGAGCAAAGCGGCTTCTTATGCTCTTGGTTGGCCACTTCAGTGCTTTTGCACAGCCCTCCCTCTTCACCACAACAAGAACAGCTCTACAATTGAAATTAACAAGCTCATATTTTTACGATTCTCTCATAGAAAGAAGTGCATGCACACATACACGCGATCACCCGCTTTCTGTTTTCGCACACACAAGCTAATGTGCAACTTGCATATTAAATGTTACTGCCAAATGACAGCAGCCAAAGCTCACATGGTCTTCCTCTAGCGGTAATCGTGTATTAATTTGTGCTGACACACACACACACCCACGCGCCCACATGCATTTAACCAGCTCTACCACATCTTGCACGACTTTCCTCCCTTTATGTGTAAATCTCAGCGGCTGACCCCAAATTCAGCCCGTGTTTTGATGTTTCTTTTCATTTGACTCTCTGAGTGTTGGAGAGCAGAGGCCCCACTGCGAGCGCTGACGAATCCCACAGGGACTTATCTCTCCTCCAGCCACGAGAGGAATGCCAGACACTGAGGCCTGCCCACTTTAAAGCCCACAAATGACACAGCTCCGCATTGCATGAATCTGTGTATGTACTGTATATTCATGGACATGTGTCCCCAAGAACACATGCACTGAATGCATGACACATGTCACAACTGACGAGGTTATTGAGGAGGAGTCTGTTTGCTCTCACATGGCAATTCCTCATTTTGCAGATAAATGATTTTGATGGATATCTAAAATGATACATAATATGTTATTGAGGCAATTCAGTTTATTATTTATATTTTGATGTTTACTGTTTTATACTGATTTTCTTTATGAAATGTGTGTGTGATATAAAATCTATTAAATTATTTCATATTTATAATTATGTAATGCATTTATTAAATTATGTAGGCTAAGTGAAATACTTTTTAATATAAATTTGCTTTGCACATTTGGCACATAACACATTTTAATCCTTTCCTTCCTTTTAATTTTTATTATTTCTATTTTAATATATAGTAATATTACAATAAAGTATATATTGTTTTATTCTACTTTATCTACTGAGGTCCGCTATAAGGTTTCTTTTTCTTTCTGCATCTGCACATTTTTTTGTAGTTGATTTTTTTCAATTTCAAATATTTTTCTTTGTATAAAAAATACTTTTTTACATTTTACCTGCATAATTGTGAAATAAATAGATTAATCTATAACTAGAATTGATATTCTATAATTCTAATAAAAAAAACCCCCTGAAACTTAGAGGTAGAAGTTTTGTTTTATTTATTTATTTATTTTGTTTTATATTTAGTTTAGGTTTTAGGCGTTTTATTTTGAAATGTTATGCATAGTTCCTAGTTTCTTATTTTGTACATATGAAATTTCTAATTTATATTTAGCTTTAATTGATCTTATTTCAGTTATAGTTTTAGTAATTTTCTTAAACATTTATTTCAGAAAGTTGCCAAAGCAACATTCCTCAATTCTATTCAAGTTTTTGTTTTTGTTTTTTCATCTAACATTTATATTTTATTTTATTTTTATTTCGTTTTTAATAGTTTTGGCTAACAATAACAACAATGGATTGCACAATGTGACCGAAGTTATGTTACTCTGCGTGCGTGTACTGCAAAAAAACATTGGGCCCATCCAGTCAGCGAAGTTCACGATACCATGATTTACACGTTCATGATGACAGTCGGCGTCTTACTGCTATCAAAAGGCAGCATGTGATTTCAGGCAGCCAGTATGTTGGCCTCCACCTTCTATCTCTGCCAGAGGAAGACAGCGGCGTGTTTACCCATGCAGCCATGCCCGCCTCATCCGGCTCCCAAAAGATAAATAAGAAGGGCAAAAGCCAACAAGAGGAAGCAGAAAGGGCCCTTTGTGGCCAAGAGCGAGGTCCCTTTCAAGCTGTTTTCCCACAGCGCCGAGCCCCCGATAGAGGGCCTGACTGCGGTAACTCTCACTGGTGCCGGGGCCCAGACGGGCCGGGTAGGCCTCGCTAGGCCACAAGCAGCCATTGTCTGTCGCCACAGAAACCAGCGTCTTCATGTCAGACATGTTTTTCTGTTTGTTTTCTTTTTTTGTCTTTAATGTGGCCTGGGGAATGTTTCCTCCCTTCTCCCCCCAACCCATCCACATTTCTTTCCTTTTTTCTTCTCCCTCCAAATGCTATACTCCTCCCTCTCTTTCTTGCTCCATCTCTCTTTATTCCTCCAAAAGATTGTCATTTGTAAAGCTCTTGAGCGGTAGGCAGGCCCTATCTTTGTCATAGTGTTGTGGCCTGCCTTTTTTTCTTTTTTTATCTTACTTTATGAGGTTTTGGCACAAGTTCATACTTTTCCTGACTTGAAAAAGGGGGAAAAAACACTCAGAAACAACAAAACCTATCCCCAAAGAATTCTGTCGTTCCCACGCTAAGCCAATTTTCTCCTCAAGATTAAACAAGCTCCAACAACAGAAGGAAAAGGAGAAAGTGGAGAAAAGAGAGAAGATCTGGTTATGATTCGAGACTCTAAACTAAGAGGAGGATGCCCCACAGACATCGAATGAGAAAAACAAATCTGGAAAAAAGAGAAGTGTTTCTATTTTTAAGAGTCTAAAGAATGTCACTGTGTGCCATGACTCAAAGGATTTGCAGCTCCATGGTAATCAGTTCATTCTGACTGAGATCGTCGACCACATCACACGCACTACGCCATCTTTTATGAGCTGGGCAAGAGGAGGGGAAGAAACGAAAGTCAGAATAATTTATTTTGTGCTCGTAGTCAGTGCCACAGCATTGTTTTGGCAATGTTACTCTAAATGCTCTTCGGTATTTGCAACCACTGTTTATCTTAAAATGGATGTGTTTTATGTTGCTGAAATATCTCCTTGGTTTTGTGTTTAGATTTTTCTAAATGTTGTTATATCTACACCGCGCAGGGGTGAATTCACTAAATAGTTGCCAAACTTATGCACATGCAGTATTTCAGCACTAAAACGTGCCTCTTATTTTCTAAAAATCTGCAGTTCAGTTTAACCTATGTGCTAAATATTTTGAAATTCATGCCCATTTTACATTTGTGGCTAATTCATATGAATTTGTACAGTTTCATTTGTACGTTTTCATACAATCTGCAGATGCCCCACTGACGGTTAGAATTAGCTGTGGACCTTCATTTAAAAGTACACTATATAACTTTTGGCACTCTAACAGTTAATAAACAAAACTGCATATGTTTTGCAGAAGAACATTGTAGCCTGTTGCCTGCTTTATGTGTACAGTGACGAAGGTACTGGGCTACTCCACAGCCGTTTTCATCCCAACGGGTCTAAAATAGTCCAAATATAAACACACTCAGAAGAAAGGCACAAAAGCTGTATTTGGGATGGTACCTTCTCAAATGATACATATTTTCCCCCTAAAGGGTGCATTTAGTACCTTTCAAAAGGTACTGCACTAATTATAGGTTGTACCATAGTGATACAGGATAAGAAAAAAAATACGGATTGAAAGATGGATTCACAATGTACTCCTTTAAATCAAATTGCAAATGCAAACATTTTATATAACACATTCCTTTCTATGAAAATTAGGCTTGTGTCTTATTCACAAAGCTCAGCAATATCTATCTGCTGCAATTAACATTGCACTATAACCGCCTATAGAAATTTGATCAACCAGTTTAATCAGAGTAACTCATGCTGGTTGAATAGCCTGACCAGCTAAATTAGCAGCTAGACCAACACTTACCACTAAACCAGAATCTTCTCTTTTTAGCAGGATTAAGAGATTAGGGTAGTCTTATTTTAATTAATTTCTAATGGAAATTTTAGCTATAACATTCTTATATATATATATATGTACACACATTATATAGATTTCATAAGATCAATTAAAAAAAAAGATTTGCAAAACAGAAAAGTTAAAGTACTTTAAAGTATGTTCATTTATGTCGATGCTCCTTTAGCACATATTCCAACATCAGTGATGTGTGGCATGGAAGCGATCAGCCTGTTGCACTGCTGAGGCACTATTGAGTCTTCAGCTTGTCTGTATTGTTGGATCAACTGTTTCTCATCTTTCTCTTGAACATATCCCATAGATTTCATATGGGTTTAAGGTCAGGCATGTTGGCTGGCCAGTCAAGCACAGTAATATCATGGTCAGCAAGCTACTTGGAAGAGGTTTTGGCACTGTGTTCAGGTGCTAAAGTCCTGCTGGAAAAAGAATCAGCATCTTCATAAAGCTTATCAGCAGATGGAAGCATAAAATGCTCCAAAATCTCTTGGTACATGGCTGCATTGACTTTGGACTTGATAAAACACAATGGACCAACACCAGCAGACGTCACAGCACCCAAATCATCTCTGACTTCAGAAACTTTCCACTGGAGTCCTCTTCGGTCCACTCCTTGTGAAGCTCTCCCAAGTGTTTGAATTGGCTTTGCTTGACAGTATTCTTAAGCAGTCATCTCTATTGCTTGTGCACCTTTTCCTAACCAATTTCTTCCTTCCAGTCAACTTTGCATGTTTTATGCTTTGATACAGCACTCTGTGAACAGCCAGCTCTTTCAGTAATGACATTCTGTTACTTAACCTCTTTGTGGAGGGTGTCAATGATTGTCTTCTGGACCATTGCCAAGTCAGCAGTCTTCCCCATAATTGTGCATTCAAAGAACAAGAGATACCTGGAATTTATAATGTAGGGTTGGTCATTTAATGAAACCAAAATGTAAATATTCTAATATTTTGAGATACTATATTTTAGACTTTCATGAACTGTAAGCTCTAATCACCAAAATTTTTATAATTGGTTTGATGAAATGGTGTATAAAATAATGCAAACTAAATATGGAAGTGGATATTCTACAAAGGATGACTGAAGAACATTTTCATGTCATATACCCTCTTTGTTTCAAGTCTACAATGACTGAGACACCTAGACATGAACTGAAATGTATTGACCTTACACTTTGTATTGCTAAAGCTGTCAGAGCATTCCAATGAAAGCTAATTTTAGTGTTCCAAGAAGAAGAGATTATACAGGGTGTGCAGGAGGTGTGGATGAAAGGATGGGTTCAGGATATATGTGCTTACAGCAGCTTGAGATGATAATATACAGCTAGTGCTAGCAGTTAAGTTTATGCTTGATGAACAGCCAATCACAAACCAGCAAAAATAGCTTTACGTTACCATTTTTATCAAACTATAACTGATAAATATAATGGCTTTTAGGTAGCTTGTTTAACATGTTAGAATATGCAGACCATTTCAAATCTGAAAATGTCAAAAGCTCATGCATGCACAGTTGTTGGGCTTTGACCTTATTTTGAATAGTAATTGAGTATTGTTGTACATGTCAACTCAGGCTTTAGTCCGGGTCTTAGTTTGGTCTTATAGTTTTAGTGTTTGGCGGGTGTTGGAGAGCTGTCAGTCTGTGGTCAGCCTGCATGATATTGAGGGCTGCAGGCCTCCGGCTCTGTCCACCACGCTGCTATGTTTGAACTTAATTACAGCCAGCCGGCCCTGTCATTACAGTCCAGAACAACCGAGCGACGGCCGGCCCGTAGGTAGTGGCGGCAGAATCCCAAACAACAGCATGCAGTCACACACTCTCTTGGGTACAGCAAACACACAATTGGGATGGACACAGACTTATCCAAACCACACAGACACAAACAGAAATACAGATGCGAGCAAGACCATTGTCACGCATGCCACATTAACTAAACAAAATCCTGGCCTAACAGCAGACATAGATTATCATACATACTAAAGTCATAATATAATTATTGTGTTCTGTCATTGATAAAACTGGAGAAGTACAAAGTAGTTAATGGAATAGTTGGCCAAACATTTTTACATTTTATAATAATATATATCGTAATATAGTTCCATGGTCATATGATGTAAATTTTTATTGGAACCCATAAGTTTTGAAGAAATTGTTGTTGTCACTGACCAGGAGATTTCAAACCAAAAATTATAATCCATATTTAATGCACAAAAAGTTTGGGATTGGTGAGATTTTAAAGAAGTCTCTTATGCTCACTGAGGCTGCATTTATTTGTTTAAAAAATATAGTAAAACAAGTAAAATTGTTAAATATTCTTACAATTCAAATTAACAGTTTTCTGTATATTGATAACAGTATATATATTAAACATTTAATTTACTACTGTGATGCAAAGCTGAATTTTCATCATCATTACTCTAGTCTTCAGTGTCTCAAGATCCTTCAAAATTTAATTTGTTGCTCAGGAAACATTTCTTATTATTATTATTACTGTTGAAAACAACTGTGCTGCTTAATATGTCTGTGAAAACCCTGAATTAATTATTTATATTATTTATGTATTTTTTTATATATATATATTCTACTTCCCCTAAATGTTTGAACCATATGCATATATTATTATATAAAATTCTAGAAATAGAAATAAATGTACATAAATAAAGATATTTGTTTGAATTCTGGATGAACTATTCATTTAATAAACTGAGGAATGAGAACGAGACGTCAATGGGTGCAACTGATCTAGAAGGCAAAGTTCTGCTTGTGGCCGGAAGCATGTGGTTGAAGCAACAGCAATTATTACTCTCCTTTGCATAAAATAAATGATAATAAAAAGGCTGACATGTTTATTTCTGGCAGTCGTTGGCCTGGGAGAGAAAGCAAAGACGCGCGGGGCACAATGAGACCGTCTCTGAATGACACAAGGACATTAAGTGGTAATTACAGAGAGACGAGATTTCCTTTCTGACCACAGAGGAGAGTGGTGTCTTCAGACTACAGAGGGGCGCCGGTCCTATTAAGGCCCCCGAAACTGGTATCATATCACCAAGACCCCCAACTACACCCCCCCTCCCCCCCCCATCTGATGTCTAGATCCTCCAAGCACTTTGTGGTGTATTATGACCGTTCCACCTCAAACAAACACACCCACCTCCCCGCCCACAACACGCATGCACACAAAAGAGACAGTCAAGGCTGTGTCTCAGATCTCGTGATCAATGTGCGAGGGGTCTGCGCTGGTGCCACAAAACAAATTCCTGACATTCTGGGATAATTCAAACGTTTCACGAAGCAGTTTTTGCACCCATGAGAGGCAGCGCTCGGGGATGGAAAATGCCACCATGTCAAGGCAGTCTCTCCCCATTGTTTCTCTCTTTAATCAGTGCTCTTCTGTGGCTCTAAATATCCCCGTGGTGTACATCTATGCCTGGGAAAAAGCAGCTCTTTGCCCCGCTTGGTGCCGAAACATGCCATCAAACCACACTGTCTGCCTCCTCGCATATGATGACAGGAAAATTTTCACTTGCATCCTTCGATCTTAATATGTAGGAGCACCTAGGATGTCTGAGAATGGCACAAAAACTAAAGTCTTCTGCCATATTTATGACACATCCAGAAGCGGCGAATCAAAAGCACTCGTTTTGGTTCTTTTAGGCTCCTTCTTGAAGCATGAGCTTCTGCGTTTGATTCTAGGTTTTTTAAATTGGAAAACATATAGGAGTTACAAGGGTGAATAGAGTTTTATGCCTTATAGCAGACACATATTAGTATATTATTCATGAAATAATAATTGTGTTCTCCCATTGTGTTTTATTGACAAAACTGAGGCTTATGTAATGGAATTGATTTCTTAAAAAGAAATAGGCCTATTATGTTTTATAACAATGTATATTTTTTATATTGTTCCAAACCAATTCCATTTTATATTGGAAAAAAAGAGAATTCCGAAGAATTTTAATCATATAGGAGTATGGGGTTTGCTTGGATTTTAATGCTTTTGATAGAACCCTACTCACCAAAGCTGCATTTATTTGATCACAAATGCACCCCTTTTCATTTTACTGTATTTCACTTTTTTCTGTGATGACAAAGCTGATTTTTCAGCAGCGATATTTATAAAACAACACACTTTTTGTCTTTTCAATAAGAAGCACCTTAGAATGATCTGAGAATGGCAAAGAAGCACTCATTTTGGTCGTTTTCATGGCCACTCCATCTTGAAGTCTTGAGTGTTTGATTCAGGGTAGTTTCAAGTTTACAGGAATCAAGGACAACACTCTGGTTTGTGTATAGGAATTATAAGGATGAATAGAGTTTTATGAGGTGCTATAAATTTCATTTTCAAAAGAGGGTGTATGGCGGCTTATGTCCACTTGCCTACCCTGCGGTTTAGAGGGGCCACCATGAAGCCTTTGTGCTCTGTGGCTTTACCATGGGAAAATTCTGTAAACAAATAACTCACCCAGTGACCCATCAGTGTTAAAAATCACTTTCGAGTGCTGTGGATTGTGATGCATGGGTGCGGTGCAGCCTGCAGGAACTGCATGTTTGTTTTATCTTGGTCCAAATGTTAAAAAAACAGCTATTTTGGGGCTAAAAAAAGCAAATAAACACACATTCCATTGCAAACAATGGGGGTAGGCACATGGTTTGACATGAGCTGGCAGTAGGGGCATGTTAGGATATGAGCATTGTGAAGACGTCAGTCCTCACTCAGAGTGGGATCTGTTTCAGAGCAGATGTGAGTTTGTCATCTTGCCCCACAATAGTGGTCGACCACTATGCTGAAAAATAAACTACTTCTCATGAATGTGCTGTTCATCACCCTGTCGTCTGTGTAACAGCGGTGTAAATGTGCACTTGCTGAAACTCTTGGCAGTGCCAGCTGTTTCAGGGATATTGCTCCCTCATCTGGTGATAGTGTTTATTTCACTTTATTCATTGCCTTTGTTTTGTCAGAATATAGTCTTGATATGAAAAGGATAAATAAGTTAATAATTTAGCTGCTTTTTAGCTTTTCTTTTTGAAACAATGAAGAAAGACTAGAAAGCTGAGGACCAGGATCCCAGCGAGTCAGCAAATCTTTTAGGTCACCTATATTGACTCATAGTCAGCACTTTTGACACCATGACTACATCATAATCACAGTACACTGTATACGCACTGTAAAACTATGTATGCACTATTTACTCATCTGTAGAGAGTCCAAATCTAATGTGATGGTACATTAATAACAGTTGGTGCTTGGAAATGTTCTTTTGGAATCCACTAACGTCTGTGGCAGTGACGTAGCGAGTATGCAAAAATATAGGCTACTGAATGCAATAAATAAATAATTGTGAGGGGATATATTTTAATTATTTGTTAATAAAATAATGTTTTCTGAGTCAGTGTTGCAAAAATGAATCCGATGAACCTGACTCGCCATTTCCTTATATACGTGCCTATATGCTAACCTTTACGATCAAAAATGACGGCGCATTTTTAAGTTTCCACTGTTAATGCTCACACATAATGCTCAACTCCCTGTGTGCTGCTGCAGCTTGGTCGATCCTTTCAAAAAACTAAAACTTGAACTTTACAAACGTAAAATATCTCAAACATATTTCTAATTTAACTTAATAAAGAAACAAAAAGAAATATGACCACTTTGCCATTAAAAAACAAAACGGAACTATTTTAATTGCTGTGTAATAGGGAAGAGAGAGAAAAAAGACACGGTATCCAGTCGGACTTGGGCTGAGAATTCTCATAAACTGTTGGACAAGGGCCGGGCTCATGCAGGGCTCTATTCGTTCCCTCGTTTCAATTAAAAGTTCCCACCAACTCAGCGGGCCCCAAAACTGCCCGGGCCCATATGCACCTGCGGTGAGCGTCATTTCACAGCATGTCTTACTTGGCAAAATCACGGTGACCATGCACCTGCATACCCTGCATGCCCTGACGCTACGCCACTGGTCTGTGGACAAAGACATTCTTTAAAAATCTTCTTTTGCAAGATGAAGAAAGTGATACTGCATGCTTTTTATAAACAACATGATGATTTTATGTTTCTTTTTGAGCTAAAATTTTCATTTGGAATACTATTTAAGTTCTACATTAACAGAAAAATTAGACCACATCAGTCAGGCAGAGAGATATGTTCAAAAAGTAATCTAAAAAAGTAATTTGATGACTATATGCATATACTCAAAAAGGTGTTTCATTATTTGTTACTAATAACTTTCCCATAATAAAATAAATCTAAAAAATCCCATCTAGCCTACTTTTCTCTCACACACAAACACAAAGTCATGAACAGGAACTAAACAGTTGGGGAGGGTGTAGATGATTACTGAACACTTTTAATCATTGACTACAGTCTTGGGACAAAACTGCCACCTCAGTGAATTATTTACTCATGAGAGAAAACACATATAAAATTGAATAGGCCTACTTATTATTATATATTTTTTAATCCTTATTTATATCTAGTTACATTTTAATTTAATCTAATATTGATTTAACCCTCAATCGACTCTTTAGTATGGTTTACTTTTTGGTCCTTTGGGTCAAACAGACCCCTAACTTTTACAGAGCGTTTGCATGAGGAAATACACATTTTTTTATATGTCAAACTATATATCTAGCTGCATTTTTGTGGATATTTGGTGCTATAACTACTCAACATGCTTGTTCCATGTAACATTTGTGCTCTCGCACCAGTCCCTTATCTATGAGTGAAATTTTCATACTTATGCCAGATTTGCTGATTTTATATGCCAATTTCTACAAAAATGCTCCCTTTTGCAGTCACACATGTGTGTGTGTGTGTTTCTGTGTGTGTGCATGAGATAGAATGTTCGTTCCAGTTTGTTTTTGTGCTCTAGATCCAGGCCTTTATAAAAATGTAAAACATACTATTTATACTGGGTTTACTACTTTTTTTTTGACAAATGAAAAAAATAAAAATAAATTATTATTATTTTTTTATTCTTCTTCTTTTTTTTTTTTTTTTTTTTTTACACATTTAGAACAACAAGTCAAGTCCTGATTTTGTGTGTGTGTGTGTGTGTGTGTGTGTGTGTTTATAGATAGATTATTTAGGAAAAATCACAGAATTTCATGCCCCTGAGATGAAGGGAACAATTAATAGAAATAAAGGAAAATTCAAATGGGGTCACATAGGACCCTGGAGACAGAAACAGGACTGCAAACTGCTTATCCCGGATGTGCTTGGACGTGAACGAATGGCTGACATCCGACGTTGTAGACTAGGGGGTAAGGAGCGATTTAAACACTCCGCCTGCTGTTATGGCAGGGACAGGAAGTACAACGTTGAAATCAGGAAGCAGTCAATCAGAGAGACATTTTTAAAAGACCATCATAAGGAAAAACAGAAGAGACACTTAAACGTAAGTATAAACAAATATGCTTATATCATTAAAGGCGAGTAATTGTGTTAAAGCAGTTAAGAGTTATTTAGACTGCGCTGTATTTTATTACGATGCAATGCGCTTTTTTCCTTATTAATCGCTGCTGCTCATCTATAAAAGTAACGGTTGTTGTAAAACATATTGTACATAAATTAGAATCACCGATATGTAGAGCAAGTTTGATTTGGTTCAGATACTTTTGATACTATTGTGACAGTGATATATCCTCTATATAAAGTAAATTGCACTTTAAATGTTTGAATAATATATATTCCATTAATTAACAGTATGGCATTGGTATGATAGTCAGTATATAATCGTAATGTGGTCAGACTTCTGAAATGGAAACTGTAATTTTTCTCGTTCAGTGGACTTCCTAATATCTATTAATTAAAAATTAGAGAGAATGAGCTGCACTTCTTATGTGCATTATGCGTTTTTTTATTGTTGTGGGTTTCATATATAATTATTATGACGTGTTTTCCATTATTATTATTATTATTATTACATGCTTTCTGTGAATGTAATTATTGCAAATGTATTTAATTGTTTAGTTATTATTTTCCCATATTGTAGTGTGCTTTCAACCAACTGGTATAGTTATGTAGTGTGCCAAAAAAAAAAATTGGTACATTTCCAGGGCAGGACCGCCTCTGGAAAACGGGGCATTTCATCCTATTTTATCTCTTTGTGAAAGTTATAGGAGTTAGAGAGTATGGATTTATTTCATGGAATGTCTTTCTCATGAATAATTGATTTATTTATTAATCTTATTCTTTTTCCAGAGAAACACATGGCTCTAATACAGTGAAAATGGAGGTTCCTTCCTACCTGTCCCGGCTCTTGTCCGAGCTGAATGAACAGCGTAAGAGGGACTTCTTCTGTGACTGTAGCATCATAGTTGAGGGACGTGTTTTTAAAGCCCATCGTAATATTCTCTTCGCCAGCAGTGGTTATTTTCGGGCGCTGCTGGTGCATTACCTGCAGGACAATGATCAGAGACACAGCACTGCTTCCCTGGACATCGTCACAGCCGAGGCATTCTCCTTCATCCTAGACTTTCTGTATACAGGTCGCCTGGACCTGCGCAGCGACAATGTCATTGAAATAATGTCAGCTGCGAGCTACCTGCAGATGACTGACGTGGTGAACTTTTGCAAGGGCTACATCAAGTCATCCCTGGAGATCTGTAACAGGGAGGGGGAGAGACACAAGGACTTCAGTGGTAGTGAAAACCCAGTTTCAGCCACTAGTGCTCCTGTGGCGTCCATTTCTGATGCCGACCAAAGAACCTGTCCGGTCACAGAGTCCCTCAGCCCTGATGACGCCCCAACAGCTGCTGTCTGCACCCCAGTGGCCACCGGTAGTAAAGACTCCGAAGGGGAAAACTCCCAAGGAGCTTTTCCCAACCATCCTCCCATAAATGCTCCACTGAAGATCAGTCCAGGCCTGGATTTAGTCAACTCATCCACCCCAGGATTGCTTCTAGGTTTGGTGCATCCCAAAATAGAGTATGACCCTGATGAGGAGGGCGAATCTTCACGGGAATCCAAAGACACGACTCTTTATCACGGCCCAAATCAGGACGAGGAAAGAACTGTTAACACTAGTCCAGCTCCAAGCACTGAGCATTTCTCTGTATCATTTGCTGATTGCCCATTGAAGCAGTTTCCAGATGTGCTGTTCAGATCTGGAATGAACCCTAACCGCGATGAACACTTTTCCCAGAATTTGGGGTATGTCGGTGGATTCAGCCGTGGTGATGACGCACTCGGTCCTGCAGGGCCCTGTGGGATGGAGATTCAGATTGACTGGTATGGGGATGATCCAGGTAAAAGATGCTGGATAAAATCATTGTAGTAAAACGATCACTGTGTCTAAAATTGCATGCTGTAACTTGCTTCCAGACCGTTTAAATAAAGTATGTTCTATATAGTATAAATGATGTACTACTGTAAATCCAACAGTTTTACACTGTCATCTGTCCTCTGGTGTCAGTTGAGTCATTTCACTGCCTTTCTTAGATCCTCCTATTGATTCATGGGAAAGTAAAGCGTTAATCAGATGCTACTTCAGATGAGATTCAAAAATGTGCAACATTGCAAGTCATCTGGGGACCTTTTGCTTACTGTTTTATGAATACTATGTATTCGGACATACTACTTAGTAGTTTCAGTTTCTTGGCTAATATGCTGTTTTTCTCTTAATATGAAGAATGAAATTTGGATGCAGGGAATCATTTTTGAATTGTGTTGTAATATATTTGTGTGTGCTTACATAGGAAGGCTGCACAAATGTCCATTCTGTCCATACACGGCCAAACAGAAGGGTATTTTGAAGAGGCACATCCGCTGCCACACAGGAGAAAGGCCGTATCCTTGTGAGGTCTGCGGCAAACGTTTCACAAGACAAGAACATCTTCGCACTCATGCAATTTCTGTAAGTCTTCACAAAACTTTGGAAATATCCGAATGTGTAGCTGTAGAGCAGCAAAGGGTCAAGGTCACTTTTTTGCTTGTGAGGTTAATGTTTAACTGCACTGAAAGTATTGCACTCATTTTACTGAACTTGCTGTAAGTCAGTTCGTTTTTGTTCTGCAGACTGGCTAGAGTAAGAACACGAGGAAGTGTCTGGTTTAAATATACACACAGAAATCCTGTTGCTGTACTTACCTGTGGTTCATTATCTCCAGAGATAGGCATGTTTTATGCAAACACTAGAATGTCAAAGTATTGAATATCTCAGAAATAGTCATCCTTTTGATATAAATTCAAATTATTCTAGTCAATGCATTTTATTTGTATAGTGCTTTTCGCAAAAGCAGCTTTGCAAAAAAATAAAATAAAATCATATTGTTAATGTTTGTAATATTTTATAATTTTTCATGCCTTGTAGTTGCATTTAGCAGATGGAAAAATATAGTTGATATTTTGCAACAAAATAAACAAGCAGTTGAGATTTGTTATAGTATATTGCGTTTTATGTTAATATACTCCATGTATAAAAAGTTTATACATATAAAGTTACATATAGAGCTGTATTTACATTTTGCAATGATATAAACAGTCACTTTGCCAAGATTTGCTGTATAGCCTATGTTGCTTTACAAGTGTATTGTATGTATGCAGGTAAAGTTGGATGTAATATGTCCAACTTTAAATATATCACTGGCTGATAGTTTAAATCATGCAACAATACACTATGATGGAATTGCATTGGTCATAACTTCTAGTGTATTACAGTTGTTGTTTTACAGGTGATGTGGTGTATCGTATCACGCAAAAGCAACGCGTAAAGAATATCTCCTTGGATTTGAGACTTAAGTCTTTGCAACTTTATGGATCTTATATATTCACAAACAGCTTGTAACTAAAGAGAAAGGAAAACCTGAAATTGTATCATATGCCCCCTTCAATTTTTGCTAATTGTCAAGTTGTCTTTAATGACAGATTGCTTTATTTTTTCCATTCCATTTTGTTTTTGAGAATTACAAATATTTTTTTAGAGATATAAAAAGATGTTAAGTGAAACTTAAAAAAGAATTTTGTTTCGAAGGTCCATCACTCCACCTGGCCCATTGTGTGCAAAGGCTGCCGTCAAGTTTTCTCAGGCATTGTGTCCCAGGGAATGAAGCGATTTGGACTTTGTGATGGCTGCACCTTTGTTACTACAACCAATGAGGATCCCTCCTCCATGAACCTCAACGTCCAGTCTGAATCTATGGAGAGGGGCACTAGAGACTCTGACTGGCCTGTGTTTGTGGTGGAAGGGGATGAAGCGGAGGCGAGCGCAAGTAATGTTGGACAGGATGATAAGCAAAATATTGCAAAGCAGCTTTCAGAGAATGGCACTCTATTGTAAAGTTGCACTTGGATCCTTACCAAATAAATGACAAAAAAGGAGTAAGAGTCTAAAGCAGGGTGTGTCAACATTCTACCGGTAACAAACTACCGGTTTAGTCACTTTTTCTTCTTGTTATTTGTTGGTTAGAAACGATGGTTAATTATTTGGTGCAATTTAAATATTAATTTGTATTGGAAACACTACACAGCTAGAAAAGCTGTCAAACATTGTTTAGTTTTAGTACAAATCTGCACTGGCTACTTATGGATTATGAACACATTTTGCTGTATGACAATGAGGCCACAACAGATTTTAATGTGTTGTGGCAGTTGTGTGAATAAATATTTTTATGGTTTAAAGCGAACTGTCTTAAAAACTTTCAGGGACCATTTCAGTGTTTTTTCCAATTGATTATAAGTGTTATGAGTATAATGTTCCAGAAAAATAGTAATAATAATAATGTCATTAAGAACCTAAAATCATGTTATTGTACATTTAGAGTACTGAACTTTTTTTTTTTTAGGGGAGGGGGGGGGAGTCTGAAAGGTAACAGAAATACAACATTGCCATAATTCTACAGTGTTACAGATTTTTTACAGGCAAATTTTGACCATGCAATAAATACAATGCAAGACAGAACACAAAATAGTTATCTAATTTTGAGACCTTACAACTCAATTATTGCTTGGCCTATATATTGCTTTTTCTAAGCTACTTGTCAAGAATAAATCAGACTGCTAGCTTTTTTTTTCATTTCATTTGGTTTTTGAGAAGAGATTTTAAAAAATATGTTATTTTAGCAATACAAAAATGTTAAGTTAAACTTCATTTATTAAATGCCATTTCTCATCTTTACAAAAGTTGACCAGCGTTCGATTCCCGAGCAAATGACTCGAATAAACCGGTTCTTTTCAGCGAAACAAAACATACAAGATTCCGAGTAGTAACGTTAGTCCTTTTCAAGGCATTGTTTTGATAAACTCCTGAAGTATTGTTCCTGTCCCTTGTGGTGAGCTGTTTTGCAGTTGGTCCATGTCATGTGTTTTAGTCACATGGTTCATGTCATATGATAAACCAGGAAATACAAACGGGTTGTTCAGGTTTTGAGTCTGTTTTCTACATTTCGCCGGTAGAAATATATATAGTGCGGAAGACGGTGCATACTGACATTAGTATTGTAGATTCAGGTTTACTGGTCACAGTGAACACGCACACGTCTGTGAAGTTCATTTGTGCGCGATCATGGAAGTGACTCGGATTCAGATATCGCTGTTTCTTTGTCTGCTATCATGCGCATCGTCTCTCGGGACTCGATACACGCCCGACTGGGCCAGTTTGGACGCCAGACCAATTCCTGACTGGTACGACGAGGTGAAGTTTGGGATCTTCGTGCACTGGGGGGTGTTTTCGGTGCCTGCGTTCGGCAGTGAGTGGTTCTGGTGGTACTGGAAGGGATCACAAACCCCCAGCTATGTCCAGTTCATGATCAAAAACTACCCGCCTGGATTCAGCTACACAGACTTTGCACCACAGTTCCACGCGCAGTTTTTTGATCCTGACGAGATGGCTGATATCTTCGAAGCTTCAGGCGCAAAGTATGTAGATATATGGGTTTGCGGCGATGGTTCTTTTGTTTTATATATTTATGCCTTTGCTTGTCGTTCTCCATTCAGATATGTGGTCCTCACAAACAAACATCACGAGGGGTTCACAAACTGGGGGTCCCCGTACTCCTGGAATTGGAATTCGGTTGATAATGGACCTCACAGGGATCTGGTTGCAGATTTGGGCGCTGCGATAAGAAAGAGGTATTGGCCACATTTAGTAAACGGGGTAAATTACCGTGAGAGCTCAAACAAGCAGAGTCAGTAGATATTCTGACATGCAGGTCTACTAAAAAGAGGAAGAGTACGCTTTTAGCGTTAAATTATGGCACAAATACTTGCAGCAAAAACGTAAATCACCATGCATGATAATAACTCCCATACATTTTGCGTCTGATAGGAAAACTACAAAAGCAAAAAATCTGCCACTTTGTGCTAGACTGGTTCTAAACCTACATTAATGTATTAGTGAGGTTTTGAGTGGTTTTTTTCTTGACTTGTATCCAAAAATGTTCAGTGAAATGTATCGTTCTTTGGAAGTAGCAGTGGAAATGTTTAATATCTTTAGTAGCTGTAGTTTTAACTTTTTGTAACAGGTCTCTGCATTATGGACTCTACAACTCGCTGTATGAATGGTTCAATCCCATCTACCTGAGCGACAAGCAGTCTGGTTTCAAGACTCGGGATTATGTTGAGAAAAAAGCCATGCCAGAGCTCTATGAACTGGTCAACAGGTAAATTTGCATCAGTCATGTGATGATACACGGGTGGAGAAAGAAGAGCATTTATGATATAAGCCTGACTTGCCTGTTATTTGTCTGTTTAAAGATCAACCTTTACTGTCTACATATATGGTGTGAGATTAACTGGTGATGTTTTTGATGATTCAGGTACAAGCCGGACTTGATTTGGTCAGATGGCGACTGGGAAGCACCTGACACTTACTGGAACTCTACAGGATTCCTAGCCTGGCTCTACAACGACAGTCCGGTCAAAGTGAGATCATTGCATTATGTTGTTCTTGTTTTAAATCTGTCTCAAATTGTAATTCAGATTATTATGACTGCTTTGTTTCACGCTTTACAGGATGTGGTTGTGACCAATGACAGATGGGGGGCGGGCTGTTACTGTAAACATGGAGGTTATTACAATTGTGCTGACAAGTTCACGCCTGGAGAACTGCCCAAGCACAAGTGGGAGAAATGTCAGGCAGTGGACACAATATCATGGGGGTATCGCCGAAACATGAAGCTAAGCGAACTGATGGATCTACCATCCATTATAAAGGTGAGAGGTTGCTAACAGACAAGTTCTTGTGTTATATATATATATATATATATATATATATATATATATATATATATATATATATATATATATATATATATATATATATATATATATATATATATATATATATATATATATATATACCGTAAAACTTCAAATAATAGCCCGGGCTTCTATTTACCCAAATCGCCGAACTGCACCGGCTTGTATTTGAGACAGGTGTCTATAAGAGACAGGCCTTTAATATAGTGTTGAGATGTTCAAGCATGACAGTAGGAGGTTACCACATTATATTACGTTTTATTTATAATTAATTTGAATGTGTTTAACAAATCATTTAATGTAAGAAATGTCTTTGGCTATTGGCAGCATAAAAACAAAACGATGTGACAGCATTGGGCAGAACAATACAAGTTACCCCTAAACGAATGTGTTTTACAAATCATTTATTGTAAGAAATGTCTTAGATTATTGGCAGCATAAAAAACGAAACGATGTGACAGCAATGGGCAGAACAATATAAGTTACCGCTAAAATCCATCGAGCATATGAACTTGTTGCCCGAAACATATCAACAAGAAAGAATGAAGGCTACCCTGTAAAACAACTGCAATCGTGTGATAGAAAATTACTCTATTCATCACTATCATCATCCCCGCGATCCAAAAATTACAAGTTCATTGGCGAATTCCTCCTCCACGTCACTCTCCTCCACTTCTCCCTCTCCAGCCTTTTTGGACGTGGCCAACACCACCCCACTGATATTCTGCATTAATTTCACCTCCTTGATCCCCCCTTTGAAGACAATGTAAGGTTTCAATTTGGTCCCGTCTGCTTTCGCAGCCAACACCACAGTTAAGTGGCTCTTCTCATGGCCTGTGGTTTTCACTGGAACACTGCGTGCACCTCTTGCATCCACCGTTGTAGAGCCCACCATATCAAACCACACCGCTGTTTCGTCCATGGCTATAATGTTTTTCGGCTGTATTTTCTTTGCCTTAATAATCCGCATTGTTTATGTGACAAAATTTACCAGTTTCTCAGTGAAGTACTTGGCGTCTTTCTGGGCCACAGTTGTGCTTCTTCTGACTGAAAAGTCGTTGCGCCTCAGGAATTTGTCCAGCCAGCCAGCGCTCGCAGTAAAACTCTCCTCATCCCTGCCGTCACTCACTGTTGAATACACTTCTTTTGCCTTGGCCCTGATCATTTTACGTGAGACTCTGAGATGCTTTGCCCGCATGCTGTGGATCCACTCACACACGCTCACCTCCAGCTCTTCACTGGCCTTCTTCCTCCCTCCACCTTGCAGTCTGGCCCTTTTGTCGTCTTCCTCGGACAGATGTTGCAGTTCAGCTTTATTTTTACGCCATTCTCGCACTCTCTTTGGATCAACCGAGAAATGTCTTGCCGCTGCTTCTCCCGAATTTTGTTCGGCAAATTTTAGTGATGCACCAAAATGAAAATTCTGCGCCGAAACCGAAATCGAAAATTTAGGATGCACTTGGCCAAAAACCGAAACTGAAGCCGAAAATGGCTTATTTTAAAAGCGTATATATATATTGCTTGGATTTAATGGATCTGAATTGAAAAATCACAATATAATAATCAAACTTTTATTAACAGTTACATAACAAAACATCAAATATTTTTTACAATAAATATAAATAATAATTATTCTTCAAGTTTTATGTTCCATCAAATAAAATAGTTTTTTAAAAATTGTGCAAAAAAAATCCACAATTTTGGAGATTTTTGCAGAACAAATGCTACATATTGCAACTTTGTTGTCCTCTCGTATAGGGCTGTCACTTTTGTGAAAAAAAATCCTGTTCGATTTTTGAGACATAGGCAAAGTGTTCATTGAATCGTTAGTAAATTGCCTATATTTGGCGTTGATCTGTTTTTCAACGCCAAATATAGGCAAATCCACCGACAACTAAACAGGCATTAGGGCGAACGTAAAGAGGGCGCTTGAGACGCGCACAAGTCAGCAATGTCGACTGCCATAACATCAATGAAAAACATTACTGAAGGCTACATTGATATTATGCACTAATAGGCTGTGTGTGTGTGTGTGTGTGTGTGTGTGTGTGTGTGTCAGAACCTGCAGTTGCTGTGTGACGCGCGTTCGCTGCGAGCGTATAGTGACGAGCTGGACGCGCTCCGAGAGAAGGCCGTTAAAATCGATTCCCTATTTTCGTTTTCGAAACTTGTGTTGGTTGGCCCGATCGATTGTGTGACAAGCTTTTGTGACAAGCTTTTTTTGATTGTGACAGCCCTTTGACATGCTTAATCTTTGATAGGCAGACGCGTGATAACAGCTCGACCGTGAGTGAAACCTAAGCGCTTGCGCACGGATGGGAGGGGCGGGTAACATTCATTTTCGGTTTACGTTTTCGGCTGTTTTTTTTATTTTGGCCCGAAACCGATAATGCCATTTCGGCCGACAATTTTCGGCGGCCGAAATTTCGGTGCACCCCTAGCAAATTTGACAACTGTCCGCTTAAATGTCAAATCATACTTTTTACTTTTTGTCTCCATGGTGGTATTGAGAGAATTAAGAAAAACTGAAGACTAAAAGAAAGTTCGTTAACCTCTTTGTTATGTTGCCATAGTGATGAGTCGTTCATGAACTGTTGTTGTGTCTGTCACGTGACATCTAATCAAAACATAGAACAGAAGATCTGACAGGTTTGAGAAGATCAAATACAACCCGATACTAAAAAACAGACCTGGCCTCTATTTGAGACCGGCCTTTATTTACCCAAACCTGTCGTCACACCAGGCGTTTAAAAGAGACAGGCGTCTATTTGGGACTCGGCTATTATTTGAAGTTTTACGGTATATATATATATATGAATGAAACCTGGACACAAAAGCTTATGCAAGTTCATATGGTGCCTAATGACTGTCATATATTATGACCACAGGACATGGTTTACGTCGTGGCATTGGGAGGGAATTACCTGTTAAATGTGGGGCCAACATCAGACGGCATAATTGCACCCGTCTTTGAGGAACGTCTCCGAGGGGTTGGAGCCTGGCTGAAGGTCAATGGTGATGCCATCTATGGAACTAAGCCTTGGAGAGTTCAGGCTGAGAATGCTACAGTTCCCGTCTGGTGTGTTGATATCTTTTAACTCCCTCTTATATGTGGCTTACAGTTCTTTTGAAAAACTTTCAGAAGCTGAACTACTAGGTACTTATCTCTGTAGATGTAAACACATACTTTTGACCAAAAAATACTTCCCGTGTCTGTAAACTGGTCATATGGTTGGCATAAAATATTTGATTACTTCTAGGTCTGTTTTTTTAAGCAGCCTGGATTCCTTTAACCTGAGTCAATCATAATTCTGCTTCCTTCTCTGCCTGTTCCTGGACAAAGAACTTAGTTGGCATGCTCAAAATGTTAGTGTTTTAAATGTTCTTTCAATTCCAGGTATACATCAAAAAGCAGCACTGTGTATGTTATCATCACCTCCAATCCCATGCAGAACTCCTTTACGCTTTCTGCGCCCAAAACCTCCAACAATACAGTGGTAAATAATTATAAATCCATCAGAAATTAGGATTTATTTATTTATTTTTTATTATGCAATAAAAATACACTTGTGATCTCATAAAATGCATTTCATCTCTGTTCAGGTGACTTTGCTGGGGAGCCCTGAGCCTCTAAAATGGGCTCCTCTGCAGACATCAGGTCTGATTGTTCTGCTGCCCGATCTGCCTTTCACACCCGCTGATGCCTGGACACTCAAGCTGGATGAGGTGGCCTAAAGCCTTTAACACCTTTTTGTACATTTTAATAAATTGTAATGATTTTAAGAAAGTTTTGTATAAATCAATTTTTTTATTGTATTTGATTGCACCATAAAATTGACCAACTGAATGAAACATCAAAACCAATTGTGCTTTTTAAGATTCTTGATTTTTTTTCTTCTGCTTTTCATATGCTTAAGCAATACCTTGAAACCCATGCTTAAAACTGAAACGTCATTTCAATGGATGCTAATTTCATTTATGTATTTGTCTAAAACAAATTAATGAGACTGACTAGGAAGTGTTTATGGTGGAAGGAGATAAAGCAGAAGTGCATAACATATGTAATGGCTGTTACATCAAAGTAAATGTATCCAGGTCTAAAAATGTGTATGATGCATATAAGTGATTTAGCAATGGATAAAAATGTAAATCATTTAGCTAAGTATTAGCCTGAATTTGAATGCAAGCTATAATCGGATATGCCAATCCATTTATTGTCTATTTGGCATTGCAAATAACAAAATAAAATAAAGGGAAAATATAACTTTAAATGTAACTTAGTTTCTTAATTCATAAACAAATACTTAATTCAAACAAACTGTTAAGAGGTACGATCCTGCACCTTCAACACAGTACCCACAGCATGGTCAAAAAATTTGTTTGACCTTCCATTGCGCACCTGTAACTCATCAGCGGTTGGCTTAAATGTACTCAAAAATACTCATAATGCCCTCTAGTGTCACAAACAAATTACAATGAAATGGCTCCAACAAATACTGTCTGTTGTAGAGGTGTAATGTTATGAAACATCATGAAACTAAAAATATTGAACTGATTTTTAGGTTACCACATCCTGTAAGGAGTGAAGCAATGCAGTACAGTACTGATATGAATTTGTAGTTATAATTATATTTTAGACTAGTAATGTGCTTTTTTTTATTATTATTATATTCAGTACTTTTGCAACTAACCAAAGGTCATTTTGCCTTTTTTAATAAGGGGAGAGTGGGGTAAGATGAGCCAGTGAGTAAGTTTACCCACCCCCTGTATTTCGTCAACTGTACACTTTTATTGTCATATGACCATTCTGAAACCACCCATAATTCCTGCCAGACTGTGAAAAGCAGAAACACATGGGAGAAGTGGAAGGCACCCAATTACTTTAAAACATTTTGGCTTGTCAAAGTAAAATTTTAGCATAACATATGTAATGTCTGTTGCATCAAAGTAAATGTATCCAGGTCTAAAAATGTGTATGGTGCATATAAGTGATTTAGCAATGTATAAAACCGTGTAAATCATTTAGCTAAATATTAGCCTGAATTAGCATGCAAGCTATTTTTTTCCAAAATGGCAGCTATGGGGCAAAGTGAGCAAAATGCTTTGGGGTAAATCGAGCCAGCATTTTATCTTACCCTACCATGAGGCATTGAAGTTAAATGTTAAATCTCTGAAGTATAAACTGGTATTTTAATGTGATAGTAGGCCTGATGTAGTTTATCATACATATTATTATGTGTAGTTTATTTGATAGGGACATTGTACAAGTGCACCAAATCCATATCTGATAGAAATAGAATATGCTTTTCATCACATTATAATCAGAGACATCTTTATGACCTGTAGTCTTTAATGGCCTGTTCGACATTGCAGAAAAGCTACCATGCCAAGAATCTTTTGACTAAATTGTTCATTAGTGTCAGTGACATTTATTCCTTCATTCTAATTATTTTTATTTTTTTCCTCAACAAACTCTCAATTTAGTCTTATTTTGGGAAGATTACAACTTTAGTGTTAATCATACTGTTTCAGAAATGCAAACAATTAAAGATTGATATTTTCATTTGATTAAGTTTTATGTTGTTTACATTAGCTTTAAGAAAAGAAATAAGACTGTTTGAAATATTGGAAATTTGATTATTAAATTAGTTTTTTTTTAAAAAGAGGTAAATTATCTTTCAAATTCGACATGTGTTTGAACCAGATTCAGTCAGATGGTCGGTTTACAGCAAGATGGTTCATCTCACCCACTGACTCGGGTCAACTTACCCCTACCCTGGGGCAAACTGAGCCACAGGAACAGCCATATTTTTTAGAACCATTTATCTTGGATACATTCTGATAATCTAAAATGATAGGAAACATCCTGAAGTTACTTTAGATACGTTGATTATACGTCGGTGTAATTTTCTTGAGGACCACATAAGTAAAAACTGGCTCATTTTACCCCACTCTCCCCTACATTTACTCGTTTTAGAAAATCCAGTTCAAAATATTTTGTTTTGAAATATTGAAGTAAGTAAAGTGATTGTTTCCCCTTTTACAAAAGAAAACATTTACAGAGGCAGTGAACAATGCGGAAGAGAACCGAAATTTTTTTTTTTCTTTTTTTCCCAGTGTAGTGTTATTATTAACCGAGCAAATGCTGAGTTTATTGGGTTCCACATCCCAAGTGACAAGTGTTTTTGCAAGTAAGTCATGTGTTGTAGTCACATGTTTGATAGCATGTGATAAACCAGGAAATACAGAAATCTCGCTTTAGTGATAGAGTCGGTGCATAGTAAACATTCGCGCTTAGAGCCACTTCTGCTGATCACAGGCTTGCACGTCTGTGAAGTTCATTTGTGCGCGATCATGGAAGTGACTCGGATTCAGATATCGCTGTTTCTTTGTCTGCTATCATGCGCATCGTCTCTCGGGACTCGATACACGCCCGACTGGGCCAGTTTGGACGCCAGACCAATTCCTGACTGGTACGACGAGGTGAAGTTTGGGATCTTCGTGCACTGGGGGGTGTTTTCGGTGCCTGCGTTCGGCAGCGAGTGGTTCTGGTGGTACTGGAAGGGATCACAAACCCCCAGCTATGTCCAGTTCATGATCAAAAACTACCCGCCTGGATTCAGCTACACAGACTTTGCACCACAGTTCCACGCGCAGTTTTTTGATCCTGACGAGATGGCTGATATCTTCGAAGCTTCAGGCGCAAAGTATGTAGATATATGGGTTTGCGGCGATGGTTCTTTTGTTTTATATATTTATGCCTTTGCTTGTCGTTCTCCATTCAGATATGTGGTCCTCACAAACAAACATCACGAGGGGTTCACAAACTGGGGGTCCCCGTACTCCTGGAATTGGAATTCGGTTGATAATGGACCTCACAGGGATCTGGTTGCAGATTTGGGCGCTGCGATAAGAAAGAGGTATTGGCCACATTTAGTAAACGGGGTAAATTACCGTGAGAGCTCAAACAAGCAGAGTCAGTAGATATTCTGACATGCAGGTCTACTAAAAAGAGGAAGAGTACGCTTTTAGCGTTAAATTATGGCACAAATACTTGCAGCAAAAACGTAAATCACCATGCATGATAATAACTCCCATACATTTTGCGTCTGATAGGAAAACAACAAAAGCAAAAATAACGCTGTCAACACCTCTTAACGCTAATGTCAGTAAATCCTTGCGCTAAATCTGCCATTTTATGCTGGACTGGTTCTAAACCTACATTAATGTATTAGTGAGGTTTTGAGTGGGTTTTTTTCTTGACTTGTATCCAAAAATGTTCAGTGAAATGTATCGTTCTTTGGAAGTAGCAGTGGAAATGTTTAATATCTTTAGTAGCTGTAGTTTTAACTTTTTGTAACAGGTCTCTGCATTATGGACTCTACAACTCGCTGTATGAATGGTTCAATCCCATCTACCTGAGCGACAAGCAGTCTGGTTTCAAGACTCGGGATTATGTTGAGAAAAAAGCCATGCCAGAGCTCTATGAACTGGTCAACAGGTAAATTTGCATCAGTCATGTGATGATACACGGGTGGAGAAAGAAGAGCATTTATGATATAAGCCTGACTTGCCTGTTATTTGTCTGTTTAAAGATCAACCTTTACTGTCTACATATATGGTGTGAGATTAACTGGTGATGTTTTTGATGATTCAGGTACAAGCCGGACTTGATTTGGTCAGATGGCGACTGGGAAGCACCTGACACTTACTGGAACTCTACAGGATTCCTAGCCTGGCTCTACAACGACAGTCCGGTCAAAGTGAGATCATTGCATTATGTTGTTCTTGTTTTAAATCTGTCTCAAATTGTAATTCAGATTATTATGACTGCTTTGTTTCACGCTTTACAGGATGTGGTTGTGACCAATGACAGATGGGGGGCGGGCTGTTACTGTAAACATGGAGGTTATTACAATTGTGCTGACAAGTTCACGCCTGGAGAACTGCCCAATCACAAGTGGGAGAAATGTCAGGCAGTGGACACAATATCATGGGGGTATCGCCGAAACATGAAGCTAAGCGAACTGATGGATCTACCATCCATTATAAAGGTGAGAGGTTGCTAACAGACAAGTTCTTGCGTTATATATATATATATATATATATATATGAATGAAACCTGGACACAAAAGCTTATGCAAGTTCATATGGTGCCTAATGACTGTCATATATTATGACCACAGGACATGGTTTACGTCGTGGCATTGGGAGGGAATTACCTGTTAAATGTGGGGCCAACATCAGACGGCATAATTGCACCCGTCTTTGAGGAACGTCTCCGAGGGGTTGGAGCCTGGCTGAAGGTCAATGGTGATGCCATCTATGGAACTAAGCCTTGGAGAGTTCAGGCTGAGAATGCTACAGTTCCCGTCTGGTGTGTTGATATCTTTCAACTTTTTATCTGTCTGTGCCTTATAGTTCCTTTGAAAAACTTTCAGAAAATCCAGTTGCAGTGAAAAAGTTTCACCTAAAGACCATGATGGGTATAACGGGTGCCATGTGAGAAAATTATAGTTGAGGATTCATGAGTCGCTGCTTGAAATAAGGACTTTAAGACCAATTGTAAGAGCCCATTCACTGTACAACCCTTTCAGAATCTCTGCTAAGACTTCTGGGTACTTATTCTCACTTAATCTAAAGTGAACACACAGTTTTACCCTGAGACATGTTCATATGATCATTTGACTGTCATTAATGATGTGAATACATGATGTGAATAATCTCGATCTGTCGAGCCTGGTTTCTTGTGAGGTAGTTTTGCTTCATTCTCTGCTTGTTTCTGTAGTCTTAGTTTAGTTTTACTTAGCTTGTTGTGTATATATATTAAAGCTGTGAACAACTCATTCATTTCAGTGTTTACAATTTTCCTTCAATTCCAGGTATACGTCAAAAAGCAGCACTGTGTATGCGATCTTCACCTCCAATCCCATGCAGAACTCCTTTAAGCTTTTAACGCCTAAAACCTCCTACAACACAGTGGTGAATATTTCAGTTCATCATTATTTTGATGAAATATTAATATAAATAAATGATTAAATTAAATGTGTTATTTTTAGGTAAGATCAATGAAATATCTGTTGCATCTCTGTTCAGGTGACTTTGCTGGGGAACCCTGAGCCTCTAAAATGGGCTCCTCTGCAGACATCAGGTCTGATTGTTCTGCTGCCCAATCTGCCTTTCACACCCGCTGATGCCTGGACACTCAAGCTGGATGAGGTGGCCTAAAGCCTTTAACACCATTTTGTACATTTTAATGAGATTCTCAGGGATGATCCCCCCGCCACCCCCATATTTTCCTATTTGAAAACTATGACACATTTGAATGGCCTTAAATAAAGATCCAAATGTAGGTTCAAGTGGAGCCTTATCTTTCAGTACTGTCAATCATTGCTGCGAGCATAAATAAGCAGCAGTCGCAATAGTTCTGGCATCCCTCTACCACCTCTTCTCCTCCTCCATTTCATTTCTTTAGCTGTTCTTTGTGCTCTCGTGAAACAGTTACTAAACAAACTGTGAAATGTTATGTTTTTAAATTCGTTCATGATTCTGTATGCATGGATTAGTACCAACCTATTAGTTGTGTGTGGAAAGCCCTTAGCATCTCAGTCTAGCACCAAATGCGAACTCAATCATTGCAATTTAAATGTTCTGTTAATGTGTTCTTATGATTAAATACTTAGGTTTTCAAATTTTGCAGTTCAATGTTATTTTTGCAATAGTAACACATTTATACATTTGTTTGCTTGATTTTTTTTTTCATGCCTGAAATTTTGTATTGCACTTGATTAAAAAAAAGTTTTTATTGTATAGAATTTAGTTGCTCAATAAAATTGTTAATTTAGAGCTTTTCATTACTTTATTTCAAGCACTGCATGTTTGATACCTTAAAACAACCTTGGAATAATTTGAAGTGTAATTTCAGCGTAAAGTTATTATATTAATTATGTAAATTGCTCTTATAAGTCACAATTTCACAAACTAGTCATATATAATTTTTCATGAATATATATATATATATATATATATATATATATTATTCATATTTTTTGTTGTTGAAAGTTGACAGGATTATTGTAAGCCATATGCACATACAATATACAGTAGAATAAAATGTAAATTCACCTGGTTGACAGTGAAACTTCCAAGTTAATGAATATAAATAATAGGCACTGAGTAATTGCATTACATATTTATACTATATATATATATATATATATATATATATATATATATATATATATATTAACATTAGTCAGCAATATGAATTGTGCATAATGAAGCTTTAGATGGTGCTTAGTAAAAAAAAACGACGAACACAGGTAAAATTCTTGTACATCTCCATACAGGGATCTGCCATTGAATACATTATAATTATTTATAGCAGCAGATTATAGCAGCAATCATTATACTTTTTCAAACTCATGATTATCTGTATTAGACAACATTAAAAAGGGAAAGACACTGTATCTTCATGTCCCACCCTCTCATTTCCCATGCAGTCACTCATTGATTCAGAGGAGCAATTCCCCAGCTGGACAGCAGGAGCTCTGTGCACATACTGCAGTGCTGAGCTGAGCTGCAGTCACTGCGCGTGTGTGTTTATATGTGTCAGACAGGTTTTATCACTGCTGCTGCTGCCACTCCAGACTGAATGCAGACGGAGGGGGGAGTAGAGAGAGAGAGAGAGGAAAGGAGAGAACGTACAGGCCTTGCCAAATAAAGCCATGGGGGCCTGGGTAGTGATGGCCCTTTTTACACTATAAATACGCTGTTCTTCTGCCGGTTCGGGTTTGGTGCCTGGAGCTCTGGACCAGCCCGACTCAGGAGATTCTCATCCGCTCTCAGGCCCGTCACTATGCCCCGGGTAGATGCTGACCTCAAACTGGACTTCAAAGATGTCCTTTTCAGACCAAAGAGGAGCAGTCTGAAGAGCAGGTCTGAGGTAAGAACAACTCACTTGCTGTCTGTGTTAAAAGGAATCTGTGCCACTGGTGTTGTCTTGTTATACCTGAATAATTCACTTACAATGAGTAACAGAGAGAGCTGTGTGTGTGAGGCAAATAATAAAAGTGAAAATCAGGGTGACCTTGATGAAGTCCGTCTGACAGGTGGACTTATGGGGCCGTGACTAGGCTTCAACAAGTGAGGGTTTATCAGGCCTGATCAACAGATGCTAGTATGTGTTGGCTTCTCATTATTTTCTGGTGTTGATGTGTTTTGAAACAAGTTTTCAGGGTCGACTGACCAGGCCAAGGAAAAGCAACCTGAGAGCTTGTGCTTTGAAAACATTTTTAAAAATAGGCCTGACGCGTGCCTCGATGTCAGTAGAAGCAGATTCCACTGTGGTGTTGCTCTTGGTCACACTTGGCCCACCCACAACTCATAATGGGACCAAAACATACACTTACATGATCATCTGTGTATATGGAATACCCTCTTCCAGAAATCTGGCTGATAAACACTGTTGCTGATCTGTAATAAGGTTTGTATGCCTGCAATTATCATATTTTTCCGGTCAAGTTTCCAGTCTTATAGCCGAATCCATGTGTTTTCCATCTATATTCTGTTAAATTTTGCCTATTGGTTTCTACTGATGAACTCAGAAGAGGTTTCCACTGCATTTTCACTGCAGGATGACGTAAAGTGCTGGTCAGATCTCGCTGCGGATGGCTGTCACTATAATGACCATAACGGTGGCTGTGATGATATACAGGCTCATTGAAATAGAACGGCAGCTGAGGGCCTCTTTACTGTATAACCTGCAGTAATCAATCACTGACCTAGCTTCAAACACAATTAATAAGTAAAAGGATCCAAACTGTATGACTGCAATATCTGTAATATGTCTCTTTAAAAAGGAAAACCGTGAATTCGTTCCCTGCGGCACAGCAGCAGTAAAATAGGACGCTTATTCATAGGGCAGTGTAGAGTGACTGGTGTGACTGCAACAGTTACTGGAACTGGAAATGAGTGAGAACTGATTCGGAGAACCTGAGAGCGTCTGTGCATATCAGGTTGAAGCCGTTTTTTTTTTTTTTTTCATACAAACATATTAATGATTCAGCACAAATTCACTTAAACCCATCACGATGTCTCAGCTGTGGATGATGATATTAATCAGAATTTGGCCATATTCTGATTACATATACAGTACATTATATACACCAAGGCTGCATTTATTTGATCAAAATACAGTAAAAACTAATTTTGTGAAATGTCATTATAATTAAAAATAGATATTTTAATATATTTTGAAACATTTAATTTATTCATGTGATGGCAAAGCTGAATTTTCATGTTTGTATTACGTATTGTAGTGTAGTACTTAATGATTTTACATTTTATATATGTCTTAATGCTTTTCGTTGGTGGATATTTCTGGTGTTTTGGCTGTGCAGCACCTTGGTCAGCACTTGTTGCATTTAAGGTGCTATATAAATAAACTTGACCTTGACCTATTAAACAGTTACAATTCTTTTTTGAAATATAAACATTTAAATGGTGGCTGTCATAAAAACTTGGTGGATTTATTAAAACATAAACTTTGAAGAACAATAAAAAGTATAATAAATGTGTTATATGGTGCATTATAAAAAATGCTTCTCTCTCGAGTTAAATTTTCAAACTGACTTACAGGTACTAGTTTTTGTCACTGAATATGTTTTTCCTGAAGTAAATGTGACATCAGGTGACATTGTTTACAAGCTGTTATATTCTGATTTTTAAGAATTGATATCTATGGCACAGCCCCTTCTAGAAAGGGGGCGGGAAACAGCAGCTCATTTGCCTTTAAAGAAACATTAAAAAAACATGTTTTTGCCTCCACTCAAAAAGGTATTTTTACAGCATGGAATAATAAATGCATTTTGAGCTGAAACTTCACAGACACATTCCTGTAGTTAATCAAGCTTTTGGATAATTTTTGGATGATTCAGGAAAAAAAACCTAAACAATATAATAATTGTTAAAAATTAAAAATCTTCAACATATTGGTTGATATTGTTATATCAGTTGCTTAAACATAAAAATAATAGTTATAGGCTAGGAAAATTGCATTTAACATCTGCTAGACATGGAGAATTACTCCCGTTCAGATGTTACAGTGTATATGTGTCAACTTAATGGGTCTAAATATATTAGAATTTTAGTGGTAATATATTTGAGTGAAGTTTGGATGGGTTTCAGGGACAGGAGTATAGGACGGGAACACAGCATGTTTGGATTGATTATGAGCCTATCCATTAAAATGAGGCTTTCCAGCTTTTGTCAGATGTACTGTACTGTTGTATGTTTGGAAAGTAATTTCGTTCACTTGTTTCATTCTTGAAGGTTGACCTGCAGAGGACCTTCACATTCCGGAACTCAAAGCAGACGTACAATGGCATCCCGATTATCGCTGCTAACATGGACACCACCGGGACTTTTGAGATGGCACAGGTGCTCAGCAAGGTGAGTGCTTCTTTAAACAAAGCACAGTAACTGATGAAACACAGCACCTGTATCTTTGCAATATAATCCAGGGAAAGTCTTGTTTTACTATGTTTTATCTCTGTGATTATCAAGATCTCACTGAAACATAATTAGCTGTGTCCTGTTTCCATGCACTGGGATTAAGAGGCTCTTATATTTCTGTCTGTCTCAGTGCCAGACACTCGCTGTCCTCTCAGACGTCTCTCTGCTCTTTCTCTGTGTCTTTCAGCACACTCTCTTCACAGCAATCCAGAAACACTACTCCCTGGAGGAGTGGAAGACTTTTGCTGCCAGTCATCCAGAGTGCCTTGAGGTGAATGGGCAAAATGGCTTTCTTGCCTTTCTTAATCAAAAGCTGTTTAATTAAGTGGTATAGTCCATCAAAAAAAAAAAAAAAAAAAAACACATAGCAACAACATATTATAAACCACACAAAACTAGCCACTCTATCAACTGCCTTGCAATGCCATAGCAATCACATTAAAGGGGTAGTACACCATTCATTCATCATGTCCTTCCAAAACCATAAGACATTCTTCAAATTAGGAACACAAATTAAG
Organism: Carassius carassius; assembly: GCF_963082965.1. Classification (NCBI taxonomy): domain Eukaryota; kingdom Metazoa; phylum Chordata; class Actinopteri; order Cypriniformes; family Cyprinidae; genus Carassius; species Carassius carassius. The sequence goes on from NC_081762.1 coordinate 20,147,103, forward strand.
ATATTTTTGATGAAATACGGTTACTTTCTGACCCTCACGTTCAAGGCCCAGATAGATAGTAAGGACGTTGTTAAAATAGTCCATGTGACACTCTTTTAGGACAGTCTGCCGCCATTACTGAGAGTACCATTATTAACATACAGTACATTTAATATAAACACACAACTTGATTTTCCCATTTAAATTGCCTTTTTAAAAAAGAAAAAAAATCTGAATAGAATGATAGCAAATTATGCAATGCAACTGGAGTAATATAAATCATACAAAAGCTTTATAGACAGCTAATTTGAATGACTGAAGTCTAAAGCATCTTTCCTCTCATCCTCAGCATGTGGCGGCCAGCTCGGGCAGTGGAGCGGCGGATCTGGAGAAACTGTGCAGCATCCTGGAGGCCATTCCTCTCATCCAGTACATCTGCCTGGACGTGGCCAATGGCTACTCTGAACACTTTGTGGAGTTTGTAAAAAGAGTTCGGGAAAGGTTTCCAAAGCATACCATCATGGTGAGATTTTTGCCCAAACAAAACGTAACGATTGCCTTATCAATACAATGAGAAAATATTTATTTTGTGTGACCTACAAATGCCATATAAGACAATCTTGGTCATTTAGGCAGGAAATGTGGTGACAGGGGAGATGGTGGAGGAACTCATTCTGTCTGGAGCTGATATTATTAAAGTGGGCATTGGGCCAGGTATCAGATTAGATTTGCCTACACTGTCACACATATGCATTAAATATATATATTTTAATTATTATAAAATTACATATTACTAAATCTGGAGCATGTTTATGATGTTTGAAAACACTGTGATCTTCAGGTTCTGTGTGCACCACACGCATTAAGACTGGAGTGGGTTATCCTCAGCTGAGCGCTGTTATCGAGTGTGCAGACTCGGCCCATGGACTGAAAGGACACATCATCTCTGTAAGTATCATTGTTAGCCTGCTGTAATACAATGCTTAAAGGGGGGCTACAATGGTATTTTGTGTATTTTGAGTTGTTCACAGTGTTAAAGAGATAAATTCTCATGCTATGCATTGCCAAAGTTTAAAAAAATAATAATTTGGACGAATGACAGAGAATTTCTGTGCTGAAAATCTTACTTCTGGGTTGGTACAAGTTTCAGCAGTTTTTTTTTATCGATCGTGGATCTAATGACGTAGATGATGGTGGAACTCCTTATATGAGCATTTCTCTCGGAAAAGCGCGCCCGCACACACGTTGACCAGAGGAGAGTAAGACCGCGCACATCAACGCGCTTCATCGGGAAATCATCGGCAGCGCTGCATAGGATTTGTTTGAGAATGTCTCCAAATAAGTGTGTTTTTTGATATGAGGGAAAGTTTAGCATGTTCAGTTTCCCAAAGAACCCAGCATTACATGAACAGTGGATGCAGTTTGTTTTTCCAGGGCAGCAACGGAGTGTAGCAATTGTGTTTGTGTGTTCTCGTCATTTCAGTGACGGCCGCCTCCAGGAGCTCGGCATTTTCCGGAGAGAATCGGAAAGCTGTATTTTTCTTTTATAAATATGTTAAAACTAAAGACTTTTTTGAGATATGAAGGATGCTGTACTACTCTATAGGTACTCAAGATTAACATGAGATTAGGTGAAACTGTGCATGTTATGTACAGTACCCTTTAACTGACAGGTAACCCACAAACCAATGACATCACATTACCACAAGAGGTCAGCATCCTCAATTCAATTCCAGTGATTCCCTTCCTTTTCAGTTTTATGTGCTCCTCCAGACAGACTAAAAGGCTTCATTAACACCAAACCAGTCGGTGCGTATGTTCTTCTAGAATATAGTATTGCAGTGATCATGTATTATTGTAGACCAACCTGGAGCTTCCCTCTACAAAAACCAATAGGAATTTCCATTGGTTTTCATTTTTTTTGCAGAAAACAAGCTCTGTGTCCAACAAGAGTTTGTGCTCCTTACATGCTTTGTTCATCATGATAATCTTCACAAATGAACACAACATTAATCAATTTTGAAGCTTAAATAAAACCTCCAGAAGTAAAAAGCTAACCACCAGTAAGCTTCTAACAACTCTTTTATGACTCTAAAAAAAAAATTTAGTTTGAGTCTAATTCTAAACACAAGAAGCCTGTAAACTAGCGAGTTAGGTTTTCATGTTGTGTGTGATAATGTTTAATGTCCCAGACAACTTTTGTAGTCCTATTTAGCTACTTGTCTCTCTTTCAAGAGATGTAAAAGGTTAAAAAAAAACACACACATCTGAGCTTGTTTGTAATTCCAAGGTTGTCAGTTCTGGTAGCAATCTTGAAGAAACTTTCTGTAGATAGTGAATTTATTTATAACTGAACCATTTCTTCTTCTTCTTCTTTTTTTTAAATAAAATAAAAAAAATTAATTAAACCCAAAAATCAACTTACATTGCATCCATACTTTACCAACTGAGGAGTGCTTTGCAACTGTGCTGCATTTTTATATTAGTTTATATAGCTCTAAGAGTTTGTAGTAAAGCTTTTTTCTCTTCTTCTTCTAGGACGGAGGCTGCAGTTGCCCTGGGGATGTTGCTAAAGCTTTTGGTGAATTCAGATATTAATAATATATATTATATTTCATATACTGTTATTCATATAATATTGTTGTCCAACCAGGTATAAAGCACTATTGTATCTAATAATAAATGTTAAATTAGGTGCTGGGGCAGATTTTGTCATGCTGGGAGGAATGTTAGCAGGGCACGATCAGTGTGCTGGTGAAATCATTGAAAAAGACGGCAAGAAGTTCAAGCTGTTTTACGGGATGAGTTCAGACATCGCCATGAAGAAGTATGTTGGAGGGGTAGCAGAGTACAGGTGAGGATGTTTTCATATGGCATATTTATGTCTATTAATTTTGGGGTTTATTTACTAGAAAAATAATTGATATATTATAGAGTATCTGTTTATGTGATTTCAGGGCATCAGAGGGCAGGACTGTACAGGTGCCCTACAAAGGTGACGTGGAGAACACCATCAGGGACATCTTGGGCGGCCTGCGGTCCACCTGCACTTATGTAGGAGCTGCCAAACTCAAAGAACTGAGCCGCAGGACGACCTTCATCAGAGTCACACAGCAGTCTAACCAAATGTTCACCTAGTCATACACGCTAAAAACATGTACGCTCACAAATACAGATTCACAAGTTAAGGAATAGTTGAAGTGAAAATAATTATGTGAATTTGGATGCACTGTCCCTTTAAATGGCAGTCCAAAGATATATATGAAAAAGGAAAGACATGTTCATAAACATATTTCCATCTGTCTTCCAGTTTTGTGTGCTCTTTAGATTCACAAGTATCTGATTTATTATGTAACTCACTCGAAAAGCTATTACACTCATAAAGACAGACCCATGGATACTGTTTGACTCAGGAACCTTGCTCTACACCAGTGCATTTCCTTGAAAACAAAAAAAATTATTATGTTGAAGCATGGCTCAGTTTTGTTCATTTCAAGTTCTCTGAAGTATGCAATGTGTCTGCATCTGTACAAGACAGAGGATGAATAAGAAAACATGACAATACTGGGCCAAATTTAGTCATTCTTTGTAACTATGCAACCCTTTCTCTCCCTAGAGTGTAACAATCAGCACGACAGTTTGAGAGTTTGAGAGAAAGAGAAAATTCTTTGCCACAATAAGATCTAGTCCCTGCGTGTCGTAACTGTGAGTTGATTTGAGCAGCAAGTGGTGCATACTGTTGTGAACTATTTCTGCTTGGCCTGCTTCCTTTGTGATTGTACAGAGGGTGTGGTGGGATGTCATATCAGACCAGAGGAATGTGAAAACGGCTGCATCTCATTTCTTCAACATGCCCTGTGCAGTTTAGATTAGGTAGAAAATATGACATTAAATGTATAACGAGTAAAACATAACAGATTAAGGAATAAACATCTGACTGAAACTGTGGTTGTTTTATGCCTTAAGTTTTATTTTTGTCAATTATGTGATCAAATATGTTATTTTGGAATAATGACTGACTATGTAATCGATTATTATGCTAAAAAAAAACAGTCCATTAAAACATTTAAAAAAACACAAAACAAGTCTATACACTACAGTAACAGGAATATCAAAGTCCTCTCAGATATTTTTTTCTACAGTTGATAACTGAAAAGATGGTGGTGATTTCTCTGGTGAATCATGGGTAATTCCACTGTTGAATGTAATTATTTAAAAATGAGTTGAAATAATGCATATACTATCAATTAACATCCTCGTCGCTCACAATAGGTCTGTCTGTCATAGTTTATAAATTGTAAAAATTAATGGAATTTTTTTCTCCTGGAACTCAACTGTTGCACTGCATTGAGAACCCAAGCAGATCCCACTGGATCAACAAATATAGTGTATTTCATATTTTTTAATTACTGTGTGTACATTCAGAATTGTATTCGTCAAGATCAACTTACCTTCTTTTTATACTACTGTACTGTGGTTGCAACTAAATGGTAAACACAAGGACAGATAAGCAGACAGAGCTGAATCAGTCTGGCTTATTGTATCAGTCATGACTATTTTCCAGTCAAGTGTGGGTTCGTCAGTGTCTGATAAGATCTCAATGTCTTGCATCTACACTTTTTCAAATGAATGATCCAGCCTGGAACAGAAGCGAATACTCAAGGCTGCCACCTCCTCCAACACCCACACTCCATTGACTAGGTGTACTGGAGCCTGCAGAATACCTCCGTGTGCATTTGTTTGCGATTATATGTTCATGCCCCACACTGTCTGACAAAAACACCTTTTGAATTCCCATTCTCACAAATCACAAACTCCAAAAAGGGTGCAGTTTGCAATTGGCACTACAATTTTTATTAGTACGTGTATACTGCAACAATAAACTTGTACTGGTATACAGACAATTTCTTTTTTAAACAAATTTGTTCACAACCTGAATCAAATATTGTTTTGTTGTTCAGAATAATGAAATAAGTTCTAACTAGAAAACCGGCAAGCACCAACAAAGAAAGGGACCAAAAGAAATCCAAGAAACAACGTGAGTGTATCCTACAAACAGACACACCACAATTAGAAAATAGAATTTCAGTTCAAATTTTTTTTATATTAGTTTTCTTTTTAGAAAAGCTAGTGCAAGTACAATATTTTGCACAACTTACAGAGTATGCACGCATATGGAAATAAAATGAACCTAAAAGAAGAAGAAAAAAATGGCCTTTCTCATTGATTTCCTACCTAGGGCTTTATATTTTTTTTTACATCTAATTTCCTTTACTAAATAAGGTGCAAAACACTACTTCCTCTCCCAACAACCATCTCTTGCTACTGGCCAGACTCCTCTGATTCAATTCCAAGAAAACAGAACCTGGGGATTGGATGTGACATTCAATTTTTCTTTAACAGTCTCGCTCAATATTTCTGCGTGGTGTCTTACACACTATAGGTCCAGTAAATCCACAGCACTGAAGCTATGGAGAAAACAACAACACTGTCAATATGCCTCCACCCAGTCATTGTTTTCAAACAGTAGGTAAAGGTCCAATCCGGAGGTTTTATGCTCATGGATCTTTCTGCCCAACTGCAAGTGAAAAAAGAAACTAGAAACAGCTTCCATTTCCCTTCCAATGGAAGACTTCAAATCTCTTTATGACAAGACCTGCAACACCTCTAGTCCAGCAAGCCCGGGGTATTACTGCTATATCTGAACCCACTCCTTCCTGAGGAATGACCAATGGCTTCCTGCGTATCACAAAACACTTTTCAGTCTCATAAGGGAAAACAAAAAAAAGAGGTGGCTGGACATGCGTGCACATTTAAATGATAACCAAACGCCGTTCACCTGACAAGGAGTACATAATGTTATTTCACCTCCTTGCTGGCCTCAGCTTTAAAACCAGGGGGCGATTATTCAAAGTTCTGAGGAACTACCTGCACCATTCATTCAGAATCCAATTTACACAAAACAAACACTTGGAAATTACATGTTAAAATTAGGCCTAAAAATATTTTACAGCGTACAAGTTTACAGAGACATCTTATTAAGCATTCATCGGCAAGAAATCCAGAATTACAAAATTACCTTTTTTCTTGAAGATATGTTATCTCGAGAGTGTAGTTGTACAAATTCTGAAGGATAAATACATACGTTACGAGGCTATCGATTGCTATGCGTGAAGGTGACATCGGGTATGTGAAAACAGCATCTGTACATGAGTCGGTTTGGGCCTGTGATGGTCAACACATCCCTGGCGGTTAGTTCTCAGTGGTTAACCAGGGTTGAGTGTCCAGTTCAAACCAACAGTGACAAATACTCCTCAGGATTCATCAGAGGATGGTTGCACTAGTCTCTTTCCTGCCCCAGGCCAGATGAGGGTGACAGAACCCAGGACGCACCTCTCTCTGAGGAAGTGTTTGTCAGTTTACCGGGTCACCAAAACGGCATGAGAGACGAGGGCTGGGCATGCCTCCTCTTTTAAGAAGTGTGCACTGTTTTCACTATCCAGCACTGATATAGTTGAATGCTCATATATTAATTATAGAATTAACAATAAGACTAGTTACAATACCCATATCAAGCAGCCCATACATTAGTTAGTTATTGGGCTTGTAGAAGTTTCTCAGCCTGAGGTTGTTAATCCAGCGGTTTGGACAATTGACAAGATGTCAAACAACAGTCAAGTTAAACAGAGAAATCCTGACTGATTTTACAAGTGATTTCAAAGAAAAGCAAACTCAAAATAAAAAATGTATTTTGTCATTGTTTCAATGAGAGCCACAATAAAAGAAAAGAAAATCTTTTGATTTATTTTTCAAACTGCTGAAACTCGCAATCCAACATTCGTCTTTTTTTTTGTCATTTGTGCCAGAGAAATGAAAGTAAAAACAAGGAAATTGTCAGCAGTGCTCCTCTTATGAGAGAGCGAGCTGTCACAGAGCCGCTCGAAAACTCTTAAAAACATTCATTAAAACACTTCCTCTCGTCTCCTGCCATGATAAAAGAGTGCTACAGAGGAGACCGAAGCAAAAGTACAAAGTCCAAAGTACATGAAGCAAGGTCAAATATAGAATCAACATGAAAATAAAACAAATAAAAACGGTGTTCTAGCACACATCAGTACAACAAGTAAAGTCATCTCAGGTTCATAGAAGACCATTCCAACTTTATTTGAACTCTGTGTCCTCGCCGTCTCAGCCCGTTGGACCCAGAAACGAGCCGAGACAGAGGGTATTCGTATTGTAGAGGAGAAACTGCGATGACACCAACCTCTGACCCTATTTTCCTCAGGATTAGAAAGTGCTGAAACAGTATTATCAAGTCTATCTATTTTATAAATGACAAAATAAATGTGCATTTTGTTTTTGTTTTTCTATAAAAGTGGTCCCCACTTTGATGAGGTCGATGAATCATTTCTCAGTCTTTTTTCAGTATCTTGCATGTGTGAGGATCTGGGCTTGTGACGTCAAAGGGACAACAGGCAGACGGACAGACAGCTTGTGATGCGGACAAACAGACGGATACACAGAGACAGACAGAGTGTGTTAGGAAGGCCTCGTATAGTGTAGAGACATTGTGGGAAACCAAAACATAGGGCCAATGAAGTGACTGCTTCTGGTTACAGCAGTTTATCTCTTTACATGTACACAAACCTTTCAAAGATCACACATCCTCCTCAACACACGTTCACACCTATTTCTCATCCCTGAGTAAGCCCAAGGAAAGATTTTGACCTTTAACAGAAAAGCAAATGATGTTGTTATAACGTCAGAGACAGCAAACTCACCCCTCTGCCAAAGAGAATGAAACACACTGAGAAAGAAAACAAAAAACAAAAAAGAAAATATGTGCAAAAATGGTAGATCAGGGGTTCACTACAATATCACTTACAAAAAGCTAATTAAAAACATAAAACCCACAGGCTACAGATGTTTTTAATCAAGCAATACAATTTAACGGAGAAGGTATATGAATGAAAACCACAGAAACAGTGCTACATACAGATGGCACGAACTGTTACAAGTGTAACATGTCAAACTTAATCAGAAGAAGAGTTTAGAACGTCGTCAGTGGGGTTTGAGTTTTTAAATGACATTGACGCTAAAAAAAAAAAAGAAAAAGTGTTAAAACAGCGTCCGCCACTTGTAATGTTCTCTTATTTTTCTCGTCTCTCTCTGCATGGATGTCACAAGAGACTATCATTATCAGCACAGCAAACCCGCCAACTGTACCATGTGCATCTTTTATTCTCTTTGTTTGTGATGACCATCAAATGTGACGGCACAGAACCTCTGTGATGCTTCATTCATTCAGGTCATCGCACGTCAATCATGTTTAATTCATCCGCAGTTGGACTTATTCCTCAGTATTTTAGAGACAATCAGTGACATGGACACTCAGATTGAAGTCGTAAAATCTTCAAGTCCAAATGCAAACAAAAAACACACCTGGCTGGAATTATACATTTACAACTGCTTTTGTCTCGGTTCATAGCAAGTGAATCAAAATTCGGTTACTATTTACTTCCTCAATGCCCATTCCAGGTCTTATTGTGAGCGATTCATTGTATAGAATATAAATAAACTTTAGCTTATTTGTTCACTGAAATCACTTAGGCTAGAAAGGCATTGGGAGGAATATTGATCAATTGACCATTCGCAAAGACCCGCCCCCTTGCTATTTCCGATAAGTCATGCCGCTATCACGCCATACATTATGTTCTTACGGAGTGAAAAATACATGGCGGAGCAAAGTAGACATAGAATGTGTAAAGTAGAATGTGCCAAGAGACAAGACCAGGTATGAATCAATGTCTCAGCTTTCAAATTTTGTAATTTTGTGAGAAATTCAAACAATAAATAATAAATAAATAATAAATAATTTTGTAGCTCTTTAATGCGTCATGACAGAATACAGTAGCGCCTCAGTTGAAGCGGCATGTGAACTGATAATCTTTTCATATTTATGCGAAGCACAAAATAAACGAATGGAAATTAGAAGGTATTTTATTTCAACCGCGGAAAGTTTAAGTTAATCTACTTTACCGTCTGATTTGTTTGTCAGAAAAAATGGCAGATTCAACTTTATGATTGGGCAGATCGCCTGTCAATCAAGCTCCCTGCGAAGGGTCAATTTGGTTTGCATTCTGATTCGAAAAGCCATTTTTCTTGACTGAATATCACTTTTAGCTCTGAAATACATCACATTGTGGAAGTAAAATGAGCTGAATTTACAACTTACATAGACTCTAATACATATCATAGGTGAATAGTTATAACTAACTTTTCCACTCAACCCCCCCCCCCCCCCCCCCCAAAAAAAAACTACTGTAATTTCAACAAGCTAGGCAATATGAAATTCCATCACAAATACTGTCGAGGTTCTATGGCTATGAATGAGAGAGAGTCAGATAAAAAGAGAGAAATGAAAACAACGTTCTTGAACTATAGCGGGTGTGCCGGGTGAGAAAGCGGTCGCACGTACATGCCAGGCAACAGAAGGTAGCTAACGGTTGCAGTTGGGTAAACATACTCTGAGAGAGGCGTAATGGTTCTGTATGGGCACCTGAAGAGCATCTGGAGGTCACTATCGATTACGTGTTAAGACGACTAGGAGGGGACAGACTCTGTCACTGCATATTAATTTACATTTCTCCCTGAAGTTACTGAGGGCTGGATGTGCAAACCGCAACTCAACCTAAAGAGCATAAAAAACTGCTTGCTGAGGTCGAACAGAAGGTCTGGCGTTGATGTCCGGTTCTCTCTTTTTTTTTTTTGGTTCAGCACTAGAGACTAAGGGTTATTGCTACGTGCCGTTGTTCGGAATGCTTCTCGTGTGTACGTGGAACCGCACTGTGTAACCAGGAGGCAGACTGTAAAATGATCGAAGCAATAAGCAACATCGGAAACACTGGTCATTACACGAAGAGACAGAAAAAAGCGAAAGATCAGAGAAACAAAACGCTAGACTGATTCGCCATTGACAGTCATGTTTTTGGGGTGGTTCAATGGATAAACAATATCACATCTTATTTCTACCTTTTGGCCCAAAATAAATGTTGAACACAATGAAACTATCAAGTTTGATTGGTTAACGCAGATACATTCACACACATACAGTCCAATTAAAACTCAAACTTTGAGGGGACAGAGACGTCATGTCAAATGGAAAAAAGAAAAAATGCACGGTTGTGTTGTTGATCTGAGAAACCCTGTTTTATTATAAAAAATAAAGCATTTTTAAATTGTTTATGGGGTGCACTCACCCACCCGCCCTCCACCACTCATTAAATCAATCCATCCATCCATGCATCTTTTATTCTCCTCTACCACCCATCCTCCTGCCAGATGTTCACCTACCCAAGCTAACTTGAGTGTGGCCACTCAAAGGACTCAACAAGTATGCAGGCTACAGGCTACAGGCTATGAATTCACCCCCCCCCCCCATGAAGTGAACACTTCGACAGCACCATGCACAATCCTACTTTTATGTGTTTGTGTGTGATTCAAATCCCCTGAAAAGGGGCTTCCTGATTTTCCTAATGAAAATGAGCCCAACAGACCTGCGAACCTGGCAAACTTGTCAAGAAACTGCTACATTTCAGTAAAAATTAGGTTTTCGGCCCTGTCCTGTGCTGGCAGAAAACAAAATAAATCATGTTACCATCTCTCCAGATGTGCAAATTGCAATATTCTTTTAAGTAGAACTTAAATATCTATTTATAATATGTGTGGTATGTACACATACCATTCACTTGCACGCACACAAAACACACTTACGCAGGCTCACACAAATATATACTACAGATCACTGAAATTACTACATGACTGCTTTCACATACGTTTGATGAGTCAGTGTCTTGGGGGACGGGACTAAAAACGTGCTCATGTAGTCTTGCGCTCTCATACATTAAGATAGATATAGCATATGCAGTTCTACACATGTTAATGTACAAAAAATACATGACATATTTCCACATGATTGAAAATTACCGTAACTGTGTACATGTTTATGTGTGTTTGAGCCCGTGTGCAACAGCACACAGCCTTGCATGCGTCCACGACCACATACATAGCTAACAAACAGGTATATGACACCCTTCAATCCTCAGAAGAATCCTGTAGCCAGAATTTCTAACTTTGTCTCTCATATCTCTCGTAAATATATAAACAGTCTCCATACTTATTTCCACCTGCATTCACACTTTCATACGACTATAAATGACTTAAATGGCAGTTGTTTCACGGTCCGCAGCCTCTTGCGCTCATCTTTACTCAAGCCGTCAGATTGCTTGAGAAGACTAAGCCAATCATACTCAAAGAAAAAAAGTGCTTCTTTTAAAGCAGTCCTCTTGGGGACAAAATCTAATTTTCTCTGTCATCACCTGTTACATTCATCCCTTCACAGTGACCCTTGTGAGCCATCACCATCCCACAGAGTGCCACACAACATCCAATTCATGATACAGCATACAGTACTGTGTTCATGTTGAAAGAACAACAGAAAATAGAAGTAGCAATAATAATAATAATTAATAGTAATAATTTATATAATAATAATAATAATTTGACTTAATTGACTGAAACTACTAATAGCTAGTGAACATGACAGGTGTGTAAAGTAAGTGCTTCAGGACAACACTCATCTCAACCCCCCCCCCCCCCCACTTTCTCTGGTTTGAACAAAAAACAGTTGAGACTGCACTAAAAACAAGGGACTGGTTGATCTTCTCACCCATTGTGTTTGTATGCATCAAGATACATCCATGCATATACATATACACAGACAAGAACCCATCCTGTGTCTATGTAAAAAGAAATTACCCCTGATTGCAAGGTTTACACATTCATCACAAACAAAGAAAAGAAAAAAAACTACCCATCATGTATGATAGGAGGGTTTAAAAAAGTGAGACGGAAAATTTAAACATGCAAAACTAAAAAATTGTCCAATAAAAGGTTAGAGAGTTGGATATATAAAAACACACTCGTCCATCTTCCCTGTTTTAAATGATAGTTTCATCTTTCTGAGGAGCAACTGGCACCGCTCAGTGACATCTTCTCTCTTGGCCTGTACCATAGTATTTGGACACCTCTTCTTGCATTTCAATAAATGTTAATATAATCTATGCTAGTCTAACTGCGCTGAGGATACATTGTTAGCATTGATTTGGATAGTCTTTTTAGTCACAGTTAAACAAGATGGCTGACATCATGTAAACTCCTGCAACCAGTGGAGGAGTGATTTCCGTTCTGCCACAATTAACAATGTAATTCACACCAGTTGCTCATCTTTACTTACTAACATTTTCAGGTTCACTCAGCAGGCGAATGATTTAATTGCCACTAGGTGTAGTTAAACCAGGTTTGTCTGAGCCAAAAAAAAAAGTAGAGGATGTTGTAGGTGAGAGACTGGAGAGACGTCTTAGTCTGGTTAGCTGTGACTGATTGTGTATACTGAAGCCTTCAGGATATCATGCAGTGCTCAGGTATCTCATGACCTTCCCACCTTGCACTACATCTGCCCTGAATTTGACCAATCAAATAAATTGCACCATTGCCTGTGTAATATTGAATGTCTCTATTACATAGGTTATTACACTAAGTTAAAAGTGATAATGTACATACTGAGTAAATTTAGCCTTTATGTAATCTGGATAGAAAATTAAATCAGAACATAAAATAAAGAACCTAAAACATTCCGAGGGCAATTTTTGCTTTTAAAATATGACAGTCCAATGCTCATTCACTTTCCAATATTTGATCTGCCTTCGATACTGATTTTAACCTCCTGAGGGATGAAGGAAGGTTTGGGGAACGTTAAAGGAGGCTCTCCTTCAGGATTTTCTACTTTGCGGCCCTCAGGGGCCGACCACCTCCTTTTGCGGCCTGTGGGCTTGCTGCCGGACTCTGATTCAGTGACCGGTGGTGCTTTGCAGATGTCTCTTTCGCCAAACCTCAGTTCTCCATTCTCTCTATTGGCTTGGCCGCCTCCACCTCCCTGATCTCCACACTGCCGGAGTCCATTTTCCTGTTCTGTGTGCCGAACACCCCCTCGCACACCACTGGAGAGTGCTTTGGGTAATTTAAGGGGTGGACCGAGGGAAGGTGCATCCAAGACTTGCCCCTGGCTTTTTTTGATAGAGCCATTCCTCAGGTTCTTCAGGGTAAGGGAGATGCAAACGTCGCCTACTGAAAGCTTGGTGCATGGCAACTCGAGCAGCTGGGTTGTCCGTTCTGGACAACATGATGACCAGCCCTGGCCGAACACGAAGAAAGGATACTCTACAAGCACCTCTACGCTGACCTGCAAGAGAAAAAGGAAGGTAAAACGAGAGGACATTAAATACATACAGTAGAAGTCATGCACAAATGCCTGACGATATGAATGAATGCCTTTGCTAAATAGCATCTGTCATTCAGCGCCTCTCAAACTGACAGACTTTAGAACTGCTTTTGAGTGGGTGGCCCGATCTCAACTCCCAGACAAATGAAGCAGATTTTTCATACAGCCCACTCACAGTACAACAGAAGGAAGCAGAAATAGGGAATGACTCAATTCTGCCAGTGAATCCCACACAAACTAAACAAAGATGCCATGGGGACAGCCAGGGGAGGGTTTATGGAACAGGGAGATGATTTTCAGCGGCCAATTTACCCCACATCTAGTTACACTGATTGAGTGCAGCTGGAGTTCATATAGGAGGACACGCACCCCCTCACAGCTTAAAAAAATGTATAATGACTACCATATGGTTTTTCAAACTGATGACAAAAGGCATGAAAGTTGTAACAAAGCAAAGAAGATCCCTGGGCTCTGATCCCTGTAAAAGGTGCAAATAATTTTTTTTTTTTTTTGCCAATGAGCATAGTTAAATCTCAAATTAAATTAGCCATCTTTGGAATCCATTTTCATATGATCAAACTACCTTTGAGGGACAAAATATGCCAAGATATGTTCACCGTAATCCTCTTTAGATAGCAGGATTTAATTGACAGTAACTGGTATTCTAATGTAAATGGTAACTTTAAAATATGCACTGTATATAGCTACTGTAATAATAAACACAAAAATTATGCAATATATACACACTTATGAAAATCTGACAAACCATTGAAATACTCATACTACAAGTCTCATGAAACAACCAGCATTGTACAAGATATTTCAAGAGTAAAGTAAAAACATATTATCCCACCTGTGAGCGATGCTCTCCGACAGCAAACTGTATAATAGCAAAGTTAGGCGTATGACTGCTGTCAATGCGCTCTACAGTGCTGGAGTCAATCTTCAGCTCATTGCTGATCTCAGCACTCTGAATGAAATCCTCAGTCTTCAGGTCCTCCACCCGCTTTAATTCTCCATCTGCCAACTGGATGATGGAGCCCTTGGTGAAGTAAAGGGGCAGTGAAGGGGCTGAGGGTGGCGGCGGTGATGTCAGCAGGCCGGTAGGGGCTGGTACCACAGGCAAATGCAACTGGGCTTGAACAACAGCTGCGGCAGGGTGAGGGTATGGGGCTGGAGCCTCAAAAGTCTCTACTTTTGGGGCCATTGAGGTGACGAAAGCATGGGGCAGTGCCACAGGCAAGGGCTGTGTGGTTGATGTAGCAGTAGCTTCAGTTCCACTCACTGGGATGATGACTGGTTGAGTTCCTGGGATGACCAGGTGCTGGGATAGGCTGGTGTGGTAGCTGAGAGGCTGCTGGTGCCCTGTGCCGGCAATGTAACCGATGATGGGCTGCTGAGCAGAGTAGAAATTGGTGGAGGGGAGGCCCAGGGAAAGGGACTCTGTGGTGTTGTGAGTGGTCTGGATGATGGCATGAGGAGACAGTGTGGAAACTGCCCCCTTCAGACTGTCCACAGGTGGAGGGGGAGGAGGGAATGGAAGGGAAGCTGAGGTGGAGGAACTGCGGGATACAGGTTTGCCTGTGCAAATCCCTCCTTTCTCAGTGTGGGATGTTGAGGGAGGCAGCTTGTCAGGTGTACCTCCAGGATCAGCAACACCAGAGCTATGACTGTTGGGTACCAACACCAACGAGGTCCGCATGGCTGTGCTGTCCTGCGCATATTCAGCAGGTAGCACCACTTGCCGAGCCTCATAGTTACGTTGGCTCTGCTGCTGGTGGATCTGGTGCTGCTGGGTGGAGGAACCCCCTTTGGCAGTGCTGGCCTGCTTCCCTGCACTGGATTCGGGAGATGGACCAAAGCGTCTGTACTTCTCCAGCTCTCCGTTCAGAACCTCCCTGGGCCTTGTCTCCTCCCTCTTGGATAAAGGTCCATCTGTGTGTGTGATGTGTAAGATTGGCGATGGGCCACTGATGGGGAGCGTGTGGTGAGGGTGTAAGTGTGGAGGCAAGTGAGCATGGGGTGACGGAGCAGTCCGAGGAGATACGCTTAGAGGAGAACCAGCAATTTGGATGTATTGTGTGGAGTGGGGTGAAGAGGTGTTGTCAGTTGTGACCATGCCAGGAGGACGGCCAAATTGGTGGTGCTGGTCAATTTTCAATGCTGGAGAACTGTAGGTGCTGGCATAAATCTCACGTTGTGTGGTAGTGGTGGAAACCGAATGGGGAACTAGAGGTGAGATGTAGCCAGCATATGGTGCAGAGTACGGAGAGCTGATGAAGTGAAGATTGGGAGGCAGGGGTGTGTACTGGATAGTGCCAGCAGGCTGAGAGAGGGGTGACGTGTACATGGAAGGTATTGTGGTCACTGCAGTGGGACCTCTGGTTAAGTGTATGGACGAGGGAGGTGTACTCTCAGCTGTGGCTGACAACGGTTTATATTGAGGCCCATCGGGTTCTGAGAAGGTGGTGGTGTGCTGCCGCCCCCTGTCATGTCCACTTGCCAAACTGGCAAGCCAGGCCAGGTTTCCCGAACGCTGGCTCTCACTGGCAGGCGCCATCACCATGGGCCTCTCCTCTGAGGGCAGAGTGCTTGCTGGGATTTCACGCTTCTTTGGGGGCAGACATTCATTGCTCCGCTCCTGGTTTGACTTCATGGTGTCTTTCTGGATGTTTCTTCCCCCTGTCTTTTTTGGCTCTCCCTCTTGGTCTCTATTTGTATTGCTAACAGAGTGTGCCCTTCCACTGACTGGTTCGGAACAAGGATGGGGATGGGGTAGAGAGGAGAGTGGTGGTGTGAGGGGATGTGTCCTGTGCCTATGGTCGGATGGACACAGATTTCAGTCTTAAGCAACGGAAGTCACACCTGCTGTGGAAAAGCGGTCCATGCAATTCATGCGGAATCATTTCCCTCTGAGAGCGAGTCTCCAGGACTGCAGGAAGAACCTGAAAAATAAACACATGCATCATTAAAGTTATTTCTGTTTTGAAAACAGCTCTATGGAAGGAAGTCCTGTACACCTCAAATGTGAAAGGGTAGTTCAGTGTATTCAATAGCTTTGTAAACTATCACTGTACATGTGAGTGGGCATCAGTGCACTCATAGTGTGTGTGTGTTTGGAATATGTAAGTGGACCCCCTGTAGGGCGAGATGGAACACACTGTATGCGCATCATTAATAATGAACCGGCACTCTGCACTCAGGACTTATTTGAAGCCAGTAACACATTCACCCTCAACATACAAACATACAAACACAAATTAGACTGGAGGCTCATCTACTACAGTGTGAAAATGTGATAATCATCTAAAAAGAACATGTCCAAAAAGAAAAGGCTAGAACTATCTATTCATCAAGAATTCACTGTATTGTAATGTGTTTCTATTGCATAATGAAGACTTGAATGGACAAAAAGACTAAAGACTAGACTTGAATGGACAAAGTACTTAAGCCCACAAGGCTTAAACGACACCAAACAAAAACAAACAAACACAGAGCAAGTCACGTGTACATAAAACTGTCTATTTCGATTTTATGTTCACTTTAAGAACTCCCCATCAAAGCAGGAGTGTCTCATTTTCCTCTTCATAAGTGTATGGGGAGACACGTGACGAAACAGTGATGTTGTGCAGTGTTATGGCTTGTTTGACATTTCTCCCTGAGCTCTATTGATTGAACCCTTTCAGCTGCGTCTGTTGTCCAGCACTGGTGGGAGGGTGGTTTTGCCTGATAAATAGGCCCTGATGATTTAACAAGTGTCACAGTTCTATAAAAGAACAGGCAGATTCTGCTGTAAGGGGAACCCACCCTTTAAGCAAGTCCGTGACTTACTAGTGACTTACTATTTGTGTGTATGGAACACTTACACAAAGGTAACAAAATGTACCATACTATCACTATGGTGTTATGTACTATTCTAGTATCAAAGACATGGCACCATAGTTGGTAATAATACAGTACATACTATAATAAAACTACACTTACAAAAAATATCAGAAAGTACCATAATACAACCACATCTTTTGGTCATGTAGTAGCAGTTCTTGGACGTACCTTCGATTACCAGGTATCAGATGATACTACAATAAAACTAAAATTCATGGTATATATTCAAGTACCATGGTATTACGCTGTGATACCATCACAGTACCATGCTGTTTTGCACATACACCATAGTATACTATGCTTGTGTGGACATGGCAAGACAACATTGAAAACTGTATGATGAAGAACAAAGGAAATACCATATTATACTGCATTAATATGGTAATCATTCATAATCATTATATATACGTGTGTGTGTGTGTGTATCAAAATACCATGGGATTATCATCTGATACCATCAGGGTGTTTATTCTCAAGGGCAAAAGAAGAGTGTTAATAACCCAATTATCATAATCATTTTAATTGATGATTTAAGTAATCATGCATGGTAGATGACAATATTATCCAGATGGTATTATATATCGCTAAAAAAGCAAATCTAGAAGTTTGAACTGGTCTCTTGCAGGTCCTTGAATGCTCATGGTGAAATAAACCCTTTATAATGGGATTATATTTCAAAACTGATTTAAATGGTAATCAGTGGATTATTGTTCCCAGTTTGATGTATGATCTACATCTCGATTTAATCTCTACACATAAGAGCATACGATATATGCTTCCCATGAACCAAAGCATACTCAAAAACATTCTCTGCATCTGAATTTCCCAACTATACAGTATGCAGAACATCAAATGCGTATGAATAAGATATGAAAACTGGGCTGTGGGGCTCTTTTCTTGTTTAACTGCTTCAGGTATCAAGAAAATTCCCTGTAGTTAAATTCCACATGTTTGTATATTTACTTGTGCAAACACCTCAATACAATTTATGGTTGTTGCTATTATATCATAGGTCAAAGAACATACAGGTAAAAGGACAATGCCACCATGACATATAGTATTTCCAAGAATGTACTGACATTAAACACAGGCATTCTTGGAGAACACACTTCATCAACGGTTGAGAAGTAAGTTATTTGAATTCGATATTGTGCTTTTTATCTGTGGACAGAACAGAAGCAGCATACTTATCTTAACAAAAAAATTCTTAAAAGGTCAGAGACAGCTCCCTTGTTGGTAGCTAATGAGAAAATAATCAGCAGTACTGTATCAGCATAAAAATAATAAAATATGCACTATAGTGTACAAATCAAGATATTTCAATTTAATATTGTCTTTCATTACATATTAATTGAGAAAGTAAATGGAATATTTCTAATTCTAAAAATGAATCTGTCACTGCAAGACTATTTAAATGAACAGCAAAAATACTGAAGCAAAATACTTTAATTATATAAATAAGCTATATTTTATACAAATTTTATATAAAATAAGATCCTGTTTCACTCTCTCTTCTATTATCACTTCCTATCTCCACCATCCCATCCCATCCCATCCCATCCCATCCCATCCCATAAAGGCAAAAATGCCTTTTATACAGCTAAATAACAAAATAACTGACAGTACAAAAAAATAAAACTAAATATGAGATCGAATAGTTCATAAATCACAGAATTTTTCTGATGTTACATTATCCAATACCAACACTATGGAATTATGTTTCAGAGGAAAATTCACCAAATTTACAATTTAGTCCATCAAATTGACAGATAATAATTATCGCTAGCAACCTCTATGACTCATCCCTATTTAGTACATATTGCAAAGGCACGCAGCCACTATATTTCAAGGGCAGCACAGTAAAAGAAAGAGAAAGCCACAGCATGAAGAGAGAGAGAGAGAGAGAAAGAGAGAGAGACTGTAGTATTTTCTCAACAAATGAATGTCGATATTGCAGGGAGCCAGTTAGGATTAATGACACTGATGCCAATGGGGGGAATTCTATGTACACACACACACACAGACACACGCACTCACAAACATGCCTCAGTGTGTTGCTGTGGTATCCCGGGGAAAGCCAAGTCCTAATCTTTCACAGTTGGGTCCTCTCAGCTCTCCCTGCTTATCCCTCAGGATTAAACCCAACACACACATACACACACACACACACACACACACCCCTCCATTACTTCAGCACTGTAAACTAAGAGCGTAGTGAGAGTTGAGAGAGAGAGAGGCAGCAGTATAAAAGCCTTGTCAGCTGGATCTTGCTGAGTGCAATAGGAACAGTATCAGATGACCTGAAACCTAAACTTATTGTCCTCCATCAGCCCTGGCAACACTATGAATCACGTCCCCGGGGCCCCAGAGCCACGGAGAACAGCGGGGACAAATCAGAGACATTAATCAAAGACATTCACTGTGAATCTAACACAGACATGAATGAGGGAAAGCATGGGCTCTCCGAATGCATTTTGCTCCATAAAACCCCACTCGCAACGCAATAATGCACCGCAACAATACATATCATCCAGAGCGCTCTGTGGGCCGCAATAATGGGTCAATGAGAGATGACCATGAGGATGACAGGGTTTAAGTCAATATAACCACAGCATTACTGACGAGAATGAAACTCTGTGAGTAATGCACACAACCAACCGCATTGATTCAAAATGCTATTTTAGATTTGGAAAATGCCGTCATAATAAAAGTAAAACAATTGAAGATGTTGCATGTATTAAACTTATTTTTATACTGTACATGTATTGTTATAGTTGAAAGTAGTGACTAAATAAATATTTCATTATTCCTGTATATTTATGGAAAATTCATTTGACTTTAATAATAAATAAAAATTTAAATATCCACAGAAAAACATGAACTTTACTGGCAATTTCCTGACATTATCTGTTAAGTTAATGAAATTTATTTTACACAATGAAATACTAATTCAAAATATGGATAAAACTAATGGATAAAATAAATATGGAAAACTACTTTATATTAACACAGTACACTTGGCCCTATTTACAGTTTAAGTATACACTTAGCTATATATATCTATACACTTCTATAATAGATGTATATAAATATATTATAAAGGCAATATAATTATGACAACACAAACTTATGTAAATAAATGTGTAAAATAATACACGTATAGTGCAAATAGTTCAGAATGCATCTAATATGCCCCAAAATGCTGTCTAGGTAATCAGCTCACTAGACACAAAGTTACTGTACTGTAGCCCCTTCCACACTTTTCCGAGGTACTATCCCTTTAAAAGGTGGGCAGATACTCACAAACTGTCCCTGCCTTTACAATCAGTCCCAGTGCCTGATCTCTACAATGAACAGCACAGAAATGGATAGAGCGAGTGAAACGGAGACAGCTTGTAATGTAGAAACGACGAAAGGAAAGAAGAAATGGAACACTCTCAGGAGAGAGAGCTTTGTTGTTGCATGAAGAAGTGCAGCTGAATGACTTGCACTTTCAAGTTCAGAGATAGGCTACTCATAAAGAACCTGAAGCACAACGACAAGACAGAGACAGAGAGAAACTGAATAGCATTTCCCAAACTTATCTTGCGAACCTTAACAGTTTGATCAAGTAGCACTTCATTAACACCGATTAAAACTCACATTACAGTTTTGGTGTCAAGCTATATGCACATACAGTATACTCACAAATGGACACAGTTTGTTTTGCTTTTTTGTTTTAAAAAGGAACTTTACATGCTAAGGTGTCTACTAATTATTTTTATATTATGGCTCAAGTTTAACAAAGCAAAACTTCTTTTTTTCAAATACCTCCTAAAAGCTGCTGAAACACCATTTGGATGCTGTTGGGAAACATGCTATAACTATAACAGAGACATGCACACTCTCTAACATACGCATGTTCAGGTAAAACATAGCGTAGTGGAAGTGTGTCTAAGCTTACCTTAGTGTTCAGAGAGGCCATTGAGTCACTCTCTCAGTCTTTCTCTTATTCCCACAGGAGTCAAACAGACAAAGCGAGCCCCCTCTCGCTCTCCTCCCACCCCGACACCTTACGGAGGTACAGTGGTGTTGCCGGCGCCTACGGAGGCCCTTCCTGCTGAGGTCATGGCTGTGGACAAGCACTGCCCCGTGCCCCACCGGGCCCCGCGTGTGTGAGCTCTGAGCTCTGCCTGCAGCACTCAAACGTGCGTTATGCAAGGCCTCTTCAGGCCACCAGCTCTCCCCTCCCTCCCTCTCTCTCTCTCTCTCTCTCACTCACTCACTCACTCACTCACTCGCTCAGCTCCTCCCACACCTCACCTCACTGCGCACCACCAACTTCATCAGGTATTCATTCAAAAAAGACACAAGCCAGCTGGCAGCATGCCCAGACTACACTGCTAGAGAAAGAGAGAGAGAGAGCAAAAGAATGAAAGGGAGAAAGAGTGAGGGAGGAGATCAGGGAGAGAGGGAGGGATATATAGAAAGACAGAGGAGGGAGGTGAGAGTATGAGGAAAATCAAGAGAGGGAGGAGGGTCATAAAGAGAGAGATGGAGATTAAACCAGAGAGCGATGAAGAGATTGAGTGCTGTTTCTACAGCTACAGGCACTTTTGTGTGCCTGGGTGTTTGACTGTTTTTAAAACTAAGAGCTTTTTTTAAGTGAAGATCACATTAAAAGTGTCAAGGAAACTTTTAAGTAGCTATAGAGTTTATTGTTTTTTATTGCTTAATTCGCCACAAAAATAGGAACTGTTATAATAATCTTAAGAAATAGTAAAATGGACTTACTGAAAGTTTTTGTGGAAATGATTTTTATAGTACATACTACTGTTTAAAAGTTAAGGGGTTAGTAAGATTTTTTGATTATTATTTTGTTTCTTATGCTCACCAAAGTTGCATTTATTTGTTAATTAATACAATAAAATACAACAACATTGTGAAGTATTATTACTATTTAAAATGCTTTTTAATAGAAAATATTTTTTAATGTAATTTATTACTGTGATGAAAAGCTGAAATTTTCATTGTCATTGCTCAAGTATTCAGTGCCACGTGATCTTTCAGAAATCCTGATTTGATGCTTATTATTATCAGTGTTGAAAACAGTTGTGTTATTATTTTTGTGGAAACTGTGATTTTCTTTGCAGATTTTCTTTCTCTTTTTTTGGATGAATAGTTTAAAATAGGGTTTGTAACATTATAAATGTCTTTTCTGAAATTATGATCAATTTAATGCATCCTTGCTGAATAGAAGTAATAATAAATTAAAGTAATCGAATAGAAGTAATCTCTTTGAACTAAAAATTTTATTATGCATAATTTCTAGTTAAAACCATTAATCAAAAACTGTGATTATAACTGTTAGGATATAAACAATACAATACTAAACAGTACTACTATACTATGAAATTCAAAAAGTCAAAAGTGCTTCATAGCTGAAGAAATAGGCCTATAGACAAACTACTCAGATGAGTAAATATGCCCTCTCATTTATGCATGCACTCCCACACACAACACTTATGATCTGAGCAGAAGAACACACACAAACACAGGCCCACACACACTTCCACGGAGAGTCAGGATTGGAAGCTCATTTCAGGTGAGCTCATTGAAAGCAGAAGGACATTGTGATGCTAATCCTGTACAACAACCTCTCATCTAATCTGAGGACTCTAAACCATTGCGTTTCAGCGCCATTTCAAACTCAAATGGCATATAAACACTAGTGAGAACTTGCTATACAGTTCTGTAAATTCATCAGCAGGTGGTGCTAGAGCCAACATCGTCTCAGATTCGTAGCTGAAGGCTAGAGAGTTTGTTTAGCTGACCTAGTTAGCTAAGCAGTTTTGATAAATATGTATTCTGCTCAGTGGTGGTGAAGATGGCGCGATGAGACTGGACAACAGAAACATCTCCCACAAAAAAGATGGTGAAAGCTAGGGTTATGTTATTAATTAGGAAACACTTTGGTATAGGTATCAATTCTCACTATTAACTAGTTGATATTAGCATGCCTTTTATTAACATATTGGCCGTTTATTAGTACTTATAGAGCACATATTCTGCATTACCATATTCTACATCCCTGAACTTAACAGCTACCTTACGAACTATTCAATAATTAATAAAAAAATACCTATCAAGCAAATTAGGGGTTTACTGAGGCAAAAGTCATGGGAAATGGTTTGTTAATAGCGAGAATTGGACATTAAAATAAAGTGTGAGTTGATTTAAACTAAATGCTTAGATACTTCAAAATTATGTTCACAGAAAGAATATATATATATATATATATATATATATATATATATATATATATATATATATATATAGAGACACACACACACATACACATGCAGGTGCATCTCAATAAATTTGAATGTTGTGGAAACGTTAATTTCCGTTTTTCAACTCAAATTGTGAAACTTGATGATTTTTGTTGTGATACAACAAAAATTTTGTTGTTTTAATTGTGATACAAGTTTTTGTATTTCATTTGGAAACCAAGGTCCTAGAGTCTGGAGGAAGGGTGAATAAGCTTATAGCCCAAGTTACTTGAAGTCCAGTGTTAAGTTTATAAAATGTGGAATACGGATGTAGAACGAAAACACAAAAAATGCGTGTGCTGAACTTTGTGAATGAGGCTCGCTGAAGTTCTGCGTGCACAGACTCCATGTGGGCCTACCGATGAGTCAATTTAACGCACGGCTGAACAAGCGTCCCTATGGGCTGTGTTATGGAAAGTATGAGGCAGTCAGAGGTTGTCAGTGCTTTGAGCTTGGGCTCGGTCATTTATGCGAGTCTTATCTGAAGCGCAACTCATGACAGGCACGCAAGGAGTTCCCTTGTTAGGTGAGGGAGTGTGTGCTGTTTACAGAACCGCAGTCAACAAAACAAGCAGCACGGGAAGGCCTGTCTGTTGCTGTGGTAACTAATTAGCTATGCTCTCTATTTCTGGACCTTTAGAGTAATTCAGTGAGTTTTTGTGTTTTTACTCTGAAGCACATGCAGTCACCTGAGAGATTGATAAATGGATGGGGAGAAGAGAGAAACAAAGAGATACAGACCGAGATTATGACAACAGAATGAGTTTCAAATCTCTCACTCTGGAAATCTGCATCTGCTAACTACCTGATAACAAAATATTGCCTTATTTCATTCTTCACAGGAGATGAATCTGCTCTCTACAGCGGAGAACATCATCTTCCTTCTCTCTGCAGATTGCAGTCATTAAATAAGAGAAAGACTTGACAATATAAAGACATCAGATTCCTATTTGCATTCAGAACAGCTTTAATTCCTCTTGGGATGCTGTCATAGCAGTCCTGAATTGTGTTATATGGCAGCATTATTTAAGAAAAACCTTTAGTTCTTAAAGACTGTCAAACTGAAATGTTAAGCAGCTGACATAATCATAGCTAAGCAGTGCTTGTCTTGTTAATTATACATGAGCTTCGTACAGTCGCAGAGATGCTCGCTTCCTGGTTTTTCGTTTTGCCATCTGAGGAAAGTTTAATATGTTGAACACAACAGCTGGCAAACACAGAATGATTTGATACTAATATTAAGACAACCAGAGCGTTGTTGTGCTGTACGTGTCCATGAAATGGAAAAAGTTAACCCCAGTTTACAAAGTTCAGTTTGAAAATGTCTAAAGCTGCGTTCACACCATTCCAGGTTTACTGTAATTATGAGATGGCAATTCTGATTCTACACAGAGCTGTTCAAATATTTAGAAACTATTTGTTTCTATGGAAATGCCCATAACACCACAGGGTCTATGTGCGGCTGCACTGTTGATGACAGCAAAACTTCATCACTAATAATATATGATATATGATATGATATGATTATGTCACAATTTTACAGTTTTTGCTGTTTCTGATCAAATAAATGCACCCTTGGTGAGCATAAGACCTCAATCTTTTGAACGGTATAACACATAACACACAACACAACATAACATATAACACAACACAACACATACATTTCTGTTGAATAATTTCAAGTTTAAAAAGCTCAATGGAGGCAACTGCGTTTGCATCCCAAGGTGCATCTGGTCTTGCAATCATCTGACATAAAGACTCTAACATTGTGGATGCCCAGACTATCAAAGAAACATCTATTTTAAACTGCTTCTTGGAAAAGATTTGATTTCTTGGAAAGCTGAGTTAAAATCATATCCAAGTGCAATTAACAGTCCTGTTTTATACTTGACACATGATGCTAATCACAGAATGTATAAATAAACATGGAAAAAATGTATATCATTTTCTACAGCAATATGCACACACACGAATAAACATATAGTTACAGTCTTCTATAAATAGTTCTGTTTATCTAATGCACAAAATGATCGGTTTCATATTCCGCTGAATTCCTGAAGAATTTGTTCAAAGTTCTTTCTGTCACTCTAATGGTTGAGTGATTGAAAAAGCACTCAGATGTAACTTCACAGGAAAGCTCAGCACCATTCAGTGGAATGTAGCCACCCTCTCATCGCCAGATGTGGCCTTTTACATGCACGCACACTGAATGGTTTCAGACTGATATGCATTTTCAGACCTGAATAGCAGCAAGCCTTTGATCGCACCTGCACGCGAGAGAATGGCTGTGACTCCCTCCGACTGTCTGCAGTTCAGCTGTGGCTTCCCTCGCTGTGAAGCGAAGGATCAAGTCCAGAGACGTGTCGCCAAGGAGACACATGAAAGGCTCTATACATACGCATTACGCACTTGTGCGCACCCACGCATTCATATGTGGATGAAAGAAATCTCACGCACAAGACTGGCAGCACTGACAACACGTACAGTACATTACTTTAAAGGCATAGTTTAATAAATAAAAAAATTCTACTTTGCAGAAATAAATCACATTTTTAAATATATCAAAATAGAAAAGTTATTTTAAATTGTAATAATATTTCACTTTTTTAATGTATTTTTGATTAAATAAAAAAAGCCTTAATGAGCCTAAGGCTCATGAGGACTTCATAAAAAAAAAAAATCGCCAGTCCCCAGGTGAACCATTTCTTTAATCCAGTATCTCCTCCTTCTCTCCATCACTTCTCTAATCATGCAGCACATTCTCTCTTGCTTGTATCACCATCATCTGCCTCTAAGTACTAACAACCCAACACTGACTCATTAGCTGGGTGAATAGACAGATTGGCAAAGAGAGAGCAGTGCCACAGTCATACCCAGCATGCCCAGCAGCACTACAGAGTGGAGTATTAACCCCATACTGAGCCCTGAGGAGAGAGGAATGACTGCAGATTAACGTTATGTGCTTTTTACTGAAGCGCCTGCAGCAAAATGCAATGGCCGAATGCTGAGCTCACACCAGTCAGAAAAGCAGCAGTCAGCTCTTAGTCTGAGAGTGAATTGTGCTCTATTAAATGGAGAAGTCTTTTTCACTTGAATTCAGTGCCTGAATTTGAATTGCAGTAGCAAACAGATGTAGAAATGTAAATGAAATTTGAATTTAAGGAAGTAATGTTGCATTCATGAAATTAAAAGTCATCCTGTCTGTGTGTTATTTTTAATAATACATTTTTGCATTTGACTGTATAAATATCCCACATCAAACACACAATATGAGATTCTTAGAAATGTAATAAGAAATGTTTCCTGAGCAGCATATCAGCATATTAGACTGATTTCTAAAAGAAGTAATCGTGCTGAAAATTCAGCTTTGCATTACAGGAATAAATTACATTTTAAAATATATTCAAATATAAAACAACTATTATTTTTACTGTATTTTTAATTAAATGAATGCAGCCTTGGTAAGCAAAAAGTTTACAAATCATTAAAAAATGGTATCAACTCCACAGTTAATGTAGTGTACATAACTTCATTATACTTAACAAAATAACTTTTACAAAAAATATTTAAATGTTAATATATATATTAAATATATATTAAATATGGTTTACAAAGTATATTCATGTTAAATTTCATTATTTATTCATGATTTGTTACAAACATATGTATGATCCTTTTGAATTTCTAAAAATCTCTCTGCATCAGCTTGCACTGGCTGCCAATAGCCGCTAGCAATCAAATTCAAGGTACTGATGCTTGCCTACAAGACAACCACTAGTGCTGCACAAATATAGTATAGTAAGTATAAGTATAGTAAATTCAAATAACAGTATATTTAATTAAATTATCTGTATGTTACCCAACAGTTTAGTGTCTAAGTTTTTTCTATGTACCTGAATGCTCTCTCCACCACAGATGAGTGTAATACTGTGGCAGTGGAAAAAGAGAGAGAGAGAGGAAAGATGAAACCGTAGATGATCAGAAACTCTGTTCATTCTCTCTCAGGGCCAAGTCTGAGTGAGTAACTATAAAAGAGAGTGAGAGAGGCCTCTGAGGTCGACAAAAATACTCACATATGATTGCCTAGCTTAACCCTAGAAACCCTTATCCATATCTAAATATTATAAACTAACCCTAACCCAAACCCATTATTGGAGCTCAAATTTTTGTGTAAGTGAGAAAAAAAGATTTTTATATTTAATAAAAAAAATTTTTAATATAATTTGAGAAATATTATAAATATATACACTAAAAATTATACAAATAAAATAATACTAAAAATAAAAAGATTTATTTAAAAAATATTTTATTTATAATTAAAGGTCAAGGGTCAAGGTCAACTTTAAATAAAGGGAAGTTTAGAAACACACATAGACTAATAATGTACATGTAGTAGCACTCCTTTATAAAATTTCAACAGGCTACTAAATGTTTGTTTTTATATTACATGAATCATCTATCATGACTGTATTAATGAGCGTGTATTAACTAGAACTGAATGACCTTTGAATGGGAGTCATAGAAATGAATAGCTCTCGTCTCTCCTCAGGGACAGCTCCACATAGCCAAAGCTTTAACTGTGTTGAAAAAGTGCAGATTAGATGCACATAACTGCAGACGTGCGCTGGAGTCTGGTTACGACCTGAAATCGATTTCACGTGTTTGTTTGTCCTTAGCGCGAACAGACGGTGCCTCTCTGTCTTGTCCGCTGTCACCGCTCGGCGTGTCTTTCTCGCCTTCCCTCCATTCACAAGCCATCCTAAATCCACCACTATGTGGAGTGTGTATCAGTGTGTGTGTGACGGATTACGCTGAGGCAAAGCACTGCTAAGCCCCTCTATTACTCGATAATCCCACAGGAGTGTGTACACATGCTCTCGCAGAACACACTGATGTACTGACAAATAGAGACTGAAGAGACACACTCAGTGATAAATAAGAGGCAGAACAACACACACCCGCTCGGAGCGGAGACTGGGAACTTTAATTGGCTGAGTCTCAAACTAGAGCAAACAAAATACACAATTACACAATGATCAGTAAATATAAAAAAAAAATCTGAAGAAAGTAATCTCCCATTAATATGAAGAATTCTGAAGTACGTAATATATATATTTTATAATATTTTATATATTTGATATATTATTATTAAGTACTCTCTCTCTCTCTCTCTCTATATATATATATATATATAAAATTAAATATTATATACAGTAGTACATAATAATATATAAAAATGTGTACCCTGAACAATTTTATATTTATAAAAAAATAATTATTAAAAAATCATAAATTAAATTAAATTAAAACTATTCAGTAAATGACATTTTTCATTATTATTTATTTCTTTTTTTATTGATAAATTGTTAGCTATGGTACTTTTTAAATAACTTTCTGAATGCTAAAAAATAACATAACAAAATTCATGGTTATTATTAGGTGTATTATGTTCTTTAGGAATTATGAGCAGCATAAAAAGTTAGGAATAAATCATAAAACATATATATATATATTTTTGTATACAATTTAACTGACAAATTGTAGAGTAATTAGAATCTTTCGAATACTTAAAATAACATTTTAAAAGAGATAAAGGTTAGGTTTTATGAGTGGAATATTACAAGCAGCATATAAACTCCTATTCATTTATGAAATTAATCAAATAAAATATTTATTTAACATTGTGAAATGTGTTTAAATGCACGAAATTAGTAATGCAAATTCTAAAAGAACTAAATAATAAAAATACAGACTAGTGGTCTCAGACTGTTGGAAACAGCATATAAAGTTTATAATAAAAATAATAAATAGTATTTAACAAAACAATTAAAAACAGTACGTGTCCATAGGCTGGAAATGTACACACTCCTGGCTGCTTCAGTGGACATCTTTCCACCATCCTTTAGCACAAAAGACCACCATAAATCTAAAGCATGTAACACTCAGCCGTACAGCAACACAAACCTCAGAGCTCCAGCCCATTATCACGACTGTACTGCTGTGAAGACCGCCCCCTGCATACAAACTTACAGCTGCATCACACCGAAACCTACAAGGTGGAACGTAAAAGTGGACCTCCTACAAACACACACACAATATGCACCAAAGCACAGCATGAGGCCCTGTTCAAAGCTATTCACACAATGTGAACCACGCCGAGGAGTCTTTATGTTCCTGAGAGAGCAGGCCTGCAGGACTCAGGATGGAGGCTCTTTGAATTGAGGCAAAATGGGACGGTGTGCAATTGTGTTTGGTGTGGCCTTGTTTAGTTCTGCCGTGGCTCAGCAGTGCCATCCAAACTAAGACAGACTGAAGGGTTGCTTTGAGGACACTTCTGTGATCCACAACAATACTCACGTCTGCCCACACAGCACAGATTGCATATGAAAAGAAATGAGGCTAAAACAACACTTTTGAGTCATTTCTTTTATGTATAACTAAAATATATATATTTTATGTATTTTTCTGCTTTTAGTAAATAAAAGGTATATCATAGACTGTGTCAAAATATATGTGATCATTTCATAGACTATTATTAGCTACATTCTACAGCACTGAAATGATTAAATGGTTACTGTAAATCAAATTTGACCTTTTGTCATTGTACGGACCGAACTTCTTTTTCAGGAAAATTTCTCAGTGCATAGCGACAAACAGGCTTTCAGGAAAATGCTGTGTTGGTGTTTGATGCTATTTAGCATTTGGGAAGAAAATAAAAACCTAACGGGCAATTAAAGATTAAGGTGTTATTATTTTAACAAAAAATAAATAAATAAATAAATTTGTGGAACATTCTGCTAGTGCTTAAGGTATTTTTCTTTAAATTAAATGTCACTTAAAGTAGTTAGACATTTTTGTAATATTTTTACAGTGAACAATACTTTTACATCATTTTTTAAACCTTGATTAATGTTTGTTTCTACATATAGCCTACTAATTAAATCTAATGATTCAAACTGTATCAATTAACATTAGATAATATACCATGAACAAAGATAAATTAACATTGAACAACAGCATGTTTAAATAAATAACATGAACCTAGATTAATAAAAGAAATAAAAAAATAAAAACTAATGTTAACTTTACTGTAAAGTGTTGCCGGTATTTTGCTATTTAATTTGTTGATATGTTTTGTACCAAGGTATATTTTCATTTGAATACTAAAAAAAAAAAAATAAAATAAAATAAAATAAAATAAAATAAAGCACTGAGGTATGACTAACATATACATCTGGAATTTTTATGCAATTTCATTTGTAGTTTTCTTTTTGTACCACTGTATATTTTTATCTTAATACTAAAATTAAATTAAATTAAATTAAATTAAATTAAATTAAATTAAATTAAATTAAATTAAATTAAATTAAATTAAATTAAATTAAATTAAATTAAATTAAATTGACACATCTCTTTTCAGGTCTAAATCGCAGCATGTTGTGCTGTTATCTCTCTGTGAGATCTCTCCCATCCTGCTAGCGCTCTCTTAAGCAGTGCTGTGATCATTCATTTAAGACAAATTAAACATTTAGATAACGCCAAGATGATAAATAGAGTGTGAGAAATGAGTGTGACAGGCCAGCTCCCCACATGAGAATCACGCTACATGATGCAAATGAGAAAGACACTATAGAAATAAATGCGGCCGCAATAAACAACCCCTGACAGTGCTTTGACTTTATATATGAGTGGAGCAAATAAACACAAGCTTTTATTCTCAGAGTTCATAAAATACGTTCAAGGTTTTCTGTAAGCACCACCAAAGTCATTTTACGGTGTATTTTGCCCTTTGCTGTTGCTTAAACATGCTCTGTGTGGGTTGCAAAGCAGGATATTGATGATTAATTACTGTGAGTAATCAGGAGGGACAAGACTCCAGAAAATGTCAACACATCTACTCAATACATCAGGATCGAGGAGGAATGGAAGCTTATAGCAGCAACACTTCTCAGAATATTACTTCACACTGATTGCTTGGCTCTCCTTCTCCTTGACCCTGCTTTCAAAGGACGAGATTTTAAAAATAACCTCTATCAACCTGCATGTTGAAAGAGTCATTTGTGTTCATCATGTAATTCATGTAAAACGACACTAGATATGACTAATGCGTCTTCGGCATTGAGCTCCCTACCTCTGACCTCGAAGCTCATGCACACCAGCACAGGGTCAGCGGGTTGCCTTTCACACACGCCACCAAATCCCTGGCCTGCCGGAGCTTGTTTGGAGGTATAATATAACATATAATTGGTTTCCAAGAACGTGCTGCAGTCAGAAATCATCCGGGCTGGTAACATGTAACTAAAGAGTTTGAAGATAACATCAGTATTTATGTCTAGTGTGATGGAATGTTAAACAATTTGTGAATACAAGTACTAAATTCACACTGTTTGCAACGGATGTCTAGATTTTCAGCAGTAACAGTCTGACCTTTTGACCCAGTGTGTCAGACATTAGACCTCTGCCACCTGAGAATAAGAAAACAGTTGTTTGGTTTCAGACACAGCTTAAATATACCACTTCGGTGATTAGAAAAGCAAAAGCAAACACTCGTGCTCCTAAGTCCTCAAAAGCCATTCCATGTAAGAGGTTGTTTGGATAAAGAGTAAACTTGTCAATATTTGTGTATGAAGATTGAATGCATTATTAGAGCAAGCGTTAGTGTATTGATGAGAATCAAAGTTTAAAGTAAGGCTCAAGTTAGTTTACTCAGCAGTCATATTCATAATATCCTCAGATAGTACAGCTCCTTGAACTGGTAAAGACTGATTAAATGAATAAATAAAAAAGCAACACTCAAAACTACAAACAATAACTTTAAAAGGGACTTTAGGCCTCACAAAATTACAATGTAACTTATGAAAACAGGTGGTCTTTTTTTGATTACGTTTATTTTTATTTACATTCATTGCAATAAATTTGTGTTTTTAAAGATTTACAATTTACTTTAAGTTAGATGACAGTCAATCTAATTGTAAAATTACCTCACAACTGATAAGGTAATTGATGATCTATTATGTATCCCTAATTTAATATCAGAAATAAAATACGACAACACCCTTAAGCCAAAAACAGTTCCTATTAAGACCAAGAAGAATATGCTATGGTATAAAACAAGTGAATACCGTCATATTGTGTCAGTCAGTCGGATGCAGTATTCCTTAATTTCATTGCCAGATCCCTGCTGATTCCCACCCCTTGGTCAAAGGTCGAATAAGTTTCAAATTAATTTCTGGGAGAGCAACATCACAGCATGTCGGAGAACTGAATGTTTATTGCTCTGACCTTCTTTCAATGTTCCAGAACCTTTGACTTCCAAGCGGCTCCAGCGAATGAGGGCCAGTGTGCCGAGAGACATGTTTATGACAGCAGTGAATGTGGTTTGTGTTATTCTGAAGCTGCCATTCAAAACTGTTCAAAAGACGAAGATGGAAAATGGAAGTATGATACAAGTCTGTGAGTGAATGTTAGAAATGAAGAGGAGAAACGTGTGCGAGCAGGTGTGAACGGGTGCATCTATGTGGACGGTTGGATTCCAAGGTGCTTCTGTGTTTATGCTAGTAATTTATTTATTCTCCCTCTTTCTAGAAAGCACTCCGCTGAGATCACGGTGTGAAAGGACACGGTTTAAAGTGCTGAGGGGAGAGGGACTCAGGCACAATGGAATGCCACTGCTACTCCTGCCAAGAACACTTTTCCCATGCGCCCGGGAGCCAAGACTTCCCCCAACCGCCAAGAATAGCACCGCTGTCCTCGCACACTCACCAAAGTCTCACACACACACAAACACTAGGCTAACACAAGACACTCCTGACAAAAAATGACTTGAATTTTACTCTTCATAAATGTTCTTTATTGGCAGTGATGGTTCCATGAAGAATCTTTAACATATGGAACATTTACAATGGACAAAGGGTTCTTTATAATGAAATAGCAGTGTTCTTTACACTATTTTTTTTTTAAAGAACTGTTTGCTGAAAGAATCTTTGGAGAACCAAAAATTGCTCTTCTGTGGCATATGGAACCTCATTTGTGAACCTTGACCACAAAAGCATTCATAAGTCACTGGGGTATATTTGTAGCAATAGCCAAAAAATACATTGTATGGCTCAAAATTATTGATTTTTCTTATATGCCAAAATCATAAGGATATTAAGTAAAGATCATGTTCCATGAAGGAATTTAGTAAATGTCCTACTGTAAATATATCAAAACACACTTTTTATTAGTAATATGCATTGCTAAGAACTTAGTTTTCTTAATATTTTGATTTGTTTTGCACACTCAGATTCCAGATATTCATATACATGTAGCTCAGCTAAATATTGTCCTATTCTATCAAACCATACATCAATGGGGAGATTATTTATTCATCAATAATTTAAATTAATTATTTAAAAAACTGACCCTTATGACTGGTTTTGTGGTCAAGGGTCACATTTGGAACCTTTATTTTTAAGAGAGTATGGATATGAAGAACACAGCCGTCTAGCTTAAAGTGACATTTTACTGAATTATTTCATTACTGACTTTCTTCAGTGGAACATAAAAGAAGAAATTTTGAAAAATGATGATTTCACAATGAATGTCAATGCGGTCCAAAGAGAAAAAATACAGTACCTATAAGGGTCACTAAATCATAACAGCATCGACTATCCCTTTAATATTTTCATAAGCACACCATGCTTTGATCTTGCAGATCCTCCATATTTTTATAATGACATAACAAACACTATCTAAATGGACTTTGATGCTTTCCAATGCACTCACGACTTCAATTTGTCATTTGGGCTTTTTTTTTTTTTTTTTTTTTTTTAGAGGGTTTTGAGAACTAACCAACAGGAAAAACACATCGCCGAACCCCACCTTTGCCATATGAACACTGAACAGAAGATTAGGACATTCAGAACGCATAAGGAAGCACAGCACCATGAGTGTGATGAATTGCTATCCTTCACCATGCTCACTAAGAGTCCAGTGACCTTTAACAGGAGGACAGCTTTTACTCTAAATGCCCATGACTGGTTAGAGGAGCCATTGGGATCTGAGATGACAAACAGAGTGAGTGAGACAGAGAGAAAAACAGACAGAAAAGAGAGCCTCAGCTCATGAAGTACTAATTTTGATTTGTCTCTATTAATTACGCTCAAAATGAGCTCATATTAAGACTTTCACAGGCCTGCCCGCGAGCTACAGCTGCCCGTGTGATGATTTGTCTCTCATTTATGAACTTTTCAGTCATGCTACAATATATTGGCTAGGCTAATTAATCGCCTCATATTTGGCCAGTTTGAGATTATAACTGCATCTGTTGCTGATACATTTTGGTAATTGCACTTGGGTCAGTTTCAGTATCTACCAGCAATCTATCTATCTGTCTATCTGTCTATCTGTATGTCTGTCTGTCTATCGAGAGATATACATATAAACAACAGCACTACTATTTCAAAATGATACTTCAAATCCTGTGAGCATAAATCTTTGCACCACAATTTATGTCACACCAGTAGGGGGCACTTTAACAACACAAAAACAACAGAAAAACAACAACAACAAAAAGAAGAATTTCATGCAAATAAACACACTTAATGTAATGCACTTAAATTAGAGTAGACTGTATACACTCTCGAGAACATGAGCCTGTTCACATACACACATATCTCTCAAGAACACGTGTATTACTTGCTAATGAGACGGTTAACCGTCTTCTATGAACCCGTTACACGTGGACACGACAGAGTCTGAGCATGCTACAGTAAACCTGCATGTTACAGTACGCCTGCAACCAACTATGGAATGATATTACGGACTTTATTCAAAAGGAATTGCAAATTGTATTTGCAATTGCGTTTTCAATTTGTGGACGCATAAAATGTGACATAATCCAAACGCAAATGCAAATCGCGCATTACCGTTTTCATTTTCGATTAAGTAAACGCACAGTGTCTGCCAAATTTAAAATGGAAATGCAAAGTCCGTTTGCAATTGTGTTTCCCATATCTTAGGAGCTATGAGCCTGTCATATTTAAATAGCAATATTAATTACCACATTTGCCTTTTCACTCTCTCTGCACTGTGCATGTAAACTGCCAAAACTCAAATGGAATTGCAATACCTTTTGCATTTGAATTTCCAACGTCTACACGGAAACCTGTCAATCAAGTGACAGGGGTGGGGCCATTTTATTGGGCGTGTTTGCATTGGGAAGTGACGATCGTACTAAAATGTACCATGTTTTTACTAGGGTAAATATGAGTTAACGATAGTGTTTATAATTAAGCCACAGTAGCCACAAATGTACAGTTGTCTGAGACGTTATGAAATGTTCTTTAACATCATGAACCATAAAATGTAGTCAGTGTTCTGCTATTGTTTATTTTCATAATAGGTAAACACAGGCCACAAGTTAACACTGTCACATTTCCTTGATTCAGCAGCTGCACGATGTAAAGAGTCCTGTCTTGGATCTAGACATCTGGTGCTGATTCAGTGTAGCTTGGTAGCTCAGTGGTTAGTGACTGTCATCTCTCATGGCATATTGTCTTTTAGCGCGTGTTCGAAACCCGGGTCAACAAAGACGTTCTTTATTTTTTTTGTTTATCCTACTAACTTCAGCCGCCAAACTGGCAATCATACAGTGAGGAAAATTGCAGTAGTCAAGGCGAGCTGACATGTTATCAAGTACGCTGCTGTTTGCAGAATTACCGGACCTGCGTCCTCGCAGACATCACACTCCCGAGTCGAATGCACAAAGTCTGAACTACTGAGGATGCAAGTCCGAAATCAGCGGCTGAAGTTAGTAGGATAAACAAAAAAAATAAAGAACGTCTGTGTTGGCCCGGGTTTCGAACACGCGCTAAAAGACAGTATGCCGTAAGAGATAACAGTCACTAACCACTGAGCTACCAAGCTACACTGAATCGGCACCAGATGTCTAGATTCAAGACAGGACTCTCGGCTTTACATCGTGCAGCTGCTGAATCAAGGAAATGTGACCGTGTTAACTTGTGGCCTGTGTTTACCTATTATGAAAATAAACAATAGCAGAACACTGACTACATTTTATGGTTCATGATGTTAAAGAACATTTCATAACGTCTCAGACAACTGTACATTTGTGGCTACTGTGGCTTAATTATAAACACTATCGTTAACTCATATTTACCCTAGTAAAAACATGGTACATTTTAGTATGATCGTCACTTCCCAATGCAAACACGCCCGATAAAATGGCCCCACCCCTGTCACTTGATTGACAGGTTTCCGTGTAGACGTTGGAAATTCAAATGCAAAAGGTATTGCGATTCCATTTGAGTTTTGGCAGTTTACATGCACAGTGCAGAGAGAGTGAAAAGGCAAATGTGGTAATTAATATTGCTATTTAAATATGACAGGCTCACAGCTCGTAAGATATGGGAAACACAATTGCAAACGGACTTTGCATTTCCATTTTAAATTTGGCAGACACTGTGCGTTCACTTAATCGAAAATGAAAACGGTAATGCGCGATTTGCATTTGCGTTTGGATTATGTCACATTTTATGCGTCCACATATACAATTAGCAATGCCTTTTGAATAAAGTCTGCAATATCATTCCATAACCGACCGTGCTTCAAGCATGAATCATTAAAGCAGTGTTGTCCCAAGCGGCTTTCGCTAGCTAGCTTTTTCCTGGAGGTGTTTTACGTGAGAGCGTAGCTTTCGGCCCCAGCTGTGTTGTTTGGTAAACAGCCCTGTTGCTAGGCAGACCTGTATTATTGCTCCACCAATCAGGGCCTGATTTGACGGGTGAGTAGGACACAGCTTAAGCAAGAGTTATTTTTACAATTGCGCTCCAGATAATGCCTCGACATGAGTAGTAAAATGTAGAATTAAAGGTCACTGCTATCAAAAGGCATACGTGTGTGTGTGTGTGTGTGTGTGTGTGTGTGTCTGTGTGTGTGTCCAAGACCTGCTGTCATACCTCATTCAGTCGCCTCCAGTGTTTCAGCAAGTGTTATGGCCCATTGAAGTCGTTACAATCCCAAGGCGACTTGTAGTCTCAGCGCAGGCTTCCAGCACAGCCTGTGGACACACACACATATATTACTCAATAACCCAGAGCCAGCAGCCTGTGCAGTCACAAACAGGACACCTTCCTACCCTTGAATTCCCATCCTGTCCCGAGCCCGTGAGCTAAGCGCTGAGCGAACATGATCCACATACAGATGCCTTCAGGTGCATTTACTCTAGTAGTCACACTCATACTACTGCAACTCTGTCATCTTGCAGCTCCACTCCCTTCAGACACTCACAACACAGAACAGACCGCTATGGAAACCGAGTAACAAGACAACACAAAGGCGGAGGTGTTGGTGTACAGTGAGTGTGCTCTTTAAATAAAGATGGTCTTTATTAGAGCTGCTCTCAGATCAGCGTTGAGCTCACGAGTGCGCAGGACGCACAGTAGCTGCTGCTAGACTTTGTTTGGTTTCTTTCAGTAACCACCTGCGGTATTCCATGAGGTATAAAGCGGGAATGACATCACATCCCTCAACTCCCAGAAGCGCAGATCTTAGATCAGTATTCAGGAGTGGGACTCCGCAGTACAGATTGCAGATTGCAGCAAGGAAGCCGTGTATCATTTATCTCTGGGGCATTACATGAGAAATAAACTGTTGCCTTCAGAGGATTAGATGGCAGCAATCTATTTCCGAGTGACATGCCCTCTGCTTATGTAGCATTTGTTTTGCATCTAGGGATGTGCAAAAATATTTTTAAAAGTTGACTAGTCAACTAATCTTTCAGAACTGGAAACCCTGTATAAAAATGCTGATTTCAGGTTCACTTCAGCCTTTTTTAGCAATCACAAATATCAAGAAGGTGCTGGATTGTGATCTAATGAATGGAAAAGGAAGTAGGGGTCTTGAGTTGATGTTGTTTTTTTTTTTTAAAGATGGACTGAGATCATCTACTGTATATGACCCTTTAAACCTGAATGCTGAATGAAATTACTTTTAGCAGATGTATGCATTTGTATTTGTCTTCACATTTTTTGCCACATATCACTATTACTACTTAATGTAAAATGAATAATGTAATGTAAAATTTGAAAAAGAAATAAAAATATTTAAATACATAAATAAATAAATAATATATTTATTTAAATATAGTTTATTAATACATGACACATTTAGATTTTATAAAATACATGCATTTCAAAATTAAGACTTTCTCTAAAAAAATATTCATTAAAAATAAAAAACACAAAAGAATTAAAGAATTATAGATTTATATATTTGTTCATATATATTGTATTAAATGCCATATCGTCCAGTTCTGCAGATTAATTATTCTCTGTCCTGCTTTGGCAACATTGTATTTTGGCAGACGTGCTGATAAAACATCATTGATGAGAGAGATAGACCGAGTGAGAGAGAGAGAGAGAGAGAGAGAGAGAGACCAGACAGATGGTTGCAGCGGGTGGGTGCAGTAAAACTTGTGACAACAGCCATTAGTGCTACAGGAGTCTGAGACCGAGGACAGATAGTGGGATGTGTGAACATGTGAACGAGGGAGAGAATGAGTGAGAAATCTAAACGCCACAGTGGAGAAAACCAAGACATAAGTTTTATAGACAGTCAATACAACATTATGTAGACATAAAGACCATCGTCTGGTATCAATACATGCCACTTTGCACTGTCTTCTAGATTCCTATGTGCTTGAGAAGCTCTGAAATACATGCATCTACATGCAAATACATGCATGTGGTCTTACTGTAGATGATTCATCGGTGTGCATTAATTTAAAAAGAAAAATGTTTGGCATGTTCAGAATACCACACTATAATAATACTCAAATCTCTTATGGTGTTCCACAGGGTTTCATTTTGGGTCCTCTTCTTTTTGCATTATATATGCTTCCGCTAGGTCAGAATTATACAGAGACACAACTTTTTTCTTATTCTTTTGCTTGCAGACGTTTCAAAATGTGCCAGCCAGATTACTGACCAAAACTAAAAATGTAGGCATATAACACCTGTGCTCACCTCTCTTCACTCGTTACGGGTTAAGTTCCGTATTGTTTTTACAATTATGCTTTTTGTTTTTAAGGCTTTGCATGGGCTTGCACCACAGTTCATTTGTGATATTCTCACTCCAAATATTGCTCCCCTTCGATCTTCTAGTTAATTTTTCTCTCAGCTCCTCGTTCTTGTTTTAAAGCTAAAGGTGATAAGATTTCTCGGTGGCTGCTCCTAGGTTCTGGAATAGTCTTCCTCTCTATATTTTATCCGCTCCTTCTACTTGGTTGGTTTCAACATCTGTTGTTTTTAAATATGCTTTATAAATCAACTAAACTACTCAAACATACTATGTTCAGTATATAGTATGCAGCAATGTACTATAATGTATACGTAGTTCACTGTGCACAGTTTGCCACTGGCATGCAATAGGAACTATTAATAAAATGTGCCCCCCACAAAATTAAAATTAGCACAAATTTACACATATTTTTAGTGTACTTTCGTAACATCTTTTATTTTCCCAGACACATTATCAAAGCCTTTCAAATTAGGATGAAGATGGCGATTGTTGTTGGTAAATTCATATTTTCACACATTAATAGCCTACAGCAGCATGGTAACATGCATGTTACAACAACAGTTTGCTTTTACAATGCTGTCCCTAAATAATAAGACAAGTATTGATAAAATTACTGACTCCCAGCAGGTTACTATAATAATTTCAAATGTTACATGTCTATTTAGACTAAGTGCAAATAGGTTGCCTTGTTGGCAGAGACACCAGCTTCACCCACAGATGTGTGATTGCGCCAGTCAACATTACAAAAGACAGTCGTCAGATTCAGTGGCTTAGATGATAAAGTGTGTGTCATATTCCTTTTGATGCGATTGACCCTCGGTTTGAATCTGCATTATTGCAAACTTTTTTTCTTCCTTTTCAAATTTCAAACCACATCAGAAAAGTATAAAAAATAAAATAAAAAAAATTCAGAAAATAATCAAATCGTTGAAAATAAATATTAGGTAGGGTTAGGGTAGGTCTAGGGCCTTTGTCCCAATTACGTGACATCCATTTAATAGTTTGAATTAAATCAATATATTTATTTGTAATAAAATCAATTAGTTATTATTGCATACTGTTTTATAATTTATTACAATACTGAGATGCAGATAATTGCTACTATTTGCAATAAGTAATTAGCAGAATATAAGGGGATAACAGTATAAAAGGAATCTAGCTATTTGCACTTAGTGTAAATAGCATACAGTATCTCTAAAAAATACTGCTATTTTCAATTAGTGTAAATAGCATCTATTGCTAAGAAAATATGCTATCTTCACTTAGTGTAAATAGGCTCTGTCGTGCGAACCTGTGGCTGCATAGTTATATCAGATCTATTCAGGTCTTTTAGTATGCAAAAAAGACACCTTCAAATGCTATTACTGTCACTTTAATGCCTTTTTCCCCTTTCATGTGTCACATGTTTGTGGCCGTAGCCACAAGTCATAAACAGCAATAGGGTAATTCTATACTAATATTATGAGACACAGCTTACACTGCTAGCATCATTTAAGCATTTCCCTGAATGACACTTTCCTAAAAGTTACTATCAGCTCTAGCTCTAGGAGTTGGTTTTGGGTAAACAAGACTGCCAGGAGGTTAGTGTTTAAGGTGACATGGGTAGAATGAGAAAAATGCTTTTAAGAACAAGAATATGTATGTTGCAGCTCCAGCCAAACATTGACTTTTTTGACTTGGTTGAAAAAGTCATTTCTACAGTACCATTGTGGATTGTACCATATTTCTAAGAAATTACATACTTTATACAGAGGTGAGATACTGCCTGACAGATGGACAGACATTGGAATGAGAATTTTCTTATAATTTTTCTACAGAAGTTATTTCAAATCTCTGTGAAATATCTTAGCACCTTAGGCCAACAATGTTTCATACACTACTGAGAGGCTCAAAGTACATCTGGGTCTCTAAACATTTATATCCAAACCTAAAAAAGAGACAAGATATAGATATAGGAAGTGACACTAAGTGGAAACTAAATTTTTCAATTCCATTTTTTTTCACCAGCAGAAATTAAATGAAGTTGCGGTCTCGGTTATTAGTCACCAGATCATTGTCAGAATCTGTTGAATTTGTTGAAGAAAAGTAATCAGATTTTCACCTTGTCCACTAGGGA
Source organism: Carassius carassius (assembly GCF_963082965.1). NCBI lineage: Eukaryota > Metazoa > Chordata > Actinopteri > Cypriniformes > Cyprinidae > Carassius > Carassius carassius. Next base: position 20,188,816 of record NC_081762.1, read on the forward strand.
CGGGTGATATGACCAAAATCTTCATGATATGTGTAATTTTAACAGTAACGATATATATGCTTTAAATAAAGTCTTTACGACATCAACATTTTTGATACTATAGAAATTCATAAGAATATATATTCCTTTTTTATTAAAGTTACAAGAGTGATTTATTCAAGAGCAGTGAGAGATTTTCTCTTTTGTTGTTTGATTAACATGAATGACAGACAGCAGGAATATTAGACTGCTGTCACTTTAAGAGCTACACCAGATCCAACACACTTTTACATGTTTTCTTTGTCAGCTGTTTGCTTTCTCTTAAGACCTAAATTACTCTGCTTACAAGGATGCATGCAAAGAAGGGCATTTTGGCACATACAAGTGTGTATTTAACTGTACAAGGCCTATAAAAATAACTAGTCTCTCTGACAGCACTTGTATATAGCGAAACAAGTTCTCTTTCACTTCTGATTGCACTTCAATGGCTTAAAATCACTTGTTTTTAAACTGCAATGCTAAAAAACATACAAAAGATAAGTTTTTGTGACCACGTAGCACGTAGCACGTAGTGAGCGTGTAACCGCAATAGATACGATAGTTCAACAGTTGACAAATTTCTACCGGTTAATTGTGTCTACTGGTATATGATAGCAATCACTTAGCCGCATCCAAGTAACTACACAAAACAACCTATCAACCAAATTAATAAACCCATCAGAGCACCTCAGCCACTGCACAGCATCACCCTGGCAGCCATTCAGAACACCCTAACAACCACATCACCATGAACTAACAGATCATAACACCTTAAAAACTACCACCTACAACACCCTAGCACTGTGTCTGTGAATTTTGCACTCCAGAAAATGTTATTATTTATATCTACAGTTTAAAGAAGTTCAAAATGAACTTCATCAGAATTCATCATATAAAAGATCAGCTCTTATTATATAATGCTGCATCGCCCTCAGTCTCTAAAGCCCTGATCGTATCCCCTTATCGTCACATGGGAAATTTCAAATAAAACTGAAGGACAATGATTAATTCAGACATATCTTAGATATCTAATATTGCCAGCAATGCAACATACTCAGGCAAAGCACATACGAACAAGATCACTGTTCCTGCTATCTGTTTATGGTTCCTAAAACAAGTTTGTAATCTCGTGCAAGTCTGCTCCACAAAGTAAATTTTAGAGTAGAGTAGTGTATGTGTGTTACACAACACAGTGCGGTCTGTAAGGTTCCCATGAGCAGATAATAGACAAGCAGTAAGCCAATACCATCCTTGTAGTGGAGCTCGGTTAGCAGGGAAAGAGACAGAACATAGGAAGAGAGAGAGAGTGAGGAACAGAGAGGATAATGGGGGATGACACATCAAGAGGATCAAGGAAAGTTAAGGGGTGAACGGCCCCTTTGCAGAGGGCTTTAAAATCCCTCCCTACCTTCCTACAAACTGACGCACCTGACTGAGCCACATCTGTGTGAGCAGGGAACAGAATTCACTTTCCCTTTTAAATAGTGAGGATCTTGATCATGGTCCTGTACTGACAGATTTTATCGATTGGTGTAAATTGTCCTTTCTATGTACTTAAAACTAAAGAGAGGATTATAGATTTTAGGAAGAATCCTACAGTCATCTCTCTTGTGGTCATTAATGATCATGTTGTTGAGGCTGTACATCAACTGAAATACCTTGGTACAGTAATGGATGAAAAGTTGACCTTTGAGGCTCATGTGGATGCTGTGTGTAAGAAAGCCCACCAGTGCATGTTCTACCTGCGGAAGCTTTGCAGTTTTAAAGTGGACTGTACTTTCATGAAGATGTTTCACTCTTGTTGTACTGAATCTGTCATTACTTTCTCATGTGTGTGTTGGTATGGGTCACTTAATGTTAAAAACAGAAACAGATTGCAGAGTATTGTTAAAGTGTGTGGTAAGATTGTTTGCACCACTTTAAGTGATTTGAAATACTTGTATAAGGCTAGGACTTTGAAGAAGGCTGAGTTCATTATGAATGATCCCAGCCATCCCTTGCAGAATGTTTTTAAATTGCTCCTTTCTACTCGCAGATATTATTTGCCGTTATGTAGGACCAATAGATTTAAAAATTATTTCATAGCAGCTGCCATTTTTTTTTTAATTACAAATAGTTTTATGTATATTATTAATGGAAGTTATTGCTTTTGTTTGTGTGTTGTGCTGCTTGTTTGTTGTTCGCATATGGTTTACTGCTGGCTGTGAAACAAACTGCCTTTCAGGGATAATACAGTTGACCTTGACCCTGAGCTTTTTCCACAGATACCAATAGTGGGTGTATTGAGAAAATGTCATATTTCACATTTTGGTGAAATACTGACCATGTTAAATAAACAAAGTAAAAACTTGAGTTTTATTACATTTTTTTTCTCAGATATAACTGAGTCACAACATATGACTCACAGTATGAGCAGATTGGAAAGATTGTATGACTTATAAAACTGATGCAAGTAATGCAAATGTTTAAACAGATTTAACTCAATTTAACTTCTTATTCACTTATACATTTACATTTAGTCATTTTGCAGATGCTTTTATCCAAATTGACTTACAATTGGGGGATACATAAAGTGATTCTTCTTAAAGAGGCAAACAGACACAGCAAGTGCTTGTAATACCACATTTTAGACATTGTTCAAATAAGTACAAGCTAGAAAAGAGGGAATAAATAAAGAGAAAGTTTTTTTTTAACGATGAAGCCAAGTAGTTTCGAAAGAGATGAGTTTTTCAACTTATAAAATTAACAGACTACATTCCTGATTAATGTTTTGCATCTTTTTGAAGTTTGAAAATTCCTCTGTTCCACTAAAAAAAATAAATTCAAATGGGTTTAAAATACCATGAGGGAGAATAAACGATGACAGAGGATAAATTATTTCATTCTGAAATGAAGTGAACAGACCTAATCAGACCTATTAGATAATATAAAGGCATTTTTATGTCAAATCAAGCCATTTACATTAAAACATGATGCATCAATGCCTCATATCGCTGTCATAAGGTGCACCATATGCTTTGCACACAAAGTAATCATGTTGCTTTTCTTCTACAGATGGAAATGGCATGGCATACACCATCTCTCTTTTCTCACCGGACAGAGAGGAAACAAGATGGAGTGCCTCAAAGGAATTCAGCAGCAGGTGTGTGTGTGTGTGTGTGTGCTTGCATTAGAGGACAGCAGGTTGAAAACCCTCCTTCTTTCAACCTACGGAATCCAGTGCACACACACACAGAGAGAGCAGCATAGTGATCATGCTCAGACGCTCGCTTCATTCAAGGTCAGCGCTGAGAGGCAGGTGATGACATCATTACTACAGCAGCTCTGTTATTTCACCAATCAATAGAGAAGCAGCAATGAGTTCATCTCAGCTAATGCCAGATAGCTGGAGCCATCCAATGAGAATCCACTTCACAAATACACACACACACACACACACACACACACACACACATATATATATATATATATATATATCCCACAAATTGCAAGCAGCCGTGCAGTGTGTGGCTGCTTTTGTAATGATGAGAAATGACTTCACACAGTCTCAGTGCTGAGGGATGCTCCCTGTTTCCACAGCAATATTACAGTCTATTCATTCCACCATTTAACATAATGAGACAGGACTAGCTTATTCAGCCAGGGAAAAAGCAATATTTATACATGAAACAAGCACAGAAAACCAGTGACTCATACTGGAGGACGGATGTCTCTGTATACTATTAATGGAACATGGCTTTGGATTATACACTGTAATATTATTTAATAATGTGCCTTACAGCTCTTTAGAAAACATATTTTGAGATGCTGAATGTAAAAAAAAAAGAAAAGAAAACCTACTAAATTTTGCCACATTTAAATGCCCCAAATAGAAAATGCTTAATGGCTTTTCACTACAATTAATATTATAATAAAGAAAAAAATGAAAAACTTAGAATAATGCCATTATCATATTAGAAACAAACAATATAAAAACACTCTCACGGAAAGCAAGGTGCAATTTGACAGTTAATATTTTCTCTAAATGTCAAGATCAGGATTTATATTTAGATTCATTTTTGAGATGTAAACATAAACATCCTTAACATTTTATATCACAGATGAAATGTTTACACTTTCACTACCATTCAAAAGTTTGCTAACCTTTGCCATGGCAAGAATAAATCACAATTTTTAAAACCTTAAAATAACAAACAGTTCTTTTAAATTGCAATTAGATTTCACAATATTACTGGTTTACTGTTATATTTGAACAAATAAATGCAAGATACATGTAAGATACTATTACTTCTTTCAAAAATATGAATTAAATCTTGACTAATGAAAATTAAAATTAAATTAAAATTATGATTTATATTAAAGCATAAATCTATGATAAAAATTTAAACTTAATTGGTGTATTGCTCATTCTTTCTTGTTAACCGCATATCATATATCATAAGATTTGCTCTATCATGCTACTTTACCACAAAACATACAAATCTAGTTCATTTTCAAACAATCACTGTTTTGATTAATAATTAGTCATTTGTTAATGGACTCAGCATGCAGTGCTACTAAAAAAAAGCTGACAATTTTGCCAGGGCAGTTGAACATTGATACCTCAGCTGTAGATATAGTCACAAATAAATCATGACAAGAGCAGTCGTGTCATTAACAATCACAAAGCCTGTCACTCAACCTACAATCACCATTCAATACGTTCCCTTTGTGTGAAACTACTGGAGAGGTACAGGAAGAAGAAGGGAAGTGGATATCTCTTCTACACTCATGCACAGACACACACACTCATTTACAACTGCCTAAAAAACCACTCAAAGCTCCTGGTCACACTCAAAGTAGTAAAACTCAATCCGTGACAGGTTCATTCAGGGCCGTCTTTGGGTCATTGTGAGGAACTGATGGAGAGATAGCTTTGTGCTTCCTGTGTTTCTCCTGCTGTGCTCAGCTGGGACAAATGCAGCAGTAATGGATAGTGTGAGGGGCAGGTACTTCTCTCAGGTTACCGTGTCGTACCCCAGGCTGACCTCATTCATTTGAACTTCTCTCATTGTCTGTCTGTCTCTCTGTCACTCTCTCACTCAGTGCTGAGGGCATCACAGGAGCTGCTTTTCTCTCACAATCTGACTGACAATGTCATCCCATCATGTCAACATGTGTGTTTTTTCATTTGGCACTCTGGTCATTTTTCTGTAAAGGATTTGTTTACCATCACCTGAAAACAAAACTTTGGAAAGCTATTTTCCACGACAGAATTACTAGTAACAGCTGTAAATATGTCAATATAGAAGAAAACAGAGCAAAAATCCAGTGGCCAGTGTTGTTGTTTTTTTTTTATTCATCTTTAGTTTGATTTATATATCAAACTCTGGAAAATTCCTTCATGTGCAGACGCTGCGTCATTCTTAACATGCTCTTTCTGACCACAGCATTTACAGAAATGTTTGGCATTTGATGAGATGGTTCAAACAAACAGAGCTTTGTGACTTTGCTATTTACCGTTAACCATACATGTAGTCAGCTTCACACAGAATATGAAAATAATACATAAAAGCACAATTTGCTCCGGTCTATCTATCCGCAGTTAGAGAGGACAAGCAAAGTAATCAAGCACCTACACACTTTGTATGCGTAGGTTTTCACTTTACAGCACCTCCAGTCTAACCCCTGCAATTGAGCCTCACATAAGCTCATAGACAGAAAAAAACATAATGTCTATGAAAAAGAATCAAAGCCGCAGAGATACAAAGGCAGATGAATAGATACAACAGCAAAAAAGGGAGAAGCGAGTGAGAGACAAGAACATGGGATAGGGATGGGAGAGTCTATTTCTGCAGATCTTCAAACGTTCAAAGCCCTGATGACTCCTCCAAAGCACGTATGGGACCGCCGCTCCTTCAGGCCCCCTTCTGTGAGACAAGCCTGAAAGAAGACCAAACCAGCTTTGTGCTGACATAAAAAAACTCATTCATACATAATTGATAGTATATAAGGACTCTGCAGAATTCAGAAACGCAATACAGTCAGATTACATAGAGGATATTAAATTCAAAGGAATCATATTGTATAGATAACTGACTGCGTTTATTTCTATACACATACATACTGTCTGAGCAAGATCAAACAAGGAGAATGATAATGCAGGGCTGTTTTTAGACGCCAGATGGCGCTGTATTTCAAGTGTTTTGAGGGGGAGACAAGAGCAGTTCTAGTATCAGTGAGAATATTTATTTACACAAGTATTACACTGAGAATCACTTTCATCTGTAGTCAGTGTTCAAGGGGAGTGTCTCCTGATGTTTCATAGTCACTACAATAGAAATCAAGGCTCGTTCACTATTCCCTACATTACTCCTAGGGTGGCCATCTGTCTGGTCAGACAGCCCAGTTTTGACAGTCCAACGCCTGGTATAAACAGCCTAAATAGGCTAAAAGAGAATAGGCTAAAAATAAGTTAATATTAAGTGATGTACATTTTAGACAGTATTGTCAATATCGTCAATATCGTCTGTTCCACCAACGAAAATATTTCCAAAGTCAACAGCAGGAATGTTGGTCTCTTCAATCAACAAAGTTTTGTTCCTAAATGATTCAACATTTTTTAAATAAATCTGGTGGGTCAATGATTCAGTGACCAGTTTATGAAGTCAGTCACTTGCTTTGTTTCTAAATGAATCAGCCACTTTGAATGAATCAATTAAGTGAATGGATCACGACAGTGATTTGCCGCCATCTACTGGTGGTTTTAATTTCATCTTTAAAGTCTAATTACATTTTTCCCCCAACCTTTTATATTTGTATATTCAATGTATTTCACATTTAAAACATTGATCTCCACATTATTTATGCAATTGTAAATGCATTCATGAAATCTCTGAGCTGCATAAAACTGTGTAAATGTATTGATAAAATGCAACATTACTACATACTATATTAATATAGCTCACTGAGAATTAAAACATGCAGCAGTTAAGCGTACATCAGTTGTACACTCATTATTGAAGCGCATCATGGGATTGAATGAGCACATTTGATAATTTCCTCTAATGGTGCACTATATAAGCGTACAGGGGGTGATTCCAGACAAAATCATGCCGCTCAAATGCTCCATCTTTGTGATATAAGACTGGCCATAGAACCCTCAAAGTGAGCTGGACAGTTGGGCAAGTTTAGGTCTACCCCAGGCCACCCTGTGTAGCCATCTGGATAAAAACCTTCACGACTGGATTAAACATGTTTTAACATGAAGTTCTGCAGTCTCTGCAACAGCAAATGGAGTTTGTATGCAAATGTTTTGAAGCGGGTGGAAGGTGGGTGGTTTCTTGAGATCACTACAATATGGCAAACAGCACAAAACTTGATTAAACACCTCCAGGTCATGAATTGAGTGTAAACGCAAGAAAAAAAGGAGAAGGCACACGCAAATAAGAAGGAACCCCGGTGCAGAAGAATACAGGTTTAGCAAAGCAACATTAGATAGTGATGTTTAAATATGACATCTTTACAGGCAGTGTTAAGGGCGTCTCTCAGCCTGTGAGGGGAACAGACTAGCGGGTGTGTAACGCTTACATTATACTGCATGCTTGGCAAACTCTCATCCATTATTTGAGGAATTCCCATAATAACATCTCATGCCTTTCTTTTCCCAAAAATTCTCCTCCTCTTCTTCAAATGGCTTCCTGTAATACAGGAGAATAAGAGTGTGTGTCTATTATGAACAAACTACACACAGATGTCACAGATCCTTGTGTTACATCAAAGTCCTTTTAAGACAAGTCCTGTCACTCGGAAGACATCTTTGAAACACCTCTCGGGCATGCAAGTGCAACTCCTATCTCTTTGAATGGCGAAACATCAAATTCTCCGAAACTGTTCACTAAGCTTACGTTTACATTTCAAATTTGAAATCAACAAAGAAATCTGACAAAAATGGTGTCATAAATGTTATTTTTTTTGCTCAAATACCATTAAAAAGCTTTTTTTTAGGCTAGATCAGCCAGTGCGCATGCGCAATCCTAAGCGCATGTCTACGAACGCTGACTCTTTCTATAGCAACTGGGACACTTCTAACGGCAGCTGCGGTGACACACTGACTTTACTGATTAGCGATTGGCTCTTTCATGTCGCTTTTTAAGGATTCGCTTGTGTGAACTCCAAATCGCCCTTTCGAGTGCCTTGAAGTGTGCATGTTTGCATGAGAATGTGTAGTGTGTGTGTCACTTTAAGAGCGACGTGGTGTTCATTGAGGCAACTGCACGTTGCTAGTCTATTTATAACCTCTCTCTTTTAGGTCTCCATTACATTTGCATGGGAGCCGTGCACTCACACTTCCCTCACATCTCATTTACATATGCTGTGTGGTTTTCCTGCTGTGGGTAACCATTCCGCTGGCTTTAGTTATGTGTGTGTCTATGCATGCATGTGAGCAAACATGTTTGCGTGTCACTATGACAGTAGTGGTCCTTACTCACATGCAGCCCTTGGCAACATGAGTTAAAAAATAATTAAATAAATATGATTTTCAACCAAAATAAAATAAAATATGATAAAATAAACCAATTAATGTAGTCTATGCATATATTTATGTTAAAAGTTGTATTTATATATATATATATAAAAATTGGGTTATCTTTACCCATGTTTAAAACATAAAATTCACAATTATTAAATTATATACAAAATAATACAATAAAAATTGTACTCATGCATAAAATAAAAATAACTATGCCGTCTGCACATTTAAATAAAATAAATAAATTAAATTAAATAGCTAAATTAAACTGAAATAAATTTTTTATATGTAGTCTTTACCTATGTTTAGAAAGGAAAATACAAAACTCAATTCAATTCAAACTAAAACAACCAAAAATCTACAATAAAGCATAATAAATAAGTCTCTATCAATGTTTAGAAAATAAAATACAACATTTTATACAAACTAATACTACAATAAAACTAAATACAAATAAAATGATCTCCGTAATCCATACAAAAATTACTGTAAAATAAAATTAAATAAAACAATAATTAAAATAAAAAATGCATTATATAGTGAATTTATGTCAAATAAAATTATCAATAAATTATATATAAAAAAAAAACTGAAACTATATACTGTAAAAACTACATTAAAATAAATAAAGAATGCATTTGTATAGCATGTACCCTATGCTGCAACAGAAAGTATTTTTGCTCTTAGAGACCATGCATATTATATTGTCTATGGCAGCATTTTGCACTTTTGTTAACTATCGTTAACTATAATCTCTACAAGAGAGCATGTAGTAGAGCATGTGTGTGCTTGTTAGTCAGAAGGCTGTGCTTTCATTTCTCGTTACTACAGTGTGTATGTGTGTGCGGTTGAGCAAGAAGGTGTGTACTCCAGCGAGGCCAGCCACATGAGTGTTTATGATGAGTCACTGCCTCTAACAGCAGGGGGGATTACTTACACTCACTACACAAGTGTGTGAAAGCCAGCATGTGTGTACGCGTGTGAGAGAATTACGTCGGCATGCAGAATCTGCATGAATATCAGTGGCTATGTTTAAGTAAATGAGGCCGGATCTGTACCCCTTTTACACGTATCGGGTAAATGCGTTTTTGAGAGAGTCGTTATGTTGCAGGACACAGGCAGGCGATCAAATAAAGCCATGCAAAGCTGCAGCCAAGCACTGTATCAACAGATACACTCGGTAAGGAGCAACACGGAAAGTCCTCCCATACACTTCTCTCTGCGCTTGTTCGTCGAGCTGCTGTTTTGAAATTCGACGTTCATGAAGAACAGAGATTTTGACAGTGGCAACACCTAGAGTAATATACTGAAACAATCACTGAGTAAACCTTAGCAAGTGCATAACAACCACACTTTTTCATATTTATCCACACTGAGTAGTCACTGTCACAGGCTTTAATTCAGGCACAATGCAGAGGTCATTAGTGGTGATAGCCACAGACATGTCGTGGGCCGATCCTTCCGCTCAATGCTATTTGCAGTCCAATCAACCTTGACTAGGAGCCCAGCTGGTTTTACAGCCATCAATGGCCCTTTGCATTTAGCACGCTTAGCATTTCTGCCAGACCGAGAAGTAAGCAGGAGAAACCGAACGGCTTCATAAACTTAAGTCTAAAAGGCTGAGTCAACCGCACCTTTGCCCTTTCATGCACTTTATCCCCAACATAGGTACATACACACACAAGAACAGATGCTTGCTAGTGGTGTGTGTGTGTGTGTGTTCACTCACACAAGCAGATGCAGATGAAATGAAAGGATTTTCCTACACACTGCAAGCTGAAAAACCTATTCTGAATCAGTGAAAATGAAATGAAATGTATCTCAGAAGCCTTTAAACACAATCAGTTTACTTGAGAAGCAAAATGCTGGGATAAGGCAAGCGTGATACCACTTATTTCCTTTTCGATCTATTAAAAACAGTATTGCTGATATTGATGCTAACATTATACCTCTAATTTAGTTTATTTTTTGTTTCTAAATAGTTTTTTCTACTATATTTTTACAATTTAAAAAGCCAAAATAGCAAGTCAGATGCCTTGAACGTGTAACATCACACAATATAGCAAATGTCATATTTATAGCTTTGTCGTTATCTACAGCGTGAAAAGACTCCAGATGTGGTTTGTCTGTTGTTCTGTCATTTCTCCATCCGTTCTCACTGTCTGAATGAGTGCTGTGACTGTCTGTTGCTGTCTTTCATTGCTTGTCAACATGTCTGCACAGCAAAATAACTGAAAGGAGAAACGGTTCCTGTCCTACATGTTGGGGATGGTGTACAACTACATTTCTCAACTAGACCTAAAAAATACCTTGCACGCATATTATTTGAAAGGCTTTCTCCGGATCTCAACATGGAAGTTTTGTTTGGAAAAAATATGTGAATCACATAGCAAAGTTTAAGGTTCATACGACCAGAACTTTCAAAATCTGAAATCAAAAATCTAATTCAGATTGGAAGTTTATACATGTAAGCAAATTTTGTCTAGAATATTTTTGATATAATGATAATATTTTAATAAACACAATAATTGTATAAATGGTATAATATTTCAATTGTATGAATACTATAAAATAGTACATTTAAAAAGTATTAACATATTTATTTATTATTTTCTAATAGTAATTTTTACAGTTCAAATCACAGGACAACACCTCTTAAGAATTCTGCTAAAAATGTGCATGGTTTCAGGCTTTATTAATACAAAAGCAAGGACTGTTCACATTGTTTTGATTTACGGTCATCTGACACGTCTCCACTGCACACACTAAAACCCAGTGGGATCACCAGTTAAACGGCTGTAAATAGGCAGTACGTACATGTGTGTGGGGAGCGGGGGCCGACATAATCGGTTAGCTTTGCCAGTGCTGTCCTCCTATTTGTGGCAGATTAGGGCTATCCACAGTTTGACAAACAGCTTTCTACACAACACACCAATCAATGGCTTTTTATCCCATTTTGGGCACAAGGAAGAAGGGCACTAGAGAGGCAGCAAATTACATATGTCATTATTAATGGACCAGCGCTTGTGATAATGCATCTACATTAAGTCCCACACATTTCACGCACACACAGCTAACGCTCTCCTCACGGCTGTCTGTGCCCCTCAGTGGGGCTTTTAGTTCTCAATCAATCAAATCCGCTGCCTCTTACACAAGCATGAGAACGCCCGCACACAAGATGCACAAATCACACAAGACACTCTTGCAAAGGTCTGACATTCTCACAGACATCAAACAAGCTAGCTTGCACACACACACACAAACGTGCATCTTCTGCAGGCTTCGCTGTGGCGCTAAGTGTAGCAGAAGGTCCAGAGTAACAATAAATTGCCAAACTCCCACGTTCTTTAATTGAAACCTGCTTGCTTTGCTTTGAGGCACCGCACAAGTCTGGAAGGGAAGTGTTTGAATTCAGAAGGGCCAAGAGCAAGAACCGTAGAGAATTCCTGCAAAAATTCTGCTGCATTCAGAACAATTCACATCAAGTGGGTTTAGATGGACGGATAGACTGTTTTTTCCACTTTATGATATCAGGGCAGTGGTAACATCCTGACAACTAAGAATATGAAAATTATGATAATCATAAAAGACTAAAAATACTGTCAATGCGGGCACTTTATAATTATTCCCATTATGTGCTTTACTACACACACCACAGAGAAAGGAATCGGCCTCTCCACATTTCGTGAGAACAGCTAAATGCATTACTACTTTAAGTGGAAGTTGATCTGTTTTGGTCAGTGCATAATGTTTTTGGCCAAAGTCTATCTGTTTATAGACTAGTCATATGATAGTGAATATAGTCCAGTTGAGTGGGAGTTTAAGTGCCACTACACCACACCATCAGGCAGAGCAAGAGAGAGAGAGAGAGAGAGAGAGAGAGAGAGAGAGAGAGAGAGAGAGAGAGAGAGAAAGGGATAGAATCAGGAGTGGTCTGGCTTTGGTATTTGCTGCCCAGATGGGTCCCTTGTTTTCAACAAAGTGTTCAACAGACTAAGTGTTGGAGAGAACCAGACTGACTAAAACAATTTGAAACTCCCCCACATATCCATTAAACATCCACTATATGCACACTAACATAACTCATCCATAGGATACTGCATGGTATATGTGCTGATAGAGATTCATTGCTGTTGCAGCAATCACTCCCCTCTCATTATTGATAAGTGCCCTTATCCTACGAGCTGAGACTAGGAGGTTTCTTCAGCTCTCAGACTCACTCTCACCTAATCAATGTGTTCTGCTTCTTTACAGCTCCTCCAGGGTCTATTACAAACCATCCTGATCCATTTATCTGGAGGAATATCGAGATCAGGAGGGTGTGGGTGTTAAATGATGTAATATATACATTGGCGGATCTAGAAAATTTTGCATGGGGGGCAAAGGGGTGGCAAGAGGTCTTGGCAGGGTGGCAGGGGTACATGGAATCCCTATATATGAATTGCTTTAAAAAAAAACACAAAAACACTTTTAAACTACAGTAGTTATTGTTTAATCATGCCCTTACACACTACAACGTTTTTTAATTCACAACACACACACCAGTTATGTTTAGACTACTTAATTCTATTGTATTTGTTATTTCCCCAGTTGTAACCTGGTTTCATTGCTGTGATATCTGAGAGGCATTGGATTTAATAGGACTGCTTAGGCTTAGCTAATCAAATGATCGATCTCCTAACTGGCACTGTATTGTGTGTTGTAACGTAACAGCCCAAACTAAAATTGGGTATTTTTATTTAAAGTAATTAATTAATTATTAAAGCGATTTAAGGGAATAAAGAAAAAGAAAGGCTTTTTGTATTAGTGAAATAATTGTAACTATTTGCAACTAATATTTTATTTTTAATTTACATAAATGAATCAAGGAAATTATAGCATATTTTCAATTCAAAAAGGCAAAATGTAATAAATAAATAAAAAAAGTTGAACTTTTCTATTGTAAAACAGTCAAATATTAAATTATCTACTTACATTTTACCAGGCATTTGTTAACTTATTTAATAATTTTGACATTGATGAGCTAGACCGCTGAACTTTTAGTCTTCCTAACAACAAACAGAGCGTTGCGTAATGTAGTGCATCAGAGCAGCATCAATAATAATATCAAGTGAATCTCTTATCTGCATCTTAAGTTTATAGCCAATATGTTGTGAATTCTGTCGCTTTAAATATTAAGTTGGTTGCGTGTGTGATATTTTAAGTTGCCTTGTAAGCAAATAACGTAGTGCAGCGTTCTCAGCACATACGGACTCAGCGTAATTGGCTATTCACTAAGCTACTCCAGTTGAGCGATCATATCGCGTGCACGCATTCATGTGCAGTGTTTATGTGCAAGAGAAAGTTTATGACAAAAGATTACCTCAAGTACACTATTATGTGTATATGGTCACTCTTGTGCAATAAACAGTTAAACTCTATCTGATGACTCCGACTCCCTGACCAGAGTTCTGCAGCGGTCAATAATATAATCCACCAGTTTCAGTGGGGCAAACCCCAACATATGGTCCTTCGAGCCGGATCTATTGACTACTGCAGTGATGTCATTGGAAGAGCGATCAACCTCTCTCCCTCATGTTGAGACGTCAGACAGACCCTCACGGCATCGTCGCACACCTAAGCATCTGGAGGAGTATCTCCTTGATTACAGCCATCACCGACCTGCTCTTTCCTCCCCACCTACAGCAGAGGTGCCAGCGGAGCAGAGAGGAGCAGCAGCCGCAGTGGGCATAATTAATCAATCACGACCAGTCTCCAGCCAGGGTGAGCATCCAGCCACAAGCTCCACAGACTTATTAAGCATGAGTTCACTGAGGGAATTAATGAAGTCTATCTCCGAGAAGGAAAGAGATGAAGCTGCTGATATGGCTGCACTTCAGAGCAAACTCAAGCAGTACGAAAAACGACAGCGTCGGCGTCAGGATCTGATGAAACATATCACATCATTCCTGAAGGAAGAAGGGGATGAAGAGGTGCAAAGTGTAAAGCCTGCCACACCACCGATGAGATCACCTCCAGAAAACTCACCTCATCCGACCCCTTCATCAAGTCATTCTTCCTATTCATCACAGTCACCTGACATTGAGTTACATACCAAAGGACAAGGACATGTGAGTGCCACACGAATAAATGTAAGCACACCTACTGCAGAGGCAGAGCACTTTAACTCTGGTTTCGTACCAATAAAGCCAGCCACTTCACTCCCCTTGTACTCACCAATTTCGTCTGGTACGTTACCTGCCGCCGTGCGCCAACATCAGTATGGCACAAGAGCAGATACTGTGCCACTACTGCTTAATACACAGTTTTGCCCATATGATGATGCTGGTACTGCCTTTCAGCCTCGGGTGCAGCCACAGTTAGTAGCTCCCACGCCAACCTACCAGCATCCCAGTGTGCCTTACATCTATACAACAGTGGCACCTTCTCCTCGACAACCTGTCGCGGCTCCATCTGCACCCAGTTTTTCAGTTCCTCACTATACTACAATGCCTCCAGTAGCATCAGTGCCTCAAACCCTGCACAGTGCTTCAGTTCCTGCCATGACCATTCCTGCTCTCGCAGACACTTCTCTAAAGCCATTGAGCCAGCCACTGAAGCGACCAGAATACTTGGTGCCTCACCGCCCTTTGCATGCTGTCCCCCAGCCAAAGATTCCTGATTTTGTGAATGACAATGAAAGGGAATTTGCTAACCTGAAGTTAGCTTTGGACAATCTTCTGGAACCTCATGCAGAGCTAGATGAAAAATACAAGTATCACATCTTGCTGGAACACCTTAAATTGCCTGAGGCACAAATGATTGGCCAGTCCTGCCGCCATCATCCCTACCCGTACTCTGCAGCTATGCAAGCTCTTCAGTTACAATATGGCCAACCCCATCAGCTGGCGCAGAGCGAAATAGCAGCAATCCTCACAGCACCAGAGGTAAAACCAAACGATGCACGCAGTTTTCAGAGTTTCGCTCTCCGTGTCCACCTCTTAGTGAGCATGCTGTTATCTTTGGAGGGACCCAGAAGGATGAAGTTGAACTGCTGCTCGCATGTGGATCGTTTGCTTAGTAAGCTGCCGAAGTACTTGCGAGATGGTTTCATAGAGTTTCTCCAGCTACAAGGGAAGCTCAACTCCCCCAGTATTAACCCGTACAACCTACAAGACTTCACAGGGTGGCTCGACATCAAAGCTCAGCAACAGAGATTGTCTAGTAGGTTAGTGCAACGCTATCAGTATGAAAGAGATCACAGTGGTTCAAAGGAGAAGAGTGCTGCTAAACAAAAAAGCCAAAGTACAGCCTTGTATCATGGTGCAGCACCCACTGAGGATAAAGCATTCCCCAGTCCTAAGGTGTCTTGGAAGAAGACCCCCCTCAAAGTCAACTGCCTTTTCTGTGGCAGTAAAGACCACTACATCACTCGATGCAGTAGTATTAAAGAACAGTCAGTGTCTGATCTTTGTAAGTGGATTTCAGAGGGGAAGCGCTGCTGGAAATGTGCCCGTTCCCATGCGCATGAGACCTGTAATCTGAAGAAACCCTGCAGTGACTGTGGTGGTATTCACCTTCAAGTGCTTCATGGCGTTGCCCGAAGTCGTGCAACTGATACATCATCAGCTTCCTTGGAGAGCCGCATCTACCTCTTGCCATCCATTGCATCTGGCAGAGTCCTTCTGAAAGTGGTGCCTGTGCTGCTGCACCACAAATCAGAGACAATAGAGACTTATGCAATATTAGATGACGGAGCTCAGCGCACCATGATCCTACCTACTGCTGTCCAACAGCTCCAGCTTGAAGGTGAACCTGAGACTCTAGCACTTCGTACAGTCCGACCGGACACTACTCACCTCAATGGCTCAAAAGTCACCTTCGATATCTCTCCACGAGGTAAACCAGAGAAACGCTATCAAGTGTTTGGAGCATTCACAGCTTCTGGCATTGATCTGGTGGAACAGTCATACCCAGTTCAGACTCTTCAGAGACGGTATGCACATCTAAGAGGAGTTCCACTACAGCCATTTCACAAGGTACGTCCGCTGGTGCTCATAGGTTCAGACCAAGTTCATCTTATCACTGCTAAAGAGCCTATTCGTCAAGGCACCAAAGGGGGACCCGTGGCAGTTTGTACAGCTCTCGGCTGGGCACTTCAAGGGGCGGAAATGAGTACTACCGGCCGAGGACCAGTGCAGCAGTGTTTCTTCGTTTCCACCGACCACCCAGATGATCTTCTTTACAGAAATGTGGAGCGGTTATGGCAACTGGATGTGCTGCCCTTTCGCAACGAGAAACTGGTTGTCCGGTCTAGGCAAGACAAAGAGGCCATGCAGTTGCTTGAGTCTCAAACTCAGCGAGTCAATGTCAAGGGAGTACAGCGTTACGCCACCCCTCTTCTGTGGAACTCAGGTGCTCCAGAACTTAAGGGCTCCATGCAATCCGTCCTTGCAAATCTGAGGAACACTGAAAGGAGACTCCAGAAGGACCCTGACAAGGCCTCAATCTATTCAGGAGAGATTGCCAAACTCATCGAGGCAGGTTACGTAGTCAAGCTCAACCAAACGGAAGCGACACAAACAGAGGCATGGTACTTGCCCCATCATCTCGTGAGTCATAACAATAAGCAACGACTGGTGTTCGACTGTTCTTTCAGATACCATGGTCGGTCCTTGAATGATCAGCTCCTCCCAGGTCCCACACTTGGACCATCGCTGTTAGGAGTACTCCTGAGATTCAGACAGCATCCTGTGGCAGTAAGCTCAGATATCAAGGGCATGTTCCATCAGGTCCGTCTGTTGTCGAAGGACAGGCCCTTTCTCCGTTTCATTTGGAGAGATTTGCAGAGTGAAAACCTTCCAGATGTATACGAGTGGCAGGTTCTGCCATTCGGCACGACAAGCAGTCCATGCTGTGCAATCTTTGCTCTGCAACACCATACTTGCAATTCTGAAGCCAAATATCCAGGGCTACAACAGCTAGTCCACCAAAGCTTCTATGTGGATAACTGCCTGACAAGCTTCCCTACTGTCTCAGCAGCCAAGCAAACTGTGGATCAGTTACGCAGCATGTTAGCAGAAGGAGGGTTCGACCTAAGACAGTGGGCTAGCAGTCATCCAACGGTGGTAGCTCATCTTCCGACGGAAGCCCAGTCATCAGCCACAGAGCAGTGGTTAGTGCAAAACCGTGTTGACCTTATGGAGCCCACATTAGGCCTCAGGTGGAATTGCGCAGCTGATACCCTCGGCTACCATTATCGGCTCATTGAGCATGCAGAACTGACTATGAGAGCTGCTGACCAGGTGTTGGCTTCCCAATATGATCCACTGGGGTTCATACTACCCTTTACCACCAGAGCAAAGGTGATCATCCAACAGTTATGGGCTAAAAAGAGAGACTGGGATGACCCAGATCTACCACCAAACCTTCAGGCCGCCTGGACCGACTGGGAAAGCGAGCTAAAACAACTCAGTGCAGTTTCCATTCCTCGCTGTTACACACCAGCCTCTACAACTGCAGCAGAACAGCACAGATCCCTTCATGTGTTCTGCGACGCCTCTGAAAGAGCATACGGGGCAGTGGCATATTTGGCTGTTCAAACCAGTGGTGACATTCATGTTTCCTTCATAATGGCCAGATCACGGGTTGCTCCTAAGAGGCAGCAGTCTATACCTCGCCTGGAGCTTTGCGCTGCCTTGGCTGGAGCTCAGCTGGCCAAACTGGTGAGGGATGAGCTGACACTCTCCATTAGTGAGACAATTCTGTGGACGGACTCCATGACTGTGCTAGAGTGGATTCAGTCAGACTCCTGCCGGTACAAGGTGTTCGTTGGGACACGAGTCACCGAGATCCAAGAATTAACAGACCACAGCTCATGGAGATATGTTAATACGCAGGATAACCCAGCTGATGACATTACGAGAGGTAAAACCCTCCAAAGTTTGGCCGAGCCCAGTCGATGGAGTCAAGGGCCTCCATTCTTGAAATAGAACCCAGAGCACTGGCCTAAAAGACCTGAAGTTGCACAGTCAGAAGTAGTTTCCGAATTGAAAGGCCTAACCTGCTACTCCGTAATGGCAGTTGTAACAGAGTCCAACCTCCCCGATGTTACGCAATTCAAGACCTGGCGAGAGTTAGTGGGGGCAACTCTGCGAGCCTGTCAAGGGGCAGCCGCATCGAATAGTGTAATAATGACTAACAGGGAGGCGGAAGCTGTCCTGCTGAGGGAATGTCAAGCTCAGAGCTTCCCGGAAGAGGTAGCTGCCCTTAGAGCACAGAAATTGATTCCTGTGCACAGTCGATTAGTTAACCTCGCTCCAGAGTGGGACCCCCTGACCAACATGATACGAGTTGGGGGGCGTCTAAGAAGGCTGGCAAACTCAGACCCAGAACAAATCCATCCCATTGTATTGGACCCAAGACACGCAGTAACAAAGCTCCTTATTCAAGAATTTGATGAGCGTCTGTTACATCCAGGAGCTGAGAGAGTCTACGCTGAGGTACGGAGGCAGTACTGGATTCTCAGAGGACGTCAGGCTATCAAGCACCATCAACTCCATTGTCAGTCCTGTCAGCGCTGGAGAGCGCAGCCAAAGGTACCTCAAATGGCAGATTTGCCACCAGAACGCCTCCGTCTGCTCTGTCCACCCTTTTATTCAACGGGTGTTGACTGCTTTGGCCCATACCTGGTCAAAATAGGAAGGCGGAATGAGAAACGCTGGGGCCTGATCTTCAAATGTCTCACAACAAGGGCAGCTCACATCGAGCTTCTTAATTCGATGGATGTTGATGCCTTCCTCCTTGCACTCCGCCGGCTCATAGCCAGAAGAGGTCAACCCCGCGAGATTCGCTCAGATTGTGGCACCAACTTCCGCGGGGCAGAAAGAGAGCTACGGGAAGCCTTCTTAAGCATGGAGTCAGAACTCCAAATCCGTCTTGCAGACCACCAAATTGAGTTCAAGCTTAACCCGCCCAGCGCTCCACATTTTGGCGGAATATGGGAGCGCGAGGTCCGCTCTATAAAAAATGCTCTTCAGGTAGCCGTTGGTAACCAAGCAGTCACAGAGGATGTTCTGTCCACAATCCTAGTGGAAGTGGAGGGGATTCTCAATTCAAAACCTCTGGGATACGCCTCAACAGATGTCGCCGACATCGATCCAATTACTCCTAACCTTCTCCTTATGGGGCGGCGGGATGCATCTCTCCCTCAGGTGGCGTATGCTCCAGGAGACATGGGGCGGCGGAGGTGGCGTCACTGTCAAAACATGGCGGACCAATTCTGGATACAGTTCACCAGAAACTACTTGCCTACGCTTCAGACCAGGCAGAAGTGGCATAAAGCGTCAGAAAACCTGGAGGTCGACTCTGTTGTACTGATTGTGGATCCGCAACTCCCAAGAGCTCAGTGGCCCATAGGTAGAGTTCGGAAGACATTGCCTAGCAGTGATGGATGTGTGCGAACTGTTGAAGTTGTCATTGACGGTAAAGCTTACATTAGACCAGTTGCTCGCTTGATACAGTTGCCTGCTCTAGAAGGTAACCCCAAAGACATTTAGAGAATTCCCTTGATTACCCATTTGCTACTCAAATGTGGGGGCGGCTGTTGTGAATTCTGTCGCTTTAAATATTAAGTTGGTTGCGTGTGTGATATTTTAAGTTGCCTTGTAAGCAAATAACGTAGTGCAGCGTTCTCAGCACATACGGACTCAGCGTAATTGGCTATTCACTAAGCTACTCCAGTTGAGCGATCATATCGCGTGCACGCATTCATGTGCAGTGTTTATGTGCAAGAGAAAGTTTATGACAAAAGATTACCTCAAGTACACTATTATGTGTATATGGTCACTCTTGTGCAATAAACAGTTAAACTCTATCTGATGACTCCGACTCCCTGACCAGAGTTCTGCAGCGGTCAATAATATAATCCACCAGTTTCAGTGGGGCAAACCCCAACACAATAATAATGACAGGTTTGCGAACGTGAAGTCGGTGAGCTCGCGCAAAACACATCTTCAGCACAGCGACTCATTTAAACGCCTTTGATTGGCCGATGTGATCAACAGACATGTCTGTGATTGGCTACAATACTCAACGTTGCAAAAGCACGTCAAAAGTACCTTTAATGCAAAGGGAAAAATATAAATAAAAATGTAATATGCACTGTTCAGCGGCCGCTGTAATCTTATTCACATTTGTTTTTCTGATGAATTGTTTTGCTCTGTGAGAAAGACAATTTAACAAAATATTCGGGGCTTTACTAAAAACTTTCGGGGCTTAAGCCCCATAAGCCCAGCCCTAGCGCTGCCCCTCAATATTTTATATTTTTTATTAAGCTGTTCTTGTCTTTACTAAAATCAAAATCAGGCTAATCAAAGAGAAGAGTGCTCTTACAAATCACGAGGGAGCGATTTGACCGCTGATTTTGCCTAACGTAATAGACTCGCTGTTTGTGCTGATGCTGAATCGTCTTTAGCATACAATACATTCATTACAAATGTAAGTTTAAGTTAAACGTGTGTTTAAACTACACCTGGGGAAACTCACTTCACCTTCAGAGGATCTGTCCGGGGCAGTTCAGTCTCTGGTTGCAGGGCCACCGCACCGAAGCAGACTCGCTGTGTGTATGAGCCAGACTGAGCGAACGCCGCTCTGCACGTTTGAATCAGGGATGTAACTAAGTATTTGAGGGGCAGGGGGGAAGGGCGAATAATACATTTAAAATTAAAAATTAAATTGTTCACTTTTGGTAAATGTTATTGGACATAGTGGTGGGTTGTTTTTGTAAGTACAGTTTTTGGATCATTAAAGTTAGGGGGGCAGCTGGGGGGGCAAGGCTCTCGGTGTATATTGTTTGAAACAATCACAGTAGATTCTGAATGTCAAATAGCTCCATTTCCTCTAGTTGTTCGTTACGGTATACACGACACTGACCCAAGGTCGATGTAATTATGTGTGCTTATGTAGCAGCACTGCTTACACTGACAACCTCAGGGCAGTTACAGAACAAGCCCTTGAGCTTTACACTGCTGCCCTATGGGAGATGGAAAACTGCAGATAAACCACAACCTTGGCTGAAACCAGACCTCAACTCAAGAGTGCATGAGAAAAGCGTAAAACGAGTGAGAGAAATACATTACCTATATATTCGGTGAGATGCATTTCCTCATAATGTGCAAGCTGAGATGGAGAAATGATGTCTTTGCATGTGCTGCACATCTAATGGACGTATACGCAAGTTCCTTTCACTTGACTCATATCAGAACTGCAATGCATCTTTCAAAAGGAACCACTTTGACCTCTACATGAAAAGGCTGTGCTACAGAAGGACAATATTATGAGTCCCGTAGCTCACACTGACATTTTACCATGCATTAATATTAAAATTCTGATTCTGACAAGTTGAGGGTTAAAAACCAAAGCAAGTTATTGACACAAAGGGTCAAAAATTATTGACACAAAGGGCCTACAATCAACCAAAAATGTACATAAAAAAATCCACTTCCCATAGCAAATTTTCACTTCCTGATGGGAATCACCAGGTATCGCATAACAACTTCATAGTCCTGAATATAAGTGTGGAAGGGATTATTAAAATATGCTACTCATTACCATGTTTCATCCTCTCTCATGGCATAAGATATGCTTTGAAATGACATGTACAGCTGTAAAGAGGAGTACAGAAATGCTAAAGACTAAAAAAAGTAACAAAAGCAGCAAGACCCTGTCAAAGAGAATTCACAATCACTTCCTCCCTACAGGCATTCCCATTTCCCACCTTTTCACAGCCTCATCACATGCTTTTCAGCGAACCCTCGAGTCCATAAGGAAACAAAAAACAGCAGCCTCCATCGCAGCTGTGAACTCAGCTTGTATTTTTAGGTCTAAAGTAACAGCTCTCCAAACACAGATCTCACGCCGACGCAGAAGGAAAGATTATAACTGTACAGGCAATGGATACAGCATGTAGCGTTCATAGTGGAGTCAATAGAGTATTAATGCACTAAACCGACTTGGTAACAACCCTTGCTTACTAAATGACCGAATGAGGACATCTATCATCTTCCAGCACTCCTTATCCAGGCCTTTTCTTTTCACTTGAGTACAGATCGATGACTCCTGGACCTCGACAGTCACTGAATGCATATCATATGCTCACATATATACTTAAACAGGAAATGATTCGACAAGCCCAAGCACGGTGGTCATTCAACGTGTTTAAGAGAGGCTTGAGTTTAATGATTAGCATATGGACCGGGGCCATGAGAACAGACTTTAAATAGCACAGGGGTCTTTTACTTTACTGAGTCAACTGCCTAGACCACATCCGCATTAAAGATCAGATCGTCCAGTGTGAATTTCCTGCATCGGTCTATCTGTAAAATTAGGCCTTGTAATCTTTCACATCACTGCAGTTTGGTTCATCACCAGTCATATCAAGACTACATTTATATTCAAAGCGAAACCTGTAAAGTCAAAAGAAAACTATATTAGCAGCTCACTATATTTCCAAAACATGACATATGCCTGAGAAAAAACAAAATAGCTTTTGCAGCCTAGATCAGCAGTTCTCAAGCTTTCTGTGGCCAAAGCCCACACTGTCCAAAACACGTGCGAAGATCCAATTTGATCCAGTATAAAGGTTATTGGCAAGCCTGCATTTATTAGATCCAAAATAAAAAGTAGTAATATGTAATTTATATTTATAATTTATTGTTGTGATCAAAGCTGAATTTTCAGCATCATTACTCTGCTCTTTAATGTCACATTATCCTTCAGAAATCATTCTAATATACTGATTTGCTGCTGAAAACATTTTTTCTTTTTATTGAAATAAAACATTTTTTTGTGTGTGTGTGTGGGGGGGTGCTAGGAAAAAATGCTTGTTACTAGTGGGGTTGATGCTATATTTTAAATAATAAAAATATTTCACAATATTACTGATTTTGCTGTATTTTGGATCAAATAAATGCAGTCTTATGAGCAGAAGAGAATTATTTTTAAAATCAGTTAAGATCTTACTGTTCATTTATGGGTGGATGGATGGATTTTGATTCCATGTTGACTTTAAATGTTCAAAAATAGCAACAGCATGGCTTAAAATGGACAGCTATTAAAAATATACCAAAGTTTTCTCATGCACATGCCAAGCACTGTACATCACATCTACTATCTTAAAGCTGACCATTACTATAAATAGCCTCTATGACATCATAACCTCACTGGGCTTACAGCTACATGCCATTTAACCACAACACTAATTAAAGGACCTCGGAAGTGGACTATGCTAAAAAAAGACATTATATGAAGAAATGAACAAATAAGCAAATTGATAGATTAAAAAAAAAAATATGAGAAAAGTGCTGTGGATGTGAGAGATGTTTAATGGATTGGTGTTTGATTCAGATCCTGTGCAATCCATCTAGCACCCTCTCTTAGTGTACACTACAAGTCTCTCTCTATCTCTCACGTCAGTCGTGCCGCTACCAGGGCATCATCGCAATCACAACACACAGCACTGGCACTCTGATCTGCCCTGTGACCATGGAGACGAGGAGAGCGTAAAATAACAACACTGCTCCCATAAGTCTCGCTGTACGAGCCGCAGTGCCACTGACACTCAGAAGCTCCATTTCTCATCCATTCAGGTCCAGCAAACCTCCACTGGTCCATACAAGGGGTTAAAATTGACTTGAACTGAGGGGGTACGTCAAAAAGCTTTGAATCCGATGGTTTGGGGTGGGAATCTGTTATGCGACACCCCGAAAGATGGCCTAGGCCATTTTTAAATGTAAAACCGATGTAGGCAGCGGCTGGCTCATTTGTCATCTGCCTTATCAGTGACAGCAGCCTGCCGTGTGTTAGCCAAGGCTGTCAGGAGAGAAACCACAGGAAAAGCCACCCAAAGCAGCCGGAGAGTACGGGATGAACGCGGGATGTTCGCCCCCTCTTCACACTCTCGTATTGGTCCGAGGCTCCAATCAGTGCCTGTCACTGTCAGGTGATGAAATGTGTGTTTTGAGGGACCAGGAAACCTTCAAACAGGTGTGACAATAAGACAGGGAGAAATTCAAGAGGCATGGCTGAACGTAAGGATGGAGACGGTAGCTGAGTCGGTGGGCATCCATTTTATAGGACAGTAGTGAATACATGGATTTAAAAAAATATATATTATTCAACTTATAATTTTAATTATAATTAAATAATTATAATTCCTTAAATTTGCTACTGTAAACAGCCTATAATTAGGAAAATAAACTTGGCGGAAGGATTTCAGAAAATAATCAATAACAAGATGAAATAATGTTTTATTTTCATACTTTTTTTTAACTCACACTATTATTCAAAAGTTTAGGGTCAGAAACACTTTTTAAATGTTTTTAAATAAGTATCTTATGCTCACCAAGGCTGCATTTATTGGAAAAAAGAAAAGAAAAGAAAAGTAAAATTATGAAATAGCATTACAATCTTAACAAACTATTTTAATTTATTTAAAAATGTAATTTATTCCTGTGATGATAAAGTCGAATTTTTAGCAGTTATTACTCCAAACTTCAGTGTCACATTATATATGCTGATTTTTTTTTTTTTTTGATACATTGTTCAGGATTCTTTAAAAAATAAAAACAACAGCATTTATTTGAAATAGAAATCTTTTATAACATTATTTTATATAGATATATTAGGCCTATCTATTAAATGTAGGAATGTACCAATTCACTCATTTCATGATGCAATACAATTCACAATATCATTTTCTCATGAGTTCTTAAAAAGAATAATTAAAAAAATAATTAAATTTTACACAAATTATAAATGAAAAGGTGTCCTTTTATTATTGCTTGGACACTATGCTTTACATTTCTTTGTGAAATAAAAATATGCACAAACTAAACTAAAAATAAAAAAATGTAAAATCACTTAAGTAAATAGCAAAAATAAAAGAGATTTCTTCATAGAAAATAAAGAGCCGTTACCTATGCTCTTTCCATTTAAAAGTAGAGACAACCACTGTATTCACGATACAAACAAAGTTGCTGAATACATGCAGAATGAGCAATTTTTAATCTAAATTACACTATATAATTTCAAAATTTGAAGCAAAAACAGAAAGGTCTGACTTTAGTTTTGTGAAACTATACTACATATACATATAATACATCTGCATAAAACAAAACAGCAGAATGAGGGCTGAATTGAAACACAAATTCACTCTCTAGTAACAGCAGGTGGCGCTTATGAAACAGCAGCAATATAATGCTTTTTCATATTGCTGTTGCCACTGTTTTATAAAAGCAATAATAGTACAAAACCTGAATTTATCATTGTTGAGTTGCCCTGTGAAATCTCCAAAATCTTGCTTCACAAAACTATACATAAAAACTCATGTCATGTAGCATTTTCAATATAAACTAGTAATTCTCTGAAAGCGTTACACTTCTTCTTGTTGCAATATCCATTTCACTTTCGGCTTATTTACTGCAAAATCCACCTGTCACGTCAAAATCTTAGTATATGTAGATCAAACACACAAAGCAAATACCTGCAATGTAAAGTATGAACCACTTTTCAAGCTGATTACATGAAGCTCTGCTCCACAGAATAGATGTTCCTGCACACAATGAGACGTACTGTATGTGCAGGTTTAAGTGTGAACGCACACACATGCGCGCCATTCACACATACAAACCCCACACTCTCACTCACTAAACAAGTTTTTCGCTCACTCAGAGTTGGGAGTGAAGAGAAACACCTGAGAGAGTGTGAGATCGAGAGAAAGAGAGAGAATGACAACCACACCTCACTCATCATATTCATCTAGAAGGTGAGAACAGGTTGTCCCTTGGAACGACTAGATGAGGCATTTCCACAGCCCGTATTAGCTTTACAAACCATTTCAGCCCGGGTTTCTATACGAAGGTGACTTATGAGAAAGGGACCAGGCAAGAACAAGGCATTTTAATTATTCAGAGTCCGTGCTCATTTACACCAGAATGGCTGCCTCGACTAAGCTCAGAGTCTGACATATGACTCACATAAAGGATTTAGCTAAGTCTGACTGGAAGTACATCCATGCTAATTGAAATATATTTATATTAGCAGGCTGATATAGTCTCTTTGATATTCACCAGCACTTTCCATTCAGGACAGGGCTGTGTTTACATTACATACAGTAGTTGAACAGTGAGCGCTTGCATAGTGAACATGCCTAATGTGCAGACCACAAGAAACATTTTTACGGAGCAATGAGGTAAGTGTTTATGTGCTGTTAGTATAGAGTCTAAGGCTATTGTTAGTAAAAGAATCCTAGCATACTGCTAGGGTAACTTACTGTGACTGTGTTTAACTGTGTTATGTATTTTGAGTACATCTAAAACTTTGAAAAAGAATGTTCTAAAGAAAAAAAAACATAAGAATTCAAATTCTTGAGAAAAAAAAATGAAGTAAAAACAAAAGCGAAGATTTTAATTACTTTATTGGGTTGTTTCAGATATAAAACTTTTTTATACTAGCTTCAGAAAATACACATTAATGTTAGAATATTTTACTTGCATAATCTAGAATACTTGTAGGTTTATCAAATATTTGTGTTCCAGCTGGAAATATCATGGGTTATCATCAGGGAATAAAAATATATGAGAAGGCCTTTAGAAATGTTTTTCAATTATTAAACTTAACAATCTTCTTATAATTTATTCTAAGAGCTTCTTATTTTTTTCTTAAGGAGTTTTTTTTTTTTTTTAATCCGGCCCTGGTTCCAGAACACTTTGCTCTGGTTGCTAATGGTCAGTATAATTTGCCACAAATGTGTTGATTTCTCTGTGATTTGGTCAAAGTGTGATGATTTGTGTTTAGTTTAGTCAATGTCTATAATGATTTGATCAGTAGAGTCTGTTGTCTGATTATGAGCGCTGTGTGTTTTTACTGGAAGGAGAATTTTAGACTGAGTCACTGTCTTTGTGCTCTGATGTGACATTACTTCTCTGATCACGTTCTGGTTTTGTCTGTAGTACTCACTCACACACACACGCACGCATACACGCACACACACGCATATCTCCCTGGATCCCACTGCCAACGCGCTCTAAAAATATCTGCATCAGAAGCTCTCCTAGCTGTGTGTGTGTGTGTGTGTGTGTGTGTGTGTGTTGGAATGAATCATTCAACCAGAGATACTCAACTAATCCCTCGCTCTCTGTCTCTGTGAATGTGAAAGAAAGAGAGAAACAAGGGATGAGAGAGAGAGTAAAAGAGGGCATGATTTTCCAAGAATGGACTACTGAATACATGCTCTAAAAAATTACAACCAGCGGCTTCTATCCAAGTAGGCAGCAATCACTCAAGAATATGGATCAGAAAAAAAAACTGTAAAACAGTATTAAACAAATGTAACTAGGTCAAATAGTGTACAGTATGTTTACTAAGGATTTGTTGTTTAACCACATCAACTCGTCGTAGTTTTTGCTATTTTTGGACCAAAATGTATTTTCGATGCTTCAAAAAATTCTAACTGACCCTCTGATGTCACATGGACTACTTTGATGATGTTTTTCTTAACTTTCTGGACATGGACAGTATACCGTACACACAGCTTCAATGGAGGGACTGAGAGCTCTCGGACTAAATCTAAAATATCTTAAACTGTGTTCCAAAGATAAACGGAGGTCTTACGGGTTTGAAACAACATCAGGGTAAGTTATTAATTACATTAATTTGCTATCTGGGTGAACTAACCCTTTAAGGCACATGTGCCTTTCCAAATCATACCTATTCAGTTGAATTTGCCACAGGTTAGCAATATGGATGCTCCTGAGCTAAATTTCAACTGTCCCAGATAAGGGTATGAATACTTATAGAATCATTTTTGTTTTTTATTTTTAATAAATTTGCAAAGATGTTAAAATGTTAAAAAACAGTTTTTCGCTTTACCATTATGGTGTACGGAGTACAGACTGTTGTGAGAAAAAAGTTATTAAAAGCAGTTTAACATAGCAACATAAAACGTGAAAAAAATGAAGGGGTATGAATACATTCAAAAGACACTGTATAATAATATACAATTATATTATTTTTAATACAGAACAGTATCCAACAAACCCAAGGACACGAATACCAACTATTCTTGAAAGAATTTATGCTGAAAGGGAGAAAATATGAATGCTTCATTGAAAAAAAAATTTGTAAAATAAAAATCTATGTAAGTTATTGCTTTTAACAGAATAAAATAACTGTGAATGCAGTCATTATGTCTGACTAGCCTTTTTAAAGCTAAATGAAACGGTACTGTTATTTATTTATTTTTATTACGGTTTACTTTTTTCTTCCATGATCACACTTGCAGGCCCCTGGACCCCATTTTGAAAACCCCTCCCATCTATAAACCTTGTAAAGATCAAATGGAAATGATGTAAATATAAACATCATTTAGTTGGACGAAAAAGCCCAGAGGGGAATTTGGCTCCTCAGTTCAGAAGTCCACCACACGGTGCGGATCGCTGCATGCAAAAGAGCGTTTCTGAGTGTCGCTGCATGTTCTGTACGTGTTGATTAAACACTACTGTGCAGAGTTTGCATTTTCACGAGGGTGTGACAGATATGTGCATGCTCAGGTTTGCATTCCAAGAACTGCACTTCCTGTCAGTCAAATGAATCAAGTTTCACACTAAATAAAAAAAGGGAGACCAAGAAAGGTGAGTCAAAGTGAAAGGGCAAAAACTAAAAGTGGCGAGCGAAATACAAAAACATATTAATCTCTCATAGACCCAGCAAGACCTGTCGATCACGGAGACCTCAAGCATCTTGCCGCACATTATGGAAGCTGTCCGGCCTGTGAAAAACATTCATGCACACTCACACACTGCCTACGATAAACACATCACCTCCCCCGCCTTGCACCTTATCTGCCACATGTCCTCCTCTCGCAGCTTCAGAGCACAGAAAGACCTGGCGCGCGTCCCTGCCGAAGGCTTCCCTTTAATTCTTCCTCAATTTCTCACATGAGGAATGACTCATCTCTCCTTGTTTCACTGAAAGACTTGCTCTGTTCTTGTCTTTCTGGCTTCTTAGTGGTCAGTGTCCCTGACCCAGACAAGACAGCCTGCAGGAAAGTACAGTATAAGAATAACTACGATATATTTGTACGAACATCCTATTATCCATTAGCATTCCCATTCAGTCGTTTGGCTAGAACAGGACCCAAAATACACCATCTCTCACACAAAATAATTCAGAATGCATTGGTTGTTTTTCTCCATTACACAGAATTAAGAATGGCGCAACACAGATGCAATAGCATCAAGTGTCATTAAAGTATCATAAATTGAAATTCAGACTAAAATTTAAGTTATTGCTGAACATCTTCATCTCAAGTGAGCCTTTGTTTGATTAAAGGGTTAGTTCACCCAGATAGCAAATTTATGTAATTAATAACTTACCCTCATGTTGTTTCAAACCCGTAAAACCTCCGTTTATCTTTGGAACACAGTTTAAGATATTTTAGATTTATTCCGAGAGCTCTCAGTCCCTCCATTGAAGCTGTGTGTACGGTATACTGTCCATGTCCAGAAAGGTTAGAAAAACATCATCAAAGTAGTCCATGTGACATCAGAGGGTCGGTTAGAATTTTTTGAAGCATCAAAAATACATTTTGGTCCAAAAATAGCAAAAACTACGACTTTATTCAGCATTGTCTTCTCTTCCGTGTCTGTTGTGTGAGAGAGTTCAAAACAAAGCAGTCTGGATATCCGCTTCGCGAACGAATCATTCAGTTCACCAAATCGAACTGAATCGTTTTAAAAGGTTCGCATCTCTAATACGCATTAATCCACGAATGACTTGAACTGTTAACTTTTTTTTATGTGGCTGACACTCCCTCTGAGTTCAAACAAACCAATATCCCGGAGTAATTCATTTACTCAAACAGTACACTGACTGAACTGCTGTGAAGAGAGAACTGAAGATGAACACCGAGCCGAGCCAGATGGCGAACAATAGACTGACTCGTTCACGAGAGAAGAACCGGTTGCATCGGTTTTCGGATCACCAGTAGTTCTTTCGGACAGTTCGATTCAATAAACCGGTTGAAGAAAACGGTTCACCGGTTCTTTTGCGCTCGATGTATAATGGCGTCATTTGCGATGATTGCCCTTGATTCAAGCCTTCGGTTTACCCGCGCTCATAACACTAGCACAGAATCAGTTCAGAATCAATCACCAAAAGAATCAGTTCAGTTCAGTGGCCCTGTGTGTCGGTCTGCTTCACGCTGAATCACACATGCGCAGTATCATCAGCTCCTCGGTTCACGAATCGGACGCGTCTGACAGAAACGGTTCTTGACTCATGAACGAGTCAATGTTTTGTTCGTTATCTGGCTCGGCTCGGTGTTCATCTTCAGTTCTCTCTTCACAGCAGTTCAGTCAGTGTACTGTTTGAGTAAATGAATTACTCCGGGATATTGGTTTGTTTTAACTCAGAGGGAGCGTCAGCCACATTAAAAAAGTTAACAGCTTAAGTCATTTGTGGATTAATGCGTATTAGAGATGCGAACCGTTTAAAATGATTCAGTTCTATTTGGTGAACTGAATGATTCGTTCGCGAACCGGATATCCAGACTGCTTTGTTTTGAACTCTCTCTCACAACAGACACGGAAGAGAAGACAATGCTGAATAAAGTCGTCGTTTTTGCTATTTTTGGACCAAAATGTATTTTCGATGCTTCAAAAAATTCTAACTGACCCTCTGATGTCACATGGACTACTTTGATGATGTTTTTCTAACCTTTCTGGACATGGACAGTATACCGTACACACAGCTTCAATGGAGGGACTGAGAGCTCTCGGACTAAATCTAAAATATCTTAAACTGTGTTGCAAAGATAAACGGAGGTCTTACGGGTTTGAAACAACATGAGGGTAAGTTATTAATTACATTAATTTGCTATCTGGGTGAACTAACCCTTTAAGTCAGTTTGTGAACGAATCTTTCAGACCTGGATCAACCAACTCCTAAAAAGATCCGACTGAATAGAATGATTTATTCATTATTTATCTAATGAACTCTCATCGGCCAACTTAAATTTCTGTATGAATTTCATATAAAGCTGTCTTGTGGTTCTTCCGTTTCCTTTTAGAAGCTAGTAAGCTTCAATCCTTATTTACTGGGATGAAATGGAAAAGAGGGACCAGAATGTGCTTTAAAAGTTCTTCCTTGTGTTTCACATTTGAAAGAAAGAGAACAGAGTAAAAAAATAGAGCTAATCTGAACATATTTGATGTTTAAAATACAAATATGTCAAGCAAGACTTTGGACCAATGAGAATTCAGTGTGGGTGGGGCTACCCGGCAACTAAAATAGACACCCGCAGTTCGTCATGAAGTATGACGCTGTTGAAGGAAAGAATATATGCAAACAAAACTAGCCGCAAAAAACATTTGGTTGAAGTTGGTTGGAGAGGATACATAAAAAAATACTAGTAAGGAAAGTGTGGACAGAGCCACATAATAACTTAGCACGAATCTAATTATATTCGAAAGATAGTCGTCACTGATATCATAATGTAACGGTGTAAAATAATAACGCTAATATGTGGATTTGCAAGGCACAGCAGATAAGGATGTTTCAATTGTTTATTTCATTATCTGGCCGAACAAAGCGCGAGAAAGAAGGACACGTTTGATAATAACTTCTATGAAAAACAGCAGTTCCTTTGAACACATTTCACATTGTCTGTGAGACATCCAGCCTGCGACTGACCTTTCCTTTTAGTCTTTATCAGGGAGGCCACGAGGGAAATGACAGTGCTTCAGTACGTCCAGAGCGTTTCTGCACAGCGCTGACGCTATGCCACGCATGCCAAAAATAACAGAAAAATCTACAAGATGAGTTAAACGTATATTTTCTTTATGTATTTTTCTACTGACATTGACTTCCTGTGACCCTCAATCCTGTTCATTCAAAATATAATTCCATATAATGCCCACAAGGATAATTTTACAATGTAAACATACTGTTAGCATTCATTTGTCAGATCGAAAACACTCTTGAATCTCAACTCAGGCCATTATGAAGCTATTCTTCCCCAGTCGCCCTTCAATCGATACACTTGAGCCACAGAGGAGGACTTAGCACCTAATAAGCTGCAGATATTAAAGATCATTGTACAGCACTTTCTGTACACAGTATCTCTATAAATACTAGACTGGCCGCATTGTTGTGCAGTTTGTGCCGAGAGCTATGAAGAGCGCAGACGCTTGTCTTTTTGGCACAAAGACCCACTTGAGGAAGGACTAACTGGAAACAGGCCAAAAGATGGACAATCACACAGCTGAAAAATACCTCCAGCCCTCCCTTTTCCAAAATATCATTGCTGTAAACAATGGTGATGTAATGATTTATTTTGTCTCTCTCATTCCAAGTGGAAATTGTAAACATTTATCAATGAGAACAGAGGCACGACTTTCATAATAAGAGTTGCCTGATAAGTCATCTCGTGGTAACAGTGGCAGGGTCTCCCTGTGATTTGATATGGGGGCACTGTAATAAAGATGTGAACAGCTCCTTTGTGGTGGGAGATCCTTTCTGATTGGTACACAACAAGCTTTAGGTAATTACCACAGTGCCAGAGAGCATATGAATAAATTCATGAGCTCTGACTCAGGTAATTAACTTATTGTTTAGTAATTAGAGATCAGGAGAGAGAGGGAGAAGGAGAATGAAAAAGAGAAAGTGAGGAGAACATTTGTAGGAGCTGAAAAAAAAAAAATCTGAAATATGTAATAAGAAATATAAAAGTGAGAAAAAATATGTATGAATATATATATATAAAAAAAGATTTAAAAAAAGGAACCTACTCATTTCAAATACAGGCCTGCATGTCAGTTAAATTTTACAATGAATCAGTATTAATGTAATTTACACTACTGTTCAGAGGTTTAGATCAGCAATTTTTTTTTTAATAAATGAATACTTTAATTCAGCAAGAATGCATTTCATTGATCAAATGTGGCAGTAAAGATAATAAAGATTTGGAAGAAAAAATGCATAGTGGTTTCCACAAAATTATTAAGTCGCTGTTTTCAACACTGATAATGCAAACCAGCATATGTTACCCTGGACCACAAAACCAGTGTTAAGTTTAATTTTTTTTCGAAATTGAGATTTATACATCATCTGAAAGCTGAATAAATAGGTTTTCCATTGATGTATGGTTTGTTAGAATCGGTCAATAATTGGCAGAGATACTGTACATCTATTTGAAAATCTGGAATCTGAAGGTGCAAAAAAATCTCAATACTGAGAAAAACGCCTTTGAAGTTGTCCAAATGAATTCTTAGCAATACATTACAAAAAAATAGTTTTGATTTATTTACAGTAGGCAATTTACAACATATCTTCATGGAACATGATATTTACTTAATATCCTAATGATTTTTGGCATAAAAGAAAAATCAATAATTTTGACCCATACAATGTATTTTTTGGCTATTGCTAAAAATAAACCCCAGCGACTTTGTGGTCCAGGGGTCACATATAAGATTAATTTTACAGTATAATGATTTGACTTGACACTAAAGATTGCTGAAAATCTAGCTTTGACATCACTAAAATAAATCAATCTTTCCTTCTCATTTATTTAAAAGGGATAATGTAGAAGCATTGCTTTCATTTTATTTGTTAATATTAGTATTAATATTTAATTTATAATACAGTTACCAAGCTATTATTGCAAAATTGCCAAACAGTGTATTCAGGACCTGACTGCACATTATCCTGTTTAAAACACTGGTACAAACCAAATAAATAGAGATGAAATATTGATTTGAGCTTGATTTATTTTAGTTTGTGAGAAAAAAAGTGACTGTGGAGTGATACAAGAGACATAAAATGTAATTATGCAGAAAATTGGTTTGGTTATTGGCTGGCCATTATTCAAGAACATTTGACCACAAAAATTAAATTTTACACAGCTATTTACTAGAAAAAAAACTGCTCTATACCCCACTCCTCTCACATACCTTGTGGTACTGACAGGTACATGTTCAAAATGTTACTATCGACTTGGTACAAAAGCATTACTTTGACATCCTTAATAAAAAAGGTTGAGAGACACAAAATATAGGATGCTGTAGAATGTCACAGAATGAAGGGGAAAGACAGACTGAGTGGTTTTCCATTTAGACTGACCAGGAGGGACTGGAGGAGAAAATGAGGAAGTGTGAACTGACACCAGAGGCAGAAAGAGATCCCTGTCAGAGCTCAAAGCTGAACAGACACTCCTGACGGGTTTATCCATGCACCGCTGGGCCCGACTACAACTCAACCAGCATCACATCCTGTCCCCACAGACACGCTACACGCATACACACAGCCAATCCCCCTGAAACGTCATCTTACACAGTATATCACATCCACTGACACGCTCTGACAGGCTGGAAGCTTCTTCGTTTCCAAACAGGAGCTGGTAGACAAGAAGCAAGACTATTTCTGCTGTCTTACAGCCCTGAGAGTAAAAAAACAACTTGTGAAGGATGAAGATCAAACCTTCAATGAGGAAAAGGTGAGCCACTCTTGACTACAGTGACCCTAATACATTTCTATGGCAGGAATGAGAACATACACTACATTTCAATAGTTTGGGGCCATCAAGATTTTTATTCTTTCAAGACTTTTATTCATTAAGGATGCATTAAATTGACAAAGGTAACAATAAAGACATTTATAATGTTACAAAAGGTTTTATATTAAATAAATGCTGTTCTTTAGAATTTTGTATTCATCGACTTAACGAGAAAAATGTATCATTGTTTCCACAAAAATATGAAGCCGAACAACTGTTTTCAGCAATGATAATAATAATTAATTTCTTGAGCAAATCGGCATATTAGTATGGTTTCTGAAGGATCATGTGACACTGAAGACTGGAGTAATGATGCTGAAACTTCAGCTTTGATCACAGGAATACATTTAAATACAAATCAATCAAATAGAAAACGGTTATTTCAAACTAAACATATTTCAAAGTATTACTGTTTCTACTGTACTTTTGATCAAATAAGAGCAGCTTTGTAAGCATCAGAGACATCTTTAAAATCTTACAGACCAAACCTTTGAATGGTACAGCAGATGATAAACAGATATGAGAGTATTACAATGATATCAGTAGGGATGTGCACAAATACATATTTCACAAATTAGTTTGTCAATGTCCGTCCGAATGACATTTCTGATATTTCTTTCCTATACATAAGGGTATATACATATAGGGTATATAACATATACAAACAGCAACAAAAACACACACCAAAAAGAAAAAAATGGCGGAAACCAAGGGCATGGAGCCATCTGAACCATTCATCATTAATGAATAAACAGGTTAATCATCTACCTGTAATTACTGTAAACCATCACAGCTTGCTGGACAACTTGTTAACCATCCTGCTCATTCCCAATTATTCAAAGCTGGAAGTATTATCAAATTAAAGGAATTGTTCACCAAAAAAAAAGAAACTTTTGTCATCATGTCAGTCCAAAGTTGTATGACTTTATATACAGAACACAAAAGAAGATATTCTCATTGGTCATTGGGGTCTAGTGTCAATCCTGAAAATATCTCATTTTGAGTTTAGCAGAAGAAAGTCATAAGGGTTTGGAAAACACGCAGATTCATATTTTTTTTCTTTGTTTTCAATTTTTGGTTAAATATTCCTTTAAAGATAGACTGCATAGACTGTTGAAACCACACACTTAAACCCGAGAGGATTCCAGACAACTATGTGATGATGACAAAGACAAGTGGAGGTAGGAACAAATACCAAAACAGTGAGTGGAAAAAGAGGAAGTGCAGTGTTGAGTCAGCAAGTGAAAGAGAGATAACAAGTGATCGGAGTATAGCAAGAAAGAAGAAGAGAATCATAGACATTTAATGCATTTTCGCACAGATGTGTGACGAGGTTGACCTCATCTGAGAAAGGGACAGAAAATGCACCACATTTTTTCCAGTGGTCACATCTGTCTAAAAACCCTACTGGGCAGAATACAACACACAAGCCTCTCTTTCATTCAGGTCTATTACGAGTACATCTGTTTTGAAGTTAATGGTAAAAAAGCTTGACCCAAGAAAGAAAGAGTCTCGTGCACAATGCAGAAACATTCAAGTGAAAGTAAACTGCTGTCTTACCCAGCAGGATGATACAGGCGAATCTGAACCAGGTTCAATCGGAGAGAAGAGTCCAGATGAAATCACTGGGATGGGGATGGAAAAATCTCTCCTCCTGCTGTCTGAGGGGACGGCTTGTGATTCCCACTCTGTCTGTCCACGTCTGTGTCTGCGTCTGCCTGGCTCCAACAACCTTCACCATTCCCTTTCACATACAAAAACAAACAGCTTTACACCTAAGCAATCAGGTCTACAATATATGACCCTATACTTTACTGCTAGACTGTATATTTAAACATGATTGGAATGCTTTTCTGACTAATCAACATCCAAAACTAAAACTGCATTTTATTAATAGACTGACTATATACAGCATGAATTTGAGAAACATATAAACTAGCTAGATTTTATATTTTATATGTAATAAAATAAATGTGTTCTGAGATCCTCTTATAATGTCACCATCAGCCCTCTTGAATATGTAACCAAGGTAACAGGAGACTAGTTGAGAATCTACTTTAAATAGTTTCAGGTGTATGAACCAGCGAGACACCTTAGGGTGGGGGATTTCCTTTACTATCGGACTAACATCGTCCAACAAAAATTAAAAAAGATCAACTAATTAATTGGTTAATTAGTCAATAAATCAAATCAATAAATTGCTAATGTTACACTTAAAAGCACGTTTAATAAAACGTATCATAAAATGTATTTTTTACACGTGTGTGATGTATACATACACAACCATAGGTGTCACTTATGTATCTCATGTGAAAGTAGAACATGTATAATGTCACAATGTTTTGTTTTGGACTTTCTATTCATCAAAGAATCCTGAAATATACTGTTTTCAACATTGCAAACAATAAGAAATGTTTTTTTTCAGCAGCAAATCAGCATATTAGAACGATTCTGAAAAATCATGAGACAGTGACGCAAATATTGACCGTTCATTAAAAGATAACAATGTAAAAAGTAAATATCAGCATTGTATTTTAAGAGTACTATAAAATACTTTTTAATAAATTTTAAAATATAACTTAAATCTTTTTATAGTTATATTTAATGGGTCACCCTTTGTGACCACCAAACCAAATCTCCAGGTGCTCTCCTGAGAACCAGACTGAAATGTATTTGTTTTTACTGTATTTTTGATCAAATAAAGGCCATAAAATCTTACCAACCCTAAGCTTACATTAGTACATTGTCTTTATTAAATTAACATTTCTCTGATTTCATGCCTGCCATAGCCTTTCATCACTAAGTGTGCATTCCTCTACACAAAAGCTTTTTCCCCCTTAAATTGTCTGACCTCTTGGTCCAGTTTAATGGTTCATTCCAGGGCTGAGCGCTGTGAGGAAAGGCTGTTTAATCAGAATCACTCTCCTGGTCTCTGAAGCTCCTTGGGGAGACCGCATTCACAAAACTAACATTGGACACTATTTATAGATGCCTGTCGACATGGCAACCACTCTTTGTTAGTTTGAATCAGAAA
The DNA here is from genome assembly GCF_963082965.1 of Carassius carassius. Lineage (NCBI taxonomy): Eukaryota > Metazoa > Chordata > Actinopteri > Cypriniformes > Cyprinidae > Carassius > Carassius carassius. Next base: position 20,226,973 of record NC_081762.1, read on the forward strand.
CTGTTTCTCCTTTTTTCCCCTCAAATGTTTCGCTTCTTGCTTCAAAGCAGGCGCTGGGACTTGAGGCACTCAGTTGTCTCGATTAGCTCTGGTATGTTCCTTCAAAACAAGGCCAGGATGGAGGTAATGCTCTGGCAGAACCGTACGAGTGCTTTTCTGCATTTGTGTACTTGAGCTACTTGTGCTCTTAAATATTGCTGTGTCAAATCTATTCTGAGTAAACCACCAGTTAATCTTGTTTAGATGCCACCACCCATTGGCAACAAGGGCACATACAGTATTTATGCGTGTAGAGGAGTCACAAGCTGTTTACATCACTTTAAACTGTATCCATTAAAAGTCTATTTAAACACCTGCAGGCTGATGTCATATATAATTGAAACGGCATCCCAGTGAGTAAAACTAACCAGTTAAAAAAAATTGTTTGTTTTTACAGAGAATGTAGGTCACATGGTGTTCATCCTCAGCAGATCCGCCAGAACTGAAAACATAATTCATAACAATTCATTTTCTTTACACAAAAACTACTATGCATAAACCTTTCAAGACTCTGAGCATTCCTATAAAAGCATTGCAACTGGCATAATATTCACTGTAAAAGCTTATATTATATATATTATATTGTTACTATATTGTAACAGCTTATATATTTCAATAATTTGCAATAATCTTCAGTGATATTCTGGTTAAAATCGCATAATTATTAGTAGTTCACTCCCTTACTAGTGTTGTTCATGGTTAAGAAGACTTGATTTGATTTGAAATGCCTATGGAGAAAATGAATGAGAAAAATTATTCCTAAACAAGAAAAGTGGTTTATGTTTGCTCTTTTTGTTGAGATTTACATGATACTGGAGACTCGACTCCACCGAGAGTAACAGTTTTACTTCTACAACACAGAAGAAAGGCTATACTGATGCAAATGTTATGAATTACACATGCATACCAGCGCACACACACACACACACACATATATATATAGAGACAGGCAAATATACTCACATATAAACCATCACCCTTCCTTGTCTAAGTCAGCAGCACCGAATTTTGCTGACTGTTCAAAAATGCAGGAAAGAATATTAACGACTTTCTGATGCCCTGCCCACTGTCAGTCAAACACCTCCCACTGTTTCCTTCATAGGGAATACACACATTACAGTATGACTTGACTATTAAGATTATCTATATATTTAGTCATACTAAAAGTAACAGTTAGTCATCTGATATTTTAAAACCTAATCATATCACACGCGTCAAAATGTCAAAATAAGATACAGGCTTACTGGAATGTGCAGTTGGGAAGTTACAAAAAAAAAAAAAAAAAAATATATATATATATATATATATATATATATATATATATATATATATATACACACACTTAAAAATAAAGGTGCTTTACGATGCCATATTGTTCTTTGTGAAAGAAAGGTTCTTTGTGGTGAAAGAAGGTTTTTCAGATTATAAAAAGGATGGTTCTTTAAAGAACCTTTGACTGAATGCTTCTTTGTGGAACCAAAAATGGATCTTCTATGGCACTGCTTTTTTGGTCACTATTTCATGGTAGATATTTCTTACTATGGTATTTAGAATAAAATCGAGATGAATAAAGTTTAGAAAGGTCATGAGCATTGTGACATTGTGATATTACTGACTTTATCTCTCCCCCTTGGTAACGGTTTGAGTCATTTTACATTTCAAACAGCACTTTTGTGTCTAGGTTACACTAAAAACAGTATCTTCTCGTCCCGCTTTCATAAAGTGCACTCTCTGTTTCTGTTTCCCGTAATTCAGCAGCTGAGAAGGGCTGCAGGCTGCTGTTTCTCTCTCATCTTTCTGACGAATTACAGAAGTGTAATGGTTAAATGGCAGCTGACCACAAACAGTCAAATCTATACCACTTGTATTTGTTCCTTTACGAAACAAGTCAAGGGGTATTATTAACATGCTAACAATGCTAAGTGATGTGGCGTATATCGTGGAGGGTATATTTTTGTTATACACAAACTAAACCAAACACAGTCTGCACAATGTAGGTTTTTAGTGTCTTAGTCTTATTTTTTTCACAAACATGTTTATATATAGACATTTAAGAATAGATATTTTCATCTGCTAATCAATCGAGTACACAACAAAAGTATAAACTGATTATAAGCTCAGAGCTTCTGTCCCTCAGAGCCTCAGTGTTGTTGGACTACTACGGTTATTGCACAGTACTCTGAAGTAAGACAAACAAGACAAACATACAGGAGCTTTGATTTCCCACTAACAAAATGACCTTCACCACTTCTAGGCCGATTTGTGCAGCTACAGTGTGTGTGTGTGTGTGTGTGTGTGTGTGTTCCTGAGGGCTTTCTGTCTTTAAAAAATTCATAATGTCAAGTTCATCTGTCCATTCACATTAGCAGCTGTGTTTATATTACTAAAGGAATGGTTAAAAATGTCAACCTCAGCTTTCCCTCTCATTCTCTTTCACACACTGTATTTGTTTCACTATTGCGTACATTTTTAAAAAGCGAGGACATTTTGGACCTCAACAGTCAGAAAATTCATTATTTTTATAACATGTATACTAGGGTTGCATTATTATTCAGCTGATTTTTGATTATTTTAAAGCCATCAGCATATCAGAAATACAGTGAAAAGGGCCGATACCGAAGGTTTATAAATTAACTGCATGGAGACATTCAAAATGAGCTCATTTCAAATTTTATACCTGCTACAGGTCTCAAAATAGTTGGGACGGGGGCATGTTTGAAGATGTCTGGGCATCAAGGTTATGATTTTCTGGAGTTTTGGTGTTGGAATTTGGTTTCTTGGCTGATATATTTTCCAGCTGCTGAAGAGTTTATGGTCATCTTTGATGTATTTTTGTTAAATGATGTGCCAAATGTTCTCTATAGGTGAAAGGTCAGGACTGTCAATTCAGCATCCAGACTCTTCTACTATGAAGCCATGCTGTTGTAATAGCTGCAGTATGTGGTTTTGCATAGTCCTGCTGAAATACACAAGGCCTTTCCTGAAATAGATGTAATCTGGGGAATATATGTTGCTCTAAAACCTTTATATTCAGTATCTTTCAGCATTCATAGTGCCTTCCAAAACATGCAAGCTGCCCATACCATATGCACTTATGCACCTCCATACCAGCAGAGATGTTGGCTTATGAACTGAACGCTGATAACACACTGGAAGCTCTCCCTCCTCTTTAGCCCGGAGGACACGGCGTCAGTGATTTCCAACAAGATCGTCAAATTTGGACTCGTCTGACCATAGAACCCTTTTCTACTTTGAAACAGTCCATTTTAAATGAGCCTTGGCCCACAGGACACGACGGCGCTTCTGGACCATGTTCACATATGGCTTCCCTTTTGCATGATAGAGCTTTAGTTGGCATCTGCAGATGGCACGGCGGATTGTGTTTACCGACAGTGGTTTCTGAAAGTATTCCTGGACCCATTTAGTAATGTCAATGATAGAATCATGCGGATGAGTGATGCAGTGTCATCTAAGGGCACGAAGACCACGGGGATCCAACAAGGGTCTTCGACCTTGTCGCTTACGCACAGAGATTCTCCAGTTTCTCTGAATCTTTTGATGATGTTATGCACTGTAGATGATGAGATTTGCAAAGCTTTTGCAATTTGACATTGAGGAATGTTGTTTTTAAATTGTTCCACAATCTTTTTACGCACTCTTCCACAGATTGGAGAGCCTCCGCCCAGCTTTACTTCTGATAGACTGATCGCATTAATGTAGCTATTATGGGTCATGGATGTACAGCAGCGCCACCAACCGGAAGTAGAAAGTATTTCATTTTGAAAGAATCTTAGTTATGTTTATGAAAGTATAAAACTTAAAAATATATATGTGTTTTATTTATTTTTTTCCAGTTAATTATGACCCCCAAATAGCAATACAATAAACCAGTATACACACTTAGGCACAATGTGCACTTTTCACACACACACACACACACACACACACACACACACTTTGGCAAAGTGTGTACTTTACTCTCTCTAAACACACTCTATCAGCCTTGTTTTCTTCTGGGTCTACTATTCTTGCACGATCTCCCACGATGTTTTAACTCCCTCGTGTAGTTTCCTTAGGCTAAGTGTGTTTAACGGTCAATTTTTATTTTGTCCTGAAAATGTAAAATAAAATCTTAAAGTAAAATGAAAATATTAATTCATATTACCATAAACTGGTTCAACAAAATGCTAACTTATTAACAGGACGGGCTGAATAGGACAACTATTTTGAGAGTGCACAATAGCATAAGTGTACAATAGTACTGTATTAGTCGGAGACTGTTTTTGATATTCGATAAATCTGTTAAATATGTTCACATAATCAATCAGATTTTAACATTTTATTTCAGTATTTTATTTTTTTATTTTTTAAAGGTTACTATACATCCTGCTCAATCGTCTAAAGCAATATAAGTGGAAGATGTTTTCCATGCACAGTGCACTGGTGCAGTTCATCAATAATCAAATTTAATAATAATAACCAATAATGAAAATTATCGACAATTGATTAGTTGGATAAGCAATAGTATTCGCTTAGTAAAGTTTTGTGACGTCATTGCCCATTTACATATATTTTATCGAAGTCACGGCAAGTGTTCATCAGAAATCACAAACTCTCACTAAAAATGAAAGACTTCATTTTGTTCTGTTGCTACAAATCTGTGAACGACCCTTGAGAAGCTACTGAATGAAGTTCCTGGTACACACACACGCTAGGCTCAGTGGCGCTTACATAACCACAAACACACACCCCTATGGTCAGCTCAAAGTTCTCTCGCTCACCGCAGACGGCTGACCTTTGACCTGTCAGCGCACAGCAGCCAGTCACGCAGCACACTGCTGACACAGATAATTAAAACACACACAAACACTCCACCCAGGACAAGCTTCATGACAATGACTTACTGGTGAACTGTCAATGGACTCTTGCTTCACAGTAATATAACACTACGGCTCTAAGAGAGTACCTAATCCTTAAAGGGACAGGTAACACATGTATGTATGACTTTCTCTCTCCAGAAGAAGACAAAAAAATATATTCCAAAGATTGTACTGGCTGTTCTATGCCATACAATTACAATTAGCGTGTGAATGAGATTTGTGTGTGAACTATGCCTTTACGTCCAGACATGATCATAAGACTGAGAGGGCCTCTAGTTGCTTTATGACATGAACGTTGATAATTTGGCAGTGTTTAGTATTTTCTGTTCTGAACTTACATAATGTGTCCATGAATGATTTTAGTCATGCAGAGTATCTGTAAATATCAGGCACAGTTTCATTCACGAGAACCTGGACTTGGTTATTCATTTGTTGAAGATGGTTTTCTATTCAACAGCGATTATAAAAGTTCAATTAAGCACAGAACATGCACACTACATGTTTCTACAGTTAAAGTTTGTCACATATTTGACACGATTCTAGGTTAATTCTTAAAACTCCATGCATAATTATTCTCTAATTATTCACCATTTTGCACATTTTCTGGAGCAAATAAAAAATTGATTTTCAGGTTAAACAAAAAGAAGAATGTGGATTTTCATTCACCACAGACATACATTACATACAAAACATACAGTACATATGAACCAACATTATTTCTGTACTATTTATATACTATATTTTGAATTAGTTTTTCTTTTTAGATTTTCAGTTTTTATTTTATTGTTAGTTTTAAAGTAAATTTTGTTGGGTGCTTTTGTCATTTTATTAGTTTTTTTTTTCTATGTAACTTTATTTTTATTTCAGTTGTAGTCATTTTAGTTTATCGGCTTAAACTAAGTTGACTTCTTTGCGAAGCTAAGTTAGTATAGTTTTAGTTAACAGTATCACATTTATAAATGTATCATAATTTTTTTTTTCAAACACACCGAGTTCTGTGATTTAGTGAATGCTCAGAAGCTGTTGAGTGGTGTCATCTGTTGCGGTATGAACTCGGTAAACATATAGATCTCATCAATCCAAACAACTTTCGTATTGCATGTCATAGGCTCCGCCCAACAGGAAGTTGGCTATTTAGAGTTTAGTATTCATATTTGTCGTCAAAGTTTTGTGGGCTTTTGGAGTCCTTAACATGCTCAAAAACTCTTGAAAATTTCCGCACACCTTGGAATCTGTGGCCTTTAGGAGCCCGCAGAGGCTGAAACCCAGGTGTGGCACAGGGGCTCTACAGCGCCCCCTGGAACACAGTCAGAAATGTTGATGTATAGCTCACACATACTTGCACGTATTTATATGAAACTCAGTACACATAAAGATCTCATGTCATAGGCTCCCCCAACAGGAAGTCAGCTATTTAGAGTTAGGTAAAAAGCGCATGCTCTGCAATTTGATATACTTGTCATAGGTTTTTTACCCGATTGCCACCAAAATCGGTCAACGTGATCTCAAGACATTGGGGATGAAAAAGTGCCAGGGGATTTTTGATATCTCAAACGGTTTGCTCGTGGCGAGGCATTGAAATTATGGCGAGAAATGAGAAACAGGAAGTGTCTAATACCATCCACATACATTTCCTGATTTTAATCAAACTTCATCAGATTATTCGTTGTATGATTATTCGTTGATTTGCAGTCAAAGTTATAGCGCCACCAACTGGCAGCAGGAAGTGTGTCATTTTCAAAATGCTTTGAATTCAGCATCTTATTTTTACTCGATTTGCTTCAAACTTTATCAGAATAATGTTAAAATACAGCCGATATAAATCTGCTGGGGGGATATCGATATCTAAAAATATTGTTGCCGTGGCAACCTGTCAAACTGGAATACTTTTCAGGTGATTTTGAGGCATATAACATACTTAGAATTTCACGAAACTCAGAACACACATCAGTATTACTGATAGCTAGACACTGGCGAAAGTTCATAAGAGGGCGTGGAAGAGGCACTCTATAGCGCCACCTTTTGACAAAAGTGTGGGGGTTAGTTTTAGCTACAGACACCAAACTCGGTACATATATTGTTCTTATCAAGACGGACAACTTTCTAATTCACAGTCATCCGCTACGACCAACAGGAAGTCGGCTATTTTGATTTGAATGTGGATTTTTGGAAACATTCAGCTGTGAATTAATGCATATTGCTCAGAGGAGAAGTACACTATACACACCAAACTTTGCCTACATGATGCAAAAATATTGAGGAACTTAAATTGAGAATGGATTTTGGATAGCTTGAACGGTTTTGTCGTGGTGATTTCTTGAAAAGACAGTAAAAAGGGAATCATTAATTGTCTTGTATTTTTAAATTGCAGCTTCCAAACACTTCAAAACTTTTTTTTCATACAGAAAAAAAGTCATTCTGAGGAAATATGCATAGTTTCACGACTTTACAACACTGTATGGATAACAGAAAATTAAAAAACTGTCAGACATCTCATCTCACTCTGTCCCTCTGTTTGAGTATAATGTGCTGAGACTTCCATGGTCTGAGAGAAATAGCGCCCCTACAGGTGCAATTCCCGGACTGAAATGGAGGAGACTAGGGTGACCACCCATCCCGCGTAGTGCGTGCGGGCACAGCGTTTGAAGCCCAATTCATGCGTCCCACAAATTGAGACTGTGTCATGCATAATCAATGCATGCTCAAAAAAAGTTGGTCACTCTATATCCTCGAGCCCCAGGCAGCCAAACGAACATTACTTGACAGTTCAGCACACTACTGTTGCCACACCCACCCCTCAGTTGAACTTCTGACTAGGTTGTTGTCAACTTTTTCGTTGTTGTCATGACAGCGCACGCACGTGCATACCAGACACACTGGGAAGGAACTTTTAGATGCATGCTTTCCAATTCGAAAAATGGAGAAAGTGAGGCACCGCCATCATCAATTAAAAAAGAGAAGGTGTGTCCTGTTTCAAACTGTTTTTTTTTTCATGCACCTGCCTTTACTAACATGCAAGTTCACCATCCTTTCTCCCCATTCTCGTTCCGTGAACCTCTGGAGTTGTGAGTTTAGACTTTTTTTTTAACTGTTCCTGGCAACTACAATTCATTTTAATCCTATAATTTTATATTATAATTTATTTAAAGTGAATAAATTGTAATTGTAAAAATAAATAAAATAGCTAAAGTAAATAGTAAGTGGAAGTGCATCTGTTAATTCTGTCATGAGCATACATCAGCAATTACACATGTTTAGGGGAATAGGGCATTATTAATATACCATGTAAGGTGGTATGTGCTAGAAATGGGTAAACCACTATCAGTGAGTCTGCCCATGGGGTGGGGGCACCGCCGCGCAAGGCAGTGTCCCACATTGTCCCTCAGAAACATACCCCTTTTCCCCCCTTGGGCTTATTAGCAGATGGTCACCCTAGAGGAGACTCTCGTTAGTTTCACTTTTAAATCGGTTAAAAATACAAATATGTACTTAGATTTAATTCCCACTGACAAGCTAAACCAACATATCTGGGGTGCGTTCTCCGAAACTACCTTAACGCTACGTCGTTCTTAAGTTGTACCTTAAGAAGTACCTTATCGTTAATACGTGGTTTCCGAAACCTTCTTAGTTAAGTATACCTTCTGTAAGTCATGCGTTCGTAAGGTTGGTCTGGAGCGCTCTTAGCTATACCTTATCGCTGCTTACGGTTCATACCGCTAGTGGCCACCACTACGCAAAAAGATTTTTTACATCGCAGTTTAATTACACATAGAAAATTTTATATGAACTTTTAATATAAAATCTGATTTAGAATTAAAATTACATTTTTACTTTACTTTAAAATTATACACATAAAATACTTAAGTTGTTATAGCCTACACCCAGTGTATGGAAGTGTTTTCATTAATAAAGTTTCCATACACTAATGGTTGTTAGCTTTTTTAATTACTATCCTAAGGCACATCAGCTGGCGAACCATTTGACAGAAAAGGCTTAGGAGTCTATATAAAGAAAGATGAGTTTACACAAACTTTATAGCTATGGCAGCGAGACAGCGAGTACTTGTTTTAAATCAAAGACGGCGGCGTCCGCGGAGCCAGTTAGTGTATGTCAACTACTTTATAAGAGAACATTTTAGTCCACTGACTACCATGTCAGAAGAGACCATTGTAAAAAAAATTTGCCTGCCACGGGAGCAAATTCTGCAGCTCTTGCATCTTGTTGGCCCAGATTTGTCAAGACAAACTCGACGGAGCTACCCCCTCAGCCCCGAAATTCAGCTGCTGGCGGCTCTTCGTTTTTATGCCTTGGGGAGTTTTCTGGAGGTTGTTGGGGATGGATATGGGCTGAGTAAGACCTCAGTGTGGCTGGGCGATCTCTTTTTGCGGACTTTTTTCCCCGACATAGTGAATGTCGGTATGTCTCTCATGTTTGCGCTTTTATTGAGGAAATCATCCAATTACACAAATGAGCGATTTACGCCAATAATGTGATACGGCTGGTGGATAATCAGCATACGTTGTGGAGAACATTAACACACTTATGGCCGTGAGGGTTTGGGATTGTACACTTGCTAAATTATAAACACATACTCATATTTATTTCTGCATGTACGTATTTCAATAAGCCCCGATAAATGCAGTTTGTACTATTTCTAAAACGCTTCTTTATAAAGAACATTGTTTTCTCAATACTTTACCTATACCGCTGTGAAGGAAAGAGCGCACAATCGATCATCGAGGCGTCGATATCAACCTATTCAGCACCTCCACCATGGACAGCAACTGCTAAGGTCGAACTTAAGAAGGTTTACCTTAAGCTACATCCTAAGGTATAGTTCGGAGAACACACGTAGCAAAGGTATACCTGTAGTTAAGGTGTACCTTTTGAGTATTCGTAGCGCGCTAAGAGACAACGTTATCGGAGAACGCACCCCAGATCAGAACAAACTAATTTATTCTTGTTTTATAGCTTTTAAAAATAAAATATTACAGCGAAATCACACAATCCACCAATTAGAACACACCAAGAGCTAAATTCAGATGTTTGTGAACTGTTTGTGTGAAAATGAAATATTTGCGGATGACTGTCTGACACTATCTGAAATCATCGCTCCGATCAGCGTGTGCAGTCAGTGTCACGAGCTCACGAAAAACTAATTTATTCTTGTTTAAGAGCTTTTTAAAATAAAATATTACCGCTAATGCACACAATTCATCCATTATAACACAACAAGAGCTAAATTCAGGTGTTTGTGACCCGTGTAAGTGTGAAAGACTATTTGACACCGCAAGCTGCAATACGCTGATTCTGCCTTTCGTCGTAAGGGACACATCACGGACAAGATTATTTCAAAATACATAATAGCTTGGCGAATATAAACGAAAACAGCCACGTGAACATAAACTGTTGAGAAATAAATCTTAAGAGGATAATGATACTGGATTTAAATATTAAAGTGACCGCATTTAGCTGCTTTTCTTAAATTTTAATCTATAAAAAAAAAATAATAATAATTCGTCTTGGCTGTTTTTTATGTGTGTATGTATTCATGTATTTATTATTATTATTATTATGCTCTAACAAGAATTAATCTATATTTAATTAAATCGATGACATTTTTTTACATGTGATTTGTCCATTTCTGCATCTAAACGCCTAAAAACCTAAAACATGCTCTATTATACTATTGTTAACAATTTCTTTATCGTCCAATTTATCTGGTGTACACACTTTTATTTTCATAATAAACTTGTTTGTTAGATTATAGACAGTTACAGTGGTCTATAATAGATACTAACGGGTTTTATTCAAGCTGTTTAGAATGATTGAAGTAGGCTAATTTTTTAAAATGTAAATCCAATAAATAAATAAATAAATAAACATTGGAAAACAATAACTGTTGTACTTTTTTATACATTTTGTATAATTTCATAATTTATGTATTATAATTGTAAAAACAAAAATAGATTTAGCCACTCACATAGAAATATCTTAGGCCTTATCCTTTTCTGACAGTTTTAGGGATTTTTAAAAATCCTAAAAATCCTTATTTGTGCTGCAAATAATAATTTCAAATTCATTTGATACTGACCTCTGACATCCTGTGACATGATATTTATTTGAATTTACATAATCTCATGGATGTAACTGTAAAACTGTTCAACTCACAGATGAAGACTAAGCTGTAATGCAAGCAGAACTTTCACAAATGCTTATAGGTCAATAAAATCATTACAAAACACTTAAAAATAATTTAAGGATTTGATAACACTGTAAAATAATGTATAATTTGTTAACATTAATAAATGCATTGGTAACACTTTATAATAACTGCACTCATTAGTAAATAGTCAGTTCATGCTTTATAAAGTCTTGTCCCAACATTCATAGTCATTAGTAAGCAGCTTGTAAATACAGCTATAAATAACTTTTTCTCGGTTTATAAGCACATTTATTACAAAGGAGAGTAAAGGGTCCGTTATCTTCCTAAGAAAAATTAAAATAAACAAACACAACACAGATTGATACAGAAATCAGAAATATTTATTTTTCGATATGCAATAAAAGGAAACCGTACACTTGAATTATATAGTAGGAGCCATTTTGGGGATGGTAAAGGTTTTGTCCACTGGGTGGTGCTGTGGCTATGTTTAATTAGAAAACCTGAGCAACAAGTGTGTATGTTGGTATTTGGAAAGCACAGTTTTTGAGCGCATGGCAGAGTAGCTCGCAAGGAGGATTCTAGTTGCATGTGGTCCATAAGGTATGGCTTTGTGTGTACATGTGAACAAGGAGAGGACACAAGTAGTTTGAGATCATGTTTAATGGAGCTCAAGTAATAAAGAAAGACATTTGTTATGCATCTACATCCGTCTGCATGTACTCTGTTTGTACGTGTTTTAAACTTGCTTACTCCTAATATCAACCACATTGGAAAGCCAGTACACACACACACACACACACACACACACAAACAGATATACAGTACAGACCAAAAGTTTGGACACACCTTCTCATTCAAAGAGTTTTCTTTATGCTCAAAAAAAGTTGGTCACTCTATATCCTCGAGCCCCAGGCAGCCAAACGAACATTACTTGACAGTTCAGCACACTACTGTTGCCACACCCACCCCTCAGTTGAACTTCTGACTAGGTTGTTGTCAACTTTTTCGTTGTTGTCATGACAGCGCACGCACGTGCATACCAGACACACTGGGAAGGAACTTTTAGATGCATGCTTTCCAATTCGAAAAATGGAGAAAGTGAGGCACCGCCATCATCAATTAAAAAAGAGAAGGTGTGTCCTGTTTCAAACTGTTTTTTTTTTCATGCACCTGCCTTTACTAACATGCAAGTTCACCATCCTTTCTCCCCATTCTCGTTCCGTGAACCTCTGGAGTTGTGAGTTTAGACTTTTTTTTTAACTGTTCCTGGCAACTACAATTCATTTTAATCCTATAATTTTATATTATAATTTATTTAAAGTGAATAAATTGTAATTGTAAAAATAAATAAAATAGCTAAAGTAAATAGTAAGTGGAAGTGCATCTGTTAATTCTGTCATGAGCATACATCAGCAATTACACATGTTTAGGGGAATAGGGCATTATTAATATACCATGTAAGGTGGTATGTGCTAGAAATGGGTAAACCACTATCAGTGAGTCTGCCCATGGGGTGGGGGCACCGCCGCGCAAGGCAGTGTCCCACATTGTCCCTCAGAAACATACCCCTTTTCCCCCCTTGGGCTTATTAGCAGATGGTCACCCTAGAGGAGACTCTCGTTAGTTTCACTTTTAAATCGGTTAAAAATACAAATATGTACTTAGATTTAATTCCCACTGACAAGCTAAACCAACATATCTGGGGTGCGTTCTCCGAAACTACCTTAACGCTACGCCGTTCTTAAGTTGTACCTTAAGAAGTACCTTATCGTTAATACGTGGTTTCCGAAACCTTCTTAGTTAAGTATACCTTCTGTAAGTCATGCGTTCGTAAGGTTGGTCTGGAGCGCTCTTAGCTATACCTTATCGCTGCTTACGGTTCATACCGCTAGTGGCCACCACTACGCAAAAAGATTTTTTACATCGCAGTTTAATTACACATAGAAAATTTTATATGAACTTTTAATATAAAATCTGATTTAGAATTAAAATTACATTTTTACTTTACTTTAAAATTATACACATAAAATACTTAAGTTGTTATAGCCTACACCCAGTGTATGGAAGTGTTTTCATTAATAAAGTTTCCATACACTAATGGTTGTTAGCTTTTTTAATTACTATCCTAAGGCACATCAGCTGGCGAACCATTTGACAGAAAAGGCTTAGGAGTCTATATAAAGAAAGATGAGTTTACACAAACTTTATAGCTATGGCAGCGAGACAGCGAGTACTTGTTTTAAATCAAAGACGGCGGCGTCCGCGGAGCCAGTTAGTGTATGTCAACTACTTTATAAGAGAACATTTTAGTCCACTGACTACCATGTCAGAAGAGACCATTGTAAAAAAAAATTGCCTGCCACGGGAGCAAATTCTGCAGCTCTTGCATCTTGTTGGCCCAGATTTGTCAAGACAAACTCGACGGAGCTACCCCCTCAGCCCCGAAATTCAGCTGCTGGCGGCTCTTCGTTTTTATGCCTTGGGGAGTTTTCTGGAGGTTGTTGGGGATGGATATGGGCTGAGTAAGACCTCAGTGTGGCTGGGCGATCTCTTTTTGCGGACTTTTTTCCCCGACATAGTGAATGTCGGTATGTCTCTCATGTTTGCGCTTTTATTGAGGAAATCATCCAATTACACAAATGAGCGATTTACGCCAATAATGTGATACGGCTGGTGGATAATCAGCATACGTTGTGGAGAAGATTAACACACTTATGGCCGTGAGGGTTTGGGATTGTACACTTGCTAAATTATAAACACATACTCATATTTATTTCTGCATGTACGTATTTCAATAAGCCCCGATAAATGCAGTTTGTACTATTTCTAAAACGCTTCTTTATAAAGAACATTGTTTTCTCAATACTTTACCTATACCGCTGTGAAGGAAAGAGCGCACAATCGATCATCGAGGCGTCGATATCAACCTATTCAGCACCTCCACCATGGACAGCAACTGCTAAGGTCGAACTTAAGAAGGTTTACCTTAAGCTACATCCTAAGGTATAGTTCGGAGAACACACGTAGCAAAGGTATACCTGTAGTTAAGGTGTACCTTTTGAGTATTCGTAGCGCGCTAAGAGACAACGTTATCGGAGAACGCACCCCAGATCAGAACAAACTAATTTATTCTTGTTTTATAGCTTTTAAAAATAAAATATTACAGCGAAATCACACAATCCACCAATTAGAACACACCAAGAGCTAAATTCAGATGTTTGTGAACTGTTTGTGTGAAAATGAAATATTTGCGGATGACTGTCTGACACTATCTGAAATCATCGCTCCGATCAGCGTGTGCAGTCAGTGTCACGAGCTCACGAAAAACTAATTTATTCTTGTTTAAGAGCTTTTTAAAATAAAATATTACCGCTAATGCACACAATTCATCCATTATAACACAACAAGAGCTAAATTCAGGTGTTTGTGACCCGTGTAAGTGTGAAAGACTATTTGACACCGCAAGCTGCAATACGCTGATTCTGCCTTTCGTCGTAAGGGACACATCACGGACAAGATTATTTCAAAATACATAATAGCTTGGCGAATATAAACGAAAACAGCCACGTGAACATAAACTGTTGAGAAATAAATCTTAAGAGGATAATGATACTGGATTTAAATATTAAAGTGACCGCATTTAGCTGCTTTTCTTAAATTTTAATCTATAAAAAAAAAATAATAATAATTCGTCTTGGCTGTTTTTTATGTGTGTATGTATTCATGTATTTATTATTATTATTATTATGCTCTAACAAGAATTAATCTATATTTAATTAAATCGATGACATTTTTTTACATGTGATTTGTCCATTTCTGCATCTAAACGCCTAAAAACCTAAAACATGCTCTATTATACTATTGTTAACAATTTCTTTATCGTCCAATTTATCTGGTGTACACACTTTTATTTTCATAATAAACTTGTTTGTTAGATTATAGACAGTTACAGTGGTCTATAATAGATACTAACGGGTTTTATTCAAGCTGTTTAGAATGATTGAAGTAGGCTAATTTTTTAAAATGTAAATCCAATAAATAAATAAATAAATAAACATTGGAAAACAATAACTGTTGTACTTTTTTATACATTTTGTATAATTTCATAATTTATGTATTATAATTGTAAAAACAAAAATAGATTTAGCCACTCACATAGAAATATCTTAGGCCTTATCCTTTTCTGACAGTTTTAGGGATTTTTAAAAATCCTAAAAATCCTTATTTGTGCTGCAAATAATAATTTCAAATTCATTTGATACTGACCTCTGACATCCTGTGACATGATATTTATTTGAATTTACATAATCTCATGGATGTAACTGTAAAACTGTTCAACTCACAGATGAAGACTAAGCTGTAATGCAAGCAGAACTTTCACAAATGCTTATAGGTCAATAAAATCATTACAAAACACTTAAAAATAATTTAAGGATTTGATAACACTGTAAAATAATGTATAATTTGTTAACATTAATAAATGCATTGGTAACACTTTATAATAACTGCACTCATTAGTAAATAGTCAGTTCATGCTTTATAAAGTCTTGTCCCAACATTCATAGTCATTAGTAAGCAGCTTGTAAATACAGCTATAAATAACTTTTTCTCGGTTTATAAGCACATTTATTACAAAGGAGAGTAAAGGGTCCGTTATCTTCCTAAGAAAAATTAAAATAAACAAACACAACACAGATTGATACAGAAATCAGAAATATTTATTTTTCGATATGCAATAAAAGGAAACCGTACACTTGAATTATATAGTAGGAGCCATTTTGGGGATGGTAAAGGTTTTGTCCACTGGGTGGTGCTGTGGCTATGTTTAATTAGAAAACCTGAGCAACAAGTGTGTATGTTGGTATTTGGAAAGCACAGTTTTTGAGCGCATGGCAGAGTAGCTCGCAAGGAGGATTCTAGTTGCATGTGGTCCATAAGGTATGGCTTTGTGTGTACATGTGAACAAGGAGAGGACACAAGTAGTTTGAGATCATGTTTAATGGAGCTCAAGTAATAAAGAAAGACATTTGTTATGCATCTACATCCGTCTGCATGTACTCTGTTTGTACGTGTTTTAAACTTGCTTACTCCTAATATCAACCACATTGGAAAGCCAGTACACACACACACACACACACACACAAACAGATATACAGTACAGACCAAAAGTTTGGACACACCTTCTCATTCAAAGAGTTTTCTTTATTTTCATGACTATGAAAATTGTAGAGTCACACTGAAGGCATCAAGGGCTATTTGACCAAGAAGGAGAGTGATGGGGTGCTGCGCCAGATGACCTGGCCTCCACAGTCACCGGACCTGAACCCAATCGAGATGGTTTAGGGGTGAGCTGGCCCGCAGACAGAAGGCAAAAGAGCCAACAAGTGCTAAGCATCTCTCGGGGAATTCCTTCAAGACTGTTGGAAGACCATTTCAGGTGACTACCTCTTGAAGCTCATCAAGAGAATGCCAAGAGTGTGCAAAGCAGTAATCAAAGCAAAAGGTGGCTACTTTGAAGAACCTAGAATATGACATATTTTCAGTTGTTTCACTCTTTTTTGTTATGTATATAATTCCATATATAATTCCACGTGTGTTAATTCATAGTTTTGATGCTTTTGAAAGAAAACTCTTTGAATGAGAAGGTGTGTCCAAACTTTTGGTTTGTAATATATATATATATATATATATATATATATATATATATATATATATATATATAATTTTTTATCAAGTGTACAGCTGTACAGTTTCATTTTTTCAATCTTGAACAAATATTTCTGTGTTGTGTATCCCTCTGTGTTGTTTAACTTTTTAGTTTGGTAGATGAATGTTCCTTTAAATCTCCTTTGTGAATGCTTTAAATGTATAAATAGTCCTCACTTTAGATGAGTTCACAAAAATAGATAGCTGGAAACTACTAAATGTTTTATAAAAACCTGACTTTATCATGAATTACAGCAGGAATATATGCTAATAAAGCAGTTATTAACACATTGACCAACTATTATCATGTGTCTAAATAATAAGATTTATATATTTACACTAAAGTAGTTTATTAATTATTTAATTTCACTTTCTTAATGATCTCATGAACCACTGACAACTCCTAAATAACTGGTTTGAAAATAATGTAATTATACTTAAAGTATGAAAATACAATGATTGAACTTTATAGCTCAAGAACAAAACATGTATAGCTGTATTTATGAACTGCTTAATAATGCCTATTAAAGGAGTTCTATTATTATTTTTCACTTTTTCAACTTTAGTTATACTGTAATGTTGCTGTTTCAGCGTAAAAAAGTTCTGCAAAGTTACTAAGCTGAAAGTCCAATTCAAAAAGAGATATTTTATTTAACAAAAAAGACTTGTTTGGACTACAACAAATATTGTCCGGGATTTGTGATATCACCAGTGTTGTGCCTGAACGCGTTCAATGAACGATAGTTCATGAACTCGTTCATATTTTGGGGCGAACGTGAACTGAACGTGCTGTATTACTCCCCGATGAACGTTACTGTGAACTCGTTCATTCTGGTGTCTGTGAACGGCACGCTCTCTCAGGTTAACTTCGTTCAATAGGGTGCCAGATTTCTATAGAGCCTTCCAGGCGAAAACCCGGCTAAAACACACCGTAAACGGGTCTTAATATGTAGCGGAAAAACAGAGGAACACCCAATCTGGCAACACCAGCCACCAGTGTCACACCGCCGTCCGCCGCATGCGTGACGCGTCATCAAAAAAAAAAAACAGCAAACGACAGCAGCATGTAGCAAGAAGGCGTATGATCATTTAAAAGAATTTTATGATGTTTATGACAAGGTCGGTGAGAATGGGAGACAAAGCATTAAAGCAACAATGGGGAAATGCTGTCCCCTCAATGCTAATTTAAACCCTGGTTGGATAAGGATTCAAAATTGGATATGAAGATGAAATCTGACGCATAGCTTCATTGTTAAAACTGATAAAATAATTGCTGTCTGTGATTCTATATGGGCTGTGGCAATAATTTTGAAAAATAATAGCTCGCAGCAACGTATGGAAAAAAAGAACTATGAACTAGTTCATTTTTGGAACTGTGAACTTTAGTTCAAAATTTTGTAGTTTGAACTATGAACTGAACTAGTTCATTTTAAAATTTGTGAATTGAACTTTGAACTAGTTCATGTAGAAAGTGAACTTTCCCAACACTGGATATCACAAATATGGACGAATGGGATGAAACTTGGTTGAGCTGCACTAGAGAAGGCAATGATTGTGATATATATATATGTAGTTGACCATGAAGGCTGGAAGAGAAAAACAAAACTAGTATGCTATCCGATCCAATCAGAATGCATTGCGCCAAGCGCGAGAACAGAACAGACTGGGCATATGCCTAACTCCAGGTTCACACACTGTCTGTGATGCGCCTTTTTTTCGAGCCCATGTTGACGGATCAGAGCGTTCACACTGCACGCGGTAAAAGGCTAGAGATAAAAACATGTGAAAATAATTAATATCTAGGACACGAGCATAGAGAGAGTTGTGAGTTTAAGTGAGAGGAGACACGTTTTAAGGGAGCACACTCTTAGCGCGAGAGCAGCGTGTATCTGAGCAAGCACGTCTGGTTTTGTGACAGAGCAAAGGATATCTGCGTGTGAGCGGAGAGATTCGTGCTCGTGCATTATTTTAATGTGCTTTCGCGTTACAATAATGCGCTCTCTCTGCTGCTTCTGCATTGCATACACATACTGTATACACACTGCAAACGTGTGAACCTGTATAATGCATAACAAATCTATTTCAACACCTGAGTATAGTGATTATTTTGACTTATGTCTGTTCCAGAGACGTTACAACTTTTTGATAAAGCTCTAATTGGTTTTCTTTTGGAAATATGTTTCAAATTCGAAAAAATCGAAAAAAAATCGAAATAGCAAAATTTATCAAAAAAATCGCGATGTTTTTTTTTTTTTGTCCATATCGCACAGCCCTAGTTCATTCAATAAATACACTTAACAATCTAGCTTCTGAGTACTTAGTTATTAACCCAACAATAGAAAAAAATTTTTTTGCAGTGGGCCGTGCAAACATATATGTTTGGTTGTGTGGGCCGCGAGTTGAAAAAGGTTGGGAACCACTGGTCTAAATGATTCGGATTAACCCTTTAACTGCCGCATCCCTTAAAACCTGACTGCCAAAGGGCTATTGTGAATGCATGTTCCTGCTGGGCACAGTTTACCTGATGCCACTGGGGTGGTGTTGCACTGATGGCTTGAGCCTGCCATCGCTGCTTGCAGCTATATTTAGTATTGCAATTCAAATTGCTGTAGTGGAGACATTAAAAAGAAAGAAAAAAATCCTTCACGAGCATACACACAAAAAAATAATTGCATACGACTGTGCTAACATCAGCCTCACCCACACACTCACACACACCAGCAGTCAGTCCTTTCCCAGACACCAGGCCTCTGTAATTCACTTGCTATGTTGCTGCTGGTTTGTTTCACAACACTGTCACATCCAATGAGATTCTCTCCCTGTGCTGGCTTCCTGCCACTCAGTGAGAACAGCACACGGTAGAGACCCTCTCACTGTCGCTCAGACCCCACCCTCCCCTCCATCAGCTTTACTTATCAGTGTCTGGCCACGAGTCACACACACTGAGCTCTTTACTACAGGGTAATTCCACGGCCTAATCCACAGAGGCTATAATGCAAGGATTAGAGCTGCAAGGCATTATTATCTGAATAGTACACTTCCAACGCTTCTCTATTCACCTGCCTGTACTCTCTCTCTCCCTTGTCTTTTCTCAGTTTCAATAATTACACATCCTGCCTTGACAAAAACATACTGGTGATATCAGATATATCAGATAATATTTTTATATAATCCATGACACTGAATTATTACATTTTTAATTTTTTATTATGGTATTACAAAGGTATCTCAAATAATATCATGGCATTAACAATGGTATCATCTAGTAAATCCAAAGGATTGGAATTCACTGTTGGTATTGTAAATGTCTATCAAAAACAGTATGAGCTTGATACAGGTTCAAAAACCATGGTACAGTATTTATTCACAGTTTTTATCATGGCACATCAAATAAACCATGGTAATACCATGATAAAATAGTTGTGGTACAATGTAAAAAGACAAGGTAGTGCCATTATAGTACCATGAAAAAAAAATAATAATACCAAGATACATGTAAGAAACCTATCAATAATATTGAGCATGTCTCAAAACATTAATATTATTACGCATGTAAAAAAAATATATGTAAAAAAAAAAAAAAAAGTTAATATCAGTGTATATCTAAAAAATACAAATGCCACAGCATATATTTATGTAACAAGGTAATACCATGGTACATGTAAAAAAACAAAAAAAAAACAATAACATTTAATGCATGTCTAAAAACAAAGTAATAAAATGGTACATGTAAAAACGAGTTAATATTATGGTGCATATCTAAATAGCAAGATAATACCATGGTGCATTTAAAATAATAAGGTAATACCATTATGCATGTTTAAATAAAACTAGGTAATACCATGTACACTTCTTATAACAAGGCAATGCCATGGTATTAGTATAAAAACATATCAGAATAACATTTTGCATGGCTAAAAAACGTTGTCTACAAAAAATTAAATACAAAGGTACAGTTCAGATTAAAAAAAAATACATTATATTGTTTTATTTTAATAGATTTTCATAGATTTATAGATTTTAATATGGGCCATTTGTGGATTATCAGACATAACATGAACACAATTAAAGAACAGACTTTTAATAGTATGAAAAATGGCCAAAAAAGGTATGGACACATCATAATACTTTTTTTTAAGCACAAGCTGTCCCTCCCACACTCTTTCGCAGGAAATAAAGGATGAACACAAGCATGTGCTTTACGTAAGTTGGAGATCCATGAAAGCAGCACAAGCGGATGAAACACCCCAAGCCCAGCGATCCAGCACCAACAGTCAGTCGTGAGTGTGTATGTGTGCACACATGTGCGAGGCCATCGGGGGCCTGCTGATTCAATCCAAACCACCATGAGATTTCACCACTCTTGACAGTAAAACATTTTAGCCTTCCCATGCTTCCCTACAAACAGTTTGTTAACATTACAGCCTCGGAACGACCGGAAAAAAGGTCACGAAACCTTTCAGAAAACCTTTTTCTGTCACTTTCAATGAAGACTCTTATATAACAGCACCACGGTAGTTCTGAAACCGCAGGAAACTAACGCTGAACCGACCCGCACAGTAATCACATTGGCAGTGGGACGTACAACACATGATACGACTGATTCTGCAGACAAAACCTGTTTCACAAAGAGCTACCCAGTGACCGGAACATGCATGTCATGTGACCCACCTTGTGATTTTTATCAGGAAGGATATTTGAGACCTGCACGCCTGGGGTGGAAATGCTTTTCATAGTCCGTTTGTTGTTAAGTTGTATTTATTTGTCGATATGGTCGCCGTCCTGTAAATCTAGACACAAAAAGTGTGTGTATGTGGACAGCAGACACGTTCTTCCTGCTGTTACTTAACACACACTGGGTCTGGATATCTGCTGAGATGTGAAGCCTTCTGGTGCCAGGCCAGCCTGAAAACTTTCCCAAATCCCAGGAGGGGGAACGCCTCCAGGTTTTCTATGAATTATATGCAACAAAATAATGCATGGTTGAAATCACAACATACCGAAAATATATTTATTGAATGAATGAACGAACAAACTATTTATTTAATTAATTAATTAAACACAAATGTTAAAATGTTTGGGGTTAGTATGATTTTTTAAATGTTTTTAAAAGAGGTCTCTTATTCTGCATTTATTTGATCAAAAACTCAATAAAAACAAAATTATTGTGAAATATTATTACAATTTAAAATAACAGATTTCTTTTTGAATACACTCTTAAAAATAAAGGTTCTTCAAAGGTTTGTTCACAGCGAAGCCATAGAAGAACCATTTTTGGTTCCACAAAGAACCATTCAGTCAAAGGTTCCTTAGAGAAACACTCTTGCCTTCTTACCCTTTTATAATCTGAAAAACCTTCTATTGCCACAAAAAAAAAAAAACTTTTGTGAAACAGAAAGGTTCCTGGGATGTTTATGGATCCATTTATACAAAAAAGGTTCTTCTATGGCATCGTGAAGCACCCTTATTTTTAAGTGTTAGTGTATATATTAAAATGTAATTTAATCCTGTGATGCAGAGCTGTATTTTAAGCATTTCTCCAGAACACTGATTTAATATAATTAAATGAATTGACCCCCAAACATTTTATATACTGTTTCATGGCCCCTAAAACACAAATTTATGATTACTTTGTTGAAAATGTGTTAAATTCCCCATGGACTCATTTGACAAAAAGTTAATTTTGGACCCTGTATGTAACTCAACTGAACAGTCGACATCAGGGTAAACAGATATAAGACTCCTGAGAGGTGCCATGGATCAGGGCTGGAGAACCCCGGCTGGAGTTTCACCAATGACCCCGCTAGTTTCCACACACCATATCGGTTGCAGCTCATAACGTTCAGTTTCCAGCCCACACAACATGTTAACAGATTCAAATACAAGAGGAAAAGTGGCCCAAAATAGCTCTTCCCTGCGTACACTTACTCTCTATAAACCGCAAAATACACACCCATTTCACACACAATGTAACACAAAAGCGTGTAAAGGCATCTTACCCACACACGCACATAAAAACACAAGGTGACACACTCCCACACAAACATACATCTCCTTGACAGTCCATTCTGAAGATGAAAGACTGAAAGTGGGGCAGATGATAACAAGAAAAAAATAAAACGACTGCAGTGGTAGAAATGAAAAGACCACCCCACAACAACCCACCCCCCCCCACGCAAACACACTCATACGCATAAATAAATCAACACAGCTCCTCTTCGTTATAGCGTCTCATTCAAATCCGCATCACCTGGGGGAACGGCCCAGTCAGCCCTGCAGAACCACAGAGAAGCACCGGGATAATTGATAAGTAATTGAGGGAAAGATCTGTGGTCTTTTAATTAACTATAAGAGAAAAGCTGCACAATTTTAAGTAAAGCAGCAGTGGTTACCAAAAAGCCCTTAAGAGGAATTCCCAGATCAAACTGCAGCGCTTCATGTCTCTTCAACTGACCCGTTTATTGGAAAAACTTATCAGAAACAGAAATACTATCACCTGACCCCTAGAGATTAGTTAACATGATTAAACTGCTGTGAGAAAACTGGAATAAACCAAGCAAGAGTGGAGTGGAGAGCTGTCATGTCTTGAAACACAGCCATTAGTTAACTCTTACATTTACATTTACATTTAGCAGACGCTTTTATCCAAAGCGACTTACAGTGCATTCAGACTATACTTATATTTTAATAACTGTTTTAATAACTGTATTTCAGCTTTACACAATATCATAAATTAGAAAATTAAAAACACCATGTATTATGAATAATGATAATGTATTTCAGCTTTGACACAGCAATAAAAACATATTAAACAATAAAAAAGCATGGAAAATATTATTAATAATAATAATAATAATATACAACAATACAATTAGATTTATATTTCTATTTTTTTATTTTCATTACATTACTTGTATGCAAAGTTGCTTTGTCATCTAAACCACAATGAATTTTTTTTCTTTTTTTTTTGGCTTTGATATAATATTAATACAATTTTTAGAAAAAAAGTTTATTTATAATTTATCCCATTACATTTATGCAAAGTTGCTTTGCTTCAATCAAAGATAATTTGCATTATTATTATAATTATAATTATTATTATTACTACTACTACTATTATTAATTTTAAAGTTGTTTTTCAAAACTGTAAAATTTAAATTGCTCATATGAGAATGAATGGTTATGAAAAGGAAACGGGAACAATTATGCAAATATGTTTCTTTTTGTCATTTCTGCTTTAAAGGAAAGTGGAGTCACTGTCTTTATGCTATTCTTTAGATATCTATAGATAACAGATAACTACTCTTTAATAAACTTTAGGGAGCTATCTTCAATAACCAACAAGAATATTTAGTTGCCCAATTCATAATTTAAAGCATCTGTGACTTGGCACATGAGATGTGGTTCCTCTAAAAAATTGTGAAGCTGATTGTTTTTTATCACACCAAACAAGGGAAAAAATCCTGTTTTCCAAAAAATGAATACAGAATGCTTACTGAAAGGTCTGAATTATCCTCTGAGATTTGGGAAATTGGAGTAACCATGGGAAGTTGATGTAACAATGTGTAATTCCTTTACAATGTATTACAAAATCTGCCCTCAGGTTTAAGAGATTAAACATCAGCACCGACAACAACAAGTCCACTGCTTCCTAATCTAGAACAGGCACGATTGAGAAATATTACTACTGATGGAACAATCACGAGCTACACTTGACTGTGAGCATTCAGTGAAACCTGCTAATCTAGCAACTTTTGAGCAGATAGAGCGAGGACTACAGCACGTCATCTGCCAAAGTTTTTTACAGAGAAAAGAAAACTATTTGGAAACAGTTATGTTCCCTTTTCTTTGGACTTGAAAGTTTTGAAGGCTCGGCGGCGAATGGGAAAGAATGCCTTTGTGCTCAAAGTATCCTATCCTTGAAATTGCGAGTCTACCGTATAATGTTTCTCTAAGGATGGGTTCCTGTCAGAGGAGCTCAAAAAGTACTGCCTCTGTGAAGTTGCTCAAAGCCCAAAAAATACAGTGCTATTCTGTGTTCCACAGCACACTCATATTTTACCCCACTGTCAGCGGATGAGAGCGAATTCCAGAGCTCAGCTTCAACGTTGAGGTAACTAGTATGAATAGGTTGCTGGGAACACAGGCCACATGAATCAAATCATTTCCCAACAGGAAAAAGAAGAAGCCCTCAGCCCCTTTCTGGTATGCCTTTCCTGATGTAATCTCCAGAACAACACAAGCACGCTCAGCTAGACGACTGTCCTCTCGATAATGACTCCATCCACAGCGTAGACTCCAGTCAAATCAAGTTCACGAAATACGCAAGGTTACAACTCTTCAGGCAGTGTCAACTAGACATTTTCTGACAGCTGGTTATGCATCACATACTGACATTTACTAGAACCACAATTGCATTAAATGTGGGTTGGTGTCAGAACGGCTTGGTTTAGAAACAAGTACCGTGACATGCATGGCTAGTGCTACATTCAGTCATACCATGACATCTTTATGCATTTATGCAGTGTTTTTGCTAAACTGGTCGTACTGAAAGCTTGGTACGGCCTCGTCATGTTACATTAGCCTAACTAGGTAGATCCAGGGTGAGCTTGATTTTGCCAAGTAGGACAAGCTCTTGGCTCAACATCATTTGTTGGTCCTGGAATATTTAAACATATGCATCTCTAACCCCAAACCAAACCCTTAACATTATCTACCCCTAAAATCAATGATAGAATGTGGTGGAAGACCCAAGCCCACAATAACCATTTAATCTGATTGGTTGGTGGGAATGCCATTCCAGGGCCAACAGATCCACAAACATATCCTACTTGGTGAAATTATGGTCACTGTGGATCCAGACGCCAAAAAAAAAAAAAGAAAATATATATATATATAGGTTTTTATTAGACCCTGTTTAAGCCCATTTCAACTTCTGAATAAATAAAAATGAAAGTTTATTTTGACTTTATATCTCACAATTGCAACATTTTTCTTATTTTATTACTTTATATTACATATTGTGATTAAGCAGCCTTTTTACTACATCTTATAATCTGTAAAATTTTTGGAAAGATATTTAGGACCAGATTTAGTAAAGAGGGGAAAATTAGCACGGATATATCATTTACATATCAACCAACTCTATAAACCAAGTGCAGTGCAAATAAGCAGAGCCGCTGCTCATCAGGTGCGGGTGATCTACTTACGACCCAGGATTTTATAGGAAAGTTCTCTTTTCAGTCCTACACTCAATTTTACTACACTCAATATGAATTTCCATGATGCCCTTTAAACAGAGTGCATCAATGGAACGTGCATGCTGGGACAAGCAGACCTCTTTGAATCTGCATTAAGAAACAAGTGTTGTTCTGCAGATGTCACAGACAGCTGACATTTCAGGAACAAGGCTCATCAGACAGCCGCACATCCTCATGCCGTGTACTACAGCAACCCCCTTCTCTGTATGATTTTTGAGATGGTGGTTTCGGTTGGGTAACCATTGGGAGAAGAGTACAGTAAACAAATAGATATTTGGATTTCATGTGCAGTAGCTTATGGTAAATATTCTCAGTCACTGCTGACACCTGGGATACCGCTTTACACGGTGGCCTTCGGATTAACCTCATTCATCTGTAACAGGCCTCATCAGTCCACTGCCTGCTGCTCATTCAACCTGCAAACCTCCCCGTCCCAAAGCTGCTTCACCACACTGACAGCTGTTGACTCTGTGCAAGAGACGGCCTATTTAGCAAGAACCTTTAAAATTATCATTGGCAGGATTTTAGATAAGATATAAAACGTGAGCCACTAGATTTTTACATTTTGCATGTGCAAAAGTCAATGCCACAATGCTAAGGTGTAATTCAGATTACTAGCTGGTTGGTTGCTTACTGTCAAGAGAGCCCACCCTCAAGTTTCTATGACATGATATTTTGTGTCCCTCCTTGAAGTGGTTGTTTTATGGATGTACAACATAATAGTTGATATTAGATGTATATTGGATATTTATTGGCCATTATTGGATTTCAAACTGTTCATGTTTCTTTCCACTACTTTAAATGTAACTTACTTTTTTATTCACTTAATGCTTAGCTGATCTTCAAGGAAATACAAATACTTTAATATCAGTGCAACCCTAAAAAAAAAAATTTTCACCAGTTTTATTATCTGCCAGGAAAAAAATGTCAGATTGCTCAGAAAATGAATTACACACCGCTCCTCAATAAAGAATGATTTGAGATTGGCCTACTACGTTTGTGGCATTAACATGTTACAAGTGAAGTTTAATATTTTTATTCAGGTTCCTAAGGTTAAAGCCTGCCTGATTCTGAAGTTGCGCATGTGACACATTTCAAACTTAAATGGGATATTAAATAAAGGATGGGTTTTTATTTTAGTGGATCCTCTCCATCTCTCTCGCTCACAGCTATCAGTTTAAGGGAAGTGGTTAAGGATACTTTGCCCAAGCCATCAAACTGACGTCATCAAAGAAGGAATGCCATTTCACAGCGGAAGCAAATTTTCAGACACTGATAAAAGATTACCAAAACAAACACTTGTTTTCAGTGGATTAATTTGCACGGATTAACGGTTCACCTCAAGACTAGCAATGTGCGCTAATAAAGTCAATAGTGTAAATTCTGATTTAAGCATGGACAAAAGTAATAAAAAGCACTACTAATCAAAACATTAGCCAATGAAAAACAGACAGATTATACTTTCATGATACAACTAACAGCTGTTAAATAAGACTCATGAGATCTGTGATCTTCTCCAAATGATTTGAGTGCTGTATGATGCTAATGAACACACTCAGTTGTTCTCAATGTGCCCACGTTGAGAATTTATGTTTTAAGTACCTCTGGCTGACTCAGACACACATTGTTGGAGGGATTGATGGAGAAAGACAAAGAAAAACATGGAGTGGTGGAGATGTGAGAGGGAGGAATGCTTGTCTGGCTGCCTCCTCTGAGAGTCTCTCTGGAAAGATTGTACGGGATAACTCCACGAGAGGAGGGGAGCGCCTCTCCCTCCAAAAACTGGCATGTCTCCACTGCTCCAATGACATCACTTAAGAGGGGAAATGGGACGGAACTGGGACGGCCCTTTGCTTGTTTTATCTCAGCACGCAGTATTTTGATTTGCGTCAGCCTGGTTTTTCTCTGGTGCGTCTCCCCTTTGTCAAAACCACACTTCGTCTATTCAAGGCCAGCGTTAACTTCAGGAAATTCCTTCAACGTACTGTAACTGCACTAAGTACAGCTTGTAGTAAAGTCCCTGCAGCCTGCCCAAAAGCTCCGGGTTCTTTCCACCAAATCCACCAAGGTGAGCAGTTGCTAGGGACTTCACCTGAATAATACAGCGTGCATAATAAGGAAAGACTATAGCATGCCAAACATAACAGTGGTAAGGGTGGATTTCGGTATTCCACAGATTGTTTGTATCCATGAAGTTTTCCTGTTATTGAATTCCTCTCTTGGTGCATATCCTCCTTCGTGCAGGAAATATTCAATCCTTGATACCCACTGTGAGACCCATGATGCTTGGCAGGTCCCACTACATCCCTCTCACCTGGCAAGGTGGAGATATCTTCCGGTATTCCCACCTCAGTGGGCCAGATTCATTTAATACTCATAAGAATGCAGTTCTAACTTCACAATTAACTTAAGAATATTCTTTAGAACAATATTAAGAAAAAAAAACATTCTTATGACAAAATAATTTGAACTGCTGAAAAGATTGTGCTTGAAATCATTGCAAATAACTCCAACTTGACATAAATCGCTGAAGGTAAGAAGTTTCATGATTTTTTATCTTGTTTCAGCATGCACACACAGAAACAGGATGCATTCACTGTAGAGAGAGAGAAAGTGCAAGAAAAACTGATGAATGCAATGGTGTTTTGTCTTGAGAAGGCTTTTAATTATAACTATATAAAAACAGAAAGAAAATATTTGCATTTTAGATGCATTTAAGTTCCTAGAATTGCACTTTAGGAACATTCTTACAAACTTCTTATGTCACCATCATAGTCAAACATCTTGGGTCACTTTCAAACCACACAGCTTTATATCAGTAAACACGGCAAATTCATGTTTTTCACATTTGACAAACTTGCACCCAATGTGAAATCCATGCTGGGAAATTTTTCACCTCAAGTGTCCCTCGCACAAAATTTGCAATCATATGAATTCCTGTTGAGATTATTTTACCTGTGGAATTTCATGCTTCTTTGGAGTTTAACTTAAGAAATTTCTTAACAGCTTGTCACTCAGAGGAACTTAAATCTGCAACCCCTCCCAGTATGAAATGTGAGGGCGGACAGAAGTATGCGTTGTGGTTGAAGAACACTTGGTGGTCCTATTTATCTGAATAGTTGCATCAGAAAGGATGGTATCTTTGCTCCACGAGAATTGTCTTCATTTGTATGTTCTCTGCCTCAGGGCTTATAACAAGCTGGTCAAATGGTTCCAGCTGCCCTTTGTTTATGAACTATATGCAAAACAGTTCAAACCAAGCTAAATTTATTGCCATTTCAAAATGTAATACATATCAGATGGAACGGAGAGGAGAAACAGAGATGAGGTATTCAGCCACATAATGCTCTATTATTTAGCCATTTTCATACTAAAAGAATTACTAGTGACATGAAACATGAGACTGACAGTAAGGAGCCTAAAAACAGGTGGGTAATTTTTCCCTCCCATGTTCCTCCTTACAAATAAGGCAATTCTAGCGCAAACTATATAGCGAATGCCATTAAATATAAATGAAGGCCAACTGTGGGGATAAAAAGGTTGAGACACATGAATGTACACTTACACTGCAAAGAGGTCTAGCTTTGTGCGGTACCTCAATAATTGATGCATAATTCTTTTGCTATATATGTTGAGAATAAGGCTCTTAGACTGTCGATTTTCTGAGGGCTGGTACATTAAGAACCATCAACCTCCTGCACAATCATGAACTGCAAAACAGACAGCTGAAAGGAATACTTCTTCAATAAATAAAAATTATGTCATCATTTATTAGCCTTTGTGTTGTTCCAAACCTTTATAATGTTTATAAAACACAAAATTAGATGTTTAGCAGAATGATAAAGCTGCCTTCTTCCATTCACTGAAAACGAATGGTGACAATGGTGGTCAAGGAAGATTTTTGGACAATAAGGACATCAATTTCAATTTACAAGTTTCAAAAGAACAGCAAAATATTGGAAGAGTCTTTAATAATGCTTTTATGGTGCCTTTTTATGCATTTTTAACTATATATTTTTTTTTATATTTTTTGACTATATTTTTAAGTGAATAGTCTCCATTCACTTCATTGAATGGGAAAGAGCACCACGAATATTCTCCTAAATATCTAATTTTCTGCTTTTGTATACAAGTCTAGATTGACAAAGATGAATAAATGATAACCAAATTTTCATTTCTGGCGAACTATCCCTTTAAGAAGGCTCCAAAACAGATGCTACTTAAAGCTTTCAGTAAAAGGCCTATTCCACGACGAGTTTTAAGAGGATTTTCATCGTGTTCTAAACCAGCTGCAGATGAGCGTAAAGCTTTGCTGTTCTTTGTTGCTTTCATGGTGAAAGAGGCATCAATAGTGGCTCTACTGTCTGGAAATACCCAGAGGGAGCAGCAAGCATACAGATCCCCACGCCAGAGGAGGACAGCAGCCCATAGAGGGGTCATCGATCCCCACACTGACACAGAGCCGCTACACTATTCACACTCTGCCATTCAGAACTTCAGCCATCAATTCCTTCTATATCTGAACCTATCTTCACTACAAAGCCTTAGATCAGCTGACTGACAAGCACGGATTCTGCTTTCATGGACACCTGGTAAGCTGCTACATTCGAGGTAGGCAGACATTATCACAACGTGTTACAGAATCTGAGTAGGAAGCAAAATATGGAAAATCAAACAAATAAACAGGAAACAGCCTGATAAGCTTGAACAAGTGGTTAAGCATAATTAAATATTCCTGCATCACTTTCACACAGCCTTTGATTTATGTATGCATGGTATATGAAAAAATAATAGATTAATTTGCATAAAAGCAACCACAACCTGAGTCATAAGCTTTATATTTGTTGAGCAATTTCATTAATGTTAATGATATACAGCACTGGAATGAGCAAAATCATTCATTTTAATCTAAGTCTGCACGATATATCAAAACATATCGACATATTGATCAATATCACAATATGGCTTTGAGTTTTAACTTGGATCTTTTAATGAGTATACACCCAATTGTTTTCACGTTTTCCCAAATTGATCAACCAAAAAATGTCTTCATAGTGAAAAGTAATGGTTTGACTTTTTATGCAGATACACTTCATAAAAATAAACTGGCCATCTTGCCAAAAAAAAAAAATTATATATATATATATATATATATATATATATATATATATATATATATATATATATATATATATATATATATATATATATATATATATATATATATATATATATATATATATATATATATATATATATATATATATATATATACAGTACAGACCAAAAGTTTGGACACACCTTCTCATTCAAAGAGTTTTCTTTATTTTCATGACTATGAAAATTGTAGAGTCACACTGAAGGCATCAAGGGCTATTTGACCAAGAAGGAGAGTGATGGGGTGCTGCGCCAGATGACCTGGCCTCCACAGTCACCGGACCTGAACCCAATCGAGATGGTTTAGGGGTGAGCTGGACCGCAGACAGAAGGCAAAAGAGCCAACAAGTGCTAAGCATCTCTCGGGGAACTCCTTCAAGACTGTTGGAAGACCATTTCAGGTGACTACCTCTTGAAGCTCATCAAGAGAATGCCAAGAGTGTGCAAAGCAGTAATCAAAGCAAAAGGTTGCTACTTTGAAGAACCTAGAATATGACATATTTTCAGTTGTTTCACACTTTTTTGTTATGTATATAATTCCATATATAATTCCACATGTGTTAATTCATAGTTTTGATGCCTTCAGTGTGAATCTACAATTTTCATAGTCATTAAAATAAAGAAAACTCTTTGAATGAGAAGGTGTGTCCAAACTTTTGGTCTGTACTGTATATATATATGTAATGCAGCACCATTTCAATACTGCAGCGTTGCCTTCTGAAATCTTAGATATTGCAGGGACCAGGTATCATTGAGAATTTTCCCACTCTTAAATTGACTTCAAGTTTTTCAAGTTTAATTCAAAATCACGATATTTCCGACTCGGAGGCCACATAAGGCCATTAAACATGATTTTGAAAAGGCTTCAAAATGACTCCCAGCTGTCCAGAAACCACATGCGCGTAGAGTTTGTTACTCTCCCGGCTGCAAAGCCTGGATATGTCATGAATTCTGGAGGCCTGAATGTGATTTATTCATGTGAGTGCTTTATTTTTAACTATGCTTGTAGATGGATGAAGAGATTTACTGATGATCCTGAAGCGCCACACTTCAGCACATTCACTGAACAATGAACAGTTTCAAGCACGTCCACGTTCATCGCATTGTTCCGTTGAAAAATAAAAAGCTTCAATTCAGGCTATACATAAAGCCGTCATGGGGAGTCTAGAGGAAGACGAGCAGCCTGCACGCTGACATCCACTCATTTGAGAAAGGAATGTTTTTCATCTCAATATAAAAAAAGCTCTTGAGCGCTGGAGTACAAAAGCAGGTTGGGGATGTGTACTGCGCCCATGGAAGGGAGAGCAAATGAATAGAGCTGAGAGATGAAAGAAAAGGGCTATAAAGGTCTGGAAACAGCATTGCTCAGTCGATCCCGTTCCCCTCCTATTCTTTGCTGTCTCCTTCCTACCAAATACTCTCTCCCTAATGTGAGACTTTGACACTGTGAAAGGGCACTGAACTTCTGTAGACTCCCTTTACACTTGTACTCCCATCCGATCACAAGTGGACAGAGATAAATACAGGCATAAATCAGATCTCTCACATCACATTCAGAGGAGCTGAAAACACGTGACTACATTGCATTTGTATCATAAACGCTAATCCATTCTGAGACGTCACAGAGAGCAGTGATGGACCGGCTACTCACCTGTCAATCATCCAGTGCACTTAAAAAATGATTTTGAATGAAATTAAATGAAAATTCATCCTATCTATTTTCTTATTGTTAACAATTCATCCATGCATGTTAAATTTTTTTATCTCATAATTTTTAATCAAAATGTCATAACTGGATCTTCAGGTGAAATGTCTAACCCTACTAAACCTAGACAATAATGTAAACAAGAGCAAATGTGAGATAAGTGTGTATTTATTGAAGCAAACAATTGCATTTTATCCTGCTTTTCCAAGTCTTTTTTTCTCTTTTTCCTGACTTTTATTTGACTTGTACCTGTCCACTCCTCCGGTTGCAAGTGGAAAGCAGTATACCAGGTGAGCTTCTGAGCAAGTTTACTATGTCAGAAAAGCCATACAGTAAGTATAGAGCAGGTTATGTGATGCAAATGTCAAAATGCTTTAGTTTACAAATTATGCACTATGAGAAAAGCTTTTTGGATTTCAGAAACATGCAAGAATAAGTCTTTATGAATCAATAATCTGCCTCTGTAATAGAAAATGAGTGTTAAAAGGAATAAAAGTGTTTTACTTGTGTTGTAATTGTATAGGTAGCCTATGTTTTCGAAGTTTTGCAAAAATGTAGGTAGAAGGATTATTTTTCAACGAGTTTAGGTTGAAAATGTACATAAAATACAAAGACTTAAACTAAACCACTGAACTCCTTTTTGGAGATTTAATATTCTGAACCCTGTATAAACAAAAACAGCGCAAACATTATTCAAATATCTTCTTTTGTGTTAGGCACTGCAGAACAAAGAAAGTCACATAAGGTGAGTAAACAATGACAGTATTTTCATTTTTGGGTGAACTATCCCTAAAATAATGAAAAGCATTCTGCTCAAAACATCACGTGTAGCCAGATTAAAATTTCAAAAGTATATATGTAACATGCAAGATGTATAAACAGCAACAGATGGCCACTTGCGATCAAATGACCAGAGACAGATTTCAAAACCAGGTGCAAACACATCCACAGACTCTGTAAAGTATTAGATTCAAGGTTCAACCACTAAAAAGCAGCTATAGCCAACAAACTTAAAGCTCAAAAAAAGAATTGGCATAACATTAATTTGCCTTTCATGCTGCAGAACAATTTGGCCAGGTCTTGAGTTCATGCATGCATACCTGTAAGGGAGTGTACTTTAAAAGCTTGCCTGGATAGGCCTAACTTGACACTCATTTTCCAGCAAAGGGTGAAACCAGGTTGACTTGAGCTCCACCCCTTTAATGTGTAAACAAATTTCTGGTCCAGCTGGCTCTACTCACCCATTGGCTGATACTGTCCCTGACAATCACAGCGACATTATGTAAGCACTGTCTGCAGGTGTCCCTCCATATTTCACTGGCACTCGAGCCTGTCAAGTTAGCCTTGTCTGCATCTGTCACAAGCTCAGCTGGGTTCAGCAAACTCAACCACACTGACACTGTGGTAGTTTGAACAGCACAGATACTGAGGAGAAACAAGAACGAGCACTTTACAAGTGACAGGTGAATGTGTAAAACCGAGCAAGTGAGCAGACACACTAGAGCACTTGTGATTAGGCCATACTCGGTGTCTTAATTACCACTCATTAGCATTTAAAAGTAAGTGGCACTGGGGCCATCAAACAGAGATTTGCTTACTGAGTTATAGCACTGAGCAATCCACCACCACACAAATCCCTCTGAAAAAAGCATTCACTGCATAATCAGAGCAGACAGGTTGCAAAGAGCAGCTCATACAGTTTTGAAATGTATTACAACCACAGAAAAAAGGGGAAACACTAATCCACACGCTCTCTGAAACAATAGGATTTTCATTAAATGCGCTAGGATTTCTTAATCATCCAAGAGCCTTGGAAATGTACACTAATAATAAGCATGAAAACTGAGCATGCGGGGGCAATACTCGGCAGAACACAGTGAAACTGTAGCACGGTGACCCCGCAAATAATCCTCCTTTATTTATTTGAACATGCTGGTCTTTCAACATTCAACGCAAGAATGTCTCATGCAGTAAATTTCATTTCTCACTCTGTATTCTTTCTTTGCCTCTTTATGGCATGCAAAGTCGAAAAGTGAATTAAATCTCTTCAGAAAACTGGATCAAGGGAGATATTTTCTGTTCAAACAGCCATTTGGGGTAACAATGTTTTCACATGGATTTTTTTTTTTTTTTGGCTTCACATTTGCTGCAAAGGTCCAATGAGCTGTAAAATGTCATAAAACCATAAACCTGTGCACACCGCATAATAAAGTCTGTTTAAAAGGAAAAACTATACATTGCATAGTATACATATTATAGTACACTATTATATAGTACACTATTTGCATTAACCATTGTAAGCGTGCACACAATTTTAAATTAAATTAATAAATTAAAAATAAAAGTTTTGCATTGCAGTGTAGAATACTTAGCACAATATATTATAGTTTACTCTAGAACAGTAAAATATATGATGTATTGTCACATGTGCAATAAAGTATAGTGGTATGGCTATTATATAGTATAGTTTAGTATAGTATAGTATAGGCAACTGCCCCATAAATCTTTGCACAATCACCTCAGATTAAAAGTCAAAACAAATGTGTTTCATCGTACAGTGAAGTATATCGTAGTATACTGCTTAAGAATACTATAGTAGGCTATACATTACAGTGTAAATTGTAACATATGCCTAACTGTTATATGACACGTGCAATAAATATTTGCGCATGCAGAATGGTTAAGGCTATATACATTGCACTATATAGTTTGGTACAGTACAGTACATCACGGTTGTTATCCGTGTACAACCTCAAGTCTATATGGTGCATAATGTACAATAATGTACAGATCACATAGTACAGAATAGTAGTTGATATAATGTTATTCTAACGAAAGACGTAGGCTACTCAATGCTGTCTTAATCAACGGTTTACATAATAAACGCTAAATTGCACGTTTTATTTAGTAAAACAACAAAACCTGGCACTGAATGTCGGTCACAATGCATGAAGCCCCATCAGCACTGCAAACACATGAAATATACACAGCAACAGCTCATTATATAACCAGCCGGGATGAACCGAGTGACATCACGACGGGATACACTCAATGGCTGCGTCTCAAAGCCTACTAGGGCTGCCTAGACTGCATCACTGGAGTCTGCTCGGAACAAATCACACCGCGTTTATAGGAACCTTACGATATGGTGCGCTCGCTAGGGTTTGGGACACAACCGATGTCTATTAAAACACTGTCACAGTGAAGCGGAGACAAAAGTGCTGTAGCCTACTTGTACGTGCGATTCCCAAACAGACACGGCCGATAAATGCATTTTTAGAAACCGCGTCGCCTTGGATTAAACGGGTTGAAGTCGCAACTATACTACAGACTAAACTTCCGCGATTGTGTTTTCACATCAAAAGGCTTCCAGTAACAGTGTTGAGCAGAAGTGCGCACAGCTAGGACGAGTGTCAGTTTGTTTAAAAAAAGTACAGCTGACTGATCAATAACCCGCAGATAAATGGATGTTTATAAGTCTATCTGGAGCGATGAAAGGAGGCGGGGTGGCGCAGTTACTCAGCCCCGGCGATAGCGCTCCCTGCTCGGGCTTACAGCTCGCATTTAACCGCCCCGCTTACAGTGCGCGACTTCAAAGTAGTTGTATAGTTCTAAAATTTTTAATCGAGATGACATACAGCACATCTTAAACATCTCGCCCTGTCGACCGCAGACAGATTGACATAATAATCAGTGCAATTGTCACAGTTAATATTTACAAAGGTTTTTAAATAAACGTCACACTCTGTTCCTCCTGCGTCCTTTAGTTCCCAGCCATTTTTCCAAGAGCGCAAGCAAATCCAAAAGACACTTTTATGCTGGTAAATTAAATGCACGGACTTACTGTACGGTATAACGGGCAAGGAAGCGCGAGACTCTCCGTGCGTTATTCTCGCGCACTGCCGGTGGAATCGTCTGCCCTCCTCTCGTACAATGATGTCTGCTGCAGCCAAGCTATAGCTCTGTCGCTCCGTGCCCCCACCTCCAGTGAGTGAGTGAGTGAGTGTGTGTGTGACGGAGGGAGTGAGTGTGTGGAGGCGTGTGTAAGAGTGTGTGTGAATGTGTAATCCAAATATGGAGCAGTTGGCCGGCCCGGTTAAATATATGGGATTGGAGGCTGCTCCATTAAAAGTATAGAAAACCATAATGACTTTTGTGGCCCCATAAACAAATGTTATATTTTTAAGTTAATATTAAATGTCACTTAGTTACTCTAATCTGATATACACCGCAGCGTTCCGGGAGTGCTGCTATTTAGTACAAAACCACTGGGAAGGGAAACTGCACATAGTTTAGTGTCATTCGCTCAGAGCAGAATCAGGAAATGTAAATCCTGGAGTGGAGCTGGAGCTGGAGTGAGGAGTGTTTAATCATTCAGTCGCCTGTCAAAAAAATTCAAGGAATTAACTTCAGTGTAATGAAATATCATGGATGTAATCCATCACAACAAATATTAATAGTCTACTATCAGAATGTGCATAAGGTTAGTGTTTACTATTTGTTTTAGAGTTGTGATTGACCAATGAAATCTTTAGAATCAGGCAGGGGGCGGGGCTTGCGGTTGGATTGGTTTGGGGGGGGAGGGTGCATTATTCACTTCACTATAGCCATTATAAGTAAACACTTAAACAAAGTGCAGTAAATGGTAAAACTGTTACCAATGTGTATAGTAAATGTGTATATAAAATAAAGTTAAGAGTGATAGCCAAGAGAAATAAAGGCTATGGTATACTACTGGGCACATCAATATAGCATCATTCTTGTCACACTGTATAACAATAATTACTGTTTTTGCTTTTTTTCAAGGGGTAGGTTCAGGGTTGCTGTAAACATTAATAAAACACAATATAATAGGTAGAACATGTAATAATTCATTGTTATTTTCCGGCCACAGCTGTATCCCTTCCGGCCACAACCAAGAAGCAGCTTGTTTTCTGGTTCTGAGAGTAAGTTTGCAGTCCAGTGCCCGCAGTTACTTCATGTAAATAGCCTTATGAAACTAATTTTCTGTTCTGCTTGCTATGAGTAGAACATTCTGTTTCAACCAGAAAACAAATTTACATGGAGTGAGATATACATGACTATTGTTCATTTTGCTAAGACACACCCAGGTAAGTTTCAATGACAATGGAAGTTTATAATATTTCTTTGAGAATACTCATAAACCCCATTATGGGGAGAATAGAATTAAACTAAATGTTAAACGCATGCACTCACATACACAGACACATTGTGGTCAGCATTTGGGAAGGGACTTTCCACAAGAGTTTGCAACTATGTTTCTATGGAGACTATAACATACCCATCCTCCACCCTGGAATACATCAGCATATCTGGCCTATTATTTAAGAGTCTCAGTGTACAGTGTCTGCTCAAGAAGTTTTGCATGACTTACATTTCCCTGTAATACAACATTTGAAAACATTGCCAAAATGATCGGACCTTTAAGAATTACAACAATGTGCAATGTGAAATGTTTTTCCTAAAAATGTTTATAAAAAGATATATCAGTCATACGTTTTCGTCACCATGAAAATAGCCCTGGATGACGGAATGTCATTAAAATGTAAATATATTTTAATTATGGAGGACACAATCGATTGTATTAGAAAATATTTCACTTGAAATAACACATACAGCTTTACCTTTTTTGTTTTAGTCATTGTAATACTTTTGGTGTTTGGCAACATTTCTAATTTTCATTTCACGGAGTTTAATTTTCTTCACCCATTTCATATTTTTATGCTTTATTTTATTTCAGCTTTATTTGTTTATATTGCTAATAGTTTCAGTTTTACTTAACAAAAACAGCATTGCGTTTAGTCACCCTCATGAAACAAAACTTAACTTTTTTTGAGAAATTTAAGCGCTGGAATGGTCTATAAAAACTGTATACATTGTCACAAAATCACAATGCATTCCTAAGCATCTTGTGACACATGTGAATGACCTTTATGGTGTTTTCTTGTCATTGTGGAGCTTGACAGTCCCTATTCACTTTCACTATTAAATAAACAATGAGTAAATAATGAGAGAATGCTCATTTTTAATGGGAAATCCGGTGGTGAATCTCAAAGACTGTTGCTAAGGATATGTGTTGTGTGTGTGCTGCTCTCTGTTGATGGGCTATTGATCTTCTGTGAGGAGGCCACGTTAGGCTTCTCCTGTGGGCCTGCTGCTGTTTACACTTAGTGCCCTAATGATCAGCCACTGTTCTCCAACCCACATCCACATGCCAGATCACACCATCACACACCGCCTGCCAAAAAACACATGCAGCTTTATTCAAAGTGAAAATGAGGGATGCGACTGCGGCAGCATTTGAACATTTCACTTTCTCTGAATGCTGACAGACTGAGTTGTCTGTACCTGTTTTTGCACCACACCCAAGCACTGAGAATATCTG
Source organism: Carassius carassius (assembly GCF_963082965.1). NCBI lineage: Eukaryota > Metazoa > Chordata > Actinopteri > Cypriniformes > Cyprinidae > Carassius > Carassius carassius. The sequence goes on from NC_081762.1 coordinate 20,266,292, forward strand.
CCTGTCAAATCCACAGCACAGCGTGCACAGCACTCCTCCTTCCCCTGGCATGTCAGATGTTCATCTATATATCAGCCACACACTTTATGCCAGTCATCTCTTGCCTGCAAGCACAGTCACGCTCGGTAGGCATCTTGTCAAGTTGTATTCACTATATGATGGAAGGACGTGTTGATTCCCATACCTTATTTCTGCTGTATTCTCGCAGCCCCAGCTGTCTTGAAGTTGCAAAGAGTTTGGTTTGTGTGAAGAAGAGTGTGTGCTTGCAGCAGACTATGGTAAAGGGAAGAGGCTTGTTTCTAGATCAAGACTTCTGCCCTCTACTGGTCACAGAGAAAGATTTGTTGATGTGCAATATCTATGGAAACATACAGTAGATCTTGTTTTCAAAGTTGTGAAATGTGAGGGATTTCCACAATAAAGAAAAAGAACAATATTTAAAAAATCTGTTTGTTAGAACTCTGCATGTTAATGCTGGAGGTTTTGACAAATTATACATTTTAATTTAATAAATGTAAATTGGAAGCATATCCTTTTTTAAACTTTTAAATGTTAAAAAAATTAAGGTATTTCTTTAAAGAAATGTCATGAACTATTAATTCATAAATATCAGTTTTTGGGGAGTCACATCAAATGTATTTCAAATTAAATTCAACAGTTAATTTGTTTTTAATTATTAAATAATTTAAATGTTAATATTTTCTATAAATAAATTGATAATATCAGATTGTGTCAAAATCTTTAATCCGTTTTTCTTTTCAAGAATTTATTTCTTTTAAAAAGTTTATTATTATTATTATTATTATTATTATTATGATATCAGAACATTTGGACTTGTCTCCAAAAAAAAAAAATCAAAATAAATATTAATTCATACATTTAAAATATGCTCATTATAAAAGAGTTGTATTCAAGTCAGTGTGTGTGTACCAATTGCTTTTATTTATTTATTTATTTATTCTTTTTTTTAAATAAATTAATAATCTGGCCAAAATAAATAAATAAATACATACCTTCCCATTATTGACCCAAAAGTAATGGCACACATTAATGTCTGTAACATAAACAGTACAAAATGAGTTTTATAATTTAATAATAAGTTCATTATTTAGGCTTATTTTTAATTAATAATTCAGAGTATGACTGATACTAATTGCTCATACTTTGGTTAACAACACTTGCTTGGTGAACATCACTTATTACACATAATAATAATATTATAGCATAAAAACAGTGATTGCTGTTTTTCACGATAGCCCCATCAATTCTTGATTTATGAAAAGTAATCCCTTTTCTTTCTACAGCGCGTTGAGAGAACTTTATATTACAAGATGTTGAGCTTGAGCTTTTAGCAAACAGAAACTGCCCACACAAGACTCTCTAAATTGGACTCATCTGTTGTACAAACCTGACAGGGAAAATGTTCCCTTATCAGCCCTCACTCATATCTCTCCCGGAGCCCCTTATGAGTTTCCACTGTAATAATCGTTTATTGAATGTGATATTGTCTTGCTGTGATAGTGGATAATGCATCACTAAATCAAACCCCTTCTGCAAAACCCCTTTTCACAGTGCTGCACATCCATATTTCAATATGTGCCGGACTTCAGAGAACTCTGTGTCTGTGTGGATGATCTAAGTATTTGTAAGCCATAGACATGTGAATAAATGCATGTGTGGGTGTTTGCTATTGCACACTCTTCTCTAAGTTTATTTTACACGTAAATGAACTCAACAAATATAGAGTGCTAAGGGATTTATCCGGAGCAACATCCTTACATCTACAGCCAGAACACCCTCTGCTCTGATCTTCAGTATAAACGCTTGGTCCGCCTATATAAACAAGTGTTCTTTAAGTCTTACTCAATAAAGAACACATTATATAATATTAATGTGTGGAATTAGTTGTGTGTTTAGGCATGTTATCTTGACTCTGTATTATGACATCTGTTTGTAATATTTTTAGGTTTTATATTTGTTATATAAATGGTGGTCCATACACACATACATCATATTGTAGTTCAGTGTTTCCCAGCAATTTGATAAATATGTTGCACTGTTGTGTAGACATTTAAGAGAGACAGAAGTCATATTTGTCAGAGGAAACCATAGGACTTTTAGTTGGGATCGAAAAGTACAAAAATAAAAAATAAAAGATAAGCATGCATACACTAATAAAACATAAGTTGTTGTGTCTATATTTATCACTTTATTGTTTACACATAACAAACATATGCATATCACAAAAATGTTTAGTGCTTTGTTTGTGCTAGAGGTCCCACAAGATATTTGCATTAGTGAGACAACTAAATGTGTTAAATCGTGAGAAATATATATAGAATAATATTATATTGTGTTAAATTGAGAAATATTTGTATATATTTTCAAATGAGATTTATTCCTGTGAAAACGAATCTAAATTTTCAGCAGCCATTGATCAGTTTTCACATGATTCTTCAGAAATTATTCGAATATACTGATTTGCTGCATGCTCAAGACACATTTCTTATTAGGATCAATGTTGAAGACAGTTGTGCTGCTTAATATTCTTGTTGAAGTCGAAATACATTTGTTTTCAGGATTCTTTGCAGAATAGAAAGTTCATAATACAGCATTTATTTGAAATTTATTTTAATGGAGTAAAAAAAAATGGCTTTTTTAATTTTGAGATTAAAAATATGAGAAAAAAAGTCACAATATAAACTCAAAATTATAGGAAAAGAGATATAAACAATTGCAAGGTGTAACTAAGATTTCAGAGGAAAATAGACAAGATTGTGAAACACTCACAAATCTGAAGAAAAAAATCTGAATTGTATGATGTAAGCAACTCAAGAGTTCAGAGAAAAAGTCAAGTTGTGAAATATAAATATGCATTTGGAGAAAAAAGAAAAAAAAGGTTTAATAAGCGAAATGAATGGTTGGGAGTCAGCGCTACAGTGATTTATGAGATATTCAGTCACTAGTGTGACAGAGGCAGGCAGGCAGGCTCAGACAGAGCCGGGAATTCTCCAGCAGATATTTATCAGATGACAGTGTAGTGTAAACCACAGCATGGCATGCTGTTTCACATTAGCATTTCACATCCTCACCATTCTTAGCATTCCATGTGGCGTAGATCTGTACGCTTTGTCATGGAACATACATTCGGTTATCTGGGGCTTTTGCATGCCCTGAATTTGAAGCTACACATGAAGCAGCTAAAAGAAATAGTTGCCAGATTAGACATGGAGAGTTTAAAAACATGCTTATTTAATCAACTTGTTGGACAAAGACCTATTAACGTTAATCTTGGAATGCCTTATGTGATCTTTAGAAAGTTGAGCCTTAATTAGTGGTTGGAAAATTCATGGGAACATGCTGAGTCAGGGAGAAATCTTGCCCCTCTCCGTCACGCAGCCCGATAGAGCGAGTAAGCGACAACATCTGAATAATGCATAACCCAACAGATCAAAGGTAACTCGTCTTCCACTTATCATACCACATTTAGCAACACAAGGCGGGAAAAACAGCTACAGACTGAATCCCCCTGTGTAGCTTTCTCTTTCCTTTGAGACTATGAGGGGCTCTTCAGATGGTTGGTAAATGCCCATGAAAGCACATGCACATGGAAATAAGGCTGGCTGAGGAAGCTTGCCATTCTAACAGTACTCACACAAGTGGGTCTAAGACAGATAACACTGATACATCTTTAGGATCTATAGTTTCTGGCAGAAGTTATGTGTGACTTTAGTGGGTAATAATTAGTTAGCGCTTTATGTGTTCAATTTGACTTTTTCCACACTTTGGTGACTTAATGTATACAGTATCTTTTGGTTTTTAATAAGGAAAGACATGCATTTTAACGTATGCAAACTGGATCACTGGTTTACCAAATAATAGCTTTTTAAGTGTATCTGTACAGGTTGCATGAATGCTAAAATCACATGAAATGGAAATCACAATCCATGTTATAATAATAAATAACAAGTACTATGATACATGTACATGATATAAATTGATACATCATGCTTTTGATGAACGCTGATTCAACATCTAAACGTTCATGTTTAACATCTCTCAATCATCATTGCATTATTGAATTGTATGTTCTGTCCCCCCAAAATAAATACTACAACTAAAAATTGAAATATCATCTTTTGAAAAATTATTGCAGGGTGTAGATTTATGTATGTAATCTGTTATAAAATCAAAATGATTTACCGTACATTAGAAGTTATCATGATTTTAGCTTACTTTTTAGCATATAAATACCAGCAACTGCACCAAATTGCATATTTTTGCATGGTTTAGGCCTCTAATATGATGTTATGTTAATTAAACAGCCTTGTTTAAAGATTAAAATAAATAAATAAATAAATAAAAATGTTTTCCAAAATGCCATTACCTGTTTAAACCTGTATTAACTTTCATTTGCCATTCCAATTCAAAATCCAATTTACCTTTATGTGAGTGTGGCAAAATCAGTTCAAATTCACAATAATGTAACTAAAGGGTGCCAGTTCTTTAGTTCTGAATTTTGTCCAGCCCTGCTGTGTCTGCTCCAAGGATGTCATGCCTGAGGCTGAGACCTTGACCCCGTGGTTTCACACAGGTTTGCAGTCAATTTCAATCAAAACGATCGGTTAACAGTGTCCAATCTGATCATATAGGGCTTGATGACATCAGCTAGAAAGGGAAGTAATTTTAGAGACAGCGCAATTATGCAACTAATAATATGCACTATAATTTTGCACTGATTGATCAAGTATTGTAATACCAGGCATCACTTTAGGTTTTATGCTAATTCTGATAATGTTAGCCAGAAAAAGTGAGTAAAAATCTAAAGCGAATGAGAGAGAATGCCGCTAGTTAAATATTGACATATGGAGAGAGCAGCCCTGAAGACACATTAACCCCCCGTCACACACACACACACACACACACACACACACACACACACGCATACACACTCGCTCACTGCTGAGGGACATCAGCTCACTACAGCATGCAGAGGCTGTTCCTATGAAAGAGGGGTCGATCTGGGGGTGGCTGAATTATGGATGAGAGAAATAGTGGCAGGCAGCAAACAAAATGGGAATCAGCTTTCGCACTGGCAGCTGTAAACGCAGTGGACCGGAGGTGGCCATGAGTCAATGGGGTCTATGAGATGAACTGATGTGTAGCTGTGGGAAAGTGGAAATATCAATGGATAAGCAAGTTGCATACATGCATCATGTGGAACAAAACACACAGATATCCTGGAATCAGTTACATAAATACAGATTTATGTGTCTGTTGTGGTTCTTAACTAGGGGCTGCGACTTACTATGGACCGCTGCACACTTCCAAAGGGGCCACAACATGGCTTAAAATGATTTAAAATAAAATAAAACAAGATTTAATAAAAGCTGATTTAAGCAAAAATCATAGACTGAAAACAAAATTATGTAGAAAAATGTTCACGCAGAAATGGCTAATAAATGACAAAGTAACAGCACATAACACGTTGAATTAAACATGAAATTTCAAATAAAATGTCTAAAATGGTATTTTCTATATTGCCAGGAAGGAATTAATATTTATGATTACAAACCAGAATAGCCATGTACAAAAACAATGGATTTTATTTATTATTATTTTAATATATTGCCACATGTTTCTGTAAATTTAGAAGTTTAAAAACTGAGCAGCCTTGTCATCAGAAATGACAGCAGCTGAAGTTTGTTATTCATATATTGTCTTTTGGGGGCCTTGGAGTCAAAAGGATTGAGAATCACTGACACAAATGAATAGTTCTGTTGTTACCTACCCACTCTCATATCCAAAAAGTGAAAATATCACCATAAAAGCATCATGCAATTAGTCTATTTTTCACTAATTTCATGTTTCAACTGTTTTTGTCCATACAATGCAAGTGTGTGCAAGTTCCAAACAAAACTAAACCCTATAGATTTTCATAAGGAAGTAAGTCATACATGTTTGGAATGACGATAAATGACTTATTTTATTTAATTTTTTTTAGTGTAAATGTTCTTTCACTAATTGTTAGTGGCAGACATGAGTTTGGACAGGTGATGTGTCTAGTGTGTAATGGCACAGAATCAATGGCAGTCACATTGATTTCTTGTGTCAAGGAAGAGCACACTCATTGCCACAACAAGGACAGACAAACACAGCATCATCAGAAACTCAGCGTCTTCTTAAGTTTCAAGAGCTGATTACTAATTAGCAGCAGATCTGCAGAGAGATGACGCTCATTCAGTACAGTATTTTGACTGGAGACGTCTGTCTATCGCAGCATCACATTTTTCACCTTAATCTTTCATTCCTATCAGTGATGGAATGGCACATGGACCGATGACCTCAATCCATCGTTTGATGTTAACATCACTGAAGTGTGTTCAGGTATGAGTGTGTAACTCCCTCGTGACCATAGAGCTCTGTTTGTCAAAAAGAAGCAGTTTTATAATGACACTGTGTACAGATAACTGTCTCATAAGATCTATTTAAAGTACACATTTACAACTTTTACAGCTTCATGGGTACTTCTGTCATTTTAAATGACTGGAATAGCTTGTTTTACATACTTTAAGTTAGAGTTTCAAAAGAAATTCTTAAGAAGCACTTTTTTTATTTTATTTTTGAAGAGCCCAGAAGATTTAGCCAATAATCTTTGAAAAACCTAACACAAGCAGAACCAATATTAGATGATCTGCCCTTCATTCTGTTTCATTCTGTTTAACCAAAATGGATTCTGAGTGAAAGTTAGTTTAAGGTTTACAAATGTATTAGTATGGAGTGACTATTTATTATTATTTATCTATAATTATCATTTTGGTTTATTGTATTTATCTGTATTTGTATTTATGTATTTTTCAGTTATTTCATATAAATTTGTACAGTATTATGAAGGGAGGACAGAAGATAAGAGAGGAAGTTTTAATACAATTTAATATTTTAATATTCTTATTTATTGTTGTTTATCATTTTACTACAACTTTTTTAAAAATAAAAATCACTTAAATATTAAATATTTTTTAAATAATATTTATTGCTTTAATTAAGCCAGTTTGTAATGAAACCCAGACTAGTTCAGAGGTTTTCTCTCATATATGTAAAGCATTTGGATCTCACAGTCATGTATTGGCAGCAGTATGTGGTTTAAACATCCTGAATGGTTGAGGCCAGACATACCTGAGGTCATTGTGTTCAGTCTGTAGTTCCTGCATCACATTCTCATACACAGTCATCAAAGGAAATTACTGTATGAGCTTTAATCTGTGGGAAACAACAGCGTGTGAGTGCCTGCACTCTAGGTCTTTGAATTCAGATCTATGCACTGCACTGAACAACATATTTCAAAGGAAGCCAACAACATGTGAAACTTAGTGAATCAGCACTGTCAACCATATAAGAGGTTCACTGATAAGCAGCACAATCAGTCTCCAAGAGCTTTCGTGTTCCTGAAGAGTTATGGAGCTTGTTTTTTTCTCTCTTGTTGTCATGGTGTTCAGTTTTCTTTAACTTATTTTTCTGTTCCCCAGTTTCTAGGTCAAGGGCTCCCCCTAAGGCAGACTGCCAGTTGTAGCCCAGTCTCACATAATCCAGAACAATAAATCAAGCCTCCTCTGAGTTCCTGCAGCCCTGCCCTTGCAACCTGAACTTGACACATAGTGTAGACACACTTTATTACTCATAACAGCTAATAGATAAAGAATGTGTGTTTGTGTTTGTGTGTGTACAATGCATGTCTTTCTCCCTGCCCTCTGGCGAGTAACATAATGTGACTGCTCACCGTCTGGTTGAATAACTGGTTTAACCTACGGCTGGATTCTCTTCAGGGAGTTTGTGAGTGCCTATGTCAGATGTTTGTTGAACAATAGGTAAATAAACAAGAGGCATATTGAATCCAGTGTGACTACGTGGGCAGATAGCTTTTTCAATGTGAAAAGGTGATTTTTAAAGTATATTTTATGATTTTAAACAGACAATAATAAGTGTAACAATTAATCATTATAACAGTGATATGTGCTGTACAGTCGTGGCCAAAAGTTTTGAGAATTACATAAATATTGGAAATTGGAAAAGTTGCTGCTTAAGTTTTTATAATAGCAATTTGAAATCATTGTTCTTCCATTGTTAACCATGGTGACCTGCAAAGAAACGCATGCAGCCATCATTGCGTTGCATAAAAATGGCTTCACAGGCAAGGATATTGTGGCTACTAAGATTGCACCTAAATCAACAATTTATAGGATCATCAAGAACTTCAAGAAAAGAGGTTCAATTCTTGTAAAGAAGGCTTCAGGGCGTCCAAGAAAGTCCAGCAAGCGCCAGGATCATCTCCTAAAGAGGATTCAGCTGCGGGATCGGAGTGCCACCAGTGCAGAGCTTGCTCAGGAATGGCAGCAGGCAGGTGTGAGCGCATCTGCACGCACAGTTAGGCCAAGACTTCTGGAAGATGGCCTGGTGTCAAGAAGGGCAGCAAAGAAGCCACTTCTCTCCAAAAAAACATGAGGGACATATTGATCTTCTGCAGAAAGTATAGTGAATGGACTGCTGAGGACTGGGGCAAAGTCATATTCTCCGATGAAGCCCCTTTCCGATTGTTTGGGGCATCTGGAAAAAGGCATGTTCGGAGAAGAAAAGGTGAGCGCAACCATCAGTCCTGTGTCATGCCAACAGTAAAGCATCCTGACACCATTCATGTGTGGGGTTGCTTCTCATCCAAGGGAGTGGGCTCACTCACAATTCTGCCCAAAAACACAGCCATGAATAAAGAATGGTACCAAAACACCCTCCAACAGCAACTTCTTCCAACAATCCAACAACAGTTTGGTGAAGAACAATGCATTTTCCAGCACGATGGAGCACCGTGCCATAAGGCAAAAGTGATAACTAAGTGGCTCGGGGACCAGAATGTTGAATTTTTAGGGCCATGGCCTGGAAACTCCCCAGATCTTAATCCCATTGAGAACTTGTGGTCAATCCTCAAGAGGCGGGTGGACAAACAAAAACCCACTAATTCTGACAAACTCCAAGAAGTGATTATGAAAGAATGGGTTGCTATCAGTCAGGATTTGGCCCAGAAGTTGATTGAGAGCATGTCCAGTCGAATTGCAGAGGTCCTGAAAAAGAAGGGCCAACACTGCAAATACTGACTCTTTGCCAAAATGTCATGTAATTGTCGATAAAAGCCTTTGAAACGTATGAAGTGCTTGTAATTATATTTCAGTACATCACAGAAACAACTGAAACAAAGATCTAAAAGCAGTTTAGCAGCAAACTTTTTGAAAACTAATATTTATGTAATTCTCAAAACTTTTGGTCACGACTGTATATACAGTTACATCCATATATATTTGGATACTGCACAATTTTCATATTTTCAGCTCTGTATGACACCAAAATATATTTAAAATGAAACAATCAAAATGAAATCAAAGTGCAAACTTTAAGCTTGAATTCATATTTTTGAACAAAAATAAAACATCAAATGCTTAGGAATTACAACCATTTTTATACACAGTTCCCCTATTTCAGGGGCTCAAATGTAATTGGACATATAAATATAATCATGAATAAAATGGTAATTTTTGATATTTTGTTTAGAATCCTTTGCTGGCGATGAATACCTTAAGCCTGGAACTCATGGACATCACCAAAGACTGAGTTTCCTCTGTTGTGTTGCTTTGCAATGCCTTTACTGCAGCTTACGTCAGTTGTTTGTTTGTGGGTCTCTCTGCCTTTAGTTTTGTCTTCAGCAAGTGAAATGCATGCTCAGTCGGGTTGAGATCAGGAGATTGACTTGGCCATTGGAGAATATTTTTTACCTCCAAAGAGTCCTGGGTTGATTTTGTTATATGTTTTGGGCCATTGTCCACTTGTACTATGCAATGCCGTCCAATCAACTTTGCTTTATTTGATTGAATCTGGGCAGAAAATATATCTCAGTACACTCCAGAATTCATCCGGCTGCTTTTGTCTTCACCAGTAACCCAGTGCCACTGAAAGCCATGCACACTCATGCCACAGATGCTGTGAATCATGATGAGAATGTGATCATGAGCTGTTCCAAGCCTACTCAAATACTTTTTTCTTCCCTTCATTCTGGTACAGGCTGATCTTAATTTCAGCAGTCCAAAGAATTCTTTTCCAGAAGTGGTCTGACTTTTTTAGATGTTTTTTTGGCCAAGTTTAATCTGGCCTTGTTTGCACCTTGTGGTGAACCCTCTGTGGACAGATCATGAAAAAAAAGAAAAATTAAGCATGAGAATAATAGTTATGTTTGTACTGAAAAATGAAGTAAACAACACTTTAAAGGTTGCCATTAGCTAACAGTTCAAGTCATTTTTACACACCCATTTGTGTAAAAATGTGCATTCACTTCCTATACAAAATGATCCACATGTTCTCTCTGAATTTTCTGGAGGCCCATCGTGAGAATGAATCATCTGTGAGACTGGGAACAGAGAATAAACAAAGCTTGGAACTACAGCTGAGTGTAATGAAGGGATGTGGACTGACACGGTCCTCGCAGAGGTCACACACAGACGTGCTCGCTCACACACACACACACACATTACTACCGATCCCCTGAGACGTACAGTTAATGTATGTGTGAATGCCATCTGAACAACTACAGATTCTTTCGAGCCCCTGTCAGGTCTGCTCTCACCAGTTGCTTTCCCTTCTCCCCCAGAGACTTCTGACATTTGGCCGTGTGCTTGTGCCTAGTCAACCGTTCACCTCACACTCACCTTAAACTACACACACACACACTCGCTCTCTCTCTCTCCAAACCCCCTCCTTCATCTCACCCATCGCTCTCAGGGCGAATAACAGTGTCTGCTGAATAATGCTTTGTGAGGAAAAACAGCCTTCATTATGCAAACCAAGCTGCTATCGTTCCTGTCGCCGGGCTTAAGACAAAGTGTAGGCTACGGTCCAACAGGCCTCCTGTGGCGCGGCGGGTTTCACTTCAATTCAGTGTGTTTTTAATGATTTCTTGTAGTGCAGTTCTAGTCATCTACAACATTGGTGTGACAGTTTCAGTGATTATATCTCCAAAGACGTAGCTGAAAGTGATTTCAAAGCCACATTAATCTAAATATGCTGAGTGTAAGCCGTAGCGTTTGTCATTATCCTGAATGAGCTTTGGAGCTCACATTAGACAACACTGCCATGACTATTTTTAGTGGTGTGTAATCACCTCTGCTGAGCTACACTATGAAATCTAGTGCTTCTAGACATACATCTCTGCACGATCTGCCACATTTAAAGGGACAGTCCACAAAAATCTTCACGTCATTGCAAACCTGCATTAACTCATGTAAAACAAAAGCTGCAAAGATATTTAGCAAAATGTCCAAGCTCTTTTGCTACTGTACATAAAACATGATATAAAGAAAGTAAGACTATAGTAAAGACTGGAGGAAATGCAGCTTTGCCTCACAGGAATAAATTACATTTAAAATATATTTCAATATTGAAGGTTGATTAAAAAAAATAAAGAATTAAAAAAAAAATCATAATCATATAACCATATTTGGTTTTCTATAATCAAGGTTTGTCTGTATACTTATTATTTATTTATGTTTTTGTATGTTTGTTTAATGTAATAAAGATACAATAGATAGAAATAGATAGAAATAGCAAATCTTTTCCTGGTGAAATATTCCTTTAACAACAACTCCTAGCATCCCCATAAGATAAATCTGTGATGTGTGCAGAGCTATTATTGGTAACTGTACCCTATAAAGGTGCAGTTTCTCTCATTACAGCTGGGAGCCATGAGTCAGTGTTACTACTGCATCCTTCAAATGACTTGTGCTGCATGTCACTGAGCCAGGGTTACGGAGACAAGTCAACACACCCACACCGACTTATACAGCCACACACAGAAGGCTGGCCTCTGCTGGGGTGTATTATATGTGTGATCCCTCAGTCCATCTTTGCCGGGCTATTTTAAACCCTAGCAGCACGTGGCCATGCTTAAATGCATGCTGTCAGTCAGCAGGTTCACAGATTAGGCTGTTTTTCTACCATCTGTGAACATATCTCGTTTCACGTATACAGTATCGTCTTGTTATTTATTTATTTATTTCTGTGCCATTTTCTAACCTTTATATAATGTGTTTTTTTCTGGATTTTTTTTTATATTCTATCTCTATCCGTTAAAATAAACCTACTATAAGAATTACATTACTTACATTTCTTTGAAACTGGGGAAACTTCAGCATAAAATCAGCAGGGGACTGTATTTCTTGTCGTACTACTGGAATCTTTAGACCTGCAAAATGCTCACTAGGCCTATTTGGTCCAACTGCTGAGGATATTTTTTCTATAGCATTCAATCAGGCTTGTCATTAGCTCCTTTGTTGAAAAATCCTAATCTGGATACAACTGTTTTATTGCATTTTAGGCCAATCTCAAATTTACCTTTTATTGCTAACATTTTAGAGAGAGTTCCAGTCTGGATTTAAGAAAAATCAGTACTGAGTCTGCTCTTTTAAGGGCATTACATTACATTTTGCTACTTGTTGACTCTGGGAACTTCTATCCAGTTGATCATGGCATTCTTTGATCGCACCTTGAAAAGTGTGTGGGCAACCAAGGAAGGATTGGTCGCAGTTTCATCTGTAGCTCCTCTTACCTCTGGTGTTCCTCAAGGCTGTATTTTGGCTCCCATCTTGTTTTCACTTTAAATGCTTCCACTAGGTTCAATTTTTTGGAAGCATGGAGTGTCCTTTCATTTTTATGCTGATGACACCCAAATCTATTTACCTTTAAAACACAATTACAAGAATGGTTTAAAAACACTGCTTGCATGCGTAGCTGAAGTATCTTGGATGTTTTCCAAAAATTTTTTTTTTGCAATCACATGAGGGAAAGATGGAAGCAATAGTCTTTGGACGCTCTGTGGGTAAAGGAAAACCAAATTTTAACTGTGGTCATTTAAACTCTTATATAAAACCAACAGTGAAAATTCTGGGAGTTCTTTTTGATTGCTCCCTTAAATTTGACCAATGTATCATCTCAGTAGTTAAGTCAAGTTAGATCTTTCGTATCTTTTAAAGATCTTGAAAGAGTCATACATGCTTTTGTTTGATCCTGTACTATTGTAAGTCCTTGAATATTGGACTACCCCAATCCTCCAGGTCACGGCTTCAAATGGTTCAAATTGCTGCGGCCAGATTTTTAACAGGGGTTCGTAAACGAGAACACATTACTCCGATTTTAATGTCTCTTAACTTAGTTGCCAGTGGGTTATAGAGTCGAATTTAAAAAAAAAAATCTGTTTGTTTTTAAGTCCTTAAATGGTCTGGCACCTTCTTATTTGTCAGATCTTGTAAATGTGTTGTAAAAGAATGGGTCTTCCAGATCTTTGTGATCCTCAGATCCTGTGTGTTTGCAGTGGCCAGTCCTAGGTTATGGAGCAGTCTTCTCTTATGTGTGAGATCCACATCTCCTGCATATGATTTTAAATCTAAGTTACAGTCTCATCTTTATACTCTTGCATTTAATTCATTATAATTCTTGTTCTCATTTTAACTTATATTTTAGTGTATTATATTTATTAATTTTATTTTACCTTTCCTCTTTTGTACAGCACAGTGGTAAACTCGTGTTTATTTATGCTTTTATAAGTAAATTAAAAAAAGAAAGTATTTAGTAATTTCATAAGAATACATTATACATTTGCTGCCTGATTCCATCTGAAGAAAGAATTCTACATTGCTGCCTAAGTGCATGAATGAATGAATGAATAATTGAATAAACAAACAATCAAGTAAATAGTCTTTAATTAAATAATTTATACTCATACAGAGTAGATACAGAGTGATAAAGTGTCTATTTATTTTATTGTTCAAATCAGTTTTTTTTTTTTTTGCCATAAAATAAAATACATTTTTGGCTATTATTATTTACATGGAATCATGGAATTCCTATAAACATACAGTGGGCTTTAAAAGTCAGAAATCAAACACTAATAAAATCATAATTAAATTAAAAATGAATCGACTAAATTGTATAAATTATAAATATTTTGATTTTTTTTTTTTTTTAGCTATTTTAGTACAAGATAAATACAAATATGAAATGTTGCTCTGGTAAATAACTACTTTTTTTGTTAATATTTATTTTAATGCAAGTAAAAAGTTTTTAGCTTACATTACTTACATTAGTTTTTTCAGCTGCTTTGATGCATTTCTCAGATCAGAAATGAAATTCTCTAACTACTTGTTCAATCTCCACATCATCTAATCACTAGTTTCTCATTCTTTTGAGAAAAGTCATTAAATGCCAAATGGTTGATCTAGTTGTAATAAACCGTCAAGCATATTTTTCTATTAGACTTTTTGTCAATTTGCCATGAATTGTGCAAGTGAATCTTAACTTTCACTAATGAAGAGAATATAGATCATCAAATTATAAAGCAGTTCTCTGAAACCGCTAAAAGGTGCATCTCATAAATCTTCAATCGGAAAGCACAGAGGACAACACAACAGTTACAAATTCTGACAATGGATGAACATCCAAGAAACGATCAGGGTCAACAGCTGAGAAGAAGAAGAGGAGTAAGGATGCATGGTGGAAGGGTACAGAGGCAGAACAGAGGAAGAAGCAGAAGAGGCCAAGGACAGAGGCGTAAATCAGATGAAATAAGGGCCACTATTGTGGACCATGTTGTCAATCATGACCTTACAATGGCTGAAGGGTGCAGCTAAATATTGGGATATTGGCCATATCCTCTATAATTCAAATTCACTTCAGTCTTCTTTTTCTCTGTCAATCAATATCCCACATACAGTAATATGTACATTTTAACTTTTGAAATGGGTATATGGCATACATAAGAAGTGCAGCCTTCTGCATTTCAGTGCAGTAACTGTCATCTAAACTGTTGCTATAGTTTACATCAGGTATAGGGTGCACTGTTATATTGACGACATGACTAAGCATTTTGACTATCTTGCCTGTGAACAATGACACAAAGACTTTTCATTCTGATGGCACTGATGTGCATTGACAAATACTTTTAAGAGCTGAACTGAAGATTTTGAGTAAGTTACTGTACAGGCTTGTTTGCAGGAAATTTATTGTGTGGTGCTGTTTGTACAAATTGTTTTGAGAAATGCACATACTTCTTTGCAAATATTGAGGACGATTCGAGAAATGCACCAAAGTGACTGAGAAAAACTGTAACAGTACTTGTAAAATTTCTCGTTTCTTTGGATCTCCTTAAATCATGCTGGAGAACATGATCATCAGGTTTTACATAAACTAGAGGAGTTCATGCCGTTTGAGCTCTGCTGTCACTGTAGCAAAAGCTACAAAAATATACATACAAATTAAATGTCTTTTTTAATTGAACTTTTCACTCAAATTATTATGCATTTCATATAATTTGTAATTACAAAAGCTTTTTTACTAGAGGTCTACTACCCCACTGTATACACATACACGAGTTATTCAAACATTCAAAATGCATAGTGAGTGAGTTACACACAGGAAGGTGTGAGCACACAGACGGAGCTACTGAAGGTCAGCTGCAATAATGTATGTTGTGTATGTGAATTGTGTCTCTTCAACCCCTGCTCCTACTGCTGGTGATTATTTTGGAGGTATGAGCCACAGGCCTCTCTGCATACAGAACATACCTCATCCGGGTGGACTATAGGTACACCCCTGCTGAGGCCCCATCATGGGCATTGTTGTCCTGTGGTAAATCAGCAGTAACTGTCTCCCTGAGGCTGGGTCGCATGCCTGAAGACCAGGGGCACATGCCACACTAGAAGCATAAGCACACACCGCCTGTCTGTCTGGCCTGTCAGCAGCAGATCTAGGCCATGAGAGGTGCCTGATCTCAGCTAAAACAGGGTTTACACAGCAGCACAGATAGATATTATTAATACAGATGTAATAACCTTGCTGGAAAAACCAGTGTAAAATGATCATTAACTGGTTATTAACTATCCGAATTTACTATAGCTCAGAATTTAAATTTTGTTTTATTTCCAGCAACAGTTTTGTTTTTGCCTCCTAAAGATTCATAGCATTTATTTTATCGTTATTTTAGTTTTACTATTTTTAGGGCTGCCAATATTGTCCTTGATGTACTACTGCTATAATTTGATAAATTTAATGGCATTACATTTCTTGGCATGATCCAGCTATTTTTTTATTTTATAAATGATATACTATGGTTTTTGATAATATTTTTAATTTGAATTTAATTTGAATACATAAATCATTTTTTAAGTCTAAATAAACATATGTTTTTGTAATTTTTGCTAGTTTTTTAAATATGCCATTAAGTTTGGTTTTATTATATTTGTAGTTGTTTTAATACTTTAACTTAAACTAAACAACAACAAAAAAATGTTGTCTTTTCAACTAGCTGAAATAAAATAAGTTCAATTAAATTAAGTAAATAAGTATTTAAATTTATGCTAATGTTTATTTTAAATAATCAAAACGTCTTTTTATGTTAGTTACACAAAGTGACAAAGTGTTATTGCTACTGAGCTGCATTTTTGTGTTTACCATATAAAAAATGTAAATGACTTTTTTATTATTGTAATTAAATTATTTAAAAGTAGCTAAATTAATTCTTCCAAATAGTTACATTATTTGTATAATTAAAAAATGTAATTTATTTTAGACCATCTTAGACTAGATAGAAATACGCTAGCATGTTCTAACCATTACACCATCTTATTCTGGGCTTTCCTACTGGGGAGTTCTGCAAGTGTTACAAAGGTGGGGAGATTTCAAGCAGTCTCTGATTTGATGTTTAGTAATTCCCAGGGTCACTAAAGCATTACAGAGGGGGTTTTGTGCCTGGAAACATGGCCTGTGAGTCACCAGCGCTTGTCTTTTCCCACACAGAGAGCGTTGTGTTTGTGCAGAGAGACACAACCACGAGAAGTTGGGCTGCAGCCCATACTTTTATAGGGAGTGAAGGAGAGGCCAGCCAAGCCAGCAGAGAGGCTTTGAGTGAGGGGCTAATGACTGTGTAAACAAGATTATCGGGAGCTGAGCTTGTTCCAGTAACATGATACCAGTTACCATGCACCCGCACACACATACTGTACATATACCCAATGCTAAATCTCAGACATACATTGACTGTTTAAATACACACACATTAAGCTACCGCAACTGGTCATGCTTGGTCAGACAAACAGAAATACAGACTGAAATAACGGTCTTGTTTCACATGAGGTTAAACCTGTAACACACAGCACTCAGAGTCAGGTCACGGTCTACAGTATGCATGTCTCTTCAGCCAGTCTAGTGCAACAGGTGCCCTTAATGAATTACATCAATATCACTGAGGGTGAAAAACACCACACTTACATAAAGCAATGCAAACACAACAGGAATTTCCCATCGACTCAGACAGATAAGGGATACAAATGGACGGACAGATGGATAGACAGAAAGACAATAGAGAGACAGACAGACGATAAATAGAAAGACAGACAAATTGTCTAGAATTAATTTTTGTTTTGTTCTTTGCTTTGTGCATGTGTATGCAGTAAAGCTTCATTTCATAAACTGTAGCCCTGTCATCAAGTGTTTAGTTCTTCCCCTCACTCTTTTTTTTTTGCACTCTTCCTCCCACGCTCTCTCTCCCCTCTCTAAAATCCCTCAAGCAAGTTCTTTTAGTACTACACTTTACAGCTGACAGCACATGTTGAGGCAGCACATTCCACATTATTACTACTTCAGATATCTGTGGCCCACAGCTCCTCTGATTGGTGGAGGAGCCTCTGACACTGGAGATGCAGACAGCCAATGAGGTTTTTGCTCCAGGGAGCTGTGAGGAAGATAGTAAATCAATGGCATCTGCTGTCCTGGGCAGTGCTGACACACAGAATCACTGCAGACTGTTGAAAACACACAGTCGGACACCTATTCAACGCTAGTCTAAACTCTTTAGATTTAGCAAAGACTGTTCTGTCACTTTACGTGTTGCACAATGTGAAGAGTTTTTCCTCTGTTTTGACTATCCTGCTGTTCTTTTGTCTGTTTTATACTAATCTCACCCAGACTGTGAAAAACATCTGTAAAGGAATGAAAGAACGCCAGACAGCCCTCAGGCCCATTTCAGTGTGCACCTTATGGCTGTTGCCACGGGGCCTGACAGCTGAAGCCCTGTTATGGGCATAAGCTCACTCATTTATTCAGACAACTGTAAGACGTGCTACATCAAACCCTGAAACACTACTAGGCCTGAATAGTTTCAACAAAGATCCACAGAGCATTCATTATTCCACAGCCAGCCCCCTAATGCCTCACATCCCCTCTCAAAGCCATTTTCAAAGACTCTGGATCAGACACAATGGAAGACATCCACTAAGCTGAGGGAAAATTGGATCTGGAGCTTATGAAAATTAATCATATGCAAAGAGAATAAAGAAACTAAATATGTAATGAAACTGTGCTTTACATTTCGTCACTCAGCTGAATTTTGAAATATATATATATATTATATATATATGAAAAGAGTTCATTTGCAAAAACAGATTACTCAGTTTTTAACACTTTTTTTAAATCATGACTTTTCGTTCCAATCACTCTCAATCAAACTGTAGTTGGGTTATTTTTATTAGGTTAAAAATAACAAAAAAAATACAGCTAACTTACATGATAAAACACATTTATTAGACTTTACTTAACTTTATTAGAAGGCTATAGGTGAGTTTTATCAGGGTTGGAGCTAAACTAATTTAATATTTAAACTATAACAAATGTACAGTATAACGGTGAGTGATTTCCGAAAAAAACATAAAGAAAACATACCTTTATTGGTTGTCTTTGTCCGCTCCGGAAGATGCTTGCAAAAGTTTTTTTTTTTTTACAAAATGTGTCTGTGACTTCACATATTTGATGCAGGTGTGTGCATGTGTTTTGCACCATATTCACTGCAGCAATAGTAGCAAAACATGTGAGTATATGCATTTCTTAATTTGTGATTCACAGAATAGGATTTGTGCACCTGCAGTGAAGGATTCAAGAAGGTTTGCAACTTTTGTCTGTGACTTCAAATTTACTGGTACACGTGTGTGGGTACTCTCTACAACAACAAATTCCCCTGCCACAGACGCTCAGTTGTTTTGCACCAAAAATACCTTCATAGGTTCTGGCGTATGCTTGGTTTTATAAATCTGTAAACTTTTGTGCGTACACAAAATCGTACAATTTTACGATGAAATCTACACAGAGTATCAAAAATGAGACCACTGGACTGGTCAATGTGTTAGAAGTAAAATATCAGTCCCAAACCATCTGAGTGGCGCCAAGGTTTTTTTTTTTTTTTTTTTTTTTTTTTTTTTTTTGATATGCAACTGTTAAACTATTAGAAGCATTCTGAGGTTAGGACCTGAAAGGACAAACCAATATGTCTGCTTTTCGAGGCCTTTTCATTGAACGGCATGTTTGGCATCTTTCCAGAACTCTTAACAGAGGGCAATCATTTTAAACAAACAGCAGAGCCTGTTACTTATACATACTATGAGCAGATAATATATGTATGTGTCAAACCAGCTGACCTTAGTTAGCATCAGATAGAATGTGCTAGGGCTGCCTCAGAGCTACAAATCTACCTCCAGTTACCATCTGCTCTCTATTGGCTGATTAGCATTATGAATACTGCAGGCTAGTAGATAAAAGAACATATTTCTGTTTTAAAAGGGTTTTGAGGACCCAGTTCCACAGGGGGCCTTATGAGTTTGGCTTACCCTTACATCTCCCACCCAGAAAAGTAAGGTCCAAACTGAAAATCTCTTTTATCTTTGTGCTGGAGTTGTGTTTTTGTTCTTGTGAAGTAATGAAGAAGCATACAGCCTATACATTTAGACTACACGCTATAGCTAGGCCTCTATAAAGAACATCAAGCATCAATGAGCTCACCTGATTTGTAATGTAAACATGATTTGTAATGTAATCTTGCACATGTCAAATTTATCACAAAATATCAGGTTTGCGAGCAAGCACCTTGTGTTCTGTATGGGAAAATTCGAAAAAAAAAAAAAATGCTGCAAATAATCGGAGCCCTGATCATATTCCGACTAACAACAGCGCGTGTGATACTGTGCTTTTATACATTATATGCGTTTAGTTCAATAAACAAATGTTAATATTGAGCAACTTACATTTTAGACACAGTATTGACAGTTGTGTTGTTGTTTTTTTATAATTTCCAAAAAATTCCACAGCAGAATCGATGGCAACGAGCAAGAGTCTTTCCTGAATGAATCAGTGTCTTGAATCGTTTGAATGAACGACTCAGTGACTCACTCGTATACGTAACACTTATACACAGTCACTTGTCGCTGACTACTGGCATAACGATGTATAGCATGCAGAAAGAGTCACTGAAAATCGCCACCAAACGCCCTCGAGAATTAAGTCTGAGGAACTAACAGAACTAACTATTGTGTAAATAGATTTATTTTTTACTAATAATATAATATAATATAATATAATATAATATAATATAATATAATATAATATAATATAATATAATATAATATAATATAATATAATATAATATAATATAATATAACCTTTAAAGGAATAGTTCACCCAAAACTTTACATTTGCTGAAAATTGATTCACCCTCAGGCCAGATGTAGATGAGTTTCCTCACTGGAACAGATTTGAAGTAATTTAGTAATACATCACTTGCTTACCAGTGGTTCCTCTGCAGAGAATGGGAGTGATATATTGTATTCTCCAGGCATCTGAATCAAGAGAGAGATGTGCACAGAAGTGTTGCTATGGACTCATATTTTAGCTGGAAGCAATGTAAAATGCCCTTAATAATGGATTTGTCTCTTACAAATGCACAGTTTTCACTTCACAAGACATTAATTGATGAACTGGGGTCATGTACTGTAGATTACTTGTGGATTATTGTAATGTATTTATCAGCCATTTAGACTCTCATTCTGACAGCATTCATTCACTGCGGAGGATCCATTGCTGAGCAAGTGATGTATTTCTAAATTTCTTCAGATCTAATCAGATTTTTTGCAAATTTTCATTTTTAGGTGAACTATTCCCTCAGCCTCATGTTACAAATGACACATTTGTGTCAACACTGGATTTGTGACCTTTATGGAGCAGATAGTGTTGAAAAAAAGTGTCTTATGTAACTCCAGGCTTTAGGAAAAGTCTTAATGGAATCCTGCAGTGGATTTTCACTCACCAGATTTCATTTCTAAACATTACACAGAATAAACAATCATTCTCCCATTCTCCTTTCACTTTGCATTTGGCCCACTCGAGACTCAATTACAGCCGAAACCTTGACGTATCTCATTGTGTAGCAGACAACTGCAGAACTGCAGATCCTCCTCTCCAGAAACTTCACAGAGATCTCTGGAGCAAAGCCTGACCCGTGCGTGACTATCACAGTGGAGCGGTGCATCTTCACGTCTGCAGCAAATTGCGCTGTGTTAGATGCCTGCTTAGAATGTGAGTGAATATCAAACTTGAGTAAAGCTGTTTAGCACACAGCGTGTCTGAAAATACTGACTCTCGCCGGTTTGGAAAATCCAGAGTCACATAAATAAGGTCACTCGGTTCAAACTTCACCACAGCGGTATCAGCATACAGCAGCAGTGCGGTTCTTTCATACATAGCGTGACTCCTGTTTGAAAGACACTAATTCTCCTTCTGTCCCACTGTAGGAAACCCGATTAGACCTCATCTTAACAACTCTGCATTTTAGTTTTGGAAGGGGAGTGCAGGGATCTGCAAGATGGTCCGCTAGTAATTTATGGCTTGGCTTCGGCTCTTAGAGCGATAAAAATGGCAGAGAGCTGATGATTATGAATGCATAAGGATTAATGGATGCTATTTAAAGACTCTACACAGAGCAGAGAAGACAGGGACACAATTTTCCATTCTGAAAGGAAGTGGAAAATCCATGGATTATCCCCAAAATGACTATGCTGTGTAGTTCAATCATTAAACTTGGCGTTATGCCACAGTTCTGATAGCAGAGGAAGCTTTTTACTCTACTTGTTGTATATTGATTGGTCATTGGTTGGTTGGTAGTAGCCAGTGGTGGTGAACCAGAATGAATCCAAGCAGGGACATAAAGCCTCTTGCCCTGGTACTGTTCATTTCATTATGGGTTTTTAGGAGGAGCACAATTTACATTCACAGTACTTTACACTACTTTTTTTTGTTTAAAAAACCTTTAAGCAACCTTGTGCTCTGTCCTGGCAATTGTGCACTTTGGGTGTCAATAACATTGTGATTAAAACCAATGCTTCCTGTACTTTTTGAATTAGAAGAAATAGGTCAGCCAAATGTAACCTGTTGTAAACAATGTTGGTTGTTTTGTATTACTCTCCAAACAGGCCTCATTAAGTTGAGGCATTAATACTCTGCTGTGCTTTCAGTGCTGCAGATCGCTGTGGGATCAGCTCAAGAGAGTTCCTTCCTGTCGACGGGGCTTGTTATTGTCACAAGCATCCTCACCAGCTCCTCTTGCTGTGAAGTTCCCTAATTAGTCACCTCACCGCAGCGCTCGTTTCTCCTGATTCACAGAGAGCAGCACACAATACACAAAGCACAAAAAGAGCCATTTTAATGAGGCCGTGCTTTCAGGTGTACTAGAGATGAATTTGCAAGGTGAATTTTGTTTCACAGGTTGTGGGTCACATGTAAAAACACTGCTTATTGGGTACTGGGATTAAACAGAATGCAAAACTGAGAAACATGAAAGTTTATGTTTATACATACTCAGACAGAGACATCCACCTTTGTTTGAGTGCATATGATTTTTCTCATGAAATGTGTGCATTCAAATACAGGTACAGCACCATAAGATACAACATTATTTTTCTAATATTTATTATAAATATTGACTTGTAGGTAATTCAGTTAAGAGTTAGTTAAAGTGTTTCAAACAGATGTCCGATTTTTGTTGTTACTTGTCAACAGGGCCTTTTTATTTTGAAGCAAAATTAATTAATTAATTTATTCAGCAAGAACCCATTAAATTGATCAAAAGTGACAGTAATGGTATTTATAAAAACATTGAAAGAATGCTGATAAAATTATATCAAGGTTTCCACAAAAAATAAAGCAGCTTAACATTCAACTCCATTAATAATATTGAAAACTAAGCATTGAATAACAGAAATGAATTGCCTTTTAAATTAACAGTTATTTTAAATTGTAATAATATTTCACAATATTAGCCTATGGTTTTTATTGTAACTTTTTAAATCACATAAATGCAGCCCTGGCTGAGCATCTGATTTTGAAGAGACTTCAAAAAATCTTACCGACCCCAAGCTTCAGAATAGTTGTGTATATATAGTGAATAAATAAATAATAAAACTCATCAGAGCCAGTTTGATGTTTTTAAATCATTATAATTACAGCTGAAAAATCACAGAAAACCAAAACACATTATAGTGGTCTAAAACGAGCTCTTTATAGCTATGCTGTGATGATGTGACTTTCATCGAACATTTTTATCACAGAAAAATCATCTTTTAATATGCCATATGCTACAAGCAAGGTTTAGATATGCACAGGAAACCCCACTGGGTTTTAAGTCCAACTCTTTAACCACTCAGAAGATGCTCCACTGACACAATATATTTAAATATAGTGTCTGATTTTCACATTGGAAATCAAGGATAATGCAACTAATAATTTCAGAATGCTGTCAGTTCCAAGCTGTGGCTCAGTGGCAAACAAAACAACCGTATCAAGTTGTCTTGAGCCCGCCAATCATTCCTCTCAGCAGGGTGAAGCACTATCCATGGGGACGGCTTTACCAGAATCTCGGCTGAGGAAGAGGATGTGGGAAGAGCCAGCAGCTGTGAACCCAGTGGCCTTGCCAAGCGCTGCTGGACAGCCAAACCAGATGTGCAACCCAGTAAAATTCATATTAGAGATGATGGGCAGACAGATGGGCGGAGCTGCGGGTGAGTAAAGATATGTTGTCTCTGTGGAAAGCTGGCAAACTACACAAAGTATACTAATATAGAGAGCAATATACTCTCTTAAATGAAAAACTGAACACCCTTATGCTTTCAGTGACATTAAGATTTTATTTTGAACAAGGAAAGTATGTAAAACCATGGTGTGTGTGTCTATGATCTTGAGTTTCTGTGTTAAAGATGAGCTTAGTCGTTGGCCAAGACTTATATTGACACCTAGTGGTGTGGATGCATATTTGTGCAAAAGTTTAGGGTTAGTTGTAAAAATGTGCTAAAGCAGCTACTCTTGATTCAATTAGTTTGTAAGTGAAGGTGTCTAATAATGAGGAAGAGAGTCATATTTGGCTGATCGTGTGATTTCAAAATGGCTGCCAACATGAGGCGACCTGCTCAAGTTTGTGTAAATAGTTATCCTTTATTTATGTATTCATCATTTTGAGGAAATAATCACTGATGGCACCATTTATGTGTGCACCACAGGTGTGTATAAAAAGAAACCCCTTCACAAAACTACAGATTCATAATGTATTTTCAGATGATCTTGTATCATATTGTGGTGTTTGTTCAAAAACACACCAAAGCCTTGCTTTATCAGTGTACATCCATGTCCTAAGACAACCCTTGTGTCTGTTTTCTTCATAAGATCCACAAGGTTTTGATTATAAGGAACTGCCCCAGGGACTCCAAGACCTCCAGAGAGACCAGAAAGGGCAAACAACACAAAGACAAAAAACAGGCCTTATGGTTATGGATGTAATATTTATTTCAAAGTTTTAAATCAATGGTGAGTCATTCTTACCAGAACAGTGCAATTTTGCAGTTTTGTTGCCTTATTGGCCCATGATCAGTTTGGAAACATTTTCTGCTTGTGAGAATGTGTGGCCTGTCACTATCTATGGAATGTGACTGTGTAACTGAACCATGCCAAAGGACATTTGCTTTGCATTTCAAAGAAACTACCACTGTGAATGTCAAAATAGGGTTCAAGCTTGCGTTTACGAACAAATATCACCACCTAGTGGTTATCAAGTTTTTTATCATTATTATTATGCATAGGTTCATACTTAATCCATTTAATCATTCTTATTATAGTGTGCTAAAAACATCGGGAAAAAAAACTTTAGTTATTTTAACTGTAGAAAAATAAATAATAACTAGTAATTAATAATAATAGCTAAAATAAAAATTAATTAAAAACTACAGACATAATAAAAATTTTAATTAAATTTATGCATTTAGCAGATGCTTTTATCCAAAGCGACTTACAGTGCATTCAGGCTAACAGTTTTTACCTAACATTTATAAAAAAAAAAAAATCTAATAATAAACAGCAAAATAACTGAAACTTTAACTAAAATTAAAACGAAACTAGGAAATGTAAAACAATAAAAATTCATTCAAAATATTAATGAAAAATATACTAGTATCTAAACACAAGTCATGACATGAGAAAGATAATGTATCCCAGAGGGGTTGATTTAATTTAGCCACATGCCAGTTGGATTTAACATTATTTGTGCATAAAATACACAAGGAAGTGTTAAATACACTGCTGTTGAGTATCAAACCTTGTCTTAATGAATCTGAATATATTTTTATGAACCATGCACAATGATAAATCAGAAAAGCTGATGTGTTGGCATGCTGAATACTGTGAATTTTAAAATACAATACTTAACACTGCGCATATCAAAGATCAGAACTGAAACATACGCCACATACAACAGGTTTTTAAGAAACCCTGAGAAATGTAGTGAGGCATATCAGCCTCTGACTGAATTGACAACAGTTATGGAATATTCCGGACATCTGTGTGCATGTGTGGAAGGATACGCATTGAATGCCGAGCTCACTTCCCAGCCTTTAGTAAGATTAATAACAGACTCGTCTGGGCCGTAAAGCTTGAAGCTGAGGAGAAGTTATGAAAACCTTGTGGATTAAGCCGGTGTTTAGAGTGAAACATTCCACTCGGATAAAATGTCCAAGCATGCCTACATAAAACACATGTCTTGAGCTTGTTATCACTCATCATTCAACATGAACTACTATACTGTCTGTTGAGGGATCCGTAACTTTTCTATGAAAGCAGATACTTCTCAGTGCTGTAAACAATAGCTATGTGATCAGACTTTGTACATGGATCATTAGTGCAAATCTGAAGGAAATACTATATGGATATTATTCGAAAAGCTACTGAGAACATTTGTAAGCACTTGATGCTCGACAGGGGCTGTTTTCACATGATTTTGACAGAAACTGGTCATCTGGCTCTTCTCCTCCGAACCACGATGGTTCCGGCCACAACGTCATAAACAGTTCTGTTGTGCTGGAAAAATAGTAACGTGATGAAGATTGGAAACAGGAAGGCGATGGAGAAGTTTTTGTTTAAAGCCCGTACTGTGGAGCTGCAAAAGAAAAACGTAAATACATATATATTGTTTTTATTATTATTTTATCAGGGCTATTTCTGGCAGAAAAAAAAACAGTGTATACACATAACTCACGCAGATAAGCTGACACTGGATGCCGGTACCACCAAAACCCGACTGGGCTGCACTAGGACTGTCGTGTCACATGTGACGACTCGAAGCCCCAGCAGGAACTTTCCAGGAGTGGCACCTCCAGCTCCCCAAATACAGATGATCTGCAGACGAAGACACAACACAGAGCGAAGGAAATGTATGAGCTGTTTAAAGATTAAAACAGATAAGGCTTGTAATTGTGGCTTTCACGACATGAAAGACAAAAGATGCTCCCTCACTTCATAGACACACACTAGGACTCTGTATGCTAAGGCCACGACCATCATCTTCTGCAGGTCCTCCAGTGATGTGTTCTCATCAATCTCTTCCATGATAAACTGCATCATGAATTTGGAAATATCTCTGTTTAGAAGATCAAAGACATATGAACTGTCATACAATACATACACTGTATATACCTGTACACTCGGTTCAAAAGTAGGGACTCGGGAGTCAGTAAGATTTTCTAATGTTTATGAAAAAAGTCTCCCGGGGTCACCAAAACTCTAATAAATCTAATACTGTAAATAAAAATACAGTAAAAATAGTAAAACTGTATAAAAGTTAATTAAATTTAAAATGACTGTTTTCTATTTTAATATACTTTTACAAATATCTTTTTCCTGTGATGGGAAAGCTGAATTTCAGCATCATTACTCCAGTCTTCAGTGTCACATGATCCTTCAGAAATCATTCAGATATGCTGTTTTGCTGCTCAAGAAACATTTCTTATCAATCAATGTTTAAAACGAGCATGCCACTTAATATTTTGTGGAAGCTGTGATATTATATGTAAAATAGTAGTACATCTATGGCTGTCCAGACAGTGTAGGAATGATTCAAGAAGGATAATTAATTTATATTCAGAACACCTCAGCTCACCTCATTCCACTGAGATGCATGATCCACAGCACTATGGTTGCCTTAACACAGAAGAGAATGAAGAAATCCACAGTTTCTGCCAGAAATCTATGGAGCGGGGAGGGGATAGTGTACTCTCTACCTGAAAGAACAAAAGATGAAGTTAGTACCTAAGTGTACATTTTCAAGATTGCACCTTCAATGCTTCAACAAATAATAAGAAAATCAGATCTACAGAATTCACATCAGTGTCACAAATTTGCTTACATTTGTGACCCTGGACCACAAAATCAGTCTCAAGTCGCACAGGTATATTTTAGTAATAGCCAACGACACATTGTATGGGTCAAAATTATAGATTTTTTGTTTTTATGCCAAAAATCATTAGGATATTAAGTAAAAATCATGTTCCATGAAGACATTTTGTAAATTGCCTACCATAAATTTATCAAAACTTAATTTTTAATTACTAATATGCTCTGCTAAGAACTTTATTTGGACATTTTTAAAGGGCGATTTTCTCGATATTTGGATTCTTTTGCACCCACAGATTCCAGATTTTTTAATTTGTATCTCAGCCAAATTATTGCCCTATCCTAACAAACCATACATCAATAGAAAGCTTATAAGAAAGCTTAATATATATAAGCTTTCTATTGATGTATGGTTTGTTAGGATAGGGCAATATTTTTTTTTTTTTTTTTTTTTTTTTAAGACCCTTATGACGACCTACAGAATTATGCAGAAAGGGACATTTCTAATTACTAGTAATTCTTTTACTATGTAAATTAACACTGGCCCCTCTAGATACTGTGCTGCTCAGTATCTGGTGAACAGGTGTCATTGTCTGTCAAGACTTTTACAGTGTCATGTATTTAATCTGGTTTTTATGATGGATTATGTCTTTACACCAAATCTTGAGTGGATAGCGCACAGTGCAGCCTTGAGACACCTCAATGTAATATAACGGGGATTATGGAAATACATAATACTAAAGGTTAATGTAATCCAATTCTTCGTAATCGCTTGTTAACATGAGTTTAAGAAGCAGCCTGTTACTTCATCTCCTCGGAGCAAGCGGTGGACTGACAGCTACCTGCCGGCTGTGCTGGTGCTCTCTCAGAGCTGCTGGATGTGGAAGCGGCTGCTGGGCGGCTCGTCAGGGGACACCGAGCGGCGATGTCAGCGGGCGTCGCGTTACAGCCGCCGGGGGGCGGAGGACAGAGCGGCGCGGTCATGAACACCCAGCTCTGCCAGCTCACATAGCCACTGTAATAGCGCCACATCCACTGCTGCAGCCGCTCGCAGTATTCAGTCGTTGACATGTTGTCGTTGTCATCGGACCACTGCTCGTTTTTGACAGTTTCTTCCGCAATGTTCTTCCTCTTCACCGCCATGTTTACTGCTTTTATAAGTCTTTTAGGCTTCCAGCTAATCGGCTCAGGCTGAAGCCGGAGTATACCACTTATTGCCAGTACAATGTTTTTGTAGGTGGAGATTTTCAACTACCTTGTCCTGTGACAAACAGTTTCCATAATAAAATGTATTATAGCAAAAAGACGTGTCTGGTACAAAAGACACTGCAGTGTAAGCTGAATATGACATAGCATCAACTGTTAGTGCACCCCTGTGATATGCAATAATGTTGCCTGCGAATATCATTAAGACTGATCAAGTGCATTATAATGTAAAACATGATCAAAGACTGGTAGACGGTCATGAATGATAAATCTGAAACTCGTTGTTTAAAATATTAATACAGCAGTCATGCAATGTCAAACTATTGCATTCATTCTTATAAAAAATAATAATTAAAAAATAATTGCTAAAAGTATACTGTCAAAAATTCAATAATTATCACTGACGAAACACATTTAAATCCAATTGTTTATTTTTATATAGTTATTATTAGTATCATCCTCATCATTATTGTTATTACTATTGCACTACAAAAGTGATTTATCTGAAACATTAATACAGTGGTAAAACAAGTAGAAAATATTAAAATAGTTATTTTCATCTGTAAATGTTGTAAACAAGTGCTATAGCCTACTCCAAAAAATAAAAAATAAATAAATATATATATGTATATATATATATATATAAACAATACATATAGTCTTTATGTATATATATATATAAATGCAAAAAAAGTAATAATAATAATAATAATAATGAATTATTATATTAATAAAAAGATAATATTGGCACGACCTTATATTGACAGTTTCTTCTAAATACATTTAAATGTAGGTTATCAATTTTCATTTTCTTGATAACGAAAACTCCACATTATTCCTTAAATACCGCTTTATAAATTATTAAATCTTTTGAAAGTGAAACTTGTCAAACTCATCACTAGATGGCGACAGTGTCTTTCACGTGATTTTGGTTATGGTATTGAACAAATTTATTCTCAATAAAATTAAATCAAGCTTTGTATGTTCAAATAGAGACCAAAATATACACAATGCCAACAGATTTTCAAACTTAAACATTCTTTATTTTAAACGGACAGCGAAGAAATGTAGAAGAGGAATGAACTGTAAACACGTGGTACATGGGAGCTGTCCCAAATTCAGTTTCTGCATGATAGCAGGTGTACAGGCTCACTGAAATTAATTGTGCTTATTTAGACATTTGCATGTCAGTGCAAAAGGGTCAAAGGCTTTAAAAACTGTCCGCCGGAAACAACCCTGTTTTGTCCCTTGATGCTTGTTGTGGTGGACAGCTGTCAAAAAACTGTGATGTATTTATGTCTCTGTGTTGCTCTCATTCTCTATTGGTGCTGTATTTGCTGACTTGGCTGCCCTGGGCCTGTGAGTAAGGTCTGGCCGGCCTAGTGACTGTGCTGGGCCCTGAATGGAGGCCCCCAGGCGGAACAGAATCAGCCCATGTGAGGATGATCACCTCTGACAGGACGTGAGGTGACTTGCGCAGAAATAATCAGGGACAAATAAAAGCTGTGTCTAGCAAATGCTGACGTGCATGGAATTTGCCACCAGCTGAGGATTATGAGCGTGTGTGTGTGTGTGTGTGTGTCTGTCTGCTGTCCATAATCATAGTATCTGCACGGCATGGAAGCAAAAAATCACGAAGGGTTAAAGTATTCTACTAAATCACAAACGCAGAAGAAAACACCAAAACACTTGAATGTATTGTCTTATACTTGAACTTTGTTACTATTGTGATTGTGTCAGGAGTCATGTGCAATGATTGTTCAGGGAGGGTGGAGGCAATAAAGGGACTCAAAACCTTTGCTGACCTCTGTGTCATACATGGTAACAAACGACCTGTGCAATTTAGGAACTTTTAAATGTTAAATGCAAAGTTTGGTGCATCATTTCATGGTTAACTGCCCTAAATAAAACCCCTACCATTACAAGCCTGTAGAGGAATTAAATAGAGGAATCAACTTTCCTGCATGTACTGTAAAAACAACATAAACCCTTTCAAATCTTCAGCATCAGACTCAAAACTCAATAAAAATAAAATGCATGTGCATGTTTTATTTTGGAATAATGGCCAAAACATGAGTAGCCTAAATGATTTCAAGGCCAATGTCCTTCATCCTGCAGTGATATGCCTACATCTTTGCTTTGCTGACTTATTGTATTATAATCTCTGTAAAGTCTTACTGTTCGTAGTCTAAATGCCCTGATTTCAGCTTTGATTTTAAGAGACCTTAAGAAGAAAATGTGATGACAGCATGCTGACTCAGAGTTCAGGAAATCATGTGATGCACTCACCCGAGATTTAACCTCAAAGATGTACACATGATATTTAGACACATGATATTAACTTTAGAAATGTCATATATCACTGTATAATGGCCATTCCTGGGATTCGGTAATATTTCAGGCCTCCAGAGGGAATAAATGGGTCACCAAAATAAACTGTTGAAAGCTTTTAACAATACTTTGGTATGCCAATTATAATGAATAAAATGATTGTATTTTAATATTTTGAGCATAAAATAATGTCTTAAATCTACCTTAAACCAAGCAGTTTGTACTTTTTGTTTGTACAAAATTATTAAGAAAATGTGCATATTTTTGGCAATAAAGGTTTGCATTTATTTGTGCTCGTTTCTTTAAAAAGAAAAGAAAAGGAAAAAAAAGCCAGATGTTTAATAAAAAAAACAGCCTTTAAAGTTATGTCCCTCAGTTTGAACTCAACCCCGTCACACTAACCATTCTTCACCCATAATAATTTATACTCATATGTGACATAATTTACTAGAAATTACATATTTCAGGTCCCTTTAATAGTGGTGCAGAAAATGGTAAGTAATATCATACCTTTTATTCATATTTTTGATGCGTATAATAGTCAGGAAGGGTATTGTCAAGCTTAACAACTGAACCCTATAACATAAAAATGATTTGGAAAATTATTGTTTTTCAATATTTTATTTTAATCCATAAGTATATACACTGCACTTATTTTATTGGTGCCATGTATGATCTGCTCTCCTACACTATGAAGAGCAGTGGATATTTTGAGTAAAAAACCTCAACCCCGTCACACTCGTCCTCGTCACAAATATATATGTTTCAGTAAAATTGTTGAGTTATTTACTTCATTTATTAATCATTTTAATAAAAAAAATGAAAAAGTCATGGTTTCAGTAAATATTATCTAAATAGTAAAAATCATGACAACTCATATTTTTATTATAAATAGAATACTTGATGTAATATATTCAATTAAACTATGACTATACCACACATTAGAAATTGCACCCACATTTGCAGCAGAAAGACAATGTTAGCCATGCAGATATTTTGAACCAGAAAGAAAGGGACAATAAGAGAAACAAATCCAAAAATTTAAATTGAAAGCAATGTATCCCTTCAAATGTATTAAAATCTTCAACACCATCACACATTGTGACATTAATGTTTTTGGGGAATGGGGAAGACAATTAAGTATTTAAGCATTTCTTGCTTATTACCATTTGACATGGACTAAAACAATAAAATAATGGCTTTAGTTAAACTTCTAAATTATTATTATTATTTGAACAAAAATGAAGAGAACAGACACAATTTATCTGTTTTTAGCTCCTGTCCTATAAAAATGTGAAAATAATGAAAAGTTATACATTTGTTATCATTACATTGTAATGAGGGACACATGAGCACTATGTAGATGTGTATTATAATAAGTTCTGTGTAAAATCCTTTTAAAGCCATTTTAAAGCAATCTCATTATGCGGTTGAGGAAAAAAAGGTGTCTAAATCTGAAAAACCAAAACTGAAAATAATAAAAGGTCTTTAATGCCTAAGGTGGGAAAATATAATTTTTTGGAGGTTTGATATGTGCCTAATGATATGGGGTATTTATTAAATGAATCATACGTAGTTGAACAAAATGTATATTCCAAGTTCAAATGTTACTGAATCGAAAGAATGACCCATAACATCTATCTATCTAACTAAAATGAAATGTATTTATTTTATTTATTATTATTATTATCATTTGTATTTATTTTCTGTTTGGTTTTGTTTAAAATTATGAAAATTCCATGTAATTTTTGTTTGTTTTATGGTTTATTTTTTTTTATGTATTGTTTTGTTTGTTTCTTGTTCTGTATGATGTTTTGTTCCCCACCCCCGCCCCATTTAGTTTTTTCTTTTGTTTTGTTTAAAAGTACAAAAATTCCATGTATTTTTGTTTGCTTGTTTTTGTTTGATTTGTTTTGCATTGATTTGTTCCACAGTCTCTCAATTATTATGACTCAAAAGTGATTTATGACGTCTTACCATATATCAAAAAAAGGAAAACGAATCTAAAAAGGAAAAAGGTTCCTTTACTTCCTTTTATGTTAACTGCTTATGTACTTTTGTATCTTAACTGAAAACTAAGAGCATGCAAATCCTTTTTCAATTAGATTTGTGGCCTTTTGTTGACACAGAGACCCCATTAAGTTAATTATGTCAGCTTCCCAACATCTCAGAGGTGACTGGGTGAGGGGTCTGGATCATGCGGTCAGAGCTCATATACCTCCCACCTCCTCCCTTTCTGTGACCCCTTGAGAGATCCTCTCAGCCCTATATGTGGCCCTGTCTGTTTGATCACATGAGCCACTTCCACCTCAGCTTTTCTAGATCAAAAGTTTGCTGTGGGAAAAGACATAAAGCATTCCAGAACATCTGACCCATTGAAAATGTTTGTTTGCCACACTTGCAGCTGTGTGAAGACAAA
The DNA here is from genome assembly GCF_963082965.1 of Carassius carassius. NCBI lineage: Eukaryota > Metazoa > Chordata > Actinopteri > Cypriniformes > Cyprinidae > Carassius > Carassius carassius. The sequence continues at coordinate 20,299,854 of NC_081762.1, forward strand.
GCCTATAGGCGGCCATCACTTCAAAGTTGCTTTGTATTCCACATTTAGACAGTGTATTGAGCACTGAGCAACAATGGCAATGGGTTAAATTTGTCATTCTTGAAATAGCATTGATCTGAGGTGTGACTTGGTGGTGATATCTTGGTGAACTTCAGCTAAATTAACCCAAATCATGTTTGGTGTTTCAAATAAATCTCAATCCTTGAGGTTTCAGGGGTTAAATACAAATACATTTGTAAGTGGATTGTTTACAAGCAGTAAGAAGAAAGGTCAGTGAATGACTTATTGTTTCCTTTTCCTCACAGCTATCACAGAACTCTGTTATCTCCCCCCTGCAGAGCGTGGAAGTACGTGTTTGAAAGTAATTAAAGGGTGTTCACAGATCTATTGTTCTCCAGACTTGTGCTCTTAAAAATAAAAACACATAGACATATCTCTTTTCATATAAACTAGGATTAGACACAAGATATTACTTATGACGTCAAATCCCCTTGCTCCTCTCCAGCAGGAAAAAGTACCTTTTCATTGCTTGACATGTATTGAAAATGATCAGTTGGAAAGGAAAGGGTTTGGAGAACTTTGTTCATTCATAGAGTGTGATTTGAAATGTATGTTATTTAGAGAGAGAGAGAACAGACAGAGAGCCTCAGCCATATCTGTAAACAGCGGCCCAGCTCTCCCACCACCCAGACAGCAGCAGCCCACACTCCAACACCTGAGTCCAGCACTCAACAACACCACAGGCAGAGGCCCCCAGGGTCACTCAAGAGCAAGGAAGTGACCCACAGAAAGCAGAAGTTATCATCTTAATTGATTCAAATGGCAAATTCATCAATGAAAAACAGCTCTTTCCTGGCCACAAAGCATTAAAACTCTGGTGCCCAAAAACAGATATTGCCCTACAACAGCTGAACAGAGAGAATCTGGGTGAACCCAGCCACATTATCATCCATGTGGGCACAATTGACCTGCGGGCCAACAAGAGTGAGTGGCAAATTCAGTGACACGGTTGGCCATGAAAGCAACACAAACCTACTTCAAAAGTAGTTATCTCCACTATCCTGCCCAGATCAGACTTCCATCCTCGCACCATTCAAAGAGTAAAGTCAAGTCAAGTCTGCTTTATTGTCAATTCTTCCACATGTACGATACATACATATAGAGAATCGAAATTGCGTTTTTCTCAGACCCCTGGTGCATACAGATAACACCAACAGTAGAGCCTAAAAATCTTGATCAAATATAAAATATAAGATAAAACTATACAATAAGGGGATGTAAAAAACACATGTAATAAAATTAAAAATAAAGTTAAATAAAGCAGTGCAAGGCACATGGCAGATAGAGTGCAAACCAGTGAAGTGAACAAAGAGTGCAGATAAAAAGATTTTTTAGTGCAAAAAAAGCTTATTTAGTCTGATTAAAGTGGCAAAGGGCTCAAGAGCAGTTATTTTATTTAAACTGACCAATGAGGTGGTAGAATGACATCAGTTCCTTGCTGAATGAGGTAGTGAGCAGACCAATGCTGCACAAAGTGACTGCTGCATGTCATCGTCAGTTAGTGGAGGGGGGGTGGGGGGGGGGGTGGAAGGACCTGGGGATGTGGGATCTGGTGGGGGGGTGGGGTTCATAGTTCAGTGGGGCCTGGGGCAGATGAGGGGGCAAGTTCAGAAAGGAAATTCAGCTTCCTGACAAGCCTGATGGATGAAGCTGTCCTTCAGTCTGCTGGTACTGGCCTGGAGACTCCACAGTCTCCTCCCTGATGGCAGCAGACTGAAGAAGCTGTGTGACCAGTGGGTGGGATCACCTGTGATGCAGAGGGCTTTATGGGTGAGGCGGGTTCCATAAATGTCCTGGAGGGAGGAGAGAGAGACACCAATGATCTTCTCAGCTGCTCTCACTATGCGTTGCAGAGTCTTTCGGCAGGACGCATTGCAGGCGCCATAAAACAGTGATGCAGCTCGAATGCAGACATCTCACGTGGAAGCCAAATGTTAACCTGCCACATCATCCTACACTGGACCTCCACCACCTCTATGACCATGTACACCTCTGTAATGACAGTGTTTGTGTGTTTGCCAAAACTCTTATAGACGTGGCCTTGGGCCGGACCCCTGGCAGCCCCCCAGAGAGCACCAGAGCAGCCACTGCCCTTCAGCCAGTGAGACGCTTTTCCCCAACGGCACCACAGAACATCATCTCTTCAGGTTTGGCTGAGCAGTACTCTACCCACAGGTCTGCACCCTATAGCCAAGCCACTATGACCCCACCCCACCGCCCTGGACCTGTACCTCATCTTGGACCTCAACCTGGACCTGTAGCTTGTCTTCAGCCTCGACCTGGATCTGTATTCGACCTCAACCTCCACAGCCTGCTCTCTACTGCCATCAGCCTACACAGCAGCAACTGAGACCCTGGGAGCAACATCTGCACAACCACAAAAGACCCAGAGCAGCTCCAACAAGGAACAACAGCATCTCAGCAGAGCAGCAGCCTGGTCCACACCCTCACCGGCCCAAGCAGCAGGAGCAGAGGAGCTATGCTGGAGCCCTAAAAGGGCCAAACCCCACCAACCTGGTAGAGATTAAGGACCTGCTGGTGATAATCAACATTTTCTGAATTAAATTTTTTTTCACAGACCATGTTGAAAAATAATTTTTAATTTTAAAGAATTTTAAGGCCTGTTCTATATGTGTGCCATACCATATTAACAGCCTTAATGTGAGATGAATTATGGGAGTGAGATTTAACGCCTACGCGCACATTCTTTTATCTGAGCCGATGTTCCTCAAACCATATCTAACTGGAATGCTAAACAGAATTCCAAAGATCTTCCTTTCATGCTTTATCTGGTCCCAAATGGGAAAATTCACAGTGTTCCAGAAACACACACACACACACACACACAGTCCTCAAGTTTCCATCCAGCATAAAAGACAGTCATAGATCTGATGGACAGAAATCTTGATGAGGAACCCTTATTTTAAGTCAACACATAGATTATTAATTCATCATTCAATAATCACGAGTTTAAGCTAAAAAATGTGCTCTGTTACCATTATGCCCTTGAAAAACCTCTCTACAGTCATGTAGGATGAACATCTGTGACTGTTTTGACTGGCCCCTTTTTTGATGTTGTACTATAGAGGCTCCATACTGAGTAGGGCTCTGCCTGGGATTACAGATCACATGTCCTCATTGAATCCAGAGGAGGAAGGAACTCAGCTGAAACACTCTTCCCGGCGCATCCCACCTTATCAAGGTTAAAGAAATAGTTTGGATAGGTTGGTATGTTCTTAAACACAACTGACCTCATGCTTTATCAGTCTTGAGCAATGAAGGCAAAAGCAAGAAAACTTGCTCTTTGAGTCCAAAAGGACATTTAAAATAGACGACAATATCAAGATATCAACAGATAAGTATACAATATTACTGAAAGGATTTTTTAATCCTTCTTCAGGTTCTTTTTTAAATTAAAAACAGCATTTCATTATGATAGCGACTCATTTTCCGTTTTATTTATTTTTTGTTCAGTTTCCGTAGCCCTCCAGCTCAAGTGAGCCTTCCTTTTCTTCCTGATCTCCATACAGAGGTCGAGAAGGAATGGAAGAGGTCATTTTCATAACACGTCCACCGTTTCCAGCATACGAGTTATGCCAACATCGAGGGGATGCGACCTTCGTCGGGACAGTGGTTGAGAAGTTCAGGGAGGCAAAGGCACACTTAGCGGCCTTCAAAACCTTAATTCCTTAAGGTAGCCAAGACCTGAGGGAGGTGATCCAGACGAGGCTTATCCAAAGCTCTCGTCCGGACCAGAGTGAAACCTGAACATCTACTCATCTCCTTCGGGGGTTTAACATCTGCCCTCATCTTACCCTTCCTAATTCCCCTGTAACCACCATCATCTCCACCTGACCAAGGTTAGGTAGGAACCTCCTACGCCTGCATTGCAGTCTCTTATGCTGGACCTATGATGTTTTCGGTTGGTTCTGTGTCTTACATAGTAACCACCTTACTGATGGTCTGGAATAGAGGCTTCCTCAGGCTTTGCTTCTTGAATGGGGCTCCTGCGCGGGATCCATGGTGGGTGAGTACAATCTATTTTGAAAAAATATATCAAATGTGCTGGTGGTTGTGTGAATCCATCTGCTAGCCTTCTTTGCAGTGTTTTTGGGACCTGTGTGTTTCTTTCCTTTTCAAGGGTAGGACCTCAGTGAGCACCCCATCTGCTGGACTAAGAACAAGGTTCTCGACTTTGCTGGATCCAGACTGTATGATAGCTCTTCTTCCGGCTTCATGATTCCTGGATCATGTGGCCAGATCACAGGCTTCTGTGGGAGCCTTCTTGGTCATCAGGTCCCCGGCACAGCAACTCTCCTCGACGTCCAGGCTGGGCTTATCCTTTTCAGGCTGCCTTGACTGGGATGCCATATCCAGGTTCGCCCCGAGGGGCTTCCTGTGAATCAGGATATCCCCTCTAACTGAGACGTCGAGCAGGAATTATGAGCGGTGTTTTTGCGAGAGACCCTTCTTGTGAAGTGCTATCGCTAGGCAGTGCTCCCTTCACTTCAGAGGGTTTTCTTTGAGCTTGCCACTCCCGTTTCAGTGCTTCTGGGCATCTGTGAACAGATGCTTAGTAATCTCTATTAAATACATACTATGGTAAGTGCACAAGCTAAGCTTCTGTGCACTTTTTGGTGTTAAGTGTGCACACAGAGCACTCTGCGAACTTTCTAAAATCTAAATAGTGGTAAGTTTGCACATTGAACATTCTGTGCACTTTCTAATATACCGTATGGTAAGGGTTATGCATTGTCAGCCTTGTTTTCTTTCTCTGAGTTGGCTTAGGCCCCGGTACTCGCCTTGGGCTCCACTCAACTAGTGTGTCTCTGTTGATACATTTCTTGAAGCATCACTCCCCTCACTGTAGAAGGTTATATATTTGAGCATGGTGCTTTCTTCCCAGAGTTAGAATTTTCTCCCCTTCTGAGGAGTGGAATTCCCCACTTCTTGGGCTACTCTGGTTAGCAGTGCTCCAATCTGTCAGAGGGTTGCCTATGAGCATGCTACCTCTTTTCTGAATTCAGAGTTCTCCTTTCACGTGGAGAGTTGAGTTCTCTGTTTTCCCAGAGCACCTGGAATGCTGTAGGTCGAGCCTCCCTCTTGGCTGAAAGCTGGGTGTTATGCTCCCTCAGCTAGGTAACTTACAGCTAGCCATTCCAGCATTATAGTATAGATTGAGTTGATGACTTTTCAAACATATTGTTCTTGGGATGCACCATTTCCATCTATGGACTACTCCTTCAGAGTGCCATAAGGGTCTCTTAGAGTGGTATCTTTAAAATCCATGTTAAGGTAGTGTGCAGTCGAAGTCCTTGTGCACTTTCAAAAATCTACGCTATGGTAAGTTCGCATATTAAGCATTTTGTGTTCTTTCTAAAATCATGTATGGTAGGGGCACACGCGCTAAGCTACTTTAACAGGACGTTGCTACTAGGGGTCTGTTGAGACAGTTCCTTCAGCAAGCTCATACAGAGCAAGCGGTAGCCCCCTGGTGACAGGCCAAGACCTAGTATGATTCTAGGCACTTGGTCATATCCCCTTAAAGGAATCTATTCCTGATTCCAAGCGTTGAGCTCTACCCTGGGCCCAGGAGTTCTGGCCCTAATAGGTAAGTTTTTTGGGGTATATAGCTTAGGCCTTTGGCCGTAGGGGAGAGTGTCACTGACCGCCATCTATTGTCCCAGGGGCAACTCCCTTAATGTTTTTTGGAAGAGTTGGTATGCTTCAGACATGGGTCACATCGAGGCGTTCCCCATAGCGACCCCTAGAGGACGCAGTGTCTCGTTCCCTACTCAGGGAACCATGGTTTCATACTGTAACCCGAGAAGTTTTCCATAGTGAAATTTTTTCATATTTCACAGTTCATATTTTGTTCAAAATATCTCATTTTGTGTTCAACAAAAATATATATTTTTCCAAGTATTAAATCTTTTTTTTTCATCAAACTTAATTTCATAAATTATACAGGTGCTTCTCAAACAATTTTAAAAGGTCGAGGAAAATTTAATTTATTTCAGTAATTCAACTCAAATTGTGAAACTCGTTGTAATAATAAAAACTCCATAGTCATCGGGAAGAAGAATCCTCTGTGGGACTCGAGACCGGTGGTGGGTAGCAGGTGTCGCTGATTTCCCAATCACTCCACCGGCCTCGCTCGTGTTCCCACATCCCTCGGCCCCGCCCCACTCGTCACATACCCCCATCGCCCCTCGCAGGCCGGGGGGTACCCCTCGAGACTGCGCTCTACACCCCCACTCCTCCCTCCGGGGGGGACCGCTCACGGGGACCTGTGGGCACCTGGGGGTAGGACAGACGAGGTGAGAGAAAAGGAGATGGAAGGAGGAGCGACAGAGACGATAGAGGGGAGAGAGGAAAAAAATAATAATTCCAGTTCCCAGACGCACTGCTGCTCGGCCCTCCATTAGCTGGGTGATCTCCTCCGGGGTACCTGGCGGTGGCACTGGATGGCCCTCGGCCACGGCTCCTCCTGTTTTGGGCAGCCGGCAGGAGTCCCCAATTCCCTGCTCCTCCCCGTTCAGGCGGACGGCAACAGGCTCCGGCTCTCTGGCGAACGGCGGCGACTCCTCCGCTCCCTCATGCACGGCAGCCGCCCCTCCACATCGCGGGCGGCCAGCAGTGAACTCGCCCGTCCCCGGCAACCCACTCCAGCCCAACGCCTCGAGCGTCCATGGCGGCACACTCCTCGCCTGCTCGATGGCACCGCGGATTCACCACAGCGGCGAGGGATCTTCAGCAGCACATCCCTCCTTCTCCCGGGCTTCGGCACCACTATAATAATAAAAACTCCATTATCATCGGGAAGAAGGAGGCAGGAACCGGCGGACAATCAAAATGAAACTTTAATAATCACATAATAAACACAAAACAGCGCATCAGCCCCTCACGGACGACTGATGCGCACAAAGTAAAATCAAAACATAAAATAAAGCCCAGGCCTGGTCCTATCTCGTCCTTCACTGTCGTCGCTCCCGTTTTATATCCTTCCATCTCCTCTGTGGGACTCGAGACCGGTGGTGGGTCGCAGGTGTCGCAGATTTCCCAATCACTCCACCGCCCTCGCTCGTGTTCCCACATCCCTTGGCCCTGCCCTACTCGTGTATTAAATAAATTCAATGCACACAAACTGAAGTAGTTTAAGTCTTTGGGTTTTTTTTAATTGTGATGATTTTGGCTCACATTTAATAAAAACCTACCAATTCACTTTCTCAACAAATTAGAATACTTCAAAATACTTCATTTGCAGGTGTTTTGAGTTGATTAGCTGAATGGCATGTCACTATATTCTAATTTTTTGAGATTTTTAGGGTTTTTGTTAAATGTGAGCCAAAATCATCAGAATTAAAAGAACAAAAGACTTCTTCAGTCTGTGCATTGAATTAAATTTATTAAATTCACAATTTGAGTTGAATTACTGAAATAAACTAACTTTTCCTCGACATTCTAATTTATTGAGAAGCACCTTTATATCTCACTATTAACACATACTCTCATTTAGTTTTGTTTAGTATTCTCAACCATGTTCTATTGCAACACATTTTTTTCCCATGGGATGCAAAAGGAGAGTGAATTACAATCTATTTTTATTTTAGTTTATATTTCATACGTTGTGCAAAATATATAATTTTGTTTTCCATATATTATACACACACACAAAAGGGTAATACAATAATTATAGATTTATTTTGTCTCTTTAAGCCTTAAATTCTTAATCAACTTTTTTCATCAAACAGAATGATTTCATACATTTTATGTCTCACTATTACTATTCACTCTTTCCCCATTTTATTTTGTCACTCATTTATTTATTAAAGGATTCCTTGCATTTGCAGCCATTTCTCAAGACTGTTAAAGCATGAGGTCAGCTGGGCACTCCAATATTCCAGCCCAGTTTCTTGCAAGTATGTAATAATAAACGGATTCTTTGGCCACAGATGTCCCTCCTTCAGTGACCATTGTAGCTCTTTAAGCTCTGAGCTGGAGCCCAATAAGCTAGTTGCATAGCAACAGGCTTCCCAGAAGCCCCTGCCCTGCTGATATCAGCCCTAACTCAACTGACACATAGCTGATTCCAACCAGTCAACTGAAGTGAACCCAAAACCCTTTCAGTGGCTATGTCGACAGATTGATTTGCAAATAAAAGCATCTTACAACAACATATCTGCTACTGTTGTGCAGGCATGAATTGACCAATTAAAACACAGAGGTCATGATAAGCCTCAGGGAGAGTAACATTGATAAATGATAGAACATTACAAACATGCCAGACATGCAATGACTATAATCGGATAAGCGTGCAGGTCTCTTTAGGTTTTATAACCTTGACTGCATGTAAAAGAGGCTCTATTGACATGAGTATAAAAGAGGAAACTGTTACACTGCATTTTTAGGGACTGTAACCTTGGCCCTGGTCTCAGACACCGCCGATACGCTTGTACAACAGCATTGTCTGTTCCAGCGTAAGGAAAGTGAGCGGAAGGGTGCGATCCCTGTCCTGTGGTGCAGCTTTCCAGATGTTACTCAAAGGATATGATTTCATTTCTGCAGTGTTATCTGCACAAGCAAAACAGTCTGGGGGTCAAGATACTAAGACAGGACCCCTGTGAATCCGACACACAATACTGAGACATCCCGCAAGCAGTGCACACCCATAATGCAATACACAGACTCGCACAAGATCTGCGCCTCTAGCCAGTTGATAATGACTGGCTTAAAGATTATAAAAGACTTCAATAGGTAGATAAATAGATTCCTACGGCCCACGGCCCATCTACATATAGATATCTATTGGGCCTTTCGCACTGCTTTAGTTCCAGAACTAAATGCACAGTACTAAATTACTGGGATGATTTTGCACAAACTATTTTCCAGTACCATTTAAAGGGTTTCATTCACACCGACAGTGTGTACTAGGAAGTGACGTAAGCCGTTCAACAGCAATGTCATTTGTGCACGGCGTTCAACAGCATTAACAAAGAAGAATAACGTTAATAACAGGAGGATGGAGGATGCTGTGACTGGAGCTGTGTTTTGGTTGCATCTCATGGGTTTCACAATAATGGACATGGAATGTTGATGTATATGTAAAGAATGGAAAGGAGGACTAAGAATCTCCAACGACAACTGGCAGTGCTACATTTTCTACAAACGTCCGTCCATCTATCGCTGGTCATCATACTTGCAATATAAGTTGACACAATGTTTACAATGTTTACACTGTGTTTTAAATCATGTCATGTGAGGAACGGTACTAAAATGAAAAGGTTCCTGCGGTGCGAAAGGCCCTTATGTCTACTTCTATCCCTTTACTGTACATTGTTACATTGCTACTCACTAAACAATTAAATCAATGTGTAAAAATAATAATAATTGAGCTGAAATTCTTTTATAATTTTGCAAGTATATTATCTTAATGCCTCTGTTACGGTGGCCCAGTATAGTGCACAACACAATGAAATCTCCACAACACAACGATAACAAGAAACAGCATAATGTAAACAAGTTGCAACACAACTAAATTAGCAAAACATGGAAACAAGCCGTAAAGCAATGAAATTAGCACATCACAACGGAAACAAGCTGCAACAAAATTAAATTAGCGCAACACAATGGAAACAAGCCACAAAACAATGAAATTAGCACAACATGGAAACAAGCCACAATACAGTGAAATTAGCGCAACACAATGGAAACAAGCTGCAACGCAAAGTTAGCACAACACAATGGAAACACGCCACAACACAACGAAATTAGCACAACATGGAAACAAGCCACAATACAACAAAATTAGCACAACACAATGGAAACAAGCCGCAATGCAAAGTTAGCACAACACAACGGAAACAAGCCGCAACGCAAAGTTAGCACAACACAATGGAAACAAGCCGCAATGCAAAGTTAGCACAACACAATGGAAACAAGCCGCAATGCAAAGTTAGCACAACACAATGGAAACAAGCCGCAACGCAAAGTTAGCACAACACAATGGAAACAAGCCGCAACGCAAAGTTAGCACAACACAATGGAAACAAGCCGCAACGCAAAGTTAGCACAACACAATGGAAACAAGCCGTAACACAACAAAATGAACAAAACACAATGGAAACAAGCCACAACATAACAAAATTTGCACAACATGGATACAGGCCAAAGCATAAAACATTCAAGGGAATAAAGAAGAACAGTGAAATAATATTTTTTTTTTAATCAATTGTAATTACTTGAACTATTTTGCAAACATTTACTCTTATTCATATGCCTGATTTGTTGAAACCTGCCCCTGGTTTCTGTTGTTATGTCCGACAAGCCATGCTCTCATGCCACACATCATGTTCTCACACAGTGAAAAATACATCACGGAGCAAAGAGAAAACCGACAGCACGGCAACAAACACAACAGAGCAGGTTACTTCTGGTATGAAACAAAGTCTCAGCTTTCAAATTTTCTTTAAGAAATTCCAACTATAAATACCATTTTGTGGTTTTTTAATGTGTCGCGACAGATCACTATAGCCCCTTGGTTCAAGTCGCACGTGAACCCAAGTGGGGGGAAGCTTAGGATGATTCCAAAGGGCCGACGAGTGAGGGGGGAGGGGGGGCATAGCAGCACCTCTGCATGAATTTATCATCTTTTTATATTTATTTGTAAATTGTCTTGTCTTGATCTTACATAAAACTGTGGCAACAGCACTTTTGCCTTAACTCTGTAATAACAAACATGAAACCTATTGCTTGTAGTCTAACTTCCCTGAGTTTTTGGCTCCTTTATATGATAATAAACATCTTTATATGAAGTAAATTCCATACACTCAGCTCTTCTGATCTCAGCATGGCAATGAGAGCGCATCAGGCCAAACCCAAATCTAATAAGCTAACGCTGTGTTAAAAATAGAATGTGATAAAAAATGAATCATGATAAAACCTAAATGCATACAAAACACATTTCCAGTACCACCTTCCTCCTTCTAAACTTTGTACAGGTAAAAGCATTGTTTTATTGAATAGGCTGTACAAAGAGAGCTGGCCCATAACCCACCTGTTTCAGCTGTTTTTGCAGTCAGTTACAATCAGTGGATCTCTACACTTTCCTGTCCTGGGAAAGTAGCCACTGGTGGAACATTCTCTGCTATTTGTGTAGGTCAAAAGGAATGACTCTGGGGACTCGCTGTGTTCCAGTTTCGTTATGCATGTTAAAACTATGTTCAAAAAGGGAAATGTTCTACTAAAAGGAGGAAAGAAATACATCTTCTCTGTACCCTTGAATAAAGTCCACTGTAACAGTAGTTTAACTCTCTCATTGTCTTCATTCTACTGAGGTGAAAGGTTACAAAGACAGGGGCATGCAAGAACTATTTTGAATAGCTTAATGAAGATAAATCACATGATCAGTTCACCAAGATATAAGCTCTCATTTTTAGAGAAGAATGTTTCAGAGAGAAGCTTTTAAAAATAGACAGTACAGTATACAGTTAAATATCACAACCTTGTTTATTAATCTACAGAGATTATAAATGGCAAAAAACGTACTACATAATTTAATGCTGTGAGAAAATACTTTCGTTGTTGTTCCTTAAGGAGTGTTTTATCTTTTTGATTAATTGCCAAAATCTTAAGAAATGTGAATAAATAAACCATTATTAACATTTTATCAGGTTTTGAGACATGTTAACTAATATGTAAGGGTTCCAAAAGATGGAAGACTGTGCTGGCTGGCAAAATGAAGGGAAAGTGGTTAATTTAGGGATTTCTGGGATATTTTTATAGGTGTGACATATGTGACTGTACCGAACCTAATCATAATATTCGTTAGATGGCATGAACTAATCGTCTCACACCTTGTGATATGTGATATCATTCATAGTATACACACCTTACTGTGAACGTTAAATCTCTGGCCTAGATTTTTTTGAAACTGTTGACACATGCATTTTGACTAAGCCTATGTTAAAACAGCAGGGATCAACAACCACAACTCAGCTGAAGGCAAATAAAAACAACTTTATTCAAAGCACCATAAAGACTGATAATAAATGCATTTTAAAATGGTCAGCACGCATTTGTTTTGGTGTCAAAAATAAGAGATTTTCAGTAGAGAAATAATGTTTCACTTTGGCTTTTTGCTCATTGAACTGAGCCTGGCATCTTCCAATCCAGATTGGATAACTTCATGCCTCCTTTACATATGTCCTCACAGCCACCACATCACCCATTATGCATTTCTGAAAAGAGAAATATGGTTATAAAATTAATGGAGAAAGCACTCAAATAATGGGAAAACAAACTATTCTGTACATTTAACCAGAATTTAGAACACAGTTAAAACTATTCATTTATATCAGACTACCCCATCAGCTATAAAATGATTATATTTGAAAAATGTTTCAATTTAAAAATACGTCAGATTCACATTCAGTTAAACATTTTTTTTTTTTTTGCAACAATGCTTTTCCATTAGATATTACACTCACAAAATGCAAATTCTAGCAGGAGAAATATTTTAGAATTGAGAAAAAAGTAAAAAAAAAAAGAATTAAAAAAAGTATCTTCCAATATAGTGGCTTCCATTGCCTTTCTGAGCCCGAATATCTCCATTTAAAAGTTTACTAATATTTTCAGTTTTCTCTGAATAATAAAATGTGGAAATATGATAACCAAAGCAAATAATAATTATTCATTATGTCAAATATAGTACTATATATACTATTATTAAATAATAATGTTGAACTTTATTAACTTTTTTAAATAAAATTGCAAACTGTAATCTCTATAGAATTATTGTTCACATTTTAAATTCTTGTGAATTTTGTCAATGTACACATAGTTCAACAACAATTTTGCAACCGCATTAGCAAATATATTATATTATATTGCATTATGTAATGCCACTTGTGTGATCATCAATATTATAACGCGTTTTTCATAAATAAAAGAGCATCCTTACAGCTACTAATTTCCCATCCGTCACCTCCCTCTCTATTCTCGACTCTTTTCCATCCCAGGTCTGTTTCTGCACAAGTTTGCCGTTCTCAAGAGTCACGACAGTCTGCAGATAAAGAGAGAGAAAAGCCTGTTAATTGCATACGATTAACATCTTCACACCAACGCAAATATTCCGCCTATTCCATTACAAACCGTAGTCTTTCTATCATCCGCGGTGATCTCCTCGAATGACTCATTGAGTTTAAATTTGATCTCAGTGGTTTTGAAGGTGCTCTGCGACTTCATGCATATGAGCCCCTGATCATCCACACACACGACCAAGTTGGGCTTGGTTCGGTTTCCCACCTGACGAGTGGCGAATCCTACACCTGAAAAAAGAAATGCACTTCTTTCATTCACGAAACAGATGTATATTACTGACAATCAACAGTATGATATTTAATGCATATGTTAAAACTATAAAAATTGGTTTAACTTTTATTTTGCATTTAGCAAACTGGAAATATTCGGTATAGATACTAAATAATGAATCATACCTATAGCCTTCATGTACTCGTCAAAGTTTTCGCTGGTGGTCATCTTCCATGTTCCCACGAATGTTTCAACCATGTTTCCGGGTGATGATGATGTTCCCTGTCACTCAAACAACAGCTCAAAGCTCAGATTTATTCTGATCTGAACTGATCGAATGACTGCAGGCTTTTTCAACAGCTCCTCCAGCACGTGCGTTTTGACACGAGCCAATCAGAGGAGCCAGCGTCACTGTGCGGAGTTCCTCAAACGCAACTCAGAACTAGGGAAGGGGTCGCGTTTTTCAGACCACAAAATGGTCAAATAACATTTACTGGGTTAGAGGACAGCAATCAGAAAGATCATGGACATGGATAAACTTAATATATATATTTTTTTTAGAATGATGTGTTTGACCAAATAAGAGACCCGACTAAAGGCATGCCCTTTCCTCACAGAGGCCGACTGCACACACACGATGATGTCTATTTGAACTTTAATAACTACGTAATAACGTGCTTATAATATCATATAGACAAAGGGCATTTTGTAGGCAATATGTTAACTTATGCTAATTCACAGGCATATTTTCATTTGGATATAGAACATGAACACCATCATCCTTACTGCTTCAGACACTACACATATTTGGTACACTGTATATTGCATACTATTATTTAAAATGACTAATATGTGTTGAATAACATACCTATACCTCTCAGAAATTATTGCACTAAATGTCATGCATTAATTACATGGATGTGATGTAAAAGTAATCTTTTCCACATATATCATAGTAGGGCTGTGCGATTAATCGAAATCGTTACGTTTTTTTTACTAATCGCAAAAGCCTGCGATGTGGATGCGATTAAGCTGTTCCAGAGCATATGCATGTCTGTCAGTCTTCACTGACAGTCTTACTAACCAATAGAGCGAGCGCACCTCCGTTCTCCCCAAACAGCTCTGCTCTAGCCAGCTGTGTAAACGCCCACCATAAAAAAAAACTAAAAAAAAAAAAACCCCGGAAAGCAGGAGAGAGACAGAGTGGGATTATGGCGTCTACAGGGTCAGGTCAATAGTAAGGCAAATTAAAACTAAAGAAAAACGTTCGTTAACTTAAGCTTTGAAAAGAAAGACAACAAACAAAAAACAATATAATTTACAAGAGCTGCGTCACAATGCATATCAAGAGCATCCCTTATTGCATGTTCGCTATTCCAAATTCAGAAGACACACAGCCTATACTCGCTCCTCTCTTCCCCACGCGGCGCGAATCCCGTGTCACGGACGAGCCGTTCACACTCGCCGCACTCACGCAGTCAGTTTCTAACGCTCAGTTATATTCTCGCGCGGGCCAGCACCGCAAATCTCCACGAGCGCATCTGACAGTATGAATGAGGCTCGACGCAGGTTCGCGCCTGGCTCTCGTTTAAAACGAATGTAAATTCAGTCTAACCGCTTGCTAACTTCACTTGGATGAAATGAAACATTCAACACATTTTCCACTTGTTCTTAAAATCCCAAATACAGTGTAACATGTAACACTTTAATGAATGACTAAAGAAATACAGTTCTTTATTTATATAAAAAATAAATATTTCCAGTGAAATTCAGTAACTAAGTTAATTCTATAAAATTTGTTATACCATTATAACCCTGCCTGCAGAAAAAAAAATTATATATATATATAATATATTGTATATACAATATAATACAATATATAATTCCTATTGGATTCCTAATTTTGAAATGGTTTCATGGAAAGTGTAAGAATTTATTTTTATTGATTTTTTTCAGCAGGGTAATGATAATCATACTGTGTAATCATACTGTGCTGCACATTATTGACAATATTAAGCTGAAGCTTGACTTTGCAAATTTAAAAATCGCAAATCAAATCACAATCGCAATATCTGTCAAGAAAAAATCGCATTAGAAATTTTCCCCATATCGCACAGCCCTATGTCATAGTGAGATAATGCATAAGTAGAGACTTTACTGAGTCTGTATACAGAGGCCTGTTAATTTACTTCAAAAGTCCAACCAAAAGTCTAGAGGACAAAGTGAGAGTCAACTCAAAGACATGACAGATAACAATTTTATTACACATCCACAGACATATAAATACAAAAGAACTAGACTATTTTTTGTCCCCTGCTTTAGCTTGAGGGTCTTTAGCAGTGCATCGGGTCTGTAAGGCCGAGAGCAATTCTTCTGTGGTTAGTTTGGATCCCTTCATCAGCAGCCTCTCTCCATCCACTACAAAAGACCACAATGGCATGCATTTTACAATGACACTATGCCGTACACTCTTTTGCAATAATGGAGTTACAGTTCAGTCACTCACAAAAAGTGATGTCAATCGTAGGCTCGGATCGGTCATGCTTTATTTCTGTGATAACTTCACAGTTCATATTTGTGGCTCTGGCTTTTTCAGACCCGACCACAATGAGAAACTCTCTGCAGGAAGGAAGCAGACAAAAGTAATGCAAGAGATGTGATTTATTTATGCCTTTAATTATGCCTTCATAAATTCACATTTCATTTATGCAACAAAAACATGAGTAATGAGGGATAAGATTAAAAAACGTGTAAAAGTTGTGACAGCCCACAATAAATGTCATTGATACAAAATGGGCAGTTTGTCATCAAAAATGGATTAAATTCATTTAGGACAGCTTTTCCTAAACTTTTGCAATTATTTATTGACCGATGGTTTTATTGACTTAACTGCACACTAAATCACCATCTCCTGAAAAGTACATTTTGAATTGCTATGGATCCTGCTTCAGATATTATGCATGTTTAGAATAGCCTACTAGCTTGCTATTTACAAAAGAAAAAGAAAAAAGAAAGGAAAGGAAAAAAACGTATAGTATAAACTGTATGCCATATATTTTTACATAGTATAGCAAATAAAACTTTTTCCATGATAAGCATATCAAACATTAGTATGCTACGGGACTTAAAATGCGAATGGCAAAAATCATTACCAATACAATTTGCCAAGTGTGAACAGCATATTCTGCAAGACTAGTACGAAAATACTAGTCCGATCTTGGTAGTTCTACTAGTTCAAAACAGTGTGACACTCTGCTGCAATTACCGCGTTTAGACTGAGAGTGGCTCCAGATATTTCACAGTAGAAAACTAATAGTGTAGTGAAGCTAAGCATTACGATCCATGTCATTTATTCGCAGTGTCATAAGCACATTCATAGAACATTTAACAGTCAATCTGCGTTGAACTTGTTTGTATTGTTAATACATTTTATGATATGTATGCTAAATTGTATCTCTCTAATGTCATTTTTGAATTTGCAGCTGTTAAATGTGGAGTGGAGAACAGACCAACAGTGGCGAGTGCTGCTGTGAACGCTGAAAACAACAAATGTCTATGAACTTAGAAACACATTCAAAACACATCTAACGTTAAATAAGTTTAATTTGCATCATATACTCCGTTCCTCTGACCGCTGTTACAAGAGGACAGCGGCTCCTGAAGTCATGCTCATGCGTTACCAGACAGACGTCTTCCACACTTACAGTGAATCGAGGTATGTACAGTATTCTTACCTTGTGGAGCGAACATTTGATTCAAATGGGCAAAACTGTACAATAATTTTCTTAACAGTCTTTAACACTACTGCTCCCCTGGACGCCGCCATCTTTTCCTACATGACCTTTCACCTGCTGATGACGTATGCAGCCGGGTTGTCAGCGTAAAATACGAAAGCGTAAAAAAGTACGATATCAAAATAAATAAAATGTGCAATTAAAACTATGAAAAAATACGGAAGCATTGTTTTAAAGGGGAGTAGTTTTCACCGAAGCAACTGATTCCCCACCCAAAACAGAACATACAATTTTAAGATTAAAAAGAATTTTAGCCCATGCTCTTTCACATGTATTTATTTAAAATTCTTACATAATGCAATCTTTATAAAAATTCAGTAATTTCATATTTCCTATATTCACTGTTACCAAATAAATAGATTTTTCCCAAACAACATTTTAAGCTCAAACAGACTTTGATCACACACTTTCTTTCATTCATTAATTTGTTCATTTTTAATTGTCAATATTTATATTTAAAAAAGATATTATTTTTGTCGAAGCAATTGTTTTTCCCAAGCAGAACATACATACAATTTAAGCTCTAAAATATAAGCCCATGCTTTAATTTATTAATTTATTTTATTTATACATTCTTTCATTCTCATTCTTTGTCAATATTTATACAAATAATTAATTGATAAAATATAATTTAAAATTTAATTGTAATTAAGTATCCGCACTTTCTTTTTAAAATCAGCTTCGCCTGTTACGTCAAATGCTTTAAATTGGTTTAATTAAATTATCTGAATCTCTGGGATTCATTGTCATTAGTGTACTGAAATAAAATAAATAAATTGTTGCAAATAAATATCACAAAAAAAGAAAAAGTTACTATTAAAAGTTATGAGTATATTACACGTTATGTGTATTTTTTTTAGAGATCTGCGTACAAAACATATTATTGACAAATCATGAAACTCATCCAGTAGATGGCGCTAGTGGATACTGTATTATTTAGTAAGCCACTCCAAGGTTACCTTTCACATCATTTTCAGTTTATTGCCAGATACATCTTGCTATATCTTCCTTCACACACCCAAGCATAATCTGTGCACAGTCATCAGTGTTAATTTGTTCAAATGCACTTTCAAGAAGAAATCATGTAAATCAAGTCATTATGTCAAGTATCAAACAAACTGCCCATGTTATCATGATTTTCACACACACACACACACATATATATATATATATATATATATATATATATATATATATATATATATATATATATATATATATACATACATACAGGTGCATCTAATTAAATTAGGATATCATGGAAAAGTTCAATTATTTCAGAAATTCAACTCAAATTGTGAAACTCATGTATTAAATCAATTCAGTGCACACAGACTGAAGTAGTTTAAGTCTTTGACTCTTTAAATTGTGATAATTTTGGTTCACATTTAACAAAAACCCACCAATTTACTATCTCAACAAATTAGAATATGGTGACATGCCAATCAGCTAATCAACTCAAAAAACCTGTAAATGTTTCCTGAGCCTTCAAAATGTTCTCTCAGTTTGGTTCACTAGGCTACACAATCATCGGGAAGACTGCTGATCTGAGAGTTCATTGACACCCTTCACAAGGAGGGTAAGCCACAAATATTCATTGCCAAAGAAGCTGGCTGTTGACAGAGTGCTGTATCCAAGCATGTTAACAGAAAGTTGAGTGGAAGGAAAAAGTGTGGAAGAAATAGATGCACAACCAACCGAGAGAACTGCAGCTCTATGAGGATTTTCAAGCAAAATAATAATAATTTGAGTGAATTTCACAAGGAATGGACTGAGGCTGGGGTCAAGGCATACAGACGTGTCAAGGAATTTGGCTAAAGTTGTTGTATTCCTCTTGTTAAGCCACACCTGAACCACAGACAACGTCAGAGGCATCTTACCTGGGCTAAGGAGAAGAAGAACTGGACTGTTGCCATTGGTCTGAAACTCCTCTTTTCAGATGAGAGCAAGTTTTGTATTTCATTTGGAAACCAAGGTCCTAGAGTTTGGAGGAAGGGCGGAGAAGCCCTAGTTGCTTGAAGTCCAGTGTTAAGTTTCCACAGTCTGTGATGATTTGGGGTGCAATGTCATCTACTGGTGTTGGTCCATTGTGTTTTTGAAGTCACTGCAGCTGTTTACCAGGAAATCTTGGATCACTTCAATGCTTCCTTCTGCTGACCAGCTTTTTGAAGATGCTGATTTCATTTTCCAGCAGGATTTGGCACCTGTCCACACTGCCCACACTAGAAAAGTTGGTTAAATGACCATGGTGTTGGTGTGCTTGACTGGCCAGCAAACTCACCAGACCCGAACCCCACAGAGAATCTATGGGGTATTGTCAAGAGGAAAATGAGAAACAAGAGACCAAACAATGCAGATGAGCTGAAGGTCACTGTCAAAGAAACCTGGGCTTCCACACCACCTCAGCAGTGCCACAAACTGATCACCTCCATGCCACGCCGAATACAGTCAGTAATTAAAGCAAAAGGAGCCCCTACCAAGTATTGAGTACATGTACAGTAAATTAACATACTTTCCAGAAGGCCAACAATTAACTAAAATGTTTTTTTTTATTATTATTATTGGTCTTATGAAGTATTCTAATTTGTTGAGATAGTGAATTGGTGGGTTTTTGTTAAATGTCAGCCCAAATCATCAAAATTCAAAGAACCAAAGACTTAAACTACTTCAGTTTGTGTGCACTGAATTTATTTAATACACGAGTTTCACAATTCGAGTTGAATCACTGAAATAAATCAACTTTTCCATGACATTCTAATTTATTGATATGCACCTGTATATACATACGTGTGTGTAAATATATATAAATATATATATATATATATATATATATATATATATATATATACACTACAGCCTTTGGCAACATTAAACATTGCCTTAACATACTCTTATTGTGAAATTTTGTACACTCCCTTAATTTGAGATGTTGTAAGAAACATGGAAGAGTTGAAATCGAATGCCCTGCCTATCTGACAAGCACAAAAACATAGTTGTAGCTATTTCTGACACAGATGGTTAAAGCTGTATCACGCTGAAGAACATCTGAGCTGAGCTAAATTTCAGAAGTATAGACATAACATAAGTCAAATATTTCTGATGGTGTCAAAAATGTTTTGTCACTCACATATGCTCTCATGCTTCTGATGAACAACTAAGCACACAGTTGTGATCGCAAATTAGATCTATATTTAGACATGAGCTTGAAGGGTGAACTTCCTATCAAGCCCTTTCTAAAAACAAGTTTATCTTTCCTTACTGAAACAATGACAATGAATACTCCTGCCACCATTTCATCCAAAATAAAGAAAGCTACAAGCACTGAAGCACAAACAATAAGGCAGAACGCTCAAGGGAGGGGTCAGCATTTTATAATGCATGCTAAAGGTTATTTTGGTATTACTGTCATTGTTTCTTGTTCTAAGTATAAACTTAGACACTTCCCAGGAATTCAGACACCAAGCATTGGGTACTGTGTTTAGAAAGCAGGCACTGAATAAAGAATGTATTATTCATTTTACTATTATTGTTGTTGTTATTATTAATCTATAATCCAATACTATCCTGCAATTCTAAACATATTAATTTTAAATTGTTCAAATATATTTTATTTAGCATATAGGCTACACAATATGAAATAAACAAATATTTTAAGTTACAATATAACGTTATTGTAAAACTAAAAACTAGTTTTAAAAACTAAAACTAAAGATAATGTTCAGGTAAATGTTTCTGTCCTTCTCACATTAACATATTTTAAGTCAAGATAAAATGTACAAATAAATGACTTTGTAGACTATATATTAATAAAGATTATTTTAATGGCATTTCAAGCGTAAGCATCATAATTAAATGTGAAAATATATTAATATGGAACTATAAGCATTATTAAAGAAATAGTTCACCCAAAAATCGAAATTTGCTGAAAATGTACTCACCCTCAGGTAATCATAAGAAACATTACTTCATTTGCTCAGCAATTAATCCTCTGAATGGGTGCCGTCAGAATGAGACTCCAGTCCATCGATTACCTTCTGTTTGAAAGCAACAAATCTATCAAGATGTTTTAACAGTTTCTTCTGACCAAAATATGAACCCTCTATAAAGTTTAATCTGAATCAGGAGAGAAAAATGCATTAAACAGGTTCTAAACGATGACTTTCTCACTGGAGGAAGTGTTATTATGGATTATGAACTCATATTTTAGCCAGAAGCAAGTTTTAATGTATTATTGGGATGTTTTTTTATCAGCTGTTTGGACTCTCATCCTGATGGCACCCAAAATGAATCTATTGTTGAGTGAATTATGTGATGCAAAATGTCTCCAAATTCACTCCGGAAGGCCAAAGCTTGAGTATAACTTTTAAGTAATTTTTCAAATATTCCTGTAAAACACCTTAAAAAAAACATATATATATATATATATATATATATATATATATATATATTTTTTTTTTTTTTTTTTTTTTTTTTTTTTAAACATAGCCCTATTCATTTATTTTCACATGCCATCCACACAGCACAAACTGAAAGCAGCCCTGAACACACCCACTCGCGCTGCTTTGTTGCGGTAGCCACACGCGCAGAACTACAGCTCCCGTGACACACTGCGCTGCTGGGATCTGTCTCTCCACCCCTCTGCATCTGCATCTGAGAAGAGTAGCGGAGGATCGCGGCCACAGAGTCACAGCAGCACCGGACCGGTACGGTGTGTGTGTGTGTGTGTGTGTGTGTGTGTGGTACACATCGCAGTGCGCACTGCAGCTCAGCCTCACTGACACTGTGTCCTCTGCGATCGTTTGTAAACACGGCATGCTGTTTGAGAGCTGCTGTGAGTCCACTGAACCTGCGCTGATCACATAAACATCGAGAGCGGAGGAACAGCTGATCCACGGATGGTCGTCTGAGGTAAGTGGTCCTTGAATAATAGCCCACCCGGACATAAGCCTACATGACTGGAAAAGTTGTGAAGAGAGAGAAATATCTGTAATGAGAATGAGACCGTTAAGACTGTGAACTTCTCTCGCGTATTCTGTGTGGCGCGCGTGAGAGAGGACAGACGTGCTGCTTATTTATACGAAAAATTCCCTGCATACCGACTGAGGGAAAAGAGGAATGTAACGGAATGGTATTGATGGTATGAGTAAGTCTGGATAAACAGTTTAAATATGTTATTACACAGACGCGAGTCATCTGTTGATCTCTCAGTTGTGCTCCTGTATAAGAGACATGGAATATTTAAACACAACTAACATGTGATTTATCTTAAACAAGAATTAATCCAACATGTAAACAATAATCTAAAGACAGTAAGAGCCACAGTTCCATACATGAAATCTTCTCTTACCTATGCATATAAAATAATTTGTCCATATTTGAGATACTATATGAACATACTTTTTATTATCATTTTGACTAATGGCTCTAAACAGCAGTAAGGTACTAAATAGCTACCGTTCAATACATGAGTGTATGTTTCACATTTGTGTAAATTGTCAGATTTTTCAAGGTAATTATAAAGAATTTTATCTTGTAAAAATGTTAAACTGCAATTTTTTTAATAATTGGAAAATCATTTTTATAATCTTATTTAATCGTTGTCATTCTATTTTTTTTTAATAGTATTAGTATTATTAATCCTGTAGCGTTGCTAGTTTTATGTGACCAGAATGTGGCATTTAAAAAAAGTAATAAAATATGGAATTAAATCAAACACAATATTTACACTGAGGTGTAAATGAGTCTTTAAAATATATGTATATTTTTTAAATATTAAAATCGTATTCATATTTTCATGATATTTAAAAATTATTAAACAATTCTAAAAGAATATACTACACTTAAAAAGACTTGAAGAAAATTATATATATATATATATATATATATATATATATATATATATATATATATATATATATATATATATATATATATATATAATATATAGTAATTTTGACACTTTGTGGGGCTTATATATATATATATATATATATATATATACACACACACACACACACACACACACAAGCCCCCCAAAGTGTCAAAATGACTTTGAACATGTTCATTGTTCATCAAAAGTCTGGTCAAAACGAATGAGCATCACGTCATACTGTATTCATACTTTTATGATTTGATCAAAAGGCAGATGAGGGACTTTGATTTGTGTAATAAGTAATAAGTAACTTGTTTAAATAAATGTCAAACATATATGAATACCTTTGCTAAGGTAACAAGCACTGGACATTTTAGTGTTCTTCCACTTTATCTTAAACAAATAGAGAGATCTTTTTTCCGCATGCTCACTTTATACATCTGAGCTTTAACCTTTATATTTCCTGGTCAGAAAAGTGCTAAAGGTAATGCCCACGAGATGACAAAGGCTAAAAACATATCACACATAACTCATCATTACATAGATTATCTGGCAGATGGTTATCTGCAAGTCAGCAAGTCTGTAAATATCAGTGCACTGTAAATGTACCCTCTTAGCACAAAATAAAGCCCATTGCGACATAAAAGTGGCATGACAGCTATGAATGCAGACAGCGTAGCAGGTATAAGTATAGGATCACAATGTATTGTTTAAATCCATCGGTTTCCCAGCATCTAAGAGGCATCTAGACACAAAAACAGTTGGATTGAGGTCAAACACTCGGGACAGAAGCCCTGCCTCACATGTTTATTAGACAGATAGTGTTTTCCTGGTTGGCTGAGCGTAGCTTCAGGCTCCGTTCCACTGCTGGCACTCTCAACTCTGCAGCAGTGGCAGGTTTTACTCCGTCTGCACCTGTCCTTTACACTGGAGGTTCCCCAGATGGATTATTGTATAGCAGAATTCAGATTTCATGCTTTGGCACAACAAAGCAATGTCAGAAACATTTTTATTGTTGGAACTTTGGACTCTGTTCTGGCCTTGGAGCTGTTTCTCAAAACCAATGCAAATGAGCACAAGTGGAAAAAGGGCTTTTGAATTCAGGATATGTCGGTTAGCATGGCTCTGGTGCTTCATGGAATTTAGCTCATAAATGTCAAAAGAAAAGGTGGGAGTAAAAGAGAGTGAAGTTTCCCTCAAAGGGTTTGAAACTTTAATGGAACAGAACTAGTTTGAGCTGTGAAGTCTGAAGCTGTTTTTACCATGGAGAAAAATTTGATTGGATTCATGGATGTTTCTACAGCTGTGGCTCTGTTCTGTAGGGGCCGGGGGTTGTGCTAAATCCTGTCAAATGGGGCTTTTTGGTTTCAATGTGGATACCGTGACCTAATGGAATATAATCCCCAATGCGTAAATGGATATTCTGTACATTATTATTGGGCTTAAAGTAATTGTTCACCTAAAAAATTATATTTGCTAAAAAATGTACTCTCTCTCTCCCACGTGTAGATGAGTTTGTTTCTTCATCTGAACAGATTTGGAGAAATGTAGCATCACCAATGGATCCTCTGCAGTGAATGGGTGCTGTCAGAATGTGAGTCAAAACAGCTGATTAAAACATCACAATAATCCACGAGTAATCCATACAACTCCAGTCCAATTAATGTGTGTTAGAAACAAATCCATCCTTAAAACATTTCCAACTTTAAACTGCTGTTTCAGAATCAGAATCAGAATCAGAAAGAGCTTTATTGCCAAGTATGCTTGCGCATACAAGGAATTTGTTGTATGCAATATTTGTTGTATTGTTGTATTTGTTGTATGTTGTATGTAATTTGTTTCCATCTATAATATGAATCCTTTATCCATAGAGTATAGAATATTGCTTTCTCCAGTGAGAAAGTTGTCTCATTTGAATCAGAAGATAAATAATACAATGAAAACAGTCCAAAACAGCTCTAAAAAATATGTGGGTGGATTTTGATGTGAGTAGACATCAGGGGATTGACATTTTCACTGGAGGAAGCGTTATTATGGATTAAGGAGTAGTATTTTGGCCAGAAGTAAGAATTTTAAGTTAAACGCCTTAATGATGAATACAAAAAAAAAAAAAAAAATTATCTTTTCACATCACAAGATATTAATTTAATGGACTGGAGTTTTGTGGATTACTTGTGGATTATTGTGATGTTCTTATCAGCTGTTTGGTCACTCCTTCTGACGGCACCCATTCACTGCAGAGGGGCCATTAGTGAGCAGGTGATCTACTGCAAATCTGTTCTGATGAAGAAACAAACTCATCTACATCTTGGATGACCTGAAGATGAGTAAACTTTCAGCAAATGTTCATTTTTGGGTGAACTATTCCTTTAATGATATTGTTCAGAGCTCGTTGCTAAGATACACAAGAGATGAGATCTGATGTTCAGTGTGAGTAAACTGAATCAAACCAGTTGTTCTGCTAATGATCATTAAGTAACAAACATCCAGGATGCAAACATCTGAGCTGCTTTGATTTAGTGACTGTAGAGAACATACTTGTGCAGGTAGGTCAGTCATGGAAATGTCAGTGACCCAAGTTTATTTGTAGTCAAGGAAACTGGAAGAACTATCATATCGAGAAAATGCAGACTGAAACACTTCTCTCAAACTAACGGATGTTTTGGTCATTCATATATCATGGGAGAACTGTTGGTTAATGTTGTGGTAATGTAAAATGTAATGCTAAAATTTTTTGACTCAACTGAACACATGACTATGCAAATTAAAAGGGCTTATTCAAAAACTATCATCAGCTTCCTGATGATAATGTTTCTGAGAACAGCATACCAACAAGAGCTGAAATGATTCCTCGAGATATCCTTGATGAAATGTTTTGAAGAAACCTAAATTAGATTTGCATCCTAAATTATCCCATAGTAATGCTGAAACACAGAAGGATGAGTATTCAAGCACTAAATAAACGAAAGTATATTCATAGTTTTACATCAACTGGATTATTCTTCGCTAAGGGGAACTTTCTTTTGCACTATGAGGATAAAAAAAACAGTCATTCTAGTTTAAAAATGGATTTAAGTATTTTGTGTTTTGTTTAAATCACTGTTCAAAGTGTTTAGCTTCTATTTTATATTTATAAAAAGTGTAGAATAAATTTTGTACTTTCATTTTCTGAACTTTTTTTATTGTGAATAATCACAGTACCAAAAACTGCTTTTGCTTACCATCATGGCAAGCATTTTAGAGAACTATTGAGTTTCTCCAAAACACTTACATTTAGTTCTGAAAGGAAATGAGAAGTGATGAGGGCAGCAGAGTGACAGT
Organism: Carassius carassius; assembly: GCF_963082965.1. Lineage (NCBI taxonomy): Eukaryota > Metazoa > Chordata > Actinopteri > Cypriniformes > Cyprinidae > Carassius > Carassius carassius. The sequence goes on from NC_081762.1 coordinate 20,326,212, forward strand.
TCGAGTGTGGGAAATATCATCAGATCTCAGAGTAGCTTTATTAGATTACCAAAACTATAAGTGTTTTACTTCAAATTCTTTTTAATTATGCACATTTAAAATGAAACTTGTTTGCTTTTTCTAGATTTTTTTCTTTGCTTTTTCAAAAGTGCTTCTAACTGAAGAATCACCCTGCTAAGCAAACCTAACTGGCTTAATAAAGTGTAACATTTATTGAACATGTTTTAATTTACCCAGAACTCAAGTTGGATGAGTGATATTTATTGCTGTTTATCATGTGCAATGTTGTCTAGACAGCATTTTATTTTCCAGATTGTGAAATGGTAACATTTTTGATTCTCGAACTGTAAGGCCATTGTGACTTTTTGTACAAACTTTCCATTGTAAGTGTCTAACACACATTACTACTAGAGAGACTTGCATGTTTTTTCCATGAGAAGAACTGCAGTGTCTGCATGACACACCAATTTAAAACTCATTAATGACACAAAATACATTCAATTAAGAGAAGCCGCTCTAGTCAGTTGTTTCACTCCTGAATCACCAAATGGATTTGGCCAATTTCTCTTGAATGCTGTGTCGATAAGTTGTAACTCTGGAATGTCGATTCTCCACTTCAATCGTTTTTTTACGTGAAGCTGACAGTGTTAACTGTCATCAGACATGTTTGGCCAGTCTCAGACACAACAGGGCTTGTCTGATCTTGTCGCACTCTGTTATCGAACGAGGGGGTAATTGCAATTTTCTAAGGATAACAGGGAGATACATTTGATTGTTGTTTTGTTGACTGCACTCACTCGCTCCATGCTGCTCAAATAGAATTTGCTTCCTGTTGAGGAAGTGTCTGACTCTTTCACGTAAACAGAGCAAATTTAATTAAACCAAATTTTCAGAGTGGTGATTGGAAATCAAGGGCTTCTGGAGAGCGTGCATAATGTGTCACATCAAGTTCACCCTGCGTGTCATTTGCTTCGGTCCCCAAATGGGTGGTCATGCTGCAGATAACTGGACTATTAGAATAATGTCACATCCACTCATGACTTCAGTCAGCTGTATTACAAAGCCACAGGCAATCATGGATTATATACTTGTTTGATAATCAATTTGTAAGACTGCCATGGTGAATTTCTTATGGGTTTTTTAGAATAGTGTCCTTGGGTTCATATGTAAAATAGGAGTTGTGGTTAATGTTACTTACATATTTTGTTCTACATCATAAATTACACACGGTCATACATCAGACATTGTTTCAAAACCATTGTGTGCTTTAAAATGCAAGTTGCTGACAAGTTTCTACAAAAGAACTACAGCGGTTGTCTGTTTCATCAAATATATCAATTCACAAACTTGTGGTAGTTGTAGTCCTTCTGTAGAAAATAACAATTAGAGTATGTATAGGGTACATAATGATTTATAATGATTTGGGAATGATTATAATGTTGCACTCTAAAACAGAAAATGCTAATTGTCTTCTGGATTTAAGGACTATAATCTTAACTGTAGCATGACAAAAATGTATCACTGCTAAATGTACAATATCATGTCTAAATAAAACCAATTTACAGAAGCGGTGAATGCAAGTGCAGGAGATTAAAAAAAGAGCATGTACTTCAAAATAATGGAAAGATGGAATGGAAAGGTTTGTTATACTTAAATCAGTAGTTTTACGGACTACTTGTTGATATGGCATCCTTAAGTTAAAAATTGAACATTTGCAACTGACATTTTTTTTTTCTGTGTAATAAAGGATCAGCCCACTGATGCTCATGTAGTACTAATGTTTATAGATTGTCATTCAATTATGTTCTTGCAATGGTTTTAGGCAGTGTCTACCTTCCTGTTTATGATTGATTTCATGGAGAGAGTTTTCGACTGAATGTTGGGTCTGTGGGGACATCTGAAGAGCTGTAGAGCGGGGTTAGTTTGGCATGCTGCCCATGGGTTTATATGGCACACAGAGGGGTTTTAGCCTCTCTGCCTCTAACCATTCAACCATATAGAGCGAGCCGAACACTGCAGCCTCAAAATGAAGCCGATCTGTTTATGAAACATTAAAAATGATGTTGTGAATGTTTTTCTCCCCCTTCTGCTTATGATTTCACTTCAGGTGTGATGGTCATGTGGACACTGTGATCAAAAGATTACAGTGTCTCTACTGCAGGCTGTGGCTTATGACCAAGCCATACAAATGCTTCTCTGTTTAGTCATCTTCAGAAGAAATGAGGGGAGGCATATTTACTCACTGGCCGAAAGCAAACAATGTTTGTGTTGTTGAAGAGAAATGTGTGAAGTCAGGTTTCTGATGTTCTGCTGAAATGGCAAGAATGTGAATGAAGCAAAACTGCAATGACAAGCCATTCACGCTCATTTATCGAGCGAGGTTTGTGAGTAGGGTTGCTACTTGCTAGCCTCAGAAGAGAAAAAATAAATTATGCTATGTACGCCATTTGAGAATTATGTAAACCATTTATGGCCTATCTTATACAAATTATAATTCAAATACTTTACTGTAAGTTAGGGGTGCTCCGATCAGGATTTTTGAGGCCGATCACTGATCACCAATCACAGAAAGCAGTATCTGCCGATACGATCACTGATACCAATCTTTTTAAAGCCTTCTTTTTATCATATAGAATTATTTATAGTGATGATCCAATCAAGATTTTTAGACATTTATTCAGGGTCTGATTTTCATTTTTGAAAATGAATTCCTCTCTTAGGTGACTTGGTGAGATTATTTTTTTTTTCATTTGAGGGGTGGAGGGGGCCTTTTTTTGAAAAAAATATATATTTATCTCACCTGAATGTTTGATCATGCACTTGTTTTTGTTTTTAAAATTGTGTAATTGTTGCACAATAGCTCACAGCACAAGCCTGATTTTGCAGCAAGTGTGCATGAGCGCACAGTCTTCATTAAAGCACGTAAGTGCTGAATGGTTTTAACACTGGCAATAATTAAAAAGAGAAAATACAATTTATAAACATTAGTGACAATGTGACACTGCCTCGATAGTGCAAGTGACAATTCCTGTGTTGACTGCGCAGCATGCAGCTCGCTTGTAGTGCAGACGCGATGTGTTTTGAAGCCGTTCGTTATTTGAGAGAGAAAGATAGTGCGCGGTGATTCATTCATGCTGTTTGTGAAATTATGTCTCACAGAAACTTTTTCAAATTACTTTATCAGTTTATCAGAAATATGAATTGTTCCTCACCTAAAGCATTATAATTATTTTAACCCAATCCGGACAGACACTGAGATGGTGCCGCTTGCATGTCATGGCAAACCTCTCACTGCATGCGCTTCATCAGCTTGAGATTGGTTTTATGATATCTGCCTTTTTAGAGACTGCCAATCAATCATCCCAAAGCGATTATCGGCTGATTGTGATCGGTAGCCAATCAGTTGGAGCACCTCTACTGTGAGTTTTCCTAACATCACCTCTAATTTATGACTCTGACAGTTGTAGTATTGTCATTTTTCTATGAAAATTGATGAATATTTGAAACTGTTAGTAATTTTCGGAAGTGTTGATACACCAGTAGCAGCTACACTTTCTTGCTCTCTTTTACGCTTTCTGTTGATACACACAGTGAAGAGTGGCAATGCGATCATTTATACACGAGCAGCTCTTGATCCAATGTTTTCAGTGTTTTAGAGCAGCTTGGTTTTACATTTACATTTATGTATTTGTTCTTGTAATTTAGCTCTTTTATTAATTTCAAAGGTTGTTTGTGTTTTCATTATTGTTTAGGTGGAGGCTCTAAATAAGCCATTTTGGGATTTCCACCTCTCCCTAAATGAATTGTATTTATTTATTGCAAAGTTTATTTTTGTGCAACTGAACTAAACTAAACTTAAACTTGGTTCACAGTGAATTTTGCAACTAGATTTGCAGAGATCCAACAAGCGCAGCATGCACCAGTTACACTTTATTTTCACAAATCATTTCATAATTTTTTGGACAGATGATTATAATATTTCATGTGATTTGTAATGAAAAGCATTTTTAAACTTGTTGTGAGAAACTTAAAGGTCTCCTTGTAGTTTTCCACCAAAATAAAATCTCAAGAGTTCAACTCTTGAAAGTGAAGAAGGTACTTTTAAAAGTCATTTTACTACAAAGTAATTAATAATATTATGAAATATGTATTATTATTATTACATTATTATTTTCCATTCAGAGCTATCAGGCCTGAGGAACCTCAGACAGCAGAGTATTAGTTAATAGTAAGAAAATACTATAAATATGGTCAAAAGAAAATGTTATGCTCTTAAAGGTAAAAGTTGAAGGTGATTTTTCTTTCTGTGGTATCGAAAATAATACTGAATAGCACTTTTTTCAAGATTTTGTATCAAAGTTACAAATTCCAGTATCGTGAGCAAAAACAAATCAGGTATGATAAATACTGAAGCTCCCTCATATATTTGGGCATAAGATGCCAAAATATGGGACAAACTGTATCGTTTATGGATGTTATACACCAAACAGCTATTTTTAAACACTGTAAGTTTTGTATCATGCTTGACGGATGGTAAACTGATTTGTAAGATTTGTGCTCGGTTCACTTTGTCACAGGGGATGTAAACTTCCTGATCGCTGTGATCTGGTGGCCGCCATCCTGCATGGGTGGAGGGAATGGGGGAGACCATATCTTAAATGTTATATTGTAATAACCTCCATGCAGAGTAGACATTTCTTATTGACTGGCCCTGCCCTTTTCTCTTCCTTTTGGAAATGAGGCGTTATCAACAGAGGGCATATTAATAAAAGGCCTTAAAAAACAATGGCTATAACAGAGAGCTGCTCTACCACCCCTGTGCCAAAACAACTTCAAAGAACTACCATGTGTTTTTATGAATGGGTACTTTAGCTGGGAGTAACATTGGATCAACAGTAGTTTCGAGAACAGGAAGTGGATGAGAGTTTGGCAATAGTGCGGTCGGCTGGGCGAAAACCTTTGCTGGAATTGATGTATCAAGATTGCACTGGGCAGTATGAGTAGTTGAGCTGTTTAGTATTTCTTAAATGACCTGAAAGTGAAGTGAAAGTAGAATTACTCTCCAGTGGTCTGTGAGACTGTGAGATGTTTGTTTACATGTGCGATCAGAACACGATGAACAAAATAGAACAGACGTGTTAGATGAATGGGTAAGAATAGACGTGTTAGAATAGATGAGTTAGAGCCGTGTTTATTACAGAAGATAGTGGTCATAAGTGTGAAGACTGTATCCACATCAGTTTTGTTTTACTGGTTGTCATAGACAGTAGCTCTGTTCTAAAGCTTATCGCGCACACCACATTCTGTCTACTTTTGCAGCTTCCTAACCGAAACACAACCTCATAGGTGACTGGGGTTAAGGGCTGGGCGATATGGGCAAAAAAAATCACATCTTGGTATTTTTTGGGCCGATTTTCGATATCCAATATATATCTCGGTATTTTCGTTTTTGTATTTGTATTTAGAAAATATGTATTTAATATCTATTTATTTCACTTACCGCCCAATGTTGTCCAGCAAAACAATACATATAAGGCTATGGAAACAAATAAAGTTAGTGTAACCATGTAAGCCTTTATATTATGTGCAAAAAGGGTTAAAATCACATTTCATTTTAAAACTGTAACATTACAGTCTAAAAACAAAAATAAGGCTTTCAAAGCAGAAGTTAAATACACGAAACTAAAAATTAAAATAGATGAGAACAAAAGCACAGAGTTGTGTTTGCCTATTTTGATTGTTCCATTGCAGTCTCTTTACAGTAAGTACGATCATAAAAATAGATTTACTTTTGTGATTATAATTATAGCGCTCCTATTTAATTGAGCTCTGTCTGTGAGGTGCGCATGCGTGTGGCGGTGCTCGTTCACTGAAGTTTAGCGGAGAATCCCAGAACAGAAGTCTCATGCTCTTCTGACAGAAATGTTTTTATATTTCCATGGCTTTCTAACATTTACAGATGGAGGAGATGACTGTGATATGTAAGTTATGCATTCAGGAAGACAGCACATCTCAAACGTACTAAACAGCGCGAGTAGCCTGTCTCTCAGTCAGAGGCACATGCAACCTTTCAGTCAGAGCATGTGATAGGCCCGGCCACTTAAACTACTGCGAAAGTAAAAAAAAGGCCTTAATATGAAGCTTGTCACATGTTAAGAACAAATTGAATTAAGCACTTTCTTCACAGCAGCTCAGTCTGTGTCCTGTGTCCTATATTTTCAGATGTGCTCATATAAAACTACTGTATATCGATATAAACGGTATTGCCTCATATCAATTCGCTTATAAAGAAAATATCAATATATCGTACAAACTCGATATAACGCCCAGCACTACTAGGGTTGCAAAAAGGTGGAAAATCTCCAGTTATTTTAATAGCATCCTATGGAAGTTCAGTATTTTTTGTCTTGCTTTGCAGTAAAAATAAAATCTACACCTTCTCAAAACAATATAAATTTACTTGTAAAATGTATATGCCTAAATGTTACATATATAAATAGACGTTTGTTTGCTTCTTTGTCTGTTGATTAGTGTTAAAAGTCTTACAATATCATCCAGATTGTCCAGATTCTGATCTTAAAATTGAGCAGTTTTCCCAGAGGAAAAGTATTAGAAAAATAAACCAGAATTGGAATTTTTTAATTTAAATCAACTTGGTCTTTGATTAAATCAAATTTGATATAAAAAAGTATGCATTAAATTCTTTAAAAGTGACAGTATAGGCATTTATAATAAGTAAATGCTGTTCTTTTACACCTTGTTAATCAAAGAATCCTGAAAAACCGTAGCTTTCACATAAATATTTACTGTTTTCAGCATTGATAATAAAAAAAGAAATGTTTCTTAAGCATCACATCAAGATATTACAATGATTTCTGAATGATCATGAGACACATGATATCACCATTTTTTTTATGTATTTTTGATGCAGTCTTGGTGAGCATAAGATATTCTTTCAAAAACATTAAAACTTTTGCCAACCCTAAACTTTTTAACAATACTGCAGGTGAATGAATGTCTGTTATCTACATAGAAATGATCAGTCTGAGAGTGTCACCAAGATGGCCACAGAGTGAACTGACTTTGGTAGACTTTAACAATATGCTAATAAGCACAAAACAATCACACGAGTATCTTTACTATCTGTCCGCCATTGCAGTGCATTCTGGAATTCCCTTTTTAAGAAAGGATGTACATTATGCCAGTTTATAATTTAGACATAATGAGGCATAATTATGCTATTGATTGATTGGTAATGTGTCAGTGATGCCTGAAATTTCTGTCTTGTTCTGTTTAGCCTGAATCCTTACCAGGATGAATTGAAACTGGATGGCACAGTAACGTCACTTTCCCTGATAATGGTCCTGTAATATTAATAGGCCACATCATTGCATTTCCCTCATATCTTTGCTTTCAGCAGTGTATGTCAAAGCAAATCAGTAATGGGAGCACAACAGCATGGTAAAATGATGCGATTAGGGTCCATTACCCATGTTATTCCATTATTTCTTGCCACTGTGCCCATCTCTGGGGTTGTTTTCCATCAAAGCAAGTAGGACATTAACTCTATTCAAAGAAAGTGTTTGTAAGCATTGGAAAAAACAGCGGCTGGTGGCTTGCCAGGCTGAGACAATATGGAAATGTGCTGTGCTTCATGTCGGACAATAGGTTGGGGCTCTATTGTGAATCAGGCTTTGGCATAAGACCCCCCTTTGAAAGATCATGTGACTGACAGCACTGGCATGAATTGGTTTGGCTACGAACTGAAGGAATGCGTTCTTAAAGAGTTTTATTATCATCTGAACCATGTTCCCAGACCCACTTTTCAGTCTTGGGGTTTCTAGGATTGTCCAAGTTTTGTGAACAGAGGGCTGCCCTCCAAGGAAAAGGGTCCTTCATTGTGTTTTTTTGTGCGAGTGCTGATTAGCGTGACAAGCTTTGGTCTACAGACATTATTACAATGATAATGGCCTCCACTTTTGATGCCCTCATAGTGTCTGCGCACCAAAATAATTACTGGTCATGCTAAAGGACTAGTGCTGAGGATTACGCTAATTCATACCAATGTGATTATATGAATGAGTAATACTCTATGACGCTCTTGAATTAATCTCTCTCTGGGTCCCTTATGCTTGTATGGCAGGATAATCTGTCCAAATGATACCAGTGTTTGTCAGTGATTGGCTTAATGGAGCAGCCCTCTCTCATAAACGCATATAGCTGGTCTTTCAGCAGAAAGACTAGTTGCTGGGGTCTGTCTGGGTGTTATCTTTAATCATTGTGTCAGAGCTGCTATAAAATGCAGTTTGAGAGTTTCACTGCAGGAAAACTTCAGCACAGTGTTTTTTGATTCAACCAATTTCTCATACTTTACTGTTTTAATCTTGAAGATGATCATTTAGAAGAAGCCAATGTTTAGATACAGAATGGTTTGATAAAACTTGAATAGCATCCTATCAAAATTCTGTATTTTTCTCCTGTTTTGCATTAAAACATGTACACCTTCTTAAAACAATATAAATTTACTTCAAGTAAAATATGTATAAATGTGTAAATGTATAAATAGATAAATCTTTTTTTCGTTTGCTTCTTTGTTTGTTCATTAATGCTTAAAGTCATACAATATCATCCAGATTTTCCAGATTCTGATATCAAAATTGAGCAGTTGTTCCCAGAGGACTTTTTTTACTGGTTAAAAAAAAAAAGTATTGCCTGAATGCTCTGTAAGTCACTTTGGATAAAAGCGTCTGCTAAATGCATAAATGTAAGTAAACATGAAATTATTTTAAAGTAAAAGACTGAAGTAGTATAGTCAAGATCTACACACCAGACTCCGTAAACTCTTTTATTAGTGACATCCTATGACCAAACCACAATGAAATTCACTGCAACCAAAAAAGCAGAAGAAAACCTGTGAACTGTTTGTCCTAATATAATGAGAACTTCAAATCAGGATGTAGCTGGACTTTATAAAATTCACAATACCATGTCAAGTTTGATATTTGACAGGTAATTTAAAAGAGACATTTAGAGGCAGAGAAAGGAAGAATGCAGGGAGGGGGAAGTGTGTGACTCAGGGCTTTTTTTGAATATGTAGCAGCAAATGGAAAACAAATGGTGTTGTGCTGAGGGTGATTCAGGATGGACGGAGGGGAAATCCCAACGATAATCACACACCAGGAGATGACTGAAAGAGACTTGAAAGTTATTTAGCCAGAGACACGCTGGTCTTACACAACTTTAATCTGATGCCTGCTTTAAATTATTTTGATGGCTTTATCCATCACTGCCCTCAACAACAACACTGCTGGTTGTCTTGCATAATGCTGACCAGCATAGTGTTGAGTATGTTTTTTTAAGCAATAGGACTGAGCACAATTTAAGACAACACAACATATTTTCCTAACATGCTATCACATCTCAGAGTGAAACAGGATTTTCAGTGAGATAAAAAATATTTATCAGGAATTGATTGGATTTTTGAAAGTAGCATGTCAGAATGGAGTCGCTCTATATGTGAGTGTGCTGGACAACAGCTGGTCTCACTTTTTGACCCTTTAACAAACTTTTTTCAATTCTTAAGTATTTGTCTTAACTACTAACAAGATTTTAGAAAGACTACACTGACTAAAATAGCAGCCTAAAACAATGCCTACTGAAAAATAAATAAAGAAAGAAAATGTCTTATTTTCCATTTAAACAAATCTAAAAATCCTTGAAATAAGAAAAAGGTAATTACAGTAATCACAGCCGTGACGATATACAGCCATATTGCACAGCAATGCGTGTGATATTGCATTTATACAACAGCAGCACAAGTGTGTAAATACATAAGAAACAACAACAAGCCTCCGTTACATGTTCAAAAACGTCACTTTAGAACATGTAACAAAGGAACATCAAGTTGCTTCATTGAAAGCTTATTGTATTACTGTATTAAAAGCTAACTGTTTTATGTAGAGGAAATAATTATGAGAGTAAGATTTCCTGAATCTGATACAGAATTCCTTCAGCTCAAATTATCTCATATTCACAATAAAACTTTGGTTTGAATGTCTGTTGAACAAATAATAGATTAATGAGACTAGGGGTGCTCCGATTAATCGGCTGCTGATCACAATCGCCAATAATCGCTTTGGGATGATTGATCGGTGGTCTCTGAAAAGGCTTATCTAAAAAAACGATCTCAAGCTGATGACATAAAAAAAAAAAAAAAAAAACTGGCTATGTGTTGTGTACCAGACTAACTGAGACTTGTCATGGCACTTGTATACTGTTATTGTTTTCTTGTTGACCTGACTGCTTCTATTGTTCTCATTTGTAAGTCGCTTTGGATAAAAGCATCTTCTAAATGACTAAATGCAAATGTAAATGTAAATGACGTGCCTACAGTAAGAGGTTTGGCACGACATGCAGCGGCACTGTCTCAGTCTCTGTCTGGCACGGGTGAAATAACTATACATACAGTGCGTATTTTTTTCCCATGTTAATGGATTGTTAATGGAAAGAGTTCACAGTGCACACACATATGTGGTCCATCAGCGCGTCTGCAGCAGTGTAGAGACTGTTTCCGCACCCCATACAAATGCAGCTGTTCCTGTTTCTGAAAGGTGTATTATATAAATAGCCATTCAGATTTGTGAGGGGTTCATCACAGCACCAAAATACTTAAATTTTTAGACTAAATAGGCTTTTTTTTTTCATTTTAATCTGGACTTAAACATGCTCTAGTTGTTTGAAAGTGTTTTGATTCTTTATTGTTCTTTAGGGGCTTCATTATTTGACATTAGTTAATTTATTAGTTAACAGTAGCAAATGTAGCTAATGCTCATCGTGAATGTTAAAGGTCCCGTTCTTCGTGATCCCATGTTTCAAACTTTAGTTAGTGTGTAATGTTGTTGTTAGAGTATAAATAATATCTGTAAAATTATAAAGCTCAAAGTTCAATGCCCACAGGAATACACAAAAAGGGGGCGTGGTCTTGTTGTGCTCCGACGGAGAAGAAGGAAGAGCTGCATTTGTGTTTGTCGCCATTTCGTCGAAATGCTGTTATTTTCATCTTGGAGTCCAATCACCTTTGTTTGGGCTTCCCAGGGACGCTGTACTTGGAGATTAATGGTTACAATTTATGTTTAACTCGGTTCCCGAAAATTATAATCCACATGTAAAACTATGTGCAGCACATTTTGCTGAGGACAGCGATCTTCCTCAATCTCAATCAGTTTAATGCTGGATTCGAACAAAGATTATTCCTGAAAGATGGAGCAGTTCCCTCTTTGTCTGGAGAAGGCATTTTTTATGGACCACAAACGGTAAGTGTATTTTATTTTTTAAGTTGGTGCGTTTAACAGATTCTGTGACTTATTACAAAAAGGGCAACGCTGTTTACCTTTGTTAACTAGATGTTAGGGCTGTGCAAAAAAACTAATGCGATTTTCATGCGCATCTCGTCAGTAAAAACGCTCCTGTGATTATAAGTACATCTCCAGCACATGCTCCTGCCCACGTGCTTCTCAAAACTAGCCCAATCATGTTTCCAGGAGGGCAGCGCACGCTCAGCTGCTGTCGAATCACAACAAGGAACCGCTGGCCCAATCAGAACTCGTTGAGTATTTCTGAAGGAGCGACTTTATAGAACAAGGAAGTCATCAGCCCATTTTTATGACAGTGAAAAGAGCGGTATACAGATAGGTGAATTGTGTGAAAAATACTCTGTTTTTCTTACACGTGAAACATGAACACATGTTATATTGCACACTGTAAACACAATCAAAGCTTCAAAAAAACACGAAAAATGGGACCTTTAATGCATTAACAAGGTAAACTAATGAGATCTTATTTTAAAGTGATACCTATTGGTCTTTATAATTCTTTTGTACTTTAATCTGTGTAAAAAAACAATATGTGTATGCTTTATGGTACTTAAATATTCAGTTATTTTTGTTTAAAAAAATAGTAATTTAAACCTGTTATACTGTATTATGACGACACTTTTTTTAAAATAAAAAAGTTAGGTGGTGGCAACTAAATTTCAATATTAGGTTAACTACCGTAAAAGCATTAGTAATTAATCGCAACATGAAAATTTGACACCGTTATATCCCTATTCCTGATAATGGGGCTTAAAGGAAAACGACACAGTTTTTCCATATTTCTGAACACGAGGAATGGTGGCGTTTTCCTTTAAAGAGTTTCTCTTCCATTCCCCCTTATTTTCAATCCCATTCCTCCAAATATGTGACCGGCCATTTGAAAGCATCTCTTTTCATCGCTCCAGCACCTTCTAGACAGGATGCTAGTACTATAAGAAGCAGATTTGTGGTTTGTAAATAAAGAAGAATTACTTAAAGAACACAGGCAAGTAAATCTTCAGCTAACCCGTCTGCCATGGTTTCTGCAAGACCTGTAAAAGCTGTAAATGTCATTTTTTTCCATCCTGACCCTCATTTGTCATTGGTAGGGACTGTGAGCCAATAGAACCCTAAATCACACACATGTACATACCCCAAGACATCAAACTTCCACCCCAGCTGTTCCTGCCGTTTATCCGCCGCTGAGCAGAAATAATTGCTGCAGAATGTTCCAGAGAATGACTTTGCGACTGAATCTCAGCGAGTGCTGAGAGGCCAGAAAGAGGCATGACCATCAAAACAGATGCTTCATTTTCCCTCCAAAACTGTGAATGAGTCTTTATGATTTGGACTGGTGCTAAGATCTCTCATATTACACGTGCTCTGTCTCCTCACTTCACACACAGTTCTCAATCTACACATGAAATAATCAAGACTAAAGCCATTTCACACATACTCAAGCAGCGTGAAAGTGAAGCAACTTGGTGACTGCAACAGAAGCTAGGCCTTGTGCTTTCACACTGACGACGTTTCAGGTAAATAACTGAACTGCAGCCTTATACCAAAATTTTAAGTAATATTATTTATTTATTTATTTGGTCACACTTTATTTTAAGGTCCAATCCTTGCTATTAACAAACCTATGACCTTTGCCTCAGTAAACTGCTAATTTAATAGTTAGTAAGGTAGTTGTTAAGTTTGGGTATTGCGTAGGATTAGGGTTGTAGAATATGGTTATGCAGAATATGCGCTTTAAAAGTTATAATAACAGCCATTATGTTATTAATAGGCATGCTAATAAGCAACTAGTTAATAGTGAGAATTGGTCCCTTTACTAAAGTGTTACCATTTGTTTTCAATATTTACTCAATACCTGACTGAATATTTGCTTTAATAATGTCAAGAAAAAAAAGGTAATTTATGGAGAGTTGGCCATTAGAATTAGTACAGACTTTATAATAGCAAAATCTAATTGACATATGGGGGTTGGGGGTTAGGGGGGCATTTACATCCAAATGATAATTAATATTGCTTAAATATAGAACCCAACCCCCAAAATGTGGCTATAAACTACATGAAAATGTGGCTATCAACTTCTCAAATAATCTGAATTCTGTCAGGTTTACTGGTAATGCTTTACAATAAGGTTGTATTAGTTAACGTTAGTTAATGCATTAGTTAACATGAACTAAAAATGAACAACACATCTGTTCAGCATTACTTAAACTTTGCTCACATTTACTTATTCATATAATAATGCTTCTATTCACATTAACAACTTAATTAGTTATCGTTGGTTAATGCATTATGAAATATGCCTGTAAATAGCTTTATTTAATAAGCTTTATTTAATTATACTACATATACACCTAAGTTTATTTAGCAGCTAACACACAATGGATAAACAATACTAACTCATTGATTTGGGCTATTGGTAAACTTGGAAACCATCTAAACATCAACTGATAATGTTTCTCGTGCTCATAGACTGTTTATTAACATGACTTACCATTAAGAAAACATTTACTAAGGGAATTTGTGAACCTTATTGTAAAGTGTGCACTAGTCCAACATTAACTAATGTTTAGCTAACAAAATAGTCATTACTGATTTTACTGGATGAGAGAAAGCTATTCATGCATCACTTACATTTTCAGAAACTTTATTACATATTATATCATTACATAACAGTGGTATACATTATATACATTTATATAATCAATGCATTAAATAAATAAAGAAACAAACTTAGAGAAAAATTAGGTGTTTTTCCTAACGTTAACTGGAAGTGAGCAACCATGGTCAGGATGGACAAATAGTTGGTAATCACCACGTTTTAAAGCTGTCAATATGGGTGGTAAAATAAATATGCGCTGCTTCAAGGTGACTCAGATGCTTTAAAGTTTTTTTACTTGCAATTTGAGAATACTTTAGTGTGATTCAACGACTGCAAATGTCTTATACTAGCACGCTTGTTCCATTGTCTTTTTATTTATGGCTTTTTCTTTTGATCTCTCTAATTACTTAGCCTGTCTGTGCTGGGAATTTGGGAGGATGCAGCATTTTTGGTGCCATGACCCGAGTATTCTGTATTTCAATGCAGAGCCATGGAGTGGGCAGAGAGGTGCTTGCCGTCTGCCAGATGGGCACTTAGAGTCTCCGTTGGCTTTAAATCCCACAGTTAGCATTCCCGACAGTACTCGTCTCCCAGAAAACTTGCCCAAGTGTAGAATTTCAGCCAAAGGCGGGAGGGGTTGTGAAATTTTTACCTAAATAAACTGTCATTTGAAATATTATGTTATTGTAGGCTGGAAATATTATATATTTGAGAATATTTGGCAAGCACTGTAAAGCAATCTTCTCTTTTTTTGTGGCTAGAGGAATTTTCCATATCCACTTTAGCATTTAGTTGAGAAGACATGTTTGCATTAACATATTTGAAACTGTCATGTGCATGGGAATGATCAGGCCACATGTGTTGATTTGGTCTGTCTGAGGTTTTCTTTTCACTGCCACTAAGGATAAAGCTGGCAGCTGTGATGGCTGTAAAGCTAAGGGTTATGGGAGAATAATAAGAAATGAGCTTAGGTGCCCACCCTTAGCGTGCTACATGTTTGTCTGAATCAGTGCTATTGCTGTGATTGGACGCAGATCTGGAATATGGAAATGGGCTGTGACTATACAGTATATTTCACGCCTACTACAATTGTTGGAAAAGGTAATCACATACACTAACGTTATAAGTTTTGGGGTCGGTAAGATTTTTTAATGTTGTCATTTATTACTGTGATGACAAAGATTCATTTTCAGCATCATTACACCAGTCTTCAGTGTCACACGACCCTTCAGAAACCATTCTTATATGCTGAATTGCTACTTCAAAAGAACAGCATTTATTTGAAATAGAATTATTTTGAAAATGACCCCTAACTTTTGAATGGTAGCATATTCCCACTTGTCGAATCCAACATGGTGCATTGTGTTGCATTCCCCATTCAATGCTCAGTCAAACTGTTTTACTTGAAGCTTAATTTACCATGTAGTGTGTCTAAGAGGTAAAGTGGTTGTCATATGGAACAGTACGTCCCTCTGAGGACAGAACAGACGGGAGAGAGAATTACATCGGCAGCCGGAGTCCATCACTAGTGATTATAGTATCACGGCTTTGATGCCCTGTGTTGTAACTCCATTAAAGGTCCTTTGTGTGCTGTCATCTTTACAAACCAACTCCTCACTGAGAGAGAAAGAGATGGATTGTCTGAACAGCTGTGACAAGTACGAGATTGTCCAAAGAATGGAACACATTAAACAGAAGCTGTTCTATTTGGCAACAATTATGCTGCCTTCTAAGATAACTTGTTTTAGCCAAATTAGACAAAAGCAACATTAATTGAAAACGCAAAAGTATCAATTAAAGTCAAATCAAATTGAAAACTGATGAATTTAGCAAGTATTTTTATGCATATTAAAACACTGTGTTTGTTAAGCAACTTGCTGTAGCATCAAACTGTACTGGAATCAGTTGTGAGTCAGGGGTCTTGTGCAATTCTCAAAAGATCGTTTCAGAGGTTCATTTCCGTTAGGATATCCATATTGCCTAAGATGACAGCTGTTTATGAATTCAGTGAGACAGCAAGACAGCTTGCTAGGTTTTAAAATAGAGTCTTAGTCTCAAGAATGTAAAAAGAATGTAACACAAACTCAAAGATGATGCAAAGCCTTGAAATGTGCCACTATTATGTGCGGTTTAATATTAGCTGTTGTTTTATTGGGTTTAATGTCAAGTTATTGTGTGCATGCATATGTACGCTACTGTTCAAATATGTTTTTAATGTTTTTGAAAGAAGCTCACTTACTTTTTTTTAAGGCTGCATTTATTTAATTAGTTAATTAATAATTTATTTAAAAGTTGTAATATTGTGAAATTTGATTTCAATGTAAAATAACTGTTTTCTATTTTAAGATATTTTAAAATGTAATTTATTCCTGTGATGGCAAAGCTGAATTTTCAGCATCATTCACTCTTCAGTGTCACATGATCTTTCAGAAATCCTTCTTAATATGCTGATTTACTGCTCAAGAAACATTTTATTATCAGTGTTAAAACAGTTGTGCTGCTTAATAGTTTTCTGGAAATTCTGATGCATTTTTCTGGATTCTTTGATAAGTCATGTTGTGACTCGGTCTCCTGTTTCTTGTATATTTCTCCTTTTTCTCCTCACGAGTTTCAGAAGATATATTTCCACTCTTATTGTGTCAACATCTGTTTCACTTGTTTATTTTTATGTATCCTGGGGAAATTTAGTCTCCTAAGCAATAAAAGAAGAACTTCTGAAAAATTGCGTTTTCCTTTGTGTCTATATAAATGCAGCATAGACACTTTTGAGCTGAGTAAAGGTGTGGTTGGTGTCATTGACAGTTTCATGTCTGTTTTAAGACCACTTCCGAAGGTCTAAAGACGACATGCTCAGCAGAAGGGAGTTTCACTCGTTCTCCCTCCCTAATTTTTTCTCCTTGCACTCTCGCTCTCATCTATAAGAAGCCCACATCAAAGCACTCGTTTAGTGCTGGTTGGCAGGTGTAGGCTTTTTATGACAGCATAATGATTTCCTGTCAAAAACACCCCTCACATGGTCTTGATTTGTGCACTCATAAAACAGTGGGGTGTACCTTTGAGGTTTCACTTTTTGTTAAATTTAATCTTAAATGAAGAGAAGGTTAATGCATAACTTATGACAGAAACTCTTATGGTGTCTGACCGTTTGCACTAAATGCAAATCTTCAAGTTATTCATCAGCCTTTAACATCCCAGCGAGCAAGAAGTAGTCTAGTAGACGTCTAAAAGACGTCATTCTTAGACATCCAGAAAACGTCCTCACAGGAGCCAGAATGAAAGTTTTTTTGACGTCTTTTCTGGATATTGTATAGACGTCAATTAAAGACGTGATAATGACGTCATTTTTAGATATCCACTAGACGTCTTTTCTGGACATTGTATAGACGTCAATTAAAGACGTGCTAACGACGTCATTCTTAGACATCCATAAGACGTCCTCACAGGAGCCAGAATGAAAGGTTTTTTGACGTCTTTTCTGGACGTTGTTTAGACGTAAATTAAAGACGTTGTACAGACGTAGTTGTTAGACATCCAGAAGACGTCCTTACATGAGCCAGAATGAAAGTTTTTTTGACGTCTTTTCTGGACGTTGTTTAGACGTAAATTAAAGACGTTCTATGGACGTAGTTGTTAGACATCCAGAAGACGTCCTCACAAGAGCCAGAAAGATAGTTTTTTTGATGTCTTTTTAGGACATTATTTAGATGTCAAAAACGTGCTAAATATGTAATCTTTAGACAGCCAGAATAAAAGCTGTATTAGATGCGTTTTCTGTAGAAATGTCAAAGATGACTGTTAAAGACTCGTATTAACATGGAAATCCTATCTGGACATATTTGCAAGGATCAAAATTCAAAAAAATGTTTGCTTCAAACAGTGGCATTGAGTGAGTTAGTTCTCACTGAGAAAAACCCAGTTACTCATTGTTAATGGTTGTCGTGTCATGAAACTGCAGACAGACCATAGACCTAAATTATTTGAAAGAATATGGATTAAATTGAATATTCAATTGAATAATTGTTTAGTTTATATACTAGTCTTGCATTTTTGTATCTTATCAATATAATTGTAATAAACTGCTTACCATTTTCCTGTAAACCAAACTGATCACTCCAAGAAATCATCTAAATTTCAAAATATATTTTTATTACTAATATTTAGTAAAACTTAAAACCAGAACAGCAGTATAAATTAAAACAATAACACACTAATACTTAAAACGAGAACAGAAAGTATAAATTAACACAATAACATAATAAAACTTAAAAGTCAGAACAGTAAAGTAATAAATAAAAGTGCTATAAAATTTTGTACTATTAGCACAGTGTATTTATTTATTTATAAGCACCACCCCGACTCTCCCAGGGGCATGTTTAAGGTGGTCCGATGCAGCCGACTTTATCTGGGCCTCTGTGGCAGCTGCATCCCATTTCATGACAGCATCTACAATCAAAGCAAAGAAATCCTGTGTAAAATAAATCAATTCAAACGCCACTGTTGTGGTTTAGCTTGCAGCAGAGATACATATTATGCTTAGATGAAAATTTGAGTAACAAATCAATTAAATGAAATAGATAACAAATTAAGTAAAATTACATCAAGCCTGATATTAAGCATTCCACACAAATTTTTTTAAAATTACCATAATATAAATTCTTACCTTTTATTGCTGAAAACAATTTCTTGTCTTCGAGACCAATTTTCTCTTTTTTGCCCTTCCCCTTCAAATTAAATAGTGTCATTAGGTGGTTGGTGAAGAGCCTAATCCAATCCAAGACAAAAATAATATGCAATTATTCCACCACACGCAGAATTGTCTTCAAATTAAAAAACAAAAAAAAACAGTGATTTTGATAGAGCATTGGCATTATACACAGCCACACTATTTTTACCTTCATCAAATCGCCTGAAAAGACACTATACAATATAACCATACAGATCTCTACATACATTAGACCTCTTAGCTGAGAAGCACATAGGGATTCATAAATTAGCCAGTGTCAGCCTTAGGCTGGCTACACAAATTGGCTACGTCGCATGAGCCTGGCGTTTCTGTTGTGTGGCGGCTGCGTTGCATTTTCTATGTCTTTGCACACCAGAAACATGTCTGACGCTGCGCTGCTAGCCTTGTCTGTACACACGCATGTTTCCAATTGATTTACTGCAGTAGCACACTTCATGTTAAACATAAAAATATACTGATTTGATTTGAAGACAACTTTGGAAGTACTGACTTTTATTCAAGTATTTAATAAAAGTATTGCATTTTTATGTCAAAACCTAGACACTTTCAAACAACATGTAATCGCGTGAAAAATAAGCGTTGGTTCTATTTCTAGTATGCATGCGTTTTCGGTGCGGCATTCTGGGATTGGAGCCAGGCAAAGCCACGGTGCCACTGCAAATTAGCCTTAGGAAGAAATTTCTTTTGGTGTAACATACATGTTCAAAAGTTGTTTTAGTCGTACAACAGAAAACTCAGATTGGACAGATAGTCTAGCTAGCTGTATGGATTTACCCTGCAGAGATCTGAGGAGCAATTTACATAAATCGACAGAGCTTAAATTTATTTTAAAGGGGCATTCCACCCATTTGAACATTGTTTTTTATTTAAAGTGGGTCATATATGTAGTCGAAATGTAAAATAAATTTTTAATTTGGTGCCTTCGTGATCGAGGAAAGACAAAAAATAACTTCAGGACGCATTTGTATGAAAGACAACAACTCCCACAATGCACCACATTGCACAGCTCCGCAAGCCACTCCCACTAATCCAGAAAGCGCATATCTGCCTATAAGAGAAATCACTCTTCCGTCTACAAGGCTAGCTACCACCAGAGCTTGAAATTAGGGGAGAAATCCGTTATTTACCTCTTACACTTCCTCCTACAATGACGCAAAATGACGATTTTTGCGTCATTTTTAGGAGGAAGTGTAAGAGGTAAATAACGGATTTCTCCCGTTTCAGGGGAAAAAGAAAGAGTGTTGCACGACCATTCAATAGTATGACTGGGTTTCTAACAATGCAAAGCTTAATGCAAATGGGTGGAGTGTCCCTTTAAAGAAAGATAACAGACATCTGGCCGAAAAGAGTGAAATCTGGTGGAATTTCCTCTCATGCCCTCTTTTGTCCGTGAGCCCCTGTCTGTCTCTCCTTCTCCCTCTCTTAATCCTCCTGTTATTGTTGTTGGAAACCAGAAATAATGCTTTTTTATTCAACGTAGGGAATAAAACAGGGAAGTAAACCACTGCATTTTATTTTAATGACCATCCGTTTAAATAAAAGTGCATATGTCATCTCTAAGGTGGATTTGACTTACAAATTTAGCCATTTTCATAAAATATATGATATACAGTTTATCTTTTAGCACCATTTAGCCAAAAAACACCAAGATATAAAACTATCCATATTGCCAAGCCCTAGTGCACAGTCCTGCTCTTTACTTAAACCAACAACTAAACCAAACTACCAAATGAAAACAGATTGGGGATCTGTGTCTGTTAAGTTAATATGTAAATAAATACCTGTCCATCACTTTGTGCGTGCAGTCCTTCACATCTTTCCCACCCACTCTTGCCAGCTGACAAACCTATAATTAAAAAAACACATGAAAATATATTAATGGTAAAAAATTGAGAACAGGGTCCAGTTGTTTGCTGCCCTAAAAAACATCACATGTAAACCATACAAAAATCATATGTATAATCATGAAATAATTGAAAGATTTTAACTCAAATATAAAAAAAATCCCAAAACATTTTATCAGCAGGTAAATACAAAAAGCTGAAAGAATTTGCTGGATCGATATTGAAATGTATCAATATATAAGATCTCTGCTGTATTACTCTGTTGCATATATTTTCTGGCATAAAATGCGACTCAGGGTGTGTCTCCTTACAACAAAATTAGCACGCATAATCTTTCGGAAGCATATCACCCTGACTGACTTGCAGCTTGGCAAAACAAAAACTTCCAACATTTTAATTAAAAGAAATACACTACAGTTTATACAAATTTTATTATAATAAGCAAAACTTCAGTTACCTAAGACATCACCTACCACTGCAGATGTGTTCTGTACTGAAGTGAAAAGTGGAAATAAGACCTGTTTTCCGGTTAGAACGTTCGGTGTTCCGCATAGCCCCCTATTGGCATTAGTCAAGTCCTAATTAGTCAAGTTAGTGCTGGGCGGTTTGACCAAAAATTTATATCACGTTTTTTTTTTATTTTTTTTTTTATGATGACGGTTTTCCGGTTTATGACGTTTTTTTATTTTATTTTCATGCATAGTCAGGTCTTCAATGCATTTTCTACTCATTGAGAGAGGAATTACTGCAGTAAATTGATTTAGGATGGTCTATTTTACTGTCATTAGTGAATATTGTAGAATATTTCCACACTAGTAAAACAGGTTTGCATGGCCCCAGAAAATTATGCTGTTGCTTACAAATAAGAGCCAGTCATGCTTCTAATGAAGTGAGGAATCAGAATGCAAAGACAATTGTAGTCAAAATTCAGAACTTTAACTTTTCAAATTTCACTTCTTTTTTATTTTTTATAAAAAACCAATACAAAAAAATAGAACAACTTGCAATACAGGTACATTACACAGTATTCAAGTAAATCTAAAAAGGAAATATAAAACAAGTGACTTAGTGAAGTTACAATTTGCATTAATATTACATACACTATCACACATACAATCTCGCTCTTTTAATAAGTGTTTATGTTGAGAGGAATGGATTCCGAATGGCTACTGTTCTCTGTCATTTTACATTGTTTCTGTGTTTAGCGTGAAAGCTCACGTGATTGCCACCAACTCGGGATAAAATTTGTGCAGGACAGTCGTGCCGTGTACCGGCTGCATTGATGCGAATGTGTGCAATATCTCACGACCTCCCAAGTGTCCGAACTTGCAGCGTGTACATCCGTAACACCAGAACACTGCCGTTTGTTTACCCTCACCACTGCTTGCAATCGCTGAAGTGCAACATTTTAAAGGGTCCGTCTGAAACAGTGTCGTGTGGCGCAGTGCAACGTTCCGACTTCCGAACGTTGTGTACTTGAATACATCAGTTTGGCGGTTTATTAAAAATTAACATCGTAACGAAAATATACAGCGGCTTTCGGTATGAACTGGTTTACCGCCCAGCACTAAGTCAAGTCAAGTCAGGTTTATTTATATAGCGCTTTTCACAATACGTATTGCCCCAAAGCAGCTTCACAGTACCAAATTAAAGGTAATAATGTAACAAGGTTTATTTCTAGTGGAAAAACACAATGTGATAATGTCTATGTTTATTAAGGATAATCAATAGGATTGTAAGCTCATTAGAGGTTGAAAACTTCTTACCAAGGTTTCAAATTTGTTTTTATCCAGAAGAGAAGCCTCCTCCCTCTCGAACTCTTCCAAGGTGTTAATCTTTCTGATCTCAATGCTAGATTTAGGCATGCTCCTCTGGAGTTTTTTGACCTCATCAGTGAGAGTCACCAGCTTTGTCAGCACTATTTTTTGGAATTCTGGCAATAATGAGAAATTAAGAAAAATAATAATAATTACTCACTATAATCATGGTTCTCTGGTAACAGCAAGGCATTTCAGTAAAAGTGTGCTCTCTAGCAATCCTAGAAAAATGAATAACTATTCAATTTGTTACATAACACTATTTAACAGGTAAACTTTAACCCTGTATTTGACAAATCAGTTGTATTAAATAACAATTTTATTAAGAGATGGTTCTAGACTAAATGTCATAAATGCCAAAGCAATAAGATGAAAACCTGAAGTCTGATTCACCAGTTACAAAGAGAATGTAATGTTAATACATAAGTAATTAGTCTGGGTGTTACATGAAAATATTCTTGTACTTACTCGCTTCTGACAGGGGGAATGTGGTTGGCACATCCCTATTATAACTGGACTTTTCATGTGAAAGACCTAAGCAGGAAAGAAAAAAGTGTGTGAAGCGATCAATATATTTAGAACACTTGTACAATGTGCCTCATTAAGTGATACAACCAATGACATTCACCATCTATGGACCTACTTTCCACAGCCTGGGACCTGGGTACACCTGAGAATCCCAAACCACCAACATTAGTTATTCAGTATGAATAGTATTATTCATGCTAATTTGATATTCAATAAGACAAGCCAAATGTAACTGGCAATACTCACGACTGCTTGAATTGTCCCGGCCCACAGACCTGGATGAACCTGTGCAACCCAAATGTAGCCATTATCAATAGTGCAAATTACCCATGCTAATTTAATATTCAATAAAACACAACTGTGCCTGGCTATACTTACAACTAATTGAACTGTCCCGGCCCACAGACCTGGACCTGGATCTGGACGAATCTGTGGAACCCAAAACTGAAACATCATTTTGTCATGACCAATTAGTAACCTGCATGCTGATTTGAAAATTTAAAAATGAAAAGTTTAACTCACCACTAGTTGACCTGTCGAAGTCCAAAGACCTGGGTGTGCCTAAGCAATGCAGAGCAGAAACATCAGTGATTCATTATCATTAGTCCTAGTGACCAGCCTGCAATATTCAGCAATGAAAGGCTATACTCACGACTAGTTGACCTGTCACGGCCCACAGACCTGGGTGAACCTAAGCAATGCAGAACAGAAACATCAGTCAGTCATGATCAACATTGTTAGTTACCTGCATGCTGCTTCGATAATTTAAAAATGAAAAGTTATACTCACGACTAGTTGACCTGTCACGGCCTGTAGACCTGGCTGTACCTAAGCAATGCAGAGCAGAAACAAACATTAGTGATTCTTTATCAACAGTCCAAGTGACCAGCCTGCAATATTCAGCAATGAAAGGCTATACTCACGACTAGTTGTCCTGTCACGGCCCGCAGACCTGGCTGTACCTAAGCAATGCAGAACAGAAACATCAGTCAGTCATGATCAACATTGTTAGTAACCTGCATGCTGATTTGAAAATTTAAAAATGAAAAGTTTAACTCACCACTAGTTGACCTGTCGCAGTCCAAAGACCTGGGTGTGCCTAAGCAATGCAGAGCAGAAACATCAGTGATTCATTATCATTAGTCCTAGTGACCAGCCTGCAATATTCAGCAATGAAAGGCTATACTCACGACTAGTTGTCCTGTCACGGCCCACAGACCTGGGTGAACCTAAGCAATGCAGAACAGAAACATCAGTCAGTCAATATCAAGTGTTAGTAACCTGCATGCTGATTCGATAATTTAAAAATGAAAAGTTATACTCACGACTAGTTGACCTGTCACGGCCTGTAGACCTGGCTGTACCTAAGCAATGCAGAGCAGAAACAAACATCAGTGATTCTTTATCAACAGTCCAAGTGACCAGCCTGCAATATTCAGCAATGAAAGGCTATACTCACGACTAGTTGTCCTGTCACGGCCCACAGACCTGGGTGAACCTAAGCAATGCAGAACAGAAACATCAGTCAGTCATGATCAACATTATTAGTAACCTGCATGCTGATTTGAAAATTTAAAAATGAAAAGTTTAACTCACCACTAGTTGACCTGTCGCAGTCCAAAGACCTGGGTGTGCCTAAGCAATGCAGAGCAGAAACATCAGTGATTCATTATCATTAGTCCTAGTGACCAGCCTGCAATATTCAGCAATGAAAGGCTATACTCACGACTAGTTGTCCTGTCACGGCCCACAGACCTGGGTGAACCTAAGCAATGCAGAACAGAAACATCAGTCAGTCATGATCAACATTGTTAGTTACCTGCATGCTGCTTCGATAATTTAAAAATGAAAAGTTATACTCACGACTAGTTGACCTGTCACGGCCTGTAGACCTGGCTGTACCTAAGCAATGCAGAGCAGAAACAAACATTAGTGATTCTTTATCAACAGTCCAAGTGACCAGCCTGCAATATTCAGCAATGAAAGGCTATACTCACGACTAGTTGTCCTGTCACGGCCCGCAGACCTGGCTGTACCTAAGCAATGCAGAACAGAAACATCAGTCAGTCATGATCAACATTGTTAGTAACCTGCATGCTGATTTGAAAATTTAAAAATGAAAAGTTTAACTCACCACTAGTTGACCTGTCGCAGTCCAAAGACCTGGGTGTGCCTAAGCAATGCAGAGCAGAAACATCAGTGATTCATTATCATTAGTCCTAGTGACCAGCCTGCAATATTCAGCAATGAAAGGCTATACTCACGACTAGTTGTCCTGTCACGGCCCACAGACCTGGGTGAACCTAAGCAATGCAGAACAGAAACATCAGTCAGTCATGATCAACATTGTTAGTTACCTGCATGCTGCTTCGATAATTTAAAAATGAAAAGTTATACTCACGACTAGTTGACCTGTCACGGCCTGTAGACCTGGCTGTACCTAAGCAATGCAGAGCAGAAACAAACATTAGTGATTCTTTATCAACAGTCCAAGTGACCAGCCTGCAATATTCAGCAATGAAAGGCTATACTCACGACTAGTTGTCCTGTCACGGCCCGCAGACCTGGCTGTACCTAAGCAATGCAGAACAGAAACATCAGTCAGTCATGATCAACATTGTTAGTAACCTGCATGCTGATTTGAAAATTTAAAAATGAAAAGTTTAACTCACCACTAGTTGACCTGTCGCAGTCCAAAGACCTGGGTGTGCCTAAGCAATGCAGAGCAGAAACATCAGTGATTCATTATCATTAGTCCTAGTGACCAGCCTGCAATATTCAGCAATGAAAGGCTATACTCACGACTAGTTGACCTGTCACGGCCCACAGACCTGGGTGAACCTAAGCAATGCAGAACAGAAACATCAGTCAGTCAATATCAAGTGTTAGTAACCTGCATGCTGATTCGATAATTTAAAAATGAAAAGTTATACTCACGACTAGTTGACCTGTCACGGCCTGTAGACCTGGCTGTACCTAAGCAATGCAGAGCAGAAACAAACATCAGTGATTCTTTATCAACAGTCCAAGTGACCAGCCTGCAATATTCAGCAATGAAAGGCTATACTCACGACTAGTTGTCCTGTCACGGCCCACAGACCTGGGTGAACCTAAGCAATGCAGAACAGAAACATCAGTCAGTCATGATCAACATTATTAGTAACCTGCATGCTGATTTGAAAATTTAAAAATGAAAAGTTTAACTCACCACTAGTTGACCTGTCGCAGTCCAAAGACCTGGGTGTGCCTAAGCAATGCAGAGCATTGTCATTGTTCTCTGTATTGACAGCACTCCAAATGTACAAAAAAATGAGCTCAATGTTAGAATTGACCGGAGTTCTCCTTTAACTTAGTTGACATGTAGCTGCTAGTTGAAAAGTTACTAGTTAGTAGACTGTCTAAAGTGGACTATCATAATAAAGTGTAACCAAAAAAACTTTATGATATTTTGAAAAACACTCACTATTGGTATTACCCTATTATAACAATGTTATACTTACAAAGTCCTTGATGGGACGTCGACTCAAGTGCAACACCGTCAAACAGCGACACGAGGAGCCTTCCTTGGCAACTAAGCTAGCTTAAGTAGCTAGCACGTCCTTTTAGAGGGAAAAAAACATTTGAATTACTTAGCTGAACCAACTTGGACTAACGAAAAAAACTTTATGATATCATTTCTGGAATCACTCACTATTAGTATAACCAATATTTTAACATACTTACAAAGTCCTTGATGGGGACGTAGACTCAAGTGCAACACTGTGAGACAGCGACACGAGGAGCTAGCTTAAGTAGCTAGCGCGTCCATTTATAGGGAAAACAAATTGAATTACTTAACGTTAGCTGAACCGGGACTAACGAAAAAAAACTTTGATAACATTTCGAAAAACACTCACTATTAGTATTACCATATTATAACATAATGTTACTTACAAATTCCTTGATGGGGACGTCGACTCAAGTGCAACACAGTGAGACAGCGACACGGAGACTAACGTTAAGCGATCTTAAACGTTCGTCCATTTAGAGGGGAAAAAAAACACTTGAATTACTTAGCTGAACCAACTGGGACTAACGAAATAAAAACATTATGATAACATTTCGGGAATCGCTCATTATTAGTATTATCAATAGTATAACATACTTACAAAGTTCTTGATGGGGACGTCAAGTGTAACACGATACAGCTAAAAGCCTTGGTGCAGAATGCGGCGGAGCATGCTGCGCGGACTGCAGTCACATATATCCGTCCGCCACAGAACTGATAAACTTGTATTCCGAGCATGTTTGATCATTATATAAATCATGTTATAAAAGTAAAAAAAAAAAATCAAAGTAATTGACACAGTTTGTATTTTTTATTATCACTATAAAGGTAGAACTATTTTTCACATGGGATCTAGGGAATCTTCTTGAAACCGGAAGGTGTACCCAATAAAACCGCCTTTTCCACCACACTTTTAAGAACAAAAACGAAAGGAAAAAAAAAAACACTCTTATCCGAAAAACATCTATGCTTATCACTTTTAAAAATATATAATTTTACTAATTAGCATACACGTCATAAAAAAACACCAAAACAATAAACTATAAAATAAATTGACATTTGTAGGAGTATGGGTGAAATTTATTTTATATTTGGGCTTGCCCATGTTGCTGAAGGGGTCAAGGTGGTCAGAACAGCGCTCTTTTGGAACCCCAGGCCTTTAAAAATAACTTAAGGCCAAATATGTGGAAATTTACCCATCACCCTCAAACAAAGACAATGACAAATGGAAAAAATACAATAAATAAATAACTTTTTCTAGAATAAATAATTTAAAAACTTTAGAATAATAGTCGGACTGGAAGTATTTGTGTCAACGTCTACCATTCCCACTTCCCAAAAATCATGTGGTTATAACTCACATTATCAGTTATTGTTTGGTTTATTCCTCGCCTTGAATTTGAGGGACCAGATCTGTCAATTTGTGCCAACCTGCCTGTATCCTATAGGCCTACCTCTCAGAGATGATCAGATCATAAAAAATCATTAGTCATCCTGCCACTGCTTTCCCCATTGTGACTGACCTGCCTAAGTTTAAAAGAGCAAGGTGACCAAAATAATAAAATTATGTAGAGGGTTGAATGCAATACAATTGTGATATTGACAAGGAACTAGCGTCAACTATGGCGTCGCTCCTACAGTGTTGTGACCGTTTCGGAGTGATATATGATAAGTCTGATTTTGAAGATCTAATTTCAAAATGTTACTGCATATTGTAGTGTTTTTTTGCAAATTCAGTGACTACTCCACACAGCTGATCAACACAGGACCAGTTGACCATGTTCTTGGCCTCCGTCACCTTGACACGAATTAGGGTTACTCATTTTTGGAGGTGCACACCAAAGGAGAAGCTTGTTTATTTTGGAACTGTCTTTCACGTGGATATTTTGGTGGTACATTTTGTAAATTTTTATAAAATATTATGTGAATCCTAACTTTGAATTTAAATGTTTTCATGAATGTAAAAAGAAAATTGATAATTTTTAAATCTGAAAAAATTCTGTTAGCTAAATGTATTCACAAATGTAAATTTTATGCAGCCCTTTTTTTAAAGATTTAAACATGAAATGAAAATATATTTTGAGTATTGAGTTCTATAAGAAAAACTTAAAAGCCATACAGGCTGCGCAGTGTTTAAGGACCTTAATCTGGAATGAAAGACTTTAGGAAATTGGACTGAGGGACTCTGGAAATGTTATAACAATGATGATGGTTGTTTTTTTTAACAGCCTTTTGATTATAGTGGGCAGGCCACAGTGGCCGGCCTTTAACATATTTTCAATCATTAAATCTGGATGTTTACGAATGTTTAGATTGTGGCAAAATTGGACATCTTTATTCACATAATTTGTCGAATAATTCTGGATGTCAACGTACAGATTATAACCATATGAACGTATTTCCTCAACTAGTTCTGGCTGTCAGTGGAAGTTTAGATTATGGCCAGATTGAACATCTTTATTCACATTTATGGACCGTTTCTGGATTTTGTTGTAGTTTCAGTCTTTCAATCAATCTTTCAGGCAAAATGACTTCAGAGATCTTTGATGCCAGAAACAATTAGACTTTATTTGAACAAACAAAGCCGAGCGCCTCCTGCAGAAAGGACACTCCAGTTCTGTGGGGTTTCACAGATAATATACCCACATCCCTTCCAAATATGGTCACCTCCTTTAGATTATTTTTGGGTGAGACTTTGTACCAGGTGTCTTTACTGAAATAACATTCTCAGGCCTTGGTTTTCAGGCCTTTGCTACCAAAGTCAACCAAAGTCATACACACAAAGGGAATAAATAATAGTGTACAAATGTAGGCCTATAAGTAAATTGCTTATTTTCTAAATAATGAATTCTTCAACATTGTCAACGGACGTCCAGATTATAGCCTATGAACGTCTGTTCAGTGGACGTTTAGATTATGGCCAGATTGGACATCTTTATTTGCGTCATTTATGGACTGTTTCTGGATGTCAACGGACGTCCAGATTATAGTCAGTATGAACGTCTTTTCTGAACTAGTTCTGGCTGTCTGTGGACGTTTAGATTATGGCCGGATTGAACATCTTTATTTGCGTCATTTATGGACTGTTTCTGGATGTCAACGGACGTCCAGATTATAGTCAGAATGAACGTCTTTTCTGAACTAGTTCTGGCTGTCAGTGGACGTTTAGATTATGGCCGGATTGGACATCTTTATTTGCGTCATTTATGGACTGTTTCTGGATGTCAACGGACGTCC
Organism: Carassius carassius; assembly: GCF_963082965.1. NCBI lineage: Eukaryota > Metazoa > Chordata > Actinopteri > Cypriniformes > Cyprinidae > Carassius > Carassius carassius. The sequence continues at coordinate 20,355,897 of NC_081762.1, forward strand.
AGATTATAGTCAGTATGAACGTCTTTTCTGAACTAGTTCTGGCTGTCTGTGGACGTTTAGATTATGGCCGGATTGGACATCTTTATTTGCGTCATTTATGGACTGTTTCTGGATGTCAACGGACGTCCAGATTATAGTCAGAATGAACGTCTTTTCTGAACTAGTTCTGGCTGTCAGTGGACGTTTAGATTATGGCCGGATTGGACATCTTTATTCATGTCATTTATGGACTGTTTCTGGATGTCAACGGACGTCCAGATTATAGTCAGTATGAACGTCTTTTCTGAACTACTTCTGGCTGTCAGTGGACGTTTAAATTATGGCCAGATTGGACATAAATTCACAGTGTCATGAATCGACTAATTCTGGCTGTCAATGGACGTTCAAATCATGGCCTGGACGGACGGACGTGATATCAACCTGTTTTGTACGTCCACAGACGTCGCTTGCTCAGTGGGATCTGTTGTTTTTTAAATGTACACCCAAATAGTTTGTTTCTTCAGTAATGCAATTTATAATTCTGGTCTTGTGTTAACGAAAGGAGAAATAACAGTGCATGAGAGTGACTTTGTAAATAATACTGACATCTTCTACACTGAGAACCTGATGAGCAGCTCCTGTTTCAGTTGCTGTTTCAAGGAATGAATCACTTTTCTAAATTGCAGCACTATTTCATTCACTCGATGGTCACCATAATTGCCTTATTTAACAGGCTCATAATCTATGTAATTGTGAAAAAGAACATTAAAGTCTCTGATGGACCAAGTTTTTGTTTATAATAGATATAGAGTTGTTTGCTTTAAGCACAAATGTTCTTACTCATGACTGCAAGGGACAATATGAGAAACTTTTAAATCCAACCACAAAAACAGTTTTAGACCATACAAGAAAAGAGGAAGTTGTAGTTCTCTCTTTTTGTTTCTTTTCTTTGGTGACAGCGGCTCTAAGAGTTTGACCCGTTTGAGACCTCATTCATCCCTGCTCTGAGACACTGTCCTAATCTCCTATTGACCTACAAATTCATTGTCCCAAGCGGAATGTCAAGCACAAGTACAATGCCGTCACCCATCCCGCAATCCTGAGTGCCACAGATGTATATCAAGGCCTTTGAAGGAAAGCGGAAGCAGCGGGGTTGTCTATTTTTATTCATGTCACTTGTACAATTACTTGTTTCTGTGTTAATCCACTACAGATTTGCGTTTGGCTCAGATATATACCGCTGAGGTCGTAAACCTCATTTCATCATCTGAGACATCTTTCTGGAGTCTCCATAAGGCTGCATTCCTCTAATGCCATGGGGAACACCGGTCCGTGTTCCTCTGTTATTGCTCATGCTTGTGTATTTTTAGACTGAGTTCTTTCTGTGCTGCTGAACTTATGTTTCCTGTGGCCTTGTGCTCTGCCTGATTTATTTAAGGTCCTTGAGGGTCCCAGGGCCAAGTCACTAGCCTTGAAGGAGTCCCTAGAAAGACCTCCTGGTGGTGTGGCATTAGGACTAGATTTACTCTCTCTTTAATTATGAGGGGCTGTACGAACTCTGTTTACTGCAAAGGCTCAGAGAGGAACTAATCCATCATCCTGTTTGTCAACTCCAGCGGGAGTCTCCAACAGCCTGATACATGTATGTGGAGAGAGCTTTTTGAGAATATAGTCCCGAGTATGTGAACTCCATGCAATGAGGGCAAAGCCTTCTGTCACTGCTAGAAATACTGCATTGGCTCTCAGAGGATTGCAAAATATTCCTTTTGTAGCAGTTCAGGTGTAGGAAAGAAATCCAATTTTTTTATATTGCATTATCATATTATGGAGTGAACCTAGAAACTATTTAACTGATTTAAAAAAAAATTTTGGGGGGGGTGGGGGGCGGGGTTATTAGTGGTATTTGATCCCTTGACCCAAAAATGATTGAATTTTTAATTGGGTAATCTATCCTTGTAATTTTCCCACTTTTTTTTTTTTTTTTATCAGAAATCTATTTATATTTTAATTATAATCTAATTCTTGTCTTGCTTTTATTTCCTTTAAAACGTCGATTTTTAGTACTGTTTGGCGACTCCAGTGGATAAGAAATGACATACTTCACCTTTAACCAGGCTCAAGTCTAATTGAATTTTTCCTTGATTTCTCATCAGCCCAGCTTTGACCCAGCCTGTCACTCAGATGGTTATTGTTCATACCGGATTGAGGTCAGGGCCCAGCAGTGGATATGAGATTTTTCAGCTTGTGAGGAAAAAATTTGATAGCCGTTATAGAACCATTTGAACAGAATTATTAATGACCCCATAGGATTGAGGGAAATTTGAAAAGCGAGCTGCCGGACAGTGCTCTGGGATTCGGGTGCTTCATCATATTTCATGCTAACGACTTGGGCTTTGAACGGCTGCTCAAATTACTTCCTGATAGAGTGATCAGGCAGAAAGCCAGACAGACATGATGGGCAATATGTCAGTGCTGAAGAATGGAGAAGGAGGGCTCTGGTGTGTATGGACGTTGTGTATGTAAGCTTTAATTTGCTGAGCTTTAAGCATCGAGGGAATTAATGCTCTGATAGGCGGAATTAAGACAGTCAATTGAGATGTAATTGTCGCTAATGGAAGGTGGTTTTTCAAAACCTTTCAAGCCAGCTTTCAGTACAAACACTGAAAGAGGATGTGAGGAGCCATGGGGCTTTTGAGCCGCAGGTGTGGAGAAGAGTAACACTAGCCTGATTACTAATGTACCAACAAAAACAAACTACTGTACATTTGCATTTTCTGAACAAAGCACCAGCGCTTGCAAAGCAAAAGACAATTCTGATGTCGTTGCTGTCAGTACAATTTTGAATTCAAAATATTCTATCAGTGAACTTAAAAATATCATGTTAGATTTTATTTTATATAACAGTTCTTTCTGGTCCTCGAATCTGATATTCTATGCAATATTCTAGCGGTAACAGCACTCCAGTGGTTTCAGCGTTTGTATCGCTCTGCTTGCAGTACTTCACGGCTATGTTGCACTGCCACTTGTGTGATATTGCTTATATATTAACAAATATCTTTATTCTCATAACTATTTCTAACAAGAAAAATATATATTATCTTTCAATCCAAAAATTTTAGAAATTGTAATTTTTTGGTGAGATATCCCTTTGATAACACAGTTTTAAAATTTAAAAATATGATATCATGTGAGTAAATTAAATGCTGCAACATCATATTTTGAATTTGAAATATATTCTGTTTATGACTGAGATTTCTTTTGCTTTAACTTCTATAAAGTATAATAAGGTATAATATTTACAAAAAACAAGGAAGGACCTTACACTTAAGACTTAAAAGGCTGTTCAGACTGAATTAATTTCAGAAGTGTAATATTTATAGTTAGGAATTAGAACAAACCCTAACCAGACTGTTTGAGAAAAATCAATGCAACGCTGCCTTATGAACACTGTAATAAAGCTGTGTTCATGTTTTCAGAATTACTGTAATTATGAAATGGCAACTCTTAGATTCTACTGAAAGCTGTTCACATCCTTGACCTCAGAATTTTTTTGTTTCTATGGCAATGAGGAAGTGCAGCTTTATTGTTGATGACAGCTAAACATTTCAACACTATACATCATTGCTAAAAATAAAAGAACAAACTAGGCTGTAATAAATTGACTTATCAAGACAGTGTACAGTGTAGATGGTGCTAATTTGTAAAGCAGCTGCAATTTTGGTGGTTTTTACATTACAACGGTCAAACAAGAGAGGAAAGGGCTTTTTATAAATTCAGAGTTTTAAACTTGTAATTATAACATGAATGGTTTTTACAAGTTGGAAAGTGTAATTATGGTAATTCTGACATGGTGTGAAAGCAGCAGAAGCTCCCAAGAGGATGTAATTACACTTTGCATGCATATTTATTAATTACTTTCATGACAGGAAATAAAATTAAACATGCCCTGAGGATGAGAATAAATGCCTTTATTAATTTTTTTTAGATCTTTTATCAATATTTCATATTTAAATGTATATTATAACAAGCACACCAGGTTGTACAAACACCTAATTAAACTGAAGGCCTCCAGACAGGCTTTATGTAGCTAATAGTACCAGTCTGTATCAGCATGCATTTACAATCTGTAGCACTAGAGAAGGGCTGAGACGGTTAGTGAAGTCCTTTCCCTGCAGATAGTTGTGCTTTCTGCTAGATAATCGGCTGCTTTCAAATCTGTGGCATTGACTACAGCCAACTGAGCACCTAAGAGTGTCAAACATGTCTGCAGATACAGCTTCATAGTCTGCTAATGTATTCTCCTGCTCAGACTGAGCTCTGTTGGGCGGGCAGCCGCTTTAATTGGTTCATTTCTATTCTGTTAGCAGACATCTCAGCTGAATCGCTCAGTATTGCGGATTCAAACCTGATAAAATCGAGCTTTTAAACAGATACTTTATTAAAATAAGAATTATGAGCCCAATAAGAGGAAACAATACTAGGGTTGTCAATCAAATACAACATTTAATGGAATTAATTACAAAAAATGCTGGTTGTTTTGATAAAAATAATGCATATTTGCGAAAAAAGAAAAAAAAATATATATATATATTATTTTATTTAGAACACACACACACAAAAAAAATTAAATATATTTTTCATAATTGGCACCAAAAAGCAACATTGGACTTTTATTGCATACAAACAAAACACTGAGAAATTTTTAAAAATATGATCTTTTTTGTTCAGCAGACAAATATATATATATATATATATATATATATAATCTTTTTTGTTCAGGTTTGTAACACCATGAAGAGTAAATGATAACAGAATTTTCATTTTTGTGCAAACTGTACTATGTATTATGCAAATGTGTTCAAAGGACAGCCCTAAAAATGAGACCTACTGAATTTAAATGGCAATTTCTTAAATCTGATGTGACTCAAAATAGTATGTTATGAAAATTGTATGCAGTGTGATACTAACCAGGCCTCGTTGGTCCATTTTCCCCGTCATAACCTTCATTGTCATTAAAATGACCCTTCATTTCACTCTGCGATCAGACACCTTCCATATATCCCATCTTTACATGCTGATGAAAATTACATTGCTTGATGATTCATAAAGTGGAATCTGAGGAAGTGATAGAGAGAAAGAGACATCCTAACAAAAGAAATATGGATTCATACCCTGTGGTGGCTCTGCTGATAAACGGTGTGCTGGAAAGGTCAGCAGAGCTATGTGCTATCTACACACATACATACACAAACACGCAACAGACACACACTTGTTTGACCAGCACCCCCACTCCATGTGCACTAAATCAAATAAATAAGGTGGAGGGGGTGACGGTGTTCTGGGGAGCTCCCCTTCCCCCACTACCAAATAAATCACACGGAGGTGCAGCCCAATGCTGCAAACACCCTCTCTGTCCTCTCTGCTCACGTTTCAAGAAAACCACAAGGAAGGGCGGAGGGTGGAAGGCATTTCTCCAGTTACTTTGATGACCTGATGCTCAAATGTTGTTTATTAGTATATGAACCCACAGTATGAAGCCAGGATTAATTTTAAACAGTGTTAAATGCCCAAGGATTTCAAATTTTTATATAAATAACCCTCAAATATGATGCAAAGGACCCCTTACTAAAGGCTTCATAATATAAAATATGAAGACAACATTGAAGAGGTTTCTGAAAAATAAATAATTCGCTTTTATCCACTGAAAAATATGTATTTGGCTGTATATATAGATAGGTTAAAGGGATAGTTCGCCCAAAAATGAAAATTCTGTTATAATTGACCATTTACTCACCGTCCACTTGTTCCAAACTGTATGAGTTTTGATGCTGACATGATGATGATGATGATGATGACATAATTGTAATTTTGGGTGAAATATCCCTTTTTAACATTTATCATGATACAGTGCTTGTGGAGTAATTAACCATAAGATACATAGAGTATTCGGTTACTGAAGGTATAGTTAGTTGCTGCTATAAGGGTGGAGCTAGTTTCATGTCTCACTTTCTACAAAACAGCAGACACAAGTCGTCAGTTGTGGTGACAAGAGCACATGTTCAAGGGCTGGGTTGGGGTTTAATCTAGGCGTTTACAGACAGCTTTTAATAAATCAATTTGTTGTTCCTGAACTTGAGAACCCCTAAGGAAAAATATGATACTCCCATGTCATGTGTCCAGTGTGTTCCTTGTTTGCTGCATTAAAACCTCATTACCCTGCAGTAACTCCTCTGATTGGCTGAGATGTGTGGAAGCTGGACTGGTGATTGGGTGTGGTCATGTGCTCGGTTCAGAGGTTTTAATACAGTATGTGACTATGATGGGATATTCACTGGTGGCAGCACTGATGCTCTGTATTGTGATTAATCTCTTCAAAGGTGCTACACTTGTACTTTCCCTGCAGAGCAGACGGAGAGCAGGGCAGGAGTTATTCTCATGCTGTGTGCTAATCTCTTTATCTGCACAAAAATGCCTCTCACTGGAGCTCAATGTCAGACAGCAAAGTTATCGGCATCTCTATCAATCTAAGTTATGTGGTCTCTCATTGAGAGGCACGTTCAACCTGTTAATCTTATAAACATTGTCTTACCAAGACAGCCTTTCCTCCTCCTCCCCCTTCCCTCTCTCTCGGTCTCTCTCAGTTTCAATTTAGCCTGCTTTATTGGCATGGAAAAAATACATTTCTATTGTATTGTTGTATACATTTCTATTATATTGTATAGTTTGAATAGTTTTAAATTAAATTAAAATTAAAATTAAATAATTAATTATATTTTAGAAAGTCTTTAGTATTGTTTTCTCATTTGATTTACTTGTATTTTAGTTTATTTAAATATTTTAAATATGTTAATTCATTTAATTAAATGATTTTTAATTACAATTTTTTTCAGTTTTGACGATTATTTTAATAGTTAGAAATGATCAGTCAGCACATTCACTGTCTTTCTACATTTCTATTGTTCGCAGTTTAAAAAAAATCAATCAAATTAAAATAATGAAAATATTTTAGAAATGTAATTACATGATTGTATATTGATTTATTTTAATTTTTTACATTTCAGTTGATTTTATTATTAATTATTAATTAATTAAGTTTGTATTCATTTTTATTTGTAAATTTAACAAAAATAATATAAAGTAACAGTTATTGGAATTAGAAGTTGCAAAATAAGACCAAATGCCAGTACTTGTGGTATTCTGCATATAGAGATCACTCACACACAAAAAATAAAGATATAAATATATTCTATGTTTTTGAAGCTCAAATGTTAAGAGTTTGGTGCTGCAACATCAAGGTCATCGGTTCAATTTTCAGACAGTACATATATAGTTAAAAAATATTCCTGGCATCTATTGTAACTTGCTTTGGATGAGTTTAATATCCTTCACAATAATTAACATGTTACCACCAGTTCTGTCAAAATATCATAGATATACAGTAGATACATACATGCATAACTTGTGTTGATGAAGTCCCTCAGGCATTGTTTAACATGCTTTTTTTGCAGACATGTTTGCTTGAAATATCTTACAGTCTTACCAACGTGTGAGGAAATACACTTGACTGGGTTTTGACAATCACACACATATTTACAGTAATGTGGGCCTCTTTTTGCAGAGTGTTGGCTTTGTTTAGCTCAATGTTGCCAACACAGTTCAGTGGTTCAGTTCTGGTCTAAATGTGTTGAGGAATGAGATAAAGGTCAAGACCAATCTGGGACGCTCCCTGTAACTGTGGCAACACGTCAGTGTTCATCTGTCAGTGCTGAATGTGCTTAGCATTTTAAAATAATGAGCCAAATCTCTGCATCTTTATGCGGCACAGTGATCATTTTCTGGCTCTGCTTGATTAGCACCTGAGCATTTGTTGTCTCCACCACAATAACAGGGAAATTTGATTTCACTCTGTTTATGCTGAATAAAAAGAAGGGAAATTCAATAAGAATGAATTGTGCCCACTCATAGGGTCATTTATTTGCACACGCTTTAGTGTCCGGTTCACTAAAGGAATAAACAAATCAGGTAATGTGCAAATGCACCCACACAATCTGTGCTGAACGCAATTTGCGCCGACAGTTTGTTCAAAAATAGCACAACTGTTCTAAATTTGCCCTAGAGTGCTTTGCTTTCAGCTGATTTCTTTCTCCACTAAATAAGCAGTGTCAAATTCATTTTCTCCTGTGTTGACTAAAGTGTGTGTATTTTTTTTCTGTGAGAGAAAGCAGAAAGTGAATGGAATAGCTTTACACAGGCTGATTTGGCCCGATATCCAAGCGAACCAAAACTTTGCTCATTTAATTTGATCCAAACAGTGGATACTTGGCGGGGAAAGGATGGAAAAGGGGAAAACCAATAACCAAATACATGAAATACCAAATAAAGTTTCATGTTTACTCACACACACCTTCCTCTCTCACGGGTTCCCCACATTTGCGTCATTTGCTGTGCTTTTAACCACTTTCTGGATTGGGTTTTATTATTAGTGCTTCAGTTTTCAGCAAAAACACATTTTTTTTTACAGGTTTAATTTGTTTTTACTGTGGTTGTGGTTTTAAATTTTTTTGTGCTTATATAATATTCACATCTTTTAGTGAAACGTTAACACTTAGTCTAGGCTGTTTAGTATTAAATAAATGTCATGCATGCTTTAACAGTTGAGCATTAATATTGCTTAAATAGATTTATAATATTAGAAAATGATTAATGTAGGTTGTATATGTGTCAGCGTTCAGGTGTACAAGCTTGTATGCACTTGTTCCCGCTTTAGCCTGTGTATAACAGCTTACACTTGGCAACTGTGTACAGTAAATATTGCGGCTTCTATGATAAATTCACCCATTGCTGGGCGATTGATTGACAGGCGATCTGACCAATCGTAACACAGAATCTGCCATTTTGTCCAATGAACAAACCAAACAGGAGAGTAGATTAACTTTGGTGAACTTAAACTTGAAAAATGGTGTGTATTTCCATGTACTTTTCGCCACTGAAACAAGATACCTTCTGATGTTCATTCATGTTTATTTTGTCCTATAACTAGTAAAAAGGAAGATATAATCGGTTCATGTGCTGCTTGAACTGAAGTGCTACAGCGATCTGTCACTACACATAATAGAGCCACAAAATGGTATTTACTGTTTGAATTTCTTTAGAAATAACAGAATTTGAAGGCTGAGACTTTGTTTCATACCAAAAGTAACCTGCTCTGTCTTGTCTGTTGGCATGTTGTCAATTTTTTTCACTGTGTGAGCGCGGCTTGTTGGACATAGCAAGAGTAACTTATGAGGGCAAGTTTTTGCGAAGGGTCAGTTGCTAAGATTGTTCATCATTTGTATTGTACTAAGCCCTTGTGACTTAAATCATTATGCTTTAATAATAGTTTTTTTTTGTGCTTGAAAGATATACATTTATTTTTTGATGCATTTACTAACATACTAAAGCATATGTGAAGTACCTGGTTATAATTTTAATTGTAATATGTTATTCGATATTAATTTTAAAGTCAATAATATTAAAATTTGCTAAATTACAACTTAATAATTATAAATGCGTCATTACAAATATATTTAAATACATGAAATACAATCTTCAATAGAAATGACAAAGCTCGCAATAACTACTTGTCAGTACATGCGACAGTAAACTTTAAACATATTTTAAGGATATTAGAAATAATAATAAAATTACACATACAGATGTACTTAAGTCCTGTTTAAGTGGTTCAAAAAAGCTTTCATTTATTTGCATTTAGCATAAATGTAAACTGTAATATATTTTCATTTAATTGTAAAAAAACAAGATTAAAGGTCCCGTTCTTCGTGATCCCATGTTTCAAACTTTAGTTAGTGTGTAATGTTGTTGTTAGAGTATAAATAATATCTGTAAAATTCTAAAGCTCAAAGTTCAATGCCGAGCGAGATATTTTATTTAACAGAATTCGCCTACAATGAATGACCCGTTTGGACTACATCCCTCTAGTTCCTGCAGTAATGACATCACTAAAACAGTTTTTTGACTAACTTCCGCCCACAGGAATACACAAAAAGGGGGCGTGGTCTTGTTACGCTCCGACGGAGAAGAAGGAAGAGCTGCATTTGTGTTTGTCGCCATGTCGTCGAAATGCTGTTATTTTCATCTCGGAGTCCAATCACCTTTGTTTGGGCTTCCCAGGGACGCTGTACTTAGAGGTCAATTGTTACAATTTATGTCTAACTCTGGTTCCCGAAAATTATAATCCACATGTAAAACTATGTGCAGCACATTTTGCTGAGGACAGCGAGCTTCCTCAATCTCAATCAGTTTAATGCTGGATTCGAACAAAGATTATTCCTGAAAGATGGAGCAGTTCCCTCTTTGTCTGGAGAAGGCGTTTTTTATGGACCACAACCGTAAGTGTATTTTATTATTTAAGTTGGTGCGTTTAACAGTTTCTGTAACTAGGGCAACGCTGTTTACCTTTGTTAACTAGATGTTAGGGCTGTGCAAAAAAACTAATGCGATTTTCATGCGCATCTCTTCAGTAAAAACGCTCCTGTGATTATAAGTACATCTCCAGCACATGCTCCTGCCCACGTGCTTCTCAAAACTAGCCCAATCATGTTTCCAGGAGGGCAGCGCACGCTCAGCTGCTGTCGAATCACAACAAGGAACCGCTGGCCCAATCAGAACTCGTTACGTATTTCTGTAGGAGCGACTTTATAGAACAAGGAAGTCATCAGCCCGTTTTTATGACAGTGAAAAGAGCGGTATACAGATAGGTGAATTGTGTGAAAAATACTCTGTTTTTCTTACACGCAAAACATGAACACGTTATATTACACACTGTAAACACACACAAAGCTTCAAAAAAGTGTGAAAAACGGGACCTTTAAAGTGACATTCAGTTTGCACTTAAGTACTGAATATTTTTCTGATGTATATTATTTCATTTATTAGTACTCTTTTTAAAAGTATGTTAAATTGTACTTCATTTGTACTAAATGTAAATGCATCGAGTACAAAAATGACCTATTACATGATGGTCTCCCAACCTGGTCAATCTGGTCTTTTGGCTGGATTTGGAAGGAGTTTAGTCAGTTTTCAGCTGGTCAGACATGACCATCTTAACTAGAAAACTAGCATTTTGTTTTTTGAGCAGGCAGTATATAGTGGATACTCAATAAGTCAATAAACAGTATTCCATTCCCATCTCTGTGTGTGGTTATTGAGTGTAGATTTGAGGGAGGTCAAGGCAGGCCTGTGGTACGTGCAGTAGGAAATGACAGTGTCTCTGGAGACGAGCTTTAATGGGACATCACTCTTGTCTGTGGGAGCACAGCTGTTGCATACACACTCCAACACACTGCACAGGAAGCTGAGACAGTGGTTTCATAACTCATGGCCTTTTGGAGAGGAATGTGTCCTCTTTAAACATCTGTCACATTTTAGATAAGTACATCAATCCAAGCAGACACTTTCACTCTATGTGTGATTGTAGAAGAGTTCAGTAAATATTCATTTCCTCTGATGTGTGTTTTTAAAGTCTGTCTGTGGTGATGCAGCAGTTCTCGGCGTCTGACCTTCGCACTGGTTGTTATTAGTGTGGCATCAGTTCATGCCGCTGCAATTTCTTTTTATATGCACACCATCTGGGGATTGATTTCCATGCCAGCTGATTAACCCATAGAATGAGTGCAGTTTCCATAGAGACACAAAGTCAGTTGATCAAATGTGGCCATTTTAATTGGCAGAACCCTCTGGCTTGCGCTCGGGTAGGAGCTTGCTGATTGGTTAATCGGTTGCTGTAAGGCACAGATGACAAACCATTGACCCAGGGAATTTGCTTCCTGCTCATCTGCCCCCAAGACTGGTCATAATGAAACCCTACACAGTTCATTAGCTGTCTGTAAAGGGTATTATTTGATCCTGGGGGGTGTCTTCATCTCATAGGAATATGTGGATACAGTGAGGATCAGTTTTTCTCTTCACAACAGGCTGGTCTCTTCACTCATCCTTCTGTTTTCACCCAGACACATGGCCTTGTAGCATCCAGGCTCAAGATGGCCAGGTTTCTCTTCTTCTCTCACTATGAATTGGCCTCAGTCTGATGATGAGGAGGGGGTTGGGCAGAAGACTGTGCCCTGATTGTTGTTATATTGGTCAGTTTGTTAAACTGAAGAATGTTGTTGCACATTAGCTGGAGAGTTGCTTGTCAGGATTATAATGTTGGAATGTAGCTAGTTTAGACAAAATGGTAATTTACTAACCATCATGTCATTCAAGACATTTTTTTTTTTTTTTAATCATGTATTGATTTTTTTCTGTTCAGTTATAATCAATGGGGACTAGAGCTTTCAAGCTTCAAAAAGTATACAAAAGCATCATAAATATAGTGTATGTAAAGTACTGTTTAAGGATGGGCGATATACCGGCTGGGCTACGTGGGCATGAAAACGTATCTTTGCATGTGTATTTAAGCATTGTGGTTTAAATACAGGTGATTTTAAGCCATTGAAATGCAATCAACAGCAAAAGAGAACTCATTTCACTATATGCATGCGCTGTCTGAGAGACTGCTTCTGTCAGAGGTCCGTGCATGTAAAGAAGGTGCTCATAGAGCAAGTTATTTTTGCTACTTTATAGGCCTTAAATTCACACACTTGTATGTATCAAAATGCCTGTCTTTGCAAGTATCCTTGTAAACACAGTAGGTCTTAAACGAAAACAAACAGCTGAGAAAGAAAACATGTAACCCTGTATTGGATCTGGGCAGCTCTTAAAGTCTAATATTCCTGCTGTCTGTCATTCATGTTAATCAAACAACAAAAGAGAAAATCTCTCACTGCTCTTGACTAAATCACTCTTGTAACTTTAAAAAGAAAAAATATTTACTTTAATAGAAATAAATTACTTTATACAATGTATGTTGCATTTCTTATTTGTTTGTTCTACTGTAGTTTTGTCCTTTTGATTGTAATTAATTAATTTAATCACTGACTGTTTATTTATCTTCAGTGGGCTTGAATTTAGTTTTTTGGTGATATTAACACAAATGGAAAAAATCATGAAATGTCAATGGTAGCAAAGATTTTGATATCATAAAGCAAAACTGTATTATATATGTAAATAACTGTATTGTAATTGTATATATTGTTACCGTGAAATAAAATGACTCATATCGTGATATAAGATTTTGGACATATCGCCCAGTCCAAGTAGGGCTGGGCGATATGCAAAAAAAAATGATATCTCGATATTGTAAAATTTTTTACGATATTCGATATATATCTCGATATGTTTGCATTTGCATTTAAATAATAAAAAATAAAACATGATTTTCTTTTGCCCATTAAAAAAAAAAACAAAAAAAAACATTTAGATTAAACAGCTAATTTAAGCAGTTAAAAAATCTAGACCAAAAGATCACTTACTGCTTTTTATTAAATTAATACATGTAGGCCTATATGTAACTGAAGCAGTGCAAATTAAGTAACAGTTACAGAAAGTGCATTCTGTCAACTTTTTAGTGCATGCAATTCACAATTTAAACTATGCAACTGGGATAAGTATTTTATTTTAATTAATTTATTATAAAATTAATTAGTTTTTAAGCTAAGAACACAAGTCTGTCAACTGTCTGTGGTTTTAAGAGAAGCTCTGTGGAATGAAACTATGTTCCTACTGACACTAAAAACCCTCTTAGATGGGGAGCTAGTTGCTGAAGCACATCGCTATTTCTTATATATAAATATATATAAATGAATACCAAAGACTTTTGCATTTTCTCTGTCTATATTATGAAAACTGGTAAACATATCAGTGAAATTCCCCAATAGTAATTCCAAATAGCCATAGCCTATGTTTCTCTATTCAAACATCAGCGGTCGAGTAAGTGCATTTATTTTGCGATCACAAACGCAAACAATACAGTTGAGATCTCACGACAGAACACAGACCGGCTGAACGACGCTTTCATTAGATCGCTCAATTCCAGCTTGTTAGTGTTTTCAAATTATCGTCGGCGGCTCTTCCGCAATGAGGAGTGAGCACGTGCGCATGGTTGCCAGATTGCTTAAAATAAGCAATGGAGCTCTGATTCGGAGATTTAAACTCTTGTTATCTGGCAACCGCTATCATTACAGTAGTAGAGGGGCGTAGAGCAGTCAGCAGTTACAGGTTCCTTTTTTGGACATTCGGCGCGTTCTTTTGGGAAAGTATGCTTGAATTTGAAATATTCGATATTCCCGATATATTCAAATTGTACATCGTCGTCAAAATTATTCCGATATTATCGCTAATATTCGATATATCGCCCAGCCCTAAGTCCAAGTACTGTTCAAAAGTTTGGGGTCACAATGTTTTTGAAAGAAGTCTGTTAAGTTCACCAAGGCTGCATTTGTTGATGAAAAATCTGTAATATTGTAAAATATTATTACAATTTAAAATATCTCTTTAATATTTATTCCTGTCAGTGTTCAATGTCAGCTTTATGAAACCGGTTGCGATTTACAGTCATCAGTCTGGTTTAAGAAAATAATCATAACATATCACATGATCCTTCAGAAATCATTCTAATACGCTGATTTAAAAAAAGTGACGTGACATACAGCCAAGTATGGTGACCCATACTCGGAATTCGTGCTCTGCTTTTAACCCATCCAAAGTGCACACACACAGCAGTGAACACACACACCGTGAACACACACCCGGAGCAGTGGGCAGTCTGTTATGCTGCAACGCCCGGGGAGCAGTTGGGGGTTCGATGCCTTGCTCAAGAGCACCTCAGTCATGGCATTGAGGGTGGAGAGAGAACTGTACATGCACTCCCCCCACCTACAATTCCTGCCGGCCTGAGACTCGAACTCACAACCCTTTGATTGCGAGTCCGACTCTCTAACCATTAGGCCACGACTTCCCCCCCTTAGTAGTGCTCAATAAAAAAAATTCAATTATTAATGTTAAAATCAGTTGCTTAATGTTTTTTTTTTCAAAATTGTGATACAATTTTTTTTACAAGATTCTTTGATGAATAGCAAGTTTAGAAGAATAACATTTGAAATACAGAAATCTTATGTAAAATTATGAATGTCCTTGCTGCCACTTTTGAAGAATTTAATGTCCCTGCCGAATAAAAGTATTAATCTCTTTAAAAAAAAAAAATCATACTGACCCCAAACTCATTGTTTGACTGAGGAATATAGAAGCAGATTAGTCTCAAATATAATTCACGCAAAAAACACGATTCACACATGCGTAGACAATTTCACATGCATGAAACCTAATTCACGTACACACAAAAAAAATTCACGTGCGTGAAAAAAAAATATATTCACAAAAAGCAATTCACAAGCGCAAAATAAAATTATATATTTATAAAATACATTTCACAAATGCAAAAAACTATTTGTAGATATACAACTGTGCACAAAAACCTGAATGTTTAAAATGTACGAGTGTCTGAATGTACGAATCGTCATTTACTACGAATCCACTCGGATTTGTGTGTGTGTGTGTTTTTGAGACTTTCCTGGCAGAGCTCTCTTCCCACGTGGGTCTGTCGTACTCTTTAGCCAATCAGATGCGAGCTTACCATTCAACCAATCATATCATAAGCCACTGAGTGCATTCAAGGAGCACGATTCTGCGCACCTTTAGCGCAATATGGATTAATTAGAACGGAAATTAAGCCGTTACATCAGTAATCCAGCATGGCGAATGAAGAACGGGAAGCACGGGCGTAAGAGTTTAGTGTATTTCATAAAAGTCTGTGTTTACACATTTTATCATTTACACATTCAATCAAGACAGTTTTTCTAGTTAGAAAACTAGTTAGAAAAAAATACAGTTGTAACAGGACAGTTACAGTAATTATAAATTAAACAGCAATCAGGATAGTAAAAAGAAAGACCTGTAAAGACAAAAGTAACATTTTGAGAGTTGTGAAATTATAATTCTAAATAATCTTGTTTTATAAATTGATGTCTGTTAGGTCAGTGTGTACTTTCTTACATTAATACATTTTAAAACATGTAGCCTAGTCATTGTTAACCACTACGTTGAAGCAATGTAGTTCGATCAAGATAAACAACATCACATATTTAGAAACGTTGTTTAATTTGTAACTATATATGTTATAGTGGTTCTCAACCTTTTTTTCCACTGGGCCGCACTATGGTCCAAGTCCAAGTGCAAGCGGATTGCACAGGTTCGAGTAGCAATGGGCTTCTTCACACTGCCTCTACATGTGCAATTGTGCTTTTGAAGCCTACTGACCACGCGCACCTGTCCGCGCGGTCATAAAAAAAATGGGAGGTACGCGTTCGTCCTCTCAGAGCCTCTGCACACACTCTCCCCATGACGATGATTACGTCACGCCTACCAAGCGGTCCATAACGGACTCCCCGTGGACGCGGAAAGTTTAACATATGGCTTAAGATGCAGCCTGTAAGATGCGCACAGGAGCATGACTTTACGCGACATTGCAGAAAATGTGTGTTCACAAATGTAGCCTATGTTGATCCAAATATGGAAAGCACATTCGAATTTAATAATATAAGGTTCTCTCCAGAGATGTTTTGCCACATTTCTTCAATTAAAGATGATTGCTATGTAATATATGGTGTTCCCATTTGCCTGAACTTCAAGTAAAATGCGGGGCAAACCGAAAATCCAGCACTGTCCTTCACTCATGATACTGCGACTATTATTTTTTCTACGTGTTCATTCGCTGGCATTTTTCACATTTCTTTTTTTTCTCCCTTAAAAACAAATTTGTCCATTATGATGCTCAATTTTACCGAACTAATGGCTGTTGATTAAATTCTGCAAAAATGGGCGCTTGTATGTGTTCGTTAAATGAGTAATGTTATGTGAGTAGGTCTGATCATGTCTGAAAATAATATATGAAAAACAAAATAATTTAACATAAAAAAACATTAGGCTATAGCTTACATTCCTTAAGTAAATGTTTAAATTAATGTAAAAAAATAATAATAATTGTAAAACTGAAAAAAAAAAATTAATTGTGTTCAGCATGGTGGGACGCATTTGAATTCGTGACGGGCCGCGGGTTGAGATGATGCTGCTGCTAGCTCCATGGTCATTTAATAGGACTAGCCTATTGTTTCTTTTACGCGGCTGAAAATAACTGTGCTTTCTGTTACTTAGCCTGTGTCTGTCACTCGTCCTCTTAAAAGTGGAAGCTTGTGCTTTGCTGCATTATATTGAAACGTTGTTGATGTTCTCTGTTCATGACTCTTTATATGGCGATAAAAGACAGCTTTGTTGCGTTTTTTTTTTACCAACCCGGTTGGGACATAGAAGGGGGTGCACAGGAAAAAAAGTTTGGGAACCGCTGCACTATAACATAACGGTTATTGAAATTAGAACGACAGTACATTGAATTAAATTGCAATGAAGTTACAAACGATCCGCATCATTAAAGAGAATAAGCTCCGAAATATATAAAATAAATAAAAACGAGGATCAATCTGAAACTTTTCAAGTGCGACAATAAATAACCTACACACGATCCACAACATAATTAAGTTGCAAAGAGCATAGGCTCAAACATAAAATAAAATGAAAGAGGATGCATCTGGAACTTTTCGAGTGCAGCGCAAAAGTCGCTCAGCCTGCAGCGAGAGAGAGATTTCCTCAAGATTTTTTATTTGCTCATTTTCTTTCTCTATTCTCTTCGTCTCTGTTGCCTCCAAATCCTCACTCTCTCTTGGCCCTCTCCTCCTGACTAACAACTTTAAGATGTCCGACTTGACAGTTTCTCTGATTTCAGCCAGTTAAGCATATTTATAATATATATTATGGAATGAATGAAACGAGTTGGCACGCATATTAGCCTGCAGTACATAAAAGAAGAACAGTGCGTTGAAGACAGCATCTTCATTCTTCAATCTTCATTCGCCATGCTGGATTACTGATGTAACGGCTTAATTTCCGTTCTAATTAATCCATATTGTGCTAAAGGTGCGCAGAATCGTGCTCCTTGAATGCACTCAGTGGCTTATGATATGATTGGTTGAATGGTAAGCTCGCATCTGATTGGCTAAAGAGTACGACAGACCCACGTGGGAAGAGAGCTCTGCCAGGAAAGTCTCAAAAACACACACACACACAAATCCAAGTGGATTCGTAGTAAATGACGATTCGTACATTCAGACACTCGTACATTTTAAACATTCAAAGGTTTTTGTGCACAGTTGTATATCTACAAATAGTTTTTTGCATTTGTGAAATGTATTTTATAAATATATAATTTTATTTTGCGCTTGTGAATTGCTTTTTGTGAATATATTTTTTTTCACGCACGTGAATTTTTTTTGTGTGTACGTGAATTAGGTTTCATGCATGTGAAATTGTCTACGCATGTGTGAATCGTGTTTTTTGCGTGAATTATATTTGAGACTAATCTGCTTCCATAGAGGAATCATTCAGACTTCATTTGTAAACTGGATCACATGATTCATTGAAAAGATGTGACTCAAAAGAACAATTCATTCATGAATCTAAAATTGCTACTTTTCTCACAAACTCATGATGATCTTGGGCAAATGTTAAGATTTTCAGTGAACAGTAGACTATTTCACATAATTTCAGATGGGGGACTTGAAATGTAGTGCATGACTTTTTTGATCTTTTTGTAATTTTAGAGCTTTTTCATAATCCTAAACCATGCATGTTTACTATATAGAAGAAGAAGAAAAAAATGACCATTTGTGTTCCAAAGAACTCAATAGGTCTGAAACGACATACATGTGAGTAATAATGACACTTATTTTGGGGGTGAACTATTCCTTTAAATCACTTTGTAAGTGCCCCGAAGCAGACTGAGCTTCCTGTCACAGTGAGTGCAATGTAACAACAGACGACACGCACCCCTGTGTCCAGCAAAGAGCCAGAACACAGCATATGTCGAATATGCCATTCTCCTCTAAAGTGGCCAAAGAGAAGCTGTAAAACCATTGGTCTTTTAGAAGCTAATGGCCATTTGATTGACATCTATAAAAGCTTAATGATTCTAACTGTCTCCTGCTGCAAATATTTCAGCATTTATGCTACAAAGAATGCCGACGATTTCCATAAGGGGTTACAAAATACATAAGTATTACAATGTTCTTTTTTTAGAGCACGCTCCTGGAGATGAGTTATTATCAAAGCTTCTGTCAGCAGAAAAACTTATAATAACAGAGTATCCACAAAATTCCTTATTGCATTACTCCTGCTCCAGTGCAATTATTTATTCAGGAGATGCCGCTGGCGATCGCATGAGAATCTTTTACCGGATGCGTTCTCAGCAGCAGCCCAGCTGTGCTTTTCCACAAGATCCCACCCTCGCTGTGACCCCTGGGGAGGAAAGTCTTTGCGATATAGTCGTCTGTAGCTATAAAGTAACTTTAGCCCAAATATCTGTATGGTATTTTTTCCACTCTTTTTTTTTTTTTGTTTTACCTTGGCAGCGAGATACTGTGAATTTATAGGGACACATATACTAAAGGATCCAGATGGACACAGTTCTTACACATGATCCGGTGATCTGGATCTTCATCCGTAATGACTCTGGCAAAGAAGTGACCAATGGCTTGCCCAAAGTGTTTCCAAGGACCACAGTTGCTCATCTCGATCTGGGACTACAGCCTTTCCAAACACATTCCCCCATCAAATGGCTTTTCCAGTGCCTTATTTTATATGGCAAGAAACACACAATCCTAGCATTCCTTGTGAAGGAATCGCTTCCTTTTTAAAATTTTCATTCTATCATTTCAGTAAAAATGGGTCCCATATTTCTTAGACTATAGTTTTCATAAGCAGTGCTGGATTTAGGTATATTATATGTTACCAAAATCCCTTCGTCGACAGTTGTAGAGACTTCATGATGAGGAACAACCCAAAACAGTGTAGCCATCACATCTTGGTAGACACCTCTGATCACCATAGCAAATGCATGGCAACCCTTGGCAGTAAACATCCAGTTTTGTGGTTTATATATCTCGTCATCTGCATGTTACACTCCCTGAAATACAATCATTAGAGGAAATCATTGCACAAACTATCTTCAGATCACAGTTGCTATAGTTACTCTGTAGCACATTTGTGAGGATCTAGACAAAGTTCTTGGGGCTTGTTCCTCAGAAGGAAATTGATGCTGGTGCTCACATGCATTTTAGCAGATGCTTGAGATGTGTTCATGCTGAGAGACCTCATAAGCACTCTGCTACTGGGAACCAATGATCCATTGTCTTCATTAGACCATGAATGCAGAATTTATCATCGCATACAAGAGTTGCTTCTGCTTGCTGTGCTACTGGTTAATTCTTATGTAACCAGTTGTGATTTATAGTCAGTAATTTGTAAGTTTGACTAAAAGTATCTGAAGATTTCAGGATTGCACATGTGAAGATGTTCTGCACAATGTGCTGTCTGGTACTGCAGTATGTGCAGAGCTCCCTTCCTCCATCTAATCGCCTGCTCTCTTTGTTTCCCTGCAGGCAACAATCACCAGAGCCAAACAAGTGTTCAGGTAGGACTCGTTTTTCATTTTTGGTTCTGAGAACTGTACAAGACTTGATTTTGAATAATCTGCTTGTATTTTTACATCTTTTGGGGGATTTTCCTCCTAGTATATTGACATATTTGAGGTTTTTGTGGTATGTCTTTTCCAGTTGAATCCAGTTTAAAAGATACATGATGCTAGGAAAGTTTTCTTATGATATCCAATTATTATTATTATTATTAATCTTACTCCATCGCGTACAGAAAGCATAGAACAAGTATTTGACTCACATGCTATCAAGGGTGTAGATAATGATTTGGAAGAGAATAAATAATTTAGCATGGTAAATGAAGGTAAATGAAGATTTTACCACAATAGGATTCCTAAAATAGCATGCACATAATACTACGCTTTTATTGATTCTTTCTGATATTAATAAAAGAAAATGAATAATAAAATGAATTATTATTAAAATTATTAAATGAAACGCTTACTAAAAACAAAAAGTTGTATTTATTTACCTGCATGCCATGTGACTATAAGCCAGCATCAGTGAACTGTGAACATGTACATGTGTTGTTATTATTATTTGTGGTATATTTGTAGCAATAGCCAACAATCCACTGTATGGATCAAAATGATATTTTATGTCAAAAATCATTAGGATATCAAGTAAAGATCCTGTTCAATCAAGATATTTTGTAAATTTCCTACTGTAAATATATCAAAACTTAATTTTGATTAGTAATACGCGTTGCTAAAAACTTCATTTGGACAACTTTAAAGGAGATTTTCCAAGTATTTAGATTTTTTTGCACACTCAGATTCCAGATTTTTAAATAGTTGTATCTCTGACAAATATAGTACTACCCTATCAAACCATACATCAATGGAAAGCTTATTTATTCATGCTTATTTATGTACCAGAATTGTCTGGTCAATTTTTTTGTCCAGGGTCACATTTAATTTAAATTCTCATAGGTAAATATTTAAAGTCAAAAGGGTTCTTATGACAAAACAATTTGTGAATCCTTTTTATAGATTTCAACATAATATGTAAAAATATATGTTTATTAATATTTGTTGATATGATTATCAGTTATCTCTCAGTGTTCAAAAGAAACCTCCATTACTGAAACTAGTGCTAAGGAGACAGTCTGCACTGTTTAACAGGCATTATTTATTAATTAGAATCAGTTAATATGGTAATGCCTACGCTTCAGTAATATTTGCGTATAGTTTCTCGAGTAGCACAATTGGCTTTTTTATCTCGTACAAACCTACAGTACTTCTTCTGGTATGCATTAACTATGCATTTTAAGGAGTAGGACGATAGTATTTGCATTGAAAATAAAGACTTTGTTCAGATCAAATGCCGACTTCATGTTCTCCGTGACTTTGGGTGGCTTTCATTCTGCTGTTTCTTATCGGAGAGTTTGAGCGAGTGGAGAGGAAAGACTCACCCTTTAGAGAGGCAGCAGTGCTGTCCATCTCCCCTCACACAAAAGATCAGAAGCACTGCCCGGGCCTCAGTCTCCACTGGGATGCCAGCCATTTGATTGTTATCTGTCTATTCAGCTTGTGGAGGTGGGGCCCACCATCACACACCATCCTGGACCAGGACTCTGTTTAATCTGGCTCGCTGTCAAAAGAAACCAGCCTACATGTTTGGGTTACTGAGTGAAACATCCATGAGCCATTTGTTCTGAAGGAGCGTCAGGATGAGCTCACTGCGGTACCGTGTGACAGGATTGTGCATCTGGACATGTCTGCCACCTTGTGGCTGAGGATTCGCAAAACTCATGTGGACAAAGAGCTCTAACATAGTAAGGGATGTTTGCAAGGTTGTTCCATCACGTCATTTGGATCTGAGACTATCAATTCAATTATATTTCACACTTAAATATTTTATTAAACTGACTCTGGATCTGGAACAAAAAGAATGAGGTTTCACATTTTTCTGATTTGGTTTGCTGACTCTGTGAAGTGCAAAGTCTTTTGGATAACCATCAAACATCAATCTGTTATTCTTCTCTCCTCCCCCATTCTTTCTATGGCGCTATCCATTTTTTGTGTCCAGCCTCTGCAGTGAAGTGCATTTGGTCGATGAAGGCGACTCATCATTGTGATGTATAATGGCTCCTGCGCTGAGTGCTATGTTGGGGTCAGAGGTCGCAGGGGCAGCGGTGCTGGCTAAAGGGGAGCTGGCACTTGTAGGCACGCTCACGGCGCTCACGGCTTTCCTGCTGCTATCTGTCCTGTTGCTGCTGTGTGCGAGCTGCCAGGGGTGAGTATCATTAAAACACTCCTATTCTTTGATATTTCTAATATTTTAATACTATTGAGCAGACTATTGTAGCTGATAATATTTACCGTATTTTCCGGACTATAAGTCGCACTTTTTTTCATAGTTTGGCTGGTCCTGCAGAGATGTATAGTAACGAAGTAGAACAACTTCACTACTGTACTTAAGTACTAAAAGGCGGTATCTGTACTTTACTAGAGTATTATTTTTTTCTCCTGCTTCCACTTTTACTTCAGTACATATTTTCGATGAGTTTAATACTTTTACTCCGATATTTTTTTTATGTGCTGTATCGTTACTCGTTACAATTATAAAAATGTTACGAATCATTCCATTACAAACAGAACTGTAGATGGCAGGTTTGATGAAGCTGGCACATCATTGAGCGAATCAAGCGATTAAGAAGACTGCGCGTGCTGACTGAACTGCTGTGAAGAGAGAGATGAACACCGAGCCGAGCCAGATAATGACTCGTTCACGAGTCAAGTACCGGTTGCATCGGTTTTTTGGATCACCAGTAGTTCTTTCTGACAGTTCGATTCAATAAACCAGTTCAAGAAAACCGTTCACCGGTTCTTTTGCGCTCGACGTAATGGCGTCATAGGCGTTGACTGCAAGCATTCGGTTTACCCGCGCTCATAACATTAGCACAGAATCAGTTCAGAATCAATCACCAAAAGAATCAGTTCGGTTCAGAAACTCTGTGTGTCGGTTTGCTTCACGCTGAATCACACATGCGCAGTATCATCAGCTCCTCGGTTCTCGAATCGGACACGTCTGACAGAAACGGTTCTTGACCACTGATCTATAATGTAAGTTATATATATAGATCAGTGTTCTTGACTCGTGAACGAGTCAGTCTGTTGTTCGTTATCTGGCTCGGCTCGGTGTTCATCTTCAGTTCTATCTTCACAGCAGTTCAGTCAGTGTACTGTTTGAGTACATGAATTACTCCGGGATATTGGTTTGTTTTAACTCAGAGGGAGCGTCAGCCACATTAAAAAAGTTAACAGCTTAAGTCATTTGTGGATTAATGCTTATTGGAGACGCGAACCGTTTAAAATGATTCAGTTCGATTTGGTGAACTGGTTCAAAAAGATCCGGTTACATCGAATGATATATATATGGGTGGGTGACACATGGCAGTTTTCAGTGTCAAACATGACACATGGCAGTCTTCAGTGTCAAACATGTATGAATACAAA
The DNA here is from genome assembly GCF_963082965.1 of Carassius carassius. Classification (NCBI taxonomy): domain Eukaryota; kingdom Metazoa; phylum Chordata; class Actinopteri; order Cypriniformes; family Cyprinidae; genus Carassius; species Carassius carassius. The sequence goes on from NC_081762.1 coordinate 20,379,871, forward strand.
ATATATTTGCCAAAAACCTTCTCAATATTGTGCAGAACATTATGCTTTATGTGAACATATTCAACATTAAAACAGTTCATAACTAATTTTTTCAGAATTTTCAACCAAACATAAGAAAACTCATATGGTGTGACTGTCCGGCACTTGTATCTCAAAGTGAGAACTTAAATAAAACTAAAAAAAATAAATGCAAAAATTCTCAAAAAAATACAGAAAAATAATACAGATGTCTATTTGTGAGCCTACTCTTTTCAAAGTCCAAGCATAATGTTTTGAGTCAGTTCTAATCAAAAAGATTTTGTCACACAAATCAAAATCATATGGTGTGACACTATTTTGGGATATTTGAACGGACAACTGTTTTGACACCCTTGGGAAGGAGAGGACCTTCTTCAGCAATGTTGTACAGAACTAGCAGTGTATTGCTACTGTTCAACCTGAGGTCAGTCATCATTTTTATTTTTACAATAAATCAGATATGAATTGTAATTCCCTGCATATATAACAATAAATAACAAAGTCCAATGTATGTTTTGTCCTTTTAAACATTTATTTGGGTCAATCATCACATATAAGCTGTAATTATCCACCATTGATTGTGTTTAGTTTAGTTTAGTTTAGTTTAGTTTTATTCGGTGATACAGATTTCTAGTTCATCAGACAGACACAGCAGACCCCTTCACAGAAACCTTAGAATGCTGTTTAAGTCTAAACAATGTTGTCTTCATCTCAAACCATACATTTCCTTTTCTTTTGTCAACTTGAGGCAGATAATGATGACAAGTGCAGAGAGGACAAAGAGATACAGGGAGAGAGTGAATTCAGACCCTGCAAAGAGAGAGGAGTTGCTGAGGAAAAGAAAAGAAAAGTAAACAACAACTGTCTGTTTCCAGGCAGATTTCTTGAAGCCTGGCAATACATGATAGCTAAAATACAGTCGTGGCCAAAAGTTTTGAGAATTACATAAATATTAGTTTTCAAAAAGTTTGCTGCTAAACTGCTTTTAGATCTTTGTTTCAGTGATGTACTGAAATATAATTACAAGCACTTCTTATGTTTCAAAGGCTTTTATCGACAATTACATGACATTTATGCAAAGAGTCAGTATTTGCAGTGTTGGCCCTTCTTTTTCAGGACCTCTTCAATTCGACTGGGCATGCTCTCAATCAACTTCTGGGCCAAATCCTGACTGATAGCAACCCATTCTTTCATAATCACTTCTTGGAGTTTGTCAGAATTAGTGGGTTTTTGTTTGTCCACCCGCCTCTTGAGGATTGACCACAAGTTCTCAATGGGATTAAGATCTGGGGAGTTTCCAGGCCATGGACCCAAAATTTCAACATTCTGGTCCCCGAGCCACTTAGTTATCACTTTTGCCTTATGGCACGGTGCTCCATTGTGCTGGAAAATGCATTGTTCTTCACCAAACTGTTGTTGGATTGTTGGAAGAAGTTGCTGTTGGAGGGTGTTTTGGTACCATTCTTTATTCATGGCTGTGTTTTTGGGCAGAATTGTGAGTGAGCCCACTCCCTTGGATGAGAAGCAACCCCACACATGAATGGTGTCAGGATGCTTTACTGTTGGCATGACACAGGACTGATGGTTGCGCTCACCTTTTCTTCTCCGGACAAGCCTTTTTCCAGATGCCCCAAACAATCGGAAAGGGGCTTCATCGGAGAATATGACTTTGCCCCAGTCCTCAGCGGCCCATTCAGTATGCTTTCTGCAGAAGATCAATCTGTCCCTGATGTTTTTTTTGGAGAGAAGTGGCTTCTTTGCTGCCCTTCTTGACACCAGGCCATCTTCCAGAAGTCTTGGCCTCACTGTGCGTGCAAGCATCACCCTCCTTTTAAAATGTCAAGTCTGCCATTCTAACCCAATCAGCCTGACATAATGATCTCCAGCCTTGTGCTCATCAACATTCTCACCTGAGTTAACAAGACGATTACTGAAATGATCTCAGCAGGTCCTTTAATGACAGCAAGGAAATGCAGTGGAAAGGTTTTTTTGGGATTAAGTTAATTTTCATGGCAAAGAAGGACTTTGCAATTCATCTGATCACTCTTCATAACATTCTGGAGTATATGCAAATTGCTATTATAAAAACTTAAGCAGCAACTTTTCCAATTTCCAATATTTATGTAATTCTCAAAACTTTTGGCCACGACTTTACATGATAGCTAAAATATCATCACTGTAGGCAGTGCAACTTGCAGCATTTAAGAGTGGTTAAATATTTCCTGCCATATGAGTGATCAGTACTCACCAATAAGTAGGATAATACATGGTTTGCATTGACACATGGCGACATTATCATGTGGTGTGACACTATATCATTTGGTGTGACATTCCAAATTGTGAAAATAACATACCTTTATTAATGATAAAACCTGAAAATGTTCATGGAATACATAGAAAATAGTATCAGCAAGAGTCACAAATATTTTTATAATTTTCTAGCAAGGTTTGTCACAATAAATAGAAAATATGTTGAAAGACCGACGGCATAGGTCTCACATTGAGCAATGTTTTAGAAAATAATACACAAATTTAATTAATTTTCACAAAACTATAATGGATCACAGTTTAGTTATGATAAATGACTTTGATAAAGTGAGTAACTTAAGAAAGGTATAATCCATTTTCAGTTTATATACAATTATTTTCATGTCACACCATATGACGATTGTAAGCACTAATACAACAAATTGTCACATAAATTCTGATTCCAATTGAAAATTTTGAAACAACATATGTTTCTATAAAGATGAGAGTTGGTAGAACAAAAGTCAACCATTTTTATGCCTGTTATTTGAAATTTTTGAAAAAACACTTTTTTATGGTACATATGTCACCGACCCATATATAACCTTTATTTAAACAGGAAAAGTCCCATTGAGACACAGTCTCTTTTACAAGGGAGTCCTGTATAGCACGTGCAATCATAGGTTACAAGCAGTGTTGGGGAGTAACTAGTTACATGTAACGCCGTTACGTAATTTAATTACAAAATTATTGTAACTGTAATTAGTTACAGTTACTACGAAAAAATGAGTAATTAAATTACAGTTACTTATGAAATTTTTAACGATTACAAAGGGGATTACATTTGAATATTTACACACATCCACATACAGATTTAACTGATTTCTTTCCCAAATTGCACTGACTATTCTGAGACATACCGCCCTAATAATTTCCCGGATGCGGAAATACAGTCTGGTTCGTAGAATCCAGTCATAAAAATGGAAATTGCCTAACGCGGACGGAATATCCCACATTTTGGATGACTAAATCAAAAGTAGGTCAGTACACTTGAATCAAAACATGACATGGACTAGTGTCTGTGAATATTAAGCCCCAAAAATGCAATAGCCTATAGGACTTGCACATTCTGCGTGTCTGTGGAAATCAGGCGCGGACTGGACACCGGGAGAACCAGGACAATTCCCGGTGGCGTGGCAGCCGATTTTGCCCCACTATTTAATATCATTATTGTATAATTGCCTGCCGAATGTACTAAAGCGATCATTTGCGAATCCGCCATTTGATAATTAAATATCTAATAAGTCATTAAGTGTTAGTCATGACTCGCACGCTCTCCGCAAAACGGTTTGGATCAGACTCAGAGTAATCAATGCGAGAGAGAGAGAGAGAGAGAGAGAGAGAGAGAGAATAGAGTGGACAGCTGGAGCAGACAAGCAGAACTCCTGTTCAGGGTTTCAGGTCAGTTTCATCTGTAAAGATGCTTTTTTGTCTTTGTTTTTTTATTTATTTAATCAAGCAGCAGGACGTTGCTCACCAGTCATCACTCAAAATACTATATACAGGACATCATTATTATCTGTTGTAATGTTACAGTAGGAATTTAGCTGAAAAAAAATTCTGATTTTTTTTATAGTTTTAGGGGGAGCTACGACAGACAACAACACAACCCTTACGAAAATTAACATTTTAATATTTAACTATAAATCCAGAGAAAATGGTTACTATTGTTTAAATGTGGTGACCAAAAATGTAAAATTATTTATTATTTATTTATTATTATTATTTAAAAATAAATACAAATCCATTTGCAAAAAAACAAAAACAAAACAAGGTTATTTTACTTTTATATAGGCTAATAAAAGCAAGGTTAATTTTTGTAAGGGAAAAACATGACTCGTGTACAGTATTAGGATTTTTCTATAAAGATATTGTAGTATTGTAGAGTATTGTATTGTAAAGTATAGTTTTGTTCAATCTTGAGTATTAAAGTCATGAGAGAGATGGATAACAGGGCAAAATAAAGAGACTGAAGAGAAAAATGGAAGTGAAGGTGCAGTTCAGGAGAGAACATTTAATTATTTAGCATGTCCCCAAATTAAAGATTTAAACCTTTTTTATGTCAGGTCCATACAAAAAAAAAATAGTTTTGTCCATGAATTTGTTTGTATGAGTTTGAATTTTCCAGTCTGAATTTTTTTCCCAGTCCGCCCCTCCTGTAAATTAATGGCAAAGACATGGTTTCATTTACTACACATAGGCCTACTGAAGCTCGCAGTGTTTTCAACCTCTGCCATCTCAATATAGGAGTACACGAGCACATAATTTCTAGAACTGCTTTGTGTCACTTAATGTGCATTTTACTTATTTTGAGAAAACTATCATCATATACAGACAGCAGTTTAAAAAAAACACCAATGTTTCAGGAGTTTATTACACAGAATATGTCACATGCTTATTAGATAACTGTATTTAAGTTGATGTATATGCTTTTATTTATTATTCTTTAATTTTCACAAATTTAGAAAAGTAATCAAAAAGTACTCAAAAGTAATTAGTTACATTACTTTAATAAAGTAATTGAAAAAGTTACACTACTATTACATTTTAAACAGGGTAACTTGTAATCTGTAACCTATTACATTTCCAAAGTAACCTTCCCAACACTGGTTACAAGACAATAAATTACAATATAAAATACAATGCAGATTTGCACAAAATTTACAAAATATTTGCATGTGAAGATGCAGTGAGTTTAAAATATATAAACAAACGAAAATAGAGGCTAGAAGTCAATGTCCACCCACCATGATTCATTCGTGAACCGGATATCCAGACTGCTTTGTTTTGAACTGTCTTACAACAGACACTGAAGAGAAGACAATGCTGAATAAAGTCGTAGTTTTTGCTATTTTTGGACCAAAATGTATTTTCGATGCTTCAAAAAATTCTAACTGACCCTCTGATGTCACATGGACTACTTTGATAATGTTTTTCGTACCTTTCTGGACATGGACAGTATACCATACACACAGCTTCAATGGAGGGACTGAGAGCTCTCGGACTAAATCTAAAATATCTTAAACTATGTTCCAAAAATAAACGGAGGTCTTATGGGTTTGAAACAACATGAGGGTAAGTTATTAATTACATAATTTAGCAAATTGGGCGAACTAACCCTTTAATCTGTTTTTTTGTTTACAAAAAGTTACAGTCAAAGGAATTGTGATTGTCCTTTAGGTTAATCATTTGAAATAGTAAAAACTAAATGTTCAAACTTTTGACTACTTTCTTTAATAACTACATAACACAAAACTTGTACTTTTACTTTCAGTACTTGAGTAGTACATTTTCAAATAGACTACTTGCAATACTTAAGTACAAAAAATGTTGAATACTTTAGTACTTCTACTTAAGTGTGGTGCTTAAAGAGCACTTCAACTTCTACTCAAGTCATTTTTTTGATAGAGCACTTGTACTTTTACTCAAGTCTGGGTTTCTAGTACTTTATACATCTCTGCCTGCGACTTATAGTCAGGTGCGACTTATTTCTCAAAATTAATTTGACATGAACCAAGAGAAATGAACTAAGAGAAATGAACCAAGAGAAAACATTACCGTCTATAGCCGCGAGAGGGCGCTCTATGCTGCTCAGTTCTCCTGTAGTCTACACTGGAGACATAGAGCGCCCCCTCGCGGCTGTAGGCAGTAATTTTTTCTCTTGGTTCTTTGTTCTAAGTAAATGCGACTTATAGTCCAGTGCGACTTATATATGTTTTTTCCTCATCATGACGTATTTTTGGACTGATGCGACTTATACTCAGGTGCGACTTATTGTCCGAAAAATACGGTAATAGCTAATACTAATATAAAATACACTTTTGTCAACAAATGTGCAGGCTCATATGGAATCTGCACATTCATTAGAATGCAATTGGAATGGCATCAGTCACACAATTTAACACATACCTCATTCCTGTTATTACATATTTTGCCTAATTTAATTATGCTTTCATTTAATAATATGAGAGTTATGCTCCAATCTTCATTTAACACAGTTTACCACATTTTACCATAAATCCATTCTGCATGATTCCACAGATTTTTCTCTCCCCAGACTGGCATGGAAAAGAAAAAGTCCACCTAGACCTGTAAATTAGATGTGAAAAAATATTCAAATGAAATGAACCGTATTACACAGTATTTACTCAAAATGTGCTAAATCATTTGAACAGTGCACTTTGAATACTAATTGTTAATATTAAGAAGGCATTACAATATTTTGGATTTCAGTTCTTAGCACAGAATCAATCAGTCTGTCACTGATGTCACCAATATTTAGTAGGCCTACATGTCATGTTATTAATTTATACAGTATATTTAATATATATATATATATTATTTATTTATTTATTTATTTATTAAGAAGAAATTATATTTTTGTACTAAATATTTTTATTTCCAAAATATAACCAAGATAAAACTTCCAAGGGCAGTTTCCTTCAGATTGCTGCAGATAAAGCTTAATCCTTGATTCTATACTATATTAAATGTGATTTGAAATGCTTTGCTGTCTAGAACAAGGCTTAATTTGCATCTTAGAATATGATATAGAATGTTGCCACACAAAGACAAAGCAACAGACAATAGATTTAGAGCACACAGCCAAATCTACAGACTTAATCAAAATTTCTCAGTAATTCTCTCCATCTGACTCCACAGGCAGAAAAAAGGGGGGCCGCCAGGAGACCATGAAAACCTGATGAATGGGGTAAGCATGTGCTTCAGTGATGTTTTCCATCGAAGAGTTTTAAGCCTGTGCTGCCTCATTGTGGCCATTCCTCGTTTTTCATTTCAAAATGCATTTTTAATCACAGAAAGTCCCAAGATTACATGAACCATCTTTAGAGTGTTTTAGTCATGAGAATGTGTGACCGCTGTGCTCGGGGCCTAGTAAAGCTGGGAGAACAGAGAAGAGAATGGACGGTCATTGTGCGAGCCGGGGTTTGTGGGAGGAAAGCATTAAGCAGACAGATTAACATTTTTGTTTGGCTGCAGGGAGATGAGAAACTTCATGCATGAGTTGCCTTTCTCTCTGGGTCTGTTGCATCTGTGAAATTATCATCCAAGGACAGAGTTCAAGAGTTCAGGAGATGTTTAGCAGTCAGGAGATTAGTGTGACCTACTGAGGCCATAATTGAGTGCTAAAACACACACATGCATATACACAAACAGCTGTATAGGCAGGATCTGTGGGAATGTTTTATGCATGAATCGTTCATTGTAACTGTCATTAAATGAGGCGGCCTGCCAGCATGTCTGTGGCTTGTTAACTGGTTATGAAGGCTTGTGGAGCACACATGTACAATACAAAGATCATGAGGCCACCACACAGCCAGATGTTGATTTTATGTTTTATTATATTCATTGGGATGCGTTTACCTCAAATGTATCGTTAGCTATGCTTTCTGCATTTGCATGCTGTGCACTACACTAACAGCAACATGAAAGCTGTAAAAATGTCTAAACTGTGGCCTTTATGCAATTGCTGTTAATAACACTTACTGGTTATGCTTACATTACGACAGAAACTGAGCTCTCTGCATTTTGAGGTTTGCGACTTATTTTGAATTTCACAAGAGTAATTAAATGACTTGTAGATTACATTAAGAATAACAACACATTTTAATACTTAAGAGTGGGTTTAATTGTTATCGACTGCACTAGGACTTTATCAAATCATTTTTGCATGGTGAAAAAGAGGTGGGTACCACTCTAAAACTCTTGCCATGTATGAGCAAAGAGATAAACCATCACTTGCATAAAACCAAACCATATAGGCTTTTAGATATTTTGTCAAACAGCTGAGTGCAAAAGATTGCACTGCATCAAACTAAAAATAAATGTTAGCTATTTTTAATCAAGTGAATTGAACTTCTCAGTTCAAATTCTCAATATATGCTACCATTCATCAAGAAATTTCTGAAGGATCAAGGGACTACGAAGACTGGAAAAAATGATGCTGAAAATTCAGCTTTGCATCACGGGAATAAATTATATTTTAAAATCTATTAAAATATCAATGTTCTTTAGAATTGTAAAACTTCACAATATTACTGTTTTGCTTTATTTGTTATCAGTTAAATACAGCCTTGGTGAGCAAAAGAGACTTATTTTCAAAAAACAGAAATCTTATTGTCTCTAAACTTTAAGTGGGAATAAAAGTAATTTAAATAATAGTAATTAATTGATTAGAATTTAAATTGGAGCAATTTAAAATAATAATAATAATAATAATAATCTTCTAGGTCTCATTGTAGCCGATATTTGTTACATTACATTTTAAGATTTATATTTATATATAGGTGTAGTCTTGCTGTCTATGAAAACTGAGCAGATAACCACTTTGGGGACAAACACACGGCTGTGACCTCAAGGTTGAGACCATCTGTATTATATAAAGTGAGTAGTAATGATTGTGACATGATTAAGCAAATGTCTGACATTATCTCTCTGTTAACGCTGTAAACCTCTATAGTTTTGATGGATATCTGAAGGCAAATCTTTGCATGATAATGTACATCTTCCCTGTCAATATATTGAGGAGGGCTTTGTTTAAATGGCGGTGTCTGTCACAGCCTGACAGGTTAAATGGGGTCTTTGTCTTTCAGTGACAATCTGAGTGGCTCTCAGCTTTTAACCTCCTGCTTCTGAAGGACTTAATCACCCTGGCAACAGGCATTTCAAAGACCTGCCACTAGGTGTTCTCAGAGTGCCACAGCATGGTGTTTTGCTACGGTTTAAAGATGCAAACAAAGAGCTCCATCCAAGTATCTTTGTCTCTGGTCTCCTTATAGCAGGTTCTCAACCTTTTTTGGTCCTTGACCCATTTTTTTATTTAAATTCTTGCACCCTGACTGGTGTCAGAGAATTAAGCTATGCATGTTACCATCTCACAAATGACCTATTACATTTCACATTCAATCAGTTTTATCATTGACCCTGAAACTATAAGACAGAATCAAAAGTCTAGCATGTATCTCATCTCTGTTTTCGTGACCCAAAGTTTGAGATCCTCTGCTTTAGCTTGCAGTCTGAAGACCGATTGCATCATGGAATGGTTTTTATTTCATTTATAGTGCATAGGTAACAAATTACATCCTATTTCTCTGCAGGTGTCAGAAAAGGAAGTATGTAGCCAGTCAGTAGAGAGCCATGGGACTGACTTGGCGATCAGCAGCTCTCATAATGGGCCTCTTACCAGTGGTACAGGTAACAGTTCTACAGTCTCATTGACACTGTCTGTAAACAACTACAGCAGATTTTCACACTCTTTCCACTTACTTTTGTCCTCAGTACTAACAGACACAATGGACACAAGTCCCCAGCCTTCAGAAGACATGCTGTCCAGCCAATCAGAGATCAGATCCTCTAAGTATCACCAGGATCGTGAATTACCCAGCATTCCACCCACCGATACCCTCAAAGCAGCCATCGATACGCAAGCTCCCGCAGGAGAAGGCACGTATGAGGTGGTGAAGGACAGCGCTTCCCGTGATGTCAGTGTCGAGGATTGTCTATACGAGACAGTGAAAGAACTCAAGGACATTGGTCTTTCCAACGGTACACTAAGCCCAGAGGAACCATCTGCACCTCTTATTAATGGCCACCCAAGCCCTGCTACACCAGACCACACCATGCTGCCCAATGGTGTGGAGTATGCCTCTGTCAACCTCAGCAAGAAGAGCCGCTACAGCACTGACATGGAGGCCAGGCGCTCGGCTGCCATTGTGAATTTCGAAGAGCCTGAGGATGAAAAACCACCTCCTGTACCAGACAAAGCACTGGATGAGAATGAGAATCAGCAGATTCCGAATGGACAGGTGGGGCTACCAAACTCTCTTTCTTACGAAAGTGTCCAGTAGAGAAACCTGTAGAGTTAACTTTTTTGCATGAATCCACATTATCGCAAGGCATAACATACCTGCACTTGTTTCGCCTGGCAGACGCCGTACAGGCACTGGATTTTTTTGATAGTCAGTGCTACCGATACTTTAGAACAGTGTTTCCCAACCTCCTGGAGGCCCCCCAAACACTGCACATTTTGCATCTCTCCTTTGTCTGTCACACCCTTTTCAGGTCTTGGAGTCTCAATGAATGAGCTGATGATCTGAATCAGGTGTGTTTGATTAAGCAGACATGGAAAACCTGCATTGTTGGGGGGGCCTCCAGGTACGTGGCTGAGAACCACTGCTTTAGAAGGCTGTGTTTTTGTTGTGTCTCGTGAGTTTCACGATAATGGACATGGAATGTCGACATATATGTAAAGCGATTGAAAGAACATAGAGAAGGAATCTCCAACGACAACTGGAAATGCTAGATTTGCTACAAGTGCCTGCACTTCAGCATCCAACTATTTATCGCCATTCATCATACAGTACTTGCGAAATAAACTGACACAGGTGTGTACAGTATGTTTACAAGGCATTTTAAATCATGGGATGTGAGGGCGTTTTCGAACGCGTCTGGCTAATCAGTGTCTACTGACATCACGGTTAGTACCAGTTGTGCTGGTTAGACCCTGCTCCAGAGTAGGAGCTAATTTGGTTCTCGAAAAAGGCAGTCCAGTACTAAAATCGCACCGTTCCGGCAGAGCGAAAACACCCAAAAGGGGCTAGTTCCACAATTATTTCTGGTACTATGAAAAGGTTCCCGCGGTGAGAAAGGCCCTACTGTTATCAACTATTCAAAGTACCAGTAAGTTGGTTTCCCTAGTACCCTAGGGGTAGCGCTGGAGTGTCTGATCCTCCTCCTGGAGGGCCTTCCTGCTGGGTTTAGCTCCAGCACACCTGCTTGAAAGTCACTGCGGCCAAAACTAAGTACTTTAAAGGGATGATTCACCCAAAAATTTAAATTCTGTCAGTAATTACTCGCCCTCATGTTGTTCCAAGACCAAATTAAGATATTTTTGATGAAATCCAAGAGCTTTTTGATCCTGCATAGACAGCAAGGGAACTACTCATTTTTGTTTTCTTTGAGCAAAAGAAAGTATTTTCGTAGCTTCGTAAAATTACGGTTGGCCCACTTATGTCGCATGAACTATTTTAACATTGTTCTTAATATGTTTCTGGATCTAGAACATGTCAGTTGTGCTGCTGTTTATGCAGGGTCAGAAAGCTCTCGGATTTCATTAAAAATATCTTAATTTGTTTTTTCTTAATTTTCTTCAGTAATCATTTTCTTTAGCAGGAGCAACTCCATCTCATGCAGAGTGATGTGACCCTTTAACATGTATAATCGAGAACAAAGTAATCTCAGAAACAAATCAAAAAGGAGCTGCACCAGCATTCTCCAGTGCCAGCTAAACGTAGAAACCGCAAGAAAATAATAGAGAACAGTGTGTTTCCAGTTTAATTACAATGTTTTAGGTTGATGGTGATATACATACGTGTGCATGTAGCATACAAATGAAGCCATCTGTAGAGGACAGCAGACAGGCTGCTGTTGCACCCGCAGTCAATGTCTGCACACGGTGTGAGCATTCACTGCAGCTACACGCTGCTTTCACCAGTCGAGGACGCCCTGCACCTCCTTTGTTCATCACTTCCCTCTTGCACTCTTGCTCTGTCAATCTCTCTCTTTTGCTCTAATGTTCACTCTCTCTCCTTTTGTTGTTCTCATTTGGTGTTTTTGCCCTGTATTTCTTTTTCCTTTGTCCTCGTACTCAAAAATCAATTACATGTCTTTTCCGACAAAAACAGTACTACATTTCATGCTCAGCCAGAGATCTACCCAAAACTGACCCATGCTTCTGTTGACCTGAGAGGTGCATAATGACTAGGGGTGTAACGATTCACTTGTTTTCTCGATGCATCAATTACAAACCCTGTTGATTCATATGCATCACTCTTGAAACATGATTTTTGAATCGTGAATCACGATCTTGGACAGTAATCGATTCAAAATGCTAAGAATCGAATTAATCGCGATTTCTATAGCGATTCAATGCTTTCAAAATGTATACACATTAAATTACTACACGCACGAATTAATGGAGACCTTGAAGAGTGTTCGTGAATCGTGCCTCTTATCTGTCCTTCTAACGCATTCTCATCCCAAGGCGTCATATACTGACCCTCTTGACATTTCGTCAACATCCTACGCATATGGCACCCTCTAGCGTCAATATGAGACACAGATTATGGGTTAAGGTTAGGGTTAGGGTGAGGGTTAGGGTTAGACCGCTAGGAGGCGCCTTCTGGCCCATTTTTATCTGCTTCTAATATTGACGCTAGAGGGTGCCATGTGCGTAGGATGTTGACGAAATGTCAAAAGGGTCAGTACATGACGCCTTGGGATGAGAACGGTCTGGTCCTTCAAGCGCTCCACTGTTTACCGCCTGAGACTGTCACAGGATTGCGCTCGCGCTCCGTTCGTCTCTGACGCAGCTGACGTGTGATCTATTGGACTCTTGGCCAGTAGCTAATGCTAACGTGAAGTAGTTTTACTTTTCTGTAGTTTGTCAATGGCTCTCTGCATCTTACCGACGGAGTTACCGGAGCCGTCGACAGCTGTGTTTATTGCATGGACGGAGCAGAAATGTAAGTGTCTAAATCATACGCACAGATCCATTGAATGATAAATGTTTTTAAACAATGCGGATAAACCGAATATACGAAGGAAACTTTTAAAATTAACCACAGCATTAACAACGACCTTGAAATAAGAGCGCGAGATTTATCTGATAATCAGATGCATGAAAGTAACGTTTGTTTCATTAGCAAACAGACATCTGGCACGTTTTCTCTCAGAATCATTCGCTGATGGAGAGGAAAAGTTAAATAGAGATGAAGACGTTTTCACACTGAAAGAGAAGCGATCTCGCTCTCATAGACGTGCCAGGCTATATCTGCAGCTAAACTGAATAAAAGCAGAATGAACTGATGAAACTAAAAAAAAACCACAAACAATTTATGAATGATGCAGTGCTAATTGACATTTATTACAGTAAAGAAACTATAAAGCATATTTTCTACCTTATTCTGTGCAGAAAATTTAAATAATTGCTAATTAAATGTAGCCTAGTATATAAAACAATCATAAAATTGCCATTAGGAAAAAAATATCGATTACAAATGATTGATTATTGTCCAGCAGTGTATTTGATTTATTACAGCTAATTAAAAGTAATTAAAAAAGAAGATAATTCCTTGTAAAAAAAAAAAATAAAAAATAATAATAATAATTATTATTATTATTATTATTATTATTATTATTATTATATAGGCTACATACATAAAATGATTGTATTTGACATTTCTGTCACTTCTGAAATTATGGCTACGCCCCTGGTGTGACAAAATGTTAGCTTATACATAATACTCTTTAAGCTCTTTTTAAAAAAACTTGGCTTACATACATTTTTACGTATGCCATGTCTCATCATTAAACTAGCATTTAACAATGGACAAAAGGGTTTTTTTTTTTCTAGCCTATGGTTCTCTAACCATAAATGCTACTGTAATTTGCCCCCTGACTAAGCATTAAAAGAATTTAGTAGAAGCATTTAAATAATCCCGTGAATGCACTTACAGAATGCAGAATCGAATCATTATAATCGAATCGAATTTAATTGTGAATCGAATCGAATTGAATCGTTCTAAATTTGCAAGAATCGTTCTTGAATCGAATCGAATCGAAAACCTATGAATCGTAATCTAATCGAATCGCTGCCTTGCCAAAGATTCACAGCCCTAATAATGACACAATGGAGTATATCACTATATAACTTGCCCACAGATAAGTATAATATATCACAAACTGTCTGTAAGATTTGAGAGTAAACTTTAACATTCAAAATGCACAGTGTTGGGGAGTAACTAGTTACATGTAATTTAATTACAAAATAATGTAACTGTAATCAGTTACAGTTACTGAGAAAAAATGTGTATTTAAATTACATTCTTATTCTATAACTATTTTATTCCCTATTTGGTTTATGTATATGTTTTATGATTTTAAGATTAATTGTTTTTTTTTCAAAGGCATTGTTAGATGCAAAGGATTCCTATCATATCTTTGCAAAGATTTGATTTCAAAAACATTATAATAGCTATTAAACCATTTCTTGTTATGATTTAAATCTGTAAATCTCAGAATGATCTCAAAGTAAAAAGAGTAAAATTAAAGTCTGGTTTTGTGGTGGCTGTACTTTAAAATTAAATTATTCTAATCTTAATTCAAGTGAGTCTGACAGTAATCAGTGTTGAGTACTACTATATAAGGTTAACCCCTTTCTGGTGTTTTAAAATGAACAGTTAAAAACATTCATTAGAATATTTAGAAAGGCAATCAAATGTAATTAGTTACATTACTTTAATAAAATAATTGAAATAGCTGCACTACTTATTACATTTTAAATAGGGTAACCTGTAATCTGTAACCTATTACATTTCCAAAGTAAACTTCTCAACACTGAAAATGCATCAAACTAATACAATTGCAATCAGGCAATTAGTATCCACGTTGGATATTTGTAAACAAAATAATTTTAGTCGGATTGAGAAACAAAGTGTCTGATGGGACACAACATACAGTACATGGGAATTCGATGTTCACTAACTAAACCAATCTGAATGCTACTAGTAAGCAATTAAGTTTTGTTTTGTATCATATTTGCCTAAAGTGAGTTTTAAAAACTTGCCAACCCTTGGATTTCTGATGTCAATAGTTACTGATTCAAAACCAGCAGAGTTGAGAGGCCAATTTAGAGCCAATTTTGCCCGACATTTCTGCAAATGTGTTTCCAGATTGTCCACTGGATTTGGCACTGGCCGTCTTGGCGCGTAAGGGTTGCACCCTTTGGGTTAAAGTGTCTCCTACTACACCATTGGTTTAAACTTGACACCTCAATCAATCCAAATCCCATTCGCTGTGGCCTGATGTAGACGTGTAATGGGGCTGCAGTGATTCATCTTATCGGTCACATGTGCGCATAAGGATCAGAGCGTTCCAGCTGTCTGACAGCTCACACTCATGATGAATGAGATGGCAGAGCATGTGTTTACAGGTAAATCAGTCTGTGTTTGATCAAGAGAATCATTCAGTTAAAGCTGGGATGCCCTAACTGACAAGCGCATGTTGTAACACATGCACGCACATTGGACACATTGCCTCATTAGTTGGGACTGTGTGGACTGCACTGTATGTTTGGTTATTTGATGAAGGATGCAAGCCTGGCTTGAGCGGAGTGCCATGTGTGTCATTATGCATTGGTGCCACTGTCACTATGCTAGCGTGATGGACTGAGGGCAGCTGTCTTTGATAAACTGTGATTTCAGCACATCAACACTCAGAAGTCTCCTGCTGAAGGGAAGGACTTTTATTGTTAGCACTGATGCCTTGTCAAAAGATGCGTGGGCACATGCTGACAACTGTGTAAAAGCAAATACTAATCGACGCCACTGATAGCAGCGCTACAGGCCGTTGCTTCACACCCGGGCCATGCTGTCAGCATCCTGTCAGTGTCAGGGTATGATCTAATGTGAACTAATGGGTGTTCAGCCTTTGGGGAATGTATGTGTTCAGTAAGAAGGGCACTGCAAACGGACCCACCAGTCATTGCATTCCACCTTAGTACTACGCAAAATTTGGCAAAAATACATGTCATTTCTTTCTTATTTATTCTGACATTTATAACTATTATTATTCAGCTTGGTCTGCTTCAGGTCTCTGTACAGGTGTTTTTGGGTGTAGTCAAAGTCACTTTTAAGGAAAGTCAGTTCACTCTTCGACCAAATTTGCAATGCCTCTAGGAAGCTATTTTGGAAATGCAAAGAACAAATTCTAAGCTTGCTATTTCAAATCAGCAATAAAAACTGACATGAACTGTCCCATAAGTTTTGTTTCTTATGCTCAAATAGCGTTAAAAATCAATATATAGAAAATGTGCATGTGCAGTCCTTTGCAGATTGTTTTTATGGGAACTGGAGCTTCTAACAATAACTGCTATGATGCAATGACTTTACTAATCAGCATCTGATTCTTTGATTTACAAGGCAAAGGCAAGGTCTTATTCAACCATATTGCACATTTCACTTTCTCTCAGTCAAAGTAATATCACTGAACTGTCTTGGTGTGTATATGTATCTTGTGGCGGGAGGAGCAAATGATAGACACAGTGGGCATGGCGTCAGGCCTCAGAGAGTCTTTTATTAACAGAAAATAAAACCAAAAGGAGGGAATAAAAGTGGCCAAAGGGGGAGAGTGTCCAAAACAAACAGGGGATCTGGTGTCCTCGTCTTGCTGCGGGGTTCTTGTGGGTCGGGCAGTGTTCATGGAAGAAGGGTCCAGGTAAGAGGCAGAGTCTGGCAGCCTGATGGTTGTGTAAATGGGTGCGGTTCTTGTCTGGACCGCGGGTCGGACGGCTCATGTCTCTGGTGGTGCAGGAATCCCTCAATGCACCCTTCCTGGACCCACGAGGACACCAGCGTGCATGCAGGGGTAATGCACAGACCGGTCTCCCGAGTAGAGGCGCATTGGGCTTTTAAACAGCGGCGGTGATGAGGCTCCATTAACATCAGGTGTGCCGCATCACATGCCGCCAGCCCTGGCTCATCCAGCGCCCCTCCTCTCTCACACACCCACTCCTGTCGGGAGCCTGGTGAAGGGCGGCGATTTAGGACGGGGTGCCGATGATAATCAGGGAGGAGGCAGCTGACTCGTCACAATATATAAAGTTTTGACAGGGCATGAGATGCAACTGTTATGATACTGCTTTCATGAGTGATATAACAGTTAAGTAAATGTTAAATTGCATACATTTATTTCCATGTGAAATATTCTCACTAAATTGTAATTTATTTCACTATGAATAAATATGTTATTTATTATATATTTCATGCAAATATATATATATATACATATATATATGGGCGTATGTGTATGTAATGATGTCATCATACACAAAAACCTGAATCTTTGTGACTGTCTGTGTGACATTGCAGTGTGTTTCAAATGCTTCCGATGATTATTCATTTCTTATATGGGCAAATCAATGGACGAGACACTTTAATTAATATAGAGGGCTGGATAGAGACAAAGGCAAGAGTGAATTAGCAGATGAGCCCTATTGTAAGAGACATTTGTTAGTTGTGATGAGGTCAGGGGTGTTTTCGCGGAGCCACACGTATGGGCTATTAAATTAATTGCTTTGCTAATTAAACCAATATCAAAGCACATCTGGTGAGTCCCTGATGCACATTCTGCGCAATCATATCAAAGCAAAGCACACCTCAAGTTCACAGGGTGAGATGACTTCATCAAAACAGGCTTGAAATTTTGGCATAAAAACATCTAAGGATTAATCTTGAATGGGTTATAGCAGATTTCCTGCTTAAATGTAATCTGTCTGTCAGTGAGGTGCCTGTGACAGGGATTGATATTCTTCTCCAACAGCCAAGGTGTCTGCTATTGATCTTCTGTAGGATTTACTTTGTTAATTAATGACTCAGTTATTGATTCTCTTTGTAAATATATAACCTCTCTTGCTAGGAGAGGAACTGTACATTTGATTTCAATCAGTAACTCTTTAAGTAATGAATGAGTGGCTTCTGATTGCATCAATCAGTTTTTGACACTAGCATGTGTCAGCTAAAGTGAGCCATTTCCTATACTGCTGTGTGTTTAAACTGATTAAATATGAAGTGTTTAAACTAATGGTCTTGTTTCAATCATTTTCCAACAGTTACACTCACCACTGACAACTCCAGAGCTTCAGGACAGCGTGTCTCCGGACAGTGAGGTAGGCTCAGCATCAGCATCTTGTAAAGACCAACTTGAAGTCTTTGTAATAATTAATCATATTTGCATATTAATATTGCGCTGAACCAAGTCTGTGAAGTAAAGATGTCTTATTCTCTGTTGCATTTCCAATTCCAGTTATCAGACATGTACTCCAAGGTAGTGAAGAATTCTATAAAGGAAGCTGAAAATGACTACAGCAGCATTGGAGACATCAAGGGAATGGTGCCGGAGTCGACTTCCAGTGATCTTTACGCCACGGTTGGGGATGAATACCCATTGGCTCTTTGCTCCCAGCCTCCAGAGGGCCTGACAGAGAATGCAGACCCTGGGTACGAGACCATCAAGATCTCCAAAGCATCTGAAGAGGCTCATCAGGGCAATGGGATAGTGGAACCTGACTACGAGAGTGTCGGGGAACTGGGTCTCAATGGGGAGATCTCCCGTCTCTGACCATTCAACTAATGGACTGTGGACAATGAGAGATGACTTCTCTGAGGTTCAGAAGTGGAAGTTGGGGTGGTATCGTGCACTTAACCTTGAATGTTTTTGAACACAGCATTTATGCAGCGCATTGTTTTTGAATATTATAAATGAAAGAGTTCATTCAGACCCGTGACCCAGCACAGGAAATGAAACACTCTAGAGTTTCTCAGAAGAGGGTTTGTTGTGCTATTCATCTATATTTGGGTGCCACAAACCCAAGTTGGCCCTTAGGTGTCCCTCATTGGCATCATTTATGATGGATATGTTCCCACCACTTTGCCAATTTTGTCCACACACATTATGAAATAGCTTGCAGTAGGGATGCATCTAATAGATTTGTTGAGCTGGAGTTTGCAGAGCATTTGTTATTTTTAATGTTTTCTGGGCAGTTGATGTGGGCAACGATGGCTGTTGCTCTCTAATACATACGCCGGCTCTAATCACTTTCCATGGCTTGTTCCCGTTCTAGTGAAACCACAAAACCAAATGCTAACAAATGTGTCCCCACTGCTGATATCCACTAATGTACAGCTGTAATTATGGTTTATTAAAATAAAGAGTTAAATTAGGGCGAATTGGAGCCTGAAACCTCTTATACACAAAGGAATACTTTTTGCTAGACCAAAGATTAAACATTTACACATGTATAAATATTAAGCAAGAATAACTGCTGCATTGTGAACATGGCAACACAAATGTGACTGAAATTAATTTAAATGATAAAAAACGTATAATGCTAATGTTCAGATTTGATATAAAATATGCTACTTCACACGTGAACTGTACATCACTTATCAGAATAGCAAAAGATCATGTTTAATTATGTTTGCATATCCTAATTAATATACATGAGCGAAGCCTTCGCCGTTTTGTGACATAATAAGCAGCTGTGTAACCCCCTTCCCAAGTTTCCACCACTTTTTAAAACAAAGTGACACCAATGGCTGTGCTCTTACAAGAAATATTTTATTCATAATGTGTACTAGTAGTTTCCTCGCGTTTGCACGCTGCACCTGCTGTGACCTCCACTCTGCCTGCCTGTTTTCACGTGATACTAGTAGAGCAACTGACAGAGTTGTGTCCTTATATAACCCCAAGAAGAGAACCAATCAGATCGAGTCAACAGTAGACCTCTCAGCTCAGTCTATTAAGGAACTACACTCATTTTAATCACTCAGAACTGCTGGCGCATTTACTTTCACAAGTAGTAAGCAAGCGATGTTCACATAAAGCATATCAAAATATAAAAGAAGATCGTTTAAATGTTGCCATCATTCTGAGCCATTGTTTTATATTTAGTGTGTCAAATCACAGGCTCTGGTGAGGAAGTGACCTTTTAGGTACGAAAAGTTAAGCAGACTCATTTATGAGTGTACTAAAAGGGTTTTAATGTAAAGTTGGCTATTTATTGCTGGTGTGAATACACATCCTTTCAGTTGTTCACTTATTGCCATTCGTGATGTAATTGAGCTATGTTATCAATATGTATGTGTGAATGTTCTTTTTTTTATTGACCCAGCTGTATTGATTGAGTATCAGATATATTATATATTTCAGATATATCAGTTTGGTTTTTACATGTAATAGGTACGCAACATTTCAAAAGGCTGAAAAGCACAGGAGAAAAGAGACATGGTACTGCCACACTGAAGCTTTGCCTGGCAGCTTATGTACTTTATTATCAGGTATGCATTTAGCTGCTTTAACATTCATGTAGCAGTATAATCAAAAAAGCATAACGCATCCAGACGCTGCATGGGACAACTTCATGCCAAGAGACACTTGTAAATATTCAAAAAAACTATTATGATCTATTAAATTATGTCAATGTTTAAGTATAGTTCTGTCATAATTGGCAGCAGCTCTCAAATGACAGCACGTGGAACTTTTACAGTTTGTTTGTATTGAGGAAACTTTAAGAGTCATTGGAATATATGCTGTTTTCTAGATACATTTTTAAGTAAAGAAAGTTTAATGGAGGTTTATTAACATTTAAAAGGCTAATAACAGGAATTTGTATTTCTTTGGAGTTCTTTAGCACTGTTTAAAATCTGAGGATTAATTAAGGACTGTGGATGGTGTCAAAATGTTGTCTGTGTTTGCTTGTAATGGTACGTCGTGTTGGTACAGGTTCCACTTTCTTGCAAGAAGATTCTTGTTTTATTTAATATCATGGTGAAACATTGAACATTTGGTTTCTCCCTCTAACCAAATTTTGTGTATTAAGTTGTAAATAAGAATGAATTTGACATTTACTTCATCATAATCATATTGTGGTATTTGCTTAAATAAACAATATAGTCATGCTGGACTAATAATATAATGTGTGTACATGTTTATTTATTATATATATATATATATATATATATAATAGCATCATTGCATCAGGGCAATCTTAAGACAAGAAATTACATTTCTACAGGCTTAGTGCACAAAAGCACAATAATCTCTTGATATTTAATCTGCCAAATAAATCCTAATAAACTAAGTTCTGAAGTGTAGAAAAACAACCTTTGATAAGGCGGTTTTATTATCATGTCAGTGCACTGGTATTAGGGGACTTAAGAACATATTTCACTGTCCAGCCAGGTATTGATTGAATCTGTGGTTAAAGCAACACAAATTTTCAATGGAGAAGAGTTGTGAATGGCAGTGAAGCGGTGACAACATGTAGAAAGTATAGATAACATAATACACACATTTACACTATACACTTTATTTATTTTTACCGTAAGAGCAGTCGCGGCCATTTGTCTGACTTCCAGTCTCATCTGCGTCCAGCTATTTTTAGCTGTGCAAAACAGCTCTTTTTGCTGCTTTATGTTGCAAATTGGTTTGTCTTTTCATTTTATTTGAATGTTTAATCTTAATTAACAAATGTGTAGTCCAAACAGTTTTACTGTTTACTGAACTTTGATATTCTTCTCATTATTTCCCTACGGCAGCTAATGAACCGGAAATCTCGCACATTCACAAAAAATGGCTTACTTCCGTATTGAAGAATAAGGTAGATATAAAGTATAATTTTCTAAAAAGGCCGCTAGTACATTTAAAATCATTTAAGCATGCTTTGAAGGTATAGTATAGAAAACAACACGAGGATGACTAACAGAAGATAAGATCTCTTTGGGTGAACTACCCCTTTAAGACGTCAAAAATAGAAACAAGTCAACAGCATTTCCTTCCTCAATATAACAAATAACGTTTAAATATTTGCATTAAGGTCAGAGTCGGACAAGATTATGTTTTGATATGTGACGAGGCTTGAGTGATTTTCCCTAAAGTTATTCCACTACTGACAGGTCCCTCCACAGAGGTCCCTCGGGGGGAATCCCTGCCGCCTGTCAATCATTCTAGCCGGGTCACACACAGACGCCTGTGACCCTGCTTTGCCGGGATATTATCATCACTGTTATTACTTATTAATATTATGAACATTGATCGGCCTTCCTAATTAACAACTACTCAAAGACACCCTCTTGCCATCCATGCGTCATTGTTTGAATTGTTTTAATGTTTGGAGGGAATCTGCAGGAGAGAGCGAGCTCGAGCGAGTGGAGGAGTGTGTGCCGCCAGCCAATCAGAACGCACACTGGCTGCGCGAGCGCACATGTTTACAGGCGACATTCCGCCGGTAGAGCCAGTGGCTCAAAAAAACCCGGATGGATTTCTCGGAATGGAGTCTTTCTCACACAAAACCGGATTTACGGCGATATGGGGTCAAAACTATATATTAAAACAGCAACCTCGGCACTGAAGACGCTCATTTATACTATAATATCAATCAAATGTCTGTTAATCTGTTCCTCTGCGATTTATCACATAAATTCCCGCTGTGTGTATTGTGAAAAATACATCGTGTTTATCGATCCAAAAATGCCGCGCCGCGCCGTGTTTTACCACAATCCGTCAGCTTTAAGGGAACGGCAAGCAAAACAAACAGGTCGACAGAAGAAAGATATCGTTTGCCGGTCGGTGCTTCGGTCAGACGGACAGAGAGCTTATCAAGCGTAGCTCATTTGCATTTTGTGACAGTTCACTTCTCGCGCCGGTGAAATATGTGGATGCGGTGCAGATCTGTGGTAATGTTGTCGTATTATTCGCATGTTCGGCCCGTTATGACGGTCAGTCCGTTTGGGTTTTGTCAGCGTGACATTTCTTGTTTTTAAAGCGACATTGTCGTGCAAATATATAGTAGATAAGATATTAAAGATAAGTATTTTTTATTTGCGCATTTCATTGCTGTAATCAACTATGCATACGCGGCGGCTGGTGAAGCGCTCGGTCATTGGCAGCCGCGTGTACGCGCCGGGTTTAACGGGAGACGCGGCTCCGGTCACGGGAGTGATCCAGGCTGTCAAACAAGACAACAGAGATGCTTCGACCGGCCATCGGCGCAACGTGTACACAGTGCTCATGCAAGACGGGAGCCTGAAAGACTACTCCGAGGATGAGATCGCACAGATGACTGCGAAAGCGCCGCTGAAGTCGAGCTTGAAGGTGTGTGTGTGGTCAGCTGGGCTTGTTGTTGTTTACAGTCTTGTTCACAGTGCATCGAGAGATTGTTTGTTTGGTGGTCCAAATTTGTATTATCCGAACGTGTGAGAATTGGCTATATATTGCAGTAATGATGCTAATGCTACTGGGGAGTCGTTGGCCCCTCAAATAAAACATTTTGGGGCCAAATTTAATTTTTTAGTTGCAAAATTCTACAATTGCTTGATACAGATGTTCGTTCAGAATCGCCAGTGTCCATGCTCACCATCTAGTGCATTAAACCCTGACACCTCTGGTCTCTCCATTGTTGGCTGGAACAAATGTGCAAAAGACTGTGAAGTGCATATGAATTTAAAATGTACTTTGCATATCTATACTTTTTAACTTTCTAACGTTTACTGTGCTGTGGCGAAGGGTCTATATATATATTATTAGGTTTATTTAGTATAACCATGTTTGAAATGTCACTTCTGTCTGTATTTATGTAATATAAATATCACGGTATTTTTTAGGAAATATTTAGGTGTGTGGGGGGGGCAGTCATCAGATTTACAAATGTTTTTCATTAAACCTTAATCTTATTTTTCTTGTAACATACTGATTTTTAATTTATTAATGACTCGCGTTCGAGGGAGTCATTTGTGAACCCAGTGATGGCTCTGAATGATTCACTATATTACTCAAATCGCTCGTGAGCTCAACTCTTTTGCTTCGCGAATCTTTTTGCTAAAAAGAACCGGTTCATAAGAGTCATTTGTTCGAGAGTCGGTCATCTCGCGCGGTGTTCATTGCATTCAGCGAACAGAAAGATGCAAAATAGCGGTGCTGGAAACACTGTAAACTGATGTAATTAAACTATCGCACAATCGCGTGATGAAATGTGTCTAAACCGCATATAGACAAACAAAGTTTCCCCGACCTAGTAGATTAAAATTATTGTCGTAAATTAGACTTGTTTTCATTTGTGGCCGTTTTAGTCGAGGTCTGTAGCTATGCAGGGCTGTGTAAGCCGCTGTTTATCTGAGTTCAGTGGGTGGATAACAGTGGCAAACAAACACGCTCTGCAGCATTCACGCGCCAGCAGAAGCATCTGTGCGCGCGCGCGTACAACAGCCTCCATCTCTCCTCTGCAACCGGCTCATCCTTAGTGCTGTTTTAGTGTGTTTTCGACATTCATTGCTAGTGCAGTCCTCGTGTTTGTTTGAATATGTCTTGTTTGATTTTTAGTTAATGCTCAGCTCAAGCTCATTTTATTCACTGGACTCCGTGTGATTGCACACAAGGTTGAGTGCGTTGCTTGCACGTAATTGCAAAATACAAAGGGTTTTATATAATGACCTAATTGCAGTCATCAAGTTAAACAGCCTGAGGTGCCATATCAAAACAAAGAGGGTCAAAATGACAAGAACGGCACCAGCTCTATTTTATTATTTTACAGTAAGAGCTACAAGACTTTGATTTGTAGGTTTTGCATGGAAATAATTAAAATTATTTAGAATAAATAACCAAATAAACATAATACCTAAAATCTGCATGCTTTATTTGCATACACGTTTTATTTGTTTACTGGTGTACATTAAATGTTTGTAAGTGCTTGTTTTTGGCAAGTATGGCAACTGATATGCTTCAGTGTTATTGTAATCTGCACTACCAATCAGACATCCATTTAATTTTTAATCAGTGCCACTATTTATTCGAGCAGCTTTTATATACATCATGTTCTCTGTTAACATATGATGGGGAAAAAGTTATGATGTAAGCAATGCAAGCAAGGAGGGATGTGAAACTAAAGTGAGGGCTAATGGTCCCGGAGCAGCTGCTCCATAACGGCAGCAAAACGGAGCTCTACAGAGGGTCATGCTCATAGAATCTGGGGCTTTGGCAAGGCGCCTGGATTCCCAAACGAGTGCCATTCGGCTTGGGGGTATGCCACTTGTTGACATGCATAGTAAGGAGGGGCTTGCGTTAAGTGCGTTACAGTGTGGCATTTCCAGACAAAGGCGGACTGGATTGTTTTTGTTCCCCTGTTGTTTCCACTGCTTAATATCAAAATTTAATTAACACACAAGGACTGTCTAACAGTTTAACTCTTTATGCACCAAGGCTTTGTTGCTGGTTTACATTTTATTCACATGAAATGGTTGATTATTTGGTCATAATAGATGCAAGCTTTAAACATTTTTGTTATGGTTTTACGAAAAGCGTCATAATTCTTTTAACAGGGGATCTCTCAAACCTTAAAGTGCTGCATCTCACGTGTGAACATGCATTGTGTGTTTGTTTTTCTCGTGAATATTCAAAAATAAATAAATAATTTGTAGATAATTAATTTTGAGTGCTCATCTGTGTGCATCCTGCTCTCAAATCTAATTAATACTGTTATTAGATCAGTCAAGATCTGTTTAAATCGATTAAAATCCTCTTACTCTTTAGCAAAAATAAGATCTCATTTGAATAGTTTGACTGGCACATGAATTGTGACCCATATTTGATCAGTTTGGAGTGTGCTCCACATGAGGTGAGAAAGCTGTGGTCGTTAAAAAAACAAGCACACAAAGCAAGGGTGTGTGTTTTTATCTTGAGAGAGAAAGACTTAATAGTGTGTGAAATTTAAATTTGAACTTGTCAGCTGTGCAGTTTTGATTTGACGCTTGAAAGTCTTGCACAACATGATACCGCTTTAACAAATCTGTTCATCTCATGAAAATATGCCAAAGCCTGGCATTCACCTTGTTCATGAAATAGCATTATTCCTGCCATAAGGGAGGTTTAAAGAAAGAGTTAACCCCAAAAAATGAATATTCTGTCAGCATTCACTCTTTTATTCTGTTTTTCAATGAAGCACCATTAGTAAAATTGTGCCTGATACAGATACTAAGCTGATGAATGGCAGATATTACATTTCTACATTACTCTTAAATAATAATAAAAAAAAAACACTAAAATCATACATTTTAAATGCCTGAAGTGAATTTAGAAATCACTACATTATAATGGATATTTATTTTGAGATTAAATTTGACAGTTTTATTAAATGTTTAGCATTTTTAAATGAAAAGTTTTAAGTGTTTGTTAGATAACACCAACTTGAAAACCAAGAAAAAATATATTCATAATTACATTTCCAATGTTATAATCAATAATATGAATATCTAATACATTTAATACAATCTCTAATATTGTCTGAAAACCTATTGTGTGTCCCTAGCTTTTCACCCAGAGCTTATTGTTTGGCTGCAGAGGAATATCATGCACAAGTAATATAGACCATGTTTGGGATACATTTTAGTATCAGTTTTAAAGCTTAAAAGCATAATCCTCATTTATTGTTATTGTATGGAAAAGAGCAGCAAGCACATTTTCCAAAATTTCTTCTTTTGCATCCACAGAAGAAAGAAAGACATACGGGTTTGGAATAACATGAGAATGAGTAAATAATGACAGTACGCACATAAATAAAAATAAAATCTATTAAAATACCACACTACACTACTAGTGAGGTAAAATTCAGTTTAGGATGCTGTTTTATTTACCATTTTAGCACTTATCAGCTGAGTTTCTTGGACCAGTATTGAGGCAGGTATCTAGGTAGCCATCCATTTTTATTTTAACTTCATTATAGCTTGTAAACTCACAGCTACTCAAAGCCCAGCATGATGGGTGTTTACTCTCTCCTCAGTCAAACTAATCGACGTTACGGTAAGATAATGATCTGGATTGCACGCCGCTCACTGTTAGATCACGCTCTCCGTTGGTGCATACAGTGATGTACGTCGTCTTGGCCCCTGTTTGCCCTTTCTGTAGCATGCGGTTTAGTGTACCGCAGCTTTAGTCACAGTGCAATAGAAAAGTCTACGGCTGCTGTGCAGATGAGACGTGCAAGAGGAAAAGCTGCTCGTCTTTGCATTAGTGTGGTCACGGATGGTGGCTTGTTGTGCTAAGGGGGGAAATGGCAGAGCGAGGGGGATTTATTCTTCTTTTGTCAGCAGCACAGATATCTTATAAACAAACGAGCCTGCAGATGAGCGAATAGGATTTCTCTATCCAAAACATTATTCAGGTGTTTGTGTTGACCGGTGCATTAATTACTAACAGCTTAAATACAGCCTAATGTTCCATGAATGCAAGCAAACAAGCCTCATGGCAGGGGTCTATACCATTAAAGGCCCGTAGGTGTAAATAGGGCTGCATTGACAGGAGCCACGTGGAGAGACTAACACAGTTAAGACTGAAGAAACTGTTTTTTTTTCTGCAGAGCACCTGTAATGGTGGCCAGCGGGACGGGCCCACGCAGGGCCAGAATGGGGGCGTGCAAAGAGGAGAGGTGCCCTCCCTCAGCCCAGAGAGCACAGAGGAGCCAAGGGTGCTGGAGCACAAGCGATCGGGCCGAGCGCTAGAGCCAGAGAAAGATCACACCCGCTCGGTTTCTCTGCTGGAACAAAAACGCAAGGTGGTCTCTTCCAGCATCGACGTACCACAAGCCAGGTAAGACTGCGGGATGAGCGCCCCCTACAGGCACAGATGAGAACTGAAGGAATGATGTGTTATTGTTTACTTCATTTTTTATTATTTTAATAAATAAGAACTTGACTGTAGTGCAGGTAAGATGTTGGTTTTGATTATGTTTGCTTTTTCAGAATCTACTGAAATATTTTCCCCCAATATGCATATTAAAAGTAAAAAAAAGATTAACTGTCAGTCATAAGGCAGTCAAGGTTCCCAAACCTTCTGCCGTTAGTCTGAAGGTCTGGTTATGTGAAACTAATTGTAGTATATATTCCACTGTTTAAAAGTTTGGGGTCAATAAAATTTTAATGTTTTTTGAAAGAAGTTTCTTATGCTCACCAAGGATGCATTTAGTCTATTTGATCAAAAATACTATTATAATGTGGAATATTATTACAATTTAAAAATTATTTAAAATTATTATATTATGTTTTAATATATTTTAAAATGCAATTAATTATTGTGATGGCCAAGCTGAATTTTCAGCATTAATTATACTTTAATTGTATTTGTTATTTTAATTAGAAAATTTAATTGTAATTTACTGTTATATATTCATTACATAATGCGCTCTAAGCGAAACGAAGACCACCAGTATATTGACACAAGCTTGTTTGTGGTTTGTGAATCATGTGGTCTAAATGCTTTATTGCATTTGCACTTTTTTTTTCTGACACCTCTAGCATGCAGAACTACCAAAACATTGAGAAAGCTGTATTCCTTTGTTTGTCCCAAGTAATTTGAGGAATGTTTTAATACACAAACATAGTCTTTTTAGTGTGACTTTTTAGATCCTAAAAATCAATTGGCAATTCAATTGACATGAAGCATCTGCTGTCTGATAGCTCTATTACAACAATGAGGCCTGATATCGACTCAATATTTATTTGTTGATGAATTATTGATCTCTTAGCTCAATTTGTATTCTTTTCATCCATCAGGAAAAAAAAATCTCACTGAGAAATGAATTTATTTTATGGCTGAGAAAGATGTTTGTGATTTCCGTCTGCGTTAATTGGCCTTGCATGTTTGATTTGCTATAGGTTGACTACCGATCCCCTAGGTGTTGTATTGATCCCCTCAGTGGTGCTCCATTTATGAAGCTCATTATTTTTAATGCTTATAGAAAAAGGCGATTAATCCTACATGTACAACAAATTATGTTTGTCCCTCTACCTCTACATATTGAGAGATTGCACTGCTGGCTGTGCTGTGGTGCTATACAATTCGTTTTTTGTACAGATTATTAATATTAACATGACATAAAATAACATCAACTTCCAAGTTATATATAAAAAGAAAAATTTCATATTCAAGGATCATGTCACACTAAAGACTAGATTAAGGGCTGCTGAAAATTCAGCTTTGCATCACAGGAATAAATTAAACTTTAAAATATATTACTAAGTTATTGTAAATGTAATAATATTTCATAGTATTATTGTTTTTACATTATTTTTTATCAAATAAATACAGCCTAAAAACTTTTTTTTTTTAAATCTTATCATGAACCTCTAGGCAGAGCAATTCATCATGATTGAACCAATTTTAAGATTTGTGTCCTTGAGTTAATTCAATCTCACAGTGCGTGTAACCATGTTTGCTCATATATTTTCTTTTCTGTGTTTCTTTTGGACAACTCAAACCTCAAAACGTGTACGCTGAGCTCTGAGGTATATTAATCACGATTCTGGACATGAAGCAGCCACAAGTTTAAATATCTCAAAATAATTATGGTGCCTTTCTGTTGGCAGGGCCAGTCAGTTTAGACAAACACAGACAAAGTTCTGGATAGTGTGCTTTGGTTTCTTTTGCATTTCTCAGCTCCAGGGTAGTTGATCAATCCATTGTGGCAAACTAGCTGGAGAATTAGCTTCACTGTTATTGTGTATAGTGTTTACAACATGTCAAAATCAATATATAGAGTCTTGCGATGAATGATTTTTATAAAGTGCCAGAGAAGACCATTAGATTCCATAGGCAATCACATGAGCGCCATGCACTTAATTACATTAACATAAAGAAGACACTTAGACCAAAAAAAGGTTAGATATAGGTTCAACTACCTTGTGTTTAAATTCAGGAGTAAGTATGGGCGTCCTCGCTCTGAAATTGTGAATGATTGTCACTGGTCTACCTAAATGGGAAATGGTGACACATAAGGAAGAGAATGGAACAATTAAGACTAAACTGTTGTGAGGAAGGTGATCCAGATACTTGATTGTGATTGGAGACCAGGTTGGATGCTCTTGAAGTTGTGATTGCAAACAGCAGTGACCTAGATGCAGTAACACTTTAATATCACAGGACTGGAGCTTGTAAGTAGCCACTTGGTTTGTGTTCAATCAGTGTACAATAGAGAGTGTGCTGGGGTTTGTTTGGTGACCTGCAGGTCCAGGGGGGGTGAAGGGGGCCACACGTTTCCCATCTCACGTCAGCTGTTTCAGTGTTCATTATTGGATACTGAATAGCTTAGTTCATCATATTTGTTTACAGAGTTCCAACACAAGCATTCTGTGTCTTGTATATTAGTTGACCCAACTTGATTACTGACCTCTCTTTCCCCCCGCCAGCTTTGCTGAAAGAGTGGTTTATTAAAAGATTGAGAAATGCTGTATGTTGAAACCATTTTGGTTCCTCTTTCTATTAGTGTACAACATAAATCTACAGCAGCTTTATATTTTTTCTATGGCAGGAAATAACCTATTTGAACAAGAACAGTTTGACTTTTAATGTTGCAGGCCTTCATCAGACAAATTGTGAGCAGGAAATGAATAATGGTGTGTGTACTGGTATATATGGTTTATGAGGACACAAATGTGTATAATTACATGGGTACTACAACGTAAACATGGTTTATGAGGAAACTTCCTGTGTCCCCATAAAACATAAGTCTTAAAAAACATACAAAACTGTGTCTTATGAAATAAAAAAATTGGCAGTAGTTTTCTGTGAGGGGTAGGTTTAGGGTTGGTGTGGGCGATAGAAAATACAGTTTGTCCAGTTTAAAAACCATTATGCCTATGGAGAGTGCCTGTAAACCACAAATGCAAGTATGTGTGTGTGTGTAGAATTGTGTAAAAGCAACATTAGTTGCTTTAAAATAATAGTTCAGCCAAAAAAAAAAAGAAAAAAAAGAGAAAGAATATAGACAATATTCACCCCCTTTAAAAATGAGAATAACTCTTTTCCAGTAGTCATGCACCAAAATGAAAATTTTGGACATGCTGGGCTGGAAAACAACAAAATAATTATTTAAAATTAGACTTTCCTACACGTTTCTTACACAAACACATTGATTCTCTTCAGAAGACCACCCAGAGCCATTTGGTGCACTTTTTATGATGGCTGGATGAACTTTTTGGGCTTCAAAATCTCCTTGAGCACAATTCACTGCCATTATAAAGCTTGGAAGAGCCGGGACATTTTTCTAACATAACTCTGATTGTATTCGTCTGAAAGAAGAAAGTTGATACACACCTAGGGTGGCTTGAGAGTAAGTCATTGGGTAATTTAAATTTTTGGGTGAACTATACATTTAAGTGTGTTATCAAGGTTACATGTTTGAACATTTAAAATAAGAGATTTGTAATTGTGAATCATTGTTTATGGATCTTGAAATAAAGCTTATATTCACCTGTGGGAGACTGGAGGAGAGACAGTGGTCAGAAAAACCACATTGGAGGATTCTCCATATAAATCAATCCCCTGAGTCCATCAAAATAAGCTTTTGCATTACTGTGGTAAAGCTACGGAAATATATGCAACCAAATTACTAGGTTTCTTATAACCTCTCATACAGCCATATTGCTTGAAATATGGGTTTAACCTTTGTTATAGCTTTTTTTTTCTTTAACAACAAACTGTTGTTTGTTGTTAAAGAAACAACAGTTTCCCCCCCTTGATCCAGTGTTGCGGTGTGTTGTGTCAAAGTGGTGGGTGGATAAACCGGGGAGGGGGCTGATCTGGTTGAACAGTATGCTTTCTCAGTAGAGCAGCTTTACTGGCTGCCAAAGAAAACAAGTGCCCTCAGAAGCGGATGGTGGTTGGGCCGCAACTTTAGAGAGCATGTGATTACCATCTGAAAAGCACCACTCTTTGCAAAAGCTGGAGTTCTGCAATGCTGGAGTTTTTCCAGCACTCTCACAGCAAACAACACCACGCCTGGTGTTGGTCCTGAGCGTCTTAACAGACTGGACAGCGTGTTGTTTTCTTTTTTCAGACTTCCATGAACTTCAGGATGATTGAAACAATAGTTCCATTCCTATTTGATTGGCATGCAGTAAACTACAAAATAAATGCCTGAATGTGTGCCATCCCAAAAGAATGAAAGAATCCACTGTGTTAAAATGGGATGTGGTTGTTTTAGGAGTCAGTGAAAGAAGGGTATAAACTCGCTGTTCCTAGAAGCATGCAATAAAAATAAAAATGACATAACCTGTAGAGAGAAACATTTGCAGTACAAGTGCAAAGTTTCATGAAATTACAAATGAAGTTTTAACCCTATAAAGCCTACTGGTTCATATTTGACACACATTTCTAAGGTCTCTAAATTATCAATATGATCAAAACTTTGAAAAATCTGCTGTACATGATCTACCACATGCTTTTTGTCATCTGAGTGATGTTTCATACTTTTATGACTTTTTTTTACTGGACTGAAGCAATTTAGGTTTACTTGATTATCCATACATAATGTGTTTTTTTTTTTTTTTTTTTTTTTTAGAAAATTCATGTTAAATGCTTCAAAAATATGATCAGGCTGTTAAGGAACATTGATTTGTTCATCTCTCAATCATCATTGTATTGCAGTGTATTATATGCTTTGCCCCCACCATATAAACTACAGAGCTTTGATCGTAAAATAAACATTTAAATATCAAACTTTTGGGAGACATATAGGGATAACTGATATGTATATGCATTTTATGTAAGTAGTCCATTATACCGTTATAAATATCTCACTGATTTACATTACAAGCAGTCAAAATTTAGTCTGTTTGACCATATAAATATCGGCATCTAGACCAAAGGGCATATTTTTTTGAGCTCCATATTCTTCTATATGCGTTAAAACTAATGAACAAAAACATGCAAACCTTTTTTATTTAAAATAAAGAAGAAGAAAAAACTAATTTCATAAATGTTTGGTTAAACATTTTTTGGGGGGAATTGTTCAGTTTTGAAGTACTTTAATTAATTGTTTTAGACATTAATAAAGCAGCAACACAAAATAAGGTAAACATGTTAATTGATGATTGATGATGATGAATTGATGATGAACAGTTTTCTATCTTGCAAGTTAGATCTGGTTGTGATGATGCAATCAATTTTTGTTACAGTTTGCATAATTTACATACTGTATAAAAGGCTGTTTATTATGCTCAAAGGCTGATTGCGCTCAAAAAATGACAATGACTACCCTCTTTAAATGCACCTAGTTAAACACAGTAGCAGGTGGTCAATGAGTAGCACAGTTTTTTTCATCTCAAAAACCTTTGTGAATATAATTTCACCCTTAGTCGCTCAAGCCACTAAAACTACATTATTATTTTGTTTTCTGTTTAAAAATGAAAGAATTGTGTCTAAATTAATGGTAAAATACATGCAAACTTTTTTTTATGTTATGTTGTTAAGCCCAAACTCTAACATCAGTCATCCAGTTTCTCTTTCATTGCTAAGCAATAATAGCATTTTCCATTAGAAGCTTTAAATCACTGGCCGCTTGCATGTCAAGGCTTTGGAAAATGGACCACCTGTGATGGTTTGGAATGAAATGTGCTGGAATTTTTATGCTAATTAGTTGTTTAATTAAACCCCCCTGAATATCAGTGAGGGGAGTGGCCAAGAGTGGATTATGTCTTTTCAAAGCAATAATACAAGCGGCTTGGGTTGTCCTCCATAAGATGATTGAAGTTACCAACAAGAAGAGCTCTTATGTTTGCCGCAGCTCGATATCAAACAC
The DNA here is from genome assembly GCF_963082965.1 of Carassius carassius. Lineage (NCBI taxonomy): Eukaryota > Metazoa > Chordata > Actinopteri > Cypriniformes > Cyprinidae > Carassius > Carassius carassius. Next base: position 20,413,391 of record NC_081762.1, read on the forward strand.
ACCAGATCAGAAATGGCTTCCCATTAACATCCATCCTCCCTGAAGATGCCTGTCTGAAGTGAGTCATTTGTTTCAAAGATCAAAGCATTCAGTTTTGACAATCCCTGACGTGTTGCCAGTCCGTCAATTTAAAGCTTTCAAAACAAGTCTATTTACATTTATTAATGTTGTAAATAATGAAGTATTGCCTCGTTTTATGAGTTTAACACTTCTTTACTGCAGTCATGGGAGTAGAAACAAATGTTCCGGCTGTGTTGCTCTGATAGTCACTTTACTTTAAATGACAATGTAAATCAGTCAGCAGTGAAGGGACTACTTTAAATGTAATTGCAGCATAGCTTCTCATTGCGTGCCGCCAATTTGCAGGTGTGTTAAGAGTGCCTGTGGCATTCTCAGCAGTATGATCAAGAAAAAATATCACATCAATACTGAGATCATATGCAGTGCTTCTGTGCTTGAATCATCATTGGAGGCTCTGGAATGGGTTGTCTCATTATTTTAAGAGGCTGCAACGCTGATGAGCATGAAAGGATGAATCGATCGCATGCGTGAATTGATATATTATGTGCTGTAGAGGCAATTATCAAAATGACTTCAACATCACAGTTTAGATTTACACAGTTTAGACTAATTCAGTGTTCACAAACAGAGATTCTGCAAATATAAAAATGTTATTAAATTCAAAATATTAGTAAATAATATAACCATATATAAATAGTACTAAAATACTATTTTTTTTTAATACTGTGACTTTACTTCTCTAAGATTTGATTTTAAACTACCCAGATATGGGGTTTATTGTTTATTCATAAACAGGGATTCACAATGACATTACAGAGAGGTTTGTGAGATTTTAAAAGAAGTGCCAAAAATTTGCAATATATTTGTTTTTAGTTAGTTAATTATTTCGTTTATTTTAATAATGTATTTTTAAATGTTGACTTTACAAGTTGACCTTAACATTTAACTAATACATTTTAATTGTTAGTATTTTTCCATTGTTGATTATCTTAACAGTTGAATCTTTTATTGTGAAGTATTATTAAAGATAATAAAACAACTTTTATAATTATATTACGTATTTTTGAAATTACAAAATTTTTAAAGACTGAAAAGAATAATTCTAATTGTATAATTACATTGTATTGAGAAAATACATAATGATGGAAATATTTTACTTTGTGAAAATACGAATTTTATTTATTAATAAAGCACAATGCTTCATTACAAGTAAATAATTTAAGCCATATTAGTTATTCTGACAAAAAGCATTGGTTAGAATCTGGATATAACTGTCTCTGTTGCTCTGTTTGGGAAGGTAAATGTGGTCTAGTCTTTAATGTGTCTCCTCTTATGGCTGCTGAGAGGAACTCATTCAGTTTGAGCTGTGGTTTGGGCAAAGATTCTCTGGCAGGGTGCATCATGATGTCGAGTTACTCAAGTGTGTCCTATTAAAATAAACCTGCGTAACATATTATGCTTTTCTAATTATACCTATCAGTTTTGACAGTGTAGTTGGTAACGTAAATTATTGATCTCTGTCGAGCTGAAAGACTTTCTTAATTAAAATGGAGATGTACTAATTAAGCTCTCTGCATGGGGGTGTCATAATTGTCCCCAATCTAATTTAGGTGGCACTCACCAATTGTGCCATAGTTGAGGGAGTTGAGAATATGGAGACTCTAGGTACAGATGTGACAGTGATGATGGGCAAGGAGTAATAGAACAGAGCAGAAGGACATATTATTTTTTCCACTGTTAAAATACATGACTTTCTCTTATTCAAGTTGAATGTGCAGACAGTAAGCCATTCTTAGGTTGACTTCCTGGAAGAGCATAAGCAATGTGGCTCTGTGGTGATTTCAAATCATTGCTCTGTTTTTAAGGTTTGACTTTTCAATTTTAGCACAACTAATGGCATGGGTTTGAGACGGTGCTTCCTGTTTTACTAAACGGTGTGTGACCAGGCCATGATGACAGACCTTAGGGTTCACTTAAATTTACCCTAAAAAAAAAAAAAAAACACAGAAAACATTTTGGCTGAAATGTATTGATATAACAATATATATTTGAAGGAATTGAAATAAAGCAGAATTAAAATAAAATATAATTATTAGATGGAGAAAAAAAAAAAATTGAACAATTTAATTTCTAATTAAAATATTGAAATAAAGACTTCAAAATATAAAAAAATAATAGTATATAAATAATCTTAAAATTACAACTAGAGTTGTTTAAATTTATACCCATAGATAGATATACAGTATATATACAGTTTATGGTGTTTAATGGACTATTCTCAAAGTCATATATATATATGATATATATATATATATATATTAGGGGTGTAACGATACGTGTATTCGTACTGGACCATTTCGGTACAGGGCTTTCGGTACGGTGCACGTGTGTACCGAATGACCGAATGCAATTTTTTGTATGCTCAGGACCTTCAGCAGACTCAGGACCTTCATAACATGCCTGTTGCACAGTGGCAGTGTTATATGCCAGTGTGTCACCGGCCTAAGGTTTTCAAAATGCATCACACGAGTGTGAACATCACTACAACTAGGAAAAAAACGATTGTAATTCAAACGCAGCTCCCGTCGGCATTTAAACAGACTTTTGCTCTTAATTCCGATCGGTCCAATGCAATAACGAAATCTGAGCAGGTCTAAAAACTGAAACCGTTCATGCTGCACTTTACACTTTGGAAAAGTTATATTATATATATTTTTTTTAAATATGAGCAGGTCTACAAGCTGGGATTGGTAATGCTGCACTGTAATCATAGTTATTTATATTTTTCATTATATTTTACTTTATGATATTGGTTTGAGACTGAGAGTATTTTATTTAGTGGAGAACATTGCAGCAGTATTTTATTTCTTATTCTTTTTTTATTTTATATATATTTTATTAAAAAGTATTTTAAAAAGTGCAACAAATTGTTAAAAAAAAGTTTATAGTAATAAACAACCTGCAGTTTAATGTTTGCATTTCTTTCCCTTACTGTACCGAAAATGTACCGAACTGTGACTTTAAAAGCGAGGTACGTACCGAACCGTGATTTTTGCGTACCGTTACACACCTAATATATATATGTATGTGTATGTGTATATATATGCGTGTGTATATATAAATATATTATTTATTTATTTTGTATATAAAAGGAAAGGGAATGAATTTATCCTTTCCGTACAACTACACAGAGAAAGAAAAAAACATAACTGCTGCTTTGTAATTATACTGTATATGATTAATGTGATTTACAAAGGTTGTTTGCAAAATCTTTACCCCTCTCCCACAGGTTCAGGTTGTAAAGCCAATATTATATTAGCGTAAAACCAAAACAACACTGTATGGATTAGATGTTATGACTGTAACTTTGATTTGTTCCTGCATGCTGTGATACTGTTTCCTAATTCCCACCCTTACATAACACTTTTTTTATATGGAAGGTCTTTAGTGACCACAGACATCAGATTGGGCAAAGACTAACCACTTTAAACGGGTCGGCCGCTGCTCAAGTTGAGGGTAGCTCATACTATTCTTGGTCTCTTGCTGATCTTTTAACAGTGCGGTGCACTAGAGAGGGAATGTTCCAGATGTTTAAAGAATGTCTGCTGAAACACCACATGTAGATGTTGCAGAGCCTTTGCACTGAGGTTTCGTTATATTGCCCAAGGGATGGAGTATCATTGTTATTGCCAGCTCTTAGATTCATCATTCAGACTCAGGAACTTCATAACATGCCTGTTGCACAGTGGCACTGCAACTTTCCATGTGCACTAGTTATTATAAACTTTTCCCCTGATCAACATTATGAAAATTCATTTATTAAATTTTGTGTTATGACTTCCAAGAGCAACCGAAGTCAGTTTTTGTAGGGATGTATTAGGATTATCAGCTACTGAGGTTATCTACATATTTTTATGCTTAAAAAGTAAATAAATTTAGAACTTCTCCGAGAGGTGCTTTACCATACTAACAATAACTGTTGACTGTCAGCTTGTTAAAAACCCTCTCTGAGAAGCATCTCTAAATTCATCTCCCCCACCGTCGCTGCATTTATCACAGCAGCACTTTTTAACAAATTATTCAGCTTCAACAATACATTTCAAGACAATAACTGTCAAACTCTTCCTGTTATTATGCATAATTTGAAGCTCATAATTTTTAGAGTACTATACTGTAGTTCTCACGTTTTCCTCTTTATCCACTGCTGCTCTTGAAGTGATTGTTTTCAAATATGGATGACAGAGTTGATACCAATATCAATACTAATTCTGTACCACACCAAAAAAATAAAAATAAATAAATACATAAACAAATTGTTATTAGATAAATGAATGTACACAATAAATGTTTGAGGTCTGTAAGTATTTTTTTAAGAAATCTTTTACGCTTCCAAATGCTGCATTTATTTGATCAAAAATACAGTAAATAAAATAATATTGTGAAATATTATAACAATTTGAAATGACTGTTTTCCATTTTAATATTTAAAAATGTACTTTATTTCTGTGACCGTAAAGCTAAATTTTAAGCATCAATTCAATCTTTAGTGTCACATGATCCTCCAGAAATCATTCCAACATACTGATTTGCTGCTCGAGAAACATTTCTGATTATTATCAATGTTAAAAACAGTTGCGCTGCTTAATATTTTTTTGGAAACAAAATATGATTATAAAAAATTCTAAAGAACGTATTTGGAACTTTAATATTATTATTCTATCATTTAAAGCATTTATTTGAAATCTCAATCCTTTGTAACATAAATGACTTTACTGTCAATTTTGATCTTTTTAACGCATCCTTGCTGGATAAAAGTATTTTTTTTATTAATTTTTTAATCGTACTGGCCCCAGACTTGTCAACAGTAGTGTAAATATTAATAATAATAAAAACATGTGCTTTCAAGCATTTCTAAGTGAATTAAATCATTCCAAGTTTTCATACAATTAATCAAGTGAATGGTTCAATAAAATGGACAATGAAATAAGAGCAGTGAGTGTTTTTCTATTTTTCTTGAAATTGTAGATTAATTAATGACACTAGATAAAAGCAGGTTTAATTAAGCTATGTTTAAACAGCAAGACCTAATACATAGATTTGTTTTCCAATCTGTTTACATTCACTTAAGACATAATCGGCATGCACAGCCTCATTACTGAAATGATAAAGAGATCTTCACAGAGTTTGTGAACAAATCCAGTTATGAGCATTCAAAGCAGAAATCTGTCAGTCAGGGTAGAAAATCGGTATCTCAGTAACATTTTTTAAGTTTTAGTATCGACTTGTTGCCAAAGTACATTTGCAAGGCATTAAAACAATGCTCTGCAAGCAGTAGTTCCATATGAGTGAAATATTATGATTCTGAGCTCTTCTTTTTGTGCTCTGAGAAGCATGTGAGCAGAACAGCTCAGAGCCCTTTTTTCTCCGAGTTCCCTTTTTTCTCTTTGTGGCTGTGACAACAGGTAAAGTCTCCCCTCAACCCCCACTTCAAGGGACATGTGGGCCACGTTGTGTTTTTCTTCCCAGTCTCCTCTGAATGCCTTTGGCTGGAGTAAACAATAAGGCGGTCACGTGAGGGGCAGCAGCGGTGGCTCTGCAGCATCTGTGGAAGCGGCTGCGCTCTTCTTACAGGCGCTGAACTTTGCTCTGTTTGGAACCCACGAGGCTGCTCCTCCTCTCTGTGCTCGGGGGCTCGTGTGTGTATGTGTGTTGAAATCTCTTGTGTAACTCGAGGAACTGTGAAAGTGAGGGGTTTGGGTATTGGCACTACCTCACAGCACGTACGACAGGAAACACTGCACAAATGACTCGGCCAAGTGCCCCCATCTCTTTCTCACTTTGTCTCAGTTGTTATTTACACATACACTGTTGCTTGTTTGCTTCACAACTGTCTGCGTATTAGGGATCTGCAAAACAACACATTTTTTTAATTAGCTAGTCTTTGAGTAGTTTATTTATCTGTAATATATAAAATAAGTTAAATTTTATATAAAAATACAGTTGCTTTTTAGTTATCAGCAAAATATACAATTAGAATATTTAATATATTAATATATATATATATACACTATGCCTCTCTAAAAAAGACATTTTTCTATTTTTAAATATAATTATAATAGATATTTAACATTTCAATTTGCCAAGCTATTATTGAGCTTCAATATATTGAGCTATTTTTCAATATGTTTTCAATATTTCATTTTTATATTAATAGTTGCAAACAGCAAAATATTAAAATATTTAATATGTACTGTACAATGCATTTAAAAAATTTTTTTATATAAATATTATATATATATATATATATATATATATATATATATATATAATATATATCTCTTAAGTATCAGTGTCTTAGTAGTGATTAAACCGTTATTTCATTATTATATGTTTTATAATTACATAAGATTTTCATAAACATGTCATTATTGTTAGTTTTGTAATACAGTTCTGCACTATTTTACATTTGAGTGGGAAGTTTTTATTCTTTACTATTATATTATATTATATTATATTATATAAGAATAAAAACTTCCCACTCAAATGTAAAATAGTGCAGAACTGTATTACAAAACTAACAATAATGACATGTTCATGAATATCGGATTAATATTATATCACATTATATTATATTTATAATATAATAATCAATATACTTTAATATTGGTATTGCCAAAATTCAATACCAGTAAACGTTATTACAAAACTAACAATAGTCTGTGAAGTAATCATTAAAAAAAAAAAAAAAAAAAACAGTTGGCTGAACTATTTCTTGTGCTTTAGCTACAAAAAAGCAAAAAAAATTACTTGACATCAGTATGATCTTTGTTTTTCACCATTTCTTTTTCTCTTTCTTGTTGTATTTTCTAGATTTTCACTGAATATTAACTCTAAAAAAGCCCACTGGCATAAAAAGCCGCTGTAATGCATTTCACCGGTGATAAATCGAGGCTGAAGCCCTCTTGAGACGCCAGTGGTTAACTCAACCCCCCTTTCAGCGGCTCGCTGTCATTCCCGGTGAGGTAAGAGAACTACGTGGCGGTCATAAATACAGCAGCGTCCCTCCCGTCCCCTTCCTCCCTGCGTTCTTCCCTCACTCTCAGGTGCTGAGTGGCCAAGACCCCTCCATCTCGCTGTGACGCTGTCTTGCTCTCTCACCTTCTCTTTTCAGTTTGTACTCTTGCTCTCCCCCTTTGTCTCTGTGGCTCATGTTGTTCTGCACTCGTCCACCGCTGTGCAGGGCATTGAGTTACACCACCTCTTGCTTTCACATTTACATAAAGAACAGTAGCCTGGCGCCGGCTCTACCTTAACCAGGGCATCTGCTGCTGTTTACCAAGTGTGCGTGCACAGAATCAGCAGCCACCACCAAAACAAAGGACAATTAGTTTACATGCTGTTACACTCTTGTTTACCGTTTTGGAGATGCACCTGTTTCAATTATGCACTAAATCACAACGTGACTGTCATGTATAAATCAAGAAAATATAAGCAATATACAGAGCAACAGATTTTTAAATTGAAGAATGTAAATGAAGAAGTTGCCATGGCTTATGCAGTCTTCAGAATGATTTCAGGGACACACAATATTTTGGGACCACATCAGATATTGGCCCATATTAGAGATTTTATGTTTGTTTGTTTATTTAAAATTGGATATTTGTGTTTATTAATTACTTCTATTTGTTCTATCATCACTCAAAATTAAACACAAATATTTTAACAACACTGTTAAATGCAGTCTAAAAATTGTTTTTTTACTGTACATATTAAGGTTGTGATTCCTTTAAAACAACTGAGTTTAGTTATTAAGTTGAATTGCTGATTATTATTATTATTATTAATAAATATTTTTATCTTTTCACAAGGCAGTGTTATTGTTCACTTAAAATATAAAAATATTTTTGGTTAATTAACAGATTAAATAAAATTTTAACTGAACCTTGAACCTCTGAACAAAAATATTCAAAATATAAACACAAAAGCTTATTTAAAATATTTATAAACAAGATAATAATAACAATACTAATAGAACCTTTTCTCACTGTTTAATACTTATTGCTACAGGTTTGTTCAAATCTCTAATCTTACTACACATATGAGCAATGGTAATATTGATGCTGCCTTGGCAAACATCACTCAAAGGTGACATCATGAAAATCTGACTTTTCCAGGTTTTAAGTGCCATAATCAGGTCCCCCGGTGCTTCTACCAAACAAGGAAATTTTAAAAAGAACTTTGTTTTGGAAAGCCTTTTTCTGCAATCGTCTGACTGCGAAGGGATCTCATTATAATACTACCGCCCCTTAATCTGTAAGTTTCCAAACAGGCCTGAAAAACAGTGTGTTTCTGCTTCCACTCAAAATAGGCATTTTCAAAATGATATAATAAATGATCTGTGGGGCACTTTGAGCTGAAAATTCACAGACATATTCTGGGGACACCTAAAACTTATATTACATATTATAAGAAAGGGGGGCATAATGTCTCCTTTAATATATTTCAAGCCTGCCTTTGTATGGTACATATATTGTTCTACAGGCTCTGCAGCAGAAGGTTGAGGGTTTCTTATCTCTCTATGCATAATGTTGGTAAACGGATCACATATTAATGGAAGCGGTGTTCCTTTGAGCTTCTAACCAGTCAACTTCTTTCTCTTAACCACACACCTGCCATTTTTATTACAGCCCTTAGGCAGCTTTGTGTGGAGTCCACCGAGGTATTAAACCTGTGGAAACCACCATAACTCGCCTAATAAATGCCCATAACCCTCTCGCAAGTGACAGGGTCTTTGTCCTGGCCTGAGGCAGTTAGGACATGATGTTCAGGGGAAGACGACTGCCCCCACCTCACCCTCACCCCACACGCACTCTTACCCATCAACCCCATCTCATGAAGTATGGAGTTTTATGAGGCACTCCAATACCCCCCACACTGTGTAATTGGGAGCGTCTCTGTCGTAGTGATGGCTCCCTGGGGAACGCGGGTGACGTTGGCAGGGGGGATGGACGGGGTCACGTGCTGGCGTGAGGGATGGTGGGCATGGCGATCTATGAGAGACAGAGACACTGTGCCTTTGACACATAGACTTAAAACATACATTATTAGCCATTAATCAAAGTTTTCTAGGCAGCCGGCATCCATTCTGTTGTTTTAAATCTATAATGTGGAAGGAACAAAGTATGCCTCTCACAGGTGCTTTGAGGGCTTGCACTCAATAATAATCACATATTCACTAGTGATTTCCTATTGTGACATTTGTACTATTGACCTCAGCTTTGTGCGTATAGCACTATTGTTACCAAAGACAGCTGCCTTCCTCCAGGGAAGTTACTACTTATGAATTTAGATGTTGCTCATAAGGTTTAGGATTTTGGTAAACACAGTGGATGAGTTTGGGCAGTTTTTATATTACTCTTTCATATTTAGTATCGGTTTTTAGTTTTTTATTTATTAATTATAATTATTATTTTTTTCACCAAAATTTTCACTGGCCCCACCACAAAAAACAAAACAAAAAAAAAATCCATATTTATTTTTAGCTGCAGTACCATTTAAGGGTTTATGGTCAGCAAGTTTTTTTTTTCTTTTCTTCTTATCTTCATGGAACATGATCTTTACTTAATATCCTAATGATTTTTGGCATAAAAGAAAAATCAATAATTTTGGCCCGTACAATGTTTTTTTGGCTATTGATAAAAATATACCCCAGCGACTTAAGACTGGTTTTGTGGTCCAGGGTCACAAATATTAATGTAGGAACATACATTTTAAATTAAAACTATTTTACATATTTTTAACAGTATTTTCAATCAAATAAATGCGGCCTTGGTGAGAAATTGAGACTTCTTTCAAAAAAAGAAATTTAAATAGTAGAGTATGGATTTGAGATTTTCTCATACTTGCTTTTCATTAAATGTCAAGTTTTTCTATAAAACATTGTTTCTCCATGTTTTCTTCATGAATAGATAGCTATAATGCAACTTCATATTCATAAAACATCTTGTGCGATGCAGGAAATGAAAGGTTTGTAGCTTTCAACACGTTCTTACTGATGCTTCCAACACTACAAGGAGTAATTGTTTAAAAAATGGTTACTATTTTAGCTAGCTAGATTAGATTATCTTGGTGGAAAATCAACAGAATTTGCACTAAAGTGGCGTAATGGTTTAGTGAGTTTGCCCCACACAGTTATTATGACTTATTATATCATTATGTCTCTATCACTAGGGGGACTAAGGCACAGTTTTCTGTAAATCTGTTTTGAAATAATTCTGTATGTATTGTGAAAGGGTTCGTCCATAATCAATACTAATCACCTCCCATCATGCCAATTACTTCCCATCATGTTTCTCTAATTGACACCCCTTCAACCCAAAAGATAACTTAAGGGACAGGTCATCTAAAACAATTGTCATCATTTACTCTCCATCCGGTCACCTCAAACCTCTATGACTTTTCTTTCTTGAAGAACAAAGCCAGATATTTTGAAAAAGGTTTGACTCCTTTGACTTTCATTGAAGGAACAAAAACATGACATGAAGGTGAATAAATGATGGTAGAATTTTTATTTTTGTTAAAGTATCTTTTAAAAAAAAAAAAAAAACTGAGGTTCCAGATGGTTAATAGTGTCCCATCTCATAAATATAACCATTCCGACGTGACTTTAAGACAACATCTGAATCTGACACAGGCATTGATGTTAGTTCAGTATTCAGGGTTTAGAACAAGACCAAATGTGATCAAAATTCAAAAGTCATTGTTGCCACCGTAGACTTTATAAAGACTGTTTTTTTTTTTTTTCCCCACATGGATGCCGCCTCATTTCACCTTCTTGCTTTTTTCTTGACAAAAGGGGTGGCTAAATGAATTGCTTGCAGCAGCAACAAGCTCTGTATTCTCATCGCTCATTAGGTCAGACAGAAACATCAATTCTCTTGAGTCCATCAAAGCAGTTGCTATGCCTGCCGCACGACGTGGCTCTTAAACATCCCAGCGCTGGCTTTGTGAATGCAGCAGGTACTCCGTCATGGCGCCTCTCAGCTGGGGGAGGTGACGCAAAGTCTACAGTGGGTCTTTTGCCAGTTGCTTTTGTGGGTCATATCTTTGCATGAACTATACTGTGGGATGTAGACTGAAAAGTAGGGCGCCGATGCCACATCTCATTGATGTACACGACCATATTTCACATTCATCTCTCCTGAGGTGGGACGATGTTTGAGGCTTGAAGTATATAGGTTAATAAACATCACTGATTCCCAACCTGGGACAACTAAGGAGTTTCCAGGGAGTACTAGGAACAGTTTAGCTTTTGTTTTGTTTAAACTATAATAACAGGAAAATTTAAGTGATTAAAAAAAAAGTACCGGTACTTGTGATATTGTGATCCACACTTCAATATTGAATTCAAGTGACTAATGTTATTAATGATAGGCCTGATATGATTATTACATAATCTCCTAATTACAATTTTATCTAATCACTATTATAATTTCATGATAAAAGTGTGAACATCTCTGAAGTGTGTGTGCACCATTTGCAGTTTAGCTTATGTGCGCTGTGAATGCATTTTGCTTTGAAATTTAACATTTCTGTTTAGTTTTTATGCATAATAGCAAATATTTTTGTCTATGATTATTATTTTATAATATTTTATAAACAATAGGCTAATTGTAAATGTTTTAATAGTTTGAATGTTTGGGTATTAGCCTACATGTTGGACCATTTTAAATGATGAATGAAAATTAATTTATTATTATCATTATTATGATTAAATATTCTAATATTAGGAATACAATTTTATAAAATCGCATAACAGGATGTGTTTTTGGCGATTACAGGTTGGCCATCTTTAAATGTCATTGACAATATTTTTTATTTATATCAAAAACATTTTTTGATTTGTAATTATTATTTGTTGTAATTTAATTATTAAAATGTATTATTATTATTAGTAATATTTGTTGCTTATAATTATAAAATGCAAGAATAATAAATGTAAATATATATATATATATATATGTATATATATATATATATATAAACATTATGCCTAACCCCTCTTTAACCCCTGTGCAATGATAGAGAAAGATAGAGAGAGAGTGTGTGTGTGTGTGTGTGTGTGTGTAATGTGAAAAAATATATATGTATTTAAATTACATTTGAAAGTTTCCTGATTGTGACAGCCATAACTAATGATAATGCTCAATTATATTTCATAAAACCTTAGCAGTTAATGCCTGAATGGGGTATTTGGGCTGTGAGGGCACAAACTTTAAGACAAAAAGGTTGGGACACAGTTCAGAACAAAGATGTACACCTGCAGCTGCAGTCTGGCATTTTTCTTTGTAATGCTTCTAAGAAGCTTGTCATGTCAAGCATACTTGTCATATTTGTACCCGACAGCATAAATGACTGGGATTTTTCTCCTATTCTTTCTTTCACGTGGGCTCTTTTACAGTGGCACTGTGTGACGGAGTCAGATAAAGCCTTCTTTTCTCTTTTCCTTGACAAACATGATCTGGTCCTACTGGTGGAAACAACACTATCCTGAGTTCGATGTTGACCATAAATGCCTCAGCTCTTACACAGCCCATGTTTAGCAGGAATGTGGAAATCTCTGTCTTTGTGAGCGTGTTTACCCTCCTCACATCGAGGAACGCTCGTGAACACTGCGGGGAACTGTAAAAACTCGGCCCAAGCATGAGGTGGGGGCAGGGGAGGCTATAAATGGCATAAGAGTGGCCAGTGTAACCGAAACACTGTGCTGTATTTTGTCTGTTTGCAGTAAACAAGGCTGTCCAGTATTAAGGGAAATCATTGTACAACTCAAGCTTTGCTTGTGGCTTCACAGGCACAATGTTTATCCATACTACAGGGAGCTGGACCATGTGTGTGAGGTAAGAGGAGGCTGGCTTTGGTTCGATGCCAACCACTGTGATTTCTGGAGCGCCTCGAGCATCCCTGTGTTGACCGACAGTACCCCCCTCGGGCCCCTGAGCCCGGCGCAGCCCACACATTCAGCGTATCCCACGCGAGCGCTCAGCCTGCAGGCGTGAGGAGAGCCGGGGTGGAGGGGGCGAGATGAAATGAGCGTGGCATTGAGAACAAAGAACGTGTGAGCCTCTGTGTCGACGGCACGCTCGACCTGTAATGATATAAAGTAATAGATGATGAATGGATTCATCTTTGCTTTAATCAAATTAAAAAGAGATAATGTGTGTGTAGCTGTCTTAGGTTGCCAAGGTTAATGTCTCACTCTCCAGAGCGCTTTGCAAGTTTGCCTTCCAATGAGAGAGAAAGATATCCAGAAGAGTTGAATGGTAGAGTGTGCAGTAGAAACGGTTATTGTCAAAACTGGAAACAGTTCTGGCCTGGTCTTCTGGGCAAGGCAGACACCAGAGGTTTTCTGAAGTTTCTAGGATTGAGTCCAAAAGGAGGTTAATTTAGTGAATAGTTCTTAAAGAACTTTTTTTTCTTCTAGTATGAAGAACATTTTAATAATTTAAAGAACATTTTGTGCAATAGAAAGATTTCATACATATTCAAGGTTTTCATGGAACCATCGATGTACGGTCTAACTTTAAAAATACTGTTAGTTCCCTTGTGCTGCGTATTCTTGCCAAAAGCTGTTAACTTTGACAGGAAGACATTGTCTGTAGTTACCAACCACTGTTTATTTTGTTTGTTATTTGCTGTTTATATACAGAAATATATTATTTGTTTGTAATATTGAATTTCTTTACTGTGACTTTTTAACAATCTACTGCATCCATACTGAGTAAAAGTACTACATGTTCACTGACCGCCTGATACATAAGCAAATAATCGCTGGATTTACTTTATTTACTTACTATCTTTGAAATAGTCAATTCAAATTAGTTTTTGAAGATATTTCCTCCTCAGAAGCACAGTGACTCTTAAGTAGTTATGTAGATTGACATAAGAATGGTCAAAAGTGACAGTAAAGACATGCTAAATATGCTGTTAATAAAATAAATACTGTACTTTTGAAATTTATATACAAAGAAAAATATTAAGTACCGGTAGCACAACTGTTTTCAACACTGAGAATGATCAGAACTGTTTTCCAGTGATAACTAAAGATCATGTAACAATGAAGACTGGAATGTAATGATGCTGAAAATTAAGCTTCGCCATCACAGGAATACATCGCATTTTATTTCTTTGCTGGATCTATAAACTTTATATATTATAAGCATGAAATATCTATTTTTCTGCAATCTAGTGATTTTAAACATACAGGTGCATCTAAAAAAATGAAAATATCATAGATATCATAGATATTAGACATTTTTATATATATATTTCTGTAATTTAATTAAAAAAAGCAAACTTTCTTATATTCTAGAGTCATTGCACACAAACTGAAGTATCTCATGAGTTTCTTTTTTTTATATTCAGATTTTTTTTTTGATGCACCTGTAAATTTTTAATAAATGTAGCCCAAACAGTAAGATTATTAACAACACGTTAGTATAAAAACAGCTTCACATTACATAACACAAGTAAAAAGGAGGCAGTAATACATTACATAGGAGGACAGAGGCAGTTATACGTTAATACGTAGATGTACTTGTAACTATGTGGCTACACACACATCAGTTCTATTTTGATGCATTAAGTTGCATCATTGCTAAGTAACCATGAACAAAACCTAAGTCGCACTATTATAGTCAATGAAGCTGTCTACATTGGATGCCATTAGGAACACAGTTTGCAAGCTACAGTTTTCTGCTTGGTGCATTTTTTTAAATCACTCTGCAAGTATAAACTGTACAGCACATCACATTTGTACCGTCGATATATACATTGAAAACACCCAGCCCTGCACTGTAATTATATTACACAGGAAATTGAAAGAAAGCAGCCCATATATGCTGCCACTATTTTATCTTTTAACAGTATGTGACGCTGATTGGATCTGCTCAAGGCTGTAGATAAACACGGAGGGCTTGGTCTGTGACCGCATCCGATTAGTATCTGACAGTCAGAGGTCGCAGTCACAATACTACATGTTTACAGCAGGTTAAAGTTTATAATGGCTTGACGTCTCTAATGCATATCTGTCCCGTGTTGCATACAGATTTTTACGTGGACGGCAGTGATAACTGAACACAGGAGCTCATGCCGGGAGACTTGAGGCATCTGATTTATTGCCCGTTATTCAGAGGGAAATGAGCGTCATACACTAGTGACTGTAATAAACGATGGACGGCCCAGCTCGAACCAACTTCAAAGGCATCTCTGCACTCCCTCCTGCTCTCGTTCAAAACCAAACGGGAAGGGGAGGGCAACAGGGGAGGAGCTGCGTGCTCGGGTTTTTCGGGGAATTCCCCTGACTTTCCCTGTGTTATTTCAGAGTTATCAGTGTTTACTGACACTGAAATGCTCTCTGAATTCTGAATGGAGTACAACTGGTTTTCGATCGTTTTGGTAAGTTAAAGTGTCACTATTATTTTTCCAAATGGTATTTGTGCCACGGTTGCAAGGTCAGAATGAGCCCACATTAAACTGATATTGGGTTTGGAAAAAGACTGTAATCCAATTAGTTTCCATTTTACCCTCCTAAACCACTGTTCTTTTAGAAACTGGAAACATCTTTTCAGTTTTCTGCCAATGTGGGCGCAGGCCTCCTCGATGGACCCATTAAACAAAAAGGTCCAGATGTCTGAAGGTACGTAGGGTAGCCTTCCTCAAGCCACCCGCTCTCTCATTTGTCTTGCGAGATTGGATGGCTACAAAAAGTTGGCACATCTGTTCGTTGAATTACAACAGATGTCTGTGAACTGCCTCCCCCTTCTGGCTGGCGGCCATCTCACCCATTTACCCCCATGACCAAAAAAAACCCCCAATGATGTTTGGCTTTCTGGAAATGAGGGTGGCCATGGGAAGAATTACTAGGCATTAATGGCTCTTAGATCTCGGTAATACATACCCAAGCTTATTTCTGTAACATGGTCATTAATTTATACCTGCCTGATTGTAAATGAGCAGAAAGACCATGATTATATTGTCCCGCTCGCATTGAGAAAACCAAAGACGTCAAATGAGATGAGAGATGAGAGTGAGCCAACAGCTAATGAGATGCAGAACTGGCTTGGGTCACAGCAGAGCATCTGTTAGTTTGGTTCTTCTCTATTTGAGAACAGTAACTCACATAATGTGTTTTTCCAGCTTCACAATTGGAGATATTCCAGTGATGATGTTTCTTAAGGGCGTTCACATATAGGACATGCTGCAAAATTAATCTAAAAATACATAATAATCTGCTTTATTGTAGTCACTGTACTAAGGCTTTTTTTTTTTTTACTTTTAATATTAAAAAGTTATTAAAATATTAATAATTATAAATGCTGTTGTCAGTGAATAAATATTAGTTTATATGGAGTTGACAGTGTATCTTTTTCTACCAATTATAAATTATACATGTATTAACCTACGAAATGAAACCAAATTTGTCATGTAATATTTTATTATATTGTTATTTGAATGCCTGCACTGTCAATGGTATAAAATCATTGTGATAAATCTTATGTTCTTTAGAAAGCAAAATTAACAAATAATCAAATATTATTTAAAATAATTGAACACGTCAAAGTATTATTTTTGCATTTATAAAACAAAAGATGCAATCTGTAGTTTTTTTTTCTTTGCTTGGCGGCCCACATTTTGGGTGGACCACCAAGCACCCCCTTGTGGCCTCTTAAGGGTCCTCTACCTCCAGTGACTAATCTAGTAATTAGCTGATGGATGACCGGATGATCATCCTAACCCATCCCAAGCCACAATGCATATGTTATTTTGTCATTTGTCAAAAATCTTACTTCTGAAATCACTATATGAAGCAACCCTCATTAAGAGTTTATGTAGAACAGTTCATAGTGGGAAAATGACTAAACTAAAGACACCACTTTTTCTCCAGTCAAATTGGAGTTTTGCAGTTGTATGTATCGCTTACCTTCTCGTTTAATTACCATTCATAAATGTGCACCTAGTTTCACTCCCATGGCTTGATAAGGACAGTAATGACTCATGTGATTTGGGACTTCAGAGGTCCTTTTTGTTCAAGAGTGGCAATATATTACATGTTAATTACATCTAATGGGTTTCTTGAAATTTAGAATATTCCATTGAATGAGAGATATTAAAGCTCTTAATTAGCTGCCGTCCAGGAGCACCATCATGGCATTATCTGGAAAACTCTGTCAAGCCCAATGTGCTCTCCCAAGGTGACCAGAAAGTACCTATAATAGTAGGGTCTTGGGAAAAGCTGCATCAGAAGAGTATGGCAGCCTACCTTGATTTAACCAAAAGCCGTAATTACATCATTCTCACCGCATGAGAAACATAAATTAGGCCTATCTCTAATGGAGGTCCCGGGTTTCTCTTGTCAGCCAGAGGTCTCTCGCTTTCTCCATCTCTCTCTCTCTCTCTCTCTTATGAGATTTCATGCCGCGCCTTTGGCAGGGCGGCTCAGGTTCTCCCAGGAGAGAATGAGCTGACAGATGAGAAGATTTATTACTCCTTCCACACATCAACGCATTCATCGTCCATCCTTCAATCACAGGCACAAAATACCCGTTTGAGATTTTACAGATGACCTTTGCTATATAAAAACACTGTGTCTTTCACACAGCCTTCTTTTGTTGTTTACAAAACTGTAAATGCTCCAAGATCAGCCGCTTCGTTCCCATTGCGGAAACGGGTCGCGTTGAGATATCATCATACGCCATCATGCTATCATAAAGAGATTTGTACACCTCATCGGTGAGTGATGAGAGTCATCTGTCAGGACAGATGTTCCTGTTCTGTCCATCACAGGAACGCTGTGCAGTGCAGCTTTGGAGATCCCACAACAAAGAACACAGCAGCTGGCATGGAAGCTCAGAGCAACATGTTTGTAATAGCCTGAATCAAGAAAGTCTGTAATACCTGAGGAGAGTTAACAGTAGAATTTGCGTTCATCTCAGGAGCCCTGGTGGCATGAACAGTTGTCATTGGATTTGACTGGTTGAAAGAACTTCTAATCGATCCTCTATTTAGTGAGTGATTAGAAACGTGTCTTTTTAATTATGTATAATAGTAAATTATAAAATTGTGAACATTTTTTTGACACTGACTTAGCAGACAGACAGCTGATTAGCTTGTTAGCCTATTTCCTACCCAAATATTCAAATAATTAAAAATAAAAAAATAAAAATCCCTTGCAAAGTAGTCAGATCTTTGAAAAAATGCAAAAATCTAAAGTCTCTCCCTATTGTGACGTATATATGAGTGAAACGTCATCTCGAATGAGAAGAAAAAATCTGAACTTATTTTCGTCTATCAGGATTGTTTGGATCATTTACTAGTTGTTGTGGTCTCGTGATTGTCAGGTGTTTGATGGGACGGATTATAAGAATAGGAATTCAAATTTTTGATTTCATGGTGATTTTAAGGACCGTTTCTTGCTTTTACAGGAAATCAGAGGAGGAGGTGGACATGGATAAAGTGACAGCTGCCATGGTGTTGACCAGCCTGTCCACTAGTCCTCTGGTGCGCAGCCCTCCTGTAAAAGTTAGTGGTAAGTCATTTTAGATCACAACCACACCATGATCTCAGCCCTCATAAAATCATTTTCACACTGTCTGCTTTGAGCTGCAGAAACGGCTTGCTCTACACTCAGCTATTTCCTGTTTTCACAGTCACATGTGCATGAACAACTGTCACATGAGACAGTAGTGTACTAGTTCAGCTGTCACGAGGCTGACTTTTGCTGTCTTGTCATCTACTAATAACTTAAAGGGGTCATATTCTACACTTCCTGTAGCATTTTATTCCCTGAGGTACCTTTAAATGTTAGTAAAGTAATCTTTTAGTTTCTACGGCCATTCTTATTCTCTATCTGACCTCCCACAGTTTTTAAAACTATACCTTTAAGACTTCTATATTTATGACAGTATGTTTTCACAACAAAAATTATTATTTTGAAGAAGATTCAAGAGTCAAAATGAACTAAAATACAATCCAGTCCAAGGCAAACAAGTAAAATGTTGTCAATCATGTCATGTGGCCCCTTTAAGACCTTGATGAGGATGTGTTATAATTTCTGTAGGGCTTTAATGGAGTACTATAATTGTGGCTTTTATGTAATATAATTAGGACTTTAACTTTCTGTTATTACAGTGTGTTACAGCACTGCTGCACACTGAGAGTTTCATAAGCTAACAAGACATTTATGTCTTTTCACTCCTCATTACACTTAATTGAAAGTTTAGTGTATTAAAAACTAGTATATATATGTCAGGATGATGGTAATTACTGCACTTAATGTGTCTTTATACCTTCACCGTGTCTCTCCATACAGAGGGTCTGAACGGCTCATGGAAAGACGGAGGCTTTACTCCATCCAGCTACAACAGCAGTGGATATTGGAGTTGGAGTGCGCCCAGTGACCAGTCCAACCCATCCACGCCGTCCCCACCCCTGTCTGCTGACAGCTTCAAACCCTTTCGGATGCCCAGCCTCAGCGGCCCACCAGATGACAACATCGATGAGCATGATGGGAACAGCTTGCTGTTCGACGAACCCATCCCCCGCAAACGCAAGGTGAGCTGCTGTCATTTCACCTTCACTTATGGATATTTCATCGGGCGTAACTTAGTTAAACGTTACTATAGGAATAATGGATAAAGGGGGATAATATATTTACGACAAGCGGCACACAAATCCGCAGCCATCCTGCAGCACGTTTCTGGCAGGGTTTGTGATCCTTGAAGTTAAATTTAAATGTAATTTAAAGTGAGACAAAGACTTGTATTTGAGTGCTGAATACTAGAGGGCTGATTTGCATATGCATCTGCACTAAAAACAGCTCTCAACATTTTTCGATGTATTCAGTATATTCATTTTAAAATGATTGATTGGCTGATTCAAATCAGACCAATCAGAATTGGGTTTTTAAACTCAGGTTATGGGTGTCTGCAAAATCTAGCATCAGTTGAGTTAAAGGGATAGTTCACCCAAAATTTTAAATTGTCATTAATTACTCGCCCTCATGTCGTTCCAAACCCGTAAGACCTTCGGAACACAAATTAAGATATTTTTGATTAAGTCCGAGAGCTCTCTGCATAGACAGAAATGCAACTGACACATTCAAGGCCAAGAAAGGTAGTCATAAAGTCATAAAATTACGGTTGAAACACTGATTTTATCTACTAGTCAATTTTTTATTTAAAAAATACTTGAGTTACTCGACTACTCATGGTTCATGATACTGTAAATGAAAAGAATTAATTTTATTTTATCAATAAACGCTTATTTATTCATAGCCTTATGCAACAATTACATATATAATTGTCAAAACTATTATGACATTACATATTAAAATTTTCAAGAAACAGCCAGTATTGGTATTTGTGTCTGTAACAATAAAAAAACCCAGATTGAACGGAGAGACAACAGCAATGCTGTGTTTGATTTGCGCTCTTTTCACTCATAAAGTTTACATTGATTCACTTTACACTCACACTCGTAACTTTAGAAGTATAATATTGCGCTGGTTCCCTGGCTCACCTGTTATCTAGCAAACTCCGGACTGTGCCAGCTTCAGCCGAGTATACAGGCAGAATTTTTCCTTGTCTGTTATTAATTTCTTAAGCCATTATCCATGCCATTCGGAATAAGGTATTCGGCTTCAGGCACACCCCTATTTACATATTTTAATTTTACATGCAATTTAGATAAGGTCATAGAAAGTAACAGCTACACACAATATTGTAATCCTAAAATTCACGTCGTACTTGCAAACTCTTATGGTTAATGCATGCTCGAGTAGTCAATTGTTTCCGACAGCGCCGACTAGTGGTTGAAGTAGTCGATCACTTGACTACTCAACTAGTCTATGCAAGCCCTAGTCCTTACTATCTTTCTGGGCTTTGCCTATGCAGGGTCAGAAATCTCTTGGATTTCATTAAAAATATCATAATTTGTGTTTAAAGATGGACAAAGGTCTTACAACTTTGGAATGACATGAGGGTGAGTAATTGATGACAGAATGTTCAACCCTGACTTCAAGGCCTTTTAACCCTTGAAATTTATGGCAATTGTACATATATGTATTTTTAAGGGTGCTAAAGTTAATGTATATGATTCAAGTGATTTGATTAATTCCAATTTATTTACAATCTAAATTATACACAGAATCTTCAGGACTCAAAATATGCATTTATTTAACAGACATGATACAACGACTTTCCAACCCTAATTAAAGGACTGCAGCCACAAACCAGTGCAAAAACCTCTGTTCAGTGCATTTTACCTGTTTCAATGCAGCAAAAGAAATATGCAGTTTGAGACCTGAATCACGATTAGATTATTTAAATTTTTTTGACAGCCATTGTAATTTGTATTTTATTCCTGTTTGTGACAAGAATATTTCCTGAATTTAGAGAAAGATGTGCAAAAGTGATTTATATGTGGTCTTATATTAGCCTTGCAGACAAATTATTTGAGAAGCCGTGGGCACATATTTCTTCACTTTTAATAACATACTATCCTCTCTAGGATGTGGCTCATTTGGAGGTGTCGTTACTAGACATGATGATGCTGTGTAGAGAGGCAATTTACTTGTCTTTAGGAAGATAAGTTACCAATGCAGTAGGCTGCTCACAGGCACCAATCTACTTTATCTTCCAGTTTGTCAGTTGCATCCCAGATTCTGTCAGTCTTCCCTCATTTGTGAGAATGAATAGACCTCCTTTATCTCTGTTATTGTCTCTCCAGCTTAGGATTCCAGGACAACAACAGTGCCAGTGTTTGTCAGTGCCCTGTTTTAATTTTCACTACTATAATGCAGAATATGTATTTTACAGACTTATAATACAGAAATAATTAAGCAACATTTCATTATGTTAATAAAAATATAAAAACATTTCAAAATCTAAATATGTAATCAAAGTAGGGCTGGGCGATATATCTCACGATTTAGCGATTTCACGGAACCGGATTTACTGACTAGGTGCGCATGATCATATCGTTAGATATATCACCCAGCCATAAATCAAAGCCCTTACAAAACATACTTTGATGGTACCATGGTTATTAGATGGTGAAACTGTTTTTTTTTTTTTTTTGTAGCACTGAACAATGTTGTTTTCATATATATATTTCACAAAGCCATGGTGTTACCGTTAAAAACAGGTAGTTCATTGTATACTGACTATTTACCATATTCATGTACCATAGTACTTACATCCTTTACAAAAATTACTCTGACAGTAGTATGGTACAGTGATAGTAATATGTAAATGATGATACAAGTAAACAGTCATCAATTAAATAAGTATAAGAAACGAATTAAAAGCAACAGGACAAAAAAAATACAGTAGAACAGTTTAATAAGAAGAGCTACATACATTGTAGGCTATAAAGTAATCAAATGTATAAAAACACTGCATATTCTTCACTGTGTAAATCAAATATTTATTACTTATTAAAGTTACAAAAGTGATTTAGTCGAGAGCAGTGAGTGTTTATCTCTTTTGTTGTTTGATTAACATGAATGACAGAGAGCAGTAATATTAGACTGCTGTCACTTTAAGAGCTGCCCAGATCCAATACACTGTTACATGTTTTCTTTCTCAGCCATTTGCTTTCACTTAAGACCTAAATTACTGTGGTTTATTAGGATACTTGCCAAGATGGGCATTTTGAAACCTACGAGTGTGTGTATTTAACCAATCAAGGCCTATAAAGCATGGACAGCGTGCACTTCACTTTTACTGCTGATTGAATTTCAGTGGCTTAAAATCACTTGTTTTTAAACTGAAATGCTTAAAAACACATGCAAACGATACGCTTTTCATTAACAAGTAGCACAGCAACATCACGTATGTAGCCAAAATAGAGACAATAACCCAAAATCTCTACTGTGTCTACCAGTATATCTCATATATATCTAATTAATAATGCTGTTGATGAATAAGTGCCATTCCTTTTAGAATAATTTCTAGAAATTGCTGTGGAACCATTAGCTGCCTCCCAACCCATCAATCAGTCATATCTCAGTGTCTTTCCTGGCAGCGTCTTCTAAAGGGCCCTTCCTAAAAGAAGAAAAATGGCAAAGCTTTCTGCTTTGACCTTCAGCTGCCTTCTAGAGCGTTGACTTCAACATGAGGACACCAGCCAGTTCGAACTATGTTATTAATTAGTAGTTGGTTTATAGCACTGGGAATTGTGGCGCTGTTGTCATTCAGGGACATGACGAACCGATTAAGCGGGAAGGAGCTGCTTTGTTTGCCAGACCAACACAATGGCTATCTAGAGAAAATTAAATTAGCATCATAACAATGGTAAACAAATGTACCACATGCCACTGGCATAATAGAATATGTCGAGAGGTCGAAAGTATTAAGACTTTCATCTTCACTTATGTTCACTTGTGCTTTCAACCCGAGTGCAGTTTTGACACGGGAGCTGCAGTTCTCAAATGACAATTGTGTAATTTGTGCAGACACACTGTGTAAAAGATGACATGAGCTTTGAAAGATTGTGCTATAGTGTCACTCTCAATGCAGACCAATTACCAGCCTTCGAATAAACCAAGGGAGACGTCTAAGGTGAGCGTCCTTTTGAGGCTCTGGGCTCTGCTCACACCCTTTGCATCCCCTGTGTCAGGCTTTTGTGAGTGTCTGAATACAGGGGACAAGAGGTCTGCTGATTGATGTGGATTAGTGTACTCACTGCACACCTGTGTCCCTGACAGAACTCCATGAAGGTGATGTTCAAGTGTCTGTGGAAGAACTGTGGGAAGGTCTTGAGCACAGCTGCTGGGATCCAAAGGCACATTCGAACCATCCACCTGGGGTAAGGCACCTGTGGTATAAAAAAAAATATATACTTTTTTTTTTTTATTCACTACTTATTCACTAGCAATACAATACATTTTGATCTTATTATTTTATTTTTGCCTTGTGCATTAACGCTAATACAAACTGTTGATGAGAGGGGTGTTTGTTACAGTACCCTTCACATGTTTGGGTCAGTATTTTTTCAGCAAAGATGCATTAATTTTATTCAAAAGTACCAGTAAAGACATTTATATTATTAAATAGAAGCTTTTCTGATGAACTATCAATTCATCAAAGAATTTTGAAAAGAAAAATAATTTGGTTTCCACAAAAATATTTAGTAACGCAACTGTTGTCAATACTGTTTCTTGAGCAGCAGATCGGCTTATTAGAATGATTTCTGTAGAATCACGTGACACTGAAATATGGAGTAATGAAGATGAATATTCAGCTTTGCATCACAGGAATAAATTACATTTGAAAATATAATAGAAACGAGTTACTTTAAATTCTAATAATATTTAACAACATTAGTTTTTACTGTATTTTTGATCAAATGAATGCACCCTTGGTGAACATAAGACTTTTTTTCCAGAAATATTAAAAAATATTACCAACCCAAAACTGTTCAAATGTAGTATATATACACCGTATATAAAATTAAATCCATAAATTGTGGGAAAATCATTAAATTATGGCAGATTTTTGTCATGTTCAGTGCACTTCTTTGTGTATCCACACAGATATTTTTAGTCATGCTTGCACCTCAGAATAAACCCAATACATCAGCATGTCCAGACAAAAAAAAAAAAAAAAAGACTAAAGATTTCTTTAACATTCACATTTATAAAAAAAAAAAAAAAAAATAGTATTTTCCAAAGTACATTTTTCATCAGACAGGAACCCATTCACATTTGTATGGTGTTACACCATCTCTTGGCTGACATCCATCACAGTGAACTCTGGATAGCCTATAGTGAGATAAGAGACTGAAGCCTGCTCCTGATTCAATGTCAAAACATGAGACTAATTCCAGCAGGATTATCACCATGCTTACACTATTACTGCTGGGCATAAAGTAATGACAGTGAAGGCCAGACGATTGTGAAGGAAGGTTTATGTTTCTCTCAGCTGATGTCTAAATAAACCACGCAAGTGTCAGTACTGCTGGAAGATAATGGGAGGATTTCTAAGAAGATCTCATCTTTCAGAAATATGGTTCAGTAGAAGGACATGAGAAACTAACAGTTATACATTAAGTAACATATCAAGTACCTATCAAGTATGATATGTCCAATTATGGTATGTGAAGTGTAATGTTGAACAAAATCTTACTATGGTAGTGTCCAAATTGAGTTATGAAATTAGTTTCAGACTATGGCAGGTTTGGCAGTTTATTAAATCGTATTAAATAATTAATTATTAAAATATAAAATTAATTATTCAAATATGAAAAAAGTCATTTTTCTCAGTATTGTTGAAATACAGTGATTTACCTTTGTATGACTGTAATATGACCGTAAAGTATAGTCCTGTATTGTTTCTGTATAGTATAGTGCAGAGCTGTAAATACATTATAATAGTTGTGCGCACTAAATGAAAGCAAATCGGTGTCAGTATTAAAATGTTTCTTTGGTTTGTCTCTCTTCAGGAGGAACTGTGACTCAGAATGCAGTGACGGAGAGGAGGATTTCTACTACACTGAGATCAAGCTGAACACTGACTCTGTGGCGGACGGTTTGAGCAGTCTGTCTCCTGTGTCCCCGTCTGTGCTGTCTCCCCCGCCAGGTTTGAACCAGAGACAGCCGGATGGCACTAACGGAGCAAAGAGCGAGAACAGCACCACCACCCCTCTCAGCCGCTCTGCTCCCAGTGCACTCTACCTAGTGCACACAGACCACGCCTACCAGGTACAGCCCAACCAATCACGATGGGCTATGCACATCATTTGCATAACATTACATCACTTCAGACTCGGAGTTTCACTCTGATGCTCTCAGAACACAACTACTAGACAAATACAATATGGATATGACCTAGCATTTCAATGCAATTTCAGAAAGCAAGCTGAACATTTAATATCAGAAAGTCCTCTTGATATGAAGACCAATTCAACAGGTCAAGCTGTGCATAAAGACACCCTTCAGTCACAATATAAAGCATGAAAAGGTCACACGTGAGGAGAATTATGATAAGATTATGTTCCTATTAATGGGATCACATACACTATCATTCAGAAGTTTTTGTTCAGTAGGATTTTTTTTATGCTTTTGAAAGAAGTCTATTTATGCTTAACAAGGCTACATTTATTTAACCAAAATACATTAGAAATAGTAATACTGTGAAATATTATTACATTTTAAAATATAATTTATTCCTGTGATCAAAGCTGAATTTCCAGCATCATTACTCCAGTCTTCAGTGTCACATCATCTTTCAGAAATAATTCAAATATGCTGATTTGCTGCTCAAGAACCATTCCCATTACAGCGGTTTTACTTTTTTGTGGAAGCCATGATCGTTTTCTTGAGTCTTTGATGAATAGGAAGTTTAAAAAGAACAGCATTTATTTGAAATATAAATCTTTTGTAACGTTATAAATGTCTTTATTATATTTGAGAAATAAAGCACAAAATCAAAATAATAAAATCTGAAATAAATCAAATGTATAATAATAACCCTGTCAATGTTTGTAAAACCTATACTGAACTGTCACATAGCTTTGAATTGACCAATAGCAGGGTGACCAATGAAGGAAAGCCTATTTTTTGAATACTAGATACTGTCAAAGTGGTTATTACATATATCCATACAGCGCAGTCATAATCACAGGCCCGTAGAGACTACAGTATATCAGTGTGACTGTCACTTCACAGGCCACAGCCCCTGTCACCATCCCCTCCACCAGCTCCACTGGCTTCACCCCCTCCAGCAGCAGTTTCAGTATCTCCTGGCAGTCCCCACCCGTCACTTTTACTGGCACCTCTGTGAGTACACATACACTCACACACACACACACGTTCCTGTGCCCATCACACACATGCACACACTGAACCACAGTGTGCCTTGCAATAGACTGTCCCTTTATACACACACAGTAGAGTCCTGGCTGATTGTGTTTCATAATCGTCTACTGCTCTACCACAGTTTGGCCTCTCATTTGATGTCAGGTAACTCAAATGTGCAAACACAACTGTGAGATGTGAGTCAGTCCAACAAGTATGTCAACACTGATACATAACCGAATACACAAATGCTCACAAAACAAGCTGAGCAGACTGAATTTTATGCTCAGTGTCTCTATAAATTGTGCGTTGAGATTTTTATGACTGGAAATGGATAAATGATGTCTTTGGCCCTGTGTGAGGGATGTTAACTCTCTCTCTCTCTCTCTCTCTGTCTGACTGACTGCAGGCCTCTCCCACTCACAGCCGGACGCAGGGCTTTGGGGAGCAGCGCTCTCAAACCATTGCAGTGCTCTCGTCTCCCCCGAGAGCTGCAGGCTCACTCAGGTACAGTCTTAACTACACTTACTTTCAGTCTTAATTTAAGTTTCACGTCAGAAGAAATGAGCATAGTAAAGCAAAGGCTGTGTAAAATGGTTAGACTTGATGAAAGCTGGAGGTGTGGCTCCTGTGAGGGACATTCTTACACATTTTATGAGTTTCCAGAATCAAGTCGCACATCATAAACTCTGGAAAAGTGTGGAAAAGTACAATCAGTAAGTTCTACTCTCTGCTTACTTGGTATGATGCCAGAAGCATGTGAAAAGTCCATAATTCCTGTGGTCTTGTGTTAATAGTAGGGCACTATATGAAATCTTTTTTTTTTTTTTTTTTTACCAAATTTTGTTTTCATTTGTCAGGATTCCGATTTTTCTGTTTTTATTTTAATAGACTCCGTTTTAATGGTTAAATAAAATTGTATGAATCAAAATTTAAGTATAATTTACAATAAATTACAATATTTAATTTAATGAAATTACAATATTTAAATGTACCATAATTAACAACAGTGTATTAAAAGTTTTTTTTTTTTCAAGGCTATATGAAATGTTCTTTTTTTTCTCTCAATTCGATTTCATTTTTACCACATTCTGTTTTCATTTAATTTTCTGGATTCCATTTTAATGTTTTCATTACATTTTAATAATCAGAATTATGAAGAATAGGCAGGATTCATATTTAAATAGTATTTTGGTGTGTTGCGTTTTGATTTAAGTGTACTGACCTACTTTAGATTTTTTTCCATCCAACATTTGGCAAACTCCTGCATTATACAGTAAATTTCATATTTTGACTGGATTCCACGATTCTGTCCACGTTGTCCACATCGCGGAAATCATAATGCCCTATAATAGACTGTAGGATCATATTTAGACACTGAAAGGTACCATATTGGTTATCAGATATTAGATAGTTTTTGGTTGTTATTGTATATTTAATTATGAATGCTTATTATATGATCCAGTATCCACTAATTATTTAATCCAATTTTAATTCTGGAAGTACCATTTTTGTATAAAATGTTTACTTTTGTATGTTGAAAATTGTTTTGTGAGACCATTTTTTGTGTTTTCTGTCATATGCTGTGCAGTAGGAAGTCACGAGGTGAGGGAAAGAAGTGTCGTAAGGTGTACGGCATGGAAAACAGAGACATGTGGTGCACGGCCTGCCGCTGGAAGAAAGCCTGCCAGAGATTTGTTGACTGAAACCGCTGCGACAACTTACACACAAAAACAGGGTGGGATTCCTTTGCATGCATAGCATAGTGAAATACGTCCCTTCTCTTTCTTATTGACCAGAGCCCCACCCTGTTTCACCTTAAACCCACATGGACTTTGAGGGTCAAACACTTATGCATTCCCTCCTAAACCAACAGATGCACCCCAATCTTTGCAGATTTCCAACTCACCCTTTGAGGCGAATTGCTTTACACTGCAAAAGAAAAAAAAAAAATACTTGGGATCCATCTTTTTGTTTGTGTTCAGTATACTGCTTAAAAACATTCTTGTCAGTTCCTAAAGGACCAGTCAGGGCAAGACCAGCCTCTGTCCATGCTCTTTTTAAAAGAGAAGAAAGCTCTCTTTCAGACTGTGTAAGTGCTATAAAACCCAACTGGAGAAAGTGTTGCTTTTTCCATGGGCACATTTTCACACTTCTCCTGCCCATTTTTCTAAAGGTTAAGGGTTTGACAGCCAGAAAACCCTGTCTTCTCAAGAATGTACTACCACAGGGGTTTGTTTTGGGATGTTGACTGAACCGCTCCCCTGAATGGAAATTCCTCAATGCAAAAAAATAGAAAATAATACAAATAAATATGGGAAGAGAAGGACTTTCAGCTCCCCCTTTCAGTCATGCTGACACAAGCAATTGCACCTACGAAGGACGGATTTTATATTTCTGGTTTTATATTTGCGTTTACCAATAGGACATTTCTTTCAGGGATGCGATCAGTAAAAGCTAAACCAGCAGTTAGATTTAACAGCAAAGAACTCAGTGGTTTTTGTCACAGGAATACCTTCTTGCTACCAAAAAGGTTTTTTTTTAATGTGCCATTTTCTTTTTCTTTTTTTGCTTTGTGTGTAACTGACTTCAACAGAATGAAGTACAAATACTGCGATCATTAAAATCCAATGGCACAGACTCGCATCAAAATAAGCGATCGCAAGGACCAGCCATTCAGGCAACCTCTCCTTCCCAACGGACTCCATCTGCAGGAACGAACTGCATTCATATTAGAGCCATATGAGAACCATGGTGGTTTCACGCCACAGTCTGTTGCCTAGAGAGGTTCAACCAACATGCCCAAGTAAAGAAAACTCTGCAAAGTGGTTAATATTACCTCTGGAAGGTGAGGAGCTCTTTACCTCTCACCTTTTTCCTGACCTCACAGGTTCAAGTAGGAAGTAATAAAAAGCAAATGCCACATCTACCCCAGCACAAGAGCTGGAAGCACTCAGGTGTGGTGGTGTTATTTCTTCTGTAGTTGGTACAGTATTGTGTAACACAGCAGAACACTGGTCACAGGAGGATGGACGTCTCTCTTTATGATGGGCTTCTTTGAAAAGGATGACCAGAAAAATTGTCCCAAGATGTCAACACTTGGTTTGGCTCTTAAGGAATATGGCAGCTCGGTTGGCATTTGTAATCTGGAACTGCTTTGGTGGCTCCGATACAGTCCAATTTGATATCGTCTACGTAACATCAACACAAGCTAGTTAACTCATCATAAACCTGCAAACAATGCTTATTGCGATCAACTCATTGTCTGTATCTATTTTGTTCATCACACTGTTTTCCTTTCACTTACTGTTTATAGATAAGGTATATAGTATTACACCCCACAAACAAAATGTTTTATGCCTAGTGTAACACTTGGGTTTTAATGGTAGAATGGCTTTGTTCACACTGCACATAAATCAGATTTGGTTTCAAATCCGATTTCAATTATTAGATCCATTTGTTTGTACAATGTAGTCAATATCCTATGTCTCCACATGGATTATTTACATATACTATACCCATCATGCTGACAAGTTATTAAAAGAGACTCTAAAACTTCTAAAAGTACAGTTCTTGGAATCTGATTCCAATTCACACCAAGATGCATTAAAGAAATATGATCTGATTTCACACCTGGTATGGATGTGGTTTGGATCTTGTTCATAAACATCAGATATCATGTGGTCTTCTGCAGTTCAGAATACAAAAAAAAACTTGATATGGCAAAAAAAAGGGCTTTAATTTGATGTAATTTCACACCAAAAATGGATGTGGTTTGGATCTGTTTTTTTTTTCATGTGGTCTTTAAAAAAAAAAAAAAAAAACTCAATAGATTGACCAAAAAAAATACAAATCTGAATTTAGCTGCATATGTGAATAAAGCCAGATACTACACGAACAGAAAACACTTTAAAACTGGTACTGGTTTAGTGTCTAAATAGAAAAAAAGAAAATCCAGAAACGACCATGAGTTCATGACTGTTTCTGCATTTTGATCTATAATTGTCCTTTTTCTCACTTTCTGTTGACACAATTCAACAGATCTTGCAAGGAAAAGGTCTTCAGGGCCTTGCGTCTTTCCGTATGACTGGAGGCAACCTGTTTGTGAAAGAACAGCTATACTGAAGCTGCACACCAGCACCCATGGGCTCTAGCACTCCAATTCTACTCAAATGCCTATTGAAACTTTTTGTGATCTCGTGCCAGAGATGAAGTTGAGTTTCAATAATTAATAGCTGCATATTTTGGCCCCTCCGCTGGTGTGAGGAACATCTCAGAGGCTGCTGCTTGTCCCTCCATTCCCTTCCTGGTGCTATTTTAGACCAAATGGTCTAAGAGATCTCACAGGCATTTTATGTAAGAGGGCAAGCTGATGTCTACAGCTGTTTACATTCAGTATATACTGGGGAAACTCTTTCCATCACGTTTCCTACAAATGAGACTTTTAGGAAGTGGGAATATATTTCTAAATGTTACCTAAAAGTATGCTCTTGCCTCGGATAAGCTGTTATGTGAAGTTAAGATCAGGGTGCATTTGGTTTCTAATGATGTTTCACACACCTGTCACCATGGTGCTTATGTATTGCCTGCAGTTTTGTTAGCTAGGCCATGGCGCATTACTTGTGTTCATTGGGGGTGCTAGTGTTCTTGTGCACAGGCCTTTGTTTTGTTGTACAACATGTCATTTAACACACATATCAAGCTGCAACATGAGTATGGCGTGTTTTCACTATTTACTTTATCGCCAACTTCGTACACAGGTTAAACAGTTTATAAATTTACCTACAATACTTGTATAAGCTACCTGGTAAACAGTATTTAGGACTAGTGCTGCTCATTAATACGTACTTGGGTCCATGTCTCATAGTAATGCAGTACAAAGCTTTTATTGCTCAGATCCAGAAGGATGCTGAGGTGTTAGCTGTCTTTA
This sequence comes from Carassius carassius, assembly GCF_963082965.1. Classification (NCBI taxonomy): domain Eukaryota; kingdom Metazoa; phylum Chordata; class Actinopteri; order Cypriniformes; family Cyprinidae; genus Carassius; species Carassius carassius. The sequence goes on from NC_081762.1 coordinate 20,445,199, forward strand.
GCCTAAGTAGTCTTGTCTGGTTCTGTGTAAACATACCATATAGGTAATTAAAAACAATAACTAATAATGCTATTATATTACTCAAAATGTGTAACTGTTTTGATCGATATTCTAAGCTACTTTTAACACACTGGTGTACAGATCCTAGGGAACAGATTAAGATACCTCCCGTTCTTAACTTTCACCAGGTCGAGAGTTTAACACGCTAGTTTAGCCTCTTTAAAAGATGCAGAAAAGTCTCGCCATCTCTTTTTCCCATGCATCGATGTAGTGCAATGTTAATCGAATACCCATATGTCTTTGGTTGGTATTAGTGTTGGATCTGTGCAGATGTTTAGAGTGGGTGTGCATATCCCATGTCAGACTGACCCATTCTGACTGTCTTTGCATAGACTGAATCGTTTGTGTAACTCCAAACCGCCACTTAGCTATAGCCAGATGGCAGATGAGCCACTAAGTAGTCTACTTACATAACTTGTGTGTTTGTTTCGAGCCACAAACAACAAGGAGTAGAGGCCGTTGATGGGACTGAGTCTGCAAAAAAAATGCTTTTTGTTATGAAACAGCATTGGACAATATTGGCATCCTGCAATGCATGCTACCAATAAATAGCTGCTGGGTTTCCGTGGTTTATGATCAGGTCATGTCTATCCTGCATGGAGAGGGGCCCTGAGAGGTTTCGTTTTTTTCGTGTAGGGGGCCAGTCCCTCTGACCACTTTCAGGAATGTATTTGTATGAGAATATATAGGAGTCTGACTGTGCCTTGGTGAGGTCTGAGATTTTGCATGGAGATGCACAGAAAAGCAAAGGAATGTTTCTGATGTCGGCTGGTCTGAGTTCATCAATTTGTCTGGATTTTAACGTGTGGGAGTGGAGGCCCTTTTTCTAGTGATTTGAGGACTAGCTCTTGTTTTTTTTCTGCTCAAAGAGTCTTTTGATGAATTTGAAGCTTGAGGGGTGGGGGGTGTCTTTTCCCGGTTGTGCTTTGTAAATGATTTTTAGCTACAATGTCGTAGTTGTTTTTGTCTCGTTGTTTTCATCTCCCATTTTGGAAACGCAGCAGGAAATGTTTAATCAACATTTCAAACAGGGTTTTGTTAAATACGGCTGTGTTTTAAAAACTGTGGTGTGTTTTTCTTATAAGATGCTTAAACAGTGAGATCATCCATTATTGTCAGAGACTAAAACTCCAGCCTATCAGATAGGACCATGCACAGAAGATCTTAGCATTATGAATCGCAAGCCTGGTTGGATCCAGATACCGATTTATGTTTCCATCATGTCTCAAAGTAGGGCTGCATAATGTGGGGGAAAAGATTTCTGTCATTTTTTACTGTGACACTGAAAACACCAGATTATGAGCTGCTCATGTGTAAACGAACACAGTGCTGCACTTCTGTCTGAAACACGCTTTGTATATATTTATTAAATGAAATCACAGCCTTTGTGATTTGATTATTGCATTAAGCCATTTCATGATTTGGGTTTTAATTTTGATTAATCATGCAGCCCTATCTCAAAAGATCTCAGAGAATAAGCAGGACATAATGTTAACATGTTTGTCTCAAGCCTTTTTGTTGTGAGAAAAAAAAACATATCCCATCCAAAAATCATAAACAAGTCGCTTTACATCTTGAAAATAAGATGCCAAAAGACCCCATGGGAATGTAGGCTCAGTGCTCTGAATGGATTATCTCACTGCTGACCTTCGTCAATCAAGAACCATGCTAACCTCAAGAACTCAAAGACTGTCGCACTGGATTTTTACACTTTTTCAAGTATTTGCTGATCTAACTGTATTTTTTAATACTGCATGTGCATGCCGAAGAAAACAAACAAAAAATATGATCTGAATTTATGAATGTTGTTTGTGATGTTTTATATGTAAAAACAGGCACAGGGCAGGCAGGCTGCTGTTACTATAGGAATGACATGCAAAATCCACTTCCTCTGAAAATTTACTCATTTTCATTGTGATTTCAGTGTCTTTTCATAGTCGCTCATTTACATGCTACGTTGTGAAACAAAGGGCACATTTTTAAAAGGGACCGTTCAACCCCCCACAAAAAATAGTATGGATAACAGGGCCTTAAATGTTAAGAACCACTGCTATAAGCTGTTTTGTTTGGAAAACATCTCTTATTGTGTACCAAGTAAAAAGAAAGTCATATGGGGGGTCATATTGCTGCCATAAAAACAAACAGATGCTGATGATAAAAGAACCAGCTTCTGACCATCGTAGCACAGGCGATAATAACAAACGCCTGATGGATACTATAAGCACTTCGCAATGATATAAAAGAGAGGACCAGTTCATCTCAAGGACCAATTTAGTCAGCCCAAGCTGTGCTTTTTTTATTTTTGGTTCACACATTTCTGTCCCATTTTCTGTTCTTTTGACATTCCTGATTTTACAAGTATTGTTTGATGTTAAGAACGGGCATCTGATGCCTTGTGCACATGATGGAAGTCTTCTGTGTAAAGAGAAAAAAAGGAAAACTCAGGATGTCTTCATCTTTCATGCTGCTGCTAGCAGAAAAAAAATGCAGCAGTTGTAAAGCCATAAAGGAAAAGAGGTGTGTTTGGGTGACCCATGCCATTTACCAAAATTATTATTTTGACCAGTAAGCAATGTCTAGACTTTATTCAATAACTGTGTATAATCCATCATTGCACACTGACTACATGTATACTGAAGATGTTCATTGAAGAAGGAACTTGATGTCTCTATGCCAATGTGAAGGATAAAGTTATTGATGGGGGACAGATTTTATTGTAGATGCAATAGCTATGAATGTAGCTATGAATAAATGGATGGTATATTTATATGCTTATAAAAGATAATATAGTTATCCTGAAGAGGGACACCCTTGAATATGGCAGGTTAAAAAAAAAAGAAAGAAAAAAGACTTGATTGTACCATATTATGCATATAACTTTGTGACATGAGCACTAACGAATTGAGGATTAGGCCTACAGTCTATTAAGGTTCAAATTCAAGAAACCCAAAGATTATTTCTCAAATTAGACGTGACACATCACAGCAAATTGCAAATACGCTGTACAAATGTCACTTAAAATTAACGTAAAATGACAAATGTGAAACTTTGGTGAATTTTCGCGGGCAAAGTAATGGTAGGCAGTTGTCAGTAGTGCCATCATCTCAGAGGTCACTTCCAAACCAAGCAGCTTTATATTGGTAAACACATGAAATTTCTGTGTTAACGGGACAACAAACTAGAATCTGATGTAAAATTCGCGAGGGAACATTTTTCACCTGACGCATCCCCCGCACTATATTCCTAAATGCTTGGATTGCTAGTGACATGGCTGCATTTTGCATCCAGAATTTCATCTACAAAGCTCAAAGTGACTGCACATTTAAGGGCCGTTCACACAGAACAGGTTATGGCGTTCAAAAACGCTAGAAAAGCCCCAACGAACTGTAAAAGAACAGAGTTTTGAAACGCTGCGTAACGGTCAAATTAAAAGTAGCACACATAACGACTGAAAATAATTTTTTTCCCTATTCCTCCGCGCTGCTTCCCGCGCGGTTTCAAATGCAGAACTGCGTTCGCTGTAAACATCCCCTTATTAAAACTCTATAAAGTGTTGTTTATCCGCGTCTATATGCGATGTAAATGTCGCCTGACACACACTGACCTGTATTTGAGGTGATGAGATAAATGAGCGACCTGTCTCAACATGAATAACATTAATTATATTCATCCCGGGTTTAACACAGACGTCGCGTGTCAGCTCAAGCCGAGTGCGTCGGAGTGACGTTTCCCGCCGTTCGTCCTCAGGCTCACGTGCATAATCCCAGCGGGGCTTTGACCTCACGGGCTTCCTCGAGCTTTTCATCTCTGTGAACCCATCATGCATTTCAGAAAGATGCGAGGTGCAGGATTAAGAGGTTCAGAGGGTTTTCTTGATGACGGCGAGTGCTGCTGAAGGCTGTTAGCCGGTAACAATTAACTCTTAATGGAATGAAAACAAATGTAGCCCTGTTGTTTAACGGTGTCAAGTATCAGCAGAAAAGAGGGCCTTAATTAGAGGATATTTTTAATGCTTTGTGCCACTATATTTTGTCATTGTTAGTGTCTAGTCGGTGTTCACTCGGATACAATTATGCAATTTTATGCTATAGTGCACAGGTTTACACGGCAACACCTGACAAATACAACTCATAACAGGAAATAAATTATTTTTACATCGCTCGCATTTACTCGCACTAGTCTGGATAGAGGGAGCTGGTGGTATTTCATTATCTGGACTTGATATAAAATATCGCAATACATTAACTGAAAGCACTTGCTTTATGTACAATGTCTTATACTTATACTGTTTATCTAATTGCACCGTTTTGTTTCTCCTCGTCTCCCTAACGTTCAATAGATTTTAATCTCCTTTCTCCTGAGGGAGAAAACACTTGGTGACTGTTATTATTATCTATCTATCTCACTTGCTGGCTGTACTAGTTTTTACTCTGAGCTGTGTGTAAATAGAAACCGCCAATGTAATTGTGCTACGGTGAAAATGTTGTGGTGCTCGTCAGTGCCGCTGTTGTTGTTTTCTTTGGTGTTAAAGACCTTTCAAAGGTGCCCGTGTTCATACGAGCTTCTGGTTAATGGTCATGGAAAAATAAAGACGATTTTTTTCGGCAGCTGTTTACTATACAGTGTCTACTGGTGTGTATTTATTAATCTAATAATAACATGGGGTAATGTGCTTATTTCAGAAACTGGGCTTGATTATAATAGGTTGCAGACTGAATTGTTAAGAGCTTAATAATTAGCAGCCTTGGGTCATACTGTGTTTAGTAACACAGAAAAGAAAAGCAGACAAAGCTTTCAAGTGTTTGCAGACCCTGTGGTAGACTTTTTTCTCTCTTAAGTGAAAGACTAATTAAAATATCCTTTAGGATATTATGTATGAATATAACTGTGGACATTGCGTAATGGAAACGGTTTAAGCGAAACAATAATAGAAATATTAGTTATTATTATTTGTCCATACGTTTATTAAAAATGTAACCCCCACATACTGTAAAACATAATACACTGAACACGTCCTGCTTATGAACGTCACTGAATGCATTCCTGAGGATTGTGGGCCAGAAATTGGCTTGAAAATAACTAACATACTGTTTCTAAAGCCTTTCTACAATACCACCATTAAACAGTTATGTTGACGTATAAAGTTATCTTGAGAAAGTAAATATTAGGGTGCCATCTAGTGTCCTGTAGCGATTATACAGTTGTATTGACTTCCTGCAACATTTCAAAGAATGACTGCTGGACAAAGACAGGTTGTAATGTGCTTTATTAGGCATCAGACATACAGTGGAAAAAATGTTCGTATTTTTTGCTCAAAGTAGTTTTAGTCTTTCAGGATGCTAATTATAAAGGAACATGACAGCAGATTCGACTACTACACTAGTAACCCAGGACAAAAGCCCACTAGAGACATGCAGTATAAAGTAACATTCATATTCAAAAGATGATGTGAGGAAAGAAGAAACAACACCTTAGCTACAGTATGACTGGAGTGAGGCAGAACAGGGATAAATTGAAACATTTTTGGTCCCACTGGAGATTTTCACCCTCCATTTAGTATGTCACAACACAAAACACATAAAACTGTTTTAAACGGATACCTCCTAACAATATTCCATATTAGTATTATTGTATTTTAGATGTCAACACTAGATCTAGAGCAACTGATCAGACATGCTGAACTTAAATCTCTGCAATGTCTTTATACTGATTTTTATTTTATTTTTTGCAGAAAGCATAAAACATTTGCTTATCTCTGTATATCAAAGCAAAACACACAAAAAGGAAAAGCACACTCAATTCATGAAGCAATAATGAAATATTACCATATGAGAACACATCTAACAGTTAAGTACCATCGCCCCTGTGCTCCAAAGCCTTTAGCAACCTCTACCCTATCATAAATGTTATTAGATTTTATCTACTTATTTTTTAACATTGTCAATAAAAATATTTTTTAATTTTGCAGTCTTGAAGATGCCACAACAGCAGGTACTACAGTGTAAGCGGCTCCATGAACTAGACAAACAATACTAGAATTAGTGCTTGTAAATATTAGAGTTGCACTGGATCTAAGGCTAACCGTTTAACATTAACACTGCTTTTCTGCTATGTTAGAGTTTAAAACAACAGGAAAGAAGTGTCATATAGTCTAGAAGACTATGACAGCTGTCCCTCTCATAGTTTGTCCTGTTTTATAGGTGTAAAATAAAATACAGCAGTGGTCGAATTACAAAGCTATCAGAAACACCTTTAAAGTGAGATTAAACCTCCCCAGTTTTAGCAACAGAAGGCACTGGGATCTCAGTGGTGTGACTATACTAATGCTACAAAATAAAGAGAAATAAATTTACAAAGCACATACGCTCAAATCTGCTCATTTTATGACACAAACTCTAAAGCTAAATCAAGAATCCAAAATATAGAAAAAGAGTAATAGTGTAACATCACTACCATTTGATCATATTTTATATTAATGCTAATAACCCACTCAATATACTTTTAATGCAAAAAAATCTTTTAGTTTAACATATACACTTAGAGACAGAACTCATGTTCTGAGTTTTTGGCATTTGTTTTAAAAATGGAAAGAGGAACTAAATACACAGAGAATTTTGGTTAATTTGGCTGGCAATTTTAAGTAGCGGGATGTTTTACAGAGAATGAACACAAACAAAAAAGTCAAATTCAAATAAATTTAAATTATATATAAATTTGGGATATTTTCTGTAAAAAGAAACATTTAGGGACTTCTAAAGGACAGCCTGAACCTCTCATGTAGGCAAGCCTGAAGTTAGGGGTCAGAGGATATCGTGCTCTGACAGTGCATGAGCAAACATGCATCTCACATTCTGACACATCTGTTCCAGTGTAGGACTACCACGTCCCGTCTAGAAATGACCCAGACTCCAGTGGAAAACTAGCCACAGAACAAAGCACACTGTGACTATGTAGAAGTGCTGCTGTGGAGTAGAAGAAGAGGGATAGGAGGTCATGAGGAGAAAGAAGAGGGGAGCGTTAGGAGGAGGATCCTCAGTGCGTTTTTTGATCTGGAGGACAAGTTCCCTCGGGGTGTTCAGCCACTGGCTCTCCATCAGGTGTGGATTCTGAAACCTCTTCAGTATCGCCTGTCGATGGCGTCGGGCTTATCTTGGTCTGTAAAGTCAGAAACGAGGTTGGAGTTTTTATTTACCTCACAAGCAGTGTTGATATAATCAGTGTCGCTTTACCTTTAAGGTTTCCACTTTCTCCTCAAATGACTTGAAAGTGGGCGTGTTTCTGCAAGAGACATGATAACTATGTAAAACAGACTGAATCTTCACACTTCAAAATCCATATGGTGCAAAAAAGGGTGTCGGTATATCAAATGATTTGCTAATTCATCTGCTATAGCTGTGCTCCAAAACCTAGCGAGCTAGCAAATGTTAATTTTAAATATTTACATTTAATCATTTAGCAGATGCTTTTATCCAAAGTGACTTACAAATATATTTTAATCATTACTAAAGTGAGAAATATTCTTTGAAATGCTTGTTTGAATAGTTAGCTTAGCAACATGCTAAACAAGACTATTACAATGAACTGTAGACATTGATGAATCTCTTATTGAATAAATCAACAATAAAGGGATAGTTCACGCAAAAGTTTTTAATTCTGTCATTAATTACTCACCCGCAGGTAGATTCAAACCTGTAAGAAGCTCGTTCATCTTCAGAACACAAAGCTATTTTTGATAAGCTTCCTGACCCTCCATAGACAGCAACACAACTGAAACTTTTCAAGGCCCAGAAAGGTAGTAAAGACATCATTAAAATAGTCCATATGACCTCAGTGGTTCAACCGTAATTGTTTGAAGCCACAAGAGTATGTCGTACACAAAAAGTATTCTCATAGCTTCATAAAAGTTATGGTTGAACCACTGACTATTTTAACAATGTCATTTCTACCCTTCTTGTGCCTTGAATGTTTCAGTTGTGTTGCTGTCTATGCAGAGAGCTCTCGGATTTCATCAAAATATCTTAATTCGTATTCCAAAGATGAATGAGGTTGTGTAATTAATGACAGAATTTCCATTTTTTGGATGAACTATTCCTTTAAATACTGGTGCAAGATGTATTTATTTTAAAATATGAGGGGGGAAAAAACGGAGTGAAAAGCGAGACAAAAAACTAGCATCAGTCAACTGACCAATCAAAAAAAGTATTCCTGAACAATATAGAGGCTTATGTGGGTCTATCAGAACTAATTCTTACCTCATCACCGGCATGCTAGCCGAATGCTGTATGGAGCGTATACTATCCGTCAGCAGTAAAGAGGAGCAGACAGGAGTTAGCCAAAGACGTGACTATCAGACGAATTATAAGAGGGGAAATAAAGCCATGCACCTACACACATCTATGAGTTCATAATAAGCATGAAATAACACCTCAGCCCTTCATGCGGTGTGAAACTGAGTAAGAGTATAAGGCTTTAATCCATCAGGGGTTTAAGACTTTATTACCGGTATCACTGACACGGATTCACAACACAGCTGGGACGCCCAATTTGGATGAATAGGGTGTGTGAGAGAATTAGCAGGGAATAAACGGTTTAAGCACGTCTGCATCACTGTCAGAGGGGATGATATGTTCAGCAGAGCGACAGCCAGAAGATCGATAGTTTTGTGTGGGACACAAGCACACATACTATCTATGAAGAATGCTGAGAAATAATGAGAGATGATGCTGCTTTTTAGACAGAAAGTAGGAGGAAAATCAGAAAACCTAGCATAAGACTGATGGAAAATTATCTTAACTCAAAATGACAAAATCATTTGCACAATGATTTTAAGTTACAGGTATATTTCACCCAAAAATTACAGTTGTCATCATTTACGTCAAACCTTCTATGACTGTTCTTCTGCTGAACACAAAATTAGATTTTTGTAATGCATTTTTTTGTCCATGCAATTAATGTCAATATGATCCAGTGTCATTTTGGACTCCACTGACTTTTATTGTATGGACAAAAAATTCAATGGAAAACAAGTTTGGAGTAAAGGATGACAAAGTTGTTTATTTCAGGTGAGCTATTCATCTTTTTTTAAATTCTAATACTCTGAATTGCAAATACCCATTCAACATGTACATTCACGCACTAAAGCAGAGGTTTAAGTAAAAAACGTTAGCATGCTTTGCAACAGTGAAAAAAAAAAATGGCAGAATTGCACTACCTCTAAGTACATGCCACACTATAAAACCATTCATCACACTACTGAGAGGTGTAGCAGCCAAAATAACCAGCTTTTGTTTGAAGCCACTGTAAACAGTCTTACCCAAAAGAATTGGAAAATGACTGTAATCTGTAAATGGCAGAGGTGTCATTAGCGAAAACAGTTAACCGCTGTTGCCGGCATTGCAGCAAGAGTGTCGTAAGATGGTGAAATTGAGCAAATGTCAGTTGCTTAGACTTCAGAGTATGATGTGGGTGTCTGTGGTTAATGGTTTTATTCTAGCTCAAATTTGGTAATTCCATTGTGCGTGGGTGTACAATTCAGTCCTTTGCCATTTTGTCCAGTAGTGTTATGCTAAAGGCACATGTATGTGTAAGTGGTTATCACACAAGGCTACATTCACACAGTCTGTTTGGGATCAACAAATCTATTTGACTCTCAAAATGTCCTGTGTATCAGCGTCAAATAATCAACATAGTGATAGAATAATGGCAAATATCAAAATGTTCAGTTGTGTCTTTAAATTCAACGTTTATTCGCCCTCATGTTGTTCCAAACCAGTAAGATCCTCATCTTTGGAACACAAATGAAGATATTTTTAATAAAACCTCAGACATTTCTGTCCATTAGGTACATTCTACAAAAACATTGACACTTCAAAAAAGTATTCCATATCAATCAAGTGGCTTAATCCAATGCTTCTCTGACAAGTCAAGTAAGCATATTTAAGCTTCAAGGTTAAATGATGTCTGCGACTTAACAGTTTGATTCATATGGATTAGATTTATAATGTCTTTATGAACTTTTAAAGCGTAAAAGTGTAGGTGGAATGGTCTTTCAATGGAGGGACAGATAAAATATCTTCAATTGTGAATCCAAGTCTTATTGGTTTGGAATCACTTGAGGGCAAGTAAATAATTACCTACGTTTTTTTTTTTTTGTGGTAAACTATCCCTTTAAGTGTTTCGGTTTTGTATTCTAACCACTTTGGAATTTGGACCCCACAGCTACCAAATTTTGCTATGAAAATGCAGTTGTGACTCAAAATCAAAATCAACAAAAGAGCAATGAGTGCTATAACAACACTCAGTTAGCTTAACAGTACATGTAGCAAGTTTTTTAAATATATATATATATATATATATATATATATAAGCTAGTGTTAGAGGCCTTTTTTGCTTTTGTTCAATGTATAATAAAAAAGAAAACAAATAGAATACAAAAAGATTAGAAAAGCTAGTGTGTGTTTTTGTTTAAAAGAAAACAAGCAGTAAATGAACAGAGTTCAAGTCTTTTTTTTTTTTTTTTTTAAAGAACGGAATTAGAGGGTCTTGAAGATGGCTAAGGACTCGGACTCAGATTCTTGAAGACTGCTAAAGGGCTGGGATTGAGTTGGGCAGGTCATTCCACCAGAAGGGAACAGTTCATTTAAAAGTCCATAAAAGTGATTTAGTGCTTCTTTGTGATGGCACAATCAAGCAACATTCACTTGCAGAACGCAAGCTTCTCGAGGGCACACAAGTCTGAAGTAATGAATTTAGGTAAAGGGGTGCAGAGCCAGTGGTGGTTTTATAGGCAAACATTAATACCTTAATTTTATGCACGCATCTATCGGTAGCCAGTGCAAATTGATAAACAGAGGGGTGACGTGCGTTCTTTTTGGCTCATTCAAATTCTGCAATCTGGTTTACATAACAAATGTTATGAGAAATAATTACAGCTGCTGCTTGAGTTGACTGTGATGTTAAATTGTGTTGTATTAATTTATTTCATTGTGTCTTATTTTGTGTCATTACCTCTGCTTGGCACAGCCACTCTGGTAAAATAGATTTTAAGTCTCAAGAGTTTCTATTTTCCTGGTAATATAAAGGTTGAATAAATCTGCCTCTGTGTGAATGTAGCCAGAGTGGTTTGGAACCGACAGCATTAATAGGTATTAGTAAGTATTCATTTATTCAGGTGTTACTAGGTCAAAAGGGTACAAAGGATAGTTTGATCAAAGGATGATAATTTGGACAAGGGTTAAATTTCCCATCTCACCTCACGTCCTCTAGCTTTCTGGTAATGGCTGAGCCCACGCTGGAGAACGCCGTCGTCGCCTTCTGACCCACTTGGGACAGGGTCTCGGAGGTCTTCTTATACCTGTCAGCACAGACGGGGGACAGATGTGTACAGAAAATGTATACAACATAACAGTAAAAGATCATGTAATTCTAACAGCTGGAGTGAGCTAGTTAAATCAAGCACGTTCACAACTGCATGTCTTTAATGTAATTCAGCCAAATGGCAAGTGTGAATTGCACAGCAGAAGCATTGACAGATGGAGCCGCTCCTCCGCAGCAGTACGAGGCAGGTGCCTGAGGCGAGTGAGGGCACGTACGCAGTAGAGGTGGTGACTTCATGCCAGCCTTTGCTCAAGTTCTGTTTGAACTCGTTGAGTGGAGTGATGCCCAATTTCCGCTTGATGTCTGCCACCTGCTTCTCTTTGGCCGCCAGCACCTGAGAAAGAGTCTGGATCTCATCTTCCACCTGTAAGGAAACAGGATAGAAGAATTCACCTGACATGGAAAAAATAGCTGAGTGGTGACACTCAAAAAAAAAAAAAATCCAGTGGACTGATGGGTTTATCCATGAGCTCCAGTCAGAAGATACAGCATGTGTTGAAAGAGTATAGAAAAAGGCACTGCAAAATGAGTTCAGCCTTGAGAATAAACCATATTTGCTTCCAAGACAATCTCATCCATTGAATGAAGCATTTTTGGTTGGAATCTGAAATATAAAAAGATTGAAATATGCAGACCTTTGCTAGCTCACTGTGAAGCTCAGCTTGCTCTTCCTCAGTTAGGGCCGTGTAGGGCGAAGAGGGCACTGCATTCACTGCATCTTCGCCTACTTCTGGGATGAAGTCTGGACTCTTGGGCCCTACAAAAAATAAAATAAAACAAAAAACACACACACAAGCATGGGGTGAAAAACATTTTAAGGTGATTTAGAATGCCAATAAAATAGCTAGTCTAAGAAAAGGTTGCAGGCTTGAACCAAGTGTGCCACACATGTCCTGAAAGTTGAACCCAAAACATTTTGATTGCCCCCTGGTGGCTGGCTGCAAATGTGTCATATTACCCACCCTCTCCATGAGTATAGAGGTCTCAAATTATGGGAAATAAAATCACAAGGAGAGAGATACAATTACTACGGAGCCCCTCTGGTCCCACTTTGTCAAAAAAAAATATATATAACTAACTCGTGGCCTCAAGATAAGTTAAGTCGTGGCCTCAAGATAAGTTAAGTCGTGGCCTCAAGATAAGTTAAGTCGTGGCCTCAAGATAAGTTAAGTCGTGGCCTCAAGATAAGTTAAGTCGTGGCCTCAAGATAAGTTAAGTCGTGGCCTCAAGATAAGTTAACTCGTGGCCTCAAGATAAGTTAAGTCGTGGCCTCAAGATAAGTTAACTCGTGGCCTCAAGATAAGTTAAGTCGTGGCCTCAAGATAAGTTAAGTCGTGGCCTCAAGATAAGTTAAGTCGTGGCCTCAAGATAAGTTAACTCGTGGCCTCAAGATAAGTTAACTCGTGGCCTCAAGATAAGTTAAGTCGTGGCCTCAAGATAAGTTAAGTCGTGGCCTCAAGATAAGTTAAGTCGTGGCCTCAAGATAAGTTAAGTCGTGGCCTCAAGATAAGTTAAGTCGTGGCCTCAAGATAAGTTAAGTCGTGGCCTCAAGATAAGTTAAGTCGTGGCCTCAAGATAAGTTAAGTCGTGGCCTCAAGATAAGTTAAGTCGTGGCCTCAAGATAAGTTAAGTCGTGGCCTCAAGATAAGTTAAGTCGTGGCCTCAAGATAAGTTAACTCGTGGCCTCAAGATAGTGAAGTGTCTGACACATGGACCCTTTGTTATTAAACTGGACCTGTACTGTAGTGCAATGTAATACTTCACATTCTGTGCAATATTATCTGTTTTAATATTCAGTGTAATATAATTTGCTGCAGTTCTGCTTCTATTTATTTACTAGTGCTGTTCATCACAATCAATTCAATTCTGTTAATACAGTAATGTAAATCTTGTAGGCTGCATATCCATAGTCCTTTATAATTCTTCTTCATATTTTATAGCATATTTTTATACTTTTTACATGTATATAGGCTACTTGTTTATTTACCAACTTATATTATTATTTATATTCCTTTAAATGTCTTGATGTGCACATCAACTGTGACACAAGAATTGTCCCCCGGGTTATCAATATCAATAAAGATCAATAAAGTAATTCTGATTCTGATTTTAAGTTAACCTATAGTAGTTTGCAGGATGGTCCATTAATTATTGAAGTGTTTCACATTTTGGAAAAGCATGTCCGTGTAGACTATGATAAAACGTCAGAAGAGGGCGTTCTAGACTTTGGTCACGGTACCTCCGTCTGGCTGTATGTATTTATGTGTATTTCCCGGTATTTCCCAGTTGACGGCAAGGAGTTGCGGGATGAGAATGCGTTAGATGATCATATGAATAATTAGCATAACAAGTTAAGCAGGCTAATTCAACGTTAATGGCTATCAAGTCCGATAAAATTTGTAACGTTAGTAACAGAGACTAAGATAGCAGTTACTTGATAACCATTAACGTTGAATTAGCCTTCTTAACTTGTTATGCTAATACATTTCAACTGGGAAATACCGGGAAATACACATAAATACATACAGCCAGACGGAGGTACCGTGACCTAAGCCTAGAACGCCCTCTGCTGACGTTTTATCATAGTCTACACGGACATGCTTTTCCAAAATGTGAAACACTTCAATAATTAATGGACCATCCTGCACACTACTATAGGTTAACTTAAAATCAGAATCAGAATTACTTTATTGATCTTTATTGATATTGATAACCCGGGGGACAATTCTTGTGTCACAGTTGATGTGCACATCAAGACATTTAAAGGAATATAAATAATAATATAAGTTGGTAAATAAACAAGTAGCCTATATACATGTAAAAAGTATAAAAATATGCTATAAAATATGAAGAAGAATTATAAAGGACTATGGATATGCAGCCTACAAGATTTACATTACTGTATTAACAGAATTGAATTGATTGTGATGAACAGCACTAGTAAATAAATAGAAGCAGAACTGCCGCAAACTATATTACACCGAATATTAAAACAGATAAAATATGGGCGTATTCAAGCCGCGCGCTTCAGTTTGAATCTGAATAGCGCGTTCAGCGCGGGGGCATGGTCACATTAGATATAATGAAGGGAGACATGAAAAACAGACATCGCGTTGTTTTCATATGGATTACTTTATCACAGAATATTTGTTTTCGGTAGCACTTGCTTAGTTTAAAAGTAGACATGTCAAGCTTTCTATAGATATCTCTCTCATGTCTCTTTGTTGAGTATACACTGAGTTACAGTTCATTTTAATGACGTGTTTGTAAATGAAGATCAGCGCAGACAAAGGCTGCAGACAGCGCACCTTGTTTGTTATCTTTATTTTATAAGTGCACAAAGTTTTGTTATTATTATGTCTGTATCCAAAAAAAGTAGACCCTTTACAGATTCGATTGATGTATTGCTCTTATCTGTACGATTAAAACTGAAAGTGTAATTTAAGTTCTTTTCGGGGTTATCAGGAGAAAATGACTCAAAACGCGTATACGTGTTAATCGTCTCCAGAGGGTTAACTTATCTTGAGGCCACGACTTAACTTATCTTGAGGCCACGACTTAACTTATCTTGAGGCCACGACTTAACTTATCTTGAGGCCACGACTTAACTTATCTTGAGGCCACGACTTAACTTATCTTGAGGCCACGACTTAACTTATCTTGAGGCCACGACTTAACTTATCTTGAGGCCACGACTTAACTTATCTTGAGGCCACGACTTAGTTATATATTTTTTTTTTTTGACAAAGTGGGACCAGAGGGGCTCCGTAAATTACAATTAAGAGACAAAAGTTTTATTTACCTGAAACTAAAATAACATTGTATGACAAAGTTAGAATAACAAGTATAAAAGTTGTATAAAAGCAACAATTTCGCAATCATTTTTTTTTATTCTGAGACAGAAATGTACTTTTTTTCTAGTGATGCCTTTTAGAAGTTCTTTAAACAATTTCCATTGATCTTTTGTGATATAAATTTTTAGCATCAAGTTTATATTAAGTTGAACTGTTATTCTGAATGTAAGTGCTATTAGCTCAGTGGTGAGAATGACTCTGGTTCGGATTTAGAAATCATGTAGAGTCAGACGTCAGACCAGAAGGGAAAAGGAGAAACATGAAGGAAGATGAGGAGGTCAGAAAGAAGTCATGTGTCAAAGAGCTTTAAAACTTTATAAGGTGCGTGTCACATGATGGACACCCACCCAAGGGCTCACGCAAGTCTGGAAGATGTACTTTGATGCCTCCACTGACAGACCATAGTAGGATATACAACATAAATAAAAAAAAACTCTTGGATGTCACCATTATGTGGGCTGATGACTAGAAGGAAAGGCCAAAAATTCAGCACTGTCGATCAAACTGACAACAGTATGACAGCCCTGGATGAACAGCTCTGCACTGCACTGTATATTATACTGTAATGCTATCAGCTGACGCGCTTGTTCTTATTCAGTACAATCAGTATTTAAGTGCATCCCATGTTTATTGGATTAACAGAATAACCTGATAAAACCATTCACTTTGTTAAAACAGATTCCAGAGCTTTGACAAAACCAGCCTTTTCTGTGGTAGCTGGGAAAAATAACTCCTGCCCATGTCAATTTTATGCCTACATTCAGTAGAGGTCAAATATGAGGTTCAGGTCTTAACTTGCAGCTGGGAGTTTTAATACATGTTACAGGAAGAAACATAAAAGTTGCATCACATGAGAAGGGTGTGCAACTCATTTGTAAGCAGCTTGCTTGGTATTTCTGGAAAAACTGGTAGGTTTGCCTCCCACTTTAACTTACCATAAAGGTAATTAGGAACAGAAGAGAGTTTCATTTATAGCTTGTTTGACAACAAATTCCTAACAAAATATTTTTAGTGTGTTTGGCTTCTCTTGACAAAACTTTTGCCTCTTAAAATTAGTAGAATTGTACACGCAACCATATACATTTCTAATATGTTCAAGTTTAGTACAGATGATACAAGTTGCTTTGGTAAAAGGCGTGAATGTTGGACGCAGTTTGAATCAAATGAGTGATTTCCTACCTTCTATGTTCTCTTTCACAATGTCTAGTTTGATGCAACATTTTCTCCCTATTAAAACTACATCTGCTGATTGTGACAGGACTACAGGTTACACATGAGGGGACACTGACAGTGTGTCATGTACATTCTTAATGGGAAATTAATATTGAAAGTGTCAATTTGAAACAGTTGCGTGGTTAACAGGAAGATCCATATGACATCACTTGTAATGGAAATTATGACTACAACCAGTGCCTGAAGTGGTGAGAAGCAATGCATAAAATATTTTACTGTAAAATCATGCTTCATATATAATTATTTAAACCGGTTCAATGCACACAACATTTTTCTACTGTGGGTAAGAAAAAATGTGGCTCATTCCTCCAATATATTTTTTTGTAAAACCTAGAGGCAGTGCACAAAGTCATCTGACACTGGCATATAATTATTATTATTTTTGTAAATTAACATCAGTGTTAAAAACAGTACATTATTACTGTAATTATTTAAAGATACGTAACAATAGTAATAATATCATGCTTAAGCCACATTTAAAATTAGTTAATTTAATTGCTTTGGATAACAAACTATTAAAACAAATGGCATATGTATAGATGATACTTTTTTCTCTCTCCTCACTTTCCGAGTCATTCTTAACGCAAGTATGAAGACTTATGAAGTACCGGTAGTGGAAAAACACTAGATCACCAAGAAAAGAAAAAAAAACTCACTGTGGAGTATGGATGTTAAAAGAAATGCATTAAATTCTTTCCAGCAGCCAAGATGTAATGAAAGCGCTTAAGATTGGTTCAGACATTCCTGATTTCATCACCCGTTTTAATGTAATAATTCCCATTTATAAGTTTCAACATCCACAACATCTGTCCTCTAGTTCGATCGATCTAATCGATTTCTCCACACATGGATTTCCAGATACACAATAACAAGATTACGAATGGGCTGCCATCTCACGAATCACCATATAAAAGAAAAGTTTCCAACCCTGATGTGCCATGACAGCTCACAGGACTGACCGATGACCTCTCTCTGTCTCTGTAATGAGATTGATGGCCCAGTGTAAACACTCTTATAGTTTGTTAACCAAGCTCACTGCTCTTCCATTTAGTGATTACCATCTTAAGTGCATTGTAGTAACACTGTTGGAATAATTCATAGATACAGATTTACAGTACAGAATACTTAAGCGTTTCAGTACCTGCCAGTGTATACAACAAATCCCGTTGTCCTGTTAATTCAGTCAAGCAGTTTTGATAAAAGGGTTTGATGTAATATGAAAACTTAGCTAGTTATCAGTCAGTACTGGAGTACTGGAGTCCCTATTATGGTGATTAATGTATATTTAATTGTGCATGCTATTTTTATCTTGAATATTACTACACTGGTGTAGCACCTACTCTCTGTTAATCCTTCTGCTGGATCCCAGTGTTAGAAATGAGAAACTAGATGTTATTTTTTAACAAGGATCTTGATTATTTCAGTCCAATCTTTCAGACTGGCAGAAAAAATTGCATGAAAAATTAAAAAAAAAACTGACAAGAGTTGAATGCGGGGAAAAATTTAAATAAAGAAATATTACAAATGAATAATAATACAATCAATGTTTAGTAAAGATGGCACTTTCTGAGTCTGCATTAGCCCGAGTGTTATTCTGCAACCTTACGGCCCACTTGAACAGCATCTGCTCCTGACAGAAGAGCTTCTTCAAAACACCAGCACTTGACAGGAAGTGGGCTCTCCCGTACTTTCCATAACATTCTCCGTGTCTCCCTGTCCTACTGTGACAAACACCAGTCCACACCTAAACACACACACACACACACACACACCCACCGAGCACCTGAACAAACACAGTTACCTCTGAGCGGCAGTACCGGTGAACCAGGGGGAGTGAAGCTCTCTTTGGGTGACAGATAGAGGTAGCTGGTGTTCACTCCCTGCTCAAAGTTGAACGGAGACTTGTACTCCTCTACAGGTTCCTCCATGCTGCCCATAAACAGGAAGCTTCCTGGACACTAAGTGATTGCATGTGATCGAGCCTGTTAGGATATCACTGTGCCGATTGTCCCATCTTCTAGCTACGGTTGCAAGTATAAGTGTGTGTTGCGGATTCTGCAGTGCTAGCATGGATCACATGATGTCCAGCCTGAGACAACGACAGCAGCACGTTAATAAGTTACCTCTCCAGAGCGCTCTATTTCCGTCACGAGCCGACACTCCCAGCTGTAATCTCAGCGGTCCTTGTGGGGTTTGTTGACAATCCTGTAAAAGTGCCACATTTTCACTGTTCTCAATGGCTGAAAAAAGCAATCGCCTTCAGCTGTTCCTGTGCTGAACTAGCTCATGCTCAGCCCCTCCGTCCATATTATCATCCATGGGAAATGAAGATCCATTTGTCCCCTGGTCACATGACACTGGGGAAAGCCCATGAAAAGGAGGCTGTAATCTGTGGTGGCCTAGATTACAATGTTAATCCATTACAAATGGCCTCCACAGTGCTTAAGATACACACCGGTTGCACAACCGAAATGGATTCAGCCAAGCGCAAGACATTCAGAAGTGATGATACCTAAAGGCCAACACACACTCAGGGGTCTTCAGTACCATTATACTGTAAGATTTTACATCCCTGCTGCATTATATCGCACAATTTATGGGTCCTGTTAAATAGTGGAGAATCATGAATTAATGCTTTTTTTTTTTGAGGTCAGAAAAATCACCAGAGACACAGAACTCTCACTGAATAGTGATCTGAGCAACCATATGGTCCAAAATCTGCATTGCAGTTCATCTGCACAAAACAAAACACACACATTTTATTTTAAATCAGCATGAACTAATTTTCTAACCATTTTTCCCCTTATTATGACATATTTATTGACCCTATGTAGCCCCGCCCCCTTTTAGTGCTGCGTCTGTTGTCTTCTGTCTTCGGGTTGTATTTCCACAGTGATCTCACGAATGAATGAATGAACCTTACTGGTTTACTGACATCTGATAAGACATTTGGTTTAAACATTACAGTGCTCACAATAACTTTTGTTAACTATACAATACATAAATCCACTTTACCAGCTAAATTACTATTAGACAGTGATGCCATAAATATACAGTGCTACTGCACAAACAGAAATTCAAAGACAATTTTTTAAAGATGACGTTTGTGTTTCGCTGGAGAATAAGGTCAATACACAAGTGAAATGGTTTTTCGAAAGAGAAAAAAGCACGTTAAACACGTTAGAGCTGTGAGGGGGAGGGGACATTCAAGGGCATGTTCATTTAAAAATAATAATAATAATAATAATCAGGTGCATGGATAATTCATTTAAAATATACATTGCAACGTTCCAAAATTAAGAATCATCCATTTTGATTTCATAGTGACTTTAAAAATACAATAATTATAAAATAATTATTATAGTAAAAAAAGGCGTTATTATAATTAATTTATATATATATATATATTTTTTTTTTTCATATTTGATATTTGTGGATGTTTGTTTAAATGATCCCTGTCAGGCACTCCATCATAACAAGTTATATGAAAATGGAAAACAATTCAAAACTTTGCTATACTCTCCAGTATTATCTTTAACAGGAAATGGTCATGCAAAATGTATCAAGTTTATGAAAAATGCAAAAACTAGTTTCAGTATGTGTTAACCTCAAGGATACAAATATCCTATGTACAAATGTTCATAGCTGTTTTAAAAAACGTATTGATATCGGCCAGAATTTCACTCACGTCTATGAGTGCAAACTCTTTTTACATGACTCTGTTTGAACAGCTTGACACAGCAACACTGCCAACAATATATTTTGGAATTTCATTTGGTGCCACTAGTGGTGCAGAAACACCAGACATAAGCACATCCTTACACATTCCTAATTCATCTCCTCAGCTTTTAAAATACGCACATGCTATGTATGACAAACCCTCTACAGAGCTTTGTCCCTGAGGAGCTGGAATTACACATCACTGCCTGACTACAGTAGCTGTCTTATGTGGGACGGGTCTGCTGTCTCCAGTCGAGATCAGCGAGAACAGCTAATGATACAAAGAATCTGGTTCAAATGAGAGTCACAGAGACTCTGTTCAGCTCAGCTGTATTCACATGGGCATACAAGAGCCAAGCAGTGACAAACACACGTGTGCTTGTGTGTGCACGTCAATTAACACTCTGACTACTTTCATGTCAAACGTCTAGGATGGCAGTACCTTGACACCTCCGCACTGCTGTGTGCAGGTTAGTACCTGGATATTGGTCTTTCACCAAAGTCCTTGTTGGCTTCCATCCAGACTAGATTGCACAACAAAAGCATGCAGATGTTCAAATGGAGACTTGAATGCAATCTGCAGCCATCGGCGAAATATAATTTATGCTCCTTTGCATCCCAAATCATTTCCACACAAAACTAATACAGTGAATTTTCAGTAACACTTCAATACCTCTCGGCAAGTTCAGACAAAGCCTTTCTTAATGAGCTTCGCATTGTGGGAGATTTTCACATCATGTGACGAGCTCCATGTTAGAAGGGTCTGTCTATGCAAAAAATAAAGCAAACTGCGGAAATAGAACAGAGAGATTCTATGAAGGAAGATGCCCAACTTCCCATTTAAACCAACGGATGAGAAGTATTGTTTAAAAGAGGAAATAAGCAATAATCACACATTTGTTTTGACTAAATTCTTTGTTAAACAACACGTATTAACCAATTACGTGCTAACTTCTGCCTTTGGCACACTAACATTCTCATGGACATGCATGGACTTGCATTTAAACTCAGAGCTCAAGAACATAAACACCCCACCAAAGAAACAAAGAGGACATTTGAAGCACCTGATAAAGCACAGCGTCTAATCAATTACTGGGTTATTCCAAGCACATTGCGTCCCGTGATTGAGACAAAATGAGAATCATGGGACAAGAGTGCGACTCCAGTGGCCTGGATGGACATATACACAGAGGAATAATTGGCGGGAAATTGAGAAAATGTATCTGCCAACCAGTGGCAAAGAGTGGTAGACAATTTTTAGTGGAAGACCTTACTGACATTGTGTGTGAAGGGCATTTATCTTTTATCAACACTACTGCAAATATTCACTCTTAAGGCTGGCTGTTCATAATGGTCTGTTGGCCACATTGCTGAGAAAAAGCTCATTTTAAAGGGTCACAGCAAGGCCTTAAGTTTCTCCCCTCAGTGCAATGTTAGTCCACACCTTTACTCGGCCAAAACTCTCAACTCTATGAAAAATACAATAAATAAGGCACATCTGAAATTACAGAAACCCTGTTCTTCTTCGGTTAAATGATAACTTAACATGCTGATTAAAATCTAAACCATCTTTTAGAAATGGCAAGAAAAGCAGCTCTACTGCTACAATGAAACACTGAGTGAAATGTGATCGCAGGGACCTGCTAGACTCGCACAGATGCTTCTGGAAGATATTGCATAATCAGCTAAAATGTGTGTTATTCCACTAAAGAATTTTTTTTTATATTACAACAGCAAATTTTACAATTAATTTAAATTCAATGCATTGGTTCAGTGTTCTTAAGGAGTCAACATTCAGGTTTACTTTTGTTCTGATGTTCTTTCTGCTATTTTCAATATAGTGAAAGTGACTAGGTGCTGTCAAGCTCCAAAAAGGCACATTTATATGCCAAGTATCATAAACATACTGTAGCATAAACATTAATTAAGCCTCACATTTTGCCTTGTGTGAGGAAAAATCAACAAAGCTATCGAATCAATGCTTCAAAGGACTTTGTGATATAGAGTACAAGGCATTTTTTCAAAAAAAATGTTTTTGTAATTTCTAAAGATTAACAGTCAACAGCACTAGTAAAATGAAATGAATGAAAAAGAGCATCCAGGACATTCTGCAGAATTTATTTTTTGTGTTTGACAGAAGAATGAATGTCAGCTAGGGAACAATGTAAGGGTCAGCAATTGATGACAATTTTCTTTTGTAGTTGAAGTAGTCCTTTAATTCATTTAAACTACACTTAATGACTTTGGGAAAAAAATACTTATTCGATTAAAAAATATAGTAAAATACATCTTGTAATATTGTTATTAATTTTACAATTTAAAATAATTATTTTCTAATTAAATATATTCAAAAAGTAAATTATTCCTGTGATGGCATGGCAAAATTTTCAGCAACATTTCTCCAATCCATTTCTTATTATTATCACCAATGTAATTGATCTCCAATCCATTTCATTATATTTTTTTGTTGAAAATCTGATATTTTTTCATGATTCTTTGGTGACAGTTCAAAAGCACTGCATAGACTTTTTTTTTTTTGCAACAGTACATCAAACATAAAAAGTCACTAAGGCAATATAACAAGGCAATATCTGAACGATCTTTAAAATTAAACTGGAAAAAAAAGTTTCCTGTGCTACTTCAACTTCACATAAAAAGCCATCACAAATCTCACTTTTAGTTCTGACGTTTTCAGTGAACTGACATCAAAAAGATGGAGAAGTAACAGCATAACTGTCATAACATGCAGACTGGAGTTTAAACACTACAGCGCACCAACAAACACCAGGACAGGAAATTTCCACCAATGAGATAGATCAAAGGAATTATCTGCAAGCTTTTGGCAGTCATGTAAACTTTCAACCTTGAGCTTCTGAATAGTCCACCAACTGATTCAAGCAAACGTCCACATCCACAAAAGAAAACAAATTCAACAACAATGGCTATAGAAGATCTGATTGCAGCTTCCTCATTCCTCCCTTTAGTTTGGTTAGTCTTTCAACATTTTTATTTTCCTATGTTGCCATGACAGCAAAAAGAGAACAGCGTGCACATCTACCAAAGCAAACATGAACAACCGATGACTGCTAAGGCAACACTTAAAATCATACACTGAATTTCACACTGCTAGAACAGAGGACCTAACCCACAGGTTCACTAGACAAGAACATGAGGCTACACCCATCACTTTTTCTTCTGGGTGAAAGGTCTCTCATTGATGATTCACTCACTGATGCAACAGAACTAAACTACCCTGCAAAACAGATAAATTAACCTTAGTTCTTGATCCAGAGTAATATCATAAAGACAGTATACCTAAGCTAAATAAATGGTATCTCAGGTTTTGTCCCACAATCTGCTTGTCAGATCACACAATGGCCCGTGGGCACCAGCTGCAGAGAGACATGGGCACGCAGAAAAGAGGAATGAGCAGATGGCAGCCCTGCGTGAGAGAGATGAGGGGAGGGGAACAGAAGATTCAGACAGGAAGGCTCTGGCTCCTGGGGAGGCTGCTCATCCACTCACTGCAGCCCAGGAGGGATGAGAGAGAACAGGCTGCTCAGATGCAGGGAGCTGGGCGGAGACGAGATGACCGGGACCGAGATAGGAGGCCAGAAAGGACTATGAAAATAAGCACTGTGTGACATTCAGTGATGTCAATGGTATTTCTCCAAGACGTAAACACAGATGACAGCCAAAAGGCCTTATCTACAAGGCCTTTGTTATATAGTTAAACTAAGGCAATGTTTTAAAGCTGAACATATTGCTTTTTTTCTAAAAACAGACTTTAACAGACTTGTGATCCTTCCTCGTATGAGCTAGATTTGAGAAACACTTTGGTTTGTATATGTATGGCCTGATTTACTGGGAAAGACTCCAGCATCCATGCAACCCCACACAGTACATATATGTGGATATTATGCATGCATTATATTATGTATACTAATAATTAAATTATAGCATTTCATTTACAGGCATTAAGTATTTTATATTAAGTCTCAGAGCCAATTAAAAACAGGATTATAAACAAAACAATTGTAACAACTTATGTAGACTTGGATAATGTTTTATCAGGAATGTTTACAATAATATCTTTATGTATTAAATAAATAAATTGTAAAAAAAAATATTGTAGTGGTATATTTATTATTTTTTCAGCTATACATTTCATATATATATATATATATATATATATATATATATATATATATATATATATATATATATATATATATATATATATATACAATATTTCCAGAACGTCATTAAAAAAAAAATGTGTTAACATGTTAAACGAAGGTAGTGGAGGAACAATATTAGTATAAAATGTATTGTAGTAGTACATTAGAATGTAGGCCAATGTGTTTCCTTCCAGATGATAACATCAACACCAGGCATCTGAAAAATAGCACACACCAGAAAACTATGCAGTCATAGCTTTGAAGACTCTTTACGTCATGATGCAGTGGCTGTCCAGGAAGCCAAGCTGACCGGATCACATTGTAAGAAATCTTACATTAAAATGAGCAGGTACCATACATATGATCCTGCTAATCAACACAACATAAATTCTCATTTCTGGGTTTAAACTCTAACGTTTCATATGAATGACCTCACACAAAGGGGATAAGAAACATGAGATGCCAAGCATTAGAAAGAAAAGAAAAGAGGTAGAAAGCTATCAAACTTGTGATTCCACAAACTGTATTCTATTTTTATTTTTAGACGACACATGACACGTGACAAATTAAATTAGAAAGACGTTTATCTGCAGGACATTAAAATACAAAGTCTAAAAAAAATTACATTAATTAATGGAATTGGCACGATTCAAAAATGTAAATAATGCAGAGATGCTAAGAGAGGTTTCATTAGTAGCAGCACATTTACAGCAGGTGTAACATATGGTTCAAGGATGCTGCAAGCTCAATAGGCTAGTTACAGACATTCTTGCTGCCTAAAAAAATAAATAAATACATAAATAAAATATTTTGCAAACTATGTTCGCGTTCTGGTACTTTCGTAAGTTTTAACAGTATTTAAAGACTCCATTAAAAAAAAACACGAACTAATTATAATGTGCAAAAGTGCTCTAACCCGAATAAAATACTTGCAAATGTCTATCAGGACTGACTGTCACATTATTAATGTTGATTAAAATTAAAGAAATTAAACAGACAATGTTCATCTTCCAGATACTGGCTGTGCTAACAAACAAGCTAGCTAACTTCTGAAAGTTTAGTTTTGTTGCATTTCTAATCTGTGGCGACATGTCACGTCACGTTATCAAAACGATTCTGCTACCTTGATCGGCTTCCTCCATCCTGTCTTTGCGGCTTCTTTATGTTGTGAGTTATTCAGATCTGTGCGGTCCCGCTTTCCCACTTCAATCTAGCAAATTTAAGCTCAGAGCTGCCACTGCGACTAGGCTGCTGCGCGAGGTGGGGTGGGGTCGTGAGTGACGTCAGGACGCACAGCACGTAGAGATGTAAACAGAAAGACGTGCGCGAGGACCCACCTGGCGCGCCTATGATGAAGCGTTTTTATGAGCTGAAATATACATTTAGAATCATCATTAAACGATAAATAAATTAAGTTAATAAACTAATCGAAATAATCGTTTTATTATAAATAACTTAAACATAATTTTATAATTCCGATTTATATTTGGCATGTCGCTTAAACTAAACTGGCTAATTTAGATTAGATCACGAAGCTATAATTACAATGATTATTAGAATTTATTACAGCCCAACAAATAATTTTATATAAATAAACGTATAAAAAAAATCGTACAAAATTGACATTGTGTTTAAAGAAGAAAAGACAAGACAAAGAGAAGTTTGAGGAAGCCACAACATGGCCATTCACCAACCCAGAACTGATATTAAATTGCCTTCTTTTAATAAACACATTTTACCCTTCTAAGCTCGACAAAAGGATACCAGAAGAGCTATTAATGGAGATATGTCTGGTCCTTCACGTTCACAGGGTGGACTCAAAGTCCCTAATTTACCTATAGCTAAACAAGACAGGCCCAGAGGAAGCAGTATGAGGCGCTTATTGCTGGTTTATAAATCGACTATCATGTTGGTGCTGTAGGAAATTACGCCACCCACTGGGTGACAGGATTAAAAATCCTACACTAAAATATATTTTAAACCATTTACATAATATTCGTGTTTTGTTTTGGAACCTTTTTCATACCTCCACATATGCTGCTATTCGACAATACAAAAAAAATGATCGTAAACACTTTTTTTATAGCTATAAAATTGTTTTCAGCATCAGCATTATGCTGTAAGAACTGCTGTTTTATGTTTTATTAAGTCGATTGTCTATTGAATCTATCAAAATAATATTGGTAGTTTTAACTCAGTTGTATGGGTTATAACACGATTTTCTTCATCGGTAAAAAAATTCAAGGTGATTGGAAAAGAGAAATGAACATATCAATGACGTATTTCAATGCAGCAATTAATTAACGCATGCATTTAAATTGACTCAAAGTTTTTCAGCTTTCTGGATTTACTTATTTACATTAGGATTTGTCAAATAAATGAATGCATCTAAAAATGTGTGCATGTGTTAGTTATATTATATTATATAGGCCATACATATTAAACAATAAAACAAGTAACCTTAAATCAGTTAAACTAGTTTGCTTTTTATTGAAGACCAATACAATGCATTTGTAAAAAAAAATGTATAATTAAAAAAAGTTATTAAATGTTTGTTAAAATAGGTTTTATTATTATTATTAGTATTATTATTATTATTAAATCTATTAAAATAACCAACGAATAAAAACGCGCAAAAACATAGAGGTGACATTGATATCAAAAAGCCACCACCTGTGAAATACACCTATGCAGGTGCTCTTATTAACTGCGACGAACCCACCCGTCCTGAGCATCACGACTCGCGCGACAAACATGGAACGACGTCTGTAATGTCACGCGCAGGGGAGGCGTGAAAGGGATACAAGGACTTACTGGCTCGAGACGTGTACTTCTATAGAAGAAAAAGCATGCGGAAAATGGGTGCAGTAATCGACACAAAAGACCCCTGGCTGTTCGGCGTCACCCCCATCTTCCTTTAACAGGAGCCCCCCCTCCTCCCCCTCCCTCGGACCGAGATGCATTGTGGGGGAAGTCGTTGCCATTCGACCTCTGCGGGGCCTGCGCGGACGCAGACAGAACCCTCAAATTCATTATGCCTTTAAAACCCCTATTTATTTCCGCATAACCTACATACTCTCACCAGGAGGCCAGCGCGCGGAAAAACGGCTCGTTTCATGCAGAATACTTTATTTAAGAGAGCCGCGATAGGATTTTTTGTTTTGTTTTGTTGAGAAAGTGTAGATTGTTATTTATTTGAAGAAAATGTCCGGAGAGCGAAACCGCAGGTCGCTGGCGTTCCGAGGAGGCGGATCAGCCGTCACCGGTGCCAGCGCCGTCGGAGGACACAGCTGTGAGGCCCCGGCCTGTCAAGACCGACATCTGAACGGGAACAGACCGGATCAAGAGGACGACAGGGATCTGGGGGCGAAAGGACCGTCGCTGGGGAAAGTCGAGGGCGCGGGGTCCGTGAGCGACAGCACGGAGCCGGAGGAGGACGAGGACCCGGAAGGGGGCAGTTGGACAGCGGGGAACGATCATGACAGAGGCGCTTTAATGGTGAAAACCGAGGGCTGTAAGTGGGCGACCGGCAACGGCGTGAACCGAAAGGACTGTAGCGCGGGAGAAGTGGAGGAAGCAGCCGCCAGAAAGCCGCTGCTGGAGATGAGACCTCAGACGCTGCTGCTCCAGAAACACTCGCTCTTCCAAGCCTCCTGGCTGCAGGAGTTTCCCTGGCTCAAGTTCAGCCAGGAAACAGGACTGATGTCTTGCTCCTGGTGCCATAACATCGCCACCAACAACAGCGACGAGCTAGTGAAAGGCAGCCGGAATTACAAGCGGGCCTTGCTGCTGAGACATCACCTGTCCTCGGAGCACGGCAGGAATGACCCGACCAGACAGGTACGTCCACACCGCGGTTTAACGGGGACGGGGACACTCGGATACGCGACGGAGCCGACCGGGGCAGTGCTGTTCGGTGTGTTTTTAACAAATGTCGACGTTTTCCCGTCTATTTAGGAGCGGGAATGCTGTTTTTTAAGCCGTTTAGCGAGCTAACAGGTCTGTTAGCTATAGACTCAGGTATAGACTTAGCATATGTGCGCTAACTGGATCAGCGCTGTCAGTCGGTGAGCTGAGCTAAAACACCCTCAACTTAGGTGATTTAAAGCGTAAAATCGCTGATTATAGTCTCGTTTTATATTATTATAATTCTTTATTTTCATGATTTGGAATCAGATATTTATTATTACACAGACCAAAAATAAAAAGTGAGACAGTGTCTCAAAATGTGTGTCCTCGTTTCCTGCACTGCACTGTAATTATCAGCCCTGGTTTTCATGGTTACTAACCTGATTGCTACAGAGGTCACACAATGGCAAGGGGTTTGACCCTGCTACCTTTGGGGAGCCACACCCCTTCCCAACCCCCCTCGCTGTAAAAACTGACCTCTGGCACATCTCACCCTCCCCTTTTAGGGCACCTAAATTAGAGGCATTGTGTTAGGTGACTCCCCAAGATCCAGAGATAGTGTGTGTGACTTGCTACATTGGGTCAGAGTGAATTATGTCACTTGTAATGACAGCAATGCCTGATATGTGCAGAATGAGAAGAATAAGATTAGGTTTGAATAAATCATATCATATAAGCAGCTGAGAAACACTTTTGTGAGATAATGCACTGTAATAGTGAAATGTAATTTATATTTGATACTTCTGCATTCTGTATCCAAAGGAAAAATATAATGCAAAGACATGTCACTTAAGATAAATAGTTATTGATTTATTTTTTTTAATGCTTTTGATTCCCTGTCCATTATCAAGCCACAAAATGACTGATTTATGTTCTAAATCCTATCTGTTGCTGTCCAGAAGATGCCGTGTTACTGGTTTGCCAGTAAAATCCCTTAGGATTGTGTGGTATGATAGTGTCCAGTCTAATCAGGGTGACACAAAGTGTTCCACTAACTCAATTTATACCCCTCACTAATTAGGAAGGAAAGGAGGAGAGATTACCAGCGCCTCCCTAGCAACAGAGGGGTTAAGACGCTACAGAAGATCTGTTACGCTTTTCTGATCACTTTCCTCTGTCAAAATCAGTCTTTTTATAATACTTAGTTTTTTTGTATAACTGTATGATGTGTAATATGTAGAGTAAATGTGCATTTTTCATATATAATATATTATTTGTGTTTTAGTACACTCTTAAAAATAAAGGTTCTTGTGAAAAAGGCAGTTTTCACAGTGATGCCATATAGAGGAACTATATTGGGATTCCCAAAAAACTCTCACAGTTGTGAAAATAACAATTTTTCATAGTTTAAAGAATATTTGAATATGAGCTTTTTCAACTATAAAGAACATTTTGGTTCCATGCAGTTTAGGTTAGTTACTGGCGTCGATGGTTCCATGAAGATCCTTTAATATCCATGGAACCTTTCCAATGCTGAAATGGTTCTCCATAATGGAAGAAGGTTCTTTAGATTATTAAAATGTTCTTCACACTAAGAACAAAAAATTTTCTTTTCAAAACTGATCACTGAAATGTTATTTTTTTGAACAAAAAAGAATATGGATGTTAAATGTTATTGATGCAATCATTGATGCAAATAAAGATAATTCTTTTAAGAGTGATTTTATTATTGACATCTCAGCAATTAGAGTAGTGGACATGGAGATCACGAGATTGTGGAAGAATAGTATCTGTCTTAAAGAAGGCTAATTGGGTGAAACATTAGGACGGCTGCTTTCTGAGTAAAGAAAGGCTGTTCTGATAGGCCACATCCTCCAATAGCCAATTTCATAATTGTGATCTATTATGTTCTTTGGTGCAGCAACTGTCCGTAATAATTTGCTAAATTTCTTCACTGGTCTATATTGAACTACTCTAATTGAATTACCCCTAAAGAAGGGTATCTGGGTCGCCTCACTCTCTGGACTAGACGTCGCCCTCAAAGTATTTGCCCTCTGTTTCTGTTATTAGTGAGCTGCATGAAGACGAGGGCCTTCACCCCTGTACTGTCTGCTGCTGTGAGATATGTGTGTATTGGGGTGGGCTGTTGTGTTGTTGGTGCTGGTGGGGGAGAATTCCCTGGAATTCTGTATCGATGAGCCCTGCTCTTTGTTGGGAGGCCCAGATCCTGGCATTCCCCTCCCACACCTTGGGTCAAGCACACTGCTGCATTGTTCATGCATCTGGATGAGGGGACCAGGCGCTGGCCTGAGGGGCTGGGATAGCTCAGGAAGACTATGTGCAAGGAAAACAAAACATCTGTCCTTGTTGTCTGAGGCACTGTGTCCCCCTAACATGGTACTTGTGTAGTGTATGCTCACTGTGGTCCTAGAAGGTGATAAAGGCATGGTTCTCTGTTGCTGAAGGCTATGTGTTTAAATTTTGGGGAGCTATTGTTGGTTTATGGTGAATGGAACATGTTGGAAGTGTACAATAGAATAATGGGTGTTGGCAACTTATCGCCTGAAGAGCTTTAGGCAACTGTGTGTTCAACTGCAGCGCAGGAGAAGGGCAGCGGTATTGGTGGTGGTTGTATAATGTTCCCGTTTCGCATCAAAATGAAAGTCTGGGGTGGGAAACCAGAGAGAGAAACCACAGCAAGTTTCGTGTGCAACACGTTTTAATCTAAAAAAACACCGTTTCCTATTTTCTTTGATGTGTCAAATTCTGAACGATACTTTTTTTTTTGTCTACTACATACACTACGTTTAAAAGGTTTGGATCGGTTCATTTTTCAAAATGTTTTTTCAAAATATTTTTCGATTAGAAGTACAGTAAAACAGTATGTTTCTTATATTTAAATGTAAATATAAATGTTTTTCTTATGATGGAAATATTCAGCAGCCATTGCTCTTTTCTTCAGTGTCACATGATCCTTTAGAAATCATTCTAATATGATGATTTGCAGCTCAGGGAGCATTTTTATTATTATCATACAATACATTTTTATTATCAACAGTTATTGTTGAAAACAGTTGTGCTGCTTTACACTTTTGCAGAAACCTTGCTGCACATTTTTTTTTTACAAGATGCTTTGGTGAATAAAAAATTCAAAAGAACTGAATCTATTTGAAATGTAAATCTTTTGAAACATTCTAAATGGTCTTTTCTGACACTATTAAAGAATTTAATCCATTCCTTCTAAATAAAAGTAGGCCCTCTTTAATTCTTTTTAATCTTACTAATCCACAACCTTACAACAGTAGTGTAAATTAAATCCAAACATGTCAGCTTTTATGAGTAAAAAAATCTATAAAAAAAGTGTCTGAGAAACACAATTAGCATCAACCGTATGACATCATAATTTTGGCATTTATAGATATTGTAAAAGTAATGTCTTTTCCTTTCGTTGTTTGGTTGTACAGTTTGCACAGACCAAATGGCTTACAAAAAGAGGGCACAAATGACCTAGCAGCACAACTGTAGACCGTAACAATAACAAACATTCAATTAACAAAAAGACTATGCCAAATGTCAAAGTGTCACCACAGACTCATTTTGACAGGGTTTAATGGGGGGAATCTTCGAAAAACATCTGTTCTGTTGCATACGTATACACGTGGCACATCTGGAGAAAGGATGAATTGTGTGTGAGTGTACATGAGAGAACGACAGAGAAAGAAAAAGAGGTTAAGTCTGGGCTAGCATGTCCTGACACCCGCTTTCGACTGACAACTGCCACCTCATCTGTCCTCTCTCCGTAGCTTGACTTGGCCCACAATCAGGCTCTCTCTGGATAGACAGAGGCGAACAATAGTGGGGACATTGTGACACCAAAAACGGACGTTCATTCTCATCTAACACCCTTGTTTCTCCAACTCGATCAGTCTGAACTCAACACTGCTGCCATTTAAACTACATTTTATTTTCTTTAAAGTAGTTTACAAAAAAGAAAATTCTTTGCACCGTCATGCCATTCCATATGTCAGTGTTACCCAAAAGGAGATTTTGAAGAATTATGAATTGCTCTTTTTACTACAGCTCTCATTTATGCTTGTCATGTCTCTTTAATCTAAGAAATACACAAAAAAGTGGTTTTCAAACAGGTTTCTCAAACACGCCCACGTCCTCCATTGTTTGTCAAACAGATCCCGAACAGGTCCTATCCCAAACTCGTACCATCTGTTGAATCAGTGTTGCTGGTCAGGATGCTTAAACAGGGAAATGTTATGAAAGTGCAACCGAGTCACAGAGTTTACACAAAAAAAATTAGACATGCAAGCTTTAACTTGTAGTCGTTTCCTGAAGCCTTGGAATAGCCTGCAAATCATATGGACTACTTTTAAGGTGTCATTTTAGCAACAGGACAGTTCCTGGGCACTATAAACTATCATTTAGAGGTGTGGGTTTCCATAAGATATTTAGTAACCAAAAATGTATACTTTTATTCAGAAAGAACACATTAAATTGATCAAAAGTGACAGTGAGAACATTTATAATGTTACAAACGATATCTATTTCAAATAGGCTTACTTTTTTTAAATACTTTAATAATCATGAAAAAATTTCACAGTTCCCACAAATATATTAAACGGCGCACAGGCTGTTGTCAACATTGATAATAATAAGAAATGCCTATTGAGCAGCAAATCCACATATTATGAGGATTTCTGAAGGATCATGTGATACTGAAGACTGTAATGATGCTGGAAATTCAGCTTTGCATCACAGGAATAAATTACATTTTAAAATAATTATAATAACAGTATTACTGTTGTTACTGTATTTTTAAAAGAGATGTCTTTTAAACACATGAAAAATCGTACTTGTCCAGCAAATCATTATATTGCAAAGAGCAGCGTGAACATTGTTTCAGAATATATTTTTGTGTGTGTGAGTGTGTGTGTGTGTATTCAAATGAGTTGTACAGGTTTTAAACAACATGAGAGTGAGTAAAAGATGACAGGATTTTATTCCAGCTCTGGTTTTGTAATTCCAGCTGTGTTTTTCTAAGTCTTTTACAACCTTCACCAGTAAGTGTGCTAGGGAATTGTAAGTGCTTTCTTCACCAAGCTTCAGTGTAGCACTAAAGCAGCAATAGTTAACAATGAGCCTGGAGGAAAGGACTTGCATTGTGTGAAGAAATGGGGCTGCGCTCTCTCTCTCTCTCTTGCTCTCTGACTACTGGTTGGGCCTGCTGTGGCTGGATCAGGCTACAGTAATAACCCCATCTAACAGGACAAGCCCAGCAGTGTGGAGGAGGGGGGCTGGGAAGGCCTCCGCCCTGAGAAATAGATTTAATCTGAATTACTCCAGCAAAAAACCCAGCTGTGTGGTAGGAGGGGGAAAAATGTAGGGTGGTATAAATTTCTGCATGGATTAGGAGATCTGCTTTGCAATCCAGAAATATATTGTGTAGATTCACTACCATTTGTAGGTACCAGCTGTCTCTCTCTCTCTCTCTCTCTCTCTCTCTCTCTCTCTCTCTCTCTCTCTCTCTCTCTCTCTCTCTCTCTCTCTCTCTCTCTCTCTCTCTCTCTCTTAATTGTGAGAGCAGATGATGGAGACTGATGGTGGGATGGGATAATGGCCAAATATTTCTCATCTTAAAGAGCATTAACAAGGGTGCGGAGATTGCATCCTGTGAGCGGGGGGTTTACCGCTGTTATAGTTCCCACAGTATTGCAGCTTTTGAGCCTGTTCAACCAGTTCTCTAGTCAAAGTTGTCACCGTACACCTGCCCTTCACCTTATGTTTACACTGTAGACTGATGCTGGTTGTCATTTTTGTTTGTTGTCACTCCACTAGGAAATGGAAAGGCCAGAGGACGCGGAGGGCCCAGAGGTGGAGGACTATAGAAACAAGCCCAATGAGAACTCGTACTGCTACCAGCTGCTGCAGGAGCTGGATAAGCAGCGCAAGAGCGGCATCCTCTGCGACGTCAACATCGTAGTGGGCGACCAGGTGTTCAAGGCACACAAAAACATCCTGGTTGCTGGGAGCCGCTACTTCAAGACCCTCTACTGCCTGACGAAGAGTGAGAACTGTGACCAAACTACCATCACGCACTTGGACGTGGCCGCCGTGCAGGGCTTCTCCGTCATCCTGGACTTCCTGTACTCCGGCAACCTCTTGCTCACCAGCCAGAATGCCATCGAGGTGATGTCCGTGGCGAGTTACCTCCAGATGACCGAGGTGGTCCAGTCCTGTCGAGCCTTCATCAAAGACGCCCTCAACATCAGCATCAAGCAGGAAGCCCCTGATTCTGTGGTGGTCGACTACAACAAGCGGCGGACAGTGGCGAAAGACTGCCAGAGTGCTGACAAGAAGCCCAGCAACTTCTGGGCCACCAGCATCCTGTCCAAGCTGTCCATCAAGGCCAGTGGTCAAGTGAAGGATGAACCCAGTGATATAGAGGTGTCCGGTGGAGAAGGCTGCGCTTTGGGAAGCTCTGGTTGGGGTGGAGAGAACTCGTCAGAGTCTACAGAGATGGAGCCACAGGGTCCGGGGCCGGTGTTCGTCTGGAACGAGCCGCATCCTGGCACTGGGGTCGCCGTCAAGAGAGAGGCGCATCCAGAGCCGGGCAGCGGAAGGCGGAAAAAACAGGCCGCCAAGCGCTTCGTCTACAACATCCCACCTGAGCCAGAAGAGGGTTTTGACGAGGGCATGTTCATCCAACCGTCTGCCTCCTACACCAGAGAGGACTTCTCTTACCTATCAGAGAATGCCGGTACGTTACCCATCATGCCTTTCTCTTCTGTTCAGGCGCCATAATGGAGTACAATACAAATCATCAGTCATAACCAAATTATGTGTCATTAAAAACACACCCAGCAAGTTTAAAATAAAAGAATGCTTTCATTTCCTTGTGTGCTGGAAGTGTCTATTGAGCTCTTTCAGGTCGTGGGAGTTTGGTTATTTGAATAATGTTGCCACCCTATTATGTAGACTCATCAGCATACTTCAGTGCTGTCATTAGGGTTTGTCATGTATGACAGTGGTGTCTTTGACACCTCTCTCTCACACTCACACAAAGGCTTTGGTAGTAGTATAATCAGTGTTTGTTAGAGGCAGAATACACTGCCTTGAGGAAGGAAAAGGGAAGTAAAGGATGTGACGTGTGGCCAAGTATGGTGGCCCATACTCGGAATTTGTTCTGCATTTAACCCATCCAAGTGCACATACATAGTAGTGAACACACACACACACACACACAGTGAAGACACACCCAAGTTATCGTACTACTAGCATTGTTTGTGAATTTGATATGCTGAGAACATACTTAGCAAATTTTCAGCATGCAAATGGTTTATATTCAACTGTAAAGTTCCATTCAAGTTTATTAGAAAAAACGGCTCATATTTGGGAATGCGATTAGATCTTAGGTTGTTTACATTTGAATGTGGTTATGTAATGTCTAACATGTTGTGGACTGAATTAAAAGCAGCACGCTGTATACAGTAATTCTCTAGAGGACCTGATCAAAGCCTGCATATACAGTATACTGAAACATATGGCCTGAAATGTATTGTTTTTAATATTATTTGAGCTTTAAAAAAAACTATATTTATGATATAGATCAAGTCCGATTTTATTGTTGATTTGAAGTGTGTTATTTGAAAGACATATTGACAACTCAAAAAGTCAACATTAGAATCAAAATTAACCTTTTTACGTCGTTAATAATTAATGGTCAGTTTCACGGTGCAAGATAATGAAGACAAATATAATATTTCTTAACATGTATGAACCAATCTTTTATCAAAAATGTCACTTTTCGCGATCAATCCATATTCCCATCTTACATTTCTTTTTCTACATTATATTTTTTCCGTACACTCAAGATGAAATGACATTCTCAGCCAATTTTAACAGAGTTTCTACAGCTCGCACACTGTAGCTGGTGATGTTCCTGTATTTTGTCATTCTAAAATGTATTCCACTCAGCTGATGTACAAAACGTTAGCTGATATGTTGTTACATCTTTTATTTTCAAGCAGGGAATGTGCTACATACTAAATAATAATAAGAAAGCACGTTCTCGCCCGCATACACGTCTAAACCTTCAGCTGTGGCAGTCGGCCAACCATGGTCTCGCATCATGATTGCTTGTCCTCAGGCCATGTGCAGCTCAAGACCGCAAGACCATCTTCTTTTTTTTTTTATTAGAGTGACCAGTCCGTTTTATTCTGCCCTTATTAAGGAAGTCTGCCCTCCCTTCGCCTCATACCACAAAAACCTGCGTAATCTGTAGCCTGCCGAGCTGTCATGCTTCAAACTCTGCCCCCATTAAGAAGAGCGGCGCGTGGTATAGTATCATGTCTTAAGTGACGCAGTTCTGAGAAGAGGCTTTCTCTCGCCATCATCGACTTCTAATGCAGGATAATGAAGTAAAGCGGGGGAAATGTTCTACCCTCAGGCTTCCTAAACGCCCTCAAATGCACTTAGCTTATATTCCTGAGGGCACTTAAATGTGCCGAGCTGACGGCTCACACCTGCAAGGCATGTGTGTGTCACTGTGTTTGCCTGAACATGCCTACATATGCTTGCGTACTCGCCTGTGTACTTGCGTCCATGTTGACTACCCACTTCCTTTTTCACACATTGGGCTTTTTTTCGTGAAAGGGAATGTTGCTTATTGCTTAAACCCTGTAAGTTTATTACGTAAATATAGCATGATCACTTAAAAAAAAAAAAATACAATTATTACAATTTTATACGTAATGTATTTCAATAATAAACTAATAATTTCAACTTTTGAAATCATTTGTAATATGTAATAGATTTTTATAAGCAGTCGTAGTGTATAATAAACATGTTACATTTATAATAATTATATTATAAGAATCATGGGTAGCTCTGCCCTCTGTTTCAATTTCATTGTTCACAATTTCATTGTTTTGCTGTGTATATATCTAGATAGTTCTACAATAGATATGTTTTAATTAGCGGCAGTTACATTGTTATATTAGTATTTCTTCTATACTAATTCATAGCATTTATTAATAATTAGAATTGGCTTTTATTTTTGCACACTCTCAAGAAAATGAATGTACAGAAGCTGTCACTGGGGTGGTACCATTTCAAATTGTACACCTTTGTACCCCAAAAGTCCATATTGGTCTTTTTTATTTCTTCTATATCTTTCAGTTTTAGTAATTTTAGTACTTTAAAATGTATTTTTAGTACTTAAGATTTATTTCAGTTAGTTGTCAAGGAAGCATTTCTAAATTTTAATTATACATTTTTAATTACATTTTAATTAATACATTTTTAATCAAAGTTTTAATTGGTCTAATATTTATAATTTAATACACATTTAATATTTCAACTAATAATAATAGTTTTAGTTAACAATAACAACACTGGTGTCACGTCATGTATCATTTTCACTTTTGGTGTGAACGGACAGATTACTTTTCGATATAACTTTGTTGCACTTGGATGAGTTCTGTCTCACACATCATGCAGCAGGATCCGTCACTATAAATGCTTGAGTTCTTTCCAAACAAGACAGTTGAATTGTTGATCTTCAGCAGTGACACACACATGCGCACACACACTACCCCCGATTCCCTCTTCCGAGGTGCAGCGCTGCCAGGGGCCGTCCGCCCTAATCCTGCTAATACAGCCCAACTATCTCTGCCATTCCAAATATTGACCCATGCAGAGTGGACCCACTACAGAGGCACTTACAATGGGATCTGACGGCTTTGGCCTGCCTGCCTGCTAATCCACAGTGTGTAAGATGATCCGCTGTTAGGGCTTCTCCAATATATTTACACATCATATCTCCTCCACACACCCCCACACACACACACACACACACATTAACAGTTGCTGCCTTACGCAAAGTCATGATCTTTACAAATAGACACACATGGTGTGAAATTATCAAGGATTCATCCCTGATGTATGAGAGCAGTAAAGGCCTGTTCACACTAAAATCGATAACTATATTAGCGTCCACACCCACTCACAATAACCTTATAAGTATGGTCCTCTACCATTTTAAATGCTCAAGCTCTTTAAAGCAGGAGGCATTTTGATTGGCTGATGATGTTCATCTTGTTCATCAACTGGAAAAAAAAATCAACTGTTCTGTTGTCATTGTAGTTGAGGTATGGACTGTGCTATACTTTTACAATTTTGAACAAAATTTAAAACTATGCCTTAATTATTATAATTATTGTCCTTGTGAATTAGCTTTAATGGGATAGTTCACCCAAATATGAAAACTCTGCAGTTAATTACTCACTATCATGTCATTCCAAACCCGACCTTCGTTCATCTTCATAACACAAACTTATTAAAAAAAAAAGATATTTTTGTTGAAATCTGAGAGCTTTCTGACCCTGCATAGACCGCAACTGAACTACCACGTTTAAAGAATGAAAATTCGTCCAGAATGAAAATTCGTCCATCTTCTACTCAACCTCGAAGCATCCTAGGTGTGTGTGACTTTCCTCTTTCAGAATAATCCAATCAGAGTTATATAAAAAATTGTCCTTGCTCTTCCAAGCCTTTCAATGGGGGTAAGTGGGTGTTTGTTGTTAACACTTCAGAAGACATGAAATAAAGTACGTGCATCTGTAATAAAACGTCCCTCACACGGCTCTGGAGCCCGCATAATGAACTGCATAATTAGCCTTTCAGTCAGGCGTGTGACTGAGAGAGGGAAGAGTTACAAGATAGAATGTGAGGACAAAATAAATCTATATAATTTTATGTTTGTAGTTTATTTAGAATATATTTAATTATTCCACAACATAATTTAATATTCACTTGCGAGTCCTGAGGTAATCCACATCACATCTTTTTGGGGTGAATTATGTCTTATTCCTCTCATCGCGAAGCAAACAGTAAAATAAAATAAAAAAAACTTGAAGAACAGTCTGGCTGCATTGTCTTCTGTTGTGTGGGCGTATTCAAGCCGCGCGCTTCAGTGAAACATTAGAATCTGAATAGAGCATTCAGCGCGGGGGCTTGGTCGCATTAGAAGATAATGAAGGGAGACGTGAAAAACGGACATTGCGTTGTTTTCATATGGATTACTTTATCACAGAATATCTGTTTTCGGTAGCACTTGTTTAGTTTAAAAGTAGACATGTCAGACTTTCTATAGATATATCTCTCATGTCTCTTCGTTGAGTATTCACGGAGTTACAGTTCATTTTAATGATGCGTGTCTAAATGAAGATCAGCGCAGACAAAGGCTGCAGACAGCACACCTTGTTTGTTATCTTTATTTTATAAATGCACAAAGTTTTTGTTATTATGTCTGTATACAAAAAAAAGTAGACCCTTTACAGATTCGATTGATGTATTGCTCTTATCTGTACGATCAAAACTGAAAGTGTAATTTAAGTTCTTTTCGGGGTTATCAGGAGAAAATGCCTCATAACGCGTATACGCGTTAATCGTCTCCAGAGGGTTAATTGCAGATTTTTCATTTTTGGGAGAATTATCCCTTTAAGGCTGGAAAACTCAGCAACATTTATTGAATACCTCAGCAGTGTGTTGCAAACGTCAGTACTCAGAGGGAGGGATTGTTTTCTTCAAGTGTAGTTATTTAGTGCTCATGCCTGCAAACACGTGCTTGCATTTAGTCACTTTTTGGACAACGATGTGTAGCTACTAGCTATAAGCATTTATGTACTTCTGTAATTGAGTGTATTTCAGGCCTGTTTTCTTAGGGGGTTGAGGTCATTCTTAGCACTTACAGGGTGGGGTCGGTTAAAACCTTGAGCCCACTTACCACCAATCTCTCAGATCTGGCCTAGCAAGTCTTGTCCAGCCTACTCCGAGTTTCCCAGCGAGAAGAGTCTTGCCAAATTAGCACAGTCTTATGACTCAGGCCTGGCCATTGAGAATCCAAGTTAATCGTTAACCATTTTAAGAACCAACAAGCCCGTAGTAACAGATTGAACTTTAATTTCAAGCCTTTCGACTCAGACGAATGGCACAGCTGCTGTCGGGCCTTCTTTAGCCCGCAAGGTGGTGCTTAGAGCCTTGATTGAATTCCCAGGTGAACTGGCTCCCGTCACCCCTTTGGAAACCTGCTTGACGACCCTTTGTTTTGCCCATTTTGGCTCAAACAAAGCTAGATCCCACCCCCCAATCCCACATGCTGTAGTACAGGCAGCTCCGGTCTAATTGTCACAAGATACTGCTCCCAAGAGAGCTTGAGTGTTGGGTTGAATCCTTTCAGAAGCAAAAAGCAGAGATTGCAATTTATACACACTATACAGTAGTTTCTCCAAGATAAACAATTAGGCTGTTTCTGGTTGTATATTTGTGTAGAAGAATGGTGGCTAGAAGGAAAGAGTTCCAGCTTAGAGTATACAGCTTGTTTATCAGTACAAAATCACATTAGACTAATATAGTTATGGCTTCTGGCATGTGGTTTCCATAGCAACTAGCACATTTTCACAGCATTTATTTTTTTATTTTTTTTATGTGAGGGTGACACTGAGGGTACATACAGGCGCTTATACACACACATTTTCTGCGCCTTAGCCACACAAAGCCACTTTTTGTATGTCACGTGTCACCAAACTGACTATTAGAGTTGATAATGCCAATTGAGAGTATTCTGCCTCTGACAAGATGAACTGCATCTGCTGGCTTGGCAGATCTCAAGCTGAATTGTTTATATCTCAGGAACCGGTGTGGAAAGTGCTGAGAATCTATTTGTTTGTGTGGTTTCTCCTAGGCGAAGCACCTGATAACGCCCTCAATAAGCTGAAGTGTCCCCACTGTAACTACATAGCCAAGCACCGGCGAACACTAAAGAGACACCTGATCATCCACTCGGGCGTGCGCTCCTTCAGCTGCGACATCTGCGGGAAGCTGTTCACTCGCCGAGAACACGTCAAGAGACATTCCCTGGTAAGACAGAAGCACAAGTGTCTATAGTGTCTCAAAACATTTCACCCTAACATCTATAGAATCATTTATCAAGCATATTTTTAAACCACTACGTACTTTTACAATGGGACAACTTTCATAACAGTTGAGCATATTTTCCTCCATATTTACCCCCCCCCCCCCCCCCCCCAAAGAAATCTTTTAAGAAATCTGCATACATATTGTTTATAAAGTATACAATTTCATTATAATTTAATAATAATGAATTATAATTATATGAAATTACACTTATAAATGAATATATATATAAAAACATTTGAAATATATAAACCTTTGAAATCTATTAATATTAATATTTCTGTTGTTTTATATTACATACATTTTAAATATCTTTGTTATAAGGCTGTCACTAACGATTTTGATAATGAAGTAATCAGTTGATTATAGAAAGAAGCGGAAAATAGCTTTTAAGATTACTAAAATACATATATAATAGCAATGACACTATAATAATAAGTTAAAATAAAGTATCAAAACCAAGTAATTATATGGTTTTATTGAAACAATTAAAACTGTTAAAACAAATAATGTTTTATAAGCTAACCTACTTTACGCATTACAACAAATGCCTGCAGAGGGCACCAATGGCCTGACAGTTGTTTTTACACTTTACAGCTTGATCTAATCCTTGTTTGATATTGACTAAACAACATTTAATTCAAATCTCCACTTTGTCTTTAATATTTGGCCATTTCTTTATTAAAAAAAATGCTACAGCCAATGTTATTTCTTGAATATGCAGACAAAACAGTGTAAACCGAGTGAAGGTTTAATTTTTTTACATTTTTTTTTTAAATCATGATGAACAAGTTATCTTAGAGGTTATAATAAATGCAAACTCACAGCAATATGCAGAGATGGATTTTGAGACGGTCCTCTCATGTACATGATAACAGTGAAAAGCACCATTTTTGGTATTTTGCCAGCTTCTTGCCACAGGCAAAATGCAATCAAGGATTTGTTGAATTTTTGTTTTTATTTAATATGACTTTTTCATTTACTTTTTGTATTTACACATACATTTATATATGTCATAATTGCATATAATACACAGTATATAATATACATTTATTTTATTTATGCATATTTTATTTGCATTACGCTAATGACAATTCCCCAATGGAAATGCTTAATTATGTTTGCGTTCCTTAAAAAATCTCCTTGCATAATATAATGTCTTTATTTAAGTCCTTTGATTTTGGAGTGACATGATGGACATTCCTGACAGGTTTTACAATATTCACCTACAGGCTGATTTCATTCACAATCATTGCAATACTCACTAATGTTATCTTTCTTGACTCACTAATATCCCTCTCCATTACATTAATTTGCAGGTTCACAAAAAGGATAAGAAATACAAGTGTATGGTATGCAAGAAGATCTTCATGTTGGCGGCCAGCGTGGGCATACGGCATGGCTCTCGGCGCTACGGCGTGTGCGTGGAGTGCGCCGACTCCCACCAAGGCACGCAGGAGGGTCTGGAGGGCATGCAGGACCTGGAATTCGTCCGCGACGAAGACTTCGACGAGGCCGGAGAGGGAGACGAGGACATGGAGGCGGAAGGGGAGGAGCCCAATGAGATTGACCAATCCAACTGCGAGGGTGATGCGGGTGCCACCCCCGAGAAGGACTAATTTAGACATAACCTGGTAGAGAAACGAATCAAAACGCAAAGAAAAAAAAAATAGCTGGGAAACAATCAACAATTCCAAAGTGCTATCAAACCTCTTTGTTGCACGTGAAGTTATGTCAAAGAGATCTATAGCTTTGTTAGAGAGGGACTCCAATATTTAAAGATTGCTCTATGTATCAGAGTCTGGGCCGTGTGCCTGGCAGAGAAAGAGGTATAATGATATATAACAAAACAAAATCAGGTTTTTCTGTGATGTATTTTTTTTTTCTTTTGTAGGGGATGAGGGTGTACAGCGTTTTTGAGTTATAATAGGCC
Organism: Carassius carassius; assembly: GCF_963082965.1. Lineage (NCBI taxonomy): Eukaryota > Metazoa > Chordata > Actinopteri > Cypriniformes > Cyprinidae > Carassius > Carassius carassius. Next base: position 20,488,392 of record NC_081762.1, read on the forward strand.
AATCATATTAAAAGAAATATTAATTATTTAATTTATGGAGAAAGATATTATAGTCTTATGAAATTGATAGAATTAGATTTTTTATTTTTTTTTTTTTTTACGTACGTCTGCTTATTTTCAGTTCATAACTGCGCTTCCTGACAGACCTGATCGTATATTGCTCAGAGGAGGAGCTCAACAAAGAAGGAGCATTATAGAAATTCCGCTTACAGGAAGATTTTTTCTTTTTTTGTTTCGTGTGTGTATTACCTTCCTAGGTAAATGTTGTCATGAAATTTTATGAAATATCTAAATATATATATTTTCCTTTTCCCTGCACAAATCTTGGAACCAAAAATCTGTTTTGTGACTCTAATTGACCACAGCCATATTTATGATTAAGTTATATGGGGCTGTTAGATCGTGCCAAGCAGAACGCACACCAAGATTTTTTCGCAGGACACAAAACTACTGAAAATGCTGAGAGAACATAAAGCAGAGAAAGAAAAAAATATATATATAAGGGGAATATATTATTGCTAGCTTTATTTGAATCACAGCATCACAGTAACACTTTATAAGCATTTTGTCATTCACTTAAAGCTTGAATTTTGCCAAATGATGGAAACGTTTGGTGCTGTAACGCTTTTTTATTTTTATTATTATTTTTAAATACTGGACCTACAAGCTGTATATGATGTTAATAATCGTAAAGCCTACTCAACTCAGTTATACTAATCAGCTTTGTATTTTACACTGTTGCGCTATAGAGCCTATCAGGTATGCTTTTCTGTTTTGAACGTCTTTTCTATGAAATGCACATACACACACAAACCATTTGTTGTTGTCAAAACTACTGGCAGTACTTGTACAGATAGAACGACCTGATGTTCTTGACCCTCCTGAGTTGGTTAGTGGTACTGAGCTTACTTTGAATCACTTGAACGACCTGTGTACCGTTTTTTTAAAGAATGCAGATGGAAAGGGGTGGTTTGCAATAGACTCCCAAACATCGTTTTAGTCCCCCTGTAACATTTGCGATCATTTCGGTTTCGTTTATTTGGACTCTGTCGTGTGTCTGCTGAGTGGAAAACCCTTTGCTTGTGCTGATGTAGAGTGGAAGGTCTATGGAAGTACATAGACGGGCACTTACTGTTCTGCGTTTGATAATTTCTTATTTCCCCAAAGCCGGTCTGGATGGAAATAAATTGAAACTGTTGTTTTATTCCATACTGATCTTTTTTTTTTTTTTTTACATTTCATTATTTAATGCTATATATGTATTGACTCGAATGCAATCAAGACTGTTAATTCTTATTTGTCCTACCAAAATCGTTGTTTAATTGTTAAAGATAATGTATAAGAAAACCAGGTAAATATTTAGTGTAGATCCTTGCTTGTGTACGTCGTCAGATTTAAATGTTTTTATTCGAAAGTCAATCATTCACGTTACCCTTAGATGCTTATATTGTTTTATTTGTCCTACCTTTTGAGGTTTTGTTTTGTTTTTGTTCATCCATTGTGTTTTTATATTTCATTTTTTAAGAATTATCGTTTGTGGGTTTATTCCTAGGAGCAGGAGTTTCTGTTCATATGCAGTGGATAAATTGAAGTGCTATACTGATACAGAAATCGTCTATCTTTCCCTTTACTCAAGATGAAAGTTTATTTTAAAAGCTGTATAGAAGATCCTGTTTGTAATGCTTACCTTCAGATCACTGTGGGAGGGAGGGATATTATAAACGTGAAAGATTTAAAAAAAAAAATATATATATATAGATATTTAACTAGTTGATTTAAATCATGGCACGTCGCTGCAGTTAACCGCTTTAAAACCTCGGCCTGACTTTCACTATTCTCACCAAACTTCACTCTTTCATGTTCACCATCATGTCGGTTTATTGTTTTCCTTGTTTTGTCTGTGTATCTGTTCAACTCACATTAATGTACTCCTTTGACTTTATGCTATGTATGGACATAACAGACAAAAAAAGAAAGAAAAAAAAACACTACAGATGAAGGTTTTTTTCAGCTGTATTTTGTAAAAGCTGTTTCAAAGATGTATTTTTCAACTCTCTTACAGTGATGCAAACGGGGCCACGGGCTCACCTCAAACACAAATCAAATCAGGTTATTCTTATGTTTTTTCAAGACTTCAGATGACTATGTTTTCCTCCTCTTTCAATTGTACTACTGTTCCTCTATTATACATTTTAAAATAAAACTTTGATATTTCTCTGTGCTGTACTGTCTTATTGCACTAATCCGAGGAAGTTTTGAGCATGCTCGAGGGGGATCTGTCATATCACGTATATGCACAGTGAATTGACATGAATTAGCATTATTTGTATTTAATGTTATATAGGTTTGTGTTTTTCCTGCACTTTGGCAATTAAATCTCCACTTCCTCTAAACGTACATGAACCAAACTTTGCTAAAGATTTTCACAGTAATGTAATTCCAGATAATGCATAATGATATATTTACTTCCTTATTTGTTTCAAGATTTGTGCAAACATGGGCAAAATGACATAACTACTGTTCATCATCTCTTTTCTACTTTTGAACTGTGATGTCAGTCAAATAGAGGAAGTTGTCAAAGGAAAAAATCCACTTGCTAGCATAAACGCAAAGAGCATATGGCACTAATAAAATCATGATTAAAATACCTGTAAATAACCCAATTTTGTTTTCCTTTTGATGTTGTGGTAAGAGCGTTGACGTTCTTCAAAACAACTCCTGGTATAAGAACTTTTTAGATTAAAATATTTTTCAAAGAGAGCACACACACTTTTCAGTGCTTCAGATCTTATCAGCGAGGGAAAGTGTCATCATTTACTGTATCTTACAAAGTTATGGGAGATAATTCCACCAATTTAAAGGCAAAATATTGTACGGTAATAGAGTTGACGCAAGATTTATGGACATATATTTTTATAGGAAAATCGACAGTAACATCTTGTAATTCATAACAATAATTAACAAAATATTAAAATAAAAATATAACCATTTGGGGAAATGACGCTTCGGACACCAAATGTACCTGCAATTATAGAATGGCCCATAAGTTCTTTGACGCGATTTTGTATTTCATATTTCATCATCTCCTATGCCGTCATCACTTCTGTATCACACTGCCCTACCATCTAGTGGACATTCCCCGAAATTGTACTGTTAAATTTTATTTTTTAGCAACAGACGTTTTATGAATTTAAACGAATTTAAATTAATTTAAATATGTTAATGCTTATTTACATTTAAAGCACAGAAAAAGAACTTTAGGATTTTCAAGTAATATTTTTATACAATTTCGTCCAATGGACTCGTGAACTATAATTTAGTTAACTGTATAATCCAAAAAGAAAGTTGCAGTGTAGTGAGAGTTGTTACGAAAACTTCGCTACACACACACACACACACACACACACACACACACATAGAGAGAGAGAGAGATTTGTTGAGACATTATAAGAATACCTGTAGGCTGCCTCAATTTATTGATAATGGTTTATTTGAACATTGGTAGTTGTAGCATTTTTTTAGTCTACATTTTGCCAAAACTGTTTGGTGTAACATGCCTCGATTTTACATTACGTGTTTACATTTTGTTTTCTGTAATGATGATGACAGAAGGCTGAAGACAGTCTGATAGATTGATTCTTCATACAGTCCCATCCCTGTCCACTAGATGGCAGACAATTACTGTCTTTCACATCGTCAGCTCACGTTTCTGAGTTTGTTCTCTTTATTTTGTTTTTAAATTATGGCATTATCACTCAGTACCCCAAAAGTGTTCAGTTCAGTTGAGTTTAACGTTATACATTTATTCATATACATTGTTTTATACCCATCTATCTATAATAAACATTGTTAAATCTATTTCTACAGATAGATAGATAGATAGATAGATTTTTGTTCAGTGTAATACATTGTTATACTTATACATGGTTCTATCTATCTGTCTATCTGTCTATCTGTCTATCTATCTATCTATCTATCTATCTATCTATCTATCTATCTATCTATCTATCTATCTATCTATCTATCTATCTATCTAGTTTTGAGTATATTTGCAAGTGTGTTAGTTTGGCCAAGTTTTATTTATTTGAGTGAATGTTTGTGTATACGTGTGTGTGTTTGTTTATGCACAGTGTGTGTGTGTGTGTGCTGTTCAAACATGCCCCTGGGCAGCCACACACTGGCTCATTCTGCTGGCTGTGTGAGAATGGATGGCTGCTTTTGTGTGGGTGTCTGTCAGTGCTGTTGTGTGAAGCTGGCCCCATTGTGCCCGACCACTGTCCCTTATTGACACAGGACCTTCTTTTTGCCTGTTCCCATGCTCCGACCCTCCGGCTTGGCCCGTCAGCGCCTGAAACCGGATCCTGGGCAGTATACCGGTTGCGTTCGCTCTCTCTCTCTATATGTCCTGGTGCTTTTGTCTGCTGTCGTATTTCATTCTAAAGTGTGGTGGGGCAAATTAAAGAGCAGCAGGTAATGGTGCGGTGGCCTGTGGCGGCCGTTTACTGAGGGCAGGACTGAATGCTTGCTCTTTTGTGTCTCCTGTTGCATGCGGTTGTGTCCTCTGTGACGGCATAGTTTCACAGGAGCTGGTGAGGTCAGATAGAGGACGGGGCTGAGACTCAGGTATGTGCAGAGATTATCGCCGGGACCTCCCATGCCGTCAGATCCAGGAGGGATGGATCGCAGGTGTTAACTTGAAGAACAATCTCAGCTGGAGCACTTAGGCTCATGGGTGCTGGGATTTTGGGGACTTCAGGGGTTATGCATTATGCAGATTCCTTTGTGTAATGAATAAAACATTAATCATTACACATTTCTCCACCTCCTACATGAAAATGTTAGCTTTCAACCTGATCTGATCAACAAGTCTGTTTGTGTGTGTGTAACCTACAGCATATGTATTTAGGTTGATTTGGTGATGTTAAATAATAAAATAATGTATGTGACCACATGAAGTGGTCCATGGTTAATTTTTTTTTAGTTTAAAATATGCTATATATATATATATATGTTGAACATATAGTCAAGTCAATATAATTTAATATGACTGTATCAACTTCTATCATATAATATGTGAGCTAATATTCTGTATATTAGCTCACACCAATAAAATTCATTTTAAGGGTCAGACTAGAGTTAAAAATTAATTGCATTGATTAATAATCATGGATACAATAAGCATGCTGTTTTGACGCAATATCTGTAACAGCTGCATCACAATATGAACATCATTTGAACGTTATACACTCTCCACCTCATTTTCTGTGACTCACACCATGTACTGTATGTAATTTTTATAATATAACTTGTAGTGAAACTGCTTGTTAATATTTCATAATGGGGTTTACACATTAATAAGCAACTTAGAAGTTACTAGATACATTATGAGACAAAAAAAAACGTTTGAGATATTAACTCATAATTATGATTAAAAGTAGATATCGTTAAATAAAGGGGGAAATTATGAGATAAAAAGTGAAAATTATGAGATAAGTCTAAATATTATTATGGTAAAATCTAAATGTTATGTTAAAATTTCAAAAGTTTTATCATTTATTTAAATATTATACATTCCTTGTTCTATGACTCACCCTAATTTTTTTTATTTTTATAATATAACAATGAAACAGCCTGGTGCTAAAAATTATGAGGAAATTGGAAATTGTGAGAAAAAATTAAGTGGAAATTGTGACAAAAAAGTGAAAAGCATGAAACAAAACATGGAAATAATAAGATAAACAGTTTAAATAATGACATGAAAAGTGAAAAGTAGATCAAAAGTTTAAATAAGACCTTTATACGTCATCTTTTCAGCAGTTTTATTCCAAGATTTCCACTTTTAACCTCATTATCTTTGATGACATTATTAAGACTTTTCATGTCATAATTTAGATTTACCAAAGCATGATTTTCTGGTGGAAATGAGCTTCTAAGCATACTGTTCTGAATGTGTCTTGTTTAATTGTGAGTTTGATGACAACAGCTGAATTTGCTGTGTTCAGCAGGAATATCATCGGACAGTCTCTTCCATGTGACACATGAGGAATCATGAATGCTGCTGTTTCATTTCTTTTCCATGGACTGCTTTTGTGAGAAAAGATGTGTGCGATGTGAGAGATCTGTCTGTTATATATTCGCTTGGGAGGAATTTCTTGGCCTGTTTCACAAAAGCGGCTTCGGTTCACACGCTGGAATGATGTTCAGTATTGTGAATCACGGGGGTCAGTTTTGAAGAGCCGTCTCTCCCCTGCACTGGCACACTGGGGGCATTAGCATGTGAAAAAGGAGGAAATAAAGTTGTCAAGTTCGCTCAATCCACACCGCCTCCTCCCCCGCACCCTTTTATTCCAGCCCTGTTTTCCCAACTCAACATGAAGTCAAGGACAGGAGTGATGCTGACACCTCACACACACTTCAGATGACTCCAGTGCCTGCAATGGTCACAAACAACACACATATAAACACAAATCAGTCCAGTTTCCATGGCTTCTTATTGCCACTGGCCCCCAAATATGTGGACGGTTGCATAAACTGTCTTTTTTTTTTTAAGTGAGTTACAAAAAAAAAAAAAAAAGTTAGATTGGTGTAATTTTAGTCCAGAAAGTAAGACTGATAACCACTTGGTTAACTACTAGGTAGTCAAACTAGGATAAAAAGGAAAACATAATTGTGATAAATCCCATGATTACAGTTCAGTCTTAAGAAAGCAGAAAGAAATGTTAATGCTAAATACATTTAAACTTATTTTAACTTATTTATTTTTATTCTAATAATAAAAAAGAATTTAATAATTATATAATTAAAATAAATAATAAATAATTTATATATATATATATATATATATATATATATATATATATATATATATATATATAAAATGATGTAATTTAATTTTTTCACGTTTACAAATTGTTAAAAATGTAAATATAATTATTTTGTAACAATTAAATCATAAATTGCAATTGTTTTTTATTTGATCAAAAAATACAGTGCAATTAGTTACATTTTAAAATATTATTACAATTTAAAACAAGCATATTAGGATGATTTCTTAAAGATCACGAGAGTCTAAAGACTAGAGTAGTGATGCTGAAAATTCAGCTTTGCATCACAGAAATAAATTACATTTTAAAATATATTTAAATAGAAAACAATTATTTTAAATTCTAATAATATTTGTATTTTTAATACTGTATTCTTAATCAAATAAATGTAACTTTCGTGAAAATTAAAGACTTCTTTCAAAAAAATGTTTTTGTTTTAAATGTTTTGACCGGTAGTCTGTATGTACACACACATAAAATGTGCAAATATATTACTAGATAATTTATACATTTATATTTACATATTATCAAATATTATTTACATTTTTTATGAATATTTCTGAGGACCTCGTCCTTAAAGGTGACCTAACACGCACAGTTTCACCCAGTCTCATGTTAAACTTGAGTATCTATAGAGTAGTATTGCATCCTTCATATCTCCAAAAAGTCTTGAGTTTTATCATAATTATAAAAGAAAGATAAAGCTTTACGATTCTCTCCGAAAACATCCGAGCTCCTGGAGGCGCACCGTGGGCGGAGCTAAAGAGTGACGAGCACTTGAGCGCTGATTGCCAACAAAACACATTTGATGCAGTTTCAATTAATTTCTGCAGTTCTGAATAATGACCGGGATCTTTCATTGTTAGGACAGCTCCATCTTTCAGTATAGAACGATGTGCACATCCAGCGTCGAACTGGGCCTTGTTTATAAAACGTTCATCAACAAACACACATGCGAGACTCTGTTGCTGCCCCGAAAAAAAACTAACTGCATCCACTGTTTAAATAACGCTGGGTTCTTTGGGAAGCTGAATAAGGCTATCCTTCCCTTAAAACCAAAAACACTCTTTGGAGACATTCTTCCCGAGCGAGTCCCGTGCAGCGCTGCCACCCGATGAAGCTTATTGATGGGCGCGCTTTTCCGGGAGAAGTGCCCATATAAGAAGTTTCATCCTTCATTACATAATGAAGAGCCACGATCAAAATGGTTTTTTTTTTTTTCAGAAACTTGAAAGAAACCAGGAAGTGTGTATTTGGCAGAAAATAAAAAAATTGGTATATATGTTACATGCTTAGCATTAGAATCCAACTCTTTAACAGTGTGAACAACTCTGAATGCATGAAACAGCATTAGACATCCCCTTTAAAGAGCCCAGATCGTCCCCTGACCCCCCAAAAAAGCTGCTATAAGATGTCTGCAGTTGGTATCTGTTCCCCATACAGGTGTGTTTATGTCTATACGTTAATGCTTGTGCATTCGACAATCCGTCACAGCGTGTTTGTGTATATAGCACAACTATGTATGTGAGCACTCGGCCATGTGTGCACACGTGTGTGTGTACGTGTGTGCGCCTGACGAGGTGCTGGTTCCCACAGCTCTGATCTAATTCGGCTGTAACCCAATCTCCGTGTGAGTGCCGCTCGGCCAGTGCTCTCCCTCCCACCGGCGCTGCACTTGTGTGTGTTTGTATGTGTGTGTGTGTGGCAGCCACTTCCCCTGTTAGTCCCTCAGGCCCCTCAGCGCAGCGGCTCGCCCGGATTGGTTTACTATGTCAACTCTGGGAGCCGGCAGCAGCAGCCGCGCTCACATGCCCTGATGCATCTTGTGCGCACACCATCCTGACACCTTATACCTGACATTCAGCAACTGCAGGAACGAGGGAACAGCAGAAGGGAGGAGAGAAGCAGGGAGGCGCGGTGGGTGGGGGGCGTTGGGTTTCGTGTCATTTTGCCTGCCGGGACCGTCGGGAGGAGAGAGGAGATGAGAGAGTGTGTGTTTGTGTGCGTGTGTGTGTGTGTCGGTGGAGGTTCACAGACAGAGAAGAAATAAAAACAGATGTGGAGGAGTGTGGGAGAGTGTGTGGGTGCGTGGAACAAAGGCCTGCTTCACTGAGTTGAATAACAGGAGTCCTTGAAAGAATGCTGGTTAATTATGGACCCCCGGGCCTGTGGGGGACGGGAGGATGCTGGTGTTTTGGTGGAGGGGTTCGCTTTGGTGTGCTTGTTGTTGGTGAGCAAGCATATGAGCGGTGGAGGATTGTTTTCATAGCAGCTCCGGTAATAAGAAGTACAAAACATTTCAATTTTACACAAGCCTTTGCATTCACACGGATCTGGTTCACATGGTTGTGTCAAACCTCTTGCTTTCTTCCATCGAACCTGAAAGAAGAACGTTCGAAGAATGTCCATGCTGCTCATCTCCGTGCAGTGTATGTGAAGGGTGCTGAAGTTCATACAAACAAACATGCTTTCATTATAAAGAGAAAAACTTTCCTTTAGTCCAGAGTTATATAAAAAAATATAATACATTATAAAATAAATATAAAATTAATATTTACAATTATTATATATTTTAGTAATATATATGTATTTGTGAAATAAATTAATTATTTAATGCACAGATGTGCTTTGCATCACAGGAACAAATTACAGTTTTAAAATGCACTTAATTAGAAGAATTTAAATTGTTATAACACTTCAGTATTTTTTTTTTTTACTGTAATTTTAGTCAAATAAATACAGCCTTGGTAAGTATAAGAAATGTCTTTCAAAAATATTACAACATCTGTTTGACCCCAAATTCTTTGTATAAAGCCCTATTTATGCTGGATTAGAAAAATTATAATAGTTAACTGTCAATGTAGAAAAGCAGATCAATAAAATATTACTGTATTAGATATTAATACAGCTAAATATAAGATTTCTGAGTTGCATGTTTGTTTGTTTTATTGTTGTCTTTCTCTTTTTTGTATTTTTCCTTTTTTCCCTTATTTTTTCCATTATCTTTTGTTATATAGTTTTGCTTTTGTAAAAGAAACATTATGTATGTAATATGTAAATTGTTTTGTTTCACATATTATGTCTGGATATAAAACTATATATATATATATATACTGTGTTATTACTGTATTAGATAATTATGATAAAAAAATCCTCATTTCGTGTTTCATGAAAGAAAGAACGCCTCAAAATATATTGTACAAGTACACTGTATTACTATAAACTACAATGAGTTACTTTTATTTGTATGAACTGATTCACAAACTTATGAGATTTAGATTTTTTTAAATAAATAATAGATCAAAATCAATCTTCTGTAGGAAACAGTTTGAAAAGACATTAAATTATATCCGAATCTGCATTTTTCTTTTTTAATTTATTTTTTATAAAAAAACCTTTTAAAATATGTCTTAATGATTTAACAGATTCTTGGTTTTATATATTGCTTGGTTTTATATATTTTGTAACAGTTACTGGAATATATAAAATATTCCAGTAACTGTTACAAAATGTGCTCTGTGGTAAATCACTGCCATCAGCGTCTCGTCTAGAGTAAAGGCTCAGTTACAGTGCTCACAGATCTGTCAGTCAGACATCCGTGGATCCTGTGCTCTGTCAGGGCCTGTCTGTTCAACTTTACCTCAGGGCACACACACACACACACACGTCTTAACGACTCGTCTCAACCTCATAACACACACACAGAGTCTGGTTCGTTCCTCACCCCATGATAAACAAACTCTCTCGCACCCCCGTCCCCAGCCCCCTCAAAACAAACATCAGGTATTCCGCATCATCACCACCTACCATGAACAACAAACGACTCACTGTTGCTGAAGGCTGAGCACAGGTGACATGAAGACCACATGAGCTTACAGACAAATCGTCAAATTATTAAGCATTGTTATACAGTATCACATCATGCAAAAGGGTTGCATTTTGTATATGCACATTGAAAGTAATTAAGTTAATGAGTTCAATAATACATTAATGCGTTTAGAATTATTGACTTGTAAAGATTACAATTTTTACAATAAAATACTGTTTCCGTTTTTCATCTTCAAAATGTAATGTTTAAATGTATTTACTGTAAATGTGTCAGGGTGCCACTTGCTGTTTCTTTGTCAATTCTGGTGAAATGTAACAGCTATTTCTAAGCCAAAATAGTTTCAAAGTGAATTTAATAAAGTATGGCTTTTAAAGAAAGTCATATCATTGGTCTGGGAAGAGTTACAGAATTGGGATCTGGCTTGTTAATATCACATGATCTTTAAAAAAGACTTTCTCAAAATTGTGAGTTTATAACTCAGAAATGCCATAAATATGAGCTATAAACTCGCAATTCTGAGAGAAAAAAAAGCCTCAATTGTGTGTTTGTAACTCACAATTCTGACTTTATTTCTGATTTAATTTTGAGTTTTTTCTTTCAATTGCAAGTTTATTTAATGCAATACGAGTTTACATAATGCAATACTGTCTTAATAACAAGCAACTGTGACTTTGTATCTCGCAAATCTGATTTTAAAAATAAAAGTGAGATAAACCGTTGCAATTCCCTTTTTTTCAAACTGTAGGAAAATAGTGGCTGATAATGTATTTTTCTGGAGGCCTTGATGCATTTTGTTTCAGGGTCCTTTGATGAATAGAAAATTCAAAAGAACTGTTTTTATTTTGAAATAATAATAATATTATGTAACACTATAAATGTCATTTTTTTTCAGTTTAATGCATCCTTTCTCAATAAAAGTATTCATTGAATATTAATTTAAAAAAAATCTTACTGAACCCCAAATGTTTGTACAGAAGTGTGCGTAAGTCACTGATGTCTGCGTATGTGCTCGTGTGTGTGAACTTGAAACGTGTGTGTTTATGTGTGATGATCATGGTTGAGTGACTGGCGTCACTGTCACATGTCTTGAGGGAGTCTTGGATGAATTGAAACCAAGTGGTGAAATCAAACCCTGCAGTTCCTCTTCTGCCCACCGCACACTGACACATGAACACACATCTCTCTCCCTGTATGTCTGTCCACCCTTGTGCCCTTTTCTTTCAATCTGTCTAGTTTACCCATTGGACTGAGCTTGTGTCACTGGCCTGTTGCTATTGAAAGCCCCCCTAAGGTCTAGTTCAGCTGCACAATGGCCCCAGCGCTCGCCAGGTCCCCTCTCCTCGTGTGCAGAGTGACACATGACATCACTCAGAGGGCCCTGATCCCTCACAGGGCCATTCAGAGCCCTCGGTGTGAGGCTGAGACTCACAGGAGCTCCAGACCAGCATCTGAATGGGAGGAAAAGTCTAAAAGACATCAAGACTTCTCGCCTCTCGCTGCTTGAAGGCTGATGGGTCTCGAAAACAATGATGGAAAATGTTTCAGAAAACTGACACTGATGTTATTACACAGCTCTCTGGAATGCTTCATTGTGATAGGTCAGCTGTAGCTTAGAAATAGTTATATATATACATGTAAATGAAAAATAAGTCCATGATAAAGAAAAAGTAACAATCATTTTAATAATGTTTTTAGAAGTGTAACTTATTTTGGTTTTTATATGGTTTGGACAAACCTTTGTACCATTTTCAAGAAAAGCTGAAATTGGATGGCTTGAATGAATTGAATGACACATGTCATGTGGTGCAACCGTTAAAACGCCTTGAAAGCTTGTTAGTGTACACATATATGTTTTTAAGGTCACCTTGTTTAGAAACATCGTCAAATATTAATTATATATCACTATGATTTTGTCCACATGGCATTTACAACCTCAACTAACTAACTAAGTCTTTAAAAGGTCAAATTATTTGTTTTATTTGTAATATATTTATTAAAAGACACAATTCCATTTTTATTTATTTATAAATTATTTTTTTTCCCTAGATAACATGGTTTTCTAAAATATTAATAAGCAGTAAAGCAGCTCTAGTGAAATAAAATTATATATATATATATATATATATATATATATATATATATATATATATATATACATACATATATATATATCGTATAATTGTTAATTGAACTTTCACAATACTTACAAGATAAATATACAAGAAACTAGTAAAAATATATTTTTTAAATATGGTGTTTTCCTTTTATAATATCAGGATTTGTTTCATATATATAATTTTATGCCTCCCAAAAAAATGCTTTTAATTCAGAAAAAGACATGTTCATCATAGAAAAGTGTATTTAAACTGTTTCATGCATATTAACAGCATTTTTAATATATTTTAAAATAAATCACAGCACGGCCAGCCAAGAATGTCACCACATGTCGCTCATACATCCTAAAGGACTGTTTCTTCATCAGTTAGTACGTTTGCTGTAGCTGTTGATTACTTTTTCCACGTTTCCTCTTTTTTCACTTTGTACAGAATGGTACAATGTAAAAATCACTGATGTATTGTGGGCACCATGGTACAGTCATGCTAAAGTGTCTTCTAGGTCACAATCATTTAAATCTTATATGTTTTAAAGTGAGTTGAAGATGGCAGAGGTGATGAGGTTTAGCTGGTTTACTCAGGGTGTATAGGAGAAAAGAAACATAACTAATGGTCTGTCACAAATGTATCAGAGAGAAAGGTCCTTGTTTCAGGGGCACCGGCTCTTTTCCCAGTGACTGCTCTGTGCCAGCTGTCTTGGCCGAGGAGCTCTCCGGCTTTCCCAAGCTCTAGCCTGTGGGAAAATCCACACTGGCCAATAATTGATTCCGCCCTGCCAGCTCCATTAGTGCTCAACACGGTCAAGCGGCCAGTGATCTACAGACAGCCTGTGAGCGAACACACACTTCCACATCCGTCCCTCCCTCGTACCCCTTCTCTCTTTTTCATTTCTCCATTACTCTCTCTCTCTTTTTCTCTCGTTCTGTGGTGTGGTGTGAGTGCACGTCTTGTAAATCTGACCTTCAGCACAATTAGTGCCTGTGTGTGACCACCTGTCTGCAGGCCTGGCCACCTGACCGTCAGTGTTCAGGCCCATGCATATGCAGCAGGCCAGTGTAAAAACACACACACACACACACCGCTAACACTTGCACAACCTGACACTCAAATCCAAGGCACGCATATGAAGGATCAAATGTATACTTAATGCACACAAGTGTTAACTCTACACCATTCTGTCCAGTAGATTGTACACCATCAACATCCTTGCACTGCCTACAAGTGAAATATTAATAAAGGAAAATATGAATATATAAATATTCTATAACATTTTACATAATATTGTGTTTAATTTTAATGAATAATATATAAATGTATTAATATTATGGGAACACTTTAGAATAGGTAACACTTGTTAACTATTAACTACGACATTTCTCTCAATAAAGTCTTAATTTGCTGCTTATTAATAGTTAGTAAGGGTAGTTGTTAGGTTTAGGTATTGGGTAAGATTAGGGTTGTAGAATAAGGTCAAGTAGAATAAGGCATTAATATGTTCTTAATTAGCACTAATACATGGCTAATATTCTAGTAATATGCATGCTAATAAGCAGCTAATAGGTGTTACCTATTCTAAAGTGTTACCAATATTATATACTATTTTATGTATTTATATTCTTCAGATTAAAAAAAAAATGTTGTGATCACCGAGGCAACATTTATTTGATCGAATATACAATATAAACATGTATTTAGTATTTCTCAGTTATATGACTCTTATATGATTTTTTTTTTAAAGTACAAAACAAAATAATTTATTTGAAATAGAAATCTTTTTAACAGCATAAATATTTTACTGTCACTTGTAACTATTAAATGCATCCTTGCCGATTATAAATTTTTTTGTCTGTTTTACTTTTTTATTTGAATCTTACTTGCTGAACTTTTAAACTTTAAAATACTCTTTAACAAGAAGGGCTTGTCTGGCCACTATGCAGATTCTGGATTACACAGAAGTTAATCAGATTTCAAATGACAATTTCAGCTGAATCGTGCAATTTGTGTCTGTGATATGCATCAGAAAGTGCATGAAAAGTTCATGGGTGTATGTGTTGAGACTAACCCTAAATCGAACTCTAACCCTTCTAACGAAAATGTTAGGGACAAAAATTATGAATCACTATTTTTATTTTAATATGTTGCCAAAGTAAAATTAGGTTACATAGACACAAACACAAACGTGCATGTTCACACACATCCCACTCGGCTTATCTGTCTCCTCACCACACCCTTTTATCTGACGGATCGGGTTCTAGTATTCGGTCTGGCTCCCATTCAGTCGGCCTGTACCCTATGGCGTTCCCCACAGAGCACCAATTTCATCCCATCACCATCATTCCTGCCTTTCATTTACATCAAAGAGAGACGTTCCTGCTTCTTCACTCTCATCTGCCTTTCCGTTTGCTATTTCCATTCCACACTGTGCTCTTTTGGGTTTTGTGCATCCTCACACTATTCCAGTTATGACTTCTTAATGTGATTACTACTTTAACATAATTATAAATGCAAACTGCACAGAATCACATGGCACACTGTGTTTTCATTTAAGAATTTATTAATAGATTAAGAAACCATACTGGATGAATTCACCCCAAATTGTAAATGTTCACCCTCATTTTTTGTTTCACACACAAATCTATTTTATGGCTTCAGAAGAATACTGTATTATACAGAGGGATATAATACAGATATATACATTAATAAATATTAATCACACAAAAAAATCACCTTTTGTGTTTCACAAGCAAATGAATAAATACATAGGAATGACATGGTGATGAATAAATGATGTGTACTTTATTTATTTGAGGTGAACTGCTCTTTAACAGAGTGTGATACACGTTAATGCAGATTGTATATCCTACTAAACAATTCTCTCATTAAAGTCAGTGAGATTAAGACGGATCAGGATTAGGGTTTAAGGAAATGTGCGGAGGCGAGCGCTCTCACTTCTGACAGGACTGTGCGTTTGACCTAGTGCAGACAACAGTGTAATTGTGGTAATTACACCACTTTAAACCATGCACGCCATTTCCCCCCATCAGGCTTGAATGTGTCCCCATTTGTTTGCTATGAAATATTAACTGGAGTCAGCTGTGCGTATGAGAGAGCGGAGGGCCCCCCCCCGGCCCCGGCACTCCTCATGCCACATGTCTGATGAAAGGTATGGCTCTGCCTTAACCAATTAGGACACAATGGCAGGTCTGCCTGTCCCTCTCACTGCCTGTGCATCTGTGTGTCTCATCTGATCAATGAAGGAGAGAAAACAAGCAGTGTGAGGAAGGAGGGAGAGGAAGAGGTCAGAGGACGAGCACTTGCTGTGCTCACTCAATTTGACTCTAATTCCTGTAAAAGAGCCTTAAATAGTTTTAAAAGTTTTATAACTGGTGTGGTATTTAGTTTATTCATTCATTCATGCACATTTACCAAGTGTTATTTTATTACTGTTGTGTGCACATTTTAATTGTATCCTCCAAACTAAACTTTTAAATCCTCCAAAATATTTTGTAATAGACATGTTAATAGTCAGAATGATGCAGCCATGTAGCCACATTTCTATAAGTTTTTTGTATGTATTTTTGCAGCCAACAAGTGTAAAACTAAATATAGTTTATATATAAGTAGCTTTTTGAATGTATGTAATGTACCTAAATAAATAAAAGTATAAAAAGTAATAAATAAATAAACAACAACAACAACAACAACAAAAATAAATAAATAAATAAACTGAGAAATATTCACAGGTTGTAGAATGCACGACACTAACTATAATTCTAAAAACTATAAAATGCATATAAATATATCAGTATATATATTATATGTTGAAAATAAATAAATGAATAAATAAGTAAATAAAATGTAACCTACTGTACTCTATAGTGTAATAATTATATTATATTATATTATATTATATTATATTATATTATATTATATTATATTATATTATATTATATTATATTATATTATATTATATTATATTATGTCCAAGCTAAAATTCCAGTTTCCTTTAAAAAGTTTTTTTTATTTGTGTTTTTGTTTAAAATATAATAGATTTCTAAAATAATTCAAATATATAAAATAATATAAAAAGTAATAATAATTATTTTTAACAATTAATAATTTTTAATAATAACAGTTTATAAAAACTATATAATTAATAATTGTTTTGAGATGACAAATTTAAGCTGACTATCAACAGACACACAAGATTTGAAAATAGTTAAAAAAAAGTTTGTATTTTGTACGCTGATGGATTATTTGCCAGTGCTATGTGATTTACCATGCGTAGCCTTGGAATTATAAGGTTCTATCTGACATTTTTGTCAAAATGGAGTTATTCACATATTCTTATTCTGTGACAGCTTCCATTATGTGATGTTTCTTTTGTAAGCTGTGTACATTTTGGGACTTTTTTAAGAAAACAGATAGGGTTCTGTCTACACAAGTGTATGGAACTCAAAAACTTTGAAGCCTAATATCTCCAAACTGCTCAGAATGCAGAAGAATTCCGAGGTGGCGAGTGGTAATGATTTTTGTTACTGTTTGAATGTGTGTGTTTGTCTCTGTTAGCAGCTGAGAGTGCAGTGGCACAGAGGCTCAGACAGTCCAAGGGCACACAGCCGGTGACAAACTCCCCACACTGCTGTCAGCCCTGTGACATGGGAACCACCAGGCCTGCGCTCAATCACGTCTCAAACCTCCCCTCGCTTGCGGAGGTCCCAGATACCACAAATTCCTCCAACCCGAGCCGCTGTGGGAACCACATAAAAAAAAACACACGACCAGAATAGCCAGTATGGCAGGACGCAGCGCTACAGACTGTATGAATGCAACGCAGCCGGTCCTCACAGGGTACAGTAGGACCATACAGTCATCACTAATGAGTCCTCTGACATTTCGCTCTCATGCAGCTCTGCAGAAGGTGCTGGCAGAGATAATGTGTTACAGTGAAGCTGCCGTGTTGTTGATATGAGTGCGTGTTTCTCAGGACAGCCTCACGGCCGGCAGCTGAGAGGAACACTTTCCCATGTCGTCAGGGGTCATGGGTTCAGCCCGCGAGCCGTGCGGCAGTTGCTTTGTCCACACAAGGATGGCCTGTTTGTGAGTGCCAAACTACGCAGAGGGAGAGAGAAACACAGAGCAAAAGAGAGAGAGAATGAAAGAGAAAGACAGAGGCCACGTATGCACGTATCTTTAACTACAGGCACAATAGCCGGGAAAAACTTCCCATCTTTTACTTTTGCTGCTTTTAATATCTTTGAGCTATAGATTTTATTGTTTTGCCCTGAACTGAAAATATGGAAATATTTACACACATACATACAAAGTCAAAAATCTGCATATAAGAGTGATTTCTGAAGGATCATGAAAGTTAATGGGTACTTTACCGTCACTGAATTAAATGATATTTAAAAAAATATTAAAATAGAAAATAGTTATTAATTTACAATATTACTGTTTTTACTATATATAAATATAAATAAATATTATGTAAATATATAAATATATGTCAATAAATTGATGAACATAAGAGACTTATTCCAAACTTTTGGCTGGCAATGTAAATATAATGTAAATAATGTAAATATACATTAGAATTGTTTTTAAATTAGGATACATATTAGTGTAAAAATGAATTGTAAATTAAATAGTGTTATATATTACATTTACAATATACTTCAAAAAGCTATAGATGACCTAAACAAACAGTGAAATTAAGCTAAACTTTATTGTTGTTTTTATTTTAAACTAAATAACTAACAATTTCAATTCCCTAACTTATTGTACTTTTTGTACAGTTAGTGTACTTGTTTATAAAGGAGACAAATGTCAATGTTAAAACAAAAGAAGTAAATTAAGAAAAATCAAGGGAAAAAAAACTTAATAAAAGCAGAATATATTTTATTGTGTTTAATTTAGGAGTGCTTAAAAAAAAAAAAAAAAGGTTTAAAATATAATTCCCACCAATATTATTTCCATGTGGTAGAAACCCCTTCAACCAATTCTTGATGGTTAAAAAACATACTGTTGTCGAATATCAGGTTTTACTCATAAATATGTCAGATTACAGAAATGAAATGGGTTGCTTGACTTTAAAGCTTTGTGAATCTGACCTTCTTCATCTCCAGTGTTATGATACCTGAGCTGACATCACTTCTGGCAAGCCGATGCAAATGTTATGTTAAAGTTTCAGAAGGCAACATTAGCCCACTCTGTCATTCGTCTATTATATTAAAGGCTAGAGCCTGTCTTTAATTGTCATCTCTTCTCCTCAGGGCTTTAACTTCTCTAGAGAGCTCAGGATCTGATCTAAGTCTCACCTTCATAACCTCACCTTCACAGTTCATTCCTCATGCAGCAGGCCCGCTCATGCAGGGAGTGTTATTTTACCAGGTGCAGGAGAATAAATCTGGGCTCACGTGGCCACTCATGCGGCTCCACTGAGGGGCCCGCAGTCATAAATACATCACTGTTGTGCTCTAGTAATAATAAAAGAGGAATAAGAGATTTGAAATGTTGGAAAGATCTTCTTAGGCAGCATCTGAACTAAAATTGTAATTAATTGATGTGACTATAACTATCAGAGAGCGTAATAGCATGTTGCCACTGGGGTTAAATAATCCATTTGAATTAGAAACTTTTTATCAACACATTTTTTGCATGTATATGAGATTCAAATAAAAGGTCTAATAACATTTCATGAAGAAATGTGCAAGTATGCAAATGCAGACAGAAATTCTTAGTCATCACAATGCAAGTGTGTGTGCATTATTCAACAGGTAATATAATTACCTTAACATGTCTGAGCCATTAAACCAGATGTGTTATTATTCAAACTGCTGACATTGTTACCTGCCAGAAATACATAAATAAATAAATTCCCATAGAAGAAGAATCTAAGTTTGTGCTATTGTTTGCTATATTGCCTCTAATGGCAGTGCTGAGAATGCAACGCACATTACTTACAAAGCTATCTCACAACCAATTTGTACATATTTTAGTAGGTTCTCATTTGTATGATTATGTACAATTTCTGTGAGAAATTCTATGAATTTACCATCTTGTAAAATATGTAAGATTTTTCACGAATTCGTATGAATTAGCCACCTCATAAAATATGTCCAAGTTGTCGTGCGGTCAGGTACAAGAACAATGGAGCTTGCATAATGAAAGAAATGGTAGCATTCATGTATGCTGTAAAAAAACTATTTCTCAAAGTTGTAAATAAAACAGATTACTGGAGTAGAAGAAAAAGTCTTTCTACTTCCCAATTTTATTCAATGCATTACTTGCAGATTCTTTGTAATTATTTGTGAAATTTGCTAGCAATTTAAATTGTTTCTACACCAATTTGTTTTTCAGTGTACATGCATAGGCTGTGATTTGGGCCTTTCTATGTTTTTTGCACAATACAAGGGACATATTATAATCATAAGTGCATTGGCTTGTTGCACAAATAATGTCACGGATTACTGCGATATTGTTAGTTATTTTAGTTATACCTATAGTGCCTAATTATTCAGAAGTCTCACACATAAAACAAGCTTACTTTCACACTGCAAAATAAGGTGGATTGAAATAACTGGATTTTGGTCATGAAAATTGGTCAAACAACGGTAAATGTGGCCCCAACTTTAGACTGAACTGTCATCTATACCCTCAGAGAGCTGTGTGGTAAGAAGAGAGCAGTTAGCTTCAGCAGTTAACATGAGCTCTTTGAAGGAGATCAGTGCTGAGACCGCTGTCCTTTACTGTGGCCCCTCTGCGTGTGTGGTGTGGTTAAGGCCTGAGAATGATGGAAAACAACAAGAATCTCCATGCTCGTTCCAATCAACTTTCTGTCTGTGTGTCTGTTTCTTTTTAACCACATTCTTTGTGTGGCCAGAGGGATTCTCAGAGCCCCTCTTTTCTGTCGCCTGCCAGCCCGTCTGGCCCAGTGAGGAACAGCTTGGTTATTCTTGGCTTTTGCCGATTTGTCGTTGGGCCACAATTTAAAACCACTTCTTTTTCTTCTTTATTTTTCATCCAAGTTTTCACAAGGATGTTTTCTGAAACCTTACCCACATCAAACAGCACTATATGAATTACCACTTTGTGCTCAGCGTGCCATTATTGTGGCTTTGACACTGAAGATTCTCGCAGTCAAAGTTTACATTCCTGTCTATAACTAGAATGTTCTGTTTTAAATAGTGAGCTATCGAGAGAACATCAGATGTCGCGGTGATGAGAAGTTCTAGAAAAACACAGGTCTCATTGACATAGATGTAGCGCTCTTGGAGGAATTGTTGGTCATGTATTCTTCTCATTCAGAGTTGCTTTACTGCAAGCAATGACTCAAAGGTTTATGTGTCAGGCATTACGAACCATTGTATTATATTGAATGAGTCTGTTCCTAGTCTGGCAATCACGTGGTCTGATGCAGTGAGAGAGGCAGGTTCTGTCAGGCTGGTCCGGACCTCCCGGCGCCTGGCCTGTCACACTGCCCAGGGGAAAAAAGACAATTTGGCTTCGACCAACAAACTGAGCTCTAAAGGAGAAGACAAGCACAGGTTTGGACGCCTGTGTTTCTATCACCGTCGATAACAGTTTATGAACCCTTTGGTTGTGGAGCTTGCAAAGAACTTACTAATATTTTAGTCAAAACCCATAAGTATAAAACTATGGCACACAACTGGACATGAATGATACCTTATGTGTTGTTTCTTTTCTGCTGTAAACAATCAAGACTTTTGCCTGTTGGACAATAACATAGGTAAAGGATCCCATAGACTTACACTGAAGGATGGCTCTAGAGACTACTATATAGAATATAGAATGACAAGCAACCATAACCAAAGGTTTTTTAGTGTACTCAAAAAATTTTTTTCATGAGAACAGCAAAAGTCCACACAAACACTCTAATGGCAAGTCATAACTGTTTTAGCGAATTGATGCCTAATTCATATGAATTTGCATGATTTCATTTGCATGTTTTTGTATGATCTGCTTACACCCCCACTGACAATTAGGTGCTTATTTATTTATTTATTTATTTCCATGTAAAATCACAACATACGAATTCATACAAAATATCACATTGTACAATAGTAAAATGCTCTCATGAGTTTCTCTATCATTTATGGTTTCATATTTGAATAAGGAAGTAGAATTAAAATTAAATGAAAATTAATAGACTTTTTTTTGGCTTCAAAATTGGGACCAAAACATCTACTGCTTTAACTGAAATTTAAAGAACTAAATTTATATAGAGAGTTTTAACTACAAAGCAAACTTTGTCAAACTTTGAATGTTGGCTTGACAATGCTTTTTAAATTGTTTTTATAAAAATGTGTTCAATTGTGCAAATTCTTCAATTCTTTATTTTCCTTCCATGTGTTTTACGTCATGTTGTTTTAGGTGTGTTTCTTGTTAATTCTTGTTGAGTCTTGTTAACCTGTTTTTCTTGTGTGCAGTCAGTCTTATAGAATTGATTTGAAAAGCAAATTGAATTTGTGTGCACTATAGGCAAATCATAACTTTTAGACCTTGATCACCAACACCACCTATCAACTGACAAGCAACACCCTAGAAAACCTTCTAAAACACCTTCCTCTTAGGAACCACATAAGCAATGACTTTGCAGTCACCCATAATAGCATTGTGGCTAATGCTTACATTTTCTGTTGTTAAACAGCTTGTTTCACAAATTGTTTCGTTTTTCTTTTCCCATTCAGATGTTCTCCCTTCAATCTCTCTTCTCAGCTTTCTCACTGCTGTGGAAGATCTCCCCAGCGTTTTGAGGCTCACCCGGTCAGGATGAGGTGCCAAGAAGAACATCTGCATGGATGTGCTGACAAAAGCTGGATGGATTCATCTTCTCTCTACATGTAAGAGGGTGGGACAGCTCTGCATCTGGCTTTCCAATACACACATAATAACTACTGAAATTAATGTTTAATCATTTGTTTGTGCTGCTGACTAGGCCATTACTATCAAACCAGTATCACTGTAGCTCTCATATCTCATTTATGTTTGTGTATGTTCAAATATAGAGATGTCGCACTGGGTTTGATATCACTGGTTGCTTTAGGTGACAAGCATCAACAGAAATCACACATTTCGACACATATATTGATGTTTTTTATGGCAAACAATGTCAAATGTCTCTCAAGTATCTGACCTGAGCCCCAGCTGAGCAGATATTTATATTCTCGACAGATTGCTATGATGTACAGTCCCCTTAACTATTGACACACAAAGTGTATGTGCTGAACTCCAATGATCTCTTCCTTGTTTTTCCTGTGTCTGCTGAGTATTACCGCACAGCTCAACCATGTGCAAGAACAGCTGGATCCTGCTGTGGCCAACGGCTGCTCTCCTTTATTATGGCCGGGGAAGTGACATCAGTAGCCCAAGACAACAATAAAGGAGACAAAATCACAACAGCCGACTTGTGGGACACATCAGTGCTGTGATTTTCTTTTTTTCAACTGAACTCCAAACACACCCAGCAGTTGCAGCTTTAGAGGATGTCATAAATCCAAGAACATATGCATTAGGAAATATGATGTGTTTCACGTCTAGAAATGACGTTAGCAGACGTGCTCAAGAGAGGTAATAAAGCAAAACATTGTCAACTATAAATGCTAAAAGAAGCATAGGCTTTCCCCACCAGTGACTGAGAATACCTTCATCATATTTTACAAATTATACTGTATTTATCTGTATATTATTATAACCTGACTAAATTGATCAACTAAAATCAACGGGTCAGTAAAAATGAACATTTTTCAATAGGGTAACAGAAGTTCAGCTGTTTTCATAATAGTGTAGCCTTTTCGAGAACTGGCGAATTTTTCCATCTAGACACAGTTTGCGCAGTCTATTGCTTTTTAAATGTCTGAACTGAGGGATTTATTAACTACACATACTCAGTAGTTCTCTTCATTAAGTGAATCGATTCATCACAAATGGCCCTCTCACTCATAACGAATGTAGCATGCAGTTCATTTTAGTGAATCGATTCCCAGGTAAGTCAGGTTCATTCATTCTAATGAATTAATTAACTTCAATGTAAATAATTGAAAGATTGTAACTTCAAATATAGCCAAATAGCCTATATTATCAGAAGATTAGCTTAGCTGTTGTAACTAGCCTACTTCAAATTAAGATTTGCTTTAAGTTGGGACCGGTTAGTTTTAAGAGTAATCGGGAAAACGACACCTTGTTAACAGGAGTGTGTTTCTTAGATTTTTTATTTCAGCTAATGCAGTGGCATACATGTTATTTGTGGCTATACTTCTAGACCTATTCTGTATATTATATTATACCAGATCTAGTATTGTAGCAGACTTGTATGAGGCTGAGCACATGTGTGAGAGGAAGGCAGGACCTGGCTGACTATCTCACTCGGGGATAGTGCCTCTTTTATGGGACAGTCTGTGATTGTCCCTTGTTCCTGTTGTTCTATTTGTGACTCTGTGGTCGTCTCAAAGGTTTCCCACCAGATCGGATTGCTGCAGCACACAGCCTAGACAAAACTCCATTCAGGTCCTTACCAGGCCAGCTTCTCCCTCTCTCACCACCCTCTTTCCTGTAACCCTTCCCCAGTCGGGACCCAGCTGGAGAACAATGCATCGTTACCTACAGTGCAGTGTGGCTGGGTGAGACAGAAACCAATCCGCCCCAAAACTGCCTGGGAATTGGCTCCTCATGGGACAAAGCAAGTGTGTGTGTGTCTCTATATGTGTTTGTGTGTGAGAGAGAGAATTTGTATTGAAAGTGTTTATGCGTATTTGTAAAGTAAACACACTGCTTTACAATAACACTGTTGTTGTATAAGACAGAACTGTAGTTAGTTTTTGCTTTTTAAGCAGCTAAATCAGTCTTTGTCTTGCTCCCAATTAAAATATTTAAACATTTCAAAAACTAGATACATTTACTTCAGAAGAAATTGCAAAAGATTTTTAATCTATTGTTAAGCATATGGTTAAAATAAGAAGCTCGACAATAAGGTAGCAGTAAACAAAAAATAAACCAAGCAAAAACAAAAATTAACAAAAGGTTAAAACTAAAATAGTGCAGCAGTGTTTACTTAAGCATGTCATTAATATTATTATTACAGATATCCTTCCCCTTCAAAACTTGACAACTCATTGTTATGATTGACAATAACGGTTTTACAATTGATTTGTATAATTATTACAATTTGATATAACTCTTTTTAATGTTAAAATATTGTTAAAATGATATTTATTCCTTTGATGCAAAGCTGAATTTTCAGCATCATTAGTCTTAGTGTAACATCATAATCTTATATGAGCTTAATATTTTCTGTGGAAATACTTTTTTTTTTTCTTCAGTATTCTGTGATGAATGAAAACTTCAAAATAACAGGATTTATTTCAAAAATAATTATTTTTGTAACATTATAAATGTACTGTCACTTTTTTTTAAAATCAATTTAATGCATCCTTATTGAAAAAGTATTATAGTGAAGTAATTTTATCGACTGTTGTGCCTTTGATTTCCTTAAAGCACCTTAGAGTATGTTAGTACCATGAATTTTGTCATTATTTAGTACTTTGTTATATGATATATCATCTGATACATCACTGTGCTGTACTTTCAGAGTAAGTTTGTAATGGTTGACAGATTGAGAGGCTCCGTTGTGTAACTCCAGTGTCGACAGGTTTCTCTCTGCCATTGAAACTGTGCTTCCTTGTCCTTTCCCTAAGCTCATGAAAATAAACAGTACACTGTGCAGGTTAAACAAAGTTAGGGATTGTGCTGGAGCTGTGTAAGATGTTTTCACATGGCATTACGGAGCAGCCCGCTTCCATAAATAAGCACACAATGGCATGAACGTCTCTGAAAGAAAAATGTTTGCTTTTTTCTTTTTACATGAGCTTACATTTCTTGGAGAGAAAAAAAGTGAAGTATAATTACTTAAGCCCAGTCAGCTTGTGCTTGGTTCTTTTTCCCAGCCTTGCTGAAGGGTCACCACAGAGCCAGCTGCCCACTTCCTGTCAGGGCAGCAGAGCACTTCTGCTTGTAGCTACAAACTGCGGGCGACAGATGCAGAAGAGGTTCTTAGTATGTGCTGACTTCAGTTGTGTGCCAAGAAAATACTAGCTTGATTTAGGTTTTTACATTTTCTAAAAAAAATGAGAGCAGTGCCTGCCTCTGAAAAACATCCCAATGTTAGGGTATGCTATGCAATTACTAGCATGTTCTGTGTTTTGTAGCACATAGCTAAACCATAGTATGTATTTATTAGGTGCTGAATTTAGTCAAAGACTATAGAATTCACAAGACATGTCACTCATATAGATTTATATGGGGAAAGACACTCAATATGGCCGCTCTGTCGAATGAAGCCCCGCCTTCTGAATAAAAGAGCCAATCGCTAATCGGTAAAGTCATTGCATAACTTTCAAAGATGGCTGCCAAGTTAAATGACTTGCCTTAAAGGGACTGGTTTAGTTCTGTTCTAAAAACATACTGGCTTGACGCGAAAAATAAAATAAAAGCCACTTAATCCACTCTTTAAGTAAACTTTTATTTATAGTGACTTCCATTGATATTATATGTACGAGTACAGTTTCATGACTGCTTAACCCTCTCAAGTACACTTTTAAGTGCAAAATCAGCACATTAGTGTGTAATGTCAAATTAAAAGTTTCACTTAAAGTACATTTAAAATTATTATTTTTTTTTTATCTTTTGTTGCACTTTTAAAAAGTACACTTATTTTTATGTGCTGATTAACATATATTACATATACAGTTATATTTCAAATGTAACTTCACCATTACAAATAATTAATTACAAGCATTTAAATATATGACACAAGAAATTACATTAAAGTATGTTTTAGTTTACCAGAAATGCTTGTCAGTACATTCAGCAATAAAAGTAAAAGAGACAATAGAAGTAAATATGAAATTACATATAAAGATGCACTCAAATCCTACTCAAGTGGATTGAAGTGTAATTGTTCTTATTTTATTGTCAACTAGGTGGTAATTATAAGCCTGCACACTATAGCAATAGAATAGAATAGCACTCCTTACACTGTAAGCTCACCAAAACGAAAATTAGGCTATAAATTACTAACCCTGAAGTCATCCTAGGTGTACATCACTTTCTTCTTTCAGATGAATCCATATGGATATTTTTCTTACAAAAATGCATCGATTAGCTAAAGAGGGTCTTTTTTTTCTACCCCCCGAGACTGTGACGCACTTTTTTTTAAAGGATGCGCTTTTTATTAAACTTCTCTTGGACTGATAAAGTGCAACCATCCCTGAATGACATCAAACAACTTGAAAGATCAAAGACAATTTTTTAAATAAGAAAGTCATATGATGACTTCAGGGTGAGTAATTTATAGCCTCATTTTCATTTTTGAGTGAATTAACCCTTTAACAAGGGGCTTGATTTGAATGATCATTCATGTACTCCGTCAAACAGTATGGAAGTTATGCGCCAGTACTTTTAATATATGCCAGTTTGTTGAATAATTTGGTTTAGGGTTTTGTTTAAATTGCTAACCATACATACTAGCAATAATAACCTTTTCTAACAATTTTAGGGGAGAGCATTTTAGTATGATATATGTTCAGACAGTATTCAGTGCTCACATGCAAGCACATGTATGCACAGTTACACACACACGCACACACACACTCACACACTCACTTACAATGTTGACTTATTACAATACAGACACCCATCCCAGCCTACTTTGATCGAGCTGCCCCAAGGCAGGGGTTGGGCCATGTGTGTGTTTTGTAAGTACAAAATGGGAGTGTGATGGCTACACGTCCTCAGTTGTAATCCATGACCCCCTCCCGCTGTCCCTGTCCTGGTCTGGGAAGCAGCAGAGGGGGGGTGTCACACACGGCTCGTCGTGCGCGTCAGCTGCGGGGCTGGTGGTAAGCAGCCGTTACTGCAGCTCTGTCTACGGCCAATCTCAGCTTGAGCCACACAAGCTGTCTGACATATACGAGGCTAGAGAGGGGTCATGGGGGGAGGCCCATCTAATCTGTCTGTCTGTTTGTCTATCTAACAGCTGAAGTCAATGTACTGTACAATTTCAGTGCATATTTAAAATATATTGGTGTTATTTATTTTTTATTTTAATTCCTTTTAATTACTTCTTTACAAAAGTGAAAGTGACATGACATGTACACATGTACCCACACAGCAGTGAACACACACAAACCGTGAACACACACCCGGAGCAGTGGGCAGCCATTTTTTTTGCAGCGCCCGGGGAGCAGTTGGGGGTTCAGTGCCTTGCGCAAGTGCACCTCAGTCGTGGTATTGAAGGTGGGAAAGAGTGCTCTACATACACCCCCCACCTACAAGCCCTGGCGGTATGAGACTTGAACCCACAACCTTTCATTATGAGTACGACTCTCTAACCATTAGGCCTCAACTTCCCCAATGTATGTTTATGTTTGAAAGACATTCTCAGTTCTGAAAAGGAACTGAGGGAACTGTTCTATGGAACACGGCAGCATGAACATACTCTTAAACTTCTTCTCTTTTTTTCCAAAGAATAAAGGAAAGCTACACAGGTTTGGAGATACAGATAATGACAAAATGCTAGTTTTTGGATGAACGATCCCATTACATTTCAGCCTTTGACATATACCTGGAGTCATGTGAAAACTCAATGTGATGTAAAAATAGCTCATTTCCAGAGTTCCCACAACTACACTTTCAGTCATAACAAAGGCAGACAGTGGCCAATGTTTCATCTTGCACACTCAGTATTACATAAACTTCTGAGCCGAGGTTTCAGGGACTGATGGGAGCGGTGAGAGTGAAACCCCAGTGTTTGTGTTACTGAAGCAGTGGGGCCTTTAGAAAACAGACTGTCAGAGCTGAGCAGTGGCAGTGGAGCGGCCTGTCACGTTAATGACTGCATAAACACTAATCAGACTATCTAAATTTTACCTTCACGACCTCTATGGGCTCACACATCACTCAAAACTCCTCACACACTCCTGATTAACCTAACAAAAGAGTGTGAGGTTTCAGCAAAAGGTAAAGTTAGGTCAATGTTTCTCACCTTCACAAACTACATCTTACACTGAATCAACACTCTGTAGTGTTAGTTAAGAAAGTTGTACCATTTATAATGGCCAAGTGAAATGTATGGTATTGCAAACTGACAGATTAAACTTATCTATATTTGTCAAATGCAATAAAACATCAATCAGAAGAGCAAGATTCTATTACTTGTAACCTCTGCATGGAACATGAAGAACAGAGTAGATCTCAGAGCTTTAAGATGTCAAGCACTGAGTCTGTGACCATTGACAGTCCCGTGACGTTTGAGGCAAGTGTGACCCCGCAGCTGCTGTCAGTCATCATACTCACAGCTTTACAAGACACATCAGGTTAAACACTTGCACTGTGGAATAAGCAGACTGTGTGTGGGTGTGTGTGTTAAAGGAATCTGGAGAAAGCATCGACTGTATTGACAACACATGTCCATTTATATTAAAGAGGTGAGACCCAGAAATTAGGGTCTGTATGGGTGAATCTACCGGTCATAATTCACCCCAATATATATATATATATATATATATATATATATATATATATATATATATATATATATGTGTGTGTGTGTGTGTGTGTGTGTGTGTGTGTGTGTGTGTGATACAAATATTATTTGTTTTTCTTTTTGTTTTGTTATGGTAAAATATGAGTAAAATAATACAAGTCCACCTGTATTTCTTCATTCATACTACATACTATATTCACATCCACCTATTCTCTTAGCTTCACTTGTGTCTGTCCTGTTTGCAATTACTCCTCCCCATCATGCTGTCAGGTTTCACTCCCTCTGTAGCTCCCAGACAGACAGAGGCGGGTGGCGGGCCGGTCCGCTGCATGGGGCTTTTTCCGGTTACGTCTGCTGCCCTGCTGCTGGCCCTGAGAGATTGATTTCATGGCTCAGGCAGGCCCTAGAGATCCCAGCTCACACTGCTGTCAACCAGCCTGCCCTCTGACCCCCTGAATTACGTAGGTCACGGGGCGGCACTCTCCCAGGCTGCCCGCACAAAGGCCAATGTACTGCCATTTTGTCAGGCCAAAGGTCAATTACTCACATGTTTTGATCACTGCTAACTTTATCAAATTAGAAAATACATAAGTGAGAAGTACTGTGGCTGTGTGTGCGTGGGTCTGTTTCTGTTTGTGTGTGTGTGTGTGTGTGTGTGTGTGTGTGTGTGTGTGTGTGTGTGTGTGTGTGTGTGTGTGTGTGTGTGTGTGTGTGTGTGTGTGTGTGTGTCTGCCAGCCCGGATACATGTGTCTGAATATGTCTGGTGGGACCTGACATCTAAACTGTCTTTCCTTAAGTGTTTTGTCTCATGTGCCCACACAGACTATTTAGTAATGCTTAAGTTTTTTTAAGCATCAACATTGTCACATGTTTCTCTTAGAAATCCACATGTACAGCAAAGCACATATTATTTGGTGTTGGAAAATTTGGATACATTTTGTTCAAATTAAAATCTTGAAATCATATTGAATTTTGCATCGAGCAAGTTGAGATCACTTAAGAATCTCTAAGAGAATCTTTACTAATTATTGGTATTGTTCTCTCTGCAGAAAAATAAAAAGAGATGCAGAAGACTCAGAAAGTTTCTGTTTGATTTACATTTAATATTATGTCTAGAAGAAGCATTTGAAATACATTTTTAATTAATTAAAAAAAATTATTGCATTTTTTATTTAAAGAAAAATAAATTATTTTATTTAAAAAAATCTTCAGTTGTATTACATGTTTGTAAATACCTTTGTATTTTTTATGGACATAACTTACACTATACGCTTTCATTCAAATATATATTTTAAATAATGTTAGGCTTATCAAGGCTGCATTTATTTGATTAAAAATGCAGTAAATTCAGTAAATGCAGTAAAACATTATTACAATAAAAAAACTGCTTTCTATTTGGAATATATTTTAAAATATAATTTATTCCTGTGATGCTAAGCTGAATCTTCAGCACCATTAATCCAGTCTTTAGTGTCATATGATCCTTCAGAAATCATTCTAATATGCTGATCTGGTGCTTAATAAACATTTCTTCTTATTAACAATGATGAGAAACAGCTAAATATTTTTTTGTGAAAGCCCAGATACTTTATTTGTTATTTTTCAGGATTCTTTGATGAATAGAAAGTTCAAAAGAACAGCATTTGAAACAAAACTCTTTTGTAAGAATGTCTTTACTGTCACTTGTGATCCATTTAATGATTCTTGCTAAATAAATTTATATAAAAAAAAAACATACCCCAAATCTTTGAACAGTATTTTAAACTCTGCTGCATTTTACAGTCTGTCTGTCGAAGCTTTGCTATTTCTTACTCACACACATACACACACCACTAACTGTGCAGACAGTAGGAGATGAAAGCAGCAGAGTTCAGAGACCCTCTTCCTCCCTGACCACAGTCCTGTGGCTGATGTGTTCATGTGGATGACCACCCACCTCGAGTCACTCCACGACTTAAAACACCTAATTACAAGCAACTGCGTCTTATGTGTGTGAGCCAATATCAACCTCATATCAACATCCAAAGAATCCATCAAAAATGTTTCACTGCACAACTAAAAATTACGTTTAATAATAATAATAAAAATACATTAGAATTTAACAGCTGGTAATAACTCAAAATATCTGTCTAGAAAAATAGCTAAAGGCTGGAATACACTGCAAGACTGACAACTTTCAAGACTTTCATGCAGAAACATGTGCCTCGTTGAAAGGATGTGCATGACAAATAAAATCAACAAGTGTACTAAAATTTCCAAAAAAAATAGCAAATATTTTTGATATCCTCCAACTGAATGGATTCAGCCTGAAACTAGAAAATTTGAGCATGGCTCCATTATACACTACCAGGTTTTAAAAGAAACCTGTCAACTTCGAATGAGTGACATTAGTCAACTTCCATTGACTCCTCAAGATTGTAAATCTGAGCAAAAGTCATGTATTCCAGTCTGAAGCTGACAATAGCCAACAAAGCATCCTTGTTCCAATTCTTAGGGAAGACAATAAGGGAGAAACCGCTTAAAGCTTTGAATACACAGACGTCGGCTGTGACAGGGTGTAGCTGGGATAATGCAAGGCCATTGGAGAAAAGGACACAAATACAGTATGGGAGGCGACATCCGAAAGACCATCATTACAACACTTCCTCCTCCGTAAAAACACACTTTAGCAGCACACAGTTGTGTCATTTTACTGGAAATGGAAGGGGAAAGCTCTCGCTGCGCTCGTGGGTCAGATTTGGGTGACTTCAAAAGAATCCGTGCCTCTCGGATGAGAGTATAATCCGTCTCTATGTGTGTACAAACACACAGACACACTCCCACAAACATGCCCAAATGGCACAATGCAAGGTGTCACATGTATCTCAGAGAATTAAGCCCCACTTCCTCTCTCAGTGAGAGAAACAAAGCCACTCTTCCTCTTCTGTGTGGATTCAATGCATAGCTATTTATAAACAAAAACATGTCCCCCTGCTGCTCCTCCTGAGGAGGACAGGATTGTTTAACACATTGTTCCAGGGACGTGAACATCTGTCTGCGCAAAATGCATGACGCCACGGCGCAGCGTGAGGCAGCGGTAGCCAGACAGTCTTCAGAGATGCAATCAGAAACCTGTTGCCCTCTTTGTGCATTTCAAAAGAAGCTGTTTTTATCTGTGTGATGCAACAGAAAGACTTATGCTGATATATGAGATCCAAATAGGCTGAGACATAACTCCTAAAAAGCAGCGTGTCCATTTTAAACCATCGTCTGCCCTCCTTGTGGGTAGACTAGGCTTCTTGGCATGGATATAAAGAGTCTGAAATGAAAACATGGCGACATGGAGACCCACTCGGAGGAGCAAAAACCTCAAGCTTGGAATGAGAAGAGGCTCTGGCATGCTTTGTGGGGGGAAATACTGTTGTGGGCCCACACCTTCAAAAGGGAGCACTAATCACAACATGTGATGAGACGCAAGAACAAAGACGAACGTCAGGAGAAAATAACAGCGTGGGAAACCTCTGCAAACTTGAGTTACAGCGACAAAAAGAGCCACCCCCATCCGCGAACACATAGAAAAACACACATACACGTACACACACAACGGCCCGCCATCCACTCACCATCCACCCCTGTCACAGGCAAACACGAGGAAGTGCATCTATGCCGTCGAGCCGAAGCTGGTAGCAATAATAACAACATGGAATCAGCCAAAGAGCTTCCTCTCATTCATGTATGCACAACCGATGACAATTAAGTGTGATGTGCATGGGCTGATAAGGACCAGCTGTGGCGTATCGGCCAGCAGCACACATCAACATCTACTAGTTCTGTTCTGTTGATCAGGGGCTCCTCCTGATGCACTTGTAGCCTCTGTCTATAGGAATCAATATATGATGGTTTTCATGTTTGTTTCAGTGTGTGAATTTAGTAACTTGTAATTTAGTTTACAGGTGTACTTACTAGTTCTTGAATAATATTATCAATGCTAGAGTTATTAGTTATTTGCAAAAATACAGAAGACTTGAACTGAATTTGAATTTAATTAGAGCATAGATTGATATATGTATAAGGTTATATATTTTTGTATTTTATATTTGTATATTTCTAAATTTGTATTAATATTTTCAGTTAAAATGCATATAAAGGAAAATAGAAAATTAGGTCATAAAAGCTCTAGGTACAATAATTACACAAAAATTAGAAAAAAATATTTTAGAAAAAATATAGCTATAAAAATCTGATGAAATGTAGCATATTACATTTTTTATTATTTTTATAGATTTTTTTATTGCATTTTTTTTTTTTTTTTACTTTTCATGCTATTATGTTTTGGTTCTAAAGGTTGTTGTGTATATAGCCTATATTATGAGCAAAAATATTATTAAATTTAAATAGTGTAAAACTACAAAACGTATTTTAAATGCTTATTGCAAGTGGAAACCCATGCTGTGTTTACTGCTGTGTACTTATTAGTGCATTTAAAGGGACTGGTCGCTTTTAAATGCAATGTACCTTTGGGAATGCCGTCAAAGAAGGTACATATTTGCGCTTCATGGACTACATTTAGACTTGGTGGCTTCCTCATACACACTGCACTACTTCGGATGAGTTAGTATTAGATTACAGGTTCACACGCTCACTCGCAGACCGCCCGTCGCCCCAACCAATTGCTCCATTCATTCCAGCGCCGGAGACGGCCGTCGCCCCTGATTGGTTATCAGCGCTCTGCTAAGAAACTTTCCCACGGCCAGCGCGTGCTGACAGCCGGCCAGCCACTCCTTTAGCTGGGCCAGACAACACAAGCGCCGGCGGAACCCGGGGGCGGAGCTCCGCGCTCACGGACGAACATTTTATTGGCCCTTCGGTAAGCATATTCACAAAGAGGGGCGGGGCTAAGATGCGACGCTGACAACCGACATGCCACTCAATCTCAGATTTGTTCGTTGATTGGCTGTCTACGCGTTTAGCCACGCCTCTTCTGGCGAGTTTCGGCGTTGAAATGATATCGTGGGAAAGCTTGCCGGTTCATACGGAAGAACTTCTGTCTCACCTGACACACGCTGCGGATACACTCTTTAAGATTATAGAAAAATGAAGAGAAATCACGATTTTAGCTCCTCAGACAGCGAGCTCGATGAGAATATCGAAGTGGAGAAGGAGAGTGCTGACGAAAATGCGTAAGTTATCAAGTTGTCATGTATTTATTTTGGGTTATTTTGCAAATTTTTTTTTTTGAGTGATGAAACGTTAAACGGGCAGCTAACTGGAGAAGAAAATAACCACAAAATTAAATGTGTGCACATTTAATTTGAAACATACACAAAATGAAAATGTAAATTTCAAATTCCATGTCTGACAACGGAGTTATGTGGAATATTTATCTTATGCATATATATATATATTTTTTTTAAGCGGTGTGAATTCTCCACTCGGTTCAATGTCTCCATCCACAACCTCTCAAGTGCAAGCGAGAAAACGTCGCAGAGGGGTAAGACTAAGAGCATTTTTCATCATTGCAAAACCCTGAAAACTTAATCTGTAATGCTGAACAAATGACTGTACTGTTGTTAAATGACTGTTATTAATGATTTCACAATCGGTTTGAACAGATCATTGAGAAGCGCCGCAGGGACCGGATAAACAACAGTCTGTCTGAGCTGCGCAGACTTGTGCCCAGCGCGTTTGAGAAACAAGTGAGTGTCAATCACTGCACCTGACTCACAGCTCAGAAGTCTGGCTACTGTAAATGTCTAGAATTGTTTTTTTTTTCCTCATAAGTCTCATTAATAGCTGAGCCTCTTGGAAAAGGAAATGCTGGAATTAGTTTGGCTCAATCCTGTGTTAGTATTTCATAAAAACATTAAAGCAATTTGGTTTATATATATATATATTAAATAGATGTTTAAATAAAACTTAAGTGTTTGATAACCAACACGCAGAAAGCCATTTTTTTTGTCATGTGCCAATAACAGAAGAGGACTACTTGCAGTCCTCAAGATATCCGAATCTTGGGTTTTGCAAGACAACTCCTCAGAATTTATTGATTTGAACATTTTGAAGGTGAAAGGAAAACATCTGAGTACTTTAAACTTGATTGGGACCACTTGACAATTCATGGCATTTTTGGAATAAACCTTTTACAAACATGAATCAAACCAAAACTAGAATCAAACCAAAATAAGAACATGACATGGGTTTTTGAAATGGATTAATTTTATGATATGATATAGTCTTACCTCTTAACCCATCACATTTGTTCTTGTTCCCAGGGCTCTGCCAAACTAGAAAAAGCAGAAATTTTACAGATGACCGTTGATCATTTAAAGATGCTTCATGCAGCTGGAGGAAAAGGTAATTTTTGTAACTAGCACTTATTTTAAAGAAAATACAATTTGAGTATAAATTTGGTTAATAAGCATTAATATATATGCAGCTTTGTATTTATATTACAAGTTTTTATATTACATATTACAACTGTATTACAGCTTTTTAAAATGTTTCACTACTTTAACGTACATGTTATTTTTTCATGCATTATAATATTTTCGAATGATTTATGAATAATAAAAGTTATTATAAAATCTAATTTAATAATGCAACCTTGCATTATGAGATCAACCAATGTTTGGGAATCTGTTCAAGGAAATTCCCACAGTGAAAATAATTACCAACCCCTGCACGACTGAAACAGGACAAACTAGAAGTGTAAATTGTTTTTTAATCTCAGTTGTTTATCTAGCATCATTTCAGTTTCGCTCTCAGCCACTCCCAGTGAGAACTGCGGTGTTTCCTGTCACAAGCTGTAGTCATTATCAGATCAGATCGCTCAACAGCTCTTATTCTCGCTCTCACAGGTTACTTTGAGGCTCACGCGCTGGCCATGGATTATCGTGGCCTGGGTTTCCGCGAATGTCTGGCGGAGACGGCGCGTTACCTCAGTATCATCGAGGGCCTGGACAACACCGACCCCCTCCGCATCCGCCTGGTTTCACACCTGAACAGTTATGCTTCCCAGAGAGAAGCCCACTCTGGTTTGGGCCACTTGGCGTGGGGCTCTGCGTTCGGGACACCGCCCGGACACCTGGCTCACCACCTCCTCCTGCAGCAGCCGCGCAGCACCAGCAGCCCTCCATCCTCCAGTTCTTCATCGCCCTCCTCCTCATCTCCATCCGCCCCCTCCACAGAGCCACACGCCCCCAGCAGGCTGACTGGCACGGTGATTACTGAGGCAGGGCAGACAGGACCGCTGCGGGTGCCGCCCAGTTCCTCCCTGCCCCCTGGGCTCACACCACCTACTACATCCAAGCTTTCTCCACCCCTCCTGACGTCACTTTCCAGCCTGTCTGCGTTTCCCTTCCCATTGAGCGCATTTCCTCTGCTGTCTCCGAGCTCGCTGGGCCCCGCGATTCCCTCCAGCAGCCTAGGGAAACCCTACAGGCCTTGGAGCATGGAAATAGGGGCCTTCTGAACTTAAAAACATGAACACTGTGGACAGACAGTCAGTTAGATATGACTTTTTCTGTAACATCTGACTATTTTGAAGAGATGGACAGAACCGCAGACTTGTACAAAGGGAAAAAGCGAATACAGATCCAATGTACTTATTCCAGTTACCCTGTGTTTTAAAGCTGTCCTGTCTCAGGCTGAGCGGAGATGAGTTCTGGAGAGTGTCAGGTTCTCACAGGCTCAGTTCTAAGCAGGTCTAGTTATTTTGTCTATTAGTGGAGCAAGGTAAACTAAAAGAGAGAGAGAGAGAGACTGGAGCCAAACGCAGATGAGATGCATCACTGAATGCGTGTTAATGGAGTTAAGCTCAAACCAGGTGTCCATTTAACGGGACAGTTCACCCAAAAATGAAAATTCTGTCATCATTTACTCACCCATCATCTGTGGAAGATAAAAGAAGATATTTTGATGAATGTTGGTTACCAAACAGTTTTGGGTGCCGTTGACTTCCATTGAGTTTTTGTCCAAGCGGGACAATTTGGTTTCCAACAGTCTTTAAAATATCTTCTTTTATCTTCCAGACAAGAATTAGAGGAATATAGGAATGACATTATGGTAAGTAAATGATGACAGAATTTTCTTTTTCAGGGTGAACTATCCCTTTAATTATG
This sequence comes from Carassius carassius, assembly GCF_963082965.1. Lineage (NCBI taxonomy): Eukaryota > Metazoa > Chordata > Actinopteri > Cypriniformes > Cyprinidae > Carassius > Carassius carassius. The sequence continues at coordinate 20,525,823 of NC_081762.1, forward strand.
TTAAAGATAGTAAAGAAGTGCTTTGATCTCTTGAAGCATATATATGCATCCTAAATAGTCTCCTTCAGAATGACAGGCAGGATTTGACTTATTTTGTGAGGAAACATGTTCAGCATTTCTATGAAAATGAAAAACTATGCAATGAAGTTGACACTGATATTTTGCATTCAACCCTCTGCAGATGTATATGAAACTATGCAACTGAATCTGTATTTCTCAGCTGAACTTGATGAGTGCTTTATTTTTTATAAAGATTTTAAGTAATTTTGTTCAGTGAACTGCGGTGTTTGTTTATTTGTATAAAATGTTATGAATTTGTTGTTTGCAGGAACAGACCACTGTTAAAGCTTTTCAGAGACAATCTAGATAGACAATCTCTCAGAACGGCACTAATTTAATTGTAGCAAAGGCACTCTTGGATTTGTCCATAGCGGAGTTGTTTGCTCATGTGCATAAGTTCCCTCTTCATGCACCAGATCATCTCTCTCTCTCTTAGTTAACTGTACTTGAGGAGTGTTTTGGGAAACCAGATTGTTTCGCGGTAATAGTGAATTTTCACCGGCAAATCAGATACGACTAGTTGAATAGATAGTACTGGAAGAGATGGTGTGGTACTTTGCCTGTCCCTCACTAACCTGTGTGACTTTCCTGTAATAAAATGAAATGTGTAGCTAATAACCCTGGACTTGCATATTCATGTCCTGTTTTCATTTTTGACATTTTCATTGATACATTAAAAATTCCAAATGCGAATATACTGGTACCATAACCCTTGAGATATTTAAGATATTTAAAATATTAAATGTCATTTTTAACCTAATCTTAATCCTAATCTAATGAAAAAAACTTACTGTACATTATTATGTTTTGCAAAAAAAATTCTGCATTTTATATAAATTTGAGATTGATAAATTAACCATTTAAAATCATTAGTTTAGTATTAAGTGCTTTATTATATATATATATATACATATATATATATATATAATAAAGTATATATATATATATATATATATATATAATAAATATATATATTTTTTTTTTTGTTATTGGCCATTACATAAAGAAATAGTTATCAGCTTATTGGTATCAGTCAGAAATTTAAAATTGGAGCATGGAAAATGAATATCTATTTTTTATACTGTACATTATAATGTTGTGATGCAGAAATTCAGCTGCAGCATTTCAAATGATTGGTTTTGTGTTTTTATTAAATTCATTTGATAATCATTTAATTAAATAATCTTATCTATTATAACATATTAATTAATAAATTATAATTTTAACATTTGTAAAAAAAAACATTATTGCCCCTTATTTAAAAATGATCAGGCATCAGCCAAAAAAAAAGAAAAAAGAAAATTGATTACATCAAAATATCAAATTATATCAAAATGATTACATTTTTTTTTAATTAAATTAAAATGTTGTATGGGCAAACCTCACAGTCTAAGAATCTTCAGTCAGAGAAAACTACAGAGTGTATTTATCATCCAGAATTGTTGGCGTGTTTGAAATGTTCCAGTCAGCCTCGTTCTTCACAGGTGGATATACATAAATGAGCCTTACTTGTGATTTAATGCTTTGGGGATGAATAGCTCCTTTCATGCCAGCGAGATGAGGCGCTGCATATTTCTATAGGGCTTGAACCAGTGCCTGTATGCGTGCGTTTTGAACTGATATCAAACACGGCCCAGGGGCCTCTCTATGTATCCAGGAAGCCATTAACAGCCAAGGGATATCCTGGACAATGGCAGCCTGGCTGGCCTAGACTGCAGAGGGAGGAAAGAGAGAGGTACAGAGAGAGAAGAGAAAGAACAAGAGAGATGGAAAAGTGGGAGGAGAGGGCCGCACAGTGCAGCTTTGTCCCAAAGCAATCACAGCATCTCACTGAGCTCCTGGTGTGGTGCACTCCCACGCCACCACGGGTACTGTGACTGCCAGCCAAAGCCGTAAAACAGATTCCCACCTACACACAGCACTCTGCCAACACACTTCTTTATTTCTCTAGCTGCCGTTAAATCTATTTTAGAGGCTTTTATCACATGTTTTTCCCCTCATTCACCCCAGAGATGATGGTTGGATTTCCTAAACCTGGAATTTATAAGAAGATAAATGAATATGCTCAGCATGCTCAAACTACTTATGCAGTATGCAAATGGACTGCATGCATAAAATAGAGGATGACCTACTACATTTGTCAAAATGTACAGTATGTAATAGAGCATTCTCAAAATCCAACACACTTAATGAATGCTCTAAAGATAATTCACAAATTTTCTTATTCACAAATTTTCTTTGGAAATTTTTATACAAAACCGGTTGCAAAATTAATTATGTCCAAGATGATGATAGCCGGATGCCACTTGCTGAATGCAGATGCGTATGCATATATTTGCATATTGTAGCCAATACTGTTTCATAGGCTATACTAAGTAAAAAAATAAATAAAAGGCAGTATGCTGTGCACATATGCAGTAATTCTTACTGCATAAAACAAACCTACATACAATTGGGATATAGTTTAGTGATATGCCTCATGTTTTCTTGCAAAGTCATGTTTTGCCATCTGATGGTAAACTAGGGCATTACACTTCAGGTTCTTTCACACATGGTTATGCTATTCACACTTTTGTGGCCTACAGCTGTTAAATTTGTGGAATCATGTGTTTATGTTAATCTATATTGTATGAAATAAAAACAGAGCCAAAGACAGGAACTCTCATTCCAAGAACCCCAAGCTTTTATTCACCACAGCTTATGTTCCCAGAGTTACATGTGTGAAGGGAACAGAATGCACAGCTGGAAGAGAAAGATGAGGGTGGGCAGGTTTGTGACATTAAAGCTACTTACACAAGAGCAATGGCACAGGGTTACACCGTCCACCCACACTGCTCTTAACACACACACACACAGTTACACACAGCATCCATTTTTATCATCTAAAATCCCCCGTGAAATCCCCTAAATCTTTGAAGAATCAGAATTGAGAACTTCAAGCAATTCTCAAGAATTTAAGGCTAACTTCATGTTACACCGTCAGCAAAAATGCAACCCAGACTATGGTCAAGCACGGGGCGAGAGACGTCACATGACTTCGGTGTGGCTCTAACCGCAGCTCCTCTTAATGTCTTTTTTCACTAAAATCAAGCTGCCTGGTTGCATGTGTGTGTATGTTGTATGTGTTTGTGTATTGTGATGAATGTGTGAAGAAAGAGCTAGAGATTGTTGTAAATGCTATGATAGTGACCGGTTCGATCTGTGTTTACTGTAGTGTGGCGGCTTTTACTCTCTCCACATGGACATAGAGACATTAAAATGATCGTTGGGTTTAGAGAAGACATCGCTAGCCAGCAAACTCACAAACACCAAAGCCTGGTACAAGAGAAACTGTAGCAGATCTGATAGAGAGAAAACGAGTACATCCACTAAAAGAGAAAGATACAGAGAGAAACTTATAAAATGGCACACCGCAATACTTTTCATCATCTCATATAAAACAAATAGGAAGTATTTACAAAAAAACCACACCCACTTCGACTAGTTTCGATTTAATCAAAAACATTCTCTTTTTTTCTGGAGTAATGGTGTTCCTTTTGTCTTCTGGACTATATCGGGGAGGATGCTGTTGGCGAGGGGGCAGGGTCGATTCCCTTCGTCTGAGCGGGGCGGGGTGCCAGAGGCTCTTTTCTACACGGGGCAGCAGTGGCGGGGTGAGAGGGGGTTTCTCTGGGGACGGGAGGTCGCAGGTATGGGGAGGGGGTGGTGTGGGGTAATGGGACAGTGGGTGAAGAGAGATGTGCTCATGCTGTCAACTCCTCCATCAGCTCTTTGTTTCTGCGCACCACCTGAGCATGCTTCTCCTGAAAGTGCATAGAGAAATAACACCGTAAATTGATTAGCATAAACATTACAGTTTATAGCTTAAAGTTGATATTCTGTTGATTAAAATGAACAACATTTGTATTTTAAAATGCCTTTTGTTTTGCAGCTCTCTTATGTAGCCTACGTCACATTGAAATATTTTTATTGTGCTGTAGCGCCCTCTTGTGACAGAAAATCATATTTTTATTGATTTTATTGATTGAATAAAAAGATGCCATGATTTTTTTGCTACTTTTATCTTCTATCCTGTAAAAATCACAATGTCAGATAACTTTTCACAGTTCCAGCATGCCAGTTTCTCAAGAAGCTTTTAAAATCGGTGGTATTGTACAGGCAGGTAGCATAAAAATAGTGTGGGATAAATTATGCATTTAATTTTAATACTTGTGTTTTTTTTGTTTTTATTATTCATATCATTTAGCCTAAATGCTAAATCCAAATAAATGCTGTTCTTCTGAAATTTCAATTCATCAAAGAATCCTTAAAAAAGCACTGTTTCCACATAAGATATTAAACATCACAACTGTTTTCAACATTGATAATATTAAGAAATCATTTAAAAAAAGTTTTTAGTCTAAGTACCTTCTCATGCAGTCGTTCCAGCATGGCTGCAATGTGGGCCTCACGGTTCTCCTTGATCTGCTCCATCTTCGTGATGAGTTTCTCCTCCGCCATCCTGCTGAAGTTGCTGTTCTCCTCCATGGCTTTCAGCAGGACGTCCCGCTCGTGCTCACGTTTCTCAGCCAGGGCCCTCAGGACTTGAGCCTCCTGGGACTGGAGAGGAAGAGTGGGGCAGAGTCATAGGAATCATCTGTTTATCAGTTCACATTACATAAAAGTGTAAGGGCTTTAAATAAATAAAAAATCGCAAACATCAAACACAAGTTACATGGATATAATACAAATGATTGTGCAACTCACTCTCCTCCTGTCCTCTGCTGCCTCCAGCTTCTTCTGGATGTCCTCCAGGGACATGTCCCTCTTTTTGGGAGGTGTGGTGATGCTGTAGGAGCTGTCAGCCGTGGGAGAAGGTGGCTTCAGGATGACCTCAAAGGCCTGGCCAGAAGCCCGCTTGTTAATGGGCTTAACCTTCATGTCTAAACACACAAGACATAAAGCAAAATATATGCTGTGTAGAAACTATTCCTCTACACATACGGATCCATGCAATAAAACTTCTGCTCATGAAATGAGCTCGTATAACTTTGTTAAACAGCCATCCTGACCATTTATCAGACATTTATTGATCTATATTAGCTGTTACAATAATAAATGTGTAGTATTGCTGGCACACATACAGACCAATAAAAAGTTATATTATGAAGATCAGACAGACTGAGCACTATAAAGCATAGCATATTATTGTAAATTCCTTCTACATTGCTTCTCATTACCGGTATTATATTTTCATTTCCTACCTTCGAACTCGCCCATGATGTTCTTGCGTGCCTCTGGGTAGAGACAGGAGCAGATGAGGGAGACGAGGGAGAGCTCCTTCATCTTCTCTTTGTATGCTGCGGGGAGACACATCAAACAAAACATTGACCCAGATTCTCTCTCGCTGTCTTATGAATGATTATTCGAAACCGCATCGTTAATGTTGCAGAAAATAACCCAAATCATCTAGGTTTTCAACCACTGACTAATATAAAATATAACATTTTAGTAGAACAAGTAGTGAGTCTAATATAAAAGACAACATTTCAGTAGAATATGTACTGAGAAAAATGGAGCAAAAGAAAAATTCTGGAATATATATAGATGGAAGTGTATACAAATATTACATAATGTGTGTGTGTGTGTGTGTGTGTGTAAATTAATATATTTTATTTATACATATATTAATGTTTGATATTATATTTAATTTAAAGTTTTTATATTTTGTAACAGAGAAAACAGTAGAGTGTCCCTGGTTTGGCTAAGAGGTTTGGTGGGTGGGGGATTACAGAATCCAAAAACAATCAAGCAATCAATTAATAAATCAATTAATAAAGCAAGCATGCCTTAATAGCACTATGTTTTCATTAGAGGAAAAACCAGCAGCTGTGTCCTCACACACTCTGGTTTCCTACAAGTCAATGTTCACCACAAGCTCCACCATCCCCCACCGCCCAGCCTTCAGTGTTATATTATTTATTGGAATCCATTTTTACTCCGAGTCCGACTACTGAGGGTAGTTTGTGCGGGGAGTGAGTCAGCAAGACCAGAGAAAACAGATGCCGTTTATGACGGCTACATTGATCCTACCCCAATCATTCCTCATCCACAACTTCAGAATCATTTTTTCTTTTTCAGCATTAAGTGCAAACAAGCCTAAATCATACAAACATCAGCGATGGCAGATGCTACATGAGGCATATTATGTATCTGATTTTCCTTGAACACACAAAGCAGCATTAATCAAGGCCAGTGCATTTAAGTTTTAAATCAGTGTCTCGACAGCAGCGCTGTGTTGATGTTATGAAACCATTTATTATTTTTTTTTTCAGATAGATTTCAAACTGTTATTATCCTTTCCAGCATCAACCTACTTTCTTCACTCTCTCTGCACAGCAGAGCCTGGAAAAATCTGATCAACTCCTTCTCGCTCCCTGACGAGCTTATTAATCCCTCACAAATAGAGGATGGAGAAACCCGGGAAGGAAAGAAGTGAGAGAATCACTTTGTTCACTCCCTCCAGAATTAAAAGCCCTCTGGCTGACTTATTTTGATGTTGGGGGCTTTAATTAGTAATTACTGGAGCAAACCATTTCTTCCGGTATATTGAGGGGGTGGCGATGGAGGTTTAGTGCTGTGATATTGAGTATTCCCAGACCTCCGCAAGCATTTCTCTCCTGCTGTCTAGTCAGAGTGAGATAAGGACGATAGACAGCTCACTGAAGCAAGTAATTCATGTCAGCCGGCTGGCGAGCAGGTGAAAAGGATCTCACACAGACGACTGCATCTGTGTGTGTGCAAAAGTGTGCTCTAATCGAGAGCTTTTGCTGAAAAAGATCAGGTATTCACCATCTGGAGACCACAACCTTGGTATGAGATGTAGATATTGTGGCAACTGGTCAAAAATACATAGATTTTTGATGTAATGGGGCAATACATTATTCCATTGTGTTACAGTAAATAATTGTAATTCTTTGTATTTTGGCATAACTGTTTCCTATATATATCATAGTTTTATGCACTCATTTTTACACGCAGACACAATTGTATAAATCACTTAATCTAATTATATATTATTGTGGGTGGGTGGGTGTGTATGCATTTAAGTTTATATAAAATTATCTAACACTAACTTTACATATAATATACATTTAATCTAATTATTATTTTTACATTAAGTAAATGTTTTTGTTGTGACTGATTCTTATATATAATAATTGTTTACTAATTAATAATACTAATTTACATACTCTATGTATTATACATATTATATCATACACATAATATTACAGTATATGAACACACAAACACACACACACACACATACATACATAGAGTTTAATATTTAATTTTAACATACCATTAGTTTTTACATTAAGTAGTTCTTATTCTCTGAGCTTGACTGATTATGACTTAATACATCATACTATCAAGCACTACAGTGATGCAGACCATGTATTGCACCACCTCTAAATATGAAGTTGAATAATAACGTGCGGTGCTCAAAATTTGCCATTAGGCTCTATGGGCCAGTGGACAAGTGAAAAGTCCTTTGTGTGGTTTGTTTGATAATGCATCAGCATGCCCACCCTGGAAATCAATAATGGCCCCTCCCACCTCCCGCTTTCTCTCTCACACATATGCTCTGTTCACTGCAGCTGCACGGGCAAATGCCCCTGCGAATATCATCCGTTCACACTAAAAATCTTATCATAAAGTTGACATTAAACCCTTAAAGCCCCCAAAAATCATTAATCTTAAAAAGCAATAGCAGCACCCTATTGTTGAGCAGCATTGCTGAATGTGTATATTTGAACTTCCTGTTAGGTTAATGATTAATGGAGTTTAATTGATTAGAATAGTCATACTGTCTTCAGTAATCCAGTAACCAGAGCTGATAAACTGGGGTTATGATATAAGGAAATCTATAAAGTATATATGACAAAGACAGGCACCTGTGAGCTCTTTATTGATATATGATATGTATTTCTAACAAAATTGTGGCCAATTATCCAATCATTAAATTAAGAGTCTAATTAAATAAGCAATGCTTTTAGGTGAGTCATAATAAGAGAGCTTATTATGCATAAATTAAGACCTAATTTTCTTATTTTGATCTGGTTGACTTTAGAGGTATAAATGATGCACCAAGGTCTTCCTGTCGGCTCTTATAAGCCCTATAAATATTCCAAGTGTATTGATAATATTGATTGACATGTTTTCTCATTAGCAGGAGAATTCCCACAGGCTTTTGTCGGTGCATTTCTTGTGTGTTCTGTGAAATGAAATATCCTAAAGACACAGTTCCGTGTAAATGCATTGCATGGCAGGATCAAGTGCACATAAGTGGTTTCCCACAAAATAAATGTCTCTTCAAGTTGTCATTTAACATTCTAAGTGAGATGACAGCTAGAAGAGAGACATTCAGCTGCAGTCCACCAGTGCCCTGCCCTGCAAGCGTCTCACAAAGATGGGATAAAGCCGACGCACACCTTGTCTGTCTATGGTATGCCCCAGTTTGGCCGCCTACAACATAATTCAGAATCACAAAAGCACTGAGACACGCTTACTGGCGAGACGACTTGAGCCCTCACACTTCCATTAAAAACATTAATCATCTGATACTGCAGTCTGCATGTCATACCACGCTAGAAATGGTGTGAATGAAAGGAAGCACATGCAAATCCACAATTAAACCTTAAAAACTTGTGTTTAATCAGCAAGGAGGGTTTTTTTAAATAATGAATTCGGTTAACTATAAACATGTGACATGTGCAGGTAGACTGTATATGTTATAGAAGGTGTGCGAATATAGATTCTTATATACCTATTACAAATGAGATCAAATAAACCCACCGGCTAATGAGTCATGCTCTCAAATCAGTGAAAAACCACTGACAACCAACCGATTACCAACCTATCATTTGTGATAATTGGCAATAATTAAGGAATTTTGTCTTCATAATGAACATATCCACATTTAAGCTATTTCAAACACCCTGATTCATTACCATGCTGTAGTTCCCTGTTTCTATGCTTTGTTTGGCAGTAAATATACCAGCCACACCTAGCTCATTTTATAAAAAGGATGAAAATATCATGTATAGAGGATGTCAAAAGGTTTAAACTGCTCTGAGTTGGGTATTGCCAGGCTTTACAGGGTTTTCTGAAGGCTGAAACACAGAGCTGGATCTTGGGTGGGGTCCTTCTGCATTATGCTGGAGATGCATGAGCCGGCAGGTGCACTGACACAAGAAAATCATTTTAAGGCTTTTTTAAAGCATGTCTCCGTGTATTTTAATAGATATGCACTATAATAAAACCATTTAATACTTTTCCTCATTTATACAGTCCCCATTTTAAAGCAAAAGTGAGTAGGCAGCCGGGATGCACCCAGAACGCACTGCCATATTTGAAAATAAAACAGCACGCGTTGAAGGAGAAAGCAGATTTGTATATCTAGCCTATTTAAAATAATTTTTCATCTCAAAGACCTCTGACTCTCCTGCATCAGGGTCTATTGTGCATCTCTCAGCATCCTTTCAGCATCAAAGAGACACGGACCGGCGAACAAAACGAAGGAAGGTTTGTCTTACCGATCGCAGTCTTGGCCATGGCTGGAGCTGTTGCGGTGACTGGTGCGTTTTAGATCTGTTCGTTGTCGAGGAACCGGTTCGCTGTGATAAGGCACTGAGTCAGCAGAACGGCGCTCTGAGGGAGAGAGTGCGTGTGTTCAATCAGATTGCCTGCTGTTGTCCCTTCACGCGCACTTACAAGTGAAAGGCTGTCGCGCGCCCGGTTTACAGGAGGATGTCAACGGTGAGGAGCGCACAAGGTGACTAATTGCGCCCCCCCCCCCCCCCCTTTTAGCAGTGGTGCAGCCCGTTCATGCACAGCTCCCATTGATTTATATTCATTTTATATGGTGAACTACATCAGAAGACGGCGGTTACTGGAAGCGCTGGTGTATCATTGGATACAGTAACCTACATGAAGCACGATTAATCTCTTATGGATTATTTTATCTGAATAGCTAGCTGTGTCTGTCATCACTGCAACAACTGCATAAAGCTGATGATGATATAAATTATTCCCAGGCCTATATATAATATGCTGCGCACTTGCACAGTATTTTATAATTAATTTTACATCAATTTGAGGAGATAAGGTGACAGAAGCACCGCCAACGCAGCACTGGGACACGGAGTGCCCCTCCCAGCACTATCAAAGGTCCCTTGAGATTACATGACTGTTTTATGCATGATGAGTCACGTGTATCTCAATATTTGTCAATATTATTTAGTTATTATTCAATTAAATTTATTACAATTGCTTCAATATGTTTAGCAATATTTAATGAATTGATGAATAAAAATAAAATAATAGTATATATATTTTTAGCACCAGACCTATCTATGGATCTATGAATGCACCAGTGTAGCTGATGATAACATGCGTACATACAACGTGTCAGAGTAATTCTTGGTGTAATACAGCTAAAACTGCGTTAAGAAATACAAAATTGAAAAAAATTTCTTTATCCATAATAAATATGCCCATGTAGTCCCATTCAGCCATGATTTATCATTGTGCATGCACATCTAGTTCCGGCACCCATTAGAAATGCTCATTGCAGGCTATGCAAGCATCAATTATGGAAGAAGTGAAGACTGCACAATAAATAATAAAAGTTCTGGTGTCTGAAGAAAGCGGGTTAGAAATTGCTCAGCAGTACATGAAGGATAGTTACTAGGCATTACTAGGCATATGAGACCGCTGTATTACTTTACACTGTAGATTAAATAATCCATAGGCCTTTATGGCATTTCAGAAACAAGCAATCCTGCAATCTCTTGATTTAAATAAATACACAATATTATCTTCATGTTTTAATTTTCATATCTTTTCACGCTCCAAAACTGAAGCCTAAATCTTGTACTGACAGCCCAGGCATGTCAGCTCAGGGTCACGCCTAAAGATTCACGATCAAAAGAAAGCACTGCATTATCTTTTTCAACCACATGGTGGTGGCATTGGATTCTTAATTAAGGAAACATCAGCGCTGGTTATAGCCAAGTGCATGGCTTCATTTACAACATTTCATCAGGAAAAATGTTCTAAGAGAAGAAAAAATGGAACATATGTTCAGAGGACAAATTGACTTATCAGTGCAGCACTAATCTTACAGTTGCCGCTGGTTATGCTGAATTACTTAAGGACTAAGCAAATGAACCAGATATCTGGAGTCATTCTTTAATCAAAAGGGTTTCCTTAATAATGAATTTAAAATTAGTGTTTGTTATGCTTGAATGACACTTCTGTACAAAGACTGCATAGTTTTCAGATATGGTCATTGGGAATTTAATTTAAAGAGCAGTAAGAGGATTACTGTAAATGTGAGAAATAGTTTCACTAAAGTTGGTCACTCTTTAACTAAGATATCTGAGCCAAACTGGGGTTCTATTATGTTTCCAGCATAGCAATGCTCAAGAATGCATTGTACTCACAACACAAATAAGCAGGGAAAGCAAGAGCTTTTAATAAATAAATCCTACACAAATCTCTTTTAAAACCAGTTGCTTGGTTCATGAAAAAGTTCACCCTGTAACATTTGATAGCACCTCATTTCTGCTTTAGCTAGGCTATGAATATTGAATATTTTACTGTCCTAAACTGGTATTGTTTAACTTAAATATATATAGTACTCACTCATTGTTACTTTCACACCAAGTGAAACGCCACATTTCACATGGTAAATTTGTGAGGGGAAGCCAAACCAAACAAAATTATTGAACAAATGGCCTGCTACAATTTTTTTGAAGTTTTGAAGTTGTAGCATCCACCTGCACAAATTAGGTGAAGTGGTCGATAATAACAAGTATGTACTCATAACCATCCTTAAGTGAAGCACGTCAGTGGATATCAAATCAAATGGATAGGTCTTAATGCGGTCATATTAGCAATTTCAATTTTTCCTTTCTCCTTGGAGTTCTCTTGATGCATAAAAAGATCTCTAAAGTTGCAAAGACTAAAGTCTCAAATCCAAAGAGATATTCTTTATAAAAGTTAAGTCAACCACGCCCCCCTAAAATAGCTCATTCTAACATGCCCCCACATCTCTACTGCACGATGTGGGAAGATTTGCATAACACCGCCCCAAATGTTCACGCAAAGAAAGAAGGTGTAACTTTTATTCTCTTTGTTGCTGCCGCCATGTTGTGGAGAAGCTGTGTGATTCGTTGTGAAAGCAGAACTACTTTGTTTGGCCTTCCAAAAGAGGACACAACTAGAAACCAGTGGTAAAGTTGTATTTACAACAATGTTCCAGAACAGTTCAACCCAAATTCAGATGTGTACAGTGCATTTTACGAAGGACGATGACTGTTTCCTGAACCAGCAGCCTACAATGCTTCTGCGCACAAAGTCTGTTTCAATAAAGTTGGGCAATTACAAATTTCCTAGGACAGTATGGCGATTCGGACTCACAGCCGGTAAATACATTTACATATTTAAAGAATCTGCCACTGATGATTCAAACGTGAGTTATGAGCAGTATAGAGTAGTGCTTGTTGTTTGTCATTTCTCCAATCACAAATGCAGATATGGTTTTATGTTTACGCAGCACAATATGCAACGCAATGCGTAAAAGATAGTATAAGTCATTATAATCAGTAATTATGTCCCCCCTGGATGCAACAAATGCCTCATTTGTAATGTGTTTTATTGGTTTTGTCTCATTGCGCCGGTGTCCTGACATTTTATCCTACCTATCAGTCACACACGGCATCACAGTGTTAAGGGGCGTAACATTTCCGTCACACGCTTTAGGTATTTGGCCAATCCCAACACACTGGATGGCTGCCCAATCAGAGCACAACTCGCTTTTCAGACTGATGAGCTTTGTAAAAATCGTCGCAATTCAGAAAGGCAGGGCATAGAAGAGCAATTTCATTATGTGGAATATAATGTGTTTTTTTTTTACCTTAAATCGCATAAACAGATTGAATTACACCAAATACACCAAATAATGTTCTGTTTAGCAATGTCATATGACCCCTTTAATGGTTTTGAAGGGTTTTATCCATGAATATTCTTCTGCATGTAGGCCAGAAAAAATCTCTGATGAGGCTGGTTGTGCCTTGGTGGCTCATCTCATCACGTAGCTCTCTCAAGCCAATACTGTACTCTTGGCAACACTAGCTGCATTCGTTGTGATGTTTTACACTAAATTATGCCATACTTGTCCCACACCAGCTTGTCCGACTTGTTTCAGTTTTCCCTGGAAGCCTGATGTCATGATCTGTGAGGTTATGCACACTGATCTTGACCACTGGACGACTCCCATTCTTTAGAGTTAGAGTTTCAGGGCCATCTGGACACTGTGCATTTACATGTGGTTTGAACAAGAAAACAGTGTCCTGCTTTACATCCGGCCCTTTAACTTGCGGGGGGGGGGGGGGGGGGGGGGGTCCCCCTCTTTTTTTTACAGAGGGGGACACTACCTTATGCCCCACCCCCACCCCCACCTACCCAGTCGTCACAGCAGTCGTACATTTGTTGAAATAAATAATATGTATAGATACTTAAATCAAATCACAAACAATCAATCAAGAAAGAAACAAATAAAGACCAAACCCTGAACATATCTCTAATTCTAACCAAAAATGGTCTAACTCTTCCACACAACTGAATTTACTCCTCCGTATCTTACGTAAACAACTCAGCTAAGTATTCCAGGTAAGTAAAACCCCAATTAATTCTCTGACACAAGTGGACTGAAGGTGGAGGAGCTAATGGTGAGGGGGAGGCTGCTAGGCGATGTCCTCTTGAGTCTCCTCCTCTCACAGCTCCACGTCCACTCATACACGCACATGGTCCACATCTCTTCACTAAGAACAGGTAAGATCTGAGGATTAGATCGCTACAACTTGATATTTCACGCTTCAGCCTCAAACGCATCTGCTGGTAGTGTTCGCAGGGTGAGTGTTGTAGCAGGGCGACTGTGTTACCGCTGAAAACACCTAAGCTAAGTGGATGTGAATGGAGTCAGAGATGTTTTCTTATCTTTTTATCCTATTGAACATAACTTACTCTCAGCTTTGAAGTCAAGTAATATGGAAATTATGAAGTCTGACGGGAAATCGTGAAATTGGAAATCAAACGTTTTAAGAGCTAACTTTAACTAAACTTGAACAACGTGTTCAGACGTGTTGACTTCCTTAACGTTTAAGTTAGCTCTCGATGGTTTCAGCGACCATATAGGGATGAATTACTTGTAAAACAATAGTCATGAATATTTTTTTTGTAATATCGTCTGCTTTGTCTGATCATGTTGGCGCGAATCGAAAATTTAAACCCAGTGTTGTGCCGAAATCGGTGGCCTATCGAAAACTGACCAACAAATGATGTCGCGGGAGCGCGCACGCGTTAGACGCTGAAGCCGAGTGATCAGCGTCGGAGACGAGCAGTGTTTGTGCTACTTCTAAGAATGGTTTCCTTATGAGATGTTTTAGCGCTTGTTGTGTAAAACATATTCCTTGTTTTAGTTGACATACACATTTAGTTGATACAGTTTAGTCAGCTAGGGTCACTGAATCTGACAAGTAAAAATTTATATAATGTTAGCTATCAAAATGTTATCAGAGTCAGAATCAGAATTGCCAGGTATGTTTACACATAAGAGGAATTTGTTTTCGTGACAAAAGCTTCTGTATTGCAACAGAATGACAGAGACAGAACAAAAACATAATAATAATTATAATAACAATAGAACAAGTAAGTAGTACACAAATTGACAATTGTATGTGCAGGTATATTACAATAGACAGTTTTGTATGTTCAGGTATATTATGTGCAAATTTGAAGTGTAGACTAGGTATGTGTGTTAGATAAATAAGTGTATAAATAGTGTGGTGTGTTCCACAGTTATTATCAACTGTTCATTAGATGGATCGCCTGAGGGAAAGAAACAGTTCCTGTGTCTGGTTGTTCTGGTGCTCAGTGCTCTATAGTGTTGACCAGATGGCAACAGTTCTAAGAGGGAGTGTGCTTGATGTGAGGGGTCCAGAGTGATTTTGCCAGCCCTATTGCTCAATCTGGAGAAGCACAGTTCTTGAATAAAAGGGAGGGTTGTACCAATGATTCGCTCAGCAGTCCGGACTACCCTCTGTAGTCTTCTGAGGTCTTATTTGGTAGCTGAGCTGAACCAGACAGTTACTAAAGTGCAGAGGATGGATTCAATGATGGTGGAGTAGAACTGTTTCAGCAGCTCTTGTGGCAGGTTGTACTTCCTTTGCCAGCTGAGGAAGTTCAACCTGAATGATCTGCTGGGCCTTTTTCACAATGGAGTCAATGTGAATGTCCCACTTCAGGTCCTGAGAGGCAGTTGTGCCCAGGAACCTCAATGACTCCACTGCAGTCACAGTGCTGTCCATGATGTTGAGTGGGGGGAGAGCAGGGGGGCTTCTTCTGAAGTCCATGATCATCTCCACAGTTTTGAGCATGTTAAGCTCCGGGTTGTTGAGGCCATCCTTAAAAATATTCTTGTTTGCAGTAACCTGACCGACCCTGTCAATTTAGGACCGACTTATTTTTTAAATTTATTTTTTGCTTTTAGTCCGACAGACTTGCCGGTTGAACATTTGTGTTAAATGGTAAATTGACTGCATTTATATAGCGCTTTCAACAGACCCCATGGTCATCCAAAGCGCTTTACAAATTGCCTCACATTCACTCGTTCACTCACTCATTCACACACCGACAGCAATGTCAGCCATGCAAGGCGCCATCCAGCTTGTCGGGAGCAGCTGGGGTTAGGTGTCTTGCTCAAGGACACCTCGACACTTGGTCAGGTGGAGACGGGGATTGAACCACCAACCTTCCGGTTTGTAGACAACCTACATGAACCACTGAGCTACTGCCGTTAAGACCGAGCAATTTAAAAAAATATATTTTTACTCTTCAAACAACTAATACAAAAGCAATAAAATAATATTAATTATATTTTAGTATTGTAAATTTATAAATTGCCTAGGGCTACATACAAACGAAGACTACGTTCTTTCTTTAAAAAAACCATGTGACGTCATCTATGTTTACATGGATGTCACACTATGGCCTGTGCATTCGCTTCGTCTCATACTCTCATTCACTGTCAGAGTCAACGGTTCGCGATTGGTAATGATGGCTGCGGCTTCAGTAAACAAAATGTTTGCGGTCACTGTTCATACAGTGGTTCGGGCACCATAATACATCTAAAAAATTCATTAAAACAGCTCGACAATGCTTTAACTTGGCACAAAGTTTTGGAAAAACTGTACCCAG
Organism: Carassius carassius; assembly: GCF_963082965.1. Taxonomy (NCBI): domain Eukaryota; kingdom Metazoa; phylum Chordata; class Actinopteri; order Cypriniformes; family Cyprinidae; genus Carassius; species Carassius carassius. The sequence continues at coordinate 20,542,188 of NC_081762.1, forward strand.
ATCTGTTTCCATCCCTTCTCCCGTCTAGTCTAAAACTTCAAAAATCTAATGCACGAATCGATTGGACCAACCAACACAAGTTTCCAAAACGAAAATAGAAAATTTATTTTAACGGCCTTCTCTCAGAGTGCATTTTCTTTTCTTTTTATTTATTTTTTTGGAACACGCGTCACACTGCAACTGCAGCTTCGGACACACACGCATAACAGAAATGTGAATTTTGCCAGTATTCAGACAGTCTCATGCATACAGATACAGATTCGGGTTAGAATCGCCTATGTATGCAAATTTTATTTTATTTTTTTGACATTTTTAATCGTAAACACAGCCATGTTGAAGCCTGCAGTAAATGTTTTGCATTATGGCAGTCCACTTTGTTTATTGTTTTTGAGAATGTTGCACTCCTGTTTGTCATTGTGCATGAAACTTCACGCCAATAAATCATCAGAAATATTGGTCTTTACCAATATATTGAATCTTTACATTAGTCTTGCCTGTTGTCCATGGATTTACCTATATTTGGTGTTATTTGCTGTATAAAATGCATCTAGACATGCAAAATCGATTTTACAATCGATTCAATGAACACTTGTCACTCAAATCAAACAGGATTTTTTTCAAAGTGACAACCCAAGAAAGCAAAGTAAACGGTCTCTCATTTGTAGGTTGCATTGACACCTAGCGTTGGATGCAAGTAAAACAGTATAACAGTACCTCATTTTTTTTGTTCTCACCTGAAATTCATGCAATGAACATGTTTTTGACAAAGATTTCAATTTGTTTGTGGTCTTTATAGCATGCATCAAAATGAGGTTTGCAATGATGCGCCTGATGACACGGGTTGAAGACCCAGTCAGTGACGTCACAATATGCTTATTTGTTTAAATTCATACCTACGTAATCACAATCACCAAAATTGTACTTTTTTTTTTCTACATTGAAACTTGAAAAAAAATATAGACCTACCCACTGACCCTTTTTAAACAAATTTTTTTACTGTTACTGCAAACCAAAATATTTTTAAGGATGGCCTGAGAGTGCACCAGACAGCCAGCTCTTTAACCTCCTGTCTGTAAGCTGACTCGTCACCGTCCTGAATGAGGCCAATGAGTGTGGTGTCGTCTGCAAACTTCAGGAGCTTGATAGAGGGGTCTTTAGATGTGCAGTCGTTGGTGTAGGAGCAGTGGGGAGAGGACGCAGCCCTGAAGAGCTCCAATGCTGATTGTACGGGTGCTGGATGTGTATTTTTTCAGCCTCATTAGCTGCTGCCTGTCTGTCAGGAAGCTGTTGATCCACTGACAGACAAGGGTGGGCACGGAGAGCTGAGTTTGTTTGGAAAGGAGTGTTGGGATGATTGTGTTAAAGGCCAAGCTGAAGTCCACGAACAGGATCCTAACGTAAGTCCCCGGTCTGTCTAGATGTTGCCGAACATAGTGCAGTCCAGTGTTTACTGCATCGTCCACAGACCCCTGTAGGCATGTGATGGTATCAGATTTCCATACTGCGATTAATTTATTAAGGTTTTGTCAGGGTATACGGTATTATCACGGTATTCAATTATATGAGAAATAAAGTTTGAAAATATAAACAAACTTCAGTGTTGTCCTTTTAATAACAACTTTAATTATTTTAAATAAGGAGTACCTCAAACATTAAAATACAGATAAATATAAAGAAAACAACACACAATTAATTATGTATAAAGTGAGCAATTGTATCAAACATAAAGTGCAAACTGCAAAAGAACAACTTTTGTAAACTGCTTTTAAATATATTTAAAAATGAAAGAACTAAAAAGTGTCAACAGTAAACATTTTCAACCGATTCCTGGTATCTTCCAGGTATTCCTTCTGAGCTTTCATGTTTTAGTCCTTCAGATTAAAGTACAAAAATGTGAGCATGTTCACTTTTTCTGGCTTGAGCTTTGCACGGTGAGGTGAGAGGATGTGTCCACTGGCACTAAATACCCTCTCTGAAGGAACACTGGTATGCAGAGAAACTTCTGAGCAATGGTAGTTAGATGAGGTAGCTCTTCAGCATGCAGACTCCACCACTGCAGTGTATCTGCCTCTGATTTTATTACTGGTACAGAAAGATACACTTTTACCTCTGCTTCAATCTTTGACTTCAGGCTCAGGGTGCTGCTGCCTTCACCCTTCTCTGCCCTCTGTTGCCTTGTGAAGGTGATTTTGTTGAGGAGAGGTGGCCAAGCTTTGGTGCTGTTTTTCAGAGGTGGGGATCGGGGAGGTTGTGCTGGTTTGCTCTGTCTGGGCAGCTCCCTCACTGATGTTGTCATCTGTCAGTTTTGAGGCTTCCTCAATGCAGAAGTTGACTGTGGCTTTAAAGTCATCAGAAAAGCTTCCCTTAAACCGTGGATCAACACAGCTTATCAAATCCACCACCTTCTTTGCATCATCATTGTACCTGGACTCAAGATCTGTCTTCATGGATGGCGTTTTGACGACATGGAGACAAACACAAATGCAGCTCTTCCTCTTCTCCGTCGGAGCGCAACAATACCACGCCACCTTTTTGTGTGTTCCTGTGGGCGGAGGTTAGTCAAAAAACTGTTTTAGTGATGTCATTACTGCAGGAACTAGAGGGATGTAGTCCAAACGGGTCATTCATTGTAGGCGAATTCTGTTAAATAAAATATCTCGCTCGGCATTGAACTTTGAGCTTTAGAATTTTACAGATATTATTTATACTCTAACAACAACATTACACACTAACTAAAGTTTGAAACATGGGATCACGAAGAACGGGACCTTTAAATGGGCATTATTGATGCATAGTAACTTGTCTGTACAACACTAGTACTAAAATTCATATTATTATTATTATTATTATTATTATTATTATTATTGTCTGAATAACAAGCCAAGCCAGTGTTAACTATTATAGCTTGCTAACCATTTATTAAGGGCAAGTTGACTCGCACTTTGTGACAGTGTACAACTTTATTGCATTCCATCAACACATAATTAAAATATTTTTTCTGGCACACTGTCATTTTTAATTACTCCGCTTACTTTTAGCTTTAACTTTTAGCATAGCTAGCCTAATGGAGCTCTAGCTAACTCTTAAACTACATTAAAAACAAGCTAAAAATACATGCAAATAAAAATAGTTTGAATAACTGAGACATCTTGTCATTCAAATAATTGTTTTTATGTGGTATTCAACACGGAAATGAGACAAAGTTTTATAAAATTACCCTCATCTCTCTGAATTGGACTCAGTGGTTGTCACGGAGATGAGCGAACATGTTAGACGTGTTTTCGTGTTTCGCTGCTGCTTTCCGTCCCCATGTCTTACACAAAGGGATTCTGTCTTCAACCAGCAATCCCTCTTCATTTTTTTGGAACCCAAATTTACAGAAAACCGGCACATCTCTACAGACCTGTTTGCTCTGAAGGCAAACTGAAGAGGATCCAGTAAGGGTCCAGGGATGTCCTTCAGGTGGGCCAGCACCAGTTTTTCAAATGACCACAGACGTTAGAGCCACAGGCCTGTAGTCATTTAGTCCTGTAATTTTGGATTTCTTTGGGATGGGGTTGATAGTGGAGCATTTGAAGCATGAAGGGACTTCACACAGCTCCAGAGATCTGTTGAAGATCTGTGTGAAGATGGGGGCCAGCTGGTCAGCACAGAATTTCAGACAGCCTGATGTAACACAGTGGGCCTGGTGCTTTTTTCCTTATTTGCTTCCAGAAGACCTGGCGCACCTCATCCTCGCTGATCTGAATTGCAGGTGTGGATGAGAGGGGGGTTGTAGGAGGTGTTAATGGTTGTGTGTTGTGTGTTCAGGGCGGGTGCTGGGTGTTTTTTCAAACTTGCAGTAAAACTCATTCAGATCGTCTGCCAGTTGTTGTTTCTCCACAGTGCTGGGGGATGGTGTCTTGTAGTTGGTGATCTCCTTCAGACTTTTCCACACTGATGCCGAGTCGCTGGAAGTGAACTCGCAGTTAACTTACCACTCTTTATTTCATAATAACTGACTAAAAATGTTTAATAAAGTGACTCGTGAGCTCCTCTTCTTTCTATTTTACATAAATAAAGCATATTGATTAGATATTGATATACAGATACAGTAGGATCTGACAGGTTAAATTTAAAGCTACTGAAATGTTACCCCTCTTTATTTAATGAATGTGACTATGCTTAATAAAGTGACTTATGTGATGTGTATCAGCTGCTCCTCTCATTTTTCTAATTTAAATAATAGTTGTTTGATGTAAAGGGTAATTATAGTTAATTGCCTTAATCATTTACAAAAGCAATAAGAACTATACTTGTTTTTAAAGCTTTTTGTTATTCATGTCAGAGTGTGCACTTCATAAAAAAACATTATGAGGAGGAAACCATTCTTAGAAGTAGGCTAACACATTAGCAGACAACAGCAGCATTAATGTTTAAATTCTTTTCTATATAATAATTTAGATGCTGGAGAAAATATCTAAAAAAACATGAAAAGTGTTTTACAGCACCGCTCGTTTTTACAGCATCTGCTCTAACGCGTGCGCACTCCTGAGAACATTTGCTGAACAGCGATCCCTGGTCACAGTTTTCAATAGGTCACCGATTTCGGCACAACACCGGATAACGTTACATTACATGTTTGACAGCATGGTGAAGCATGCAGAAGCTTAAAATACAAGTATTTTACTATATTAATAAAACGTATGTGAGCATAATTTTAATTGTCATTGAGAAAATGTTTTATGTGTTCAATGGTTAAACTTCTACAACCAATAATAGGTTTTTAGATCTTCCGGGTGTATATACGTAACGTACCTGTATGTATTATCTATGTTCACATGCCACTATCACTTTCTGAGCAAGTTTAGTAGCTGTAGTTAGGATTATATTCTAAAAAAGGAGGTGTATATGATTCAGCTTCACAGCTTATACTTCTGCACACTTTCAGAATGGTTCAGACTTGCACATTTTGTTCCTACTATTCCCACTGGAGATGGAGCATAATAAATGGTAATTTAATTACAGAAATCTTCATATAACTGGATTTGTCAGAAAGAAGAAAGTCATAAACACCTAGGATGACTTGAGTGTGGGTAATTTATGGGCTAATTTTAATTTTTGGGTGAACTAACCGTTTAATGTAATATTCTGCAAAAAGAAGAACGCAGCAGTCAGGCATATCCATGAAGTGCATGTTTACATAAAAGAAAAGAATGAAAAGGTGTTCTCTGCCCTTATGCATGTAAACTCAGCCATTGATTGAAAATATGTAACTTAATGTGAAAAGAATTAAGGAGTGCTTTTCTCTTTCCTATTAAACATTGGCATGCTCATTTTCAGCTGTCAAAGAATAAACCATATTATGGCCCCAGAAAGATTTAAGTGCCTTAAGTTTTAAGTACTTAAAAATATGACTTACAAGCTTTGAATTCTTTTACAAGTTTTCAGTTCTCTTTATAATTCTTTTGGTGTATAACATTGTCATGCTGTTCAAATGAGAATGTTCCCCCCACATAGTTTTAGTGTTCAGTGGTAGTCTTTATCGCTATTAGATTTACCTCTGAAAACATTTAGTTCTGCAGGCTGTAATTGATGACCGCACCCAACTAAGCGTTGCCTGGTTCTCTTCCCACATTGTACTGATTTCCTCCTGATGTCACTGCACTTGCTCTGTGCCTGTGACATCCTGGGCAGCAGGTGTTGGCAAAACAACTCAGGCTTAATTAAAGAACTTTTTTTTCAAGCGGCCTTGTTAACATCGATGTTGGAGTGATTAAGCCACTTTTTTTATTTTTTAAGTTTGAACAAGTTTAAATTGTTTTGTGTTGTCAGCAAATGCTGGCACAATTGTATTAAACGTACAACATTCCATTAGCTGTGTTTTATCTCTCTTATCACCTTCCAGATTTGAGACAGAAAGACAACAACGATGAGACTTGGCTGAAACTCCAGGTTGGATGTGTACAGACTCTTGTGTGGTTGATTGTTTGACATAACATTCCTGATTCTTGATTTTTGTAATACCCCTGCCTCTTGAGTTGAGTTCAGTATGGGGGACGCCGACTCCACCAGCTCCATGCGTCTAAAGCAAGAGATCTCACTACTACACGGTGTTTGCCTCATCGTGGGGAACATGATTGGCTCGGGCATCTTTGTTTCTCCCATTGGTGTTCTGGAGAAAACAGGATCTTATGGTTTGTCTCTGGTGGTTTGGGTTATTGGAGGAATCTTCTCTGTTTTTGGCGCTTTGTGCTACGCCGAGCTGGGCACAACCATTTGCAAGTCGGGAGCTAGTTATGCCTACATCCTGGAGACCTTTGGGGGCTTCCTTGCATTCATCCGTCTGTGGACCTCGCTGATGATCGTGGAACCGGCCTGCCAGGCTGTCATTGCTCTTACTTTTTCTAATTACCTAGTGAAACCATTCTTCCCCACCTGCCCAGCACCAAATGATGCAGTACGGCTCATAGCGGCTGTCATTATAGGTAAATGCTCTTGCACTCATGCATTCATGCTTTGATAAACACACATGTAGCAGCACTTGAAACTAGTGTAAATAGTGGCACAGTAAAGGCTGGCTTTCCCAGAGATTCACTATTGTTTACTGTTCACACAGCACAGTGTGTATGAGATTACTCTGAAAAGAGCGCTTCTTGTTAACATGTCAAAAATAAATCATACCAATTTATGCCGCAATCTGTTGATTATAACAGATCATGGTATTGATCTTCATACCTTAATTTAGATAATTCGTTTAGTTTGTATGGTTGCCTTACAGTCCCTATACAAAATAGAAATACATATATTGCAATATATTAACATTGTGTACACAACATTTGTGAATCAGTATTGTTAGTTACTGTTAAAATGGAAACTTTTAAAAGTTGTTTTCTTTCTTAAAAATAAAATGTAAGTCTTACATGATAAACTTTTGGTAACTAATCGAAATGCAATAATAATAATAAAAAAAATTCAATAATTATTAAAATAATTAAAAGGGAAATAAAAAAATGAAAGCAAAGTAAAAAAATAAAAATAAATACTGAAACTTTGAAGTTTTAAATTGAATGAATGTCCACCAGAGTGCTCATGGTGCATTTTTCTCTGCAATGTTATTTCATTCATTTCCTTTTTTTATTTGTTCATTTTTTTAGAGGAAATTTGTGTTTTCTTTTTTCTCCTTTTGATTATCTTCATGCCAAAACATCCTTGCAAGTTGCAATGATAAGTCTCTTTTCCACTGAGTTAAATCCATGAACCTTCTTTTTTCCTTGAATGGAAAGCACAATTCTTTTTTTTCTTTTTTTTGGGTGCACTACCTCTGTGGACTGCTAGATTGTGTAGTTTCAATATTAACTTGTTAAAATTACACAGTCCAGCAGGTGAGTCTGCACTGCAGTGTGAACAAACTGTCAACATTTTCATTTGCATAAAGTACATACTTATACTTTTCTTGCATAAACTTGTACTTTGTCCTTATAATTTGTTAAAATGAAGTGAATACTGTCTTTATAAATTTTGAAGCAAGTGTTTTCTGTTAGTTCAGCTGTTAATTCCACTGCGGCTGCCAAGCTGTTCTCTCCATTCCTGTCAGTGTTGGTTGGCATTATTTAGGCATTTTATTTGTCAACCAGATTCTTTCCATTTGGACTGGAGTCTGTAACCCTGCCGAGACCTCCACGAGACCTTTTTATGGAGTCACTGGTGACTGTTTCCACAGAGATCATCGCAATTTGTTTGAGTTCAAGGGAATTCTTGGGTATTTATCACCTGTGACATGTTTTGCTACTTACTGCTGCAAAGTCCACCCAAGTACTTAGCAAACAGGCCTGAACCACAAAGCTTATGCTAGCTTATATAACAGTTTAATTCTACTGGGTTTAATTTCCATTTTGTAAAAAATAGCACTTTATTAGGACCTGGTCTGTACAGTTTCATCAGAAATTGGCATTTGAACTGAGATTAAATCTGGAACAGAAATACCTCAATTAATCTCCTGGGTATCACAGCGCCAGGATGTCCAGTTACAATGATATCTGCAGTTCTGAGAGACTGTTTATCGAGGAGTGAATTACTGTCAGACTTGGTTTGTTGGTGAAATTGTATGCCAGGAGTGTTCACTGCAGTAACAGATAAATCGAGGAACTTGAATTACCAGTCAGAAAAACAGCAGAAGTACGATTTTAGGGTTTACTCTGTTCTGAGAAAAAAAGCAAAAAAAAAAAAAACTCACAAGCAGCCTATTTTTATAACCCTAGAAAACCTGTCAGTGAAACTAAATACTTCAAGGAGAACTTACGACACATTGGAAATTTGTCGTAATAGTAGCTAATAGTAATAGTACAAGCTAATAGTAATAGTAGTTATAATAGTTATAATGAAACACAATTGCACAATGCAGCTATGGAACTTATACACATGATCAAAAAGGACATCAAAGGGGTCATATGATGCATGATGAAATTTAATAAATTTTTCCTTTCTCTTTGAAGTGTGACAAGCTCTTGCTGCATAAAAAGGATATGTAAAGTTGCAAAGACTAAAGTCTCAAATCCAAAGAGGTATTCTTTATAAATTGGAGTCAACCACACCCCTCTAAAACGTCTCGTTCTAACATGCCCCACATGTCTTAATCACTATGTGAGAATATTTGCATGACACCGGCCAGATGTTCACACACAGAAAAGAGGCGTAAGTTTGATTATCGCCAGTGTTGCCAAGTTCACGGTTTTCCAGTGGAATTGGGCTACTTTTACACTGGGCTACTTTTACACTGTTGCTGCGGTATGTTTTACATGTCCGCGGGTAGAAGCTACCCCAATGACGTGATATTTAGCCCCTGGAATGCAACTTTTACCAGGGGAACCCCACCAAAAAATTTCTATTTTACCCTCGGGAATATGGTTTTTACTGGGGGATCGCCACTTAGAGCCTTTTACACTCATTTCCATCACATGCTAGAGACATTCACCCAATCACAACGCACTGGATAGCTGGCCAATCAGAGCACACCTCGCTTTTCAGAACAATGAACCTTTTAAAAATCGACACGTTTCAGAAAGGCGGGGCATAGAGTAGAAACAATAATTACAGTATGTGGAAAATGTGTTTTTTGAACCTTAAACACATTGCATTAAACCAAATACACAACATAATGTTATTTTTAGCAACGTCATATGACCCCTTTAAGAAATAGCAGTTGCAAATAGCAGTATATATGGTATATATTTTGTCTGGCTTTTATATGGGCATGTCTGTCTCTCTTTCCTTTGCAGGTCTTCTCACCTTTGTGAACTGCATGAAGGTGAAATGGGGGGCCATTCTTCAGGTCATCTCCACTGTGGCTAAAGTCATGGCTCTCATAGTCATTATCATTGCTGGAATGATTGTGCTGGCCCAAGGTTTGAACATACTGACACATGTGTTGTTTACTTTACAGGTGCTGGTCATATAATTAGAATATCATCAAAAAGTTGATTTCACTAATTCCTTTCAAAAAGTGAAACTTGTATATTATATTCATTCATTACACACAGACTGATATATTTCAAATGTTTATTTCCTTTAATTTTGATGAATATAACTGACAACTAAGGAAAATCCCAAATTCAGTATCTCAGAAAATTAGAATATTGTGAAAATGTTAAATATTGAAGACACCTGGTGCCACACTCTAATCAGTTAATTAACTCAAAACCTCAAAAAGCCTTTAAATGGTCTCTCAGTCTAGTTCTGTAGGACATACAATAATGGGGAAGACTGCTGACTTGAAAGTTGCCCAAAAGACGACCATTGACACCTTGCACAAGGAGGGTAAGACACAAAAGGTCATTGCAAAAGAGGCTAGCTGTTCACAGAGCTCTGTGTCCATGCACATTAATAGAGAGGCGAAGGGAAATAAAATATGTGGTAGAAAAAAAGTGTAGAAGCAATAGGGATAACCGAACCCTGGAGAGGATTGTGAAACAAAACCCATTCAAAAATGTGGGGGAGATTCACAAAGAGGGGACTGCAGCTGGAGTCAGTGCTTCAAGAACTACTACGCATAGACGTATGCAAAACATGGGTTTCAGCTGTCGCATTCCTTGTGTCAAGCCACTCTTGAACAACCGACAGCGTCAGAAGCATCTCACCTGGGCTAAAGACTGGACTGCTGCTGAGTAGTCCAAAGTTATGTTCTCTGATAAAAGTTAATTTTGCATTTCTTTGGAAATCAGGGTCCCTGAGTCTGGAGGAAGAGAGGAGAGGCACTCAATCCACGTTTCTTGGGGTCCAGTGTAAAGTTTCCACAGTCAGTGATGGTTTGGGGTGGCATGTCATCTGCTGGTGTTGGTCCATTGTGTTTTCTGAGGTTCAAGGTCAACACAGCCGTATACCAGGAAGCTTTAGAGCACTTCATGCTTCCTGCTGCTGACCAACTTTATGGAGATGCAGATTTCATTTTCCAACAGGACTTGGCACCTGCACACAGTGCCAAAGCTTCCAGTACCTGGTTTAAGGACCATGGTATCCCTGTTCTTAATTGGCCAGCAAACTCGCCTGACATCAACCCCATAGAAAATCTATGGGGTATTGTGAAGAGGAAGATGTGATATGCCAGACCCAACAATGCAGAAGAGCTGAAGGCCACTATCAGAGCAACCTGGGCTCTTATAACACCTGAGCAGTGCCACAGACTGATCGACTCCATGCTACGCCGCATTGCTGCAGTAATTCAGGCATAAGTAGCCTCAACTAAGTATTGAGTGCTGTACATGCTCATACTTTACATGGTCATACTTTTCAGTTGGCCAAGATTTCTAAAAATCCTTTCTTTGTCTTGGTCTCAAGTAATATTCAAATTTTCTGAGATACTGAATTTGGGATTTTCCTTAGTTGTCAGTTATATTCATCAGAATTAAAAGAAATAAACATTTGAAATATATCAGTCTGTGTGTAATGAATGAATATAATATACAAGTTTCACTTTTTGAATGGAATTTATGAAATCAACTTTTTGATGATATTCTTATTATATGACCAGCACCTGTATTTAACTTATACCATATTACAGTTACAAGTTTGGGGGTTTTAAATTTAAAAACAATTTTTTTTTTTTAACCAAGCAAAGACATTTAATTGATCATGATAGATTATTGTATACATTTATAATATTACAAAAAGTTATTTTTCAAATAAATGCTGTTGTTTCCTATTCATTAAAGAATCTTGGGGAAAAAAAACATACTTTGCATAGAAACATATTAAGCAGCTCAAAAAAGATTGATAATGATGAGGAATGTTTCTTGAACACCAAATCAGCATATTTGAATGATTTCTGAAAGATCATGTGACACTGAAGACTGGAGTAATGACGCTGAAAATTCAGCTTTGCATCACAGGAATAAATTACATTTTAAAATATAAAGTAGAAAACAGTTATTTTGAATTATAATAATATTTTAGTATCACTGTTTTTACTGTATTTTTAATCAAATAAATGCAGCCTTGGTGAGAATGGGATGTTTAAAAAAAATACATAAATACTGACCCTATACAGTAGGTGCTACACTTATGTTTTTGTGAGTTGTTACTGTTTGTTTTTGACATTGGACTGCATTTGAATTGCCATGCCACAGGAAAAACAGACAACTTTAGAGATTCGTTTGAGAACTCTAAACTGGATCCAGGAAACATGTCTCTGGCTCTGTACGCCGCTCTGTACTCTTACTCAGGATGGGACACCCTGAACTTCATCACAGAGGAGATTAAAAACCCAGAGAGGTACTAAGATTCATGTCATTTAGCAGACGTTTTTATCCAAAGCGACTTATAAATTAGGACAATGGAAGCAATCAAAATCAACAAAAGAGCAATAATGCAAGTGCTATAACAAGACTCCGTAAGCTTAATGCAGTACACATAGCAAGGTTCATTAAAGAGTCAGTGAAAGTGATTTTGTGCTTCTTTGGGATGGCACAACCAAGTGACGTTCACTTGCAGAATGCAAGCTTCTAGAGGGCACGCAAGTCTGAAGTAATGAATTTAGGTAAAGGGTAGCAGAGCCAGTGATGGTTTGACATTTGTCTTAATATAAAGACATGTTCCACTCATCATGAGTAAGAATTACCGTATTTTTCGGACTATAAGTCGCACCTGAGTATAAGTTGCATCAGTCCAAAGATACGTCATGACGAGGGAAAAAACATATATAAGTCGCACTGGACTATAAGTCGCATTTATTTAGAACCAAGAACCAAGAGAAAGCATTACCGTCTACAGCCGCGAGAGGGCTCTCGCGGCTGGAGACGGTAATGTTTTCCCTTTATTCATTTCTCTATGCATAGATAACTATGAGTAAGCCATATGTAGGTTGATTGGCCTGAAAAGTTTATACTGCAGCCTAGTACTTTCAAAACATTGCTCAGTTCGTTTAAACAATTGAATCAAATTGGCTCAACAAATGGCATTAATTTGGGGCGGGACTATCAGTTTTACTGGCCAGTGGCAAACTGGGGGTCTTGTTTGTAAAAAATCTGGAAGATTAAGTATGTCAGCAAAATCTTTTTCTTCTACAGGAACCTGCCATTGTCTATAGCGATCTCCATGCCTATTGTCACAATAATCTACATCCTGACTAATATCGCCTATTATGCAGTGCTGGACATGAACACACTGCTACAGAGTGAAGCTGTGGCTGTGGTGAGTAAAACTTTTCTTCAAAGCTGAATTTTATGTTTTAAAAAAAAGCTGCATTCTCTTTTATCATCACATCTGAATATCTCAAGATAACTGTAGCAAAGCTAAACCCACGTGATCTTGGCTGTCACATGGAAGTTAATGGACAGCGCCTGTTTAGTTTATTTGCTCCAGATTTGATCATGTTTTCATCTCCTGTTACACTGATCTGGTTAAGCAGAGCAACTTGAGGTAATGTCCTCTCTCTAGAGATGCTCGATGACATTAGTCCTCAACCACAGACGCTCTGCTGCCTGTAATTATGCTAGTATGCTGCTCTGTGGAAGTTTTAATGGCCAACAAACTGTTTTTACTGTGTTTGAAGCACTGTTTTGGTTCTGTTGTTACGTTATTGTATGCAGAGACAACTGTACATTCTTCCAAAACATTGCTCTGTTTGTTTGAGGGTCTAACACAACAACATTAGCTTAACCAGCTGCACAATTAATAAAAAATAAATAAAAAAACAAAACAAAATTGTGATATTGCTTAGTGAGGTTGTCTAGTCACAAAGGCTGCAATTTAATTAAATAAATATATGTGTTTATGCATCTATCACCGTGAAGCGTGGCACAGTGTTCATTTGTACACAACCAGCTCTGAGTTTTTTTGTTCAGTGTCTCTGAACGGTTCGGTTTGCAATAGCTTCTGCTCCACATGACCTCATCTCTACATCTGCTGTGAGTCTGGTTCACTTTTGCATTTGAGAATATGGCTTACACTGATAATTTCCTAAACAATGTGAAGTGCTTATAAACCAGCTGTTGACAACAGAAGAGAAGCTTTAAGGGCTCCATGCATATTTCCACCAAAGTAAAAGCTTGTTGGTTTAAAAAAAATAAAAGGGAGTTGTTAATATTATTATTATTGTAATTTTACAGTCGTAGTGTTAAAATATAAACAAAACAAAATAGAAATCTATTTTTCATACTAACCATTGTTATACTGTAATCTCTAAATTCACTTTTAGCATTTAAATTGGCTCACTTTAGTGTTTTTTTTTTATTATTTAGATAAACTATTATAGAGTGTCAGCCAGTTATTGGTTAATGCAAACACTTTTGCTTTTAATGTCTAACACAGACGTTTGCTGACTATGTGCTGGGATATGCTAGCTGGCTCATCCCGCTGTCTGTGGCCATCTCCTGTTATGGAGGCTTAAACTCCTCTATCATTGCCGCATCCAGGTGAAGATCTTGTTCTGAGTCTTCTTTCGTTTGATGAGTTGATGCATGGTGGCAGGAACTCAGTTTCTTTGCCAAATCCCGTTTTTCCTTTTAGGCTGTTCTTTGTGGGTTCGCGTGAGGGCCATTTACCCAATGTCCTCTGTATGATCCATGTCAAACGCTACACACCAATCCCAGCCCTGCTGTTTAATGTGAGTAAGCAGGCCGAGACATGCCTGTACTATGTAGAAAATCTAGAATATCTGTGTAATATACTAAAAGCAGGACGCTTCAATCTCTATGATCTGCTTTTTTCCCTCCTCCCATAGGGTGGCATGTCACTCATATTTCTCTGCGTGAAGGACGTGTTCCAGCTTATTAATTACTTCAGTTTTAATTACTGGTTGTTCATAGGCCTTTCTATAGGCAGTCTGATCTACCTGCGCATCAAAGCACCTGACCTGCACCGTCCTGTTAAGGTAAGTGTATATATAAATTCAGTGTATATATATATCAATATATATGTGTGTGTGTGTGTGTATATATATATATATATATATATATATATATATATATATATATATATATATATATATATAAACACACATATATATGTATATGTTATGTATCTTTTGTCATTATTTAGATTTTTCATAGATTTTTCATTTTTCACTCTTATAGCTGGATGGTTTCAAATATATATATATATTTTTAATTTCTATGGGGAAAAAGTTAATGGGAAAAGTACTGGAACCAAAGCTGCTGACAAAAAAAGGCTTTCTCTATCTCTTTCTTCCTCTCTATCTCTATATCTGTCTCTCTCTGAAGGATATATGTGATACTTAGTCAAGATAAAGTGTCTCAGAAAGAAGGATAATGTTTCTTATCTTATAGAACAGCCTTCACATCAGTGCATTTATGGTGCCTTACAATGCTCAGATGATAACCAATGTCATATATTTAATAGTTGCTACAAAGTTGACATTTTTTATTTCGTTATGGCCCTGGTTTATGATGTGTTTAATTGACTCTGTGTGTTTGTTTCTGTGTAGTTGAGTCTGTTCTTCCCGATTGTATACTGCCTGTGCAGTGTGTTTCTGGTGGTTGTACCGCTCTACAGTGACACTGTTAACTCTCTGGTGGGAATCATCGTCGCTCTCTCCGGGGCTCCTGTTTATTACATATGTGTGCATCTCCCGCCCAGCTCCAGACCCGCCTTTCTGGGACACATGCTCGGTGAGTGAGCACACAAACAGGCAAGAGCCTCTCGTTTGGTTTCTGCTGTAGGAAGTGTTTTTACTCTGAAACTTTCTCCAGCAGTTGCTCCACCAGTTTCTGTTTGCCTTCTAGGGGCTCTTTTGCATATATACATAAATGTGGTGATGTGGAATGATTTTAAAGCTCAAGATGAATTCGCTGTTATGAAACAGGAGTATTATACGCATATAATGTTCCATATGTGCTGCTGTGCAAATTGCTTTACTATGAACAATGACTCCACTGTTTTCATCTGAGACCCCTGTTCTTACACTGTGGTTAGCTTCCATTAATTAGTACGTCACAGAGGGGAAAAAGAGATTTCAGTCATTTTCCATTGATTTTTGGTCATACTTCACATAACAACATTTATGATGCAGTTGTATTGGCATGTTTTATAAGACTATAAAAAACTGAATCAAAAGTTACTATTTTAATTGTTAGGGCTTTTATCAGTTAAACTTTTGAAAGCAAATCTAACTTTAAAAGAATTGCATGATGTGCTACATTTGTTGCCTACATTTAAGTGTTTTTAAATTAATTAAATTGACAGGTCGATCCATTGTGTATAAAATGGACATGTAATGTAAAGTGTCTCTAAAGCTTTTATTTTTTTTTTCTTTCAGACACAATTTCATTGCAAACACAGAAGCTGTGTTATTGCTGCGTGGCAGAACCTGGATTGGACCTGGACGATCC
Organism: Carassius carassius; assembly: GCF_963082965.1. NCBI lineage: Eukaryota > Metazoa > Chordata > Actinopteri > Cypriniformes > Cyprinidae > Carassius > Carassius carassius. The sequence goes on from NC_081762.1 coordinate 20,558,009, forward strand.
TCCTGAGGATCACAAAAAAGATTAAACATCGACTCTAAAGGAAGCTAAACCAAGGAAGCCAGATTACCCAGACTTCTTTGAGAATAAGGCAACACTCAACCCAGCACCACATGTCTGCACCTTCCAGTCTTTAGCGTGCATGGGACGGAGCAATGAATGGAGATTAGGATTGAAATATTCAACTGAGTAAACAACTGAACTCACAAGTGTACACACAGCCCGTGCCTCTGATCCCTCAGACCTCTGACTGTGTTGAACATCAAGTTCAGTTCAACAGCTGTTGTGAATGTGACTATAATGTTGTTTTATTGAAATCAGGTTTACCTCATTGTTTAATTCATCAATGTTTATTTTATCTGTCCTTCTATCTTATATGAGGCTCTGTAGTAGAGATGATCAACTTTTGTCAGGCCTGATAACTGAAACATGGCATCTCTAGAGATGTGCAAGATGCATTTTTGCTGGATACTGAATTTTGTTTACGGAGATGAAGGATTGTTTCATAGGTACTTGAAAGCCATATCTTTTTTTTTTTTTTTTTTTTTTTCAGCTATGACTCAAGTTGAAAAAAACTGACTTTGTTTCTAAAGTTTCTCTGTGAGCCTTATTTCAGATTTGTTCAGATTTAAAGATACTTTTTTCATGATGTCCATACCAGTAAAATAATGATCTGTTGTTTTTAGATCTTGTTTTTGGTAACCAACATTTGAATAATGCATTTCAATTCTTTGTATTATTATTATTTGTCTTTTTATGCAGGATTTTCTGTGGGCCCCCCACATGGACAGTAAAGATATAAAACAGCAGAATCTGAGTTTACGAGAGGGGAGACAGTGTCTGAACATGTTTGCCAGTTTTGGTCAATCACAACTTCAGTTGTTTCCAAATAATTTTACTTTGTATGATTGCTGACAAGCACAGACATCACTTTAAAAACTGCCGTTCAGATGTGACATCATCTGATGGACTCATAAGAATAATAGACAAAAGAATTGGTTAAATGAATGCCAGCAATTGAGAAGCCTTATGAAGTTCATGCTAAATAACAGTACATCTTGCCATTGCTCTTGTATTCAGTACACCAGCACTTGATTCCATGCACAGGTCATCCAAAGTCTTATCCAAAATAAATCCATCCAAAATATATTCCACCCTGAAATGATTAATTCCATATAATTCTGACCCAACTCTGTTTTGCAGATGGTCGTGTGTTAGTCACCAAAACAAAATATTGAAATTGGCATCATCTTTTGTTCTGAGAAAAATATTCCATCCATTTTTCCTCGTGTCATAAGTACTGTATGGTTATTAAAGCAGTAGTGATTTTGTATGGCTAAATGATCAATATATTGTGCAGAACATTCAAATATTCTACATAGTCTTTTGAGAATTAGTGTTATAAATCTATGCTCTTTTAAATGTTCTTCCATTCCATTATGTTTTATGTTCATTTTAAGATTGTGTAACATTTTGTTGGTTGTTTTTATTTTTTCCATAGATGACAAATTGTAGACACTATATGACAATAAACAAGACAAATAGAAACCCTTGTTCATTTTACTATGCAAGGTTTACTTTAACTACTTCTGATCCAGTACATTCGTGCTACACACATGAATGAAATCTCAAGTTATGCAAATTGAGTATCGTGAAGGTAACATCCTAGCAACACATTTAAACACCAAAACAGCATGACAACCAATGGTTGGTGACTTGAACAGCCAATCACACAGTCTATGTAATCGAGAAGACCACTAGAGGACGACATAGGACTAGATCTGCTTTATTCAGCATCGTATGACAGATCAGAAGAAATAAACAGTTTTGAATGATTTTTTCAAATTGAATTAGACTGGATTATGCTAGTTGCTAGTTGTTTTCTGACATAGTATAAAGCTGTTAATTTAGTATTATTTATATAGCCTACTATTAAGGTATTTATAATTATTTTGAATTAGGCTCTATTACTTTCTTTTTAATTTTTGTTTAATTCTAGTTTTTATGTTTGTTTGTTTCATTTAACACCTCAAATTAAATATAGTTGCCAAGGAAATATTAATAATTTTAATTTAAGTTTTGTAAATTAAAGTTTTACATCTAATTATTTACATTGTATTCAGCTTTACTTCATTAACTGGTAATGATTTTGGTAACACTTTCTATGAAGCCCCTATTTATAATACATTATAAGGGTATTCTTAAGGAATTATAATGAATGCATAATGCATTATAAAAAAAAAACTTATGTTGTATCAACTCATGAATAATCATAACAACAATTATAATACATCATAATACTTATTTTTATACTTATTTTTGGTTATAAGTTTTAAAAGTATGATTATTTATAACACACAATGAACTCCATATTAAATCTACTTCATTTACAATATAATGGACTGTATCATATCTTGACATTGTTTATTCTGATCTGATGTCTGATCTTATGGTTGTCTGAGAGAAGCTTTTTATTATTATTATTATTATCACTACTTATAAGTGTTCTTTGACCGCTTTATGTAAAGTAGCATCAGAAATACGACAAAATATGAGTTTTATAATACATTATAATCCATTGTAAAAAGTGGATGCAACATTTTTATTGTGTTATAAATAATCATACTCTTAAAAGCTATAACCAAAAATAAGTAAATATTATAATATATTAAAACTGTGCTTATGAATATTCATGAGATGATGCAACATGTTATAGTTTTTTTTTTATAATGCATTATGCATTCATTATAATGCCTTAAGAATACCCTTATAATGTATTATAAATACGGGCTTCATAGAAAGTGTTAACATGATTTTTTATTATTTTAGTTTCAGTTAAATATAACAACACTTGAGAGTGAGGGACTACACCAGATCACACAAACACTAATGAGATACATTAGCCAAATACAACTTTCAGGTACACAAACAGAGTCAAAGATATAGTGCATGTACCCTGTCTGGTATCTAATCGCATCTTTTGTCCGAAGATACAGGATGGCCATGGATAGGTGGTGCTCCCCTCAACTATGTGTCAGGGCAGCAGAGGGAGTTGAGTTCCCCTGACTCATGCATAAAATATAGATCTCAGGCAACGCAAACAGACCTGTTGAGACAAGAGATACGCAGCCAGAGAGAGAGGAAAGAGGCCACTTTGATAACTTGACAAAGACCCTCAAAGGGTCCGAAGTTTGCTCTGAATATGAGCTCATGTTTGGGGGACAAGAGGAAGAGTTTGGGCTGATGCCGGTCGATGACGACCTGTGGGCACGATTTGGCGCACAGCCATGGAACTGTCACGAAAGCTGCACTGGATCCGCGAACGGCCCTGGAGGGCTCGGGCCCGTCACAGGAAGTTCAACAGTGAGTGTGATATCTTCATGTGTGTGTGTGAAAGAACATGCTGGAAGGGTTCATGAATACATCTTTTCTCAGTGTAAATGGCCTATTCTTGTATACTTTTCAAAAATAAAGGTTCTTTATGACATCTATGGTTCCATGAACAACCTTCAACATCGATAGAGACTTTCTATTGGTTCTTAAAGTAGAAAAAGATTCTTTAGTTTTAGAAATGTTATTTTCACAAAAGTTCACTGAAAGGTTCTTTGCTGAACCAATGGTTCTTATATGCCATCACTTTCCTGATGGTATCGAAATCATTCACATGTGTCTGTAATTTCCCCCATATGTATTTTGTATGGGCCTGTGTTCACATTTGTGTGTGAAGACAAGGAGGGAGAGCATGAAGTGAGTGTGAAGGTACACAGTGTCCACTTTCTGCTCAGAGATAAACACCATGGGTGTTCGGGATCAAGTGTTGGTCACACTCTGACTCATGCTGGGCTCTGATTGGCTGAAGGCCAGCGCTGCTGATTGGTGATGTGTTCTTCAGATTAATGTGTAGCCACTCGGAAGTGAAATAACAAGGAGTTTAATGTGTCTTATATGGAATGATATTCCGGACATTATTCAAAAATTGTATTTGCAATTGTGTTTTCAATTTGTGGACGCATAAAATGTGACATAATCCAAATGCAAATCGCGCATTACCGTTTGCATTTTCGTTTAAGCGAACGCACAGTGTCTGCCAAATTTAAAATGGAAATGCAAAGTCCATTTGCAATTGTGTTTCCCATATCTTACGAGCTAAATAGCAATATTAATTACCACATTTGCCTTTTCACTCTCTCTGCACTGTGCATGTAAACTGCCAAAACTCAAATGGAATCGCAATTCCTTTTGCATTTGAATTTCCAACGTCTACATGGAAACCTGTCAATCAAGTGACAGGGGTGGGGCCATTTTATTGGGCGTGTTTGCATTGGGAAGTGACATCACTCACAGTCGACGGTAATAAATAATTATTAATTAATTAGTGTGGACTTTGTCATTTAAATACTTAATAAACAATAAGGTTAAGGATGTTTCTTAAGAATTACTTCATCTTTTCTATCCTGTGAAGCTTTACTTAAAAAAGATGTTTCCTGAAATTGACACTTTATGTTCTTTTTGTGGTGCTGAACACGAATCCATTTCTCATCTCTTCTGGGAATGCACATATACAAGTCTGTTCTGGATGAATTTTTGTATCTTCGATCATACTAAAATGTACCATGTTTTACTATGGTAAATATGAGTTATCGATAGTGTTTATAATTAAACCACAGTAGCCACAAATGTATAGTTGTCTGAGACGTTATGAAATGTTCTTTAACATCATGAACCATAAAATGTAGTCAGTGGTCTGCTATGGTTTATTTTCAAAATAGGTAAACACAGGTCACAAGTTAACACGGTCACATTTCCTTGATTCAGCAGCTGTACGATGTGCCGCCGAGAGTCCTGTCTTGAATCCAGAGATCTGGAGCTGATTCGGTGTAGATCGGTAGTTCGGAGGTTAGAAACTCTCGCCGCGCCGTCTTTTAGTGCGTGTTCGAAACCCGCACCAACCCAGACCTACTTTATTTTTTTGTTTATCCTACTTACTTCAGCCGCGAAATACTAATAACTTGTAATCTTTACAATATCTGAATCATGCAATTAGCAAGTCTGCGTTTATTAAACATTTAATATTGCGTCAGTTTGTGCTTTCAGAATCGCCGAGTCTGCTGCCGTTGTTCCAGCACATCTGCAGCAGAGACCTGAACCAGGAAGTTGGTCACCAGATAACACGGTAACCAGTTAAACCGTAACACCGGGAAGATTAGGCAAATAGACTGGTGACGTAGGTCTGCGCATTTCTCAATACAAAGTACGCTGATTTCGGACTTGCATCCTCGGTAGTTCAGACTTTGTGCATTCAACTCGGGAGTGTGATGTCTGCGAGGACGCAGGTCCGGTAACTCTGCAAACAGCAGCGTACTTGATAACAGCTCGCTTTGACTACTGCAATTTTCCTCACTGTATATTTACAATAAAACAAAAAAGGATATGAAATACCACTGACTCCTTTTATTTTTCATTTAAACATAATAATAGCAGCAGAAATGTACTTAGTTCAGGGAAATGTGTATATATATATAGTCATTACAAATGAAACTAAATATTATATCAATTGCCTCTTTTATTACCATCGACTGTGAGTGACGTCACTTCCCAATGCAAACACGCCCAATAAAATGGCCCCACCCCTGTCACTTGATTGACAGGTTTCCATGTAGACGTTGGAAATTCAAATGCAAAAGGAATTGCGATTCCATTTGAGTTTTGGCAGTTTACATGCACAGTGCAGAGAGAGTGAAAAGGCAAATGTGGTAATTAATATTGCTATTTAAATATGACAGGCTCATAGCTCGTAAGATATGGGAAACACAATTGCAAACGGACTTTGCATTTCCATTTTAAATTTGGCAGACACTCTGCGTTCGCTTAAACGAAAATGCAAACGGTAATGCGAGATTTGCATTTGCGTTTGGATTATGTCACATTTTATGCGTCCACAAATTTAAAACGCAATTGCAAATACAATTTGCAATTCCTTTTGAATAAAGTCCGGAATATAATTCCATAGTCTTTGTTTTAGCTCCACTTCTAACTCATAGTGTTGGCCATCCAATCAAAATGTTCCCCTTGCTCACAGATTTCAGACCACAAGAGATCAAGGTTTAGATGCTTAGCTTAAGTAGTTTCTGGTAGATGCCACAACTACACCATTATGCAGCCAGAAAAAATATATATATTTAGAGGGCTCTTAAAACTTGGAACTTCAGAATGTACTACTGGTCAATGCTAACGAATATCAACTGATAGCTCAAGGCTGTAGTGGAAAAGAAGTAGTCCTTTACCTTTTTTAATAGCCTGTTTAAAGAATAAAACCTTTCTCTTTTTTAATTAGAACCACTAGTTATCCAACACACTATCTGAAGGTCTTTTCTATAAGCTGTAATGTTTGTTCCAGTATGTTCTGCTGTAATTAGACAAAGCTGCTGGTTTTTAAAACGTTTTTATCTTCTGGAATCACAAAAATAAGTGTGTGATTCAGAACTGTGTTCATTAAAACAATAGACATTGCATCAAAATAAAAAAGAGGTCTTAGGCCTTGTCATGGCTTGATAAACAACTACACTTTTAATGTGCTTTTTGTATGTTGGTTGACATACATATCATTCCTCAATTTAGTCTCCGAGCTGTATTGATGGATCTCTAAATATCTAATAAAGAACAAGCTTTAATTATAATTATTTAAAGTTTGAAAGGATTGAACACCTTGGGATTATTTTGTATTACACATTACATTAAGGATAGCTTTTGGTTGCAGGCATAGACTAGTTTAAATGTAGTTATTTGTGTAATTTGGTGCCTGTGTGTTGTGCTTTTTTGCAGTGTTGTCTCTGTGTGTGTGTGTGTGTGTGTGTGTGTCTGAGAGAGAGTGCTGAAGACATGATAACTAAAGATAGCGAGTACTAGCCATCATATTTGAGTTGACTAAGAGAGGGTTTGAAGAGAGCAGTAAATTATTGCAGTTTAGTCTGCCCTAGTCACTGTGAAAGTTCTTACACACACAGCCAAGTATTTAGAAATGCCTTAATGTCTTTTATTGTGACATTTAAGCATAAGGGTGATAATTATGGCATCTGGACTGTGTGTCCAGACCTGTGTTACTGTGTTTTAACTGCATGGTTCGCCACATATTGAACCTAACAGTCCTGGCTCGAGCACAATCCTGTAAAATTAATCAGATGTTTATTAAATTGCACATGATGCTGATTCACTGGTGCTTTTGTCTGGATCTCACCACCCCCATGTCAAAATGAGTACAGCGCTAATGGTGTTTGCATTACCGCCAAGGAGAGGAGAGAGAGAAAAGTGTGACAGAACAGATTTAGTTCAGGCTCATCAGCCGAATGCTCTGTGACAACAGAGGGAAACCATGTCCTCTGAATCCCTTTGCATAGCTAATTAACAACAGTCATTTTTTAGCTCTGCAGCTAAGGTGCTAATCATTCCTCTACAAAGCTAAACATAACAGCTACAGCTGCTGCTGCTCTGGGAATGTTGACCATGTGCCATGAATTCTGCCTCAGTTGCTCCCAGATTGGTATTCATTTCCGCCTGTTTTTCATTTGGGGAGCGTCTGATCTGAACAATGCTATTTATCCCAGACGTGCTACGTAAGAGTTGGCTGTCTTTTTCACAGATGTTGTCTCAGAAAAAGTGAGGGTGCATTCGAAATTCTGAATCTGAGTTCTGAAGTGTTATTTTAGGCCCTAAACATACTTCACACAGTATGAAAATAGCCTGTGTGAATGCAGATGCTATATGCAAGTTATTTTGGCTGTGGTGAATGACTACACCTTGCATTATTGCTAAATTAACCATACAATGTCTTTTTTTATGGACAGTTATCTTATTAAGGTTTATTTTTGTCACGGTGGAGCAATAGTTTGAAAATAGTCTAGCTAAGCAAGTCAGCTACAATCCAGATGTTTTTCAACATTTGAGTCCTGAGGTTTGTTACCATAAGAGCAACATTAGGAACACACGTTACACAGTCTCCTAAACACTTGCTTTCACAAAGGCATGTTTTTGTAGTTTACACAGAAATAATCACAGTACAGTTTTTTGACATTTTTTACAACTTTTTTTAAAGTATGCATTTTCATGCCCCCAAAACGCTGCTGATATGTAGGCTAATTGTATTGCCAAAATACATAAAAAGGTTTCCAGATGTGGTTTGAAAATGATTTTATGTTAATGACACCTTTCTGTTTCTATGAAAACTATGACAGTGATTATCTCGGGTATTAATTATGTGCTTTATTTAATGTTGAAAGGGTCTAATGTGTTGGTGCTGATAGCCTTGTGGGCAGCACACCGACATAGTGTTCATATTGTGCTTCAGGAGTCCTGAGTTTGAATCCCAACTTGAGGACCTTTCCCGAGCTTACCTTCTTCTATCTCTGCCACTTCACTTCCTGTCAGCTCTATGCTGTTCTGTTGTAATAAAAAAAGGCAAAAATGCCAAAAAAATCTAATTTTAAAAAAGGATTTAATGTGAGTTTAAATATCATTTTGTGTGACCTTTATAGTCATACTGAAAGTAACATTGGATCATTTACCTCATATCATGAAAATAAACATAAAATGTAAAACTTAATATGAACCAACAAGAGTATCCCATGAAAAGGTTGTATCAGTCAATCAAATATGTTTTTTTTTTAATTGGCTTAATATTTATGAATAAGATTATGTGCTTATCCATTGAACATTTTAAAGAGAGTACGTTTGGTAAAAGTTAACAAAGATAAGTTAGCAAAGAGAAAATATGCTTTTCATTACAGAGTTGTAAGCAATTTCATTAGTTTCGATAACTTCTGCTATTTTTACTCACTTCAACAACATGTACTTTTTCCAAAACCCAGATCCCAGATGTATCAGCCCAGTTGATGTTGCCAATCCCAATGTGCAAAATGATTCATAGACAGAAAGCATTTCTGATTGGCTAGGATTCTTTTTTGTGGAAAAACATGACACAAAAATAAGTTTGTGAAGCATTTGCATTCACATACTTTAGTAGAATATGCTACATACAGCAAAATGTTTGGTCATATTGAAGTGCTTGGCAAAAACTGTTGACAATTGGGTGGAAGCTCACATATCTACTCTGTTCAGTTGCTTTGGTTGAGTCTTAGTAAAACTGATTTCACAGTGTATCTGTATTTCTTTTGTGTCTGATGCTGAAGGCTCGCCTTGGACTGTAGATAAAAAGATAATCTGAGTGAATTGAACCCCACTCCACCCGTATTAAAACCAATTGACAGGAATGTGCTGTTTTTTGAAGGATGAAACACATGCACAAAGCGCTTTGGGGGGGCTTATTTCATTTCAAAGACTCCTTTCATCTCTGTGAAGAGTGGATCTGGGTAGTCTGGACCATTATTTCTAGATTCACATATAGACATGTTGCAGAGGTGTTTGTACCAGCAAGACAAAAGGCAGTGCGGCGTGGGGAGTGAGGACTCTGTCCTCTCCACATGAGGGGCTTGAAGGTGTCTGAGGAGTGGGGAAGGACCCCTGAGCTCTAGACTGTATCACAGCCTGTGGTGTCTCTGCTGCAAGAGCTGTCTGCTGCAGAGACTTTGAAGAGAACAAAAAATACGGCGGAGGAGGGACGGAAAAAGGATAATGGATGAAACACCAGCAGAGCATCTGATTATATGGAATATATTGTTGCTTGAGTTTGGTTGCCTTCAATTTCCTCCAAGGCTCTTGCTGAAGATACGGATAAAGCCGCTGTATTGATCCACGCTTGAGGCCTTTGTGAGCTGTAAAGCCATCTGACAAGACACCCCAAGTCTCCTCAAAGAGATGCCTGATTACAGTGATTTATCGGATGTGCTCACCATTGATTTTCCCCCTGGTAGTCCCCTGAGACTTCAAGGTCTTGATCAGTCTTTTAGATAAGTCAGGCAGACATGCTTGGTGAAGACTTTCTCTAGTGTCGATAGATATGCCTATGTTAGTCTAGCAGAGGCAAATATCAGAAAATGGACAATAAATTAAAGTTCAAGTTAAATACAAGTTCAGCTCTGTTAGTGGCACCTGTGGTTTTGGCTTGTCTTTCAATTGGTCAAAACAAAGGGATACAACTATTTGAAATCTTTTAGCTTTGCTACATGCACAGTTTTTTTAAATCACATACCATTCAAAGGTTTGGGGTCAGTATTTTTTTTTCTAAGTCTCTAAAAGTAAACAAAACAACTTTTATATCTTTATACACACAAAGAGGCATCACAGGAATAATTATTAAATAAATAAATAAATTCTATAGTTATTCCTGTGATGCAAAGATGATTTTTCAGTATCATTGCTCCAGTCTTCAGTGTCACACACGATCCTTCAGAAATCATTCTAATATAAATCGTTGGTGCTCAAGAAACATTTCTTATTATTGTCAAAACAGTTGATACATTTTTCTGACATTATAAATATCTTTACTGTAACTTTTTCTATCAGTTTAATGCTTTTTGCTGAATAAAAGTATTAATTTATTTAAAAAAGAAAATTTACTGACCAGAAATTTTTGAATGGTTGTTCAAAAACTAATATAATAAATATACTAATTAAAGAACTAATATAACAAAATAAATTAATAAAATGTTAGTTATTCACAGCATCTACCAGCAGGGGCTGACTGAGCCACGTCAGTCAACAAAACCAAACAAAAATGATATGCACCTACAATGTAAGTCTAGAGGTCAACGAGTATTTAACCCTAAAACAATGTTTTACAGTGACAAACTGATTCTTTGCCATTTTTAAGTTTTTAATCATAATGAACTCATTCTGATTCTTTTAGCAGTGACATCTGTTTCATCAGAGCGGCTGTGACAAATCACTGAAGAAAGTTCGATGCCAAAAATATCCCTCTTTCTCCTTTGATGACCCGGTTCCCTTCTGAGGAGTCTGAAACAGAGAGCGTTATTCTTAGAGTCCTATTTGACATGACTGTATGTCTACAATCAGACAGATTAGTGCTCTGATCAGAGCCTGAAGAGTGTTTCCTCCCACAGAAACACTCCAGAGACTGCAGTGTGTCCACCCACTGCATGGAGCTCTTGCCCTGCTTGCATGATAGTGGACAATATTTCGATAGCTAATCCTTGTAGTAAATCCTTAGCTGCACAAGAATTACATGTTATGTTTTGTTAATGCTTTGTACAGTTAGGGTTTGCATTGGTTATCTGTTTCTGACCAGATGGGAGATTCATAGTGTCCGATGATAATTCAAAAGGGTCCTAAGGAGAAACAACCAATCCCTTTTAACCACACACACACACACACACACACACCCACACTTACTTCAGGAAGGTCCTTTCAAGCAGCCTAGTGTACTGCCACATGGCAGCTGACTGTTTAACACTAGCTCGCCAACAATGACTGTTACTTAATATTGCCATTTGAGAGGCCTGACAATGAGGCACAAGAACCCCTAGAGAGATGACGCCTGAACATTAAACATGCCGCAATGAAGTCTGTGGTGTTGCTAAGTGTTATTGTTGTCATATCAATATTCAAAGTGTCAGGTTTTCCACATTGTAAGGTAAGATTGCACTTCAGAGGGTGATTCAGTCTAAAGCCTGTCACTTTCAGAGAAAACAACATTTTGCAATGTCAAGATTGCACTTTTTAACCACAAAACTTTTAGAGTTCATCTAGGAAATGAAGAAAGCTTCCTGTTTCCTTGCACTGTGACGAGGGCATATTTTTGGTCATTTTGAGTGCGATGGAAAAGGAAGTGCTAAATAGTATTATACAACAGTTTGTTACGGTTCTCGAATTTGATTGGCTGAGAATGTCCCAACAACACTATGACATTACACTGTTTGTGTCACTGTGTCATTTTGTGTATGAACCCCTTTCATAGACTGTGAAGACGAGTAAATAGACAAGTTTTTAATATTTTCATTTTTAGAGTTTTAGAATGTTATTTTGGATTTGCCATTGGAATACATGATAACACAAAAAAATCACATTTGTTGTTGCTTCACCACTGTAAAATTTTACCGGTCTATGATGGCTTTAGCTTCTTATAAATGTAGAAATTTGAAAGATGTTAATTAGCTGTGGTGATTTTCAGTGACGCTTTCTGTCATTATGCTAGTGGGTGAACACAAGTGATTTTATGAGCAGGTCAGATTCATTCACATAACACTGATTCATTCAGGAACCAAACAAGTGAACAGCATGCTAACTTAACTCTTATCTGCAATATAGACCTGTCTCAGTAACCACAGTTGCAGTTTTGTGCTCCAAAATTGCACAGTGTTGAAGAAAATTTTCCAGTAGAAGTGAAATGAATGAGATATTACACATAATTTGGAAGTAAAATGTGTTGCACATGTTACTGGTGTAGAGATGACAAATTCTGTTATAGAAGATACTGAACAGACATTTAGAATATTTTAAAGTGAACAGAAACTTGAAATGCGTAAATAAAACTTTGACAAAGCTTAACTTGCACTTTGTTGTAAGTGTGTCCCATCTGATGATCAAAATACAGGAAATATGTCATGTAAGTACTGTGAACGAGTGGTGAAGTGCAAGTTGGGACAGGTCCATTGATATAGATAATAGTAAAAGAAGTATGCTAATTTGAACACAACAACTGTCTTTATGGGTGAGTCATATGATCATTCATTAAAATGAATTATTCAGGAATTATGTACAGGGACAACATCTCAAAAATAAATGCCAATATTGTGTCTAGTACAGTATGTACAGTAAGTTAATCTGTATATTCTTGTTTAAAGGAATAGTTCACCCTCATGTTATTCCAAACATGAATAAGTTTATTTCTTTTGTTGGGCACAACAGAAGTAAATGGGGAGCATCAACCATCTGATTACCAGCATTCTTCAAAATATCTTATTTTGAGTGTTCAACATGAAAAAGAAACTCATACAGGCTTGGAATGACATGAAGGTGAGTAAATGATGACAAAACTTTCATTTTTGGGGCGAACTATCCCTTTAACTGTATAAAATCAATATCAGTGCTGTTGGTGTGAATATCAGCAATGATGTGTTATCTGCAGCTCTGTGTTTATGGTAATCCGTGCTTCTCAAACTTATAATAACTTAATACAGTTTTCATTAAGTTGAAAATATGCTTCATCTTGAGGACTCATTTGTGAGAGCAGCAGCATTAAACAGATTAAATATCATAATGTTTTGAGACCTATAGGTGTTTGGTTTGGCTTTATTTTCTGCTTTTCTTTTTCTACATTTATTGCTTTACTATGAGCTTTGGAGGCAGAGCAGCATCCTCCCACTCCATGGCAACACGCCTCTCTGGAGCTAATACAGGATCCTTAATATGGAGGTTAAGCACCTCAGAGAGGTTTAGGTTACAGAGATGTGATTCGTTTACACTGCTCTTGCTGTTTCGTTTCCTTCTCTTTATTTTCACCGTCCTGCTGTATGGCTCTAATTGGGTTGTTCTCAGAGTAAAGCTATTATATGAGGCATTTCGACATCCAGTTATGTCACTGGTATTCACCCAAGACATAATGACCACATGGCCCTGATATTATAAAACAATAGGGGCCGTTGAAGCATGCTGATGCAGGTAAGGGCCCTCGAACAGGGTCACAGCACCATCAACCATAGCGGGTCCTCTCAGGATTGAACAAACTCACAGTCTTTGATCACAATGTCAGTAATCCTGAATAGTCCCTGCTGGAAAGGAATGTATGTGCCTGCATGCAGCATGAGTGCAGCAGGTTCAACAACATTTAAGAAACACGGCAGGACAAAAAAGGGTCCTTTACCTTGTGGACCTCTTGCTTGTTCAATTTTTCTGAGGGTTAGACTGACCTTTGTGTGTAATGAAGTATTCTAGTTTCATTCATGGACATCTTTCAAATGATTCAGGGAATTTTAAGTTGTTTTTCTCTGCGCAGTAGATGCTAATTTCGAAAGAATCAGCTGGAATTGAGTGAAATGAAACCACAGATACAGTATGCTGCAGAGTTCTTGTAAACAGGAAGTACAGGGAGGTGGGTGGATACTAAGGGTTAATGATCTAAACACACCATTAACCCAAAGTATTACATTTAAGCATGTAACTCCCTTTAAGTAACTCAAGGTCTATAATACCATTTGTGTGGCTTGCTGAGGCAAAAGTGTGCACTTATTTTTTTGTGATCAGATTTTGGTTAAAATATGAAGAAGAAGAAAAATGCTATGGCCTTCCTGTGAAGGAGGGACCCAAGCCAAATGTAAAATATCTAATACTAGTGTAATACTTAAAACATGTTAGTCAGTGTTATTTTATTTATTTTAATATGTGTGTGTGTGTGTGTGTGTGTGTGTGTGTATGTGTATATATATATATATATATATATTTTTTAATCTAATATTTATATTTAATTTTTTTCAGCTTTATTTCAAAAGAAGCTGAAAAAAATTAAACCGTTAACAGTTAACAGTAACAGCACAGATTCAACCATCCAAAACACTGTAATGTAATTGATTTATCGATTGATTGATTTTTATGTAAAAATAGTTTTGCACAGTTTTTTGATGCGTCTGATGAATATTTATCAGTGTTAACCTTATTAGCCAGACAACAGATGGCAGAATGCTGTGTCTTTAACAGTTTCATTTTGTCTCCAAAAAGCTGACGATCACAAATGAGTCATTCTAATTTATAAATTCGTAAAGAAACCAGCAACAGCCCACATGATTACAAAACAACCCTGACACATTTGAAGCCCATAAATCATGCACCAACAGGGTGATGATGCCTCATTTAACATTATGTTGTATTACAAAAGATGCTTCCCAACAGGTACACATTACTGGAACAGACGGGACAACAACATTGTGCAATCCTAAATGAGGGGTTCTCAAGAGCTCTCTGTGAGGCCTGGGGGTTTGGGGTTGGTGTTGATGGATTCTGGGATGTTACCATGGCTCATCGTTGTTTTAGAAGCAGGATGTGGGCCCACTGAGGAATGCCAAGATCCCTGGGTTGGCTAGGCTGAATGAGCAGAGGGTGACAGCCTCGCCAGGCATGCTGGGAAAGAACATTCTCATGTAGATAAACTGGAAAAGAGCTCCTTGTCTGGAGTTCTGGAACTCCACATGGGAATCTCACACTCAGTACTAGGATAGAAAACTAAAAGCACAGCACCAAGCAGTTCTCAGCATGTTCAGGGGTAAAGAGAATGAAATTTTTCAAACTGAAATTCGTTTTAATAAGATAACATCAATAAATAAATAATGAATATATACTTTGTGGTTGTCTAAAATTGTGTTTTGGGGGTTTTATTGTGATTTTATTGTTATAGTAATAAATAATATATGTAATTATCTATTTTTGTAATCTCACTTATAGCAAAGAATCACTAATATTTGTATACAAATATTAACATTCAAATATTAAATTAAAATTATTTTATTTTCGTAATGTCACAAAGAGCAAATCAATAACCAATCAATAATATTTATATTAGAAATATTAACTTATATTTATGTAAATACTTAAAATAAAATAAAATAAAATAAAATAAAATAAAATTAAATAAAATAAAATAAAATAAAATAAAATTAAATTAAATTAAATTAAATTAAATTAAATTAAATTAAATTAAATTAAATTAAATTAAATTAAATTAAATTAAATTAAATTAAATTAAATTAAATTAAATTAAATTAAATTAAATTAAATTATTCCTTTTGGTAATTTTACCAATAGCAAACCAGTCACCGATATTTAGATTTAAATATTAAAGCACATTTTTTTGCATTGTTTGTTTGTTTTGATAATCTCACCAAATACCAGAACAATCATTAACATTGTTTTTAATTGTGTTTTGCTTTTGCTAAATATTTATAATATTTATAAATATTCCATACATTCCATATTTATTTTATTAGTTAGTATTATCACCATTACCAAACCAAAATCACCTAGTTTAAATAACATTAAATAATAATTATTAAAATATTTAAATATTATACAATTTATTTTAAATATTTTTGTCTTGTTTTGTAATTTAATATGAACAATAGTTATTACATATAGTTATATATATATATATATATATATATATATATATATATATATATATATATATATATATATATATATATATATAGTTTGCTATAGTAATTTTTTTTATTCAACTGTTGTACTTAGTTTGCTCAACATCACCCTCTCTCTCTCTCCCCTTACAAAATACTATACTAACCATATCATCAGCCATACAATACCACTAACACTGTTCCCATTTATCAAGGCATATGGGCAGGCATTAACAGATCATAGTCTAATAATAGCCTAATGGAGATATTATTGGTCTGACCAGCATTAATTCAACTTTTCTGTAAGTTTACCCCAGGTGCACCATTTCACTTTTCTAGCTGTCCCTGAATTGCTTGTTTTTCAGGAAGTGGTAAATGTGCGAACTTCTGGCACAACTAAAGCATGACCAATATTGCTCTTAACCAACATCAGCACGCTAGAGATATCTAGAAGGTGTGGCTCTTTTCCTTCCCTCTTTCTTTCTCTCTCTCTCCACCCCTGTTGCAAACACATCCCTGCTCTCTGGTCACCTGTTTGTGTGGGAACGGATGTGATGCAAACCACAGAAGCTTCTCCACCCATAGCTTGTCCTGCTCATAAAGACGATGTTGTATTGTTGCTTAATGTCCCTTTAATTATCCACCTCCCATAATGTTTAGCAGTAATTCATTAAAGTGCAAAAAAATTGCTGATGTCAAGTTCTTTGAATAAGATGATAGTAGATATTATATCTTCAGTGAATACTGAATTGTGAAGGGAGCATTATGAGGATTTAAGACATGTGATTATTTATGAACAATATCAAACTAAATAGGAGTTCACTTTTATTTTCAGAGTCATTTTTGCATCATGAAACTAGTATTTGATACTATTACTAACATGGTATTAACAATTTCAAAAGAAACATCGAATCAGGATTATTGTGAAAATGATGCATTCAGTTTCATAAAATGAATCAAGTTTTCGACTCACACTCTTTGCACTTGTCCTTTAAAAGCCCTTGGGATATGAAAAAGAGTTTAGTGGTAAAAACAGAAGTTATATTGAAACTGGCACAGGGTGTGGTTCAGTAAAACTGTTTGTCACATTGCTTGTGCCCTCTTTCCCATGCCTTCTGAGTCAGCAGTGGGGCTTTGCAAGTGGTTTTGGGTCACTGAGAGTTTAAAATCAGAAAGAAAGCAACACTCCTCCCCTCATGGTGGAATCACTAACCTTGACATGGAATACAGTTTTGAAGAGCTTTTAGGAAGGAAAACTATCCGTCATCTACTGTTATTTTGGACAAATAATCCTCAGCTCACAAGGCTGCTTCGTATTGACTAATTTAATTTACATTCCCTGAACGTCTTCCAACATCCCCTCAAAATGAATCTGCAAACAGACTCAGCAAGCATTAAAGGCAGACCAGTCATATTTAAACTCATTACTGAGACTGTAAGAACAGCATGATGATGATGTTTAGACCATTAATCGTCTATTTTTACTGCCGTATGTTTCTTGTTGTCTCTATGGCAAAGCAGCAGTACCTAGCAGATGCTGATATTATAATATATGTTGGCATTCTTGGTGGAAAGAAAAGAACAAAGTGGCACAATAAGAGAATTTCCTCAGCTTGTTTCAACGTCCTTCCTTGTTTTACCATCTCTTTGAGTCTTAGTACAACCTGTTTTTCAAGGTTACACATTCTTGCATAAGTAAAGCACATTGCCATGCGATAACTGACGTGAATTAAGATTATTCATATCTGCGCTTATGCAGTTCATGACACTTTACCAAATCAAGAACAGGGCCCAGAATACTTTTATCTGACTGACTTAAAAATGACATATAGATGAACTCTTGAGAAGAGACATTGGAGCGGTGTTAAGAAAGTTAAAGGTGGTGTTAAAACTTTAAGATAAGGGAATAAAATGTGAACTTAATGGCAATAGCCATTAAGATGTTCCCATGAAATAAAGGCAGCAGAATTAAAGTAGAAATATATTTCAGCTTCTCTATTAAACTGTTTATCGTGCAGATTACTCTCATACCCAAAGGCTTCTGTTTGATATTTTTCATGCAGTGTGTTTCTTGTTTTTACCTAGGGAAGCCTGTGGTGCGTGGGATGTGCTGATAACAGCAGGTGTGTGTGTGTGTGTGTGTGTGTGTGTGTGTGTGTGTGTGTCGGTATGATAGCTGCTCATTTTCAGTGGTATGACTAACAGCTAACATTACAGCACAATAGACTGTTGATGAGCCTGTAGTGCCATAAAAGATTTCATTTTTATACAATGAAATGACATTTCATCTTATGTTCAGTAGAGAAACACTTTAAAGATTTAAATGACCATCCTATATACAGCAATAATCACAGCTCAGCGGATTAAAACACATTTATTCACACATATTCAAAAGTTACACTTTTAGAAAAAAGGTATGAAAAGCTGCTAGGGTGGTACCCTTTCAAAAGGTACGTACCATTCAGGTACTAATATGTACACTTTAGGTACAAATGTGTACTAAAAGAGACTAAAATGCAACCATTGGGTGTAAAAGGGTGCGCTTTCTGAAAGGCTGTCATACCAGTGACAGCTTTTGTGACTTTTTTGTAACAAAAAGAGTTTAATGGTACCTCTCCAATATATATCTCAATGATAACTGCATAAGAAGGATTTTAACAGAGATTTTGCGTTAGATTTGAGGTTCACACTAACAAATACTTGTAGCCAGGAATATTGTGTGGTCTGGTCTAGAAAACAGTTCCTCTTGGCCACCTCAGGGGTCTTATTACTCTCTTGTCCTTCATTATTCATATGCACAGACCTGAAAGGCACCACCAGGCGACTGTAGGCCAGGGGCAAGTCAGTCTATCTCCAACAAACACAATTGACTCATATATCTTTATATAATATTAGGTTATTTTGCTCCCATAGCTGTAGAATCAGGCAGACTGTAGCCCCATGTTTTAATCTGTTTACCAAAACAAACTTTTACCAAATGAAGAAAAATAGACCTGACCCATCTCAGTTAGATTCATTATTATGAGAAACGTGTTTAAAGGAGTCGTAGAGTGCTTTGAAGCTTTTCACAGAACAATAGGTTTCTTTCACTTATAGGCATGCAACTGCGTGCACACAAGACAAAGTTAGCTGGACTGAGAGGGACGTGACATTGTAAAGAAAGGCCTTATATGGACATGATTTGGCACGTTTCATGCTAATTAGTAGCGGTGGACACACACCTCATTGTTTTGAACAAATCAGATGAATCAACATTTCAACGAAAGGTAGGAACAAATCTATGCAGATTAATTAGTTCATAGGCTAACAGGGTAGTTGGTGTATTAGGTGGCATGTAGTTGGTAAGTGGAAGGTAGCCTAATGTAAAAGCTATATACACTAAAAAAAAATTAAAAAATACTTTGGAGTTAATTTGCTAGGTGTTCTCTAGTTATGATGTCCTCATTCAAAATAAGCTTTTGCTAATAACATTTATTTGATGTCCTATTGTCCGCCAGGTGAAAAGCATGTCTGGTTGTTTGGAAAAGCATAATTTGATTCATCCTTCATGTCCATAGCACACATTGTTCAGGATGAGTTACAATTTACAGTTTAATACTGTTACTGTTAATTATAGTAATAATAGTGATTCTTGCCTTAGCAAACACCACAAAATGTGAAAGGATGGAGCAATCACATCAGAATGTTTCCTGGAAACGTGACAAGTGTGGGTGGATCTATTTTGGTTCCTCTATTTAGGACGTGTTTTTAAAGAGTCCTGAAGTGAATAATTGCTGTTATAGGACTGTGAGTGTGTGAGCTGACCCCTCCGTTAATGAGATTGTCATTAGGTTGGTTCCACAGAGCATTCATAGGAGGCACACCAAAATTAAAGAGAAAGACTTAAATCCACTGCAGCCTAGTTACTATTTCAGAAACACTTTAGATGTCAAGAACATGATAGAAACTTTCAAGTGATTAACCATATGCACCTTAACCTTATAAAGCTTACTATATCATATTTGAGTTTCAACATGATCACATGCATTTTGTCATCTGATTGATCGTTTATATTATTAAGTTAAAAGCCTTCAGGTTGTCTTTCTGCTGTGAAATCTATAATGGTTTTTAATATAAAGTAAACATAAGAATAAATGTAATATTGTTAGTAATATTTCCAGATGAATACTACACAGTATTTGGCTCTCAAGATGCTTTGGCCTGACCTCCACTCAACACACCAGGCTTGGCATATTTACCACACACACACACATCTCCCTCATTCTGACACTCACACAGGAGATTATGAAATCATCCTGTTGATGAAACTTGGCTTGGATGATGTGGGCTCCCACACACAATCACACTCGACTCGGTGCAGTGAGTAGAAGCTCAGAGCGGTCCACTGCCTCTCGCCTCTCTGCTCAGGCTCAAGCTGACAGAGGGCTTCACGTTCGCCTCGGGGGGAGACAGTCCGAGCGTTGATTTAATTTCACAGTATAGTTACTGCTCAGACACTTAAGCGAAACAGAGGATAAAACCGAATGGCCTTTCCTGACATCACGGAGGTTGACCTAAATGAACTGATGCATGAGGAGGCAGAGGATGTCTTTGATGATGACGGTAGGGTCACGCTGGGACGGGGTGGGAAGTTTAGGCCGTGGTTGTGTTGATTCCTGTGGAGATGTGGTTTTCATGTGTCATATCTTAACAACAGTGTCGAGTGGGTGTTCACTCCTGGTTGTGCTGAAGTACATTAGTAGATCTGTTTGATAACTCGGATGAGCATGTAGCTGTAGAGCTGAAACATCGCAGCTGTTTGCATTTCATGTGCATTTCATAAGGTTGTGCATGATCAGACATGTCCCTTTGAGTGATATCTGCTGTTTGATATGCCAAAGCAGAGAAACGGGATGCTTGTTGATCTTCTGGAGGGCAGAAATTTCCCCTCTTTATGAGATTTGCATAAATTAACATACTGTAAGAGTTCTGAAGAACATTTACTGTAAGGGTACTCCTAAATGACTCTTTGGAGCAGCACAAACAGAATGTAAAAAGATGTAATGACTGCTTTTTTATGTAAATGGAGTTTCAAGTAGATGAATGTAATATGACTTTCTCTCCATGAGCATTATAAATGTTGCCAACAAAGAGCACAACCGCTGTGATTTGTGCTAAGGTATTATTACAATTTAAAATAACAGTTTTCAGTTTTAATATATTTTAAAATGTCATTTATTCCTGAGATGGTAAAGCTGAATTTTAATCCACATGATCCTCCAGAAATCATTCTAATATAACGATTTGGTCCTTGAGAAGCATTAAATATTATTTTCAGTGTTGAAAACAGCTGTGCTGCTTAATATTTCTGTGGAAATCACAATTCAAGTAAAAAGAACTGCATTTATTTGAAATAGAAATCTTTTGGAACAGTGTAAATGTCTTTACTGCTTTTTGATCAATTTAATGCATCCTTGCTGAATAAAAGTATTAATTTCTTAAAAAATGTTTAGTGATCTCAAACTTTTGAAAGGTAGTGAGTAGTGGGAGAATTTAAAATCATTTGTGTTTTTGGGTAACATTGCCAATATCATATCGTTTTGTTGCTTATTTGGTTTTGAAGGCTTATTTGGCATCAAAGTCTGCAAAAAATCTAAACTGTTAGCTCAACATAAACATGACTTCACTGGTAAATTTGTCCTTTTAAAACCTGTTTATAGTCTGGCAGATGACGAGTGCTTTGTCTGTGATATGCTGTCTTAAACATTTTGTCATCTCCATCCAGCACTGAAGAACTGAATGTTCAGATTTAACTGCTGTTAAACCCTTTTACCTGCTGCCTCTATGAGAACAAACGTTTGTCTGTGTATGATAAAATAGAGAGAAAGAATAGTATGAAAGTGATTTATTTCACTCAATCCTTGACTGTAAATTATGAGTGAGATCTTTGTCTTTTCCCTCTAGGGTTTAAACTGTAGGAGCAGCATGTTCCTTGAGTTTGGATTGGGTGGAAATGTGTTGATGTGATCTATTTATAGACTGGGATTGAGTGAACGTGTTGGACATTACCCATCACTTTCACATGCTTTTAGAGAGCACTGTTTAAATGCAGAACCATGTGCCAAAACAGATAGTGTATATAGATATTTAAATATAATATACACAGATTTATGCTACTATGGTATCTCCATTGTGCATTATTGTGTTGCAGAAAGTAGTTTTCAGCTTATATACATTTGTGATATTTGAAATATATCAATGCACCCATGTTTTGGGGGACCTTGCTGACTTTGGTGTCCTATAGGCATTATAAATCCTAACCAAAGAAAACCTGTTTCTTATTTTTCAGATAACTGTAAGATTTGTTAGTCTAGTGCTACAACTTTTGTTTTTCTAACCTAAAATATTTTTAGTAAACCGCCTAAATTGACATAATATAAAATAAGTATAAACTGATAATTGAACCCCTGTTGTCCTCTCACATCAACACTGGCATATTTGTTAGTTTTTGACTGTTTTCACTTGTAAAATGTGTTTGATCTTTGCATATTTCGCTCCTGATTCAGACAAGACAACTTTTTCACTGAAGAAAGCAGTATTACATACTCATATTTAAGTTGGATGCTAAATTTCACTTCACAACACATTAACTGATGGACTGGAGTGGTATGGATTACTTATGGATTATTGTGATGTTTTTATCAGCTGTTTGGATTCTGACGGCACCCATTCACTATAGAGGATCCATTGGTGAGCAAGTGATACAATGCTGAATTTCTCAGAATCTGTTCAGATGAAGAGACAAGCATATCTTGGATGGCCTGAGGGTGATAGCAAATGATAGAAGGTGTGACTCGACTGGACTGACCCAATTTAGATGTGAATATTTCTGCCACAAACATCGATCATCGTGCATTTTATATGTGTTTTCTTTTGGAAATTCAAAATCCAAGACTCAACCATCCTCCAGTATTTAACCACCATCCAATAAAACCAGCTCATGAGAGTCCCTCAAATCTTTTCCAGTTCATTACAGGCCATCAAACTTTCTCGATCAAAAAGTGTTTGTGGAAACCAAATACACACTTGTGTCCTTTTGCATGTGCCTCATGTTATTCAAAGAGGGTTTTCATGTGGCCGCCTGCAGCCCCTGAAGTAGAGAGTGAAGTCTGTTCTCTGGTCCTGAAGCAGTATGAGTGCTGAGAATAAGCTCAGAATACCTGGGTCATGGTGACTAGTGGAGTCTTGGAAAGTAACATTCATTTACATTAGTCTCCAATATGTCAGCCTAACCTGACTAACTAAAATAAGTGCCACCTAAAGCAGTTACAACTGGGCACACTTAATATTATGACACCTAATTAAAATTCATGAGACTGTTTTATAATTATGTTCGCCCACACTTGTCAGATTGTTCCTTCTCTCCTTTTTCATCAGTATACAATTACAGCTGGTATCATGACTATATTGATTTTGCAGTATTACATGTAATCTCCTACCTAATTGTTAAAAGCATAAAATAAATAGTCAAGACTTTGGGAAATGTTTCTGTATTTTTATTTAAAGGTCTTTGCAACTTTATGATTGGCTAAGTGCTCGTGATATTGCTTCAGTGATATTGTAAGGTGGCAGAAAGCTGCTGTATATGTAAGAATTGCACTTAAGATGGATTTAATCATGTTTTCTGTCAATCAAATCAAGTCTGTGCAAAAATCAGTGTCAGATTACAAGTGATTCGTACACCCCTGATCTATGGCACTCAGGCTGGGGAAACTGTATCCCCTCTGGGGCTTCAGCAAAGATCGCTGTGGTGGCATTTGATTTCAGCCCTGATCGGCTCCATGTATTGATTCATGCAGCACAGGAGATTTACGGGTGTAGCCTGGCTTTCACTCAGCCTTTGGTAGAGATGTTATCTGCAGAACTACACAATGTGCTCGGTCATCATCACATCACGCTGTCCAAAGCTGCCAATGAAGAACTATGATGTCAGTGTCTATGTCAGCAAGGCAGGATTTATAGGAACAACAGCATCAACTGATGTCTTCTTATTATCAGAGGCTGATTTAGAGTGAGTGATGTAGCACTGAACGTTTCACACGGCTGTTTGAGTCATCACACCAGACACTTTTAACAATAACAAGATGAAAGTTACCATACGTTATAGGACTGATTATAAGAAATTTGAAATATGAAATTTGACTGGCTGAGCCTTGTTTAAAGTATTGGGGTGCATATTATCTATAAATAGTTACCCACAGTTAGACTAACTAACTATATTATTGCTGGAAGAATTTGTTTATTATAATAATAATAATAACTTATTATTAATGTTTTTATTACCAGTAATACATCAGATTATTTATCGCAGATATTTTATTATGTAATATATAATATTTTATAATAATATATATTGCAAGTCTTTTATGATTTTATTTTGCCATTGTTTTATAAAAGCAATAAGCCACTTAAGTCAGTTTATGAGTTAGTTTTCTTTTTCTTAATCAGCTTTATCTTTTTTCCAGTAAATATCTTAAAATATACAAAAGATACTAATACAATTAATTGACTGCTTACGCAAAGTCAAATATTTTAACTAACAAATATTAAATTTATAAAAAACAAAACAAACAAACAAACTTGAATGCTTTTGTTAGATTATGCTCTGAAAAATAGTAAGGAAAATGACAATGTTATTGATGCAATAACAAAGAAGCATAAAACCTCTCTTGCTGCAGCTTGCGTGCTTACGGTTTATCCATCCATGTAGCGTGTGATGCTCAGGGCAAATGTGTCAGAAGGAAGAAGCCATGACCTGGTCATAGCAACTCAGGACACATGTCCTCAAGTGCACAGAACAACATGTACAGCCTCAGGATGAGAGCAAAAGTACATGGAACTGCTGATTGCTTCTCTTTCTTTGAGCAGCCAGAGTAGTGTTTTTAAAGACAACTCAATTGAGAGATTCAGGTGTTATGTGTACAATGACTGTTGTGTGGGGGGTTGTGCATTACGGTGTGTTTTTTCCTCAACGCCACATGACGGAGGCCTCCATTGACCTACTTTAGACCAAACAAACAGAGCTTTCCACAGATACGAGTCTACGACTATATTCTTGTGCTGCACGGTGGGTGAAAACACACAATGTGGAGAGGTTGACAGATGAGCACTAACACTTCCTGGTTTGCTCTGAACCACCATTCAGTAGGAAAACATGATCCGCCATACCCTGGATGATTTTGTTTCTTTATGTCATTTACCACGACAGTACTGATCTCAATCTTACCGTGAACCTATTATGCAGACAGCAGCTTACCGAACACCTGGAGGCCCGGCTGTCCACAGACAGCTGTGTGGGTTTGGCACCGTGGGCTGCTACCTGCATCAGAGTCTGTCATTATAGGACCAAAGGCAGGAGATTAGCCACAGGGCACGGCAGCCTATAATCTAAAAACCCAGGTTTACTGAAGACCTTCAAACATCATGAAATATACACAGTTTTGCTGTGCTGCAGTTTCAAAGGGTTTAGGGGGAAATTTACAGCCTGACAATTTACTTAGAACTAGATTAATACGTTTTACAAGAATATGTGAGTGGTTCCCAGACATGCAAACTTTCTAAATAAGAGCTTTCTACTAGTGGTTCTTTACGTTTTTTGACCCCAACGATATTTGAAGTTCTGAAAATCCTAGTTTCTATTTTGTTTCTATTCTATTTCTGTCTTGACTGGATTTTTACAAACATTTTAGCTCAATACTCAAAGTGTTTAAAGAGTCTATTAATTTAAATTGCTTTTCTAGGTCTAGAAATCATGCTTTTAAAATTAGACTAAGTATTAAAAAAACTTTTTGTTGTGGGGGAGAATTAAAATAAGAAATCTCTTGATTGTTGATAATTTAAGCTTGTTTTAATATTTTAAACATAATTTCTTTATATTAAAAATAATATTTAATTTTTTTATATCATCTGTCTGTTACACACCTGGACTCATTTTGTGTGTTTTTGCCCCTGTGACCCAGTTTCTGTCTTCCGTGTTCGGTTTTGATTAGTTCCCAGGTGTGTCTATTCTATTTCCCCATGTGTTCCATGTCCCGGTTAATTTAGTCATGCCATCCACCTGTGTTTTCCCAATTATCGTTTGTACTTAAGCCTTGTCCTTTCAGTTCTGTTTTGTCGGGTCCACTTGTCCACTTGTCCACTTGTCCACTTGTCCACTTGTCCACTTGTCCACTTGCCACTTGCCACTTGCCACTTGCCACTTGCCACTTGCCACTTGCCACTTGTTATTTGTTACTTACCTTGCCTATGTATAATTTAATAAATCCTTGTTTCGTTTATCCCTCGGCTCTGTGTTCCTTCCAGCAGCGTAAGCCGTGACACTGTCTTATTTTAAGTCATATTGAGGCCACGCTAGATGTTTGTAAATATGTAAATACATAGAAATTCATTTGTAATTCAAATGTAATTCATACATACAATGACTTGAATACACATTTTCTATGATGTTTTTAATTTAATTACATTCATTTGGATATTTTTGGGGGGGCATCACAGTGTGTGTTACAAATTAAATCATGAAAGAATAAAAGCCTCACTAAAATAATTACATTCCTCAAGAGAAAACCTTAGTTGGTAGGTTGACATAATATATATATATATATATATATATATATATATATATATATATATATATATATATATATATAGATAGATAGATAGATAGATAGATAAATATTTTTGTTTCTCAAGAGAAAAAAGGGGAAAACATTTTTTTTGTTTTGTTAAAATATTAATATTTTAAAAAATTATCAAATCAGGTATGTATGTAATGTGACGACATGAAAAAACATGCACAAAATTACATTTAGTGCATTATTATGATTGCATAGGGAGATCTACAAGGTTGACCTTTATAAAGCTAGTAACAGAATACTTCCAAATTGTTAAAGTGATCATTCTATCAACAACTTCACACATACTGATCTTCAGCTGCGCTTGTCTGGCTGCTTTTCGTAACCTCTTGACCCCAATGGCATGCTTTAACCTATTTCTGTTTGTCTCTTCCAGTGGAAGTGATTGCAAATACCTGAGCTCATGTTTGCTGAGCAGAGCTACATAAGCATGTGTGAATGATTCCTGCTCAGTCTATATTTACAATAAGGAGCAGCATTAAATACCAAGACAGAATGAGTGGACTGTTATGTTTAAGTGCATGTCCAGTCTCGTTTATCTAAATAAGACTTCTAAGAGATGAGTGTAGTGACATTCCTTCACTGCATATTAACTCCGATCATTAGCCTTCTGTTTTCATTCATATTTCACTAACCTGTTTAAGACCAGTTGCAAGTGAATGGAGAAAGCTTTTTCTTCTGTATCAGGCTCCTGTAAGCCTGAGAACTGAGGCTCCAGTAAATATAGGTTCTCGTCAGGGGCTGCTGATGACAGCCATAATTACAGGATGAGGTGAGCAGCAGCTGAAAGAGAGGATGCATGTGGAGGTGTCTGTGCTGCACTGTCCAAGCCTGTCTGGATGCACTCAGCCTCTCCGACTATTATACAACACATTGCACCACACCATGTGAGAGTGATGTACCTCCAAGGTCAGGTGTAACCACAATGAGCTCAGCGGGAAGACTGGGACTTAAAGAAAGAGACATGATGTAAAGTGGCTTGCACAGTAACAGTCCCTAATTCAGCTGCTCAAACTTTAATGTGGTCATGCTGATTCTGCTATAAAGTGCAGCGCCTGCAAGGCACATTTCTTCCACCTACTGCAAAGACTTCAGCTTGGGGAACAGATCTGTGTGTTTTGCTGATAAAAAGATAAATGAGAGCGATATTTCATGCATAATTAATCCTTTTAATTGATCTCTTATCTGCCCACATTGTGTTTGAAATAACATACTAATACAGTAATACAGTCCCTAATGTTTTGGTTCCATTCATTCCAATTCAAATAAAAACTGCTTGTCTGTCTGCTTAAAGTCAATCATTGAAATTTAAATGACTGATCTTGACATGAATGTTGATGAAGGGTATGTAAGATTAACAGTGGCTACCTAAACTTCTAGTAGGACTGCATTTGTAAGATATAGAAGTTTGGAATAATTAAGATGAAATGTTATTGAATTTAATGATCACCACAGCTGCATTTATTTGAAATATAAAAACAGTAATACTGTGAAATATTATTACAATTTAAAATAACTGTTTTCCATTTGATTATATTTTCAAATTCAAAATTCCTGTGATGGCAAAGCTGTATTTTAAGAGCCCAAAATGCTGTAACAGATGCTACTTTCAGTGTTAGTAATGCACCACAACTGGAGTATAATGTCATTGTTTTACTCTACTGTATATTCTAAAAAAATATATGTATTTAATAATTTTTCAAGTTTTCAGATGGAAAAGTTTTATCCTTTGCCCATTTTAAAATTCAGTAAGGCTAACTTCTAAAATCCCTTTGCTTTATAAAGAACAACAACAAAATTATTTTCTTAAATAATATGTAAAAAAATATGAAGAAATACTTAAAACGCCAGTAATTAGGTGCCTTTCTTATGTATTTCTTCTTCATTCTTCAAATCAGCTTTGGTATTTTCCTGACTGTTCTTAAAATAGTACTAAAATTATATAGTTTATTATTAAAAAATGGTAGTTGTGCACCTATGCCTGTCCTAATTATAACAGTAAAAATATATGCTACAAGACTTCATGTATAATCATTCATAATCATAATCATGGTGCAGTTAATGAACCTGATGTCCAGTCCTTTTAAGCTCAGCTTAACACTGATACCCTGCTCTTTTGTTAAGACAGTATTCCAGCATTTACGTGGGTCAGTGGTCAGGCAGCTTGTGCTCTTTTCTATAGTGTGCAGGTTTCATGTTGCCTAAAGGTACACTAAGCTATTTTAAATATGCAAAACTCCTACAGACACATAGTTTAAGTAGCTTAAGATTCACTCTGACAGCTGAGCACATACCCCATTAATGCCAGCCCCTGATGTGGCACACTACAAGCCTCAAATCAGTCAAGGGTGAATATGACAAAACCGGGAGGCTCCGCCCACTACCACAGCGCTGCCTTCTGATTGGCCCGTGGCGGCTGTGAGGGAGCGCTACAAATCTCTAGTGTAGGCTACAACATTATGATTTTTGATCCGCTTCTGTTCTGTCGTGCTGGATGCGTTCAGTCGGCGAAGTCTGAGGTGCTGTCATTCAACACGTTTGGCTGTGATAGTTTTATTTAGCACACATCAGCACATCGAGGCGCAGAAAGGAGTAAGTGCTGTTTTGTTCGCATGGATGGAAGTGCTCAACTCGAGTCAATAACATTCACTGGGAATAAGTTTTCTGTCTCGAGCGGTGAGTAGCCTACGCTACATCATTTAAATGTGGATATTACAGCTCATTGTGGCGACATGCTGTTTTGCAGCGTGTGTTTGCTGGAGGGCTTTAACAAATGACAATTTTAAGGCATAACGTTAGTTGTGGTTGCCCACCAATTGTCATTGTTTTTTAATACATTGTGTATGTGATGAACTAATTAACTAGTTTTTAACTCTGCATTTATCTTCTCATATTTACTGTTTATATATCTATGATTCTGTATTATATACGTTTGTAAGGCACTGCGCGAGAGATTCTGCAGAAACCGGTCTGAAAGTATTTTCATATTATAAACTATATGTAATCTATCCTGCACTAAACTGAATCGGACTTCGCTTCTCCAACGAATCGTTCTTTTGAGTCGGATCTTTTCAATGAATTGGGTGAACCGGTTTAAAAAAAACAGTTTTCACTGGAATCTGTCTTAGCGATTTAGCATTTAATTGTTTGTATGAACGTTTTATCAGCACACAGTATGCAGAGCTGCATTTTTAAATGTCGCTAGGTGTAGATTAATTGTCGTATTGTTTAAATGTAAATTCAAATGATTGGTTCTGATTTACTTGTTTTATGAGCAGAATCATTGCTGAATCAAACTAAGCGGGTACACATGAAATTATAATAAACGTTATTATTAATAAAGCGTAATAAAAACAACATAGCACCATGTGTATGCTTTATCTGAACATGGATTGATTCTTTTATAACCGGTTCTTTGAAACCAATTGGTTCGAGAGAACTGATTCGTGGAAATGAATCTTACTTGCCATGGCTAATAGCTGCACTTTGTTGGCTCGTGCAAGTGTGATTAAAACAGATTGTGTCTTGAAATAAGACAAGCTGCCATCAGAAAACCAGCCTGATGTCTGTTTGAACCTGCTGGGGTATAATTTGGCAGCTGCCAGCTCAATATTTCATGAGCTCATATGGATGACACAGTGCCGTATGTTTACTTTCAGAAGGTGAAATTTAAGGTTACTTTTCTATATTGGAAGCTAATGTGACAGTGATTTGAGGTATTTGTTTATATATCAGATTATTGTGCAATAAACATAAAATATGTATTACTATAATTTGCAGTGCTTGAATGAATCAGTCTTATACTTTCATCTTGTTTCCAGTTGTCATATATTTTTTGCTTTGGATCAAAGTTTTTCCTGTTGCGATTTATCTCATAGCTGGTAGTTTTGGTTGAGAACTCTTTAATGAAGTTTTTATTAAAATTCCTTCCGGGAAAATGAATGAAAAAATAAAAAATACTTCCGAAACCAAGACCACTGAAAAAGTGGGTGGTCACGCATGGTTACGCTCTATTGGAGGGGGGTGTAAGAGCCTAGAGCTGCCAAAGCAGTGATAAATGAGCATCTCTCCAAATTTCATCTCTGAAGTTTGTTTTCACTGAATAAAGCCAGCTTTCCCCTCCCTATCATCACTCCAGCTCCCAGCTCGTTTTACTCTTATCTCTTCAATCTCAGCCTCTCAGAAATGTGGTTTAGTGTATATTAGATCACATTCTACTAACTGTTCTCCGTTTTACTTTTTTTTTTCTTTCTTTTTTTTCACCGTTTTATCTCAGTATCTCTGAGTCGGTGGGTTGCAAACTTGCAATTGTTTAAGTCGGACAGGCAGCATTGTGTGTTTGAATACAGTACATTTATGGCCGTATTTATTTGATACAAAAGAGCTCATTATGGCAAACTAGACGGTCCTTGATTCTTTTCTAAACTCTTAACAATGAGAATAATAATTGTTGATGCCTCATGCATATTTATTCTTTATCATAAAAACGGAGATGTTTGGATTTTGGGGAGCGGTAAAGTTGAAGGCAAAGTTTATGATTTCAGCAGAGCATGTTATTTCATATTTGTGAATTTCGCTGGATAAGGAAAAGCTCAGTGAAACTTGGCAGGCGTTCAGTAAGATGAGGCCGCTTTACTGCAGGCTCTTTCAAAAACATCCAATCTTATCTCTGGAACGGCTTTGAGCACATCAGCTTTATGAGTTGCTGTTAAGCTGTTTACAGTAATGTTTAGTCCTGGTGTTTTTCTTTAGGCTTTAGATGTTTACGTTTTCACAGCTGATAATCATTGAATTTTCCCCTTTGGGCGGTCATCAGTGTATAATCCTGCTCAGGAGGCCTTCCACCATTGCTAGCCAACTTGATTTAGATGTGACTGTTAACTGGCTTTCATTTGTCTATTTGGATTTATCTTGGTTCACATTGAGCTGAGGTATCTCTGACATAGATATAGGTTAATTGAGCTTATGGGGTTCATATGTGTTTGAAAGGCTCTCTCTCTCCAGTGATCCTGTACAGACAAATCCCTGTCCCAAAGTCTGACCCCTAGGGCCTGTGGAGGGGTATTTTAAGAAAAAGTGGAGGTAGAAAAGAAGTTGTTGATGAAAGCGAGATCTTAGAATCTTTTTAGTAGGTGGAGAAAGCGGGATGGAAGAGGTCTGGGTTTATTTATTGTCACTTTGTGTGTATGACAGGGGGCAGTGAGAGGTTTGGACTCACGTCACGGTCGTAAAGGGAGCTAAATCAAATCAGCGCGGTCATCAAGAGGCCTGCAGAGCGTCAGTGGTACTATAGAATCAGTCTCCACTGACATATGCTCTTTGTTGTCAGCTAACACTCAGCCAGTGTCAATCAAACAGCACTCTTAATGAATATATTGCTTCTTGTAATGTTAACAAGTACATGGTAATGAAATCGCATTGTCTGCATCAAGTGGAAAGTAGGTTTGTGTGGCTGATACAACATTTTGAATCAGGTTTATAAATGGTGTCCAGTACTTTTATTTTCATGTTTTTTTTTTTTTGTATCATTGATATTGATTTGTTTCTTCCATTCTGATTGAGTAGTTTAGCTCTGTTCCAAAACCTAGTGAACCGCCTACGCAGCTGCCTTCTAAGCGGGATTATTTGCTGCATGATATTGAAGAAAAATGTGATGTTAAATAATGCAGTACATATGATAAGATAATGTCTTGTGTTTAAAATTTGTCAGTTATAGCAAGCCGTTGCAATATGCATATTGCGATTTGCACATGTGCAGCATTTTATAGCCCTAAAATGCAACATAATAAAGAATAGAATACATTTATGTACAGCTGTCATTGGTCGATGTTGACTCGTTTTCCATTTTGGATGCTGTGCATTCTGGGCTCGCCTCATCCAGAAAAATGTATAAATGCGCTGCTGCCTTCAAATTTCCTCTTTTAAAGGTAGTGTTATAGATTTTGCATCATGAGTGTGTCCGTGGTGCGTTAAAATGCTGTCTAGGTAGGTGGCTGACTAGATTTTGGAACAGAGCTTGTGTTTTGTTCAGTTTCTGGAGAAAGGCAATATGAAGTGAATGACTTGGCTCCTTCTCTTCTTCACTCTCTCTCTTCCTAAACAGATGACATGTGCTTTTAGCTGTCATCAGTAGGGATACTATCCCATAATCCCCCCTGATAAACAGTGTTTGAATTTGAGCGCACTAAGGACAGGACACCCCTCGTACATCCGTTTTGCAGACAGTTATTGCATAGCGACACAATCTCTCAGCCCTGTGTTTAGTATTACAGTGGTTTATCCCTTAAACACAAGCTGATGAACTCAGTGTTTTTGTTTTTCCTTGTCTGTTTGCATAGGAGTTAGAAAGTGAGCGTAAATCTGATTGGTTGTGGTGCATTCGTCCTGAAATGTTATTGGCTGACTGAATTGAGGTCCTTAGATGATGTCATGTATGCCTGATTTTTAGATTCTGTCAGCTGTGACATGTAATCTGCTTTGAAAAGCCAAATCCTTATGCCTTTTAAAGGGTGCCGTCATCCTCGGGGTCTGTCCTGACAAACAGCTGTGCTTTAGCAGAGATGAAGTCAACACCCTCCTGTCAAACCCAGAAGCACTGTAGATAACAGGAAAGCACCCTCATAAACTACGGCTGATTTTTAAAGCTAACTATATTTTTACATTTTATAACTGAATATGCCTGAGAATAAACCGACCAGCTCAGAAAATTACTTGGGTTTTTCCCTCAATGTTAATTGATGAGATTTTCTCACAGGTAAAAAGTGTAAATATTATTTTTTATTATGAGATTATTCAACATTTCCATTCATAGCACAAAAATGTTACTCTAAAGTTTAATTTTGGTTTGTTTTTTTACACCCCCCGAGTATGTAATATTAATGATATTTGTCTTAGTGAGCACCACTAATTCAGGATTTGGCTTTTTGCCTGACCTAAATGCACCACATCAAACCTCTGATTGGCAGATTTCATCATCTTAATTTTTCATTGTATTTTTAGGACATAGTTTAATCTTCAGTCTGTAAGGGCTGTGCATCAAGAGTGTGTTTTCTTTCTTGCTTAGATGCTTTGAAGCTGAAAGTGACATGTCATCTTTAATTTAAAATGTATTTTCAGTCCTCAAAACAAAAAACTTTTCAATGTTTCATCTACATATGCACAAGTCAAAATGTTGGCGTCTTTTTTTAGCAGTGTTCTAGTTATGTCCAGTTGGCAGAGTGCAGGAGAGACAGAAATGAAGAGGCAACTGTCTTTCTCCATCTCTGTTCTTGTCTTACTTATGCATCTTGTGCACACACACACACACACACACACAATGATCTGTGGCTGAAATGCTGAATCAGAGATCCATCTGCAAGAGTCTGTGTCCGCATGGATCAGTGACGGCTTTACAAATTCAGTTATTTTCTATTTTCCCAATCTAACAGGACTGTTTTCCACTATAGCCATGTCTTATTTGTGTGGTATTGGACTGGCCAGCGCTGTCTAAATAAAGAGAGACCAAATCAAGTGGAACTTAGTTCAGTGGCTTAACAATTGTAGGAGACTGGCATAGCCCCTCAGTGACAATCCACATTTACTGTTGAACTTAGAAATATGCATGTTATTTTAGGACAGCTGTTCCTTGGAGTGCAGTTGCTTAAAGGGATAGTTAACCTAAAAATGAAAAATCATTTCAAGCCCATTTTTGTTTTCTTTCTTCCTTAGAATACAAAATAACACATTTTGAAGTATGTCCAAGCTACTCATTTGCATACAGTGTTATTTTTGTCACAGGGAAGAGGATTCACATCATATCACATTTGACATTTGATCTGGGTTTGTGTTGGTTTTTAGCCAGCTGTGTGCGGTGTTATCCTCAGATACTCTCACACAGTGTACAAAAAAAAGTATTATTATTTTATTCCTAGGCCTCAAGCTCCTGTCTCCACATATAAGGATGTTCATCGTTCTAACTCTAGTTTCGCCTGGCCTCTGTTTTCTCTTTTCTACTATGTAAATATGGTTCAGTGTCTAGTATTACAGAAAAACATCCAAATATCCCTCAGAATTGTCCCTCTAGTCTAGCCCATTTTCAAACTCTTTTTACGTATGTGTGTTTTTCTCATAGCTGTCTTCAAGTCCGATTAAACCAGTCACTGCTCTGCCTATGGACCATGTATACATGCACATATCACAATCTGGTCATATTACAATTAAGAAGGTGTGATGTAAATGTGTTACCCTAATTAAACTAATATAAATTATAGCTAATAAAGCCTGATTTTCATGGAAATGCCTTATTTAGAATTCAGAAAAAAGATCTTATGCCATAACATAAATCAATATACATGTGTAAAAGCACTGTAAGAGTCTCAAATCTACATTTTTCAGTTCAGTGTGCTCTTATGTGCTGTCAAGGACATGAATGAGAATTAATTAATTGATTAAATTATGAATTATGAATTGATGAATTTATTAAATTACCCTGCAGAATTACTAAAAATGAATGGCGACAGTGAGCATCCCTGTTATTAACACGAGAATCATGGGAAATGGAAGTGTATGTCTTAATTTATTAATTTAATATGAATGGTTATGTATACGGAAATATTTCAATAGTCTTTTTCTGAATAAAGGCTTAACCAGAATATGTACTATAGTTGAAAAACCATGTCAACCTGTTATTTTTCTTCGCTGTGATATTTGAAAGAATGGTTATCATAATTTTTGTTTTACAAAAAATTCATGTGCCTTTCAGAGGATATAAACTCATACCTCCTAACATAGTTTCTTTCTGTCTTAGTTCAGACACAGTAAAGATGAAAATAGTATGACATTTTAGTATTTGCCGTTAGATAACATTCAAATGCTCTTCAGTCTTAAGTCTGTGGATTAAATATGAAATAAATCATCCATTAATACCAAAGTTGGGCCAAATGATCCTGCTGAAAACACATCCCTGTTCAAATATTGACTCGTTTAGTAATAAATCAAGTAAAGGTTTTTTTTTTTTATGATATGAGATTGATGTCCGTGGCTTAAATATAAATGCCTGTGTTTTGATCATCAGACGAATCAAAAATATGTGTCACCGTTTGTATTTTAACATAGCTTAGCATTTTAGCTTTAGGGGATATTACATTTACATCCTAACACAACAAAAACTTGATATGTTAACTTGTCAGCTTGAACTATATCAGTGTGTTCAAACTCTTCAGCTTTCACATTCAGATTATGTGACCTTATGACCTTTAAGCTGAGAGAAATGAGGAAAATATAAGGCGTGCCATATACCGCACTCAAAATAAAGATCAGTTCAATGAAACTTTATTAAATTGTTGGAAACAATCCCTCACATTTGTTTTTTCTTCCCAAACGTCACCATTAAAACCATTCCGGTTGACCAGCAATAAAGCAGTTATGACTAAATTGCACAGGCACTTCGGTTCTCTTTGCATGTATAAAATGTGGATTTCTTTTTGGTCCACTTCAATTTGGGTCTCCGTTAACTTTCAGTTCATTTCTTTAGGTTAGAAAGTCTTCAAGAGTGTTTCAACTGACTTGAATGAAGTTGAATGGAACAAAGCATCACTGACCGTAGTGAGAGGGAGTTTTTGTATTCTCTTTGTATTATTCCCCCCCTTACATTCTTTGCACAATTTTTTTGTTATTTTTAGGCAAGCCTGTGTCACATTCTATTGTGTGTTTGTGTTTTTTTCTGACATGGGGAATGTTTCACTTGTTTGTTCTTGCTCTGTCAAAAAAGTTGTGCTTATATCTCATGTTTGCATTTTGGAGATACGATCAGCATGTGTGGCAGCTAACCCTTATTTAGTTATTTTTGTGAAGGCTGCTGAAGCCCACATCAAATTTAATAAATGTTTTTGATTACACTGTTTAAATATTTTATGCTTGCACCTCCTATAATGCCTTCTTATTAAGGCACTGTAAACTTGAACAGTTTGTCCAAATAATGTTCACGTGGCAGTAAACTTAAAGTGCCTCCCAATTTCAAGAAGAATGTTGGATTTTTTAGGATCCTTTTAAACAATA
Source organism: Carassius carassius (assembly GCF_963082965.1). Classification (NCBI taxonomy): domain Eukaryota; kingdom Metazoa; phylum Chordata; class Actinopteri; order Cypriniformes; family Cyprinidae; genus Carassius; species Carassius carassius. The sequence goes on from NC_081762.1 coordinate 20,594,742, forward strand.
GCAACCAGTGTTATGACCACATGATCTTTCGGTCACAACACAAGAGCATCCATTCAGTCATCATACGCCTGCTTTAGAATCATCTTTCACTGCGTTTATAATCTTTGTGCTTTGAGTGTATGTGGTTCTGCAGATCCTTGTTCTGGCCCATTTGGAGACACTGCCCAAAGCACACATTACTACAGCTTGAGTAGAACAGGGTCAGTCGGTCACTGCCACATGCCTGACAGTTGGCATGGGTGTTTGAAGTGAACTCTTCACTTTGGAGAGTGTGGAACAAGACCAGCATCAAACAGCAGCTGGGATTGAACTCCTACCTTAGAGCAAAAGACCGGGAAGACAACGGGTCCTCAGAGCAGAAGGACAGGAGGAGGCCTGCTGCGGGGGATCCATGATTACCGTGTTCTTTTACTGGACACATTGTGCATTGTCTGCTGTTACTATAGAAGCTATCATTTATACAGCCTTTAGGAATCGTGCTGCTGCTAAGTTGCAGTGTGGGTTGAGTTTGATGATATTCACGCGTGCAGATAGTTTCCGCTTGTGCATGTGTGCATGCGGCCGTGCACACGTGCTTGCGCGGGAAATAAAATTACTTTTACAGAGCGCTAAAGTGCAGAAAGGAAATAGAATCTATAAAATCCTGATGTTATTTGTTTGATATTAATCGCATCCATTTTTGGTTTTTCAGTAAAAATACCAGTAAAAACAAACTTTAAATTGTGTCATCATTTACTCACCCTCAAGTTGTTCTAAACCTGTATGAGTTTCTAGCCTCTATTGAACACAATAGGATATGTTTGGAAGAATCTTGGTAACCAAACAGTCGATGGTCAGGTTTGGGACAATTTAAGGGGCGAGCAAATGATGACAGAATCATTTTTGAGTGAACTATCCCTTTAACACTAGAGTTGCACTAGTGTTAAAAGTGTCTGAAATGTTAAGCTAATCGTTTGTATGTTATGGTTGATGACAAATATCATTTATTGGTTAAGATATGATAAGATAAGATATTAAAAGTCAATATTTTTCTCTGTGTTTACTTTCTTGTTTTAAACCGCTCACTAGATTCACTTAGATTTATGCTTAAAACAACAAAAACACTAGTCAGAATTCATAATATGGGCTGTTGGGAGGAAACGAGGGACCCCCTCTGCCTCACACACACTTTTTATTCAGCACTTCTCCAGCCCAGCTTCAGGACCCCCTCATACCCTCAACGAGCCAGACAAACATGGTCCCTGCTGGAGGTGACAAATTAATGAAGCCCCCCTCTCTGGTTCTTTTGTCCTCATCATCCGTCTCTCACAGTGAAGAGTTCAGAGTTGGGTGCCAGGCAGCTGTAGTCAGAATACTTATGAGGCTTCGTGCCCAGAGGGACGGGGATGACGTAGCCCACATCAATGGTGCTTCACGAGTGCCTGTGAACCGAGACGACTAGGCCTGAATAGAATGAGTGGAACAATCCCAGCATGCACTGGGTGGCACAGTGTCACTTTGTGTTTTTGAAACTGAAGTGGAACCTTTGTTTGTTGAAATAAGCAATTGGTTATATTGGTTTCCTTGTGTTCGTTTTGTGTTTTGATAGATTTCAGCATTAACCCTTGCATGCATAAATTAAGTTAAAAATAAATAACATTGCACTATTAATATTCAATTAAAAATGTAGTAAACAAACATAACTGAAATTATAGTAATATACATTATATGCACAGTAACACATTTTATGTATATATATTTTTTTAGGAATTCTGAATTGTGTTTTGGAGTATATTTAAACATCTGTGAAATTGCTTATTCTGGACAGTACTAAATAAAAAATAACATGCAATTTTTCATGATCCCTCTTATTTTGCTTCAATTATTAACATTTTGCACATTCTGTAAGAGGTATGTAAACTTATGAGCACAATTATATATGTTATATTGTATTAAATAATCATATCATACATAATATCATAATACAATGAAAAATGTATATGTATGCACATACAGTATATGTATACATTTGTATTTTATTTTAGTAGATTATTTTGTTTAGCTATTTTATTAGAACATATTTTATATTTTGAGAACTGAATATTTATTCTTGAATATTAATAAAAAAATAATATTTATGTAGAAAATCGTGCCGTTTTTAAGCTAGTATAGTTTTTACTTGTATAGTTTTGATAACATTATGGACACAGAACAACAAAAGGGACAAGTATTTCGAAAAATATGGAAATTTAATATCACCATCTAGAGCAGTTCTCTGATTGGATGGGTTATTTTAGACTTCAAGAATTGTATGCTGCTGTGTATTCTTTTAATATTTCTGCCTTTTGTTTTCCCGTTTATGACGATGATCTGAGTGTTTGTCATAAGATCAAAATGTACAGAACATTAGTTCATTCTAGAGGCAAAACCAATATAGCATTGCCTATAAATAGCCTGTTACCCAAGACTCTTCTGTTTGTCCTCTGCAAATAACATCTATTTCAGAGCTTTATTGGTTTGGTGTAGCTTTATATAAGCAATTATGTATCTATTGCACTGAGCATAAACCCACGGGTGTATGGTTACGTCCGACAAACAGCCCCTGGATACAGTGTGAAACCTCAACTATGGAGAGAATCTCAACTGCAAAACCCAGATTTTCCCGTTTTCTGGTGTAGATATCAGTGTCAGGCAGGGTTACGAAGGTTGCTTGTTGATCTGGGGTCAGAATGAGTCTCTCACATCGATGATCACATCGATGATCCTCATTACCCTCCAATCGCCACTGTCATTATCCCGCTTTGCTCTGATGAATTATGGGAGGTTGGATAAGCTATAAGGAGATCAGGGATGATCTTGAAGTCTTTTTGTAAGCAGGAGATTTCTGTGATCATTACACTAGTGATGATGTTGGTCTTTCTGGGCTCCATTTGGGTCGCCTCATGCTTCTATGCGTCTTGATCTGCGGTGGGATCAGGTGGCTTTGAGCGCTTTATAAAAACCTCTGAATGTGCACCATATGGGGTCTTCTCACCCAGCAGTGCTATTTTCAGTAGCTGTATACACAGGAGATTAAATGACTCTCTTTTTTTCAGCTAGTTTTGTTTACTTTGATCTAGAGTCACTGTTGTCAGGATATCTTTTCATTAGAAAGCCAGTATCTCTCACAAAATAAAATCCGGTGAATGTGTCCTAAGTTAATCACGGCATTTGTTGTAATATCAGTTACCACATACACATACAAAGACCCAAACATAAATCTGTGACATGCATCAACTTCATTTCATATTGTTTTGTACATTTCTGCATTTAAACCCCTTATCTTCAGTTATAAGTGCATTAATGTAATCACTGTTGATTATTCATTATTTGTGTGTTTTAAATAATTTAATGTCATTAAAGGGATAGTTCGCTCAAAAATCAAAAAGCACTGGTAGTTTTAACACCCTCAGGCCTTCAAAGATGTAGGTGACTTTTATTCTTCAGTAAAGAAGATGTTTAGCTGAAACTGTGGTCTCTAGTGATTCATAAACTGCAAGTCAATGGCTACCATCACTTTAAGAGTCAAAAAAAGCATTTCATGTAAAACAAAATGAATATCTATGGCTCCTGATTATACAGTACATTTTGAACTTATGAAGCGAAACAATTGGTCCGTGCAAGAAAATTTTTGCCTGTGATCCAAACAGGGACATTTTCTAGGTGAATTTTTGAATTATCTCTTTAAATGGAGTACTGGTTAAAATGTGCATTTGGTCATTCCCAACACACACAACCCTTCCCCCATCTGTACCACTGACTTCTCTCTTACCCAGAATCCTCTCTGCCCTCTTGCAGGAGTGTCCTCCCGCTTCCCAGACATCATGGCTGCTGGCACTCACTCTCCTGGAGGGCCCAATGGCATCATCAGGAGCCAGTCGTTCGCCGGCTTCAGCACCCTGCAGGAGAGACGCTCACGGTGAGGTTATGGGAAGACTTTCCACTAGATTTTTGAATGTAAAAATAAACTTCAAAATTGCAAAAGAGCCACTCATTATGTTCATGTAAAATAGTAGGTGCATTCAAGAGTGTGTTTGTTCAGGGCACGCTAGCTTATCTTAGCTTGACGGAGTGCATCGTGAGTGGATGAGCCTTAGGCAACAGAATGTGCTCATTCTACACAATGGCCTAGATTTACTGTAGCACTACTTGTCGTGCGTGTGACACGTTCAGACACGTTCATGTCAAGCAACCAACTGCCATTGTGTTATTATGAAACGGTGAACTGTGACATCAGAAGTAGGCTAATAAGTACCCTGTCTTTTGACAGATGTCTTAATGTCAGGAAGCACTGAGGAATTTGTACAACACTACAAGTTTTATCCGCATTTGACATGAATCCTTGAAGCCTCTCAAAAGAGAAGAGGGTGGTTATTTGCATGGATATTACAGCTTGAAGTGCACTAAAATGCCAACACTAGACTAAAGGCTTCAAATCTGCACTAAGCTTTTACACTGGAAGACTATTTCACCCCCAATTTAAAAATTTATAAAAATAAGACATTATTTATTTGAATTATTTCTGTGTATATACTGCAATGCATTTGGTCAAATTTTTTTTTTTACATTTCTTTTAGATTTTATTTATATTTTCTATTTTCAAGATTCTCATTACTGTAATGATGAAGTGATTTATTTTATATATTTCATAGAATTAAATTTCTATTTAAATAACAGTAATAAAAATGTTAATTTGTAGTAATTTTATTAGTTTTTTTATTAGCATTTTGCAACTTAAATCAAGTATTTATTATTATTATTATTATTATTATTATGTTTACAGAAATACCGTCACATGCAAACAATCTTAATACTTGTTTACTTTGACAGCAAAATAAAAAAACAAAAAAATAATAATAATTTTTAATTGTCAACTGGTTGACAGCCAGAAACATTTGATGCAATAGAGCTCGGTTTTAAAATCAGATGAGCAGCAGAAAAACGCAGCAACTTTGATTTAATAAACGTCAGCGTGATGGTGGTAAAAAAAAATAAGGCTTTTTTTTTTTTTTTAAGAAAAATATAATTTCTTATTGCAAGCTGATTTTGTGGTGGCAAAGGGCCGTTTTCTTAAGATTCATTCACATCTGTTTGTGTGTTTCCAGGTGTAACTCCTTCATGGGGAACTCAGCAGTGCAGAAGAAGCCCATCTCAAAGCCCAGGAAGCCCCATCTGTCCGGGCACAAGTCCAGCAGCAGCAGCAGCTCACGAGAGCCGCAGCCCAAAAGAGTGGAAGAAGTTTACGGGGCCCTCAAACAAGGCCTGGAGTGAGTGCTGCTCAGATGTTTCCTCTGATTCACATTTCTCTTGTCACGTAGATCTTCTCTCTCAGCTCCCACTACAGTCATATTGTGTGCATGAATCACTGCTGCTCAGATGGCTGTGATGAAATCTTTGTGTGCAGCCATTGTTCCTGCATCAGTCTGAAGTCTTTATCATTTTCTCTTTCTGTCAGTGAATATCTAGAGGTGCACCAAACAGAGCTGGATAAACTCACTTCCCTCATGAAAGACATGAAGAGGAACTCTAGACTGGTGAGACTGGATTTGACATCATCAGGGTGCCTACAAACTACAGTTTACACTGCGTCAGAGTGCTGCAAGTCTATTGATTTCAATGAGCAAATATCGAAGTTGTGAAGTCAAAGGCAGCAGAGAGGGATCTTAACTCTCCAAAAACAAATCAGCAACTGTTAAGACATTGTAGTATAAAGAAGTATTCACAATGTAAATGTCGTTTGTTGATTTAGTCAGAATACGAGATTGTGTAGATCCAGCAAAAAACTGAAAAGGAATTCATCAAGGACACATTCAGACTGACATGATTTCTAAAGGAACATGTGACACTGAACACTGGAATAATGATGCTGAAAACTCAGCCTTGCGTTAAATTATTAAATTAAATTTTACACTATATTCACACAGAAAACAGTTATTTTAAATTGCAATATTTCACAATATAACATTTTACAAAACACATGCATTTTCAAAAACATATTGTAAATGATGATGTATTAGAATGTCTAGAAATGCTTTAAACAAGATTTTTTACTTGAGAAGCAATACTGTATAAGATATTAAGACTTTTCTTCGGAGAAGAGGAGACATTCTGGCATACTGCAGTGGCAGATTTATTTCTTTTTATTATAAACAAATATAAAACAAGTGAAAAAAAGTACGAAAAGAAATTAAAAACTCATTAAAAAGTCATTAGTTGCAGTGCAGCATGTGTTGTGTGCTGGAGTCAGACTTCTTTACTAGCAAAAATAAGCAAGAAATCCCTGGTCAACTATTTTCAGCATGTTATCAGTTCAATTTAGTTTCCATTAAACAGCATAAACCAGCCTGGACCATCAAGCTGATCTGAGATGGTCTTTTCTGCAGGGATTTTGTCAGTTTTGTTTAATAATTAAATGTTGAATTTTTTATTTTTTTTTGTAGCATTTCCACTGAATTCACATATCTTTTTTTCTCCCTCAGGGTGTGCTGTATGATCTGGACAAGGTAGGGTCCCTAAACACATTAATGCTTCTTAACCTGTCTTAGGTGAACTGTGTTAACCTTTCTAAGAAGTTTGAGGTCAGAAACATGTAGCAGGAAAAATAAGCAGCTTTGCATAAATGATGTGCTGCATTCCTGCAGCAGTGATCCGTTATTGCGACACACTAATCGCCGCAGGTGTCAGTCGTGTTGAAAATCAGGGGCTCTGAACTTAGATTCATCCCTGTTTGAAGAACTTTCTTCTCTTTGGTCTTTTCTTTTTCAGTGAATAATATTAATTTTTGACATTTTCTCTTCTTGCTTCCTAGCAAATCAAGACCATAGAGCGATACATGCGACGACTGGAGTTCCACATCAGCAAGGTCATTTTTATATATATGTGTGTGTGTGTGTGTGTGTGTGTGAATGTGTGTGCAATCATTGTCTGTTTTATAGATTGGAAAAAGTAAAGGCAGTACAACATGTGAAACAGGTTTTTTTTCTGAGAGTATTTCAGGTTTCCAATAGCCGCATTTCCACTGTCGGGGCAGTGCGAGCCAGGGCTTAAAACGGGCCGGGCGGGGCTCATTGCCTCGGGCCAGTAGCACCGAGGCCAAAATCGCGCAGGATTTCCACAGTCAGGCCTGAAGCTCCACTGCGCTTCACTAAAACACGCCCTTTACACGCCTCTCAGGAACAACGTCACGAAACCCCATCATTTCACCAACAAAGAGAAGTTATCAGAAAACTAAGAAATAAGTCACTGGAACATGCACGATCACACACGAAGATGATAAAAGCAGCCATTTGTTTGCATGCTTTGTGAAATATTCAAATCGCATCAATGTTTTACTATAGAATAAGTGATACATTTAATTAATTAATTTATCAGGTCTCAAAATTAATCACACAGAAATTTATTTCTATTTTATTTATTCATTTTTAACGCTTATGAAAATAGCCTGCTTATTCAGTCGAGTCTGTTTCTGTTTATTTGTAGCCACAGTAGCCTATACGTCACATTAAAGGGTTAGTTCGCCCAGTTTGCAAAATTATTTCATTAAAGGTGCCATCTGTCATATCTGGCAAAAAAATCAAGTCATACTCCACATTCCATACCAGATGGGGGCAGTATGCCTCAATAAAGTGAATTTGTCTACTCTAGAGTAACAAACGAGAAACGGCATAGTTTCTATGCTCCGCCCCTACCTTCACAACAACCCTAGAGCATAGCTGAAACCTATAAGACAGCGGTTCTCAATTGCAGTCCTCGCGCCCCACTGCTCTGCACATTTTGAACGTTTCTCTTAGCGCTTAAGACATTTGTTCTATTCGAACATAAGTGCCCTGCGAAGTGGACATCACAGGATATTCAGCCATGATTCCAGTTCGAAGTGAACGTAGCTATATGTTCCAATCAAAGTGCATTGAAGTGTGCAAGACGTGAATTTAAATTGTATTGATTTACAGAGGTATATGATGTCACAGTTGTCCATGTTTAAAGACGCTGCACAGCACAAATCAGTGAATGAATGTTTCGATGTGAGGTAAACTTCAACAGATTTCCCCTGCTCAGAGAGTAGGGAGCAATGAACATTTGAAAAACAGTTCATGCACGGAGTTCATTTCTAACGAGCTGATTATCTGAATCAGGTGTGTTAACAAAGAGAAACGTGCAAAATATGCAGAGCAGTGGGGCGCGAGGACTGGAATTGAGAACCGCTGCTATAAGAGGACGTTTTGCCTCCAGAGGAACGTTGGGTGATGTCAAGTGATTTTGAAACATGACATCTTCAAGCTACTCCCCTTCACCTTTACCAGTGAATATGTTCATATTCGTTTTGTTCATATTACATTGAGTTGTATATACACATTATTTGAATTAAATTAATTTGACAGACAGCATTCTGTCAACATCATTGCTCAACATCAGACAGCTGATGTTGACCAAGCTAGCGCCAACCAACGTAACCAGAGCTGCCAACTCTCAAGCATTCACCGTGAGACACACGCAATTGACTCTTTTCACACGCTTTCATGCAACACATCAATTTTCTCACGTACAGAAAAACCACGAAGCAAAGAGGACACGGAGACCAACAGACTAGACAGAGCAGGTTACTTATGATATAAAAAAATGGGTAAGTTATAACTAGCTAATTATCAAACGCAGCTACAGTTAGCCATCGCTAACATTAGCACGTTTATAGAACAGCCTTCGATACATTTCTATGTTATAACTTCCCGAAAAAAAAATACACAAACATATAAAACAAACTTCTAGCGAAATACTAACAGCATCTAACTTACCAATCCAAAAGAAATGTTGCAAGTTCGGTGTCGAACCTCATTTCTTTCAGGTCCATCAGTTGTCTCCAGCGATTGAAAGCAGTGCCGATGTTTACTCTGGTTCGGCTCCTTTTCTTATCGGATTTGATTTGTGATTCCGAGCGCAGTTGTTTCCCTGTAGCGGGTGGTGGTCTCTTGCCAAGGGCTTAAGTGATCCTTCCGCTCTCTTCCCTGAACTGAACTGAAGTAGTGGGCTGTACTTTCCACAAGATTGAGGTCAGGTTCAGGTACGCCCACAAGCCGTGCGAGTTATTCGTGTATTGTAGGTTGGCTGGTGGTTATGTTGCCCGCATACCACCTCCCATGGCCGAAACTGGTATTACGACACCTGTCGGGCCGGGGCTAGTAATGCTAATGCTCTCTGCAGCACTATAACTTGACATTTTTTTAATGACATCATCGCCCTTATTTCTTCTCATACTTTTGATGCGTGTAGGTCATTTTTTGTATATTTTTACCTCAATTTTTGCACATGGCACCTTTAATAACTCGCCCTCATGTCGCTCCAAACCAGTAAGACCTCCATTTATCTTCGGGACACAGTTTAAGATATTTTAGATTTAGTCCGAGAGCTCTCAGTCCCTCCATTGAAGCTGTGTGTACGGTATACTGTCCATGTCCAGAAAGGTAAGAAAAACATCATCAAAGTAGTCCATGTGACATCAGAGGGTCAGTTAGGATTTTTTGAAGCATCGAAAATACAGTTTGGTCCTAAAATAGCAAAAACTACGACTTTATTCATCATTGTCTTCTCTTCCGTGTCTGTTGTGTGAGAGAGTTCAAAACACAACAGTTCCAGTTATATCCGGTTCGCAAACGAATCATTCGATGTAACCGGATCTTTTTGAAACAGTTCACCAAATCGAACTGAATCGTTTTAAATGGTTTGCGTCTCCAATACGCATTAATCCACAAATGACTTAAGCTGTTAACTTTTTTTAATCACTGTATCAGTGTATTCTCTTAAAGTTGACAGTCTTTATATTAATAGAAACAGCAACAACAAAGAATTCACTCACTCCTCTTGATTAAAAAGCTTTTATAACTTTAATAAAGAATTATCTTTAATTTATATAGTCCAATATGCAATGCTGTTTTACATTTGATTACTTTATTAAATTTCTGTACCTTAAAACTCATGCTAGACCTGCCAAATAAAAAAACCCTGAAAATCATTGTTTATTGTATGCATCTTTACTCTATTGTATTTATGTGTGCAGTTGCTTGTAGTTGGATAGAATATTCTTATTCTTTTTTTATTAGAAAGTATAGTTTTTCCATAAACATAGCACATACCGAACTGTACCGAAAACCGTGACTCTAAAACCGTGAAACAAACCGAATCGTGAAAAAGTTGAACCGTGCCACCCCTAGTTGCTTGTGCACCTTTTCCTACCACACTTTTTCCTTCCAGTCAACTTTCTATGAATATATTTTGATACAGCACTCTGTGAACAGCCAGCCCTTTCAGCAATGACCTTCTGTGACTTACCCTCCTTGTGGAGGGTGTTGTTGATTGTCTTGTCTTTGCCCAAATTGGTTGCATGTTCTAAACTAGCTCAAGAGGTGCACAGTATTTATACTCAAAATTTATCAAACTTATCAAGCTCAAAATGGAATATTAAAATTTTTTGAGATACTGATTTTTTAAATTTTCCTAAGCTGTAAGTCGTAACCATCAGAATTATATCAAAAAATCTCTTGAAATATTTCAGCTTGTGTGCAATGAATCTAGAATACAAGGAAGCACTAACTTACAAAAAAACAAAGACCTTTTCCATGATATTCAAATTTTTTTGAGATGCACCTGTATTTATGATTGAGTCACTGAATCATTAATTCAAACTACTTTTTTATCATTTTAATATAAAAAAGTTATTTATATATATATATATATATATATATATATATATATATATATAAATTCATGTTACATTTATATAATATGGGCTTAAAGTGAACACTCTGAGCTTTAATTTGAGGGTATTCTCATCAAAATTGGAGGAAAGATTAAATAATTACAGCTTTTTAATATGTACCTCCCCCCCTTTTCAAAGGACCATAAGTAAATTAACAGGACAACTGACTCAAAAGCTGTTTCATGGATGGGTGTGGGCTATTCTTTTATTTCTACATCTATTTGAGACAAAAAAGAAAAAAATGATGATTCTCAATTTATCCAGAATTTTACAGCTTTACTGGAAATAGAACGTCTAGTTATATTAAAAATACATGTTAAAACAGTTGATTTTTACTACAGTACCTTATTACTGTTTTTGCTACTTTATTACTGAGCATTGTGTATGCAGATTATATAAGTTTTTATAAGCTGGATCTTGGTTCTGTAAAAAAAAGTGAGTATATTAAGGCAAGTTATATTATTGTTATTTCATTAAATAAATGACATGATAGTATAAAGACAGCATAATGTAATGACACATAATGAACTGGTGAAGGAGGAGGATTTGTTCCAGGAGCAGGGCTTTGGTGTCTGTAGCAGCAGTGCATTAAAGGGGATGAATTCAGATGGCCAACTTCTTAGAGAGGGTTTGGACGAGTTGCCAATCAACAATTACTGTTAGTCTATAGCACCTTCTCTAAGAAGTTAATTCTAATAGGTTTGTTCCTTCCTCTTTGTTCCTTCCCCTTTAAAGCAGCCAATGGCTTTGACAATTTTATTTTAGTTCCATAGCCTCTGTTGAAACACATCAGCAGAATAATATAAAGCACATTGATCTGTGAGAGCTGTGGGAAAACTAATGTCTATAATTATATCATTATTTTATGTCTCTCACAGAAAGGACATTGATAACAGCCTTCAGATCTCAGCAGGGGTTTGTGCTTTTAAAAATCAACTTTATCACAGCCATAGTTGTCCCGCTTGCCCATAGGAAGTCAGGCAACACCAAGAGGAGGTTTCAAAAGGCTTGCAGTTTATGATCTGGCTTTGGACCCCAAAGATGTTTGATGTGGGTGAATTATTGTAGGTTTAATCTCCGTTTAATCAGTCTGGCATCCCCCCCGAGTAGGGGTCTAAATCTCATGATCACAGCTGATACATGCCTGTAACCTAAGAGGATTTTTCCACTTCATCTGTTTAAAATATCCTCATTGTGATACATATTAATATGGCATGTATCTTTGCACTCTTGGTCCCGTTCCTTCTGTTGTTTTTGCGGTGTGTGTGGACCAGCTGTGTATTCTTGGCTTGTTATTTGACTTAGTCGGCCTAATCCGAAACTGCACACTTGCAATGGACAGAGGGCTGACAAACAGCTGCTCACACACACACACACACACACACACACACACACACACACACACACACACACACACACACACACACACACACACATGCATGACTGGGTTGAGTCGCCTTGGACCTCTGCTGTCAACCAAAAAGAAGTTGTGCCCAAGTAGATCATACACATTCCCAGTGGGAACGACATGTTTGCAGAAATGCATATCTGGGTGTGTGTCACACAGCTTTCCCCAGATGCATCATTTTCAACACCAACACACTTCTACACACCACACCACTTATACACTAACACATTATTATATTATATTTCATTACATGAATTTGAACTTGTTTTCAGACACTTAATTGGATGTTAATTCCAATTAAATAAAAAAAATTATGAACTTTACAGTGCTCTTTTGACACACTTATTAAGGACTTTATTACATCTATATATGTGACCCTGAAGCACAAAACCAGTCTTAAGTCGCTTTGGTATAGTTTGTAGCAATATCCAAAAATAAAAACATTGTATGGGTCAAAATAATTTTTATTTTATGCCAAAAATCATTAGAAGTAAAGATCATAGATATTTTGTAAATTTCATACCGTGAATATATCTTAAAACTTAATTTTTGATCAGTATTATGCATTGCTAAGAACTTCATTTGGACAACTTTAAAGAAGATTTTCTCCATATTTAGATTTGTTTTAACTATTTGAAAACAGATTCCAGATTTTCAAATAGTTGTATCTTAGCCAAATATTGTCTGATCCTTTCAAACCATACATCAGTGGAAAGCTTATTAATTCAGGTTATTTATGTGATATAATCTCAATAAAAACTCTTTTACCCTTATAACTTTTACCATGTTTTGTGGTTAAATATGGTTAAAGTTTACTGATAAACTAAAATATACTAATACTGTAAATATTTGTTATGATAAGGACTTCAAGTACACTTAAGTGGTTATTATTATCTGTAAGAATTTTATATACCTACAAGTACAGTATTATATATATATATATATATATATATATATATATATATATATATATATATATATATATATATAGGGTAGGGCTGTAGTATGTTATATTTTATATTTTATTTAAAAAATGTGTATGCTCGCATGTATAAGAAAAATATTTAGAAATCTTTAATTATTACTACTTAATATTCATTTGTATTTGATGGTTACTCCACATGATATTTTATGTAATATTATATTTTATACTTTAGACATTTTATTTGAACTTTTCTTGAAAACAGTATAAAAGTTTTTAAAAACCGTACAAAACCAGAATGAATACAAAGAGTTATTTTCTAAGAACTCAGAATCTTTTAAAAAATAATTTAAATCTGCCTTTGTTGTTTGTTGTGGACACTCTTATTTGTCACTGACCTATGTATATCATGAAATCCATAAATTTTTCAAGGGTGGTGCAAGTGTCCCAAATATTTTTTGAGGCCACTATATTTGGAGGACTGTTCAGAGGAAATGGTCGTGTTGTGGCAGTCACTGCAGGCCTGTCTGTTTGTGTCATCACGGGCAATGCCTCTGAGGACAAATGCTGTGGGCACAGCAAATGAGATAGAAAGCGGTCATTGAGTGGACATGAATGTTTAACTGAGACAATATCAGTCTGGCAATATCAGCCGATTGTAATGGCTGAGTGATTTCTTTCTGCTGTGTACGTATCAAACAAACACAAAGTTTGCCCTCACTATGACAATAATGATTGTTTTTTCTGGCTAATATGTTGTCACATGATCATTTGTTTTGAGGCATGATTGAATATGCGGAGGTGCCAATGAGATTTGAAGGAAATGTTTTTAGTGTTTAATGTCTTAAAGTTATGTTGTCATTCACTCATGTCATTCCAAATCCATAAGACTCAAGTTTATCTTTGGAACAAATAATTCAGTCCCATTTAATGCTTTAGGAAATTCAAAAACATAAATAGAGCTCATCAAACATGACAAATGGAAGCACAGCCATATTTACTAGATGTTTCAGAACAACCCTCATTGGTTCTTGTGCATCCAGCACATTGGTTTGTCCTGTTTGATGTGTTTTATTAATGTCCATCAATTAATGCTTCTGTAGTACAAATGAATAAATAATGTTTATGTTGTATATGTGAATAAAATCTAATCTAAATCTTTTTTGGTTTTAAACTGCCCAATTTAAAGGGATTAATTCATTTATTTGTTAAAATGGTCTTTGAAATGTCAAAGTCTTGTTGGAATAGACTTTTTATGGAGGGATCTGTTGGGTTTATTAAAAATGTCTTAATTTGTGTTTTGGAGTTGGTTTTGGAATGACATTTGGGTGAGTAAATAATGACTAATGAATTATAGTTTTCTTTTTTGGGTGAACATTCCCTTTAAATATTGGTCTTTTCAGCTATCACATGGCCTCAGATGTTGTTAAATCTGGTGAACTACCTGGGTGCTAAAAAAGATAAGATTGGGGGTTTTTATTCTACTAAAATGTGTAATTGTGAAATGAGTTGTATGGACTATTTCATAGTACCTTATGGTACCTCTGGTTGCTGAGTGTTTTCATTTTATGGAAAATTCCCTCAAATAGGACACTGGTCTGATAGCTAGAGTCAAGAAAAACATTATTTTTCCAAAGGCTTATTTATTGTCAAAATGCAGCTCCTAAAAAAATCACCCATCACACCCCACCCGGCAGCCAGAATGGACCGGGCTGGGGGCGGTTATGGTGATTCATTTCCCATGCTGCTTCGCTGCTATGGCAGATGAGAGGAGTCAGACCAGGGCTTTTATGGAGCCAAATAAACAGGCAGCTGTGTACCACATTAGAGCTGTGATTGGTGACAGTACACGTGTGTGTGCAGTTCTCCAGACTTGGGTGGGGTCTTTCGTCCCAGTGTAATTAAACCCACAGGACCACCGTCCAGACACTCCATCTCCACATGCGCACAGCTAACTGTTTGTCTAATGCATGTCGTTTATCATGAGCAACCCCCACACATCATAGCACACACACGCACATCCATCATACACACAGTTAATATACCCCACCACACACACTAATTGGGTTAGATTGTCCCGTTTCTCACCCTTTCCTCTTAATGAGAGACTTCAAAAAGCCCTGCATCAATATTTCAGGTCCCTCTGCTGCATGTGTTTGAATATTTCCTTTTGATTTAGTATCTTGACATGTTTTGTGTTCTCCTATAAGAGGAGAATCTGTACGTTATGGATTAAATCTTCCTCACAGAGCGGCGCTCAGTAGGGCACATCCTTGGCATCACAACATGGTTTCCTACAAGATGTTGTATTTCCAGTGGAGGGGGCAACCTCCCTCGAACCCGAAAAACATCTTACTAAACATTAACCATTCTGTTTTCTCCAACATGTAATTGCTTTAGATTAAAATACCATTTTAACAGAACTCTCAAACTCCATTCAACTACACTATTAACTAAACACAAATACAAAAATATTAAGCCGTTTTTATCATTAATAATAACAAGAAATGTTTAATGAGCACCAATTCAGCTAATTAGAATGATTCCTGAATCATGTGATACTGAAAACTGGAGTAATGATGCTGAAAATTCAGCTTAGCATCACAGGAATGAATTAGATTTTAAAATATATTAAAATAGAAAGCAATTATTGTTTCGTTTTTGTAGAAAGTTTCGCTTTGTTTTATAAATGAACTGCATTTAAAGAGTTTCCTCACAAACGGACGCTCCACTAGAAACAATAAGTTCAAGTCAGGTCGAAAGTAAACCATTTTAATGCTAAGTGCTTAAAATAACAGCTTAAAAAAACAAATAATGGCGTATCAACGCCTTAACATTCCCAAGTATAATTTTGCTGTGGCACTGCAGATTGAGCAGCGGTGGAGGAAACACTGGATCAGAGGAAATCACTGCTGGATCTCGTTTAGCTCCAGTGTCCATCCCTCTTCCTGCCTACTCTATTTTCTCTCCCCATCATTCTCTGTTCTTGCTGGCCCTTTTGGTTCACTTGTTTCTGTCGCTCACGGTCCATCTCCGCATCCTCATTTTGCCCCTCTTGCTATCTCTCCATCCCCCTCAATCACACTCTCTTCAGCGCTGGTAGGATTAGCATAGCTAATTTGAGCCGGCCAATGTTCACTGAGTTGTGAATGTGCTAAATGTGCATTTCCATGATAAAGGCCGTGGCTCCGAGCTGCTCGTCTGTCACACAAGTATGGCATTACTATTGTCCCCAGGGCTGTTGAGCTGCATCATTTTGTGTTTGCTTTTGAAGTGTTCGAATTCATTTTCAGTGCTTGGTACAGTACGCTGCTCCATTGTGATGACAGAACGTTACAGTAGATTGTAAAAGCCACGTTTCTCTGCTGAATGGGAACCCCCAGGGCTCTGTAATGATCGATGCTGGCACTTTAGACATCAAAGCTAGCGTTTATGCAATCTTTAGTGAGCGCTAGCATGCGTAGAGCTGCTTTCGTGTAATATAAGTCTGTGTGCCAATGCGGTGTGTGTGTGTTTTTACAGGTCGACGAGCTGTACGAGGGCTTTTGTATTCAGAGAAGGTTGCGTGATGGTGCCAGTAAGATGAAACAGGCCTTCACTGCTTCACCCTCCACTAAAGGCACACGTGAGAGTCTGGTGGAGGTCAACCGCAGATACAAAGAGTATACAGAGGTACATTATTAATGTTTGCTTGTCTGACCAGTTGGCCATTTTTTTTATTGCTTTGTTGACGCTCAAGTAGAGTACATATTTGGAATCAACTTGAGTGTGGATCATCTGAATGACTAATTGACTAATTGGTTTGTGTAATTAGGCTGGTTTCGGGTTCATTTGTATCTGAGAGGGCATTTACATAAGACATACAGGTCTGAAGATCAGCTTTTAAAGGTTTAACTATTTTCGACACAGTATTTTAATATTGCCAGATAATATGCAACCGCCAAACATTTTTGAGTATGTATGAGATGTTTATATGTATTGATGGTTCTTTTATTAATTTTTTTATTTATTACTATTATTCAGCAAGTGTGCATTCAATTGATCAAAAGTGACATTAAAGACATGTATAGTGTAAGAGTCTTGGAAAAAAATGTCACTTTCCACAAAATATAAAAGAGCACAACTCTTTTCGACTTCAGTAATAAGAAGAAATGAAATTCAGCTTTGTCATCATAGGAATAAATAATTTTTTTTAAATATATGAATGCATTTAAATTGTAATAATATTTTACAATTGTATTATTTTTACTTGATCAACTAAATTCAAGCATTAGACTTCTTTCAGAAACAAGCTGTAAATGGTTAAAACAGTATTTGAAATATTTCTTACAATAAAACGACTAAGATATGAGGAACAAAATCACAATTTGTTTCAAACTTTTGCTAGAGTTATATTTAATATAATTAGAATTATACATAACATATGCAAACAAACTGCCTACAATAATTACACTATATAATAATAAATATATCATTATATACTCTTTGATTTATTTAATAACAATAATGCAGATTACTGCTTATAGTTTGGTCACACTTTATTTTAAGGTCCAGTTCTCTCTTTTAATAATCTGTGACTTTTGCCTCAATAATTTGCCAGTTGTTAAGGTTAGGTTTTAAGTGTGATTAGGGATGATGAATATGGTCATGCAGAATATGTGCTTTATAAGTACTAATAAACAGACAATGTGTTATTAATAAACAACTCGTTAATATTGAGAATTGGTCCTAATACCATAAGTTCTTGTAAGAAATGTCTCAATATCTAATTTCTCCTGTCATTCATGTTACCATATGTTCCTGTCTCCTCAGAACATGAGCTCTTTTGAGGCCGAGCTGGAGAACCTGTTGGGGGAGTTTCATATCAAAATGAAAGGTACTGGATGTTTGCACAAAAATGTGAAAAAATCGATAAAATATGTTTTGTATTTCAATAACAAACTTTTGCGCTCCTTTGCACCCTGTCTAAGGATTGGCTGGTTTTGCCAGGCTTTGTCCCGGCGATCAGTATGAGGTGAGTCGTTTGTAAAACCAAAAAACGGAAACTCATGCATTCTTTTTTCTGTACTAAAGCCTGATGCGTCTTTCTTCTATTAAGTTACTAAACGCTTGTAGCAATTGCCTGCTGTTCTGCCAAGTACATCCAGTTCATTCGTAATCACAGCTCTCTTAGCAACGTTTTCTCTTCTGATCCACAACTACATACACCCACCGAACCCAAGGCTGTATTAAACTAAACACTGAAAACTCCCATTGCTTTACTGCTCTGTTTACAATTCTGTGAACTTGTGTTGGCAGTGTTTTCCTAATTCTGACATTTTGTGCTCTTTTTGCCTCTGTCTTTCTTTTTCTGGCAGATTTTCATGAGATATGGCCGGCAGCGGTGGAAACTGAAGGGGAAGATCGAAACGAACTCCAAGCAGAGTTGGGATGGAGAGGAGATGATCTTCATGCCCCTCATTACAGACCTCATCAACATCAAGGTGGGCTCCAGTCCACACAGACGTCCATTGATTAATGATACTAGTTCTGACAGTGATACATACTGGGTTGGAACCACCAAAGATATTCAAAAAGAGACGATTGATTCCTCAAATGTTACATCTCGTACCCTCTGTCTTGAATTATTTGGTTAGATCCTCGATGAATGCATTTATCTGCTATTTGCTATGCATTTATCTTGAATGAAACTGTTCTGAATTGACGATTCTCAAATCATTATCTCTTTTCTACTAGGTGACAGAGTTAAAGGGGTTGGCCACTCACATCTTGGTGGGTAGTGTGATCTGTGAAACCAAGGACTTGTTCACCGCTATGCCTCAGGTGGTAGCAGTAGACGTCAACGACCTGGGAACCATTAAACTTAACCTGGAGGTCGCCTGGTTGTAAGTGAAGTTTTCTAATTAAACAAGAAGAGAAGTTAATGAAAGTGATGATATACACTGCCCTCCTCAGGACAGTCATGAAAGTCACACAGAATTACTTCTGCCTAACAGTTAATAAATTTTTTTAATTTTTATTTCTCAAATTGTGTTTTATTTCATTAAATGCTTAAATATGATATTAGATTGCTGTACATGAATGCATGTCTGTCTTGTTTTTAAAGTCCGTTTGACGTGGAGGATCTGACACTGTCTTCAGGAAACGTGAGTAAAGCCACCGCCCTTCAGAGACGAGTTTCAGTGTACAGCCAAGGCACACCCGAGACGCCCACTTTCCAGGACACGTCTTTCTTTGTGAGTGCAATTCTGAACAAATCCTCTGTTTTGTTTTAAAAGTCCTGCTTCTGTCACCAGCTGCATCCTTACACACTTAAATCCTGCCCGTGTGAAAAAGAAGTACCTGTACACATAAGCATTCTTTTAAAATAAGTACAGAAATAAGAGAATAAATTTTAAGACACTTGCCTGTTGTTTAAAATTAAGTAAAAATGTATTGTAGTTTAAATTTGTTAAATGCAACTTAATGTGACATTTCATAATTACCTATATTGTAGGGGTGTAACGATACGCGTATTCGTATTGAACCGTTCGGTACGAGGCTTTCGGTTCGGTACGCGGTACGCATTATGGACCGAACGATTCGTTGGACTAATTAATTATATTTGGAAAATAAAAAAAAATGGTGAAATATAATGATATGCGTTCAACAAGGTAGCCCAATAACCCAAACGACGTAACAGGCAATGCCCCTGACACCCCCGAAGAAGAAAAAAACACCAACTTATATGTTTATGTTAGGCTACTCAGTCAGGCGCTCGCTCACTCAGTACGCGCTGAAGGCTCGTTGCAAAATGGCCAATGCGTTTAACAGACCAGAAATAGAAGATCCTCCAATAACCAACAGGTCTGGTGTTTGGGTGCACTTTGGATTCCCTGTAAGCTATAATGGTGATGGCAAGAGAGTGGTGGATAAAAAAACAACGGTATGTCGCATCTAGGGTACACCAGCGGGAATACAAAAAAAAAAAAACAAACACCAGCGGGAATACTTGAAACATGTCAACTCATTTACGCCGACATCACCTTAGTGTGTCAGTATCTGGGAAAAGACGGAAAAAAGGAGAAACCTACACTCAACAAACTATCCCCGCAGCATTTAGACAGACATTTCCAACGGATTCAAACAGGGCAAAAGACATCACCACGGTGATTGGTACGCTGCATTTACGTTATAGCCGCGGATATGAGACCTTACTATTTACCATTGATTCTATCATCACCATTATAGCTTACAGGGAATCCAACGTGCACCCAAACACCAGAGCCGTTGGTTATTGGAGGATCTTCTATTTCTGGTATGTTAAACGCATTAGTCATTTTGCAACGAGCCTTCAGCGCGTACTGAGTGAGCGAGCGCCTTACTCTGTAGTGGAAAACGTAGGTTTTAAGAACATGCTTAATGTAATTGAGCCCCGTTACAATATTCCTTCACGAGCCCATTTCAGACAGACCGTAATTCCTGCTTTGTTCCAAAAAACATAAGCCCTATAGAGAACCAATTGAGTAAAAACACACTCAATATAAAGAGTTATAGAGTTCCATATAAAAAGTTACATCTTTGTATTTGTTCATAACTAATATAACATTTTCATTTTTTTTTTTATAAGGAGCTGTTTTTGTTTTATACAGTATGCTGCTAAGAAAACACCATAGAAGATGGGTAAAGAATAGCTCCATCATTGTTCAATGTAAAAAAAAAAACATACTTTGTTAGTTTTAATAAATAAAACATTTTTTAAAAATCGAGGAAATTTATCTGCCAATTTTTTCTTTTTGCTGTATATAAAACGTACCGAACCGAACCGTGACACCAGTGTATTGTATCGAACCGTGAATTTTGTGAACCGTTACACCCCTACTATATTGTCATTGGACATGTCATCTCTTCTTTGTATTAAAATATATTTGCAATTACACATTTGTAATGATAAATTTGCCATTAAGAACATTTTAAATATGTGACTCTGGACCACAAAACCTGTCATTATTTTTTTTAATTGATATTTAAACATCATCTAAAAGCTGAATAAATATTCTTTGCATTGATGTATTGTTCGTTAGGATAGGACAATATTTGTCCGAGATACAACAATTTGAATATCTGGAATCTGAGGGTGCACAAAAAATCTAAATATTGAGAAAATCACCTTTTAAAGTTGTCCAAATTAAATTCTTAGCAATGCATGTTACAAATCAAAAATTACGTTTTTATATATTTACAGTAGGAAATTTACAAAATATCTTCATGGAACATGATCTTCACTTGATATCCTAATGGTTTTTGGAAAAATCTATAATTTTGACCCATACAATGTATTTTTGGCTATTGCTACAAATATACCTGTGCTACTTATGACTGGTTTTTTCATCCAGGGTCACAGATACTAACTTTATATGTAATATCAAAGCACTACAATTAAAAATATAATCAAGTACTTGCCATTACAAAAGATTATTAAAACATAAAGATTTAAAATACTTAACATCGCACTTTTTAAAAGTATACTTAAGTGTGAAATATAGTAATGAAAGTGTAAATTCTCTTAATAATTCTCTTTATTTATTATTTAATGTTTTACTATGTGCAATTACAGTTAATAGTATGATTGTAATACGGGACGTGCACATTCAGTGCAGCGGAGCACACTTCTTTTTACAAGGGTGCACGTACAGTATGAAACAGGATACTGTGGTTTTCAAATCAGGTGTTAGATCACACTGTCACATTTCCCACCTTAAAAGCAGAGTACTAAACTAAAAATAACACTACTGAGTCTGGCTAGCTGTATTGGGTTCAGTGTGTATTATTTTGTGTGTATTATTGAATATGAAAGAACTTGCATCTTGTGTGTGAATGTTCATGTTTAGTCTGTGCTGCTGTGTCTAATGAATTGTATTCACCCTGTGGCACCATGTTGTGTGTACGTGTGTGTGTGTGTTTGTGTGTGTGTGTGTGTGTGTGTGTGTGTGTGTGTCAATGGCAAAGAAGAGGCATCCTCGGCGGTGGGAGGGTCAGGGTCTCTCATTCTTGCACACGCTCCGAGAGACGCTCTTAGAGAAACTCGGACGCAGTCGCTCTTTTGGCGATCTGGCTGTGCTGAGACCTCGCTCAAGGTCCAGTCTGGAGGTCTACGTGAGACAGGTCACCATGTGTCCTGCCCTTCTGAGTGAATATCTGCGTGTGGCTCTTGTCTTTGCTTGCGTTTTCTGCTTTTTTAACGCAAAAACAAGTTTCTTCTCACTCACATTCACACATCCACTTTTCCAAACCATAATAACAGATGTTCAAAGACCCAATGAAATAAAAATAGTGGCTTTTAGTTAATGTTAGCTTTTGTGTGGGTAATTCCACTGTGGCGACTCGTAAAGGGAGAGTTCATGTTAGCTTTGAGTCCTTCTGTATGCAAACAACAACAACAACCAAAATAATTTTCTTCCAGGAAGATGGTTTTAAAATATTGACTAATCCTATTCACAGGAGCAATTTTTGTTCAGTTACAGTAATTGAAAATCTGACCAAGAACCCCCTACCTAATGAAAAAGACCGTCTTACAGTTAAATAGACCGTCTTAAGTTACATGTTTAAGCCACTCACATGTGAACTTTGACAAATCACAAGTGCACAAATGATCAGCCTAGATTATTTTAAAGAAAGGTTGTTGTAGTTTTCACAACTGCTTCCCAGTTTTATGTGTAGTATGTATCTGACGGTCAATGAGCAGACTGTGAGATGTCCCACCACAACTTCCTGGAAAGAACATTTGGATATGTTAAACCAGGGTTTCCCAAAAGAAGAAACTGTTGGGGGTTCCTGAGTTGATGAAAAGCTATTTTACTTCATTTTAAATTAAACATGATTTAAAAAAAGACACTAAAATGTTTTAGCAAAATGTCTCTTATGCTAACCAAGACTACATTTGATCAAACATACAGAAAAACCAGTAATAATGTGAAATATTATTATCATTTAAATACAGTTTTCAGTGTCACATGATCCTTCAGAAATCATTCTAATTATACTGATTTACTGCTCAAGAAACATCAATGTTCAGATCAGTGTTCAGTTCAGGTCAAACTGCTTTAGCTGACAAAACATTTGGGAATCCCTGTGTTAAAAAACATTTCATGGAAGTCTTTAATTGTTCTACTGCTCTTTAGTGTGCTTGACTTTTGGACAGAAAATATTGTTTGCTTCTTTAGATCACTAAAACTACTATAGATAATAGCGCTGATAGAAATAAATGATGTCAGGGAGCCATATTTACAATATTTTCTTTCTCTTTCCATCAAACAGTCCACTTTACCAGACGACGTCTTTGAGAACGGAGGCTGCGGTGTGGCCGAATGCAAGCGCCTGTCTTTCACTTTCTCTGACACACCCACCTCAAGCCCCGCCCCCATCCAGTCAAACCCCGAGATCACAGTCACGCCCCCTGAGACGGACCCTCCCTCTGATCCAGCTCCAGCCTCTGAGGACCAGTCGGTTGAGGAGGAGGAGTGTGTGGAGGAAGACTGCGGCAGTGTCAGCGATCCAGACCTAGAGTGGGACCAGGCTGAGGCCCAGGGGCACGGCACAGGCTCGCCGGCCCTCTCGCTCTGCTCCGAGAGTCAGCTGTCTGCGGTGGGACCCGAGGATGTGGTGTTCTTGGAGCCCAACGTGTCTGATGAAGCCCTGGAACTGAAGCCGGTGGAGCTGGACGGAGAGGAAGGCAGTCTGACCAGGCAGCTGGTGAGGAGGCTCACCTCCTCTGACATGATGCCCGAGGCTGGCGCTGTGAGCTGGTCTGGAGAGAGCAGCAGGATCTTCCAGGAGAGCAGTCTGGAGGAGGCCATTCAGTCCCTGCTCCTGCGGCTGGAGAGCTTGGGCCAGCGCTGCGGGGAGCTGCAGGACTTGGAGCAGGAGGTCATGAGACTCGAAGATCTGCTCAAGGTCAATGAGTTTTCTGTGGTCTTTAACTAGAAGAGTTACTGTTGAAATTTGATTCAGACCTGAGTTTGTTTGATCATGACGCTTGGTTCGTTTGATTAACATGAACGTAGTTATCAAAGATCCATGGTTTGCAAGAAAAGGGTGGTCTGGGGTTCAGACAATGCAGTTTTGTAAGACTTGAGGGTGGATTTGGTCTCGAGTCCAAATCCAAGACCATGTTTTCATGGTATTGGTCTTGTCATGGGTTCAGGAGCATTTGGACTCTTGGTCTTGAGACCAAGGCTGCATCCAAAATTGATTGTGCTTTCAGAGCTGTGCGCTCTCATTTAGATCTCACACCTTCGGTACCATTTGTACTTACGCTAATGTAGAAAAACAGCAGGATCTTAAAATGTTTATACCAACTTGGTACCACAGAATGTAGTGTGTTTACATTACATTCATACTACACACATTCATTACTATATAGTTATATAGTATATACTTTTTAAACAGTTGTTAAAGGAATAGTTCACCCAAAAAGTTTACTCACCCTCAAGCCATCCTAGGTGTATATGGCTTTGTTCTTTCAGACAAATACAATCAGAGTTCTATTAAAAAATGTCGAATCTTTATTATAGCAGTGGAAGAGGGTTGAGATTTTGAAGCCCAAAAAAAATGCATCCATCCATCATAAAAAGTGCTCCACGAGACTATGGGGGTTAATAAGGGCCTCCTGAAGTGAAGCAATGCATTCGTGTAAGAAAGATATACATATTTACAACTTCATAAACCGTAATCTCTAGCTTCCGTTGCCATAAACACGAGTGGCGTTCCAGCGGATGACAGAGGCATAGCGTAAGCTCTGGTGAGAATATGCTAGTCTAAACCAAGTTTTGTTTACAACAGGGAAACCAGTCTCCTCTTGACTTATTGAAAGTGTTTTTTAACTTTGAGCATCACGTTTTTAGAGCGTCCTCTCATGCGCAAGAAGACTCCTGTAGAAAATAATTGAAAAGTAGCAAATTGGAAAGCAAGAACTTGTTGGGTGTGAACAAGCACCTTGTCTCAGATGATCTCAGTCTTGAATGAAGGTTGTTGTTTCTCCTCAGTGTCGGTTACCTGCTCACAGGAGCCGTTCATCCAGTCTCAGTTTGACAGTGGAGAGCGCTCTGGAAAGTTTCGACTTCCTCAACACCTCAGACTTTGATGACGATGACACAGGAGATGATGCTGCCGCCCTCTCACGTGCTGTCTTCTTTGACATGGAGTCAGAGAGAATCAGGTGAGTTGGACATTAAATCCTTTGGTAGTCAGGTTTCTTTGAGGAACTCAACTACATGACCTCGGTAGTTGTGCCCTCTGGTGGTGACAGTATGTCTTACACGTTCATCAGGTCAGGCCAACATCCAGAAGCAAGAGGCCACCTGAGTGAAGCCCTCACTGAGGACACTGGTGTGGGGAACAGTGTGGCCGGCAGTCCATTGCCTCTCACCACAGGAAACGAGAATCTGGACTTGGCCATTGTTGTTCATCTACAATACTGCAGTCATCTCATTCAGGTGATTCTGTTTTTCCACCTTTGCAACGTCATTTTTCCTTCTCAGATTCAAAAATATTGTGATTTTTCTTTGTCTTTTACACCAATCATGGTCAGTAGACAGCACATTTATGGCATAAACAGATTGATCTGTGCCATTGTGTTTTTTAATATAAAATGCTGAAGTTTCTCTATGTATGGGATGCAGTTGTTGACCTCAGGAGGAAGCCAGTCGCAGCACAAGACATACCTGCACAAACTAACAACTCAAACACTTCTGCTGGAGGATCTCAGTGAGAAAAACTTTGACAGACCAGGCAGCTGCATTTTAGTGTCTGATGGTGAGTATATCTTAAATATTTCGTTGTGAAGTATTCACGTTTACTATTCCTTCTGAAATAATTTTAATGTTACAGTTACTTTTCACGTGTACTTCAATACTTGAATTTCAAAGAGTTTTGGCTGTTTAAGCATGATATTTGTTTTATTAAAGTGTTTTATTTTGCACTATAATGTGAATGAAAAGCAATTTCATGGCACCTAAGACATCTTTATGACTGCTAAACTTCCTCAATTCACTTTTTAGGTGTGGTGGAAAGTTGTGTCTGTGTAACAGTCTCTCTTGGTTCTCTAAACAGTGTTGCCTGGGCTGGTGGAGCGTCCGGCGCTGATGTCTCTGTGGTCTGACTGCAGCGGTGGTCTGTTTTACACTACACTGGACCGAGTGCTGAAGCACATGCAGCTCAGCTTTGCATTACCATTGCAACAGATTCTGCCTCACTCTCCTGACTCAGGTAGTGACAATAACAACCGTATTAATCTGCAGGAGGAAGCATCAGTGAATGTAACATCAGAGTTCATCTGCCTGTGTTTGCATGTGTATCCAGTGATCAGGATGGTGGTGCATGAGATGATGGACAGCAGCGAGCTGGCCTCTTCTTTGTGTCCTTCACTGCCCCCTCTGGCACAGGATATTCTCACTGTGTTTCAGTTTCACCGCTACACTGTTGAACATAATGTCACGGACATGGAGCGACACCTGCTGGATTTAGCCAAAGAGGGTAAGCCGCTTTATTGAATAATGAGTTTAAAGCTTTATATATTATTAGCACAGTTTTAACATAGCGTAACACTCTCTTTTGTTTCCGAACCAGTCATGCTTGAAGAAGCCCTGAGCTGTGGGGATACAGAACGCTGTGTGAAGGAACTACAGGAAGTGTCCGTCATGTGTCTTCAGCCCCGCCCTCAAACCTTGTGGGCCGTGGCTGGGCTGTTGACCTCTGATGACCCTGATGTGATGAAGGCCGCTACAGCCTTCCTCTCCTCTGCTGCCTCACACAAACCCTTCAGGTCAAAGGTCAGTCTTGTACTTGGCTTGTACAGCCCATGGTTGGCTGTTGGTGGGTTGGTCTAAATAGCCAGGTTTAAATCTACATAAGCTGACATTCAAAGGTTTGAGGTTAAGATTTTTTTTCATGCTTTTGAAAAAGGTCTTCAAGGCTGCATTTATTTGATCAAAACAGTAAAAACTGTTACATGTATATTGGGAAAATGTTTACAATTTAAAATAACTGTTTTCTATTTAAATATATTTTGAAATGTAATTTATTCCTGTGAGTGTCAACATCATTACTCCAGTCTTCAGTGACACATGATCCTTCAGAAAACATTCTTATTTGCTGATTTGTTGCTCAAGAAATATTTCTTCTCATATATATCTTGGTAAAAAAAATTAAAACGCATAAAAACTGATGGAAACAATCTTAGATGCATATCTCATGACTGCATATTCAGGTACAAATAAAAAAAGGAAAATAGAAAATTGAGGAAATAGAAAAATAAGAATAAAAAGAAACCATAAATATATGATTAAATATTGAAAAATGAAATGTGCAAATTTGAATCTTCATAGTAGCAGCAGTACAGCTGTTTGAGGACCCCAGGAGGTGATGACGTTAAGTTTGTCTGTGTGTTTGTCTTCAACAGGCTGTTGATTGTTACACACAAGCCTTATCAGAAGCAGACCGATCAAGAGCTGCATGTGCCGCTTTGAGCTGCCTGCAGGTCAGTCCGTCTCTCTGATTGCATCACACGTCACTTACACTGAAGATTAAATCATATCTGTGATTGTTTACCAGACGTTTCATTAAGCCTCTCTGTCTGTCGGGGGTTATTTTCAGGCTGTGGAGAGCATTGATGCTGTGGTGTTACTGTGTGACTCAGCAGATGAAGATCTCTACCAGATTGCCATAGAAACCCTCCTCACCTTCGGTAAAACATCCAGTCGCACGAGTGATACATCCTCTGCACTATTAGTCAGTTTATGTTCTTTCTGCTTATTAGTGTAAATCTGACTGAGACCCCTTTTTTTAGACCACATTTTATTAGACAAAAATATGTATTCTATGAAGTCACCGATATTTTTGGCATGTTTTCCCTGAAGAGAAAGACTGTATGATTGACTTTGAGAAGTATGCTTGCACCAGGGTCCCTACGGTTCCTTAACAAGTCTCAAAGGGATAGTTTTCCCAAAAATGATTTACTGACCTTTAAGCCACTCTAGGTGAACATGACTTTCTTCTTTCAGATGAATACAGTCGTGTTATATAAAAAAATTTTGTGGCTCTTCCAGGCTTATAATGGCAGTAAATGGGATTTACGTTTTTGAAGTCCAATAACATGCATAAATCCATCATTAAAACAATTACAGTACATGAATTTAATTAATATTGGCACAATCTGTTAATTGCTTTTATTTAAACACACTATTATTGTATCAGGAAACTTTTATCGTCAGTGTTGAAAACCGTTGTGCTGCTTAATATTTTGTGGAAACCATGATACAATGAAAATCCTTTTTTTTAGATCACTTTTGATCAATTTAATGCGTACTTGCTGAATAATTTCGTAAAGAATTCTTACCGACCCCAAACTTGACTAAAGTAAAAGACAATTCAGTTTGAATGTCAATTTTATTTGTGCAGGTCTTTAAAAAAGTCTTAAATTTACATGTACATTATACATGGTTTCAGTGCTTGTAAACATCACCTGAAAGTCTTCCTGTGTCTTACGGAGCATGTTTGTGTGTTTCTGTTCCCAGGTGAAGACGGGCGGCTTGCATACGAGCAGTTGGACACAGTGCCGAGGGAAATAGTGCGGCTGGGGACTCGTCGCGGTAACACTGGTACCACTTCATTTTAGAAAAACGACTCGTTCTCCCTCCTGTGACCCTGCACACTTCAGACGTGAAATACACACCACCTGCTAACTAAGGGAAGGTGAAGCTTGGCCTTCGATCTTGAGACCTTCATCACAGAGTGTCCTTTTCTGCAGGATGTTTACTACTGGTGTCACAGTGGTCCTGAGTCATCATTGCTGATTGAACAGTAAGAGTGTTATTATCAGAAGTTAGTTATTTGCAGATTGCAGTTGCACAGTTGGAGCCGTGTACATAGAAAGGAAATCCTATTTTAATTTTGTTCTTGGATATTTTTTTTTTCACCTGCGTTCCATTTCAGGGCTTATAAGGGACTGTTTTAATGCTCCCCGCTTAGTTTTTTTGACCTGGGCAGAGTGAGATTTCTGTGACCTCTGGGAAAGGAACGATATTGTGTGCTGTTTGAACCTAGCCAGTTGTGTGGACTACTGAAAAAAACAGTGTAGGTGGGGGACTGCGGATTTACACATCGCTTGCTTGCCTTCACTGGTCAGAAGAAAATATTTCTATGGACGGAGCCTGTATTGAACACATTAACACGGTACTAATTCCTGAGCACACTGAGGCTCTTACAACAAGCGCTGTCTGGAATCCGTCAGAGTATATGAAAATGCACTTATATATTACACTATATTCTGTCAGAGAAGCGTGATTCATTACTGTGAATTTTTTGTTTGTACGTAAATGAAGACTGGAAGTATATTTTGCTCTGTGATCCGAACTTGCTTCTGTGCCTATTATTACTGTACTACTGAGTCATGTGACTGTAATATCATTCGTTATATTTATTTATTTTTCATTTCTCTTCACTGTAAATGGTTAAGATGCTGATATCACCCTATTTTATTTGTTGTTGTTTATTAAAATACTGAGAACAGATCGTTTTAATGATGTATTAAATATCGGTTCACAATATGATTAGGTACAGTCAGGATTTTGGTATTATCGAGGGGCTATTCACTTTTTTTTTTTATATGTATATAGTTGACATTTTACATATAGAAAGATGTTTTGCTGATCAGTCTCATCTTTTAACAGTGTATTAATGGGGTTATACAGTATTTGTGCTCAAGGGAACCTTTCCTAAATGTCTTTTCAGTATGCTAATGCACATGACCAGAGAAAATGCTCTTTGCTAAACAAAAGCTTGCCTCACTATTTGACACGTTTACACACCCTGTGTTGATCTTTAATGCTCTCAAATGTAAATTCACGCTTATGGTGGTAATTAAAACGCCGTTTTGTAGTTCACCCGACCTATTTTTGCTATATTTTCTATGACATTGAGAATTGTACGGAAGCAGGGGCTTAAATCTATCAAAGGTGCACATTTCGAGGAATGTACCGAGTACAGAAAGGTTACGGAAGTATATGCCTCACAAGCACAACTGTTTTGGTAAGATTGTTTCTTAACATGTTATTTGGCATTTACCGCACAAACGCCAAAAGCCATAATGATACAGAAGTCAATATATTTAAGGCCATTTTGTGGTTTCTATTTATCAGAATTATCTATAACAGACGTTCAAAAATAATACTTTTTTTATGCTGTTTTTCTGTATTTAGTCACAGAAATGAATGGCTGTGTTTTCTTGCTTTCTTTGTCTAATGACAACCATTACAGTATTTAACCCTAGGCATTGGTGATCACTCCTGGAGATATCAAAAAAGGAGGATGAATTAACATTTATTTCCTTGTACTCATCTCAGACAGAAGCTCAGTGAACTTCAACTGCATTTATTGTTCAACCCTCATTCAAATGTAAATTAATGTCCTTCTTGATAGGAAAGCTGTTGTTGATATGGTTTTGTGAGCGTGTTACTGTATGTGTCCAGAGCTTGAGCACACAGCTTGCAATAGCTTTAGCTACTATTGTTTGAATGAAAGCAGATTTCACTTAATGTCACAGTGCTAATGTTCCCTCACTGTTTCGTTTTTATGAGTTTACTGTATTTCCTCTGCTGAAAGTGGCAATAAAATGTATTTTTACATAATTGTCAGATATGGCATTGTGCTGTTTTTAATGCCTGTAGTGCATGGTAAATGTTAAACAATTTTTACTACATGTACAATATGAGAGTTTCAAGAACTGCACAGACATTAGAACAGCTGTTGCTCATTACTGTACTATATATATATAAATATATATAAATATATATATATATATATATATATATATATATATATATAAATAACTTCAGCAGTTTCATGATCCAGTCCATGGCAAAGAACTGGAAATTCACAGTCCAGTTTCAGGTAATAACATTTTTCTAAAGCAAATGGACATTTAAAAAGGTGTTTTTCTTAGTGTAGGAAGCATTTTATGAATGCTTTTGTGAAAACGTACTAAATGGATGATGTCACGATACCGAGCTGCATGAAATGAAAATCACGTTCTGTTTTGAAAAAAAGCTTTTTGCTAAGTGTTTCGAGACAGGCAGACGCATGCCTCGGCTCCTCTCCTCATTGTACGACAATTACATCAAACCTTATTTTTCCTCTGGCCTGGAAAGACCAGACAGAAGCCACAAAAATAAGATCCTCGAGGCTGGTCGACTGATCCGGAATACGCTGCTGCCCGTGGCGGTGAGAGCAGACGCAGCTCGGGACATCGGGATATTAAGTTACACAGGTGATGAAAAAAACAAAACGTTTCTATATTACAGGAGGACGCCTTTTTAACCTTGAAATTAAGTGATATTTTGAAATATAAAACTGAAACCGCCAGCAGCTGGTCTTAATGAGAGGGTAAGTGAATCGTTGGCAAACAATGCGTTCAAAACAAAGCAAGTAATAAAAGCTGCGCATTGAGTAACGTTAGTCTAGTGGGAACGTTAGTTACCAGTGGCTGTGGTATGTAACGTTACTTCATTCATGAACCTGGACCACAAAACCAGAAATAAGTAGCACTGGTATATATAAAACATACGTTTTATTTGTTAAACTTATTTTTTTTAATGCCAAAAATCATTAGG
Organism: Carassius carassius; assembly: GCF_963082965.1. Classification (NCBI taxonomy): domain Eukaryota; kingdom Metazoa; phylum Chordata; class Actinopteri; order Cypriniformes; family Cyprinidae; genus Carassius; species Carassius carassius. The sequence goes on from NC_081762.1 coordinate 20,626,481, forward strand.
GTAAGTACAAATCATGTTCCATGTAGATGTTTTGTAAATTTCCTACCGTAACATGAATATATATAAAAAAATTATTTTACATTGCTAAGAACTTAATTTGGATAACTTTAAAAGGTGATTTTATTTTTACATTTTTATTTATTGCAGCCTCAGATTGTTAAATACAGGGTTTTCACAAGTCCTTTAAAAAATATATATATATATATATATGGGTCAAAGACGAAAAAAGTGTTTAAGCATAAAAAAAAGTGTAATACTGCTTCAAACTGTTGTAGTCCCCCCCCCCCCCCCCCCAAAAGAATGCAAAAAGTTTTGTTTTATTTAATTGCAATTTTGTTTTTGTTTTTCCGAGCAAAAAATAAATATCATACATTTTGCCCTGATTTACAGAAGACACCCAGTAAAATGTCAGTGTAACAATCTTGTCAGGCATATTTACAACAAAAATTTGACACATTAAAAGACTAATTACTTTCACCACAAATACTAAGGAGTTGTAATTGTACATTTTTAACATTTGCCACTATCCTAGGTTTTGCCCATTTGTCAGTAAGAATTTTGTACTAATTTAAAACACAATAAAATTTAGTATGCTCCGTTATTCATTTAGATATTTTAATATGTACACATCAGAATAAGCATGTTGTTTGAATTTTTGCATAAATATTGTTACATTGAATGACAATGTAACATTATTTCAACCAAATTTTGACATTTTATTCTCCAAAAACTTATTTAAAACCTTAAAAGTAGACATTTTACTTACATTTAATGTGCTTTCTATGGACACAAAATCACTTTTGTACATTTTTCTTGATGCGGACAGCTTAACATCTTTGACCCATATATATATATATATATATATATATATAAATTAAACATACATAGGTAAAAGGTCTTTGAAAAAGTGCTTGAATTTATTTTGTACAAAGTCTTCTGGAAAACATGTCCAATACATACTAGCTTGGAACCATTATCATTGATGGAAGGGAGCAAAAACAGTCCACATGTTAAGTGAAACACAGCAAGGGCTTCTACTGTTACAGACCCTACTAACTACTATACTCTTTTAGGAGGTTATGAACATGCAGCTCAAGCAGCAGACAACTACATGGCAAGCATGGTGGAGCTCCTGAAAACACCTGACCTTACGGATCAGCACATCATTCAACTTCTTGAAGGCCTCAGTGCAATCTGCTATCTCCACGTCGCCAACCAAAACAAAGCACAAGCACTTGGACTCCCAGACACCCTGCTCGAGTTTGTATCTCCAACCAGCAAACACTCCTTTACGTCACAGCGCTGGAGCTGCTACCTTCTCAACATCCTCTGTTGCCACAATATCCCAATCATCTGCCACCTCAAGGACTCAGAGGCCCTGCAGTCCAATCTGGAGAAACTGGCGAGTCTGGACTGGGAGCAATGGCCACTAAACTACGCTCAGGAGCTTATCAGGGCTTTAGGATTCCAGCAGAGCTCGATGAAAGATGCTTTGTATGAGGAAGATGAGCTGAAGGGCCACACTTCCACTAAGAGTGGTCACATGCTAGGTAAATCATTAAAAAGCATGTGTACAAAATATGAGTTTATTTCCATTGTATGCATTCAATTTTACATATGTACACTGGCAGTGAACATGCACATTAACTACAGGTACTGAAAAAAAGCTAATTTACAGCAAAGAAAAGTATTAGAAACAAAGGCGCATATCGGTTCTCAAAGGCAAAGAAATGTTCAAATAAAACCAGACAGGTTCATAAAGGTTCTTTTCAGTTGGAATAATTTCAGCTTTCTTCTGTTGTGGAATTATCCTTAAGTGGCACATTATAGTCCTGTGACTGTTCGCTCTCATCCCCATGTTGTTCCTCATCTTCCTCCTCAGCATCAAAGGCTATTTCACGCAGCTCCTCTAGACTGTCTGGACTCTTACCAGTTAATCTCTGAAAGAAATAAGACTTCGATTACACACAGTTAGACACACTATCGCCACTACGCTCGTGACACAAATACAGTTTCCCAGGTCAAAGCAATAATAATACTGCTATGGTCACAGTGTAAACAACAAAAACCATCAACTTCTGAAAATGGTGACAACTTATAGGTATGTGCGCAGATGCCTGGGGTTTCTTTGCAAAGTTGTGTCATCCATTACTGGCCTGGCATGAATAGAACCTGTTTAGTGGTTTCCAGACACCCGTGTAAATGATCAACAATAGCTGCATTCCCATGGCACAATTTGATTTTATAAAAGTCTCTCACACACACACACCTGAGATTCTGCATGTATAAAGATAAGAATCAGGATTCAGTAGTACTACGGTGCAGATTAGTTGGTTTTCTTTAGGCATCTTAAAACACTTGGACCTAGAAACAGCGATGTCAGGCTTCAAGTGGATTAAGAGCTATACACGGAGCACTTACTTCAATCATGTCAGCCATGTGTTGTACATGCTGTGCCAGCTCCTGCAACTCCTCATTTTCACTCTTCAGCTGAGCAATCTGTTCATCTTTGGATTCAATGTCTTTGTGCAACTAATTTGGAAATAAAGTTCAGAATATCTAGTCAAACGAGCGGTGCGTTTAAGAGATTAAGAATCAATACTATAGAAAGCAGCTTTTAAGCAAGATTCATGTAGATTAACCGACCTTTTCATTCTCTTTGAGAACACGGAACAGGGCTTTCCGCCTCTCTTCTGCTACCTCCTTCCAGTAGGATGACCCTGGAGTTTCTAAAGAAAAAAATAACCCATGTTACAAGAACGGTCAATCACCCTTACATTGCAAACATTAACAGTGACCATATTAACAGGCACTGCTTTTGCATTAATGGAAATCAACTTTTCCAAACTGGACAGGGCATCATTTACCTTGGATCATGAGCTCATAGGCCTCTTGCGTGACCCCCTCAGGCTGGTTTTCATCCTCTGCACTTGTGGATTTGACAGCCACCTCTGCTTTAACCCTCTTCGAGCCCTTCGCCTGCTCAGCACTCCACAGCTTTCTCTTTGGAATCGCTTTGCCATTCTAAACAGGATGACGGTCTTCAACATCACCCCTCCAACTAAAGCGTTTACACTTCGTAACATCCAAAAATGGCAACCACCGACACGTACCTCGATACGACCAAGGTTCTTATTGACAGCAGACGGCTGAAGGACCTTCAGGGTCCTCCTCCCTGATCCCACTCCTGATGTTGGTACTATAAGGAACTTCTGAGAAAAGAAAAGGGCAATTTCGGTGAGAATGAAATTTAAGCAACTCTACCCAAGCACACAGTAAAAGGCTCCATTCACCCGCTTCAACAGTCATTCTTCTCCTCTTACACCAGTTAAGAGGTCAGTATGAGATGGCAACAAGCAAGGTATCAGAGTAACTCAGCAGATCAACATTTCTAACAAGCGTGGGAAAGGGGCAGGCCACACATCAGCTGCATGCTGGAAACACCTCCAATTCCCACAAGCAGCTATTGGGCCGCTTCCATTTTTATCTTGCTACGACATTCTTTAACCTGTAATTACCGTGGGAACTCACCACAGAAGTGTCCTTATGACCAACTGCAAGTTTGGAGTTGGTTAATGTTTTCACTTTAACAATACAGTGGCAGACGGATGCACGGTTACTGGATTTCAACACATGGGCAATGATTAACTTAAAAACAGCAAGGTCGGAGAGGAGTTTGTCCTAAATGGGAATTTTTATCAAGTTAAAGACATGTTGCAATGTGTTGACCTCATTTATTCCTTTTTTGACAACACTCCAGCAGACAATAAGTAATCCAAATGTATTAAGTATCTAGAGGTAATTACATTGCCACTATAAGAAACACTAATGCCTAGCTTTTTATCAGACATTAATCAGTTAATGGTTGTGCTGCCAGTTTCTTTCAAAACCCCATTTAATCACTCAACAGGACATTGGTTCAGCAGTCATCAGAGTTTTGTGTAGTAACTAAATTAATTGCATCCAAGGAGCCTTGGGCAAGATATGGTCACATACCTTGATGTTTTCAGAGGGATTCTCTGCATGCTTGGGTCTTCTGATGGAGCTCATGTTTTCACCTAGAAGAGTTCAGGAACTTCAGTGAGTTTCATAAATTGAACCATCACATTGGGCTCCAGTCATTTTGACTTGGAAATAATTTAATCTCCATTCTCTTACACTTGTCTTCCAGTCTACTAATAATTGCTTTAAAGATTCTCTTGATGAGAGATTACCAGTTTTCTGATTAAGCACAGGTTTTATAGTCCTCTTCTTGGCAACACAATTATGCTAATGGTTTTCAGCAAAAGTGAAGATACAGGCTTATGTAGCTGACACATCCATTATCCTAATCTATCAGTTAGGATCTTTAGATTTAACAAGACCTTTTTAAAATAAGTTACAGCATGTTACACAACAGCTGAAACTTGATACAGTAGATTACAAATTAAACCGTTGACTTGATAACATTAATGTATATCCAAAAGTTTTTAGATATCAGTTTTTAGAAAAGGGGCAAGCATAGATCAAAAGCTGTGTAGGCCTATGTTTGTGTTCAGACGACGAACCCAGTAACTCTCGTACAGACTACATTTAAAAACACATGGCCTTTTCTTCAAAAAATTAACAAAAAGTCTCAAACAACTCAACTAAACAGAAACCAACATAAACCAGGCAAGACAAAGAGGATACTTACGAAAATTACAATAAATACACTGCTCTCAATAACCCGCTACAGCTCATCAGTTTTGAGAGTGTGGAGCGCGCCATTGGCTTAAGTACTGCCTTCGTACCGTCACGTGACTCCGGGACTCGCGCGGATAGAGAGGCTGACGTAAACAAACAGCCAACAAAGGGATTTTTTTTTATAATTATTGTTTTTATTCAGGGGCTATTTGATTTCACTATAAAAATATTAGAATTTCTATCCACTTCAAAAACATTGTCCTTGTTTAAGGTGAGCACTACGCATGTAAAAAATATGGACAAAGCGTCTGTGACGTCACCCATAGACTTTCTGAAGAACGGGTTTGAAGCCGTTTATGGGGGGTATGGGCTGCGCCATCTTGGAAAATCTTGGGAAATCCTAACCCCGCCCACCTTCTGACGCAGCGCGCTTCACTTAGCTCGCTCTGCAAATTCGGTTATCTCTGTGTATATTTTAGGCAACGAAATATGTTATAAAAACCATACTAACTATTTTTTTTGTCTTCATTAAAAGAAATCTTAAACATTATAGCCACACAAATGTGGTTCAGGCAACGCATATTGATTATATTCAACTACACATAACGTTTGCCTATTTATGAAAAAACAAAATATAAAACACAAACCTGCCTCTTTTCATTTTAAATATAATATAAAAATATTAAACATTTTATGGTCCAGGCAATATGTGCATTTGTACTAAACAACAGATTCTGCAGTAAACAACATTACAGATCATCTTCGTTGTATTAAAATTTAAAATGACAAAACTTAACCCAGTCTCTTTTTGTTAAATTTCAGTTTTATCAATATTAGCCATTATAAAAGTATAAGTAAAAGGTATAAGAAGCTATACAAATAAAGCAAACAATTCAGTTAAACATACAAAGTCAGCGCTCTAGTCTAACCATACATCGGTAAAGTTAAATAGCTTATAAAGTTATGAAACTTCCCCTCAGCCAAAACGATTGCCCAGGGAAATAATTATAGATTTACGAGACCAAAAATCGCCCATTAGATATACACAAGATGAATTATATCTCATGTTTAACCACTACAGAGACGCCAGAGTCCGCGGCATCGGCGGCAAACTTTAGAAGGTCTAGACGAGGAAAGACTGCTTCAGGCGGGGTACATGAACGCCGACGCCCGGTCATCGCTGGATCGACTGGATAAAATTTTCATAAATCTTTAAATAAACCACAGATTTGAGCTTTAAACAACTACATTCTCGCCTGAAAACCTCTTAAAACTACATTTCATGATACAGAAACAGTAGTATTATATGTCAACTGTATTAAAAAATGGCGCTTCTTGTTGTCATTCTCCGTGGCGCTGCCTTGTCAGCTGTCAATCAAGCTGTCACTCAAAGTTAACCACACCCTTATTGTCATATATTTTATATCTAAATACGATCTAAACTAACGAGTTAGAAAAAAAATCACCCCCCTCACAGTTGTCAGGCACTCGGAAGCTATCGAAAAATACAATAAAAGTCCACGGGACCAACTTGTAAAAACATGAATTTATGCTGTGAAAACGGACATTTTAACATGGGGGCTATGGACATTTGCTCCCTTTTGGGACCTTCCCCTGGCGGATTTTCGTTGTATTGCAGTTTTTCGAACTTCCGGGTAGGCTTCATTTTTCAGATCAGAATGTTGCCGCTTGGGTACTACGCAATTATTTGTAAATTATGTCGACAACATTTTATTTAATTGGTTGAGAAGTTATATCCGTATCTACACTCAACTACACTACATCTACACTTGTCTATCCTCCAAGTTTTGACAGTTTAAGTACTTTTTAATAATTTAATCTTCTTAGCTACAACCGACCCCACCTACTGTTTTTACTCGGGTAAGTTAAAAACGGTCAACATTGGCCTTCATGAACGCAGCTGACAGCAGCGTGAGCTCCTCCTCCGTCACGTGCGTGCAGCGGCCATCTTGAGTTGTTTGTTCAGCGAGGAGCGCTTGTTATTTTCCAGACAAACGCAGATAGAAGGACTGAAACAGTCGAAAGAATCGCTCGAAAGACATTTCACCCCTTTCTTCCATCATTATGGGTCCACCGCGACGCAGATGCCGCCGTCTGTTACCTGAGAGAACGGAGGACTTCGGTCGGTTTGTCACTTTATCTTGACATGGCTTACACGCGTGTGTGACGACTGTGGAGAAGCTCGAAAACAAACGGGAGACCATCAAGATAAACCTCCGCCGAGGATCGATCTATCCGGGCCGGGGTTTTGAACCGAGCTCGGTGTATTAAGACGCGTTAGAATTGTTTTGCAGTACTTGCTCGGATCGCAACGGGCTTCGAAGTCAACTCTAGTAAAAATAAATAAATAAATAAATATGACGAGAAACAATAGTTAGCCAGTTACGTTAGCCAGCCACTCATCAAAGCCAGTCTCTGCTAGCTTTGCGATAACAAACAGAAAACAGGCAAAAAATCCCCAAAATGTAACAGTCGGTTTAATGATGAATACTAGCTTTGGATGCGCTCCTAGATCTCATACTGGATAGAAAAAGACATGTAGCTCCCTTCAACAAGGTTATTTGTATTCAGTTTAGCTAGTATTAGTGTGCTAGCCAGCCACAAAATAAAAGCCTCACAATGAAACTCAACCGTGGCAGGAGAGCTAGTGGGCCAATTTTATGCCCTTAAATCCCAAGATGTCCAGCAAACTCTGTGTTCTTCCTCAGTGCCAAGATCTCATGGCATCTGCATTTCTTTGCCATGGTTGTCTTTCTCACCTGTCATTAAGATGTGCTTTTATGAGACCGCTTATTCAAAGACATGAATACAAGCAAGAGCCAATCCAGGAAGAGACTTTCCAAAGTCAAATCTCTAGGTCAGCTTTTTAGATAACTTTAAACCAGATTTATTTATCTGAAGACCGGGATCTTTCCCCTCACACACACAGAGACAAACACAAAACTGTCTGTCCTTTATTTAGAGATAAAACGGGGAAAAAAATCCTAATTGATCAGGTCGTGTTCTACGAGTGGTTTCTTTTAGCTTACACTTAGCCTTGGCTTGATTGTTTGTTTTAAAAATGGTGTAAAGCATCAAAACTGGCCCAAGTGCACTACCCACATTGATTAAAAATGACTTGATTTGGTTTTGCTAACTTTGTTCCTTAATTCAAATTAGTATGTAGTGCTTGGTTACAGCTTATTTAGTTTTTAAAAGGGTTTGTAAACCACATAGTCAACTGTCAAGGAAATAAAAAGCAAAAAAAGTCTGCTTAAGGAGAATAGTACGGTCCGTAACAATGGGAGACCCAAATTCTCGCCGGAATCAAACAAGAAACCGACTCCGCGCCCAGCTACGGAAGAAACGGGAATCTCTGGCCGATCAGTTCGACTTCAAGATCTACATTGCCTTTGTGTTTAAGGAAAAGGTACGTTAAATGATTCCGTGTGAAGCTGAGAAATGATTGACTGTTTCTCCAGGATTCTCACTTTTCCCACGTTTACAGAAAAAGAAGTCAGCACTCTTCGAAGTAGCTGAGGTGGTACCTGTGATGGCCAACAACTATGAGGAAAATATCCTTAAAGGCGTGAAGGATACGAGCTACTCCTTAGAGAGTTCTCTAGAGCTTCTCCAGAAAGATGTGGTGCAGTTACACGCGCCTCGTTACCAGTCGATGCGTAGAGTAAGTGTTGGCACACAACACGGCTCACTCTCAACATTGTCCGTTGAAGATTAAGCTGCTGTCAGCTGTGTTGCAACAGTAATGGTCTCGTCTAAAAACCCATGTCTCATGTTGTTTGAGGTCAGTGCTTTTTGTGTCTCACTGATGTTTCTTAATCTGTACAGGATGTGATCGGTTGTACCCAGGAGATGGACTTTATCCTTTGGCCCCGCAATGATATTGAGAAGATTGTCTGTCTCCTGTTCTCCAGATGGAAAGGGGCTGAACATGAACCATTCAGGCCTGTTCAGGTATGTATATGTAATTTCTACCAAAACAAATTGTGGTGCTTGCTTATCGTTCCTTGTATTTGAGGTTATGGGCTTGTTCAAACCATTAAGGGGTTAGTTCATCCAAAAATGAAAAATTATGTAATTAATGGCTCACCCTCATGTCGTTCCAAACCAGTAAGACCTCCATTTATCTTTGGAACACAGTTTAAGATATTTTAGATTTAGTCCGAGAGCTCTCAGTCCCTCCATTGAAACTGTGTGAACGGTATACTGTCCATGTCCAGAAAGGTAAGAAAAACATCATCAAAGTAGTCCATGTGACATCAGAGGGTCAGTTAGAATTTGTTGAAGCATCGAAAATACATTTTGGTCCAAAAATAGCAAAAACTACGACTTTATTCAGCATTTTCTTCTCTTCCGGGTCTGTTGTGAGCAAGATCACATCACATCACTGCAGTGATGCTGCTGACGTGTTATCTTTGTTATTGGGCGTGCCAGAAAACACGTGCTTCAACAAATTCTAACATTTTGCTTTGAACATTTCCAGGCCAAGTTTGAGTTTCATCATGGAGACTATGAAAAGCAGTTTTTGCATGCTGTTGGTCGGAAGGACAAGGCTGGGATGGTTATGAACAACCCCAATCAGTCCGTCTTTCTCTTTGTGGACAGACAGCACTTACAGGTTGGTTCAATAAAGTCCATGGGTAATATTTAAGAGTTTTTTTTATTTATTTTTTTTTTTTTATCAGTATTGTACATTTATCTAATACTCTATCAAATTAGGGTTTATTTATTTTTCCCACTTAAGTGTGATCTTTAGCAAATCTCAATACTACAAAGCTTTATATTATAGAATGCTTCAATTTACTTGTAACATTAAAAGTGATTAGGTTTTAGTGTTTATTAATGGACAAAAGAACATTTCACCAGGAATAATCTTAAATTTATCAGATAATGAAATGAAAAATGTTTATATTGACATTGTTGGTTAAATTTTTTTTTAAAATAATACATTGATCTTGCCATGAAAATAGCCATAGATGCTGGGACGGCAATGAAAATAAATAAATTTAATATAATTTGCACAGGGGCCATTTTAATTGGTTATTGACAATAACAACATAATTTTCTGGTTATCAGTAGTAACCAGAGTTTTTAGTGGTTCACAACTAATTATACACTGTATAATAACCTAATATGTACTGTATAACTAAATGTATATTTACCTTTTATTATATCTTTAATTGTATTGTTTATTGACAATAACATAAAAAATTTATTTGTAATCTTAATTGGCCAGAATTTTAATATCAGTGAATCAATTGCAAACTTCTGATAACCTAACATTTACTGTATACCATTTAATAACCAGTTTTTATTTTAATATTGCTTATTTTGGGCTCTTGGTAATAACATATAATTTAATAAATAATTTATTGGCTTATCAACATTGAGCATTGAGAACTATACACCTTTCAATTCCAGATGTTTACTGCATCATATAGTATTTAAGAATAGTCTAATATTATTTTCTCTCCTCATTCTTCAACAGACTCCAAAAACCAAGCTCACAGTTTTCAAGTTGTGCAGCCTCTGTCTCTACCTGCCACAGGATCAGCTCACCTGTTGGGGGGTTGGAGACATTGAGGACCACCTCCGTCCATACATGCCTGACTAGGAGAAAGGCACGGAAGACACCCCTCGAGGCCTCGAAGCAAGTTGAACTCATCTACACATCCCTCAGCTGAATAAATATGAACTTGTGCTTGGAACTCTCTGTTTTGTTAACCACTCATTTTCATCGTGAGATTTAATTTAGCTCCTTTTTTTGTTTTAAATCCCTCCCTCAACCAGTCTTGCTTTGGTTCATCCCATCTCCCCTCTCTCTGATCAGTTTTTATTTGAACCTGCATGAACATTGATTTTGAGTGGTTGTTCTCTTGGAGCTGCACCATCAACAGTACCAGTCACCGAAGGAACTCCTTGCGTTACCAAAACAAAACATATAAAAAAAAAAAAGGAAACCAATGACAGAGGTCTCTCACATGTGGTCCTCGTGTGTTGGACTGGCTTTAACATCACTGTCATGAGGGATAGTTAACATGTCTGTCATATTAAGTAGGGATTTCATGAGTAATGACAATCAGTGACTGAGGACATAAGAGCCTGGGTAGTCTTCCTCAAAAGGCTTCTATTACAAGGTGAACAAAACTTAACTCGTTTGGTGTAGGCATTGCTTCTCATTCAGTTACTGCCTTAGGTTTTGCTGGACATTTTAATTTGAGTGTCATTCCTTGCCTAAAATATTACAAACCTTGTTTGCTTTATCATTTCTGGAGGAGTGGTGCCTGAAGGGACGGTGGTGCAGTGTGTGATTGTATATTTAAAATGGTTGACAAACTTGTCTTTTTGGAGGAATTCTGATGCTGTTTTTTTTCCTGGGATAGTTGGGATGGTTATTGTCACCAGTTGAGCACTAAATATACATATGAGCTACTGATACCCGGATGTAATCATTGGTGGTGGGTATGTGATGGGAGACTGATGTTCAAGCTTCTGTACCTAATGAGAAATTTCGTAGTGAAACTTGAAATGGATCATTAAGGATTTGTTTTTCTTTTATAGACCACCCTGTTCTGAGAGTACTAAATATTGCAGTGCTTGGGACTTGGTATCTGTAAGCCATCTTTGTCCGTTCTTAAGGCATAAAAATTCCTTTATTTTTTCTTTTCTTTTTTTCTCCCACTTTTGAAATTCTGAGTGAACGTCGAAGGGGAAGGTGGGTCTTTGTCTTTATTTCGATGTACCCATTGTTTGAATAATTCTGTTGAAATAAACACAGCTGAACATATCCGAGCAAATGGAGTTTATTAATGTAACAAAGAACATGTTTCATGTCAGTTACACGGCATGTACATAATCAGCTACCGAGGTGTTTAGTGTGTCTTCCCTGCGCAATGAGTTTTCCGTTCGCCTTGTTGGTGAGATCTACTGTTGCAAATGCCAAAGTCCGTCCTTGTTTCAAAACCTGAGCTGTTATCAAGACGTCCTCTCCAATTTTAGCTGCATTCATGTATCTGTTAAATAGAAAGCAAACAAATTTAATTGTCAAGAGTACATTTTAGATGTTGAATGGGAGTCATTTTATTTTTTTATTGTGAGTAGGACTATTAGTCACACTTATTTCTCTATTCACACACACACATGAAGCTATTGGAACATTTCTGTCATTATTAAGCAAGGGAAAATGTACAGTATATGACAACATGCAATATGTCACAGTAGCAACCAGGCATTGAACAGCCTAATACATTCATTATGAGTACATATGGCAAAAATATGAAAACACTTTCCAATAAAGGTTATAAATAAATTTATAACTAGACATTTGCCCTGAGCAAACAGTATAACACTGCATAGCTGAATATGGTATGCTGTTGTGGTTTTATGGTGTTTTCACTTGTTTATGCAACAGTTATTATGATATTGAAATTATACTCTTAAGAACATAACTAAAAATGTAAGGGCTGTTTTGAGCAAGGCATTTGAAGCCATTTATGTAACTATTATAGTAATAATTTATATTTTGAAACTTATTTTTATATTTCACAATTTAATTTGTTTTTGCATTTTTTCTGTTTTAATTCTAGTAATGTTAATAGTATCTGGTAATCTTAGTAGGCAATTGCAATATTTCTTTTTTTTATTAAAAAATGTATTTGTTTTCATAACTTATATTGATTCATTCATATTGCGTAAACAGTTAGTTTTATAATAACAGCACTGATACTGAGGTCACCGCGGATGACGCAGCAGCCCTGTACACAGGTCAGGCAGAAGCTCACGTGATGTTCATGTCCACGCTGACCCCTGGAGCTCCTCTCTCGCTGTACATGATGGCGGTGGTGGAGATCACATCCACCAGAGTGGCTGTCAGTCCTCCGTGAAGAGTGCCTCCTCTGTTAGTGTGCTCCTCCTCCACCTTCAGCTCACACACCACTTTCCCAGGGGCTGCAGACAGCACCTCCACCTGATGACCACATGAACGTGTTTACTGCTGGGAGAACTGCTTTGGGGTGCGTTTCCCGAAAGCATAGTTGCTAACCTGTTAGCAACTTACTTGGTTGGCAATGGGAAATTGTATTGCAAGCAACCAACAAAGTTGCTAACTTAGCAACTATGGTTTTGGGAAACGCTCCCCTGGCTAGTTTACATACCAATGTGTGGATCTCCAAGTAGAACCACTGAACTAATTTAACCAAAGGTTTTACTTTACACGTACCTTACTTAAAACCCGGTCAAATCCAGGACTGTCCGCCATCGCTCTCATTATCTGTTTTATTGTATTTAGAGACATTGACACCATCGCTGACACGGCAAATACCAAAACACCGTGAAGGACAGGATCACTCTTGAAGAATGTTTGAAAGCTGGCCCAAGTGTTGTACAAAATAAGAGTTTTATTATGTACCTAGGCAAAGTCAATAGTCCACAACGATGAGAACGGCAGATAACTAATGTAAAACTGCACTGTATTCTTCTAATTAGGTTAAATAAATCTAATAAGACAGTCTATGAATACTAATAGGAGCTAATACTGACCATTCGGTTCTGAGGACTTTTATTATGAAACAATGGATAACCACGATTCATTTGAGTCGTGTCTTTTCAATGAATCGAATGAACGAAACATACCTGAGCGATTCATTCAAGAACACGACTGAATCATTTAAACGTAAGGCAACATATATTTTCAATTGTTTAATGCTAATGCTAACTAGTTTTAAGTTTGTAATTTATTTTCTGTCGCATGGGTGAATCAATCAAACTGAACTGGCACACACGTGTTTAGACATTATTTGACTTTTAACGTTAGGACCATAATTGCGTAATGCTGAATCGTTTAGTTTTGAAACGAACTTTTCGAAAGAACCGACTCTTTCAGCACTACATTTAAATGCTTCCGAAAGACTCTATTTGAGTAATAACAATTCTTCAGCACGGCACTCTCTGGTTGTAGCGTTTAATGTGAAAATTAGGTTAATATATTAAGGACGTGATTTATACCATAGTGTAAATAAATTAGATCCAGCGACCGCAAGCATACGTTAATATTAACATTGTCTCCGTGTTTTCGCGGGTTCCGCCCGGAATGTTTTTGTAGTTGTAAGCGTTCATGTCCCGCCGTTTACATGTCCAACACTGTAATGTCAGATAATCACACAGATCAACAAATGTCTGCTCTAGAGGAAACGAGGACGAGTCTTTGCGATCAGTTTGCCTATGTCTCTGGATCGGATAGTGCTGTGGCGCAGTGTTATCTAGCAGAAAATGAATGGGATATGGAGGTATGGCACTATTACTGCACCAAGTTTCCATAAAAACAACAAGAGTTGTATTGAGTAATGCATGTTTAGTTCTCGTTGACCACTGGTGTTCTTATAAAACGCTTTTTTATTTCTATGTTTCCGCCAGAGAGCACTGAACTCTTTCTTCGAGGCTCATATGGACTCAGTCTTTGATGTTGAAGAAGCAGAGGAAAATAAAGATGTGTCTGGGAATAATAAGAGAAAGGAGGTGCATTCCTCAGACCCTGTTGATTCTTCAAGAACAAAGAAGAAATTCAAGGTGGATTGGTAAGGTTTTCTCCTCTGTTTATTAGAAATTGAAAACAGCATTTGGTCTACATATATCCTCTTTATACACATCCCAAATAATATTTCAAATTGTTTGTTGTGCAGCATTGACCTGACAGTGGAGGAGCCCACCTGCTCCAGTGGTGTGAACCCCCCAGAAAGTAAGATTGAAAGTGCTGTCCCCGAATCTAATGCGGAGGACCGCAAGCTCTCCTTCATCAGCTGGAATGTGGATGGTTTGGACACATTGAGTCTTGCAGAGCGCGCCAGGGGCTTGTGTTCGTATCTAGTTCTGTGAGTTATTTAGAGACCCGCGACGTCCTCTTATTTCGTGTTTTATTTGAGAGTAAAGTTGTTTTGTTTAACTCGTAACTCCTCGTTGCATATGATCCTTTGTTCTGTTGTAGATATACACCAGATGTGGTTTTTCTTCAAGAGCTCATTCCATCTTATATTCAGTATCTTAAGAAACGGGCTGTCAGCTACTTGTTTGTTGAAGGTGAGAGAATGACCTTTGTGCTCCGACAGTGAAGCTGTGTATGAGTTATTTACCGATTCATGAAGTTCTGTGTTATTAAAGGAAGCGATGATGGATACTTCACGGCAATAATGTTGAAGAAATCAAGGGTAAAACTTCTGGAAAGTGAGATCATTGGTTATCCTACAACACAAATGCTGAGGAATCTATTAGTTGCTCAGGTGGGTTTGTGATTTTATCCAAAGATCGTGTTGGGGTATAATGAGTGGCACAGGTCTATTTCTTAAAAGAATCAGAAATACACTACCATTCAAAAGTTTGGATTTTTCAATATATTACTGTTTTACAGACAGTGTACCAATTCTGTATTTATTTGATAAAAATACAGTGAAAACAGTAACGTTGTGAAATGCCATGACAATTTAAAGTAACAGTTTTCTATTTTATAAATTTTAAAATGTATTTTATTCCTGTGATCAAAGCTGAATTTTCAGCATCATTACCCCAGTCTTCAGAGTCACATGATCCTTCAGAAATCATTCTAAGATGCTGACTTACTTCTCAAGTGCTGAACATTTTGAACAAAGAAATTTCAAAAGAGCAGCATTTATTTGAAAAAGAATTTGCTTGTAACGTATTAAAAGTCTTTACTGTCGCTTTTAATGTATCCTTGCTCAATAAAGTACTAATAAAAATAAATAAAAACTTTCAGACTGCAAAAAATGTAAATGTTAGTGTATCTATACATTAATATATCCTTTTCTAGGTTAATATTATGTGTCTCATAATTCATTTGCTTCTCATTATTTATGCACACATTAATTTTTTTTTATTACTCTTATTAAGGTGAATTTCTCAGGTCAGAAGCTATACTTGATGACATCACATTTAGAAAGCTGTAAGAACCAATCAGAAGAGAGAATGAAACAACTGCGGGTCGTGTTTCAAAAGATGATGGAAGCACCAGAAGACGCTACTGTAATATTTGCTGGGGACACCAATCTCAGAGACTCTGAGGTAAATAAAAAAAATAAAAAAATAAATTACTGATGGGCCTCTGAATAATAGAAAAATGTTATGAAATACTGTGCTTATGATCACAATAACTCCAAATACGATGGAGGAATGAGAGTGCAGTGAAAGTCACCATTAGTGCAATTAATGCAGTATTTCTGAAGACTATTTCTGTCTGTGTAGGTGGTAAAGGTTGGAGGTTTGCCTCCAGGTGTGTGTGATGTTTGGGAACAGCTGGGCAAGCAGGAACACTGCCGATACACCTGGGACACCAAAGCAAACAGCAATAAGACTGTGCCTTACATCTGCAGATGTCGCTTCGACCGCATCTTCCTTAGGTCTGCTAAAACCGGCCCGAGAGTCACTCCTGACCACATGGTCTTGGTGGGAATGGAGAAACTGGACTGTGGCCGTTACACCAGTGATCACTGGGGAATTTACTGCACTTTCAAAACATGATTAATAAATCCCCAGGGACTAAAGGTCTGTCTCATAGAAGATAGTTTTAAAGAGTGTTTGTACTAAAATAAAGAATGTGAAGAGTGCCTACAAATCCAGACTACAGATCAGCGTAAGATACAAAGACATACAGGGAATAATAGGATGCATAGCTGGATATAAAATACTGCAGAAAGAGATCTTATTGAAGGGTTTGAATGGAAGGATTTACTTCTTGTTATCCCACAGTTGTTGTTGTCTTTTGTAGTTGTCATGCAAAATCTATTTCAAACCATGATTTCAGTCAGTCTCTGCTCTCTCATAATGTCTTTTCTAAAATATGAAAGTGTTGACTGAATTTAAATGATTTTGTTTAAATAAATGTGACCTTGAGTTATTGTGGCACGGGTTGTGTGTTCTATATTACGCCGCAAGTGGTCAGTATTTCTCAAATGTCATTGGAACAGAGCCATGGTGTAGTATTGCTTTTTTAAACTACACACACATAGCGTGTGTCTACTGTAAAAAATCAGTGAAATTAAAATGGTGTAAAAATATTATACTAAATTTGTGCACATAGAACTATTACATATACACTTGCGAATAGTATGTTGTTACCATGCAGCAATCAAGCTGTCATTTTGTGCAAAAAGTGAAAATATGATTTAATTGTGCATTTTAAATACATAAAATTATAGCTTTGAAATAAGCCATTTTATTCGAAAAAATTAAATTTTCGAAACTATAATTTCCATCACAGATTGCTTGAAAGCAATACATTGAGATGGGGAGCACTGAAATAACACCGTGGTGGGAATTTTCAAAAAGTGGACATTGTTAGACAAATTAAACAAAATATCTTCCTCCACAGCCTGAGCTCACTAGATCTATCTCTGAAATAAAGTTCAGATAAATGTTCCACTTATTTCAGTTGGTGAGGTCTTCTCTTAAATGTCCTAGATTAGCTGAAAGCATATGAGTGTCAAGGCAGCAGCTGTCTTAAACAGGGTGGACACATGACTCCTAAAAACCTTGAAAGTCACCCCCACTGCCAAGGCTAATAAACCTTTTGCTTGGTCAGAAGAGTAAATATTAGATCTAAACCAGGTCAGACTGCCACAGATCTGCCCTTGGGGTCTGTATGACTGACTCACAGAGGTCTGCTCGTGGCGCAAACACACTCTCCTTGCCCCTCTCTCCAGGATAACGTCCACTGTCACTTAAAGGGCCAGTCCTGTGATAGGTTTGTTTGAATATCGTTATCCTTGTAGCTCAAAAGGTTGCTAGAGGCTCTCATTGTCCTCAACAAGACATGGTAGTAAATCACAGTGCTCTTCCCCTCAATAGACATCACTGTAGCACATTGAATTGTTTTGACACATGGCCAGGAGCACATGCTATTTCAGGGAAGGGTAATACTGGGACTTTCAGATCAGTCCTCTCCAAACGTTAAAGAGCGATGTCAGTATACTAGACCGAACATGCAATCATTGGTAACATAATGACAAGAACATGATATGTTTGTTTGGTCAGCACTTTCCAGGAGGGTTTTCTGTTATCAGGGACACACAAGGTTACAGTCATGGAACAACTCCAGCAGGGATCTTCCAACGCAACCTCAAGGCAATTCATAACTATAGTGAACTGGTGGATAGGTTTAGGATGGACCCTTATGGATAATTTTTTCTTTCAAAAATTTCTACGTTTCCTACTATTCACATTATACAATGTTATAAAATTGGTAATATAAAATATTTATACTTTCCCATGAAATTGGGGCCGTTTATTATGTTTAGGGGTAGACCTGCTTACTATTCTACATTCTTTCTTTCTTTCTTTCTTTCTTTTTTTAAAGGATATAGTTCACCTAAAAATGAAATTTCTCTCATTAACTACACAAATTTATATGACTCTGCACAGATAGCAACACATCTGACACATTCAAGGCCCAGAAAGGTAGTAAGGACATAATTAAAATAGACCATGTGACATCAGTGGTTCAACTGTAATTTTGTGAAGCTATGAGAATACTTTTTGTGTGTGAGAAAACAAAAATAACAACTTTATTTAACCATATTATTCTCTCCTGTGTCAGTCTTAGATGTGTGACACATGCGTTCTGATGTAGAACCCAGATGTGCTGTGCCTTGTTTACAAGCAGAGGAATGCACACGTGTCGTGGTATTGTTGTGAATGCGCATCAAAAACTGTGATAGAAGAGAAGGAATTGTTAAGTAAAGTTATTTTTTTGTTTTCTTTGTGCATAAAGTATTCTTGTAGCTTCATAAAATTATGGTTGAACTAGTGATGTCATGTGGACTATTTTAATGATGTCCTTGCTATCTTTTTGGGCCTTGAGTGTGTCAGTTGCATTGCTATCTATGCAGGATCAGAAAGCTCTCGGATTTCTTAAAAATATTTTAATTCGTGTTCCGAAGATGAACAAAGGTCTTAAGGGTTTGGAACGACATGATGATGAAATTAAAATTTTAGGTGAACTATCCCTTTAAACACACATTTTCACATCATAAAAGTGGGTTTGTTATATTTTAGGGTTTGGATTAGGGGTGGATCTTCATGCTTTCTTTTTTTATTTTAATTTTTTATTGGAGATCTTCGTATTCAGATTGTACAAATTCATACAAATTTGCATTGTAAAATAGTTACATTTTCCAGCGAGACCAAGTTGGTTATATTTGGGGGTGGAACTTTTTTAACTATTTTCTAAAAATCATACGTTTTTGTTCTGTTCTGTTCTGTTTTTTTTTTATATTGTATGTTTTCATTTGATTCACATTGCAAAGATTAATAATTAAATGAACAAATTAAAAAAAAAAATGCAAAATTTACAAGGTGGCATTTTCATAAATATTTTTATGATGGGAGTCAAACATATTTATGGTTGGGGTAAATGGTGGACCTTCATAGTTACTTATTTTCCAAAAAAATAAATACATTTCTACAGTTCAACATTGTACAATTTCATATGAAATTGCTTGCCAGTGAGACTGGATTGGATCTTCCACATTTTAGATTAGATAATGGTGCAGTCTGTACCATGTCACTGCAACTCCAAGATAACAGATACTGAAACAGGAGGCAACCATGTGAGAAATTAAATCTTAAGTAATTACATAATCAGATAATATAGCACTGTCAATCTGTAACTAAACTGAATTATCAGCAAACAAACCATCTTCTGTTAAGAGCCTGTTCTAAGACGTGTCTCCTACACTGAATTAAATGGCTGAAACACTGGGGTATTTATGTATACTAGAGAGCACAGCACAAGATGCTCATGTAATTTTTCAACAGTTTTATTTCATAAATAACACTGAACAAGCATAGTACAGCGATAAATATTTACATTGCAAAATTCTCTGTATAACAAAATACAGTGTATGTAAAATGCACTTGTCAAAGGGGTCAAGAGGTTTCAGTATAGTACCTGATGTGCCCTAATCTGAAATTACATTTGTACGTATTTTTTTTTTTTAAATGTGTTGTAATCTTCAGATTAAGGTTTGCCAAGAACTTCACATGACCCCTTTGCTGTTATATATAGCACTGTTGCATATCCCACTGTCATTTGGACTGGAAAAATAAGACAAAAGCACTGATACATAACCTCAAATTGTCATTTATTATTGTTGTTCATTAAATTTTGATTCTTTTTGCATTTTACACGCCAACAATCTTCATCTTTTCAGTTATCGCAACCCCATGCCTGCTCGAATTAAGAGTCTGAACACACCGCGGGCAAGTGTCCCGTTTCAGTGTCTTAGGCAGCAAGAGGTACAAGGCAGGTTGACATCGTAACACAAGACCAGGATTGTTGCATCTCTACAATGTAACTCAGATAGTGAGTCAGCATGTTCAGTTTTTATTTATTGCTAAATTCAGAAAACAGAGGGGCTATTCCATTTCCTTTGAGAAAAAAAAAAAAAATCGTCCCATTTTTAAGTTAAGGAATGTGTCCATTTGTGCCTAGTAACACCTGCATGTTTCGAAAAAAAATGTAACAACTTGTTAGAAAATCTATTTGCACACTCTCCATGTACGAAAAAGTGAGATGGTTTAGATCACTTAATAAAATTGCAATATTAATTGGAGCCCTTGTCAGCATTTCACTCAGACCCTACAGTCTAAGTAGCAGCAAAACTATAACTGGAGACGAAAATACAGAGTAAGATGAGATGTTTTTCGGAATGAGCAGCGCACCAGTGTTCCACTGATTGTCAGATTATGGTGAAGCTCTAGTGTTGATGCTGTAAACCAAACGGCGAGTCTCAAATGACTCGGAGAAAGAAGTCACTACCCACCGAGTGTACATTTCAGTTACTGGGAAATCCATCATTGAGAGCATGTGTTTCTTATAAAATAAAAATAAAAATGGGGATAAAAAGCTCACAATGACAAAATCAAACTACATCAAAGTCACCTCCACAATGATTTACAGCATGAACGGCTGGATTTACAGTATAATTTCATGTCAACCAGCCCAACAAACAAACTAAGCCTCAGGATTGTGTGAAATCCCTTGCACGTTCCCGGTGTGGAAGCTGTGAGTTCACCCGTGCTAAATGATATTGCCAGGACCCAAATACGTCAGTCAATGCTCAGGAGTCTTTTGTTTCTAATTAGGTGAATCTCTAAGGAGGGAAGGACAGACATTACCATGACTGGAGTCGTGTAATAACATTTTAGTTATAGTTCGCAGTTTTTTCAGTTATTTGTAGCTGATCTTGTCGCGCTCAAGTGTGCAGGGGAGCTGAATTTTCACTAGTGGGCATTTTTGAGGAAAAAGTGCCAAAAGATGCATTGTAGGCAACTGTGAGCCATTTTAGCACAGTGCCAGCAACCCATTAGACTGATGGGAATAATGTTGAACTTCAGCATTCATTACATATTAATAACAAAGTACTAACATATGACAACGCTTCCCTTTATATATATATATATATATATATATATATATATATATATATCTTCCCCTTATTTAGGGAAAATGTTTATAAATCATATCTTTAAATAATTATACAAATATATTCAATATTTCCCCACTTTTCTGCATTTTGTCTTTATCTTACAAATTTCAGTTTGTTCAATTCCATGTGCAAACGTTTTTGATTATGATTCTAACAATGAAAACAAAATTAACAAGTGTTATCAAAAATGCAAACAGCCCTATAATAAAGCATTTGGTTACACGATACAACAAAGAAGGCAAAGAATTTTAGTCCTCTCAATATGAGAATGAGAAATCGAACGCGTACGATCACACCGCTGAGCCAATCAAGCTGTACTAAAGACTCTTGGCAGGACATCCTTAAATATCCAGCTAAGAAAATTTCCTTCCCTCCCATCTGTTCCTTATAAAACTGCAGAGTAGCAAAAGTGTTCCCGGTTTGGCAAGAGCCAGAATTTGTATGCAGGTGGTACTAACTGATAATAGTTTTTCTTACTCTATACATAATACGAAAAGAAATGATCCATCAAGCAATACCTTTAGATGAATTAAAAAAAAAAAAAGAAGTATAAAAAAGGAAACAACTCTGCACACACACACACACACACACACACACACATATATATATATATATATATAAAATACACCAAAAAAGGAAACATCTTAAGCATATTAACCTGATATATTAGTTGGGCCCTCTTTTGTAACTAACTACAATTCTATAACATTTGCTTTAATTTACCCATTTCATGCTTTAGACCGTCTATAAAGTTTAATAATTTTATATTAGTATCATTAAGAAAAGAAAATGTACCGCAAAAACAAATATATCTCAAGTCAATCTCATAAACTTCTCATTTAATACTGGCCCTGGGTCCCAATCTTTGGGCAATGTTTCCATCAAAGCCTGATGATCTCTCTGACAGTCCAGTGTCGCTCCACATCCACATCAGACCTCCATCAGAACCAGAACTAGCTGAGCTAGCGAGCTAGCTGGGACTGTAGCAGCTCCCGAGACTCCCTGACGCAGGCGAGGCAGATCTCCATCCGTCCAGCTGGATAAAGGATTGAAATATGTTCATTCAGACCACGTTGATCCCCCCTCCCGCCGCAGCCCGTTTGCTGCAGTAGGTCGAGCTGCTGTGGTTGGCCGCTCCGCCGTTCATGCAAGACGTCTCCAGCTCCAACTGGCAGGCTGCAATGGCGGCGTTCAGTTCCACTTGTGCTCGATGTACAACATAAAACATCAGGCCTATGCTGATGAAGATCTGATGAGAGGAACACAGAGAGTGAGTCATTGGGTGGATCTGCTGACTGAGCTGATACAAACATCCACATGATGGGACTTATTCAGTGTGGTTGTAAATTTAAGCAATAATTCCTTGGCTGATATATCGAAACATCCTGTTTCAGTCAAGAATTCATTACTGGCATCTAACTTTACTACACACAAGGGCAAAAAAGCTCTTCCAGTGACTATCTATAATTATGGTTTACTGCAGGTTCCACAAGAATCTAGACTAGACATAAATATTTCATGTCCTCATTTGGTTACATATCTATTGCAAAATCTGCAAAACACCATTTAAATTTTTTTTTTTTTTTACTGTAATGTTCTTTATACATCTAATTTTTAGTGCAGGAGAACAC
The DNA here is from genome assembly GCF_963082965.1 of Carassius carassius. Taxonomy (NCBI): domain Eukaryota; kingdom Metazoa; phylum Chordata; class Actinopteri; order Cypriniformes; family Cyprinidae; genus Carassius; species Carassius carassius. The sequence continues at coordinate 20,649,288 of NC_081762.1, forward strand.
AAACAAGTAAATTCTACAAGTCAAAATGAATGAAATTACACAAATGACCTGGTTTAAATTTCACATTGGGTTATACTCTTTAGCATTAATCACTGTTTATAGCCTTTTGTGATCATCGTCTAGTAGTCTCTCAATTGTCCAAGTAAGTGGCAGAGCTACATCTAAACGCCACTGAAAGTTCCAGTGGATTCTGAGAATTCCAATATGCAAAGCATACTTGGAAACCAAAGAACTTTGCAAAACAATGAACAGGTTCAAGACAACATTATACTGTGCACCACCAATTGTGTTTAAATAAAAAAAAAGGGTAACAATCACCAGTGTTGTATTAAGCTCTGTAAATAAACATGAAACTAAACAACCAGCCTATAATGGGATAAATCCACTCACTCATTGTTTTTTAATCCCTATAATTCATAAACAGTCTCTCCACACTAGGGCTGTCAAAATTGCTCAAAAATGACGTTCGAATATTCCCTCTAAAAAATACACGAATATTCGAACTATTCGAACATCTGGTGGCGCATGTTGCCAATGACGCGCATTACGTCAATAACAGGCAAAAATAATACAAAGAGACATAACTACTTGTATAGGTAGTCTATTTAAGTTTAAACATATATGACAACGTATTACCTACACAAAAACAAGGAAATCAACTAATGGCCAAGACTGCAGACCTCACGCTCTCTCACCCTCACGTTCTCTGCGCATAATGGTTGAAAATGAACAAACAAATTTTTGTGCAAGCAATTTAAGGACGCGACTGTTGTCCCAAATATAGCAGGCTTTATTCAGTGATTGAAACAAATAATATTAATATTAATATTAATAGAAGTTTTACAGCATATAGAACTGACATTGAATGCTCCGAGCGAGCTGTGCTGTGGTAAACATGGAACTTTTCCTTGACATGAAACGATAAATAATCAAACCTCGGATCCATTGCTTGACATAACTCCCCGAAGCCTGCCCCATCCGCGATACTGATCGGTCTCATGTCCTTAAAAATGAACGAAATTATTTTATCCGTTATGGCCTCTTGTCATGTTGCAGACAAAGTGCTTGCGGCGGGCGATGCAAAGTAACGTTAAGTGTCAAGACGTGACTGTTTAGCTGGAGTTACACACATTATGCCATGCTCATTTGGGTGCACATTTTTGAGATGTGACCTCATGTTGCTAGTTGTCGAATGGTATGCTAACTGTAGCTTGCATACAACAATATCGCGGGTCAACAATTTTACCTCATTTTCTCTGCTGCGGTCGAGTTGGGCTCTGCACTTGCTGGCACCTTCCATGAAGACGCGTCAACTTTCAGCAGTGATGCTGTGCCACACAGTGCGACTCCTGTGAGGCTGTGACCTGTCCCTGAACCCTCAGAAGCGTTAGCGCGCCCACTCGCAAAGCAGACAACCACGCCTCTACTACCGCGAGCCTTTTGTTCCACATTTTTTTTTATTCGAATATTAGTTTTCACCTTCGAAATTCGTTTTTTTTTTAAACTATTCGAATACATATTCGAATTTAGAATATTCGTTGACAGCCCTACTCCACACTAGCAGTTCCAGGTTTCTCACTACTGTGATGACATAGTCGGTGAAAGTACCACCCATGTGTGACGCTCTCTGCCCTATTAGCATATACACAGCCCTGAGTGAGAAGCTGCGGTCCACCATTACTGTTCTCTTGCTGTAGCTGCTGTAGGTGCAATGTCAGCGCAAAAGAGCCATTAACAGTGTCGATGTTGGGATGCTCCAACGAACATAGACCGCTGAGGACACAGTGGTTAACTTTCATTTTCAAAAGAAATGTCCCGGAAAAAAATTGAAAAGTCCTATACATTAATGCAGACTGCCTCACAAATAAGGGTCAGTTCAGCGCTGGAGTTGTGCAAAGATTGCTTCAGAAAGAGGGATCGATAATAACCCTTTGTGCACAAACATCCAGACTACAAAAAAAAAGTAAGCATCATATTTTGTTTTCCAAAAGAGCTTATTGGCTCTCTGTATGGCTGTCCATGCCTGTTTTCACTGATGCTCCCTTCATGTGCAACCAGAATGAACATGAATAGGAATGTCGCAGTTAAAAACTGCATTTGGAAGCAATGTGAGGTCATTACATGGTCACCACCAGTTAAACCATAACACCGGTATACCCGCGAGTGTGAGCTACTCAAAACTAGTCCAATCACTAGCCAATACCAATGTATTCTATGGCACCTTTAATATAACTTCTTGAAGATTCTGCAAGGAGTATGTTCACTTGTATGCCAACCTGTACATACAGGGTTCTTGCTGATTTTCTTTCAGATCTTTTCCGTTTTTGGAGGCTTACCTGTAGACTGAACACAAAGTATCCACTGACGCTCTGTTCTGCAATCACATCTTCCATTGTGCGCAGGGTGGTGCCCAGATACGAGTTAAGGAGTTGTGTTGGGAGAAGTCCCACTGAGGAAGCCACTAAATAATTTGGCAAGGACACATCTGTGATCTGTCAAAGAGAGCATTGGTCATAGAGTTGGTAAATACAACACAATGCACAGATTCGTTCCTGCAACACATGTAGGATGTTTTACTGGTTGTATTGCATTGCTATAATGCTTTGAAAATTAAATATTTAAATAGAAGCAAACACACCCTACATAAACCCATTAAAAGCATTGTATAATTAAATTGCATCACCTTTGGGTGCGAGTTGTAAAACATGGTGCAAATCTCTGTCTTCTTGTGCTAAACTAAGAACCATGTTGTAAATTACTTCTATTTTAGCTCATTAGACTGGCGAAGATGCAAGCATTGTTTGATGTGGGTTGCGTCGACCTATTAATATTCATGAACCAGATAAAATGACGCATTCTTGTTCTAGGAAGTGACTTCATTGTAAATTGCTGTGAAGCAATATTTTAAGTATGCACTATGCAGACGCATGCATTGTGTTGGGTTACCTACATAACGCATCACACTCTGCTTCAGCAGAAAACGCAGGGCACATTGAAATACGGCCCTTTCTATAGAACGTGCTTACTGAGAATGTGAAACATAATTCCAGTGTTACCCGCTTAGTGCCGACATATATCACACCCTTGGGTTGTGCACCCTCTGTTATGTAAAAAATAAATGAGGGTTAACACAATTAGAGTCAGTGGCACTTGCTTACTTCCCAAATGTAGACTGAAACAAACTGAATTACATCCTCATTGATATTAGGATTATAGTAGAGGGTGGCAGGGTAATGGAGCGAGAGAACGGACTCACATATCGGGTTCAATCCCATGTAAAGCAAACCCAAAACTGAAGAGTTACTGAGATGACCCAAGTACTCGATCACTACAGCGTCCTTCAGAATTAACAGAGACTTACGTTGCTTTAAGGGCATTGTGCTGTGCTCACAACTGCATGAAAACAAAACTGTTATTCAAATGTGTAATTAATTATACACAGAAAATGAATGCCATGCCAATACTAGAACACTCCCATCCTGACTGTTGTTAGTTTACACAATTTCACACAACAGTCCGAGACCAGACAGAGTTTGGACTCTGTAGCTACGCAACAGAATCAATATTTTATTACAGAATGTTTACAGCTTGTTGATTATAATGGGAGTATTCTAGTTTTGATTACAGTGTATATTGGGTGTTGTACAAAATGCAAAATCGCAAATGCAAATTTACTAAATAACTACCACTTTGGTTTAAAGCTTTTTTTGTGTGCCAAGCGATGTTTCTTCAGCATCCAATATATAACAGCTGCCTTTATTAAGAAGTATAATATACAAATGTTAAATGCTCCGATTCATCTCTGCATTCATGCACAAGTTACAAATGTTTAACTGCTGCAAAAAATATTGTAATTGACATTATTTACAGTTATTTAATTGCAGCAGAGTAACTGTAATTTTGAATATTTTTAATTAACTGTGCAGTTAAACAGCTGTTCAACATTAAAGCGGTTTGTTAACCTAAAAAAAAGAGAGACAAATTCCTGTGTTCAATGTTAATTTCCAGCACTCCTTAAACCCAGTTACCAAGTGGAAGTGGGGCTAAACATTCAACTTGTATTAAAAAACACCTGCTCATAAGCATCACCATCATAATAAAAAACAGTGAATAAATTATGCAAGAAATAGTCAAATATGTTCCAAAAAGTTCATATAAAAAAACAACAACAAAAAAACAAACAAATCAGCCTTAATCCCCCAGAAAGTCTCTCAAATCGAATTCAAATTAAGCAGATATAATCTTTCTTTGTTTTAAGAAACAACTTCTGAACGAAGAGAACAAAACACAGCTTGCTGAGTGACCAAACTAAATTATTTACATAAAATTCAAATCACATTCAGGAGCCCAAAAAGCTGTTTAACTTTTTTGGTAAATTATTTAAATGTTGCTGTATGTTTACATGTGTCAGTCACCATGTATTTATCAAAAAGGTTAAAGAAACTGGGTTAGAAGTAATTCGGAGTAAGGCTAAAAATGCTGTTAGACACTGTCTGCAGTAGGAATGTGTCACTGATCTTCACTGTCCTCTGTCACTGTTAAAGCTTGCAGTTTCTTTTTCATGTGTGTCAGCTAATTAAAAATGTATAATGTTGGTTGTGCAAAGTGTCTGAAGGTAATATTTCAATGTACAGAAAGACCTGTCTTTATACCCTTGATCCTGCGTGAAGAGCAGTTATGTTTGATTTAAATCTGCCTCTGAGCTGGAGGTCTTAATTGTTTAATTCCAGCAAAGCTGGATAAAGCCACCTGGATGTCCCTTGAAGATTAACAGCCACTTCAATGCTATTAATCAGACACATTTGTGTGCTGGGTGTCTTTTTACTCTGCCAAAATAAATCAAATAAATGAATTAATCAATTAAAAACACATGCATAAATAGGGAGAATCATATGTCTGACTCCAGTGAAACAAGGTTTGTGAAAGCCTGAATGTCAACATTTTCTGTTTTTTGGGTTTCTTTCACTAGTGAGTACACGGAAAGGATTTCGAGCAGAACGCTTTTAAGTGGGATGGGAAATCTCTATCACAAACCATATGTTGATCCAGATCCGGTTTTTAATAATTTCAGACATTTCTTGATAACAACAAAGCTAGACCATTTCTTCATTTGGAGCGATTTTCAAACATATGAATTTGTCTGAAAGGAAAATGTCACAATATAAGTGATGATCTATTACTTCGGCTATTTATTGTTTCTGTATAAAAGCAATATCATACTTGCAATTGATGTTGAGTTATAGGGTTAACTAAAACCACTTAACAACTTTGTTACTCAAAACAAAATAATCTTAAACTGAAATAAAATATTACAAATCTTAAACTTATTATTTTAGCTATTTGTTAGAACAACATCTCACTTAATGTATAATAAAAAGCCAAAACTGAAGAAAAGTAGAATAATTTAACTAAAATAAAAATATAAATATCAAATAATACAAAAGAAATATACTAAACCTGTCAAATAAAAGTGAAAACGGTTAGTATATATATTGGCATTCTACCAATGTCACCAAAATAACACTGGTGCGAAATTGGTTACACGAAAACAACAATTATGTCAAAAAACAACAATAATGTCAATAGAATAAATGGTCAAGGGCGACTTACCGAGAAGACCGCGTTCTGGAGGCCGAAAGGGATCGGCGTGAGTCTCGCTAAGGCCACGATTTTGAGTCCACTTCCCCCCTCCACGACCCGAATAACAGCACTCAGCTGTTCACTGCTGCCGATCTTACCCAGAACCCAGTTCGTCAGCAGTCGCTTACACACCACATGAGCGATGAAAGTCCCGATCAAAACCCCCACCATCACCAGCCCCATGCCCAACACAAACCCGTACAGATACCCCGCGGCCACGTTCAGCACGATGTAGCCCCAGCCGCAGGGGAACGACACCGTGATCAAGCCCACTATGAACAGCAGGGCTCCCACGAAACTGTCCAAACTCTCCACCCACAGCAGCACGTCCTTCAGGTACTGACGGACCAGAGCCACCGAGGAGAAGCACACGGCTGTCAGGACGCACGCCAGCAGGGCGCTCTTGAAGCAACAGGTGGTGATGCAGCACGGGTGTCTGAACTCGGGAGCGAAGGACGCGACGGGCTCGGTGTGACCCGCGGGGTCCGCCTCCGGTCTCCCTCCGTTCCCTCGCTCGTCAAACACGTTACAGATCAAGATGTCGATCTTGTCGCAGTCCAGTGAGTCCGGGGTCCGCTGCAACCAGCGGCTCAGCTGGACGTGCCCTCTCCCCGCGGCGTGCTTCAGGGCTTTCAGCACCCCCTGCACTGGCCCCGAGCTCCACAGATTCATCCCGACGTCATATGACTCCACTGGATTGATCGACTGGACCAGTCCAAAATGTTGACCCTTGAACGGAGGCTACACGTTGCCCAACCCGGGCTGCTCTGGCGAAGCGATCAGCGACGATTCCCTGGAAAGAGTCCAGTGATTTACCATCTAACGTTAGTGATTTATCTCGGAAAGACTGATGTGGAGTCGAGCCACTTCAAGGACTTGAGATGCAAGCACGTCAGCTGTCGCTCGCTTATGAACGCCATACTCTCGATCCCAACATCAGAAGAATAAACCTCTCTCAGACCGCTCCTGTCTGACCCATAAATCACACACACGCGCCACTTTCCCGAGTCCAGAGTCCCGCCGCTCTCGCTGCTCAGACTGTCACATCTCTTCGCTCAGCTGAGCACGGTTATAAAAGCTGTGGAAGACGGTCGCTGCGTCTGCCGGACTGGTTGTTTGCTTGCGCTCCACGAACTCTTGCACACATAGGTAACGGATGTTTACGCCAAGTGTTATTCATACCACTGTTTGTTTCCCAGCATTCCGTGCGATGTCGTCACGTGATGTCACGAGCGCACGTCAGCGTGAGTATCGCGATGACACAAGACTGCTCTCTGATTCACCTGAAAACGCTGTTCACTGTAACGTTTTAGTGTTAAGTACAATCACTAGTGGAAATATTTCACACGTGGTCGGATGATAGTGTTGGATAATCCAGTATACATAAATATAAACTTACTAGAAACACTGCTTTTTTGGTGTTATTGAGTAAAACACACACATTGGCCACTAGGCTATTTGCGGAGACTCTTTGGATAAAGTAATGTTTGCTGTTCAAAGTAGTATATATATCCTATACACACACAAACACAAAATTATTTATATTAATAATAATCATTTTTTATTAAATAATTGGGGGGGGGGGGGGGGGGGGGGGTGTCCAAGCTGTATGGAAGCCCATTTCTGTCTCATAAGACTAAAATAAATAAATAAAAATATATACATAAATACATGCATGCTTTGGTATACATTGGGTCTCTTTTCAAATGTTATTAAGATTTAGTAAAAACAATATTTTGGGGGATATTGAGTGACAAAAAAGATTGGAGAGTATTAGACACTCTTTGAACAAAGTATTATGTACCTTTATTGTTTTCTTGTTAATTATTTTTTATACTTTCTAATGCTTCCTTTTACAGATACATTTAACATTAAATCTTAGACATATTTAACTTTAAATTCTATAAATATCTATAAATGTTAAGATTAAATGTCAAGAATAAATTTCCTAAAGTTACACTGATAGAATATTCAGCCTTTAAAGGCCATGTGAAAACAAAAAGAAGCATGTTGATTCTCATGCTCAGCCAATGAAAAGGCCCAAATTGAGCATTGTGAAATGAAAACACAAAGCTGCTCTGATGTACAGTCGCTTTACATTTTTAAAGCATTAAAGACAATCTTTTTAATGCTGCCAATCACTGCTTTTCATTTAGGAAATATAATCTAGTTTGTTTTGTAAATCCACTGAAGCACTTTGACGGTTTGACAAATCTAAATTCTCCCCTTCCCATTTTCTGTTTTTAAAGTTCTTTTGTCATTTTTCAAAGAGGCATTTAGCCTCTACAATACACTTAGTTCAATAGCTAGAGTAAACAAGAAACGACTTCAGCAAACACTGGGATTGTATTTAAAATAGAAAATATATAATAATAGCCAGCCATAGATCTCCAGTGTTATCAGTGTTCATAATTTTGATATTTGACACCCTTTACCTTTATAACAGATTCTGTCACTCCTGGAATCCTGCCACACAAGCTCTTAACTGTGTAGTAACACACGAATAACATCTAATAATGAGAAGATAAGCGCTGGTTCTCTCCCAGATGGAGTTGGTGTCCTTTTTTACATACAACCCGAATTCCGGAAAAGTTGGGACGTTTTTTAAATTTTAATAAAATGAAAACTAAAAGACTTTCAAATCACATGAGCCAATATTTTATTCACAATAGAACATAGATAACATAGCAAATGTTTAAACTGAGAAAGTTTACAATTTTATGCACAAAATGAGCTCATTTCAATTTTGATTTCTGCTACAGGTCTCAAAATAGTTGGGACGGGGCATGTTTACCATGGTGTAGCATCTCCTTTTCTTTTCAAAACAGTTTGAAGACGTCTGGGCATTGAGGCTATGAGTTGCTGGAGTTTTGCTGTTGGAATTTGGTCCCATTCTTGCCTTATATAGATTTCCAGCTGCTGAAGAGTTCGTGGTCGTCTTTGACGTATTTTTCGTTTAATGATGCGCCAAATGTTCTCTATAGGTGAAAGATCTGGACTGCAGGCAGGCCAGGTTAGCACCCGGACTCTTCTACGACGAAGCCATGCTGTTGTTATAGCTGCAGTATGTGGTTTTGCATTGTCCTGCTGAAATAAACAAGGCCTTCCCTGAAATAGACGTTGTTTGGAGGGAAGCATATGTTGCTCTAAAACCTTTATATACCTTTCAGCTTTCACAGAGCCTTCCAAAACATGCAAGCTGCCCATACCGTATGCACTTATGCACCCCCATACCATCAGAGATGCTGGCTTTTGAACTGAACGCTGATAACATGCTGGAAGGTCTCCCTCCTCTTTAGCCCGGAGGACACGGCGTCCGTGATTTCCAACAAGAATGTCAAATTTGGACTCGTCTGACCATAAAACACTATTCCACTTTGAAATAGTCCATTTTAAATGAGCCTTGGCCCACAGGACACGACGGCGCTTCTGGACCATGTTCACATATGGCTTCCTTTTTGCATGATAGAGCTTTAGTTGGCATCTGCTGATGGCACGGCGGATTGTGTTTACCGACAGTGGTTTCTGAAAGTATTCCTGGGCCCATTTAGTAATATCATTGACACAATCATGCCGATGAGTGATGCAGTGTCGTCTGAGAGCCCGAAGACCACGGGCATCAAATAAAGGTCTCCGGCCTTGTCCCTTACGCACAGAGATTTCTCCAGTTTCTCTGAATCTTTTGATGATGTTATGCACTGTAGATGATGAGATTTGCAAAGCCTTTGCAATTTGACGTTGAGGAACATTGTTTTTAAAGTTTTCCACAATTTTTTTACGCAGTCTTTCACAGATTGGAGAGCCTCTGCCCATCTTTACTTCTGAGAGACTCTGCTTCTCTAAGACAAAGCTTTTATAGCTAATCATGTTACAGACCTGATATCAATTAACTTAATTAATCACTAGATGTTCTCCCAGCTGAATCTTTTCAAAACTGCTTGCTTTTTTAGCCATTTGTTGCCCCCGTGCCAACTTTCTTGAGACCTGTAGCAGGCATTAAATTTTAAATGAGCTAATTAAGTGGATAAAAGTGTAAAATTTCTCCATTTAAACATTTGCTACGTTATCTATGTTCTATTGTGAATAAAATATTGGCTCATGTGATTTGAAATTCCTTTAGTTTTCATTTTATTAAAATTTAAAAAACGTCCCAACTTTTCCGGAATTCGGGTTGTACTTCACACTAGCATGAACCATAAAAGATGATCAAGAATGGATGGAAGATTATGGAGGCACTGGACTTTACCCTGGTTTTCACGAAACCACTTTTGAATGATTTAGTCAGCATTTGTGGGAACATGATCAGACTGGAATATGGGACTGACTTGAGAGCACAGGGTTTGCATCATAGCCATTCATTTAGGTATTACCACACTGAGCAATCATCAGACCTGTCTGCCATGTCATTACAGATCGTCTGTGATTTCAGACAGTGAGGGTTCAAGGCAACAGTTGGCTTGTTTATGAATGTAGAGACCTGACTCATCTGGCCACAGTGCATTATTAAAAGCACTCTGCTCAAGGGTGATGGTTTTGTTCTTTTTACAACAGATTATGAGTCTTTGTGCATTGCAGACAGTCTTTTAATGTGGCTTGGTCAGCAAGTTGCTTATTTAATTCTGTGTTCGTTTTTGTGGATGTGTATTTGTGTGATTTAGCAGCGGCCCTATTAATGAGCTTTATCTCGAGACTAGTAATTGCTACCAAACTAATGTAACCTAATATTTCAATTCAACTGCACTTATTAAGTAATCAGTGATTACACTGATTCATCTAGAGATTGAAATTGTGCCGGGTAAAAGTTTGGGGATGTTTTCTCTTTAACATGGTGCTTCTGTTCTTGGCATGTTTTACCACAAGATGTCGCTGCTGTTTCACCTTTAATTCACGGAAAGCGCTCTGTGCTTCATTTCAAGGGAGGTAGAAAGGACTTTTCAAATGGTTAATTGGTGTATTACTTTTTTCTGTAAGAAAATTGATAGGCTACTGTGTGTGAACATAATCCTGCTTAACGCGCGCGAAAGTATTTAGAACTGTGCTATGATCACTTAAAGGAATCTTTAAGAATGTAAAATCATGTCATTATTTATTTATCCTATTGTTGTTGGTAAAATATCAGTGAGCATTAACTTTTATTATACCGTTATTACTTAAAAATTTTATGCTGACATTTCTACACTGTTTTTATTCTGTGCTGGAACCGTTTTTATGTATATGTGCGACTAACACATTCTTCGGAATTTCTCTTTTTGCAAGTGAAATAAAGCAAGTCATATTTAGAAAGACATGATGAGAGAGTGATAAATGGGGACATGATGACAACATTGTCACTGTTGCGATGAACTATGCCTTAAATTGTACTATCCGGTTTGCACGAATGAACTTAATGGCAGGCACCCAACAAAACGTTATTGAGATACTCTTTTTTTTGTGCGTGTGCAAGTTTTCCATTATTCTGTCATTTGCATCCTAACAAACACGAGGAAACACATCATAAAACATCACAATCGTTTCTCCCCGCTGAGACAGCTGAGAATAATGAGTAGCGTGCTGCCCAACTCAGAGCGAGTGTGATTGGTGCTCTGCGCAGCATCAGGAGACCTGTGGCTCATCGCTGGACGGAGAACAGCGGGAGATTCCTCACAGACACAGAGCAGAACGCACGCTCCTTCGCCTGCACGCGCACTTGTGTCGACACATTAAGCCTTATTACTATACCTGAAGCGAAGAGTTTCAGTTAGAGAAGGAATCATTATGGATTGCTCTGAAGAGGTGCAGTCACTCTCAGATGATGCCAGCACTCCCGTCGAGTTAAAGAAAGGAATGTCAATATTTTTGGATGTGAGTATTTTAAAGCTTTTTTTTTTATCTTTTCTGATATGTTTGTGTGTGTGTGTGTGTGTGTGTGTGTGTGAGAGAGAGCTTTGGACCAAAAAACAGGATAAATTGAAATTGAAATGCTGAATAGATATTCTTTCCATTAACGTATGGTTTGTTAGGATTGGACAATATTTGGCAGTGATACAACTATTTGAAAATCTGGAATCTGAATGTGCCTAAAAAAATATATTGCGAAAATCGCAATTAAAGCTGTGCAAATTAAATTCTTACTAATCAAAAATTTAGTTTTGATATATGGGTAGGACATTTCAAAATATCTAATCCTAATGATTTTTGCCATAAAATAATTTTTTTTTAAATTTTGACCCATACAATGTATTTTTGGCAGTTGCTACAAATATACCTGTGTTACTGTTTTTGTTGTGGACCAGGGTTACACACACATATATATATTTAATGAACTAAATTTGATCTCAACTTTACTGATCTCAGGTCTAAATGTTGAAGTGGTCTGGTGATGTGAGACTGACATTCTTCATAGATATTCATGTAATGCTATCATCATTTAGTCTGTTTGTCGTCATCATGCATAATGTTAATTAGCATATTATTAATTAGTCATTATGCATAGTTTATACACATTCAGTCATTAAATCTCTTTTAGCTACTAATTTAATTGTAGTGTGCTGTCTAAAGAGCTTCCCATGAGACATGAGGTGTGTATTGTTAATTATCATACAGGAATAAGGAAGCAGCGGTCCCTGACAGATTGGTGGCATAGTTTTTCACTCCTCTGAGGAGGAAGCTATATTCAGCATAGTCTTGGCATGCCTAGCAGAGGACCATATTTAGAGTGTGAATATTCTCGCTGTGAATTGGGACTTTATTTAACAGACCACTACAGCGCGCCTGGGTGCTCAAAGTCAACACATCCATCATCACTTTTTCTTTCATCTCTGCTCTTTTTAGGCCTCGACCTAAATAATTTACAGTGCTAAAGTCCCTTTACATGATCAACGCAGCATGATTTTTCCATGGCCCCTAGTTATCAACTGATATTGTCCTGTTTGCTTTCAGATATTGAGAAGAGCTGATAAAAATGGTAAGACATTGCCTTTCTGTGCACTTGTTGTTTCCCGCGTAATAAAGTGTTTGTTTTAGTCTCGTACACATTACTCTAACTGTGCATCAATATGTATGAATGGTTGTCCATTCTCTGTTGTCATGGAAACACTAGATGTCCATACGTTTCCTAATGTTAGTCAATATTTTAGTAGAGCGATGCAAACACTCACTGCAAGGTCACTGCGATCCTTCTTAACATCTCCACTTATAGTTCAGTTTTAGCAGCCATGGGATTTTTAAAATAGCATTGATTGGATTTCATATGTGAAGTTCAGTAATTGTGAATTCAAACTCAGTTTTTTATTTTATTTTTTGCTTTAGAATGCAAACAGTGCATACAATAATTTGATGATTTAACTTAAAGTAACTGGAAATATACGGAAATATACACACAATAACTAGGTAAGATTAAAATGATGTTCATTGCAAGTTTATGTGTTAAGAATGTTATGTCTAATTGTGCACATTGAAATAAAATTCAAATTAAAAAAGTATTTGTATTAATATTACTATTATTAGAAATGATAACTTAATACATTTTATGATAGTTTAATCAATTCAATTTAATTTGAATTGTATCTTTCTGTTAATCATATTGTTCAATGTAAAAGAATTTTAAACTAAACTTTATGTTACAGATTGTTTCTAAGCAGCTTCACAGTAATAAACATGTAAAAATAGAGTTAACGATGCAAATCTTTTTCTGCAAATTTTCAGTTTAAGCCATAAAGTAGCTCTAAAACAGACAATAGTGTCATTATTCAGCTTCAGTCAGTTCAGCATTAATTCAGTTTATCAAAGGTCAGTTCTACAGAAGGTTAGGTCGTCATTCAGCTCAAATCCAGTTCAATGTTGTTTCAGTTTGGTTAAAATACAGTTTTGATATTGCAAAATCTAAATCTGATTTGACTATAAAGCAGCTAATAATGTCATCATCGAGCTCCGTTTATTTGATATCAGCGAAGTCAAATTAATTATGTTGCTAAATATTAAGTGTCTTTTAAACCCAGACTAAGCAAACAATAGTAAAATATTATTTAACATCACTGAATCAACCTTGATACATGAATTTAAACAAACAAAACTAATTTATTATAGGTTAAATTAGGTTCAAATGTTTCTTTATGGTAACAGTTGCAGGTTTTTCAGTGTATAATGTCAGGCATAAAGATTTCTGCAGACCTCTTTCTCTCTTCCTTATTTTGTGTTCTTTCTGAGGCTCTTTCACTGCATTTTATTTAATATTGTATATTAGTAGGAGTGTAGCACGCAGCATGTGCAGCAGTACATTTCTTCTATTTTGAGTATAGGCTGGCATGACTCACCGGTCACTGTTTGTTTGAAAACCTCTGGGCGTCTGCTCCAACTAACACAAGCTCTCAGCCCTGTGGCAAACATCGTCTCGCAGCGTGTTCATGTTTTCCCAAACACCTGAGATCTGACGTGCATGAGCTAAATCGTCATCGCGTAAAGGATGACGTGAACTTTGCTTGCTTTTATATATATATATATATATATATATATCATACTTTTTAACCACATTTTCCTCTCAAAAGATGATGGGAAGCTGTCCTTTGATGAGTTCAAGGCTTATTTCTCAGATGGTGTTCTGTCAGGAGATGAATTAAAGGAGCTCTTCCATGCAATTGACACTCATAACACAAAGTAAGTATTGCTGCTCTTCATTCACATACACATACTAATGAAGGCACCATTTTAGGTTCCTCAGATCAACACACTGATTAAACCCTTTGGACATCTTATAGGCAACCTTTCAAAAATGGTGGTTTTCTGAACACTGAAGTGTCCAAATTCAGTGATCAGATACAATCACATATCTGGAATCTCAGTGTATTGACTCAGGAATATATGTGTGCTAGAAACAGTGTTGAAGTCCAAGGGAAGATCTGGAGCTGGTTGCACCAGCTGTGTGAAAGTTACAACAAGTTGCAGCTTACACATTAATATGTTTGCTTTGCACCATTGAACTTAACTGAAACATTAATGTGTAGAAACATTAATCAGAGTAACGGACACAGTCAATTTACCCGAGATTTAGCTGAGTTCATCTGATGCCTCTGAATCAAAGAATCGATTCTTTTCGGAATCAACTCCCGCCCTACATATGAATAAATACTAAGGAGATTAGAACCCTAAATGGTGCCCCAAGTATCTTTTTCATAATTTTTTACAACATTTTTGTATTTTGCAACATACTTGCTGTATGATTCTGTCACAAAAAAGGCATGACTTTGTAGCAAGCATGCAAGAGGTTCGTTTTAACGCAGAGCTGGAAGCACTGACTTCCACCCAGCAGCCTCTCTGTCCTGATGATGTCATCACAGCGGCAGTGAGAACGAGGGTGTGCTGTCTCTCAAACACGACACACTACTGTCACACTGATGCTTATCGCGCTTCTGGCTTGTTAGACAAAGCCATGTCAGTGGTCCATGCTGATGTTTGTGTTTGTGCGAGAGAGATAAAGAAGTTAGCTTTCTTCTGAGATTTTCTTGAATGAAAAAGAAAGGCTTCAAAATTTGGCAGAAATAATGCATGACAAGCCAGAGGAAAGACATGCTTGTTGTTGTTTTTTGTGGGAGGTGAAATATCAAACCAAAAATAAAAATTGTTTAAATACCCCAGTGTTTGACCATATGTTGTGATGAACGTAATCTGTGTAGCATATGTTATAAGGAGCAGATCTTGATCTTGCCTTCACCTCCTCGCAGAATGATTCCATGTCACTTAAGTCACCTTGGTTTCCATAGCAGCATCTCTCCTGGCTGGTACATGCTCTCTTTGTAGTAAGTGTTTGATGTGGCTGGCCGATATGGTTTGATGTAGTATTTCAAAGAAAAAAATTGCTTTCGTTTGCCAACATAATGATCGGCTCTTCCCCTTAGCATGAGCATAATATTGTTTTGGGTCAAGCATCAATTATTCATTATGATAGATACGTAGTAACGATTAAAGTGTGAACCTGATGGTTTCTCAGGAAAATGTCCACAAAGTAACTCCACTTGTTATGCAGTACAATACATTTCACCTGAAGTATGATCCCAAATCCCATTTAAAGAAACCTACCAATCCCAATAAATAAAGGGAAGAAAGTAACTTACGAAAAATAAAGCAGTAAAACATTACAATGAAAGCCAAGTAAAAGCTATGTATTAGTTATGTAAAATTAAGCATTATCTAAAATTAACCAGGTATATAAACACATCAGTCATAATTCGGCATAGTTTGTAGAGCTGGCAATCAATTGATTGCAATGAATATTTTAGTTCTTAAACTATTTTGTGCAAACTTGTTACTGCATGATGTCAAAGATAAACAAAAAAACAAAACATTTTTTTTACGTACAGACGTATTTTTGTTTTATTTGATTTGATTTTTGTTTGTTTTTATCAGTTTTTTAAAACTGTATTTTAGACCTTAAGGGTTTTCTGTCTTATTTTATACTCTATTTGTGTAAATATCTTTAATATATAAGTTTGATATATCTGAGAAAACAATTTAAAGCATGACTTCAAGTGTACTGACGGATGATTTTATGTACACATATCCGTTCCACCATCATAGATCAAATTGTCAGTATATGGATTATCACAATTCACTAGTCACAGACAGAGATTCCTGAAACGAGGAATTCATCAATCTTTCCTTGAAAGTGACCTAACCATTAAAATCTAACCTCTGGGCGTGAGAAGAGCTCAGACTTTTTTATGTCTACACTGAAAAAATTCAACCCACTTAAATTTAAAAGACATAAACTTAATGATAGTGATTTCATTCCATTTTAACAACAGTTTCAATCCCTGTAGCCAATAATGCTGTCACTCTGTGAAGCTAATGGAAATCGCTGTTAAATTTGGGCATATTTCTCTCAATAAAAACTGTTTGATGTTCAGTGCGAAAGAAGAATATAAACTCTAATTTTACTTTTCAGCCAATTTGCATGTTCCCATTCATTGTTACCACTCCTTTCTGAATCACAGTGATGTTTAAATAGCAAAAGTGAAATATGGAAAAAAATAAATGTTAATTATTCGATAAAATATTATATCAAAATATCACCACTACATTTTAGTTTTATAACATTACATATTGTGTATTCTGACTCTTATATTGTCATCCGGTAAGATGATGACTTTACCTCACGGCACTGAGCCTCTCATCAGAGCAGGGCTGAGACATGGACTTGTCAGTGGACTCAGTGTTTGCCTGCTGGGTGTTATTCAGGGTTAGAGATTAAATATGACCCTCTCTCATTAGACAAACATCACAGTCCCAAAGGACCTGCCTTTGAGCGGGATGCTGTCTGCATAGCTTGAAATCAGCACAAAACATTAGATCACGTTTAGATGCAGCTCACATGTCTCTTTTAACATGTTGTGGAAAAGAAATGAACATGTCTGCTTATGGTCTGTTTACAGCAACGTGGACACAGATGAGCTGTGTGGTAAGAGTTCACACTTGTTATTGACAGACACTAATACTGGTTAACTGTGATGATGACAAGATACTTGAGGCAGAATTTGGGGTTCTTCTGAACCCTCTGGCACTTCATGAGATCCTTCAAGAAATCTAAAGACTGACAATGGTTCCACCAGTAAAAGTGAAGCACTCACAAAAGTTTCTTGAATAAGAATAATAATAATAGGATATTTAAGGCA
Source organism: Carassius carassius (assembly GCF_963082965.1). NCBI lineage: Eukaryota > Metazoa > Chordata > Actinopteri > Cypriniformes > Cyprinidae > Carassius > Carassius carassius. The sequence continues at coordinate 20,666,570 of NC_081762.1, forward strand.
TCTTTACAGACTGCCTAAAGGTTCTCCAGGGTCCTGCCTCAGGTATCTTTTTATTTTATTTATTTATTTTTCTGTTCAAATTATATTTGACTTGAAATGTATTACACTGTTTTATATACAGTAAATATGGGTTATATTTATATTTATTTATAAAAAAGAATTTATATGTAAGGTTTGGTTTAGTAAAATTTAAAAACCCTGTACTTTTGAACATTTCATTACTGAAAAAAATAAATAAAATATATATAAAAATCTTATTATTATCAGTATGTTGAAAGCCTGCTGCTTAATATTTTTTATGGAAACTGTGATTCACTTCCATTCATAAGTTTGGAATAAGAAAGATAAAAAAAGTATAAAATTAATAATTAACTTATATCTCAGATAAATGCTGTTCTTTTGAATTTATCAAATAATCTTGAAAAAAGTATAATGATTTCCACAAAAATATTAGGCAGCACAAATATTACTTATAATGACATTTATAATAATGAGAACCAGTATTAAATTGAGTTCCAATAATAATTACGAAACTAAACATAGAATGATTTCTGAAGGATCATGTGACATTGAAGACTGCAATTATGCTAATATATATCATTATAAATAAAAAAAGTATAATAAATCATACTTTTTTCAAGATTATTTGATAAATTCAAAAGAACAGCATTTATCTGAGATATAAGTTAATTATTAATTTTATACTTTTTTTTAATCTTTCTTACTCCAAACTTATGAATGGAAGTGAATCACAGTCTCCATAAAAAAATATTAAGCAGTATGCTTTCAACATACTGATAATAATAAGATTTTTTTCTTGAGCAGCAAATAAGCATATTAGAATGATTTCTGTAGGATCTGTTGGGAACGTTACTTTTTTTTTTTGCACAGCCTTGATGAGCATAAGATACTTATTTAAAAAACTTATTTAAAAAACAAAAAGAAAAGAAACTTACCAATCCCAATAAATAAGGGGTAGAAAGTAACTTATGAAAGATAAAGCAGTAAAACATTACAATGAAACGTGCAAACATCAAGTATATTTTGCATAAGATAAATACAATGTATATACATATTTTACGGTAGGTCTTAAATTATTGTATTCAACTTTGAAATTATATATACATTCTTATTCTATGTTAATGCATATCATTATTCCATTATATCAAATGACGTTTGAAATTTGTTTTTATGAAAAACATTGTTGCATGTATCTTAATATTTTAAATAGTCTCTCTTTCTGTTAGAATACTTCTCTCAGCATCTTGGAGAATATGAAAACGTCCTCGCAGCCTTGGAAGACCTGAACGTATCCATACTGAAAGCCATGGACAAAACCAAGAAGGTAAGTTGCCTTCCTTGCCTTTGTTCAACAGATGGACCTGATATCAGTCACATACTTGATTGAAACCACGTCTATGAGAAAAGAGGCCATCCTCCAACTGGAAGCGATGTTAGCTGCGTACTCACGTAACCTTTGTGTATTTATGTGGCTGCAGTCATTTGTTTTCACTCTCAGTGTTTGTGAGTGGGGGGCAGATAGACGTGATACCTGTAAGCACTAAAATTAGTATTCTGCATGCATTCCTGGAGGCTGTCAGTGTCTTATCTCAATCACACGCAGCATGTTCTCTGGCCCCTAATGCGGCCGTAGGTGTGTAATTTTCTAAGTCTCGCAATAAAGCTGTTCAATCCATGCACTGTGGGAGCTCTGAGAGTGGATGAAGGTATATCACACACACACACACACACACACACACACACACACACACACACACACACACACACACACACACACACACACACACACACACACACACACACACACACACAAACACACAAACACACACACACACACAGTCTGTCCTCAACATGCTGCTGGATATGAATATGAATATGATAAAGTGCTTTAATCATTTTTAATTATTAATGTCGGTTTATTGATAAATGGATGTTATTTGTCAAGAATCAAAATCAAACTATTATGTGGCTACAAATTACAGCCTAAAACATTTTGTGTTTCTCAAACAAACAAAATTGACTTAGTAATCACTGCAGTGTACCCATGGTTCTTCACTCAGGGGTACACCCGAGTTTAAAAATAGCGGAGGACTGATGTTTGACAACATTTGGATGTCACCCACTCAATTTTGAGTTACCTACGAATCTTTTCACTTGTATGATTCTATAAACTACGCTCAAGATATCATTTTATAAAAGACTGCTACACCACAAAGTAGCTTAAACTTTTAATTTTAGATTATTTAATACTTAAAAGTTATTTGGAAAAAATTACAAAAACAAATGTTTTACAGTTTTTTTCGATTGCTAAACAACAGTGGGCACAACTGGAGTCACATGTGCAAAACTCTAACTACAGTCTGCACAGCAGCAGTACATGTGGACCAAACTCTAGTTCGTTTTTCATTGCTTGAACACAGTTTTCAAAACTCTACACACTTATCCCATGACTTTACCCACAACCTGCACAACACTGTGGATTCACAGCACTTTGTTCAAATGCTAACACACTGCTGTCAAAACTATGAACCACACATTCAAAACAGAATAGATTTCAGTCTTGTGCCTTTCAAACACTGCTGATTGCAATTTCAGGATTAGCCCTGAAAATTATTTGTTCGAATTACAGTATGTACTTTTAGTTTCTACCTTTTTTTCTCATTACTGTAATTCTGTAAATTACTGCAGCAAACTGCTAATTTTCATTTACCTTAAAGAATTATGTTCTAAAAATGTAAATACAGTTTTTCTCAGTCACTTTGGTGCATTTCTCAAATCAGAAATGAAATTCTCAAAACTACTTGTACAACCACATCATTTAGTCATTTATACACATCATAAAACCAGTTCCCTATCTGTCGGTCACTACGAGTTATGTTGAACGACATATGGGGTCTCACTTGGGAGGCCAATCATCTCTGAGTTTAAGAGAAAACGCCAATGAAAATTGGCTAGTGGATTTAACATACCTGAGCCACTCCCCGTGCCAACGGGTATAAATAGGGCGACAGGTGCATCCACTCATTAGGTTTTACGCTGAGGAGCAGAGAACGTGTCCCGGCAACAGCGACCAGTTCAAGGTTGTGGCATGGGGACATAACGTCTCCGTTCCCTCCATCAGGGAACGAGGGTTACGTACGTAACCGAGACGTTCCCTATCTGTCAGTCACTACGAGTTATGTTGAACGACATATGGGGTCCTATGGAAAACGCCACAACCTGAACACCGTCACAACTCTGTGGCGCTGTAATTGTCGGCAAGCCGTGGCGTGCCACAAAAGCTACGCTTAAGGTCGTAACCTTCCCAAAGCCCCAGCGCAAATTCACTGACCTTGGTACCGAAGGGGCCAAAGGGTGAGTACATCGCTGCTGGAGAAGGCCACGCTGCTGTTCCGCCCACATAAAGTTAATGGAAGGGAAAGCTGTTATACTCCACAAAGCCATTCATCTGCTGTGTCGGGAAGCTGTTCTGGTTGGCGGTACGGCGCAAACAGTGGTGTCCCTTTCAGCGATTCCCCTGGGCGCTTCAGCTAAGAGAGCAGATTTCCTAAAAGAGCAAATCGCGGACGATTCGCGTCTTTTTAAAGACGCCATTCCGTCCGCGTCCTTCTGGATGCGGTCGTTTCCTGTTCTCTGACAACGGCCACGATCGTTGTCTTCCGTGTCTGGGCATTCAGCACGCTGAAGGCGCGTTCGTGGATGGTTCATGCACGCACTGCGTGTGTGACCATGGCAATGCTGTGATCGCGTCTCCCCTTTCTTAAAGGTAAGGGAGCAGACCCCTCTGTCACTACCCGTTCCGGTTTCTCTGCCACGAGCAGAGGATCGCCGGCTAGTGCTCTGGGAGATTTGAAGGTGACAGTGAGAGCTTCTCCACCGGGCCACACCCCACGGACCTCTTACCCCTTCCGCAGTGTTTGTCCTGTGCGGCTGCTGGGTGATTTTGCTGGGCTGTCTTATGGCAGTCCCAACGGGTCATTCAGTTTGCCGCCGGGGATCAGATGTCGATTGCAGCATCGGGGATAGGCTGTTGACCTCTGTGGATGAAGATTCGGCGGGGCTGCCCCCCTCGGGTATTGTCGCCACTGCCGAATTGGACCCAGAGTTGACAGCCGTGCTTGCCCGGGCAGCTGTGAGCATCAGGATGGAGGTGGCCGCCCAGCCCTGAGTGCTCATGGCTGTTTGATTGGTTCTCGGTGTAGAGCGCGGCTCACAACCGCGTTTTGCTCTGGTTCCTTTCTTCCCGGATGTGCATGGGGAAGTGATGTAGTCGTGGATGGCCCCTTTTTACGGCCGGAAGCAGCTCATTTCGGTCCTCCGTCCCCACTACCCTCGATGGCGGGGCAGCTAGGGGTGCGTCGACATTCCCCAGCAGGAGAGTGCGATTGCGGTGCACTTGTGTTCGCATAACGCCGCCACTGGGAGGAATAGTCCGCGCCTCTCACCCAAGGCCTGTAAGCTGTCGGCCGCTCTCGCTGCCAAGGCTAACAGTGCGGCGGGCCAAGCTGCCTCTGCTCTACATGCCATGGCTATCCTGCAAACTCACCAAGCCAAGGCTTTATCAATGCACGAGGGTAGAACCAACCCGAGTTTGATGCAGGAGCTGCGCACGGGGAGCCCTTGCCCCGCTCTGGGAAGTGGGCATCAGGATCCTCAACTATCTCAACGACTGGCTCATTATGGCCCGTTCCCGAGAGGAGTTGTACGATCACAGGGACTTCGTGCTCCGGCACCTCAGTCAGTTGGGGCTTCAGGTCAACCGGGAGAAGAGCAAGCTCTCCCCTGTGCAGAGAATCTCTTATCTCGGTATGGAGTTAGACTTGGTGAGTATGACGGCACGTCTCACCAGCGAGTGTGCCCAGTCAGTGCTGAACTGCCTGAGTTCCTTCAGACGCAGGACAGTGGTACCACTGAAACACTTTCAGAGGCCCCTTGGGCATATGGCATCCGCAGCCGCAGTCACGCCGCTCGGGTTGCTTCATATGAGGCCACTTCAGCACTGGTTGAACTCCCGAGTCCCAAAATGGGCATGGCGCCGCGGTACACATCGTGTCATCATCACTCCGATGTGTCGCCGCCTATTCAGCCCCTGGTCGGACCTTGCCTTTCTACGGGCCGTCGTGCCCTTAGAACAAGTGTCCCGGCATGTTGTTGTCACAACAGATGCCTCCAACTCGGGCTGGGGCGCGACATGCAACGGGCAGGCAGCTTCGGGGTCCTGGACAGGACCTCGGCTGCTTTGGCACTTCAACTGTCTGGAGTTGCTGGCAGTGCATCTAGCTTTACGACGGTTTCGTCCGCTGTTGCTGGACAAGCAAGTGTTGGTCCGCATGGACAACACTGCGGCTGTTTCGTACATCAACCGACAGGGCGGTCTATGATCACGTCGCATGTCTCAACTCGCCCGCCATCTCCTCCTCTGGGGTCAGATGCAGCTCAGGTCGCTGCGCGCTATCCACATCCTGGGGTAGCTCAATCTGCAGCCGACGCGCTCTCACAACAGCTCACTTTCCCTGGGGAATGGCGACTCCATCCCCAGACGGTCCAGCTGATCTGGAGTCGATTCGGGGAAGCCCAGGTAGACCTGTTTGCTTCCCACGAGTCCTCCCATTGCCAGCTGTACTATTCCCTGTCCCAGGCCCCCCTGGGCACAGATGCACTAGCACACAGCTGGCCTCTGGCTTTACGCAAGTATGTGTTTCCCCCAGTGAGCCTGTTCACACAGACAGTGTGCAAGGTCAGCGAGGACGAGGAACAGGTCCTGTTGGTTGCGCCTTATTGGCCCACCTGGACCTGGTTTTCGGAACTCATGCTCCTCGTGACAGCCCTTCCCTGGCGCATCCCCCTGAGGAGAGACCTTCTCTCTCAGGGGCTTGGCACCATTTGACACCCGCATCCAGATCTCTGGAACCTCCACGTGTGGCTTCTGGACGGGACGCAGCAGACCTAAATGATCTGCCCCCAGCGGTGGTAGACACTATCACTCAGGCTAGAGCCCCTTCTACAAGGCAGGCCTATGCTCTGAAGTGGAGTCTGTTCACGAATTGGTGTTCTTCTCACCGAGAAGACCCCCGGAGATGCCCGGTCAGAGTCGTGCTTACTTTCCTGCAAGAAAGGTTGGAGCGTGGGCTGTCACCCTCCACCCTGAAAGTGTATGTGGCTGCCATTGCAGCCCATCACGATGCAGTGGACGGCCGGTCCCTGGGGAGGCATGACCTGATCGTTAGGTTCCTGAGGGGTGCCAGAAGGTTACATCCTCCTAGGTCACCCCTGATTCCCTCCTGGGACCTCTCTATTGTCCTGGCGGGACTTCGGAGGGGTCCCTTTGAGGCGCTGGATTCAGTCGAGCTTAAGTTCCGGTCTCTCCAGACAGCGCTCCTGATCGCGCTCACTTCCATCAAGAGGGTCGGGGACCTCCAAGCATTTTCGGTAAGTGAAGAGTGCCTTGTGTTCAGGCCGGCCTACTCTCACGTTGTCCTGAGACCCCGGCCTGGATACGTGCCCAAGGTTCCCACCACTCCCTTCCGAGACCAGGTGGTGAACCTGCAAGCGCTGCCCCTGGAGGAGGCAGATCCAGCCTTGGCGTCGCTGTGTCTGTATATAGCGCTTCGCATATACGTGGACCGCACCCAGAGATTTAGAAGCTCTGAGCAGCTCCTGGTCTGCTTTGGAGGTCAGCGGAAGGGGAAGGCTGTCTCTAAGCAGAGGTTGGCCCACTGGATAGTGGATGCCATCGCCTTGGCTTACCATTCCCAAGGCGAGCCGTGCCCCCACACGGAGTGTGGCCTCCTCCTATGCGCTGGCGCACGGCGCCTCTTTGGCAGACATCTGTCGAGCTGCGGGCTGGGCGACACCTAACACCTTTGCGAGGTTTTACAACCTCCGTGTAGAGCCAGTTTCTTCCCGTGTGTTGGGCAACAGGTAATTGGCGGGAAGGGCTGGCTCGGTGTCAAGCTTGCTGCGCCATTCCCCCTAACACGGGGATGTGAGCACTTTTCTTCTCCCAGTAGAGTTCCCCGGTTGGCGCACCCTGGTCGAGCATCCTCCAGCACCCTCGGCAGTCAGACTTGGCGGAGCAGTCTGTCGACAGGCCCAGTACTGGCGTTAGCATGCCCGGAGTTCCGGTCAGCCCCTGTACTGGGCTAGGTGTTCATATGGCTTAATTCCCTACGGTTAATCCCATATGTGTTTTCTTCCACGGTAAGGTTTCCCTCTTGGCAAACCCGTGTCTTCCCTTGACAGACCCGTTCTGTCAGTCTCTTCTGGCAGCCGTTCCATCCCTACTTCAAGGTAGGACCTGCCTCAGAGACCCCTTCCATTTGTAGTACTGCCCCTGGGTCAGTCCATATCGGTATATCCACATGTCACCTCCCTACGGGTAGGATGTGGTCTCCGTAGCGACCTTTTCCTAAGGCTCGCTTCCCCATTGTCTTGCCAGCTGAAAGAACAAATAGGGAAGATTTGAAGCAATCTTTCTCTGAAGGTTGAAATCCCTTCCATTAACTTTATGTGGGCGGAACAGCAGCGTGGCCTTCTCCAGCAGCGATGTACTCACCCTTTGGCCCCTTCGGTACCAAGGTCAGTGAATTTGCGCTGGGGCTTTGGGAAGGTTACGACCTTAAGCGTAGCTTTTGTGGCACGCCACGGCTTGCCGACAATTACAGCGCCACAGAGTTGTGACGGTGTTCAGGTTGTGGCGTTTTCCATAGGACCCCATATGTCGTTCAACATAACTCGTAGTGACTGACAGATAGGGAACGTCTCGGTTACGTACGTAACCCTCGTTCCCTGATGGAGGGAACGGAGACGTTATGTCCCCATGCCACAACCTTGAACTGGTCGCTGTTGCCGGGACACGTTCTCTGCTCCTCAGCGTAAAACCTAATGAGTGGATGCACCTGTCGCCCTATTTATACCCGTTGGCACGGGGAGTGGCTCAGGTATGTTAAATCCACTAGCCAATTTTCATTGGCGTTTTCTCTTAAACTCAGAGATGATTGGCCTCCCAAGTGAGACCCCATATGTCATTCGACATAACGTCTCCGTTCCCTCCATCCGTTTCCTACATTATCAGTTGCTAATGTCATGTTGCTCAAAATGTATTATATAGTTTTCTATGGAATAGTCTTACCCCTCAAAACATCGGGTCTTTAGTTCATCGTATATGTCATTCAATGCAAAATGGTTAATCTAGTTGTCATAAACTGACAAGCACACTTTTGATTTATATTTTTACACATCATTATTAGACTTTTTGTAAATTTGGCATGAATAGTGCAAGTGAATATTTACTAATGAAGAGAATGTAGATGATAAACCAGTGATGAACCATTTCTCTGAAATAGCTCAAAGGTTCATCTCATGAATCTTCAGTTAGAAAGCTTATACTGTATAGACAGAGGACAACACAAGAGTTACACATTCTGACAATTGACTTATTTTCATCTTTGTGCCCATATTTATTTTTCCTTTTCTATATCACAATGACAAGGTTTTTTTTTTTGGGGGGGGGGGGGGGGGGGGGGGGGGTCAGACCACTAGTAAAAGTGTAACTGGGAATTCTATCCAGTCTCTTTCAATCAATTTCCCACTTACAGTAATGTGTAAATTTGTACTTTTGAAATGGATATATGGCATACATAAGCATATGGCATACTGTTCAATACAGTAACTGTCATCCAAACTGTTGCCATAGTTTACATCAGAACATCTCTCCAGAATACACTGTTATATTGACAACATGACTAAGCAATTTGACTGTCTTATCCGTAAACTATGACACAAGCTCTTGTCATTCTGATGGCACTGACATTGACACAGATATTTATTTTTGAGAGATGAACTAAGGATTTTGAGCAAGAGACTGGCTTTTGCAGGTAATCCATTGTGTTTTTCTCTTTGTACAAGTTGTTTTGAGAAATGCACTTACTGTTTTGCAAATCTCATGGATGATTCGAGAAATGTACCGTACCAAAGCGACTGAGAAAAACTGTAAATCATGTGAAAGAATGTCACTCTTTTCTTTGAAGAAAATATGACTTTGTATGAAGTAACTGAAATTGTTCAAACTGTAAAAATGAAAAGTGAGTATTTTCTGTGTTGGTGTTTGATGCTAGTGTTTTCCCCTCAGTGTGTTCTGAGTGACAGTGTGTGTTATCTCAGTGAGGGTTGTGTTGTGTGTGGCTGCACTGAGTCTGTTTTGAGCCATGTGTTAAGAGTTGTGTTGCTTGGAATGAGTTTTGCAGGTGATGTGAACTGTTTAGCTCAGGTGACTGTTGCTAGTGCAGACTGTAGTTAGAGTTTTGCACATGTAGCTCCAGTTGTGCTCACTGACGTTTAGCAATCGAAAAAAACTGTAATTAGGGTAAATCATGGGGTTATTATCATAAACTAAAATGTAAAATATTACTTGAAATAAAATACAAATTAACTGAAATAAATGTATGTATAAAACCCTAAATTGAAAAGAATACATACATACATATATTACACCTAACTAACATATTTACAAAAAAAAAAAAAAAACAGAATAAAATGCATCAAATGCATTAAACAGGTAATTTTATATTTAAAATACAGCTAATAAATATTTTCATTCATAGTTTATATTAAAAACAATGTGGTAGTATGCAGCAACATAAGTATTAAGTAAATATGTAGTATATATGTATTTCACTACAATAAATACCAAATAAATAAATAATTTGAGAATCAACACTCTTGCATGGTTTGTAGCACAAAGGTTTAATATTACTATCTGTTTTAATATTACTATCCAACTATCCCTATGTGCTACAAACCATGCAAGAAAGTTGATTTTCATTTATTTATTATCTTTTTATTCTTCTAGTTATTTTCCTATAACAGCTAATGAAATGAAAATCTCGCACATTGACAGAAAATAGCTTAATTCTGCATATAAAAATAGGGTGGATGGTGATAAACAACAGTGTTGGGAAGGTTACTTTGGAAATGTAATAGGTTACAGATTACAAGTTACCCTGTTTAAAATGTAATAGTAGTGTAACTTTTTCAATTACTTTATTAAAGTAATGTAACTAATTACTTTTGAGTACTTTTTGATTACTTTTCTAAATTTGTGAAATTTAAAGAATAATAAATAAAAGCATATACATCAACTTAAATACAGTTATCTAATAAGCATGTGACGTATTCTGTGTAATAAACTCCTGAAACATTGGTGTTTTTTTAAACTGCTGTCTCTTTGTATATGATGATAGTTTTCTCAAAATAAGTAAAATGCACATTAAGTGACACAGAGCAGTTCTAGAAATTATGTTTATGTGCTCGTGTACTCCTATATTGAGGCAGCAGAGGTTGAAAACACTGCGCGCTTCAGTAGGCCTATGTGTAGTAAATGAAACCATGTCTTTGCCATTAATTTACAGGAGGGGCGGACTGGGAAAAAAACTCATACAAACAAATTCATGGACAAATATATTTTTTTGTATGGACCTGACATAAAAAAGGTTTAAATCTTTAATTTGGGGATATGAAAAATAATTAAAAGTGGTCTCCTGAACTGCACCTTCACTTCCATTTTTCTCTTCAGTTTCTTTATTTTGCCCTGTTATCCATCTCTCGTGACTTTAATACTCAAGATTGAACAAAACTATACTTTAAAATACAATACTCTACAATACTACAATATCTTTATAGAAAAATCTGAATACTGTACACGAGTCATGTTTTTCCCTTACAAAAATTAACCTTGCTTTTATTAGCCTATATAAAAGTAAAATAACCTTGTTTTGTTTTTGTTTTTTTGCAAATGGATTTGTATTTATTTTTAAATAAATACATTTGTAAAATAATTTTACATTTTTGGTTATCACATTTAAACAATGGTAACCATTTTCTCTGGATTTATAGTTAAATATTAAAATGTAAATTTAAATCGGAATTTTTTAAAGATAAATTCCTACTGTAACATTACAACTGATAATAATGATGTCCTTTATATAGTATTTTGAGTGATGGCTGGTGAGCAACGTGCTGCTGCTTGATTAAAAAAAAAAAAAAAAGACAAAAAAAGCATCTTTACAGATGAAACTGACCTAAAACCCTGAACAGGAGTTCTGCTTCTCTGCTCCAGCTGTGCGCTTCCACAGTCCACTTTATTAATTCTCTCTCTCTCTCTCTCTCTCTCTCTCTCTCTCTCTCTCTCTCTCTCTCTCTCTCTCTCTCTCTCCTCTCTCTCTCTCTCTCTCTCTCTCTCTCTCTCTCTCTCGCATTGATTACTCTGAGTCTGATCCAAACCGTTTGGCGGAGGCGCGGAGAGCGCGCGAGTCATGACTAACACTTGACTTATTAGAGATTTAATTATCAAATGGCGGATTCGCAAATGATCGCTTTAGTACATTCGCAGGCAATTATACAATAATGATATTAAATAGTGGGGCAAAATCGGCTGCCAGGCCACCAGGAATTGTCCCGGTTCTCCCGGTGTCCAGTCCGCGCCTGATTTCCACAGACACGCAGAATGTGCAAGTCATATATTGCATTTTTGGGGCTTAATATTCACAGATACTAGTCGATGTCATGTTTTGATTCAAGTGTACTGACCTACTTTTGATTTAGTCATCCAAAATGTGGCATATTCCGTCCGCGTTAGGCATTTCGTTTTTATGACTGGATTCTACGAACCAGACTGTATTTCGTCATCCAGGAAATTATTAGGGCGGTATGTCCCAGAATAGTCAGTGCAATTTGGGAAAGAAATCAGTTAAATCTGTATGTGGATGTGTGTAAATATTCAAATGTAATCCCCTTTGTAATCGTTAAAAATTTCATAAGTAACTGTAATTTAATTACTCATTTTTTCGTAGTAACTGTAACTAATTACAGTTACAATAATTTTGTAATTAAATTACGTAACGCAGTTACATGTAACTAGTTACTCCCCAACACTGATAAACAATGATAAAAAGATATTTATCACATTAAAGTGGTATTTTCTAAAAACCACACCTACCTTTTTACACTACTAACTACTGTCACATATTTGAAAAATGTATATAAAGTAAAAATCTCAATACTTTAGGGTTGTTTCTGCCCAACACTGGCCATTTCCATCAAATGTTCATATACAAAAATTGAACAGAGATCTTGTATGTTTAAGCTATGATTTATGGACAATAATGAATATTTGTTAATACGTGATTGTCACGTATTATCTAATTATTATCTTTCAAACAGTTTGTGTTTTAGACATCGAAAAATTCATATAAAAGAGATTTCATACATAGCAAGATCTGCTCACAGATGTATTGATTGAGTTATTTGCCACAGTCTTGCTCATATAGATGTGCAGTGTTGTCGGTGGTTATCAGCACTGACATTCTGGTCTGAACAGTGGCGTTTATCGTGCTGAGTGTCTGATGTCAGTAATGGGCACAGTCCACACTGACCATCAGAGGTGCGCGCAGGTACGCGTCCCCACCGAGCCATTTAACCCACTGTCTGCTGCCTCGCACATATAATGAATTAGCCAAGCGCTGACTCCAGGCCCAGCAGACATGCCACTTAATGCATGTGAACCTCTCAGAAATGGAGTCATCGGCATGAAGGGCAGTGCTGTGTCATTTCATTATGCCGCTTGATTAGTGAGGCAGACAGAGGATGTGAAACACGATTAATGAGTTCAATGGGACTTTTTTTGTAAAAGACTTCTGGCATTTGCTTCTGTGTTTTATTGTATGTGTTTAAAGCTTCAGCATTACTTTGAGCAAAAGAGCAGTAAAAACATATGTGGCTGTCTGATGTGTAAATTGTGATTGATTGTTTTATCACTGCATGGTTTAAAGGTTTATGTATGTTGACAGGTGCTGTCTTTGTCCAGACAGAATTCTTTTTGATTTTTATACTGTTGTGCAACGAGGAATAACACACCACTCATTTAGAGGCAAGAGCACAGTTCACAATATTAAACCTCAAAGAGAGGAACAGAGCAAGATGGAAAAGAACATCATTTGAATGCCTGTGTTTAAAATATTTACACAGTTGTGTAATTTTTTAACCTCCAGTGTGAAAATTTACAGCACTATCCACTAATCATAAACTATGTAAGGCAAAACACATTTCTAGGCATTAAAGTAATATTTAATATTATTTTATTTAATATTATAATTATTATTATTATTGCATTCCTGTGATACAAAGGTGATTCAGCCTCATTACGCCAGTCTTAAAGGTCACATGATCCTTACCACTCCAGAAACATTTATTGTTGAAAAAAAATGTTGCTGCTTTTTTGTAGACACTGTGATACATACATACATATATAAATATAATATATATATATAAATGCCCACCTAGGATATCTGCCAGCCCACCCTTCTCTAGCTGTCAAGAACCGGCCCTGAATCACACTCTTGTCTTGTGGTGAGAAAAAAATCAAGGTGTTAACAAAGGTGTTTTCTTTGATCTCTTTCTTCACACCACTTGGTAATGTGTACATCTCTATTGCATGAGCTCCAGTAATCATTAACAATAACAGATAGTGATGCTGTATGGCAACAAATAGTGTTGTGTTTATTGCATAAGGCCACGAGTGGGTGTGCAAACCAGCTGCTGTGATGCATGTGGTCTCTGCCCTCAGGACAGGACTCTATAAACAGCAACCACACTTATGAACATCCCACTGTGAGCGCTCACATCTTCCAGCCAATATCTCTTGCCTTCAGGTGGAGCCATGACAGATTTATAGCTCAAATATTAACAATATTGTTTTTATATTGGTGATTTGATCTCCAAATGGTGTTTTTTTAATAAGAATGTCACGATTTGCTTACCTTTTAGTATCTCATTTAGTCTGTTTCGGCTTCAAACTTATTTAACAGCTTGTCATTGAAAACAATGGAATATTATTTATTAATGGATTTATTGGATGACTTATTTTCAGTCTTAAAAAGCACTGAGAGCAAAATGAATGTGCATGCATTATTGTCGCAATCAGTGTGATTATTCTGAAGAATTTAATTGTGATTCATGAGGTATCATTTGCATGCTGCAGACGCTTTGTATTGATTGTCTGAATGTGTGTTTACGTGATTGGCTGCTGTGTAAAATGTTGTCCTCGAGCTTCGACACTGGAAGGAGAGATTAGTGATGTTTGCTGCTTGTTGAACAGCCTCGGGTTATGCAGATCTTGGTTGCAGTGATTCATGCTGAGGTTATTGTAAAGGTCTGTGTGTTTAACCCACTTTGTAAATACACATGTGTTGGTGGATCTGTTGGATTTGTGACTTGTGAACATCTTGAGTCAGTTCATGATAGACATGTTGTGCTGTTTCATAACTGGATGCTCAGAAGAGTTATGTGTCCTGTTAGCTGGGCGATGTTCTCGCCTTAATAATGGCTTTTCTTTGTGACAGAACACAGTTGCTTTGGAGTGCGACATAATTATAGAGGAAGCTGCTGATTTCTAACATTGAATAAGCGACGTACCATGTGCAAATAATATACCTGTGCAGCCTTGCCTTTGAGACTGCGAATGGGAAACAGAATCTCATCCAAAAAGATAAAAGAGGCTGATTGAAAGCCGTGATGCATGGACTATTTCAGTCATGTACCTGGATTGCAAGTATAGTGCAAAAACCTACACTGAGCTTTCTGATTTTATTTATTACAATTTGTTTTGGACAGTCACTTTACATCCTGCCACGGTGAATGAATGTTACTTTTATATTCTTAATAAGATTCATATTAAAATTCTACTGTAATGTATATCCATTCAAATGTTGGGGTCATTGCGATATTTATTTATTATTATTCAAGGATGCATTAAATTGATTGAACGTGAAAGTAAAGACATCAATACAGTTACAAAATATTTAAATTTCTAATAAATGCTGTTTTTTAGGGACTTTTAAATTATTATATAATTATCAAATTATCCTGAAAAAATATATCAGTTTCCATCAAAATATTTTGACTGTTTTCAGCATTGATTGTAACAAATGATCAGCAAATCAACCAGAGGTGGGTAGAGTACCCAAAAACTGTACTCAAGTAAAAGTAAAAGTACTTCTAGAAATATTTACTCAAGTAAAAGTAAAAGTACTAGTCTTGAATAGTTACTTGAGTAAGAGTAAAAGAGTATCGGATAAAAAAATCTACTCAAGTAGTTAGTTACTAGTTACTTTGGGTCATATATACTGAGCCTATTTTTATTTAGATATATAGATAACATGTATGTAATGTATGTGTGTGTGTATAAATGTATATATTTCATCAGCCTTTACTCCAATTTATGTAATTTATTATAAAACCCTGTCTTTTTACTTAAGTAACAGATATAGGTGTCATGCCATAACATATTTTTAATACGACTGACTTTATATTAAATGTGAATTTAACATTGAAAGTTAATGTGATATAAATATTGCTACTAATCTTTCATTGTTCAGAAAGAGAGCAAATAACATTTACATTATCAAAGATCATTTTCACTGACAGTCTAGAGTTCAATCACTCTCAGAAACTCCCATTAAAATCATTGAAACTGTTAACACTGTGAAATCAATATCTTAATTAAAGATTCGTACACACATCTGCACTTTGTTGTTTCTGATGAGAGAATTCGCCAGAAAGAGGTCTCCAGTCAGCGAGCGAGTGAAGGAAGCACCGGCATTTTAGCGATGACTCATCTGAACGCCTCTGATTGGCCAATGATTTAATAAGCTCAAAAGAATCATGTGTGATTGGTTATAATGCGCAGTGCTGTAAAAACACATCTATCTCTGGCTCAGCGCAGCTGATGACATGACTTGCTGAACGTACTCGCACCGGTGTGATTGTATTAAAATTAATAAAATCTTAATCGGTTATTTTTTGTCTTTTGGAAGCTGCATTCAACTTGACTCCCCTCTGTTATAAGCCACACACGTACAACAAACTAATGTCACAGTGGTATCGTGTACTGTAATCGAATGTAGCCCAAGTTATTACCTGTTAAACAGTAGACAGCACACGCGGTGTTCATCTAATAAGGATCTCCATCGCTAGCAAATAATAGCCTTTGCAGATTTCAATTCAGTGCAGTTCCAGCCACGTTTTCAACGCTCTTTCTGTTCTTAAACGTTACAACTCCGAGTGAACCACTTCAGTCGCTCAGCGCGCGCGGCAGGGAACTGAACGACTCATTCAAACTGATTCATGAACCAATTCACTCGTTTGCCAATTGGTTTGATCAAGCCTTTGAACAGAATTGACTGAATGAATCATTCGCGAATGGGCATCGCTCATTGCCCAGAGAAAACTAGACGGCGCTGTCACGGCAGGGATCCAATGAGGCACGGAGATAGAACCAATTGCAGGTAAGTCATTTATTAAAGGGTAATCCAAAGGGGTAAACAGTCCAGGCAGGGTCAAAACCAGAATATCAAACATAAACAAGACACGAAGACAAGGCAAAGCAAGGCAAGAAGCGACGGACATGAATAACTATAGGACATTAAACAAGGACTCCGTAACACAGACTCAGACAGACCGGGTATAAATACACAGAAGGATAATGAGGGAACAGGAGACAGGTGGGGAACAATCAATTACTAAACAGCAGGAAGGTGACCAAATAAGGGAACAGGAAGTGATAAGGAGACAGACACCGTGAGAAAGGAGGACACCTAGTGGAAACCCAGGGAACACAACCCAGACACTGTGACAGGACCCCCCCTCTACGGAGCGGCTCCCAGACGCTCCACGACAAGACACAACACAGACCAGGAGGGAGGCGGACAGATCGAGGCTCGGGGGGAGGGACGGAGGGCCAGACTCACTGAGGGGAACAGACAGAAACATAACAGAAACCAAGAAACACAAAACAGAAATCCATAAGGACATCATGTGACACCCCCCAGGGCGGAGCAGAAGACCGCCACAGCCGTGTGGTCAAGGCGGAAGCCCCCCAGGGCGGAGCAGAAGACCACCACAACCGTGTGGTCAGGATGGAAGCCCCCCAGGGCGGAGCAGAAGACCACCACAACCGTGTGGTCAGGACGGAAGCCCCCCAGGGCGGAGCAAAAGACCACCACGTCCTTGTGGACGAAGCCAGAGTCCTCCAGGGCGGAGCGGAAGACCCCCACAGCCGTGTGGTCAGGGCGGAAGGCCCCCAGGGCGGAGCAGAAGACCACCACAGCCATGTGGTCAGGACCAGAGCCCCCCAAGGCGGAGCAGACCTCCGTGTGGCTGGACCAACGGGACGACGAAACTCTGGTAATTCCCTGGTGTCCTTACTGGACTCCAAAAGATTGGTGCTGGCCTGACCCTGCTCATGAAGATCATTGGTGATTTGCATTTGCTCATGAAGATCATTGGTGATTTGCCTTTGCTCATGAAGATCAATGGTGACTTGCCTTTGTTCATGAAGATCAATGGTGACTTGCCTTTGTTCATGAAGATCAATGGTGACTTGCCTTTGTTCATGAAGATCAATGGTGACTTGCCTTTGTTCATGAAGATCAGAGGTGACTTGCCTTTGTTCATGAAGATCAGAGGTGACTTGCCTTTGTTCATGAAGATCAGAGGTGACTTGCCTTTGTTCATGAAGATCAGAGGTGACTTGCCTTTGTTCATGAAGATCAGAGGTGACTTGCCTTTGTTCATGAAGATCAGAGGTGACTTGCCTTTGTTCATGAAGATCAGAGGTGACTTGACTCAGTCCTTGACGATCAGAGGTGACTTGACTCAGTCCTTGACGATCAGAGGTGACTTGACTCAGTCCTTGACGATCAGAGGTGACTTGACTCAGTCCTTGACGATCAGAGGTGACTTGACTCAGTCCTTGACGATCAGAGGTGACTTGACTCAGTCCTTGACGATCAGAGGTGACTTGACTCAGTCCTTGACGATCAGAGGTGACTTGACTCAGTCCTTGACGATCACCGGTGACTTGACTCAGTCCTTGACGATCACCGGTGACTTGACTCAGTCCTTGACGATCACCGGTGACTTGACTCAGTCCTTGACGATCACCGGTGACTTGACTCAGTCCTTGACGATCACCGGTGACTTGACTCAGTCCTTGACGATCACCGGTGACTTGACTCAGTCCTTGACGATCACCGGTGACTTGACTCAGTCCTTGACGATCAGCGGTGACTAGACTCAGTCCTTGACGATCAGCGGTGACTAGCCCTGACTCTGGAGGATCAGCGGTGACTAGCCCTGACTCTGGAGGATCAGCGGTGACTAGCCCTGACTCTGGAGGATCAGCGGTGACTAGCCCTGACTCTGGAGGATCAGCGGTGACTAGCCCTGACTCTGGAGGATCAGCGGTGACTAGCCCTGACTCTGGAGGATCAGCGGTGACTAGCCCTGACTCTGGAGGATCAGCGGTGACTAGCCCTGACTCTGGAGGATCAGCGGTGACTAGCCCTGACTCTGGAGGATCAGCGGTGACTAGCCCTGACTCTGGAGGATCAGCGGTGACTAGCCCTGACTCTGGAGGATCAGCGGTGACTAGCCCTGACTCTGGAGGATCAGCGGTGACTAGCCCCCGACTCTGGAGGATCAGCGGTGACTAGCCCCCGACTCTGGAGGATCAGCGGTGACTAGCCCCCGACTCTGGAGGATCAGCGGTGACTAGCCCCCGACTCTGGAGGATCAGCGGTGACTAGCCCCCGACTCTGGAGGATCAGCGGTGACTAGCCCCCGACTCTGGAGGATCAGCGGTGACTGGCACCCGACTCTGGAGGATCAGCGGTGACTGGCACCCGACTCGACTCTGGAGAGCTCACTGGCACCCGACTCGACTCTGGAGAGCTCACTGGCACCCGACTCGACTCTGGAGAGCTCACTGGCACCCGACTCGACTCTGGAGAGCTCACTGGCACCCGACTCGACTCTGGAGAGCTCACTGGCACCCGACTCGACTCTGGAGAGCTCACTGGCACCCGACTCGACTCTGGAGAGCTCACTGGCACCCGACTCGACTCTGGAGAGCTCACTGGCACCCGACTCGACTCTGGAGAGTTCACTGGCACCCGACTCGACTCTGGAGAGTTCACTGGCACCCGACTGGACTCTGGAGAGTTCACTGGCACCCGACTCGACTCTGGAGAGTTCACTGGCACCCGACTCGACTCTGGAGAGTTCACTGGCACCCGACTCGACTCTGGAGAGTTCACTGGCACCCGACTCGACTCTGGAGAGTTCACTGGCACCCGACTCGACTCTGGAGAGTTCACTGGCAGCTGACTCGACTCTGGAGGGTCAACTGGAATCTGACTCGACTCCGGAGGGTCAGCTGAGACTCTCATCCAGTGCAGCGGCGCTGGGCAAGCAGCCATCTTGGGCCATGACTCTGGACAGGCGGCCATCTTGTACTGTGGTGCTGGGCTGGCGGCCACCTGGGGTTGTGGCGCTGGACCGGCGGCCATCTTGTACTGTGGCGCTGGACTGGTGACCAATTTGGGCATTGGCGCTGGGTTAGCGGCCATCTTGCGCTGTGGCGCTGGACTGACGGCCATCTTGTGCTGTGGCGCTGGACTGACGGCCATCTTGGGCTGTGGAGCTGAACCGGTGGCCAATTTGGGCATTGGCACTGGGCTGGCGGCCATCTTGGGCTGGGGCGCTGGAACGGTGGCCAATTTGGGCATTGGCGCTGGGTTAGCGGCCATCTTGTGCTGTGGCGCTTGGCTGGTAGCCATCCTGGGCAGTGGTGCTGGACTGGCGGCCATCTTGGGTTGTGGCGCTTGGTTGGTAGCCATCCTGGGCAGTGGTGCTGGACTGGCGGCCATCTTGGGTTGTGGCGCTTGGCTGGTTGCCATCCTGGGCAGTGGTGCTGGGCTGACGACCACCCCGCCGGAAGAGACAGAAGTGGCTGGGGCATCCCACGGAAGCCGATGCTGCAGGTAGCGCACGAATTCCCAGAATTCCAGTGTCTCTAACTGCGCCATCTCCTCCTGAGACACTGGATCATCCAGCCCGCCATTGAAATAGTCCTTGAGGGCCGCATCATTGTAGCCCATGCCCTCGGCCAGGGACCAGAACACCTGAGCCAGGGCACCCACTTCATTTCCCTCTTGGCGGAGGGCGATCAACCTAAGATACTTGGCTCGCCTCTCCGCCATCTTGGCTGGGGAACGGAAAGACGACATACCGCTGGTTCATAGAATGACGGAGTCCTTCTGTCACGGCAGGGATCCAATGAGGCACGGAGATAGAACCAATTGCAGGTAAGTCATTTATTAAAGGGTAATCCAAAGGGGTAAACAGTCCAGGCAGGGTCAAAACCAGAATATCAAACATAAACAAGACACGAAGACAAGGCAAAGCAAGGCAAGAAGCGACGGACATGAATAACTATAGGACATTAAACAAGGACTCCGTAACACAGACTCAGACAGACCGGGTATAAATACACAGAAGGATAATGAGGGAACAGGAGACAGGTGGGGAACAATCAATTACTAAACAGCAGGAAGGTGACCAAATAAGGGAACAGGAAGTGATAAGGAGACAGACACCGTGAGAAAGGAGGACACCTAGTGGAAACCCAGGGAACACAACCCAGACACTGTGACAGGCGCGTTTGGAATAAACTGAAGCATTTATAACATTTATTGCATTAAGATAAAGTAACGAGAGGAGCGTCGCCCACAGTAACGAAGTAAAAGTACAGATTTTCCCCCCAAAATTTACTCAAGTAAGAGTATAAAGTACCCAACTTTAAATATACTCCGAAAAGTATTAGTTACCCCAAAAAATTACTCAAGTAAATGTAACGAAGTAAATGTAACTCGTTACTACCCACCTCTGAAATCAACATATCAGAATGATTTCTGAAGGATCATGTTAATGATGCTGAAAACTCAGCTTTGACATCACAAGAATAAAATAAGTTTTAAAATATATTATAATAGAAAATACGTATTTGAAATTGTAATAATATTTCACAATATTACTGTTTTTACTGTCCTTTAATTAAATAAATGCAGCCTTGGTGAACACAAGAGACTTCCCGAAAACATAAAAAAAATCTTACTGGTTGTGGATAATAATTATTTTATGTTGTTGTTATATTATATATATATATGTATATATATATATATATATAATTATAAAATACACATCAATACAATTATTAAATAAACCTTTATTCATATTTTAGTGCAACTGAAATGCCAGTGTATTTTAAATTCTCATTCTAGAGTAACCGTGAATGCAATCTTTGCCTTAAATTTGCAGGACTATCAGGAGGCCACACATCTGGAGCAGTTTGTGACACGTTTCCTGTTGAAGGAGACCACCAGTCAGCTGCAGTCTCTCCAGAGCTCTCTGGAGTGTGCCATGGAGACCACTGCCGAACAGACCCGGCAGGACAGGCAAGCCACCCAGAACACACACTTACTTTTATTTAAGCATACAGTTTCTACCATACATGTGGAGTGAGCAGGAGATGAGTGCATATTTTCAGTTCATTGTCTTCAGAAGCTGAACGTCAAGCTCTTTCAGGAGATTGTCTGTGTGACAGCAGAGCAGGACTAGCAGTGGTATTATCATAACATTGAGATATGTTTGACTTGATACAAATCACACATTGCAGTATTATAAAT
The DNA here is from genome assembly GCF_963082965.1 of Carassius carassius. Classification (NCBI taxonomy): domain Eukaryota; kingdom Metazoa; phylum Chordata; class Actinopteri; order Cypriniformes; family Cyprinidae; genus Carassius; species Carassius carassius. The sequence continues at coordinate 20,688,172 of NC_081762.1, forward strand.
GCCATTTGGGTGCTTTCATTATAGCTAGACTGTGACAGAATTAATGATGAAATATTAATATGACACTGTATGTTTATGTTGGACACTGACAAAGTATGCATTCTTTCAAATCTAATCAAACATACACTTAAAAAAAATGTGAATAATCACATTTTTGTACAAAAATAAAATAATAATCTCTTATTCTCAACAAGACTGCATTTATTTTATTAAAGATATATTTAACCCGTAATATTGTGAAATATTATTACAATTAAAAATAACTGTTTAAATATACTTTAAGATGTAATGCAATCCTTTGATGCAAAGTTGAATTTTCAGCTACATTACTCCAGTCTTCAGTGCTACATGATCTAAATGCTGATTTGCTGCTCAAGAAACATTTTTATTATTATCAAAGCTTGGAACAGTTGTGATGCTTAATATTTTTGTGAAAACCGTGATACACCACTATTCAAAAGTTTTTAAAGGAAAGAAATATGTTTTAAAACACAAACAGTTATTTTTAACTGTAATATTAATTCATAATATTATTGTTATACTGTATTTATGATCAAATAAATCAGTCTTGGTGAGCTTAAGAGACTTCTTTCAAAATCATTAAAGCAACTTAATTATTCCTAGCCTTTGGCCGGTAGTATGTGAAGTCTTTATTGACTGTGTACTAAAAGCAATCACACTCACGCACCAGTGGACATGTAGTCTCCACAGATCTAAACATACACTGTTGAAAATGCATGTAGACAGCAATTGTGCACTGACTCGAGCAAAGGGGATTCTGTGCACAGCCATCCTTGCTGTTGAATATCTAGAGCATCAGTGGCATTACTTGTTAATAGACCAGGTGACCAGCAGACCATTGACCCAGGCCTTTGTTTTGGTGCAGAAAGGGGATGGATGCCAGAGTAAACCGCCACCAAATCAACAGAAACTGTGTGTGTGCATGCGTGTGTGTTGTGCTTGATTAGCAGCTCATTTTGAGCTCACAGCATCTCTGACTGCATTTGTGTGCTGAAGAGGTTCTGCTGCATGGTCCACAGTGGGGGTCAGCAGATCTTTATAGAGCGCAGAATTTGGAATAGAAAATGAGCTGATTTGTTCCAGCACCTGGATGACTGCATGCTAGAGAGCGCTGTGTGCCTGAGATTGTATATGTGTGTGTGTGTCACAACGTGCCCACTACCTCTCCTCCCTCTCAGTATGCAGCAGCTGTGCTGCTCCGCTCACCTTATTATCTTAAGAAAATTAGCTGGAGCAGCTGGCCTAAAGAAATGAAGGATGCTGAGGTTTAAATGGAAGTGCTTCCTTTTCTTTTTCTGTCTGTACTTAAAACCACTCTGGCTCTGATACAGCCAGTCGCTTCCTAATTAATTGGTAAATTTAAATTACCTCATTATCGCCTCTGCAGGCGGTATGTTGTGTCTAACTTAATAACTATGCACCACTGAAATATACAGCATTTACTGCAGTTATTAGTAAAAACAGAGGCAATTACAGACACTATTTAGGGGGCTCCAGCCCATCCTGTGTTTAATTTCAGCTCTATTATTTTATAATTTAAATAACAAATTCTTCTTCAAGGTACTTAAAACGGTTTGAGGATATGTAGCTCTGAAACCTATCCTACTTTTTTTTTTATAGAACTTAAAGGGACAGTTCCCCCAAAAATGAACATTTTGTTGAACTTAAAAAAATATACATAGTTTAAAGAATGTTGGTAACCAAACAGTTACTGGTAGATATTTACCTCCATAGTGTGAATAAATAAATAAATAAATAAATAAATAAATAAAATAATAACATGAAAGTCAATGGCTACCAGCAACTGTTTGAAAAAGCAGTGGTATCTCTTGATTTACAAAGCTATATAGGGTTATTTGCCCTCTTATCTTTGCTGTCTCAGTAAACAGAAGTTGCCCAGTCATTATTCACTACGCTCTAAATCGACCCACAACCTGTGTGTGCCTTTTGCTAGAACCGAGATTGGTGAAACCTCTTTTAAATATGCCACAGCCTCGGATTGGAATCTTCTCCAGACTGAGATGAAGTTAAAAAAAAATGTATATTTATGTAATGATGTTTGTTTATGTTTGTGTGTTGTAACTTCGATGTAAAATTGTCTATGTAAACTCAGCTGCCTATCTTGGCCAGTAAAAGAGATCTTTATCTCAGTGAGTTTTCTTTCCTGGTTAAATAAATAAATTAAAATTAAGTTTGGTTACCAACATTCTTCACAATATATATTTTAATGTTCATCAGAATAAAATTCATACAGGTTTGGAACAGTTTAAGCGTGAGTAATTGATGACAAGTGTTTTCAGTTTTGAGTGAACTATCCCTTTCATTTTGTTACATTAAGTTTTATCTTCCTTATTTTCAGAGACGGACTCTGTCACCGTATTTACCATAGCTAAGTTTAAAAACACAAAATTGATAATATTAGCTAATCCGTTAATTAATGTTAACAAGAGACCATATTGAAAATGTTACCAAAATATGTTTAACTTCCTAATTTTTACATTCATTTAGCAAATTGAATGTACTTGTTTAATGTTAAATCCTCAGATACATTCATGTTTAAACAATTAAGAGATATATCATGATTTTGTTGTAGAATTGTTTTTAGCTTTTTTAGTACAAAGACATTTGAAATGATTTCACATTGGAACATGTCTTTATATCTCAATGGGATTTGCTTTGGCCCAATGTCTCCATCTCTCACCCACGGACCATTGGCTAAATGTCTGATGCATATGGGACACAAAACGACGACGAACGATACTATCTGGTCAAATGGCCTCATGGCTGGGCCTTGGCCAATGAATGCTACCATTACAAAGTGCACTTTATATCTTTTATTTGTTAAGAAACATATTTATTAACATATTTGTGAAAACATGAAAGTGTACACTTAAGAGGCCTTTTATTTCATTAAGATTTTGCAATTACAGTTTAACAAATATACTTCAAATGCAATATAATTAATCACACTTTTCCCAAGTGAATAGCAGTCTATGTTTAACAGATCGGAGAATGAAAATTTGTCCATCTTCTACTCACCCTCGAATCATTCTAGGTGTGTGTGACTTTCCTCTTTCAGAATAATCCAATCTAAGTTGTATTAAAAATTGTTTTACTCTTCTGAGTCTTTCAATGTTGTAAGCGGGTGTTTGTTGTCAGCAGTTCAGGAGATGTGAAATAAAGTGCGCGAATCTGTAATAAAACATCTCTCACACGGCTCTGGGGGGTGAATAAAGGCTGACTGTTGGGAACTGGAAGACGTGCAGGCGGATGTTGTAGTTCGTCAGTGCTGTGTGGTTAGTGACGAGCAAGAAGAGAGAATAAAACAAAACGCTGAAATTGGAAGCACAAAATGAGTATTTGCTCTGGGTGTGTGTTCATGGTGTGTGTGTGTTCACTGCTGTGTTTGTGCACTTTGGATGGGTTAAATGCAGAGAACGAATTCCGAGTATGGGTCATCATATTTGGCTGTATGTCATGTCACTCACTTAACAACGTCAGAGGATTTTGAAATTAGCCAAGAGGAGACTGGTTTTCCTTTGCAAAAGTAAAAAAACTTTGCTTCCTTTGCTCCTACATTTCCCAAAGACGCACATGCAACACATACATCTTCCATCCTCCGCCTGCACATCTTCAGCAGAAGTGAGAAGTGTTTATTACATTTGAAATCTGGATATTTATCTTACAAACACGCATGGATTCACTACAGGGGGACTTTATTCACCCCCCAGAACCATGTGAGGGACGTTTTATTATAGATTCGCGCACTTTATTTCACGTCTTCTGAACTGTTGACAACAAACACCCGCTTACCCCCACTGAAAGGCTTGGAAGAGCAAGGACAATTTTTTATATAACTTAAATTGGATTATTCTGAAAGAGGAAAGTCACATACACCTAGGATGCTTCAAAGGTGAGTAGAAGATGGACAAATTTTAATTCTCGGGTAAACGAATCCTTTAAAAATAAAATCATTCAGGGTTCGGAACAACATGAGGGTGAATAGTGATGACAGAATTTCCTTTTTTGAGTGAACCATCCCTTTAAGAAATGTTTTCATAATTTTTTTTCAAGCACAGAGCAAACCTGTGCATGTCTTCACATGGCTACACACGCGCAACCTCTTATGTCACCATGCTTTTGTGTCACAGTTGACAGTGTGGAGTTTCATAACATTAGTGTTTTTTAGAAAGCATGCATACACATTTTGAGCCTAAAGGCTCTGAGATGGCGAGGCCTGGCATTATACGGCAAGCTCATTGTGTACTGGTCAGTGTGGATTTATTCCCACTGCGTTAGATGTGCTGAAAGTGTCTGGTGACCAGAACAAATAGAAATAGCGTGGTCCATTCTCTATTCCGTCTGAAGCGTCGAGTCTCTGAGGAGCAGCACCGCACACAGGGATGAAACAGGAGAGATGAGCTTAAATCTGAATCCAGAGCTCACAGGAGCGCTCAACCCATTCACAGCACGGCTTTCATCTATGTGTGCGAAGCAGACCATTACCAGCTATTATGAAAAAGCACTGTTGAAGATGTACCTCCATTTTTGTTTTTCACACTGCTTCATTTCCATATAATTTCCTGTATGAGAAGAGGCTGGTCTCTGGAGAACAGATCGTTGGGTCTGTCAGTTCAGATCCATGGGTTCCTGCAGGTGTCTGGATGTGATTCCAGCTGAGTTTTAATCACCTGTGTGGCTCTAGCTGATTCATTTGCTTTTGATTTCAGTGTGCTGATGCAATTGTGAGCCATTTTTAACCACGGAGGGTAAGCTTCCCTCAGGACGTGCGTTGTGCAACAGTGTCTTTAGGGATAATGAGCAACCAACTGAGCCTTAATTTTGACACCTGCCTGCCTACATTTATTTCATTGTCTCAAGAGTTAAAATAGATGGAGCATTCCTCTGCTGCTCGAGAGCAGCTGAACAATAGATACAATTAGATTGCACTTAATCATTTTTCACTCCCACAACTGAATAGTAAAATGGTATTCCGTTAATAACATATAATCTTTATGAGTGTTTGATGGCACATGATTACTTCCTAATAAAAGTAAAAAGTACTATACTGTACAAACAGGTTGTCCTTATAGCAAAATAAACCCTAACCGGATGACCAGGATTAAGTCTTAAGTCTAAGTCAGAAAACTGCTGACTTATTTTGTACATTTTAATTGGTAGCAAAAGAGAGCAGGACAGAAAGGTCTTGTGCAATCGAAGAGGCATCAGTGAGGTTGTGATGTTTAAGAACTGTTTTGATGCCAGATGAAAATGTTGAAGCATCATTTGCATGTGAACAGACTGTGTTTTGTTAATGCAATTTATTTAGATGCAATGAACAAATGATATTAGCATAGGCATATACCTACATAATGTAAGAATATAACATGTTTTAAAGGCAGGAATCACTGTTATTATTTTTTTTATATGATGGGTTGAAAATGTCAAGAAATCCATAATGCGAAGTATACATTTAGGTTTGTTACTCATCCCAAGAATTTTACTTTAAATCATGCTGCTTGCTGAGGGGAGGTGCTATTAAGAACGATGAAATAAGATAAATAAACCTATAGATAACATATATAATAGATAACTATATAATAACCTTTGGAGGAGCTGTTACAGTTTTTCTCAATTGCTTTGGCACATTTTTCGCAACAGTCTTAACATTCTCTAAACTGTGAGTGCAAATGTCACATCTGTTTGCAGGAACTTCAGAACTTTATAGCATGTCTGCAAAATGTAGTTACTCACCCAAAACATTTAATTCATGCTTCAAAACCTAGTTATTGTGTCAATAATTTGGCCAAGGCCACCAAAATCTAAAGTATTTTTGTCATTGTGTGACCCACACTGGTCAAAATGTTTAGTTGTTTTTTCACCACAACAGTCAACCATGAAAATTAAGGGTTTAAACAAAAATCTCATATTTGTTGAGAAAAGTCAACAGTATGTAGAAGAAGAAAAAAGTCTATGAACATTTGTATTTTTACAGTGTTTATTTTTGTACTTCATGTGTATATACACAATACAAGTGTACTTACTGTACATGTAAAGTAACTGACAAGAGTAACAAGATTTCACTTTACATTTCATATTTGTGTATTACCACAAATACACAAACAACAAATAACATTCATGGGAAAAAAAACCAAACAAATTATTCTTGGTGGACATCTTGTCGCTCACATTGGTCAGGCCAAAGATTTTCATCAACATCACATCTGATGTTTTCCATTGCCACACACCGTGGAAAAAATCTCCTTGAATGCCGCACCCATCCCCTGCAATGGTCAGCTGTGATGACCTCACATGCAGCATTCATGGCATCCAACAAAGACATCTGATTTTGTGGTCTATGATCATACACTTTCCACCTCCATGCTGAAAAAAACTCTTCTATTGGATTTAGGAATGGAGAGTATGGTGGAAGGAATTCCACTGTTATCCTTTCATGTGCAGCAAACCAGTCCCTAACACTGTTGGTTCGGTGGAAGCTGACATTATCCCAGACAACAACATAATTAGGCAAATGTGGTCTAACTAAACCTCTTTCTTGTTCTGGAATCAGGTCTCTGTAAAGTGCATTTAGGAAGGCCAGGAGAAGTTGGGTATTATAGGGCCCAATGTGTGGAATGTGTGCTCACACCGTTCTCTGAAATGGCAGCACACATTGTAATATATACTCCCAAAGTTGATTGGTTAAATGGTGAAATGGTTGATTCATATTAGAGGTAATTTGCAATTAGATTGCGAATGCAATTAGAGGTCATGTGCCAATTTAGCAGACATTACAAATAATGTCAATGTCAGATATATTTTAGAATATACATTCATGTATACTAATTATGATAATTGAATAGATCGTTTTGAATGTGATGGCTTACACAATAAAAAATGTCTGAGAAGTTCTGAAGTGTTTGACAGTGTAAGTGAGAATCGAGTCATCAGTTTTGATCATCAAGCCATATGCAATTATTTGTTGTCCAAACTGCAGACAGTTGTATGTACTCTTTGCACACATGTGCCAAAGCATTTGCAATTTGCTCAAATCAATAAGAAATTCCAATCTGATGTGAAAAAGAATTGAATTGTTCAGAGATTTGAACTTAATGTTTTGGGAAATAAAAAAAATCATTTGAGAACTGAGCCAAAGCAATTGAGAAAAACTGTAAGAATCCACTCAGAACACTACATCTTCATTGATGGTCTCCAGCTGGTCTGTGGGAGTTTTACTATATTTCTTGACAAACTCTGTCACTATTGACTCCATGCACTCTTCTAACAATTATCTGAACTTACTGTCTGTCCATTAAGAACACGTGATTTAAATATAAGCTACACGTGTTTAAATATAAAAGGTCATCTTATAGTCTGAAGAACCTTTTTGTGCAATGGCAAGATTTCATGATGTTAAAATATCGATGAAAGTAAAGAACCTTTATTTTTAAGACTAAAGTCCACCTTTCCGTAATTCCCCTGTAGAGGTCATTTGCTGGAGGAACACTTAACAAATCATAGTTATATAGCTGAAAAGGTTTGAGTGATGTTAAGCGAGAAGCTCCATCCAGGTCACAGCACCGAAAACTCTGGAAAGTCAGAAGTAAAGACCAGGATTTTCACCCTTCAGCAGGATTCTTTATGGGGAACCTGCTGTTTCAGTATAAAGGCCCTGATTTACTTGAAGGAAAATCAATGCATGGCCCCGGAGGGATGTCATTTCATACAAAATCAGGCCAAAAAATAACAGCTTGGCAAAGTGAACTTTCCACAAAGGTTTGTTCCAGCTGGTAAGAACATATGAAGTACCACTGGTCTGTACGGCGATTACAGAAATCTTTTCAGGTTCATTTCTTTTGTTCAGTCCATCAAGGTCAGTCAAGACTAGAACACACTGGAGAGCTGCTTTAAAGTAATTCTCAATGAAACACAGTTTTTTCATGTTTTATATTATTTAAATATTATTTGTTATTTTTGACCTCCCATTCCAGAATAACCAGAATCTAATAATGAGATTTTGAGAAAAATATTCCTCTCATTCCTGAGCATCTGTATTGTGTTAATTGTGTGTTCTGTCTCGATCACAGACAGGGGCCTGTGAAGCCAGAGGTTCTGCCCATTCAGTGGTCAGGAAGGAGATCTAATCGAAGACTTCAAAGGAATAACAGCTTGTCTCCGAACAACCCACTTCTGAACCTTGTTAATTCAGGTGATTATTCTGAGCCTCAGTGCTCTGGAGGAAGGAAGGGGCACATAACACACACCCAGTGGGCATGCAGCTGACAGCAGATCTGGAAAGAGGGATTATGGGACAGACTCCAGAGAAAGAAGGGGACAGTGAAGGTGACAGTGTTAGGTGGAACACATCTGTGCTTGTGTTTATTGCTGGTAAAAAAACATGATGAGATTATCAAATTAATAATTGCTGGCAAAAAAACACTCCCAATACAATTCGATTCCAATTCAATTACATTCAGCCAGAGCAAGTTCCTCCTAGAGCCATATGTTAAGAGAACAAGAGAGAGCTGCATTTGTGTGCTGAAATGTGTGTTTCTGCAGGTCTGTATGAAGAGGACAATCAATGGATAACCCAGATCAACAGACTGCAAAAGCTGATTGACCGTCTCGAGAAAAAGGCAACAGGCTACACAAATGATTTCTGTTTTTCTCATTATAATGCTTTCTCTGTGTCTGTCATCACTCTTACTTTTAACTTTACAAATCATTTGAGGGTAAACATCATGGAACCTGTCAATAACATGTTTTAGTCATATGGTCATATTTTATAAGATATAAAATAATGTTCTGCTTAGAAAAAATGAAGTCTATTTCATAGCATTACTGAAAAGAAAACTTGGTAGTATTTATTTTACTTTCTCTAATTTATGCTTCTTAAACAATTGGCTAACACTTTATTTTAAGGTGTCCTTAAGTTGCATGTATTTTCTATTATAATAACAATAAATTATGCGTAGTTACATGCAAGTAACCCTAAGACAAACCCTAATTATAACCCTAACCATATAATAAGGACATGTAGTTAATTAATATTACTCAGCACTTATATGTGTAATTATACTGTAACAAGGGCACCTTTAAACAAAAATTACATTACAGTAATGAGAATCTAATGAAAATCACTAATGAAAATAATGGAAACTGCTAAATAAATAAAATAAAAATAAAAACATACAAATAAATAAATAAATGCCCAGATGCATTACTGTAATGCCAATTAGATGTATTACTTTGATAAGAATGATATTTGCATTACGGTAATATGAATTTTTAGGTAAAATATACTCCATAGTCATGCAAAAATTATTATCCTAAAAAACAGGTGGAATTTTTTTTTTAATGCAAAATATAATTTCTCATATTTTATTTAGATTTTTGTTGTCATGAGATTCAAACAGAGATGTGTGTTTTCTTCACAGGAACTGCGTTTGGAGCCGGTGGAAGAAGAGGTGTTGGAAAGCTCCACCAAATCAGTAAGTCATTTATGGTCTTCCTGTATGTCACCGTATTCTCAGAAAATCATTCACGTCATTCACCACAGAGGCCTGTCGTCTAGGAAACAGGATCGAAAAACTAGTTCCAAGTTATTCTTTTTGATTTCCTTTTTTTCCTCCGTCTATCACTCTTCCTCTCTCATTTGGCATCAGTACTTTGAGAGAGCTCTTCTCTGAGGCTCACAAGATGCTGTTGACGGACTTTAAATAGGCGGTTTGTGTGTCTGTGACTCGGTGCTTGGGAACAACGGGGGGAAGAGTGGTATCCAGACCCCTGTGGAGACTGGCTGTAAACACAGTTGTGCGTCACTGCCGACAGAGACACAATACAACATCATATTGGACATGCTGAAGCATAAAATTACACACAAATGAGTAGCTTCTTTTTCAAATAAGATTCCCATGCGATTTCACAAGGCTTTTTTGCAAACATTCTTTGCACAAATGAATGTGTGATCTAGCAGTCGGTTTGTTATGAGTGATATTTCAAGTCTGATTTGTTGCATTTGTGTGTATCACATTCTCATACGTCCAAATGAAAAAGCATTTATCTCTCCATGGGCTATGAAACTCTATTTCATGGCTGAAGTTAAATAGACTCTCATCAATTTGTCGGTTATCTGAACAGACCGTGATATTCACTAGCAAAGACTATATGCATGTAATAACAATTTCAGCATTGCTAATGCATCTGTATTTGTGTTCATTTAGCATTCAAGTCTTGAGCTGTGATTTATGTTAATAGGACTGATTATGCTCAAAGCAGATCTCCTTGATTGAGGATACTTATAAAGGACAGTCTTTCTGCTTGATATTACATTTATTTGGAGCAGATAAATATGGGAATTTAATAGTTTGGGATGCATTGAACAAACCAGCATTGAAACAAAATGCGGTTTCCTCTGTGTGTATTTGTAGAGAGAGTTAGTTTGTCAAAGATGGAAAATGGAAATAGCACAGGGCCTGTGGAGAGGTCACTATGTCCCGCAGGGTACAAACTCTCAGTTCCTGTTCTCTTCAGTTCCCATTCACCTGTCAACAGCCTGTTTTATAAAAAGTAGCTATTATGACGTGTGTCTTCATTGCTTTACCTGATGCTCGAGACCTGAGGGGTTTCTCTTTATTCTCACAGCGATCTGAGTCACAGAACCATAGGTGGGAATTATTATGTTTTAGTCATGTTTTAATTCAACCCCATCAAGCCCTATTAGATTCAGAGCTATATAGTTTTGATCTGACATCTTGTAACTGTGACTCAAAAAGCCCTGTATAATTAATACATACAATTATTTTTATGTATATATATACATAATATATATATTTGGCAGTTTGAGACTTTAGGTGAATTCCGACTACGCCACCCAGATGTAATCCGGGAACCCAGAAATAGTTTGAGTACATAAAGCACACAGGTACGTAATGGCTGAGTCAGATACCAGACAATGGTGAAAGTACAAACAGTTTATTGAAAAAAAGCATAATTTACTAAACACACTTTTTAATAAAGAATCTTAAAACCAGACACGTCACACATTACACACACACACACACACACACACACACACACACACACACACACACACACACACACACACGCACACCACTTCAGAACCTGGGGAATTTGTCCTGGCTATCAGATCAACACTGCAACCACTCGTGCTCTCTCACAACACTACACTCACTGTGAACACTGCAGACTGTCAATCAAACCACCACCACACCCAGAAGACTTCAGGAACCACGGATGGCCCCAGATTCTGAAGGGAAAAGACAAAGAATATTCAATACAAAAAAAAACGATACACGAAACATGCACTCTCACATCAAGGTTGTCAAAGAAGCATACAAAAATCGCACGCACGGCCAAACAGGCCAGTTTCTCTATAATGACCGTGCTCAGCACGTTAGCGGGAGATTCTAGACCACCCCACAAACTTCCTGACAGAGAAATGAACGACAATGTCACAAACAGTAAATCAGTTCATCACACCATAATGAATGCAGAATTCGGATTAAACAGCCATATATAAACTATATAAATACAAGGGTGACATAGAGAATTTGTCAGTGTGCAATTATTTCCCCCCAACCTCAGTTCAACAGTCGAGGAATACTGTCACATTAAGGATCGATTTTAGAAATATCCGGGCAGGCTGTACATTCGACGCGTGCTTCGATCGGCTTGAATACAGTCCACAACCGGATAGAAGCAGTCACACTGTTGAAATAGAATACAGCGTCTCAGATAGTAGTAGACAGTTGGAGCAAGAAACGGAAATGAGGGCGAACACGGTAATTTGTACGTGAAACGCCACCCCATCCACTTCAGGGTCGTTTAGTATCACACGTAGATAAACAGTCAGTAAGTAGCGAGCCGACAGCGTCTGCCAGTCTTCAAGGTCTGCCAAGCCTGCTGCAACACCTCCATGCTTGTATCGCTGTTAAAATATAACATTAAGTTAAGGAGATGATCCTCCCACTTTAATCGTTAGCTTAGGCATAAGAGAATATCACATACCTGTGGTAAATGACTCGCGGTGCTCAATGCACTCAATAACGTGCTAATAAAGAAAAACTCGTAGTGATATCTGTTTGCCTCTCGTGTCTGCTAGTCTCCTCTGCCGCACTCCTGAACCGAAAACGGCGCCCGAAAGTGACGTCACTTCCCAGAAACGGAATAAACGCTCCCCCAGATGTCCGTCGCATCTCCTTTTATCCTCGCGGAAACGCCATATTTGGGAATTAACCCCTGTGATGGCTGATAACATCACCACAATTTTCCCCCCCATTAGTCATCGTAGTCCCGACGATGAGAAAAAAACTACTGGTCCCACGGTCTGTACCAGGCCAGGTCCAAACCAGAACTGGCAGAAATCTGATGGACTTCACTTCCTGCCGCTCGCGGCAAGTGGTGCCGATTGGAGTGCTGACCTGCCCCAACACGGCCCGTTCTTCTTGGGGCATCCCCTAATGAAGCGGACGGCCCCGAAGCTATAAGCTCCAACTCTAACCGAGGGTCAGCGCCATGTCCTCCCACTAAAGGCTGGCCAGTGGATTCTTCCACTTCCGGAGCTAGACTGACCCTGGCCTCCAAGCGGGCTCTACCCCCCTCTACACCTCCTTGAGTACCCGACGGGGCCTCTACCACCACACGGGCCAAGTCCCCGTCATCCAGCTCGTCTTCTATCTCCAGGGGGGATGATGGTTCGACCTGCCCTACTAAGGGCTCAGTACAGGCTGGATTGTTCTGATTACGAGGTTTCAAGGACGCCCGGTGAACATGACGAACCTTCTCAAGGTCCTGTACCGGTGCAATTGTATACACTGACCCGCCATCTCGTGGAGTCTTGACTACCTGGTATACCGTCGAGCTCCAAAGGTCCTGGATCTTATGACGTCCCACGAACCCATGCTCTCGCAGATAGACCAGTTGACCCTTGGATAATGGCTGTTCCCTTACTTGGCGATCGTGCTTAGCCTTACGATGTTGGGCTGCCGCTTGCAACCGCTCACGGGCGCCATCAAAAGCTACTTGAAGCTGGGATTGATGCTCTTCCACCCAATGATGGACCCTACCAGCCACCGGCTCCTGCACCCGACCCAGCAGGAAATCAACCGGCAATCTAGGTTCCTGCCCAAACATCAAATAGTAAGGGGCTTCTCCAGTGGCTTGGTGGGGAGTGTTGTTATAGCAAAACAATACTTGGGGCAAACAAGATGCCCAGTCCCTCTTTCTTCCGGTGGGCAAAGTCTGCAACAAATTATGCAAGGTACGGTTAAACCGTTCGCACTGGCCATTGCCGGCTGGATGGTATGGTGTTGTGCGGGACTTGTCCACCTGGTAGAGGTTACACAGCTGCTGGATAAGATGAGACTCAAAATTTCGGCCCTGATCCGAATGGATTCGGCCAGGGACCCCAAACTTATAAAACCACTCACCCACCAAGACACAGGCCACGGTCTCCGCCTGTTGATCCCGAGTAGGGACTGCCATCGTAAACTTCCTAAAAACGTCTGTCATCACAAGTACGTTTTCTTGCCCAGAATGAGAGGGTTCCAAGACTGTGAAGTCAAGGGCCACGATCTCATTTGGACGAGAGGCCAATAAGTGTGCCATATAACTCCGAGCAACTGGTGCAGCCCCCTTGGCCTGTTGACACCGCACCTTGCCCTTGACGCCAATACCTAAGGGCTACACTAATAACCGGGTCCTCCTCCTGTAGGGCCACCAATTCTGGCCCGGATCGAGCTGGCATAGCCTGCACAGCTCTCACCGCAGTGGATCCAATTGGGCCTACACCCGCTGCGCGCCGCAGCAGCTCAGGAACGAGCATACCTGACTGGCTATTATCCCCGGTGGACTGTTCCACCGAAGGTAACCGTGATAATGCGTCCGCATTTTGATTAGACCTATCCGATCGATACTGTACTACAAAATCAAAAGCCGCTAATTCGGCTGCCCATCGCTGTTCGGTGGCGCCCAATTTTGCAGTGGCTAGGTGGCTCAGTGTATTGTTGTCGGTCCGGACAATACATTGATGACCTAGCAAGTATTCGCGAAATTTTTCCCCCATAGCCCATTTTAAGGCCAAAAACTCAAGCCGCATCGAACTGTATGTGGCAGTATTACGCTCTGCTGGTCGAAGACTTCGGCTAGCATAAGCCACTGGCCTCACCTTACCATCGACCTCTTGTGAAAGCACTGCCCCCAGCCCTACATGGCTGGCGTCAATCTCTAAGATAAACGGAAGTTTGAAATCCGCATAAGCAAGAACCGGCGCGGTAGTGAGTTTCTGCTTCAAAGTGTGGAACGCTTGATCGCATTGTTCTGACCACCATGGCGCTAATTCCTGCCTCCGACTACTCCCCTTCCCTTTATTTGCCTCAGTTACCAGCCGATGTAACGGAGCTGCTACCTGAGCAAACCCTTCTACAAACCGCCTATAGTAGCTAACAAACCCCAGAAAGGTCCGCAGCTCTGACACAGTCCTAGGACAAGGCCACTGTGCTACGGCCTCCACCTTTCCTGGGTCCGTAGCTACTGCCTGGGACGATATGACATGTCCCAAGTACTGCACCTTTTCCTTAAAGAACGCGCATTTTTCCAGCTTCACTTTGAGGCCAGCGGCTCGCAGGCGAGCCAGCACCATCCTCAACCTCTGCAGATGGGATTGGACCGATGAGGAGTACACGATAATGTCGTGAAGATACAATAAGACAGACCGATGACGCTGGTCGCCAAAGAGCCGCTCCATCAAATGCTGGAAGGTACCGGGTGCATTGCACAGGCCAAAGAGCATACGATTCCATTCGTATAACCCAAAGGGTGTGCAAAAGGCGGTCTTATAGCGATCGGATTCAGTAACAGGGACCTGATTGTACCCGCTGGCCAGATCTAATGTAGTGAACCAGCGGGCCCCTGTTAAAGAATCCAATGTTTCCTCGATTCGGGGCAACGGAAACGAGTCTCTTCGAGTCTTAGAATTGAGTTGACGGTAGTCTACGCATAAGCGCAGGCTACCGTCCTTCTTCTTTACCAATACTACCGGGGAGGCATATGGACTGCAACTCTCCTTGATCACTTGTGCATCCAAAAGCTGACCAATATGGGTCTTAACCAACTCATATTCAGATGGGGGGATTCGTCTATAGCTTTCTCGGACTGGAGTTTCATCCAATAGAGGGATGTCGTGAGACAACAGGTTAGTGCAACCAAGGTCTCCCTCGCCAGTGGAGAACACACTCTGGAACTCCCAAAGGAGAGCCCTTACCTGTTTCTGCTCTTCGTCCGACAACCCTTGCAGTTCTACCTTGTCAACGCATCCCGCCTCTGACACAGCAATCCCATCACAGGTTACGAGCCTAGCAGTATCAGTCGAAACCTCCTTCAACCCTACCGGAGGATCCACAAAATACACCTCCTGCAGCTTACCTAGGATTGTTGTAGGATATAAAACCGCGTCAATTAGACCGACATTAACCACGGGTACAAAAACTGTACCCCCGCTCACGCGCACTAAAGACGGAGAGGCTAATAAGCCCACGGGTAACCCGGTCTCAAGGGGCTCAAATAACACGGTCTTACCACTAAACACGGACGAGTACGTAGCAGCTACAAATTTCAGAGTGCCACTGGGAACCCGACACACTCGACGGCCACGGATTTTGGTATTACCTCCGCATGGAAGAACGCCATCCACTTTTTGACAGGCTTGGAAGGCCTGGGATAATCCCGCATCCCGCGCTACTAATGGTAGATCAAATAAGGCTGCGCCGTGTTGTCCGAAGAGCTCACTATAGCAACGACTAAGAACATTCATCCCCAGAATACCCGGAGTACTCGGATTAGCGCCTGGGGGGTCGCGAACTACCAGTATTCCACAACCGGATACGGTGCGACCACACAGTCCAATGTCTAATTCCATATACCCAATGTATGGAATTTCCAGTCCATTGGCGGCTCTGAGGCGCAACCAGTGGCATGACTGCAACCGATCCTGGCCCCATGGTTCAAAACATGACCTAAAACAGCTCTCTGTAATGGTTGATACCATGGAGCCAGTATCTATCAGGCAGGGCACTGAGACACCCCCGATCGTAACAACAAGGTGTGGGCAAGAGGAGACTAGACGCGACGTGGAGAGACCATCAGAAAAGATACGAGAGCCATTCGTAAACCCAACCGGACTGTGGCTCTGCAGCCCGGTGGGGACTAGTTTTCCGGCGGGTTGGACAAGCCAGACCTCATGCCGCTGGATAACGAGTCAACGGGGGGATGAGTTGGAGGGCCAGGAGGGTGAAATTGCTGAGTACAATCTCGAGCAAAATGACCAGGCTGCTGACACCGTCGGCAAACCAGGGATGCAAAACGTGGTGAACGACCGCGAAACTGGGGGCTTTGGCTACGGGCTAGAACCTGAGTAAGTTGATCAATTTGCTTTTGCTTCTGCTGCAACATTTCCCGTAATTCACCTAATTCTGATGAACGCCTCCCATCCCTACTTGGTCGATATTTAATTTCGTCTCTAGCCTCTCCTTCGAGATGATCGAACAAAAAGAAAGCTTTTTCAACAACAGTCATGGTCCGTATGCGCATACATGCCTCTGCTTCTTCGATCCATTCTTCAACGCCTATACCAGATCTACCGTTGAATTTTGGACAACGGCTATCTCGCGGCACGAACACGAAGCGTTCGACGGTACCAACATTTGAGTCGACGGAACTAGGTGTTACCGGTCGCGAAGCACTACCAGAGGCTGCGCCAGGATCAAGCAACTCAACCGGTGCCCGCTCCAGTCGCAGTCTCTCATTGTCAGCCTTTAACTGAATCACAAGCTCTCTCATTTCCTGTAATTCAGCCTCCATAATTAAATACTATAGGGGGGCACTTACCAGACAAATCCACTGTATTGTCACCACTCGTACAAAACACACACAAAAACAAACGAAAAAAACAATCACCGTGTCTGAATCTGTCCGACAGCCACAACACCCTGCCGACTTCAGGAACCACGGATGGCCCCAGATTCTGAAGGGAAAAGACAAAGAATATTCAATACAAAAAAAAACGATACACGAAACATGCACTCTCACATCAAGGTTGTCAAAGAAGCATACAAAAATCGCACGCACGGCCAAACAGGCCAGTTTCTCTATAATGACCGTGCTCAGCACGTTAGCGGGAGATTCTAGACCACCCCACAAACTTCCTGACAGAGAAATGAACGACAATGTCACAAACAGTAAATCAGTTCATCACACCATAATGAATGCAGAATTCGGATTAAACACCCATATATAAACTATATAAATACAAGGGTGACATAGAGAATTTGTCAGTGTGCAATTATTTCCCCCCAACCTCAGTTCAACAGTCGAGGAATACTGTCACATTAAGGATCGATTTTAGAAATATCCGGGCAGGCTGTACATTCGACGCGTGCTTCGATCGGCTTGAATACAGTCCACAACCGGATAGAAGCAGTCACACTGTTGAAATAGAATACAGCGTCTCAGATAGTAGTAGACAGTTGGAGCAAAAGACGGAAATGAGGGCGAACACGGTAATTTATACGTGAAACGCCACCCCATCCACTTCAGGGTCGTTTAGTATCACACGTAGATAAACAGTCAGTAAGTAGCGAGCCGACAGCGTCTGCCAGTCTTCAAGGTCTGCCAAGCCTGCTGCAACACCTCCACGCTTGTATCGCTGTTTAAATATAACATTAAGTTAAGGAGATGATCCTCCCACTTTAATCGTTAGCTTAGGCATAAGAGAATATCACATACCTGTGGTAAATGACTCGCAGTGCTCAATGCACTCAATAACGTGCTAATAAAGAAAAACTCGTAGTGATATCTGTTTGCCTCTCGTGTCTGCTAGTCTCCTCTGCCGCACTCCTGAACCGAAAACGGCGCCCCGAAAGTGACGTCACTTCCCAGAAACGGAATAAACGCTCCCCCAGATGTCCGTCGCATCTCCTTTTATCCTCGCGGAAACACCATATTTGGGAATTAACCCCGTGATGGCTGATAACATCACCACATATATATAATAAGCAGCCCCTGACTGTTTTCTACACTAATAATAAGAAATGTTTCTTGAATGTTTTCTAGTTATAATCATTTTTACAGTGCCTCTCACCATGTCTTTTTGGTCCAGACTCAATTTCAGCTTGTAGATACGTTGCATATAATCTCTATGCTTTATAGGGAATATTTACGAAAATGATCAAATATATTGTCGTAACAAAATCTTTAAAGAGTTAGTTCACCCAAAAATGAAAATTCAGTCATTATTTACACATTATTTACACATGTTGACATGTTCAAGGCCCAGAAAGATAGACAGGATATTGTTAAAATAGTCCATGTGTCATCAGTGGTTCAACTTTAATTTTATGAAGCTATGAGAATACTTTTTGTGCACAAAGAAAACAAAAATAACACATTTATTCACTAATTTCTTCTCTTCCATGCCAGAATTCGACGCACACTCATGACATGTCACTTGGACTATTTTAACAATGTCCTTACTACCTTTCTTGGCTTTGAATGTGTCAGTTGTGTTGCTGTCTATGCAGAGAGCTCTCGGATTTCATAAAAAAATATCTTAATTCATTTGTGTCCCAAAGATGAACAAAGGTGTTACAGGTTTGGAGCGACATTAGAGTACTTCATGTATTCCAAGGGAAAACTGATTCAGGAACAGTTTTGGTCACTTTATAAATAACGCATGGTTGGAATCCTGTTTTCTGACTGCTGCTGTGTTCCAGCACATCCTGATCGTGCAGAGGCAGCTCTCAGTGCTGGAGGAGGAAGTGGAGGAATTTCGTCTGGCTCTCCGGCAGTACATCGACTGCGCAAGAACCCAGACCGGCTGCCTCCAGTGAGTTCACACCGCCACTGCATCTGGGTGACTGTCTGGTGAATTTGCATACAGCTTTGGTTGTAAGGGGTCAGTCTAGGCCAGTTCTCCAAGTGATCAGAATTTACATCCATGTGTTTGAATTCAATGAATTTTATGTTTCATTTCACAGTTGGAGGCTGTTGTTTTCTGCATGTCTAAGAAATACCTGTTATTATTACTGTTAGAATCCAATTAAATCAAGAAATATTCAGGACAAGACATCCATTCGCTCATGTGGCAGAGCCTTAAAGCTTAAAGTGGTCTGTGAATGAACTGCATCATGCTGTGAGCATGTGACCATGTGTTTACGAGCCCTCAGTCCAGGTTTGACTTTTAACTCTGACATCACAAAAATGTCAGTGATCATGTTAGCAGTTAATTTGTCTAGAAGATTTTCTAATAAAGGTAGACCA
Source organism: Carassius carassius (assembly GCF_963082965.1). Taxonomy (NCBI): domain Eukaryota; kingdom Metazoa; phylum Chordata; class Actinopteri; order Cypriniformes; family Cyprinidae; genus Carassius; species Carassius carassius. The sequence goes on from NC_081762.1 coordinate 20,707,528, forward strand.
TTTGTTTGGTTTAATTATGAGCTTTTCACCAATTGGCTAATTAACAGTGGGAATGGCTTGGATGAAGAATTCTGTTTTGGATTATTAAATAATTGACTTGCTTCAAGCGCTTCAGCTCAAATGACTCACTGACAACCTTTTACACCAGAACATTGAAGGGTTCGATGGCTTACCAATATTCGTGTTATTTGTTAATGAAAGGAATGGTTCGGTTGTTTTGTTCAATGTTCATGCTGCTCTTTTACATTTAGTAGAAGTGAATGTGGACTGGCTTAAAATTATAATATTGATCATAAAGCTTTTGTATTTCAAATCTTCCAAATAAACAAACCGTACTTGTAGATTATATATACTGTATATATAAGGCCATTAAAGTGTACTTGGAGAGCTCACTTTGTAATAATGCAAATTTAAGTTTAAAAGTATATTTTAAGTTACGTTAAATCATGGTTTTATTCATCTTTTGTTGAGCTTTAAGTGTGCTTATTTTTGTGTTGATGACATACCAAGAATATGTCAAATACTTGATTGTATGTTCAATTTAACAGTGTATTAATCAATTACATTTAAATGCGACTTCATGTGTAATTACAGATATATTTAAATACATGACAGACATGCTTAATTGAAAAATACCATAAAGCATATTTTATTTTGTTATAAATGCATGTCAGTTTGACTCTTTAATCACATTTCAAAGACAATAGAATTATGAAATTGCATACAAAGATGCAATTTAAATTTAAACTTTCCTTAATTTTCCTTAACTTTTTTTACATTTTCTGAAATCGTTTGAACAACACAGATTTAGAGCTTTAAACCTTAAAGAACCATTTTAAGCAAACGTGTTTGACATTAATCCCACGCTGGCTCTGCTCTTTCGGCAGTGTTGCAGTTCAGCGGCTTGCCAACGAATCCCGCTTCATTCTGTATGAGTTCTGGGAGCAAAGCAACATGTGGAAGAAGTAAGTCACTGCCACATTTTCACTCTTCCAAAACCACTTCTCACAAGCTTCAATATTAATACAGTCCCAAAGATTTCTTATTGCATTCAAGGAATTGCAAAAACTGGATAAAAAAGCCTATTTGTTTCTTATTTTAGTCATCTGCAGACCAATTACAGCAAAACCTTCCAGAGAGGCAATGTGGATTTCTTAGAGACGCCAGAGATTATGACAACTATGCTGGTTCCAGGTAAACTACAGTACAGAATCTTTTTGAAAATAAATATATATATTAAATTTAATGTATATGTATATTTGTTATATTGGTTTATTAATTTGTTTCTTTCCACAGCATCATGGTGGGTCCTCAACAATAACTAGAATCTGTCGACTCCCGTTAGATGACAGCAGACATTATGAGGACCACACAAGCCTGGACTGACATCTGTATCCCTGTCATCAGGAACACGTTGTCTTCATATCTGCTGTATAGTCATAGTGACTAGCTCTTGCTTTCAGTGTTGTTCCATTCTTAGCTCTATAGGAGTAGTGTAAACTGTAGAGGATATCAAATAGAGCAATGAGATCTTTGTTCTCCAGTGATAGCACTCCAGTCCCATCAGAGATGTGTAAGATGTGTTCATCTGTGCCGTGACAGTACAGTGTTGAGTGCTGTCAGTATGTCTGTAGCACAGGTCTGTGTCTCCTCGTGTAGCAGCACTTGACATGACCACTTCTTTGAGAAGATATACTTCTATTCTTGTATTTCATGTAGTTTGTCAACTCAGAATGAACATATGAAATTAATGTGACCAACCACAATTTTCGTCTTAAGTATTGCCAAGTGGAGGTAGTATCAAGTGGTTAATAAAGTTTCTAAGTGGATGTACTGGCTTATTTTCATTGAATCTGTCCTGGAATTTTTCTGACTATGTGGAGTCTGGAGATGGCGACAGCATATGAAAGCCATCGCTCAAGAATCTACACTGCCATCCAGTGGATGGAAAGAAACATAAATATATTGACATAAATTAACTAATCCACACTCTAAAAATGCTGGGTTAAATATGGACAAACCAAGCGATTGGGTTATGGATGGTTAGTCCATATTTAACCCAGCATTTTTTAGTGTAGTTTTTTTTTTAACATATGGTGTAATCCAATAATATGGAAACTTTTTTTCTTTCTTTTTTTCCATTTCTTTAAATGTATAGTCAATATAACAATGTGAGTTGAAAATGTTATATGCGAAGACCCAACTAACTTCTCCAGCTGCTGTGATTCTTGGAGGTTTTTTGGCATCTCGAACCATCCTCCTGAAAATGTGTTGGGACAAGATAGACACCTTATTCATAACACTTCAGTTAACTGTAATTTCTTAATTATTGTCCCGATAGTGGAAATGGGCATTCTCAGTGTTTTTGCTATTTTCTTGTAGCCACTTCTCATTTTGTGAAGCTCAACAACCATTTGCTGCACATCACAGCTATGTTCTTTGGTCTTACCCATTGTGATGAATGAATAAGGGAGTTTGTGTCTGTGTTACCTCTTATTTATACCCCTGTGAAACAAGACGTCATGGTTGAACGATTTCCACGCGCACATACTCTTAACGGTATACATACTCATATGCAGCCAAAAGATGTAAATGTTCACTGATGCTCCAGAACCAAACAAGATGCATTAAGGGTGGAACATTTTGGACAGTTTGTTTGCTTGTTTGTTTATGTTTAATTTAGGAATGCCTTTATTAAGCTGCATGAGACAAAAAAAAGTATACTTCATCCTGATTTTAAAATGTAATAAGTTTTCACCCCCTGGCACATTAATGCATCATGTTTCCTCTTGAGCATTAAGGAATGTTTGACTATTTTATAAAAGTTGTGTATGAGTTGTCACCAGTGTGAAAAGATGAGTCACTGTTGGAAAAACCAAAGGATTTGCAAGACCTGGAGGTTTTTCTGAAGAACAGTGAATAATAAATAATGTAAATTATAAAGCTGCGGACCATGTCTAATAACAGCCTGACCTTTGAAAGACCATTTGGTGTTAGCTTCTTCCTGAATTATATTATTATGCCTTATTCATCCAAATGACACATTGTGCCAAATTAAAAGAAATCAGGAGGCTTTTGTGCAATGCAAAATAACATATTTGCGATTATACTGTACGTCAAAGAAAAAAATGACATTTCATGTCAAGCTGGCATGAAGCAACACACCATCAAGGGGCAAGGAATATTTTTATTATTTTATTGAGAAATTATTGTTTTAAAAAGACCCAAGCCATATTCCAACTTGAACTACAGACTTAGTGCGCTCAGTTTCCTATGTACAAGGATTTCACTGGCTTATCACATTCAGAACAAGTTTAGACAGTATAGTTATCTCCATTTGTCTTGACAAAATACTGACCTACTGTAAATGAGAGCTACAGCAATACTAGCAAGGTTGTGGTGAGTTGTGGAATTAGGCGGGTGGCAGTGGGGCATTTACATTCTACACACAGGACAGAGAGCAACACTTGCACTGTGCCCTGTCAGTAACAGACTAACAAAACACTGTTTCTGAGTATAAAAGAGTCCAATTAAAATCATGCATATGTCATTTCCCATTCACCAAGTGTCTGATCAAAGTGTGAGTTAAATTAAAGGAATATTTCAGGTTCAATACAAGTTAAGATCAAGCATTTGCAAACTTGTTTTCAACAAAAATATATGTATCTTAGAATGGAAGTGACTGGGGACAATTTTGGAGTATTTAAAAGTAGAAGTGTGAAGCTTATAATTTTATAAATGCACTTACATTAATTCTTCTTTACAAGTCAATTTTGTTATATATATTTAGTATATATTAGTATAATACTGTTATTTAGCAATGACACATCAAAGATGAACCAAATTCTGTTCCAAATAAAAGTTTTAAACTTCCTATTCATAACAGAAATATGAAAAAATAAAATGCACAAAAATATCAAGCAGCACAACAAGTTTTCAAATCATCATAAGACGTCTTGCTTTTAATGTTTATGAATTGGTCCCACTCACTTCCACTGCATCAGTGCCTTTTTTGTTTGTTTGTTTCTATTGTCAAAATTATTTTTGTGCTAAACAATCAATACCATGACATAAAAACTGTTGAATGAGCTTAAGTTGCACTGAACCCAGAGTTTTGTTTTTAAAAATGCATGATTATTGCTCACAGTGAGTTTGAGCAGCCTAAATGAGTCGGGAGATCTCCTAACGGACACTGAACAACCAAAACAATGTTGGCACAGGATTTTAAGAACAGTTAAATATATCTGAACGTGACAGATAGTGCCACAAGCAGGCTCTCTGAACACACAACATCTCTCAGCTCAGAACGACTGTAGTAACTAGCAGCAACACAACAGAAGAATTGCATAAAATTGTAGTGCAATGGGCAAATAAAAGATCATCTCTTTTGGTCAAGTTGGTAACAAAATGCAGTACGTAAAATACGTTTGATATCCACCCACCATAACAAATCCAGGTGAACCACGAATGGAATATTTGTATTAGTTTTCTAGTTTTTGAATTCACTTTAATTCCTCAAGTCATCATATTGCGGGTTCAAATCAGCTACAGGTACATCAGAGCTAATCAAAAACTCAATCTGAAACATCTGCACGTACCCAAACCCCCTGGATTCTGATGTTCTTGTAACAGTTAACCTGTTCAAATCAAGAGAAATCAAACACTAAGGACTTGAAGGATGGATGCTTTGTCTACGCAAAGGTGTTCTCTGGATAGCTGACTTTAATCGTTCCCCAGTAGCAGGCTCGTACCAGACAGATGAGGCCCAGGAGATACGCGAAGGCCCAGGACACATAAGTAGCGTGGTAACGTCTGGCAAAGTCCTGAGTGCCAACCTGAGAGGAAAAACACAGCGATGTGATGATGTAAAAAAAAAAAAAAAAGTTTAATAGTTCATTTCCAGAGTCCAAAATGAACAACTGTCAAATGCTAATTTGAGTGATAGTTGTTTGTTGGTTGGTAACTTTTTTTAGGAACTGCAACATAATATATGGTTTAAATCAAACTGTGAGAATGATCATCTGACCCTGATGTAAATTACCAGCGTGACTGAAATAAGTCTGTTACTAAAGAAAACCGTGACTTCATGTCAGTGGAAAGTATACCGTTTTCCGCTGTGTATCCAGGAAAATTAGTAAGTGTATCCAGGAAGCTTTTTTGTTTTTATCCAAACTGTCATGTAGTGAAACTCCTGGAGAACTGCCCCCCAGGACACACTTTCGTAAGGGGTCATTACATGACAGGTACAAGGTCAGCTAATATGAATAAATCATCTATATTCTTAGATTCTGTTAAACAAATAATATATTGCAACATTTTTATCTCCTTGTTGCATTATTTATTTAAGTGTTCTTTTTTCCCCATCATCTACGTATTTATTTTTATATAATTTTTGTAACATTATAAATTGGATGGAAAAGCTGAAAAACAGAAACATGCTTTACCCTTTTAGATGTTCAATTATCTAAACTTGTTTTTCTTAAAAAAATTTAAGCATTAAAAAATAATATTTTCATATAAACCAAAATTTATATTTTTATACACTTAAAAAAACTTTTATACTGCTATATAAAAAAAATTAAATCCAAAATAAAGTTTACACTGCCTTGGTGACATTTAAATGATAAAATCTTAATTTAAACATATATGCAAAAATAAATAAAGTATATACATAAATATTCATATATGTAAGATTCTTTTAAGGTTTTTGAAAGAAGGCTCTTAAGCTCACCAAGGCTGCATTTATTTGACCAAAATACAGTAAAACAGTAATATTATAAAATATTATTACAATTTTAAAATAAAATTTCTATTTTTATATATTTTAAAATGTTATTCCTTTATTTTTTATGATGCTGAATTTTCAGCATTATTACTCCAGTCTTCAGTGTCACATGATCCTTCAGAAATCACTTTAATATTTATCAGTGTTGAAAACTTTTGTGCTGCTTAATATTTATGTGGGAACTATGATGCATTTTATTTTTCAATTTTCTATTTTGAATAGAATGTCCAAACATTTATTTGCATCCTTGCTGAATAAAAGTATTCATTTCTTTCAAGAAAAAACTTACTGTCCCCAACATTTTGGATGGTAGAGAACACAACAAAATTAACTATGAACCATACTAAATAATACTCACCGTTAAACCGACGCCGATGAAAATGCAGATCATTCCTACTGTAATGTAGGCACAGCAGCGCCTTCTGGGTAGAGCACTGCCTACAGAGGATCTGAAGATGGAGATAGCAGATGTGCTTAGTACTAGTGCTGCAAAACTGACCACTACAAACTGACCACACACCTGATGTTTCAGTCTCTCAGTACAGAGGTATAACGCTTTTATAGCAGGAATTAGTCAGTGCCTGCCTTGCAACTCTACATAGGAAAAGCGGTTTGAAAAATGGAGTTTAAAAAAAATTGTCCAAATAATTTAATTTAGAACAGTGATCTTCAAGAACAGCTTACATTACTCAAACAAAAAAAAGTGTGTACATCTGCTCAGACCCTGACGTGATGCTACGCACTTTTCCACATCAAAGACAGTTTTTACAAATATGAGCGCACGCGTACGCACAATCTAAGATCAAATCTGTGCGTATACATGCTTAATAAATGAGGCCCTGAAACAACAAACAGTGGAAAGAGTAAAATGACTGAGTCATTTATTTTTAAAGAGATTTTTTATATTGGTATAGCTTAAAATAATGATTTCAGGTTTAAACCGGTTCTGTTCAGTTTTCTAAAAAGCAAAACTCCTCTTATTGCATTGCTTTACTGACGGATCACTTGTTTAGTACAAAACAGGAAATACCATAAAATTGAGCACATAAGAAGATATTTTGTAGAAGAAATAAAAAAGGTCCCCATTGACTTCCATATTATTTTTTCTGTTTGTTTACCCATATTCTTCAAAATATCTTCTTTTGGTATCAACAGGAAAAAGAAACTATTACAGGTTTGGAACAACTTGAGGGTGAATAAATGATCACATAATATTCATTTTTGAGGGGAACTATCCCTTTAAGCTCTTTTGAAATTGCCGTCATTTATAGTAAACAAACTAAATTAAACATTGACTAATGAAATGTTTTTAGCTTTATTTTAATTGAAAATTCTACTTTTATATTATAGCTTATTTAGCTTTTTGTGAACTTAAGTTGTAAAAAACAAAAAACATCAACCTACATTAAGTACTATTCTGGCTTACGTCTAAAGAAAATACACTGATTAAGTATAGTATAGTCTTTATAATAAATGTTTTTACTTTCTTTGAAGATAAATATTTTGAGGACTTTTTAAATCTAAATATAATTTGAGAAAAACTAAAACTTTTTTAAATAGTATTTATCTTTAAAAAAGTTGGTTTAAAGTATATATTTTTGTACTGGGCCTTTGAGATCTCACTGGGTTCAGCACAGAGCCCTCGGTCACATGGTCTGCTCTTTTTCCTGTTTGAGGGCCATTAAGTCTTACCATGACCCTTCACATGCCTCTCATGTGACGGGATCTTCAAACATTCTTCTAGAATCACAACAAATCAGCTGCTTGTATCTTCTTCTTTGCCTCTTCCAATGCTCTGCGTTCAACTGGAAATCTGTGCTTTGCTTTGGGAGACTCAGCTCCATTCATCTGTGCTGCAACATCTGTTGTCATAACTCTCCCTCGCAGCATCACTAGTGTGCAGGGCTCGTGTTTCAGTATGTCAGCTTGATACGCTTGCTGTCTCAGGTAACTGGCAGACAGGCATCACATTGCCTCCGTCTCTAACTGGAACTGGCCAGGGTTTATTTACTTTCACATCTACAAACGGGCCAGTTACAAACTCAAGCCTGACCTGGGGGTACATCACACATTGCGATTTACGACATTTCTCCTGAGAACGGCACATCACTGGTGGAGTATTGCCACACACATCGCTTTTTTTGATGCACAAATATTATGACAAATGATGCCAACTCACATTTTTTTGCAATGCGGGCACTTGGCCAGTGTATTGAATCGGAGCTCCATCCACTGCAAAAACAAGGAGATTTGAGAAAGAGGTTACATCTACAGTAATTAAACAAACAGCACGACAAATCATTTTCAAATCTACACCGAACTTGATTCCAGCGGTCAGTGCATAACATTCAGTATTAGTTTAAATGGCTACTGATAAATGATTCAAAGAACTAGCAAATCTTTTGGAGACGATTTCAGTGAATAAACTGACATGTATAAAGGACTATATTAGGAGAATTAGTGGATTTAACCCTGTACAAAGGCAAAAAGCAGTTAAAAAACTAGAATTCTTTAAGATTGTAACAGAAGATCTCACAAAAAACATGTAAATCATTTTTTTCTGTTGCTGCATCTTGCCTCTGCAGGCTACAAGGAGTTATGATCATCTGAGTCATAGGGCTCCAGACAAAAATATACAGATAAATGACATACAGGAGCCAAACGACTTTAAGTTGACAAATTACAGAATTGCTTACTATGGATGATTGCTTAGATGTTCATTGAGTTCATAGCTTCTTACTTTAGTTATTAACAGTCAGTGGATGAAATGAAGATTCAGTATATAGACTGACAACATTAGTTATGTGAATTAGTTGCTTAAAATGCTTTGAATTGATCAAACGTGATGGTAAAGACATGTTACAAAATAAAGATAAATGCTGTTATTCTGAATGGTCTTTTCATCAAAAAATCAGGAAAAAATTATACTCACAGTTATTATGTTTTTAACATAATAATAATAATAAACTTTTTTTTTTTTTTTAGAAGAAAATCACAATATTAGAATGATTTCTGAAGAATCATGACACTGGAGTAATGATGATGGAAAAAAATTCTGTTTTGAAATCACAGGAATAAATGACATTTTAAAATATATAAATATAAGTAGAAAACAGATATTTTAAATAGTAAAAATATTTCAAAATGTACCTTTTTTATTGGTGCATCAAATAAATGCAGGCTTGGTGAGCAGAAGATAATTCTTTTAAAAATATAAAAAATCTTCCTGTTCAAAATCATTTGAGAGGCAGTGTAGATAAAAGTAATAGATTTGAATTTTAGTTAATTTTTCACAGTCTGGAGCCCTGGAATCATGCATTTCTAGTTAGTTTGTCATTCAGTCAGTTCCACCAGCTGAGAAGGTGGCAGTGTATTAGGACCTTGAAAAGATCAGAGGGTCTGCGAATAGCCAGGCCTGAGGAAGACTGGGAGCACTCATCATCATCATCATCATCATCATCATCATCGCTGCCCTACACAGCAGGGGCATCACAGAACACTAAGAACATGTACACTAGGAAAACTCTACAGCACATGTACACTACCCTACAAAAGTCTGAGGTCAGGAAGACTTTCTAAAAGAAAGCAATGAATACATTCATTCCGCAAGGATGCATTCAATTGAAAATTACAGTAAAGACATTTAGAATGTTACAAATAATTTTGAACCTTTTCGTTATCAAAGAATGTATTACGGTTTCCACAAAGAAAATATTGAGTGGTACAATTGTATTTAATATTGATAATAATAATAAGAAATGTTTCTTGAGCAGCAAATCTGCATATTAGATTGATTTCTGAAGGATCGTGTGACACTGAAGAGTGGAGTATTGATGCTTTGACAGTACAGCAATGGATAACATTTTAAAATTATATTCAAATAGAAGACAATTATTGAAATATTACTAATCCTTCCCAATGTTACTTTTCAAATAAATGCAGCCTTGGTGAGCTTACTGACCTCCAGCTTTTGAATGGCAGTGCAAATGCATTCACAGATCTTCTCTGCTTTGAACATACTGAGACGGGAAGAAATATTACAGTAGGTCAGAGATGAAATATGAATATAAAGATGTGAGAGCGTACAAGGAATGTGTTGCCGCAGTGGCCGCAGACCACACGCATGCCCTCAGGCTGGACGGGCAGAGCTGGCTGGGCGGGCTGCTCCTCTGGGATCGCCATCACAGGACTCAGGTTGATGATCCGTCTGCTGGGGGCCCATCAAAACAATCTCAGTTTTTCACTTTCTATATATTGCAAGCATTATATTAAATATGCTATTAAGTATGCATCTTGTTTGATAACCCTAACCCTATCCCTAAATTATTATCATGATCAAAACCCTGTTGTACAGAACCTACTACATGTTGTCTGTCATCTGATTAATAATTTATACTTTAAATAAAAGGCCTTTTAGTGTAATTCTAAAAAAGGTTGTGGTACTTGTCTTTCAGTTGAAAGTGGCAAAATCCTTAATTATTTTTATATTGTTATTAATATTTCAAGATGGACACTGGACTGAGGTTTACTTGATTATCAGTATATCTTTTTGTTTTCTGAAAAATCATTATTGTATTAAATTGCATTATATGTTTTGCCCCCACGATAAAAACTACAGAGCTTTGATCATAAAACTAAGCATTTAAATACCATCTAAGACAGAATACTGTGAGATATAGCATGACAACTGACATTTCCATGCATTTTAGGTAAGCAGTCTATTATACTGTTATAAAAACACACTGATTTACATTGCAAACTATCAGAATTTTATCTTACTTTTTAGCCATATAAGAATCAGCAACTGGAACAAATTGCATATTTTTGCTCAGTTTAGGCCTCAGAATAAAACTGAGGGAAACTATGATTTTTCTTCCTCTAGCATGAGCAGCATCTTTGCTAAAATTTAAATTTCTTTAAAAAACACATCTTACTGACACCATTCATACTGTATTATACTACATGAGCCATTTATGGTAATGCACATCGGCAGTAATACTGTTGCACATCCCATAACACATGCAGACTAAATGACCCTCTGAAATCCGTCTCTAACACTTACCAGTTGGGCCGAGGGCATCCTATCCTCCTAGACGTGTCTTTACAGATAAGCAGGCAGTTGCAAGGACATCTAACGTACTTCTTTCCTGTTGGTGGATTTTTTATAGGCTGTCAAAAAAACAGACACATTATGTTTCAGACGGGGACCATGCAATATGCATGCCTTAATATATTAAATCTCCCTTATGATTCTGAATGTGCTTAACTGCTTTGCTTAAGCATTCTTCTGTAATCTTATTTTAAATGTAATAATTATATTATTATAGGGACTAAACTAGTCTGGCAGGCTTAATGCTTCTAGACAGAGCAACCTTTTAATACATTGATCTTATTGAGGTCAGGTCTGCATAGAAATTTATGAAATCTGGATCAAGCTGAAGGTTTAATGTAGTGCAACACATACTGTATATACACTAAACCAATCTGAAAAAGAGCTTTGTGAAGCCCTTTAAAATCAAACAAGATGGGAAACATCATGATTTTTGCTGTTATGTGAATCAGGTGACTGCGGTTCAGATTAAGCATCCACTGTTCATGTGAGGTGTTTCTCATGCAGACAGTTCAATTATATTGCAATTCAACCCTCCTGAGTGCACAACATTTCTGGGTATGTACGTGGATCCCTCATCCCAAACACAATTGCTTGTAGGCTCTATGAGGCAGGGAGGACTATATAGTGGACGAAATTGATCTATTATTTACTGATAAACTTCACCTCCAATAAAGCTTGTGTCTAGTCTGCATTCTCGCCCAGATTCAAAACTTGTGTTGTCAACAGCTGCAAATACTTTTGTGACTCTAATGTTTTTGAATCTGAATATCTAAGCAGCAAAGACATCAGGCTCAGCAGAGGGGAAATGTCAAAAAAGACTAAGAGCTGTTTTAGCTGTTTATGGTTGTCAACCTATGTCATAACTTGCTGCATTTATTAACTGATATGCAATAGTGTACATAAATCAGCTACTTCACAGCTATAAATATGGATGATATTCAATGAGAATTTAAAGTTGTAAAATTTTAGAGAGTCTGTTTTCAGCCTTTGTTTCTGAATTAGGTGTATCATAATGTGAAACTTAATTTCTTAACATTATTATTATTTTTTTTTTTTACATCCATCAAGTTCCAAATAAATGGTAAATGAGATGAAGATTAGTTACAATGCTATTCAAACATTTTTTTTATTATTATTCTTGGAAGAAGTCTTATATGTTCACCAAGGCTGCGTTTATTTTATAAAATACATCAAAAATAGAATTATTGTGAAATATTATTACAGTTGAAAACGACTTTTAGATTTGAATATATTGTTAAATGTAATTTATTCTTGTGATGGTAAAGCTGAGTGTTCAGCATCATTACTTCTACTACAGACTTTAGTGTCACAAGATCCTTCAAAAATAATTCTTACATGCTGATTTGCTTCTTTTTTCAGGATTCTTTGATTCTTTTTCAATTTAATGCCTCCTTGCTAAACAGAAGTATTAATTTTGAATGATATAGTGTATATGGAAATTAAAGTATTGAATTCGCTGGATTAGTGAAATATAGGCCTTACCAAATGGTTCTTTATTATCATTCATCATTGAATTTTTTGTATATACTACAATACCATAAAATGTTACCATAAAGTATGGATCAACTGTTAATACAGTTGGGGTCTCTTACTGTGGCCTCATTGCAGACGGTGCACTTCACTACATGCTGATGGAGCTTCCCATCCAGAGTTATGAGAGACTGGCACACTCGACAGTTAATGACAGGAACTCCACCTGCATCTGGACTGGCGATGGCTGTGTAGGGCGGAGGTAATTCAGCTGCAGAGGGACACAAACCAGCATGCAGTCTGTCAGTGTTGCATGACTACCACACTCTTAAAATTAAAGCTTTCAAAAGGGGTTTTAGCAATGATGCCATGTTTGGTTCTCCAAAGAACCTTTCAGTGAACAGTTCTCAAAAGAACATTTTTTTCCTTAGCTTGAAGAACCCATTTCCACTATAAAGAACCTTCTGTGCGATGGAAAGATTCCATGCCAGTGAAAGATTTTTCATGGAACTATAGATACCAATAAAATAGTGTATTGTTTGTTACAGATTTTAGCTAAGTTGAGTAGTGCAAGATACAGCAAGAATGACATACTGTTTGGGAAGTACAGCCGGTCATTATCGCAAAATAAACCAGACAGGGTGATCAGGTTTAGCATCACCCTAAAGAGGTTTATTTGCCATAATGACCAGCTCAGTTCCATTACTCCATGTATTATTCCACATTATTACAAGGCTATTTCTTAAATATATAAATAAATGGGCATGAAGTATTGATTTGAGTTCAAATGATTTCATTACGTGAGAAGAAAGAGACCACAGAACAATAATAGACAATAGCAATTTAGCAGTCATTCTACAAAATATTTTACTTTGAATGACCAACAGAATGAAGTATTCCAGACAGCCGCGTAATAAGCAATGATATTATTTTGCTGAATGATAAAACCTCATAAATGAATCAAACGTTGCAACTGTGTCTAGACCGTCCTTCTTGTCTTTAAAGCTAGAATCTACTAATATATGTCATATTTCTATTATGAATGTGTCTCGCTTTGAGTCCCATCCAATGGACCCAGAAATGCAGATTCATTGTGTTGAGCAATAAGTGCATCCTACTCCCAATCAGTTACTCCCTCACATCCATTTCACAGAAGCTGGGCCATCAGCCAAAGCCTGCACTCAGTCTCCGCTTGTCTTCAATGTTACTGAAATTCAGAGCTCAGCCGCTGCTTATTCTCAGTGAAATTAAGACATGTTCCTCCTGCTGTCTGTCACTTATTCTGAGGTCCCGCTGGCCAATGACACAGTCATATTGCAGCCATATTGAACATGTGACACCACAGCACAACTGACAGCAGCTCTGGCCCCATGACCTTCCTCAGCTGTCAGGGATCATCCATCTCACTATGTGCTGCTGCAGGACACCAAACACACATGCTTGATTCTGAGAACGGAGATATTTTTATCATATGTAAAACGTTCAAATATTGTCCTAATAAAGAAAATAAAACAAGTCCCTTGAGGATTAATAAAGTTACATTGTTGTTTTAACATGGTGAATACATAGAAGAACCATTTTTGGTTCCACAAAGAACCATTCAGTCAAAGACTCTTTAAAAAACTTCTTTTTAGCTTTTTATAATCTGAAGAACCTTCTTTTGGCACAAAGAACCTTTTGTGAAACAGAAAGGTTCTTCAGATGTTAAAGGTTCTTTATGGAACCATTTAGGCAAAAAGGTTCTATTATGGCACCATGAAGCACCTTTATTTTTAAGAGTGTGGTGCAAATGAACCTGGTTGACCCTATGTTTCTATGACACAAAATCAGCATTGTCATGAACAAGTACTGTGCAACTGTGAATTTCTGCACCTCTAGCAGCACTAACTAAACGTCAAAAATAATTGAATTAACAGTCCTTTCCAAACTCTCGCCATTAGTTTAATGTTGCTGTGTCAGGATGATCAAACCAGCAATTCAGTGTTTTTAGACAGTGAATTACTCAAAACATTATTAGCCTTTAAGTTACAAAAGTCACTTATCTGTATTGTTTTCAGTAGATTATAAAAATGAGTCTGAAGTTGCTGCTATCTCATGTGCTTGGTAGTTGTGTACATTGTAGTAGGGATTCATGCTGACAGTTCATAAGCAGATATCCTTATGCCTCACACACTAATATAGCATATAGCGTCTCTCCAGGGGCAGATGGACAGCACATGTCTCATTTCTCTGACACCATCCTGCACTGTTTGTAAGATGAGAGGCATTTTCCCAACCCTGGGTCCTGCAGACAGCTGTTGTTGCAAGTTGCAACTCCCTCTCTGTCCGTCTCAGTATCATGTTTAAAATCAGAGAGAGGTTGTGCACCCCATGTGCAGCAGAGATTAGCATGCATTGACAATAGTGAATATGAGAGTGTACACAAGTCAGTATACGTGTTCTGGTTTCCCCCCTGAATTCATAATCTGCAGCTGGATAATGTGCAAAATTGCATTATTTTACACTGAAATGACACTTTTGGCTGGATGTAAGCACTATTCTATATCACAACACTACAATGTAGTTTGAAAAATGGATATTCAGAATCATGTGCACGACTGTGAAAGAAAGGTGTGCGCTCGACTTATAAAACAAGACAAAACAAGTGCATCACTGTAAATCTCAATAATCTTTGCAAGCCAAAATTGTAATTGACAACAAAATTGGATTACTTGCCCAGGCCTAAGGCAACGTTGACCCAGTCCTGTCCATCCCTAGACATTCAAGAGTTTCAGTCAACTAATATTAGTTTATCTTGTGAGATGCTTGCAGAGATGACATGACATCACCAGCGGAGAGAGCAGGTTTTCACCTCGGAGAACTTATCACATATCACTAAAATAAAACCCATTCAGTGAATGTCATGCAGACAGGGTCGAAGCTTTCTTATCCTTTGTTCTACTCAGTCTAACAGCACAGAGCATGGTTAAAGACCTTGCAGACTGTAACTTTCGCAGTTCTACTCTTTTAAGGTTTGCTGCACACAGGTTGCTGCTGCAGTTTCCAATAAATGTAGCTTTGGCTTTCAAATGCAAATGCAACTGCAGAATAAACTTCAGTCTCAGCAATGTTGTGCACAGACTCCAGTCCAGTTCAGTAGTTCCTCCCCCAACATAACAAGCTAATCCCTCTCATAGACTCAGCGGGTGAATAAAAAAGAAAAAAAGACAAAGACACCGTAATCCAGGGGTTTGAAATACTAGGCCAGATAATAATGCTAGAGTACATAGTTAATGCCGTCCACATCACCTGATCATGGTACTTCATGGTAATAAAGCCATTATGAATAATGAGTTGAAGTGTAAGCTGATCATTGCAGTAAAAATGCAAATCTTTTTCTGCTAATCAGGAAGTGCAATATGGGTAGATTTACAAAAGAGCAAATATGGGTTGACAGACTGATTAGTAGGGAGACATTTGGTCAATTTGGGTTTACAAGTCATTCCTTTGTTTTCAAATATTTCAATGAATTTTAAATATGCATTAGATGTTAATAAAAGTGTGTTTACATCCCAGAATCGCTATAATTAAATTGTATTATCTTATATCACACAGGTTATATGTCAGTATTTTATTGGCTCTTTTCTTCTCAGTATCTGCCAATAAAAAATAATAATAATAATAAAAAACTCTATTGCTTATCTATTTTTTGTTTAGTGGGACCATGTGGAAATCTGATGTCCATGAATGTGTCCTTCAACAGTCTTTGGGGGTCTTATTTATCAGATGGTTTGAAAAATCTGTGTTCAGTTCACAAGGCCCTCATTACTTCAGTTCAAATCACAAAACTGGTTTTACTGTTAAATATGTAAGGAAATGTATAGTATATAAAATAGTAAAGTATGTAAAATACAATATACCATAAAATGGTCTTTTCTACTTATTCATACTTGCAAAATGTGGAACTATTCAATTTTTGGCATCATCACTTAGATTTTTTTGCCTCATTACAGCCTGGCAATCAAATACAAAACCATCTATTCATGATTAGAAGGATACTAAAGTAAAAGCCTGGAAATCAATCACTGAAAATCCTATATTGATTGATATGCTGTGTGGAGGACCTGCCTGCATGTCTGTGGTGGTTCTGCTAATAATCCCCGAGAAAAAAACATTATGGTTACATTTTATTTTAAGGTATCCTCATTACAGTGTAATTACACAAATTAGTACTGTGTAACAATAATTAACAACAGACACTTACTATAGGGTTAGGATTAGTTGCATGTAATTATGCATAATTTACTATTGTTTCTATAGTATGTAACAATGAGACTAAAATATAGTATCACCAGCATTACTGTGGCAAACTAAGAATGTATATAAAACATATCTTCAAAAACAAAAACTGCACACTCTTCACAGCCTATGTGCAAACCGAAAACGTTTATATTTAGGCTACAAAGTGAACTGACATCTTGTGTCTCCTCTCCTAGCTTAAAATTCGACACAAAGTGTTCTCGTCAAAGAATGCAACATTTTGCACCCATCAGATGAGGCTGTGATGGCACTATCAGGCAGATTGAGGCCCGTTCTCCTGGCACGATCATCTGAGCTGTTATTCCGTGTCGTCTGCAAACAATGTATCATATTAAACGGGCTGTAGGCTGCTAAGGTCCTCGCCCACTACTATACGCCCTAAATGATTCAGCACTCCTCCGTCAGTCACAATGCACAGTCATTTACCTCTCGGGTTTGGCTCCTGCAGGTACGGCGGAGCGGTGGGCGTGACATTCCCCGAGTTCGGTGCTGACAACAGCGGGGATCGTTCATCCATACCATCGGAGGCCATTATATCAGCAGGTCAGCACAGAAAACAGCGGCAGCGGCGAATGGTGGTGTGCTCCGTCCGCTGCTCTGGAGAGGGGCACCGTCTGAGACTCTGACTCCAGGCAGGGCAGAGGAGAGGCGGAGTCAGAGACGTAAGCAGAGCCGGGAGGATGAGGAATCACTGCTGCTGGAGCGGATCATGGGATTGGGATCTCCTCCCTTCCAGCCACTGATGACCGCTAGTCTTTCCCGAGTCTATTCATTTGACCTTGTAAAGGTGTGTTTGCTCATCACGGAGAAAATGTTTAGGTTCTGTCCTGAAGCCCTTCATCGGTCATACTGGACGATAGTGCCAGAAGGAAAATTATTTGTACAGCCATTGCAGGAAATGTGCGCGTTCAGAATTTACAGAGCTGGGGCCAGCTGTATAAAAACATAGGCACGTAAGACTGTCTTAAGAACTAGTTTAAGTCACTCTTACTTTTCAGAATCAATTACACCAATCTACCTTTTTTAGCTTACAGACTTTACAAATTTATGACCAGGCCTAAATAAATAAATAAATAAATAAATAAATGAAAGAATAAATGAATAATGAATGAATTAATTTTAAGACTAGTCTAAGCAGTTTATGCTACTAGCACCTGACTCTACAATTCTGTAATTCTTATCATTTAACAGTCTATTTAATTCCATCAAAACACAAAACTAAAAGAGCTACACTGAACACCTATAGGTCACTAAAGTGTCTGAAAAGTACTATAAAAAAACAAAAAAAAAACAAAAAACAGATCAGACCATAATACAATGAAACATCACATTTGATTAATAGGCTGTCCAAAAAAAAAAATAAAAAAATTATATACTCGTTTTAACTTTGTGGTTTTCTATTTTTAATGTAATTTTTAGCATTCTTTGCCAATAATTTGATTTCATCCTAACAATATTTTGTTTATTCTTATTGGTAAAATATATTTTAACTTTATGGCCTACTGTATATCATTTTAAGACAAATTACTGCATGCTATGTTACCTATCTTTTTAAGTGTTTTAAAATTTGTATATAAAGGTATTAAAATCGGTATGTGCACATGTACGGTTTATGTCCCCATATATAAGGGGACATTGTGTTAGACACAAACACACAAAATGACTGTATTCTGCATTCAGGCATGTTCCATGAAAAAATCTACATAGGCTATAAATGCATTTACATACGTTATTATAGTTTTGTTCATTTGCAAAGTAATTATTTGCAAATTTTTTTTTAATTTTTTTTTTTATTGCAAGCATTAGGGAACATAGTCCTTTTTGTTTTACATTACTACATGTTTTATTTAACTAGGGTTTTTAGACTGGTTTTACCACACACACACACACACACACACACACACACACGGTTATAGTTAAACAGTGGTAACCACAAATTAACCATAAATTAAATTTCGTAAGGGTGTTGGTCCTACAAGCCATCTAAGGCGAAGGATTTGATCATTAATTTTTATTACATTACTCTTCGTTCGTCCAGTGGCCCTTGCTGACTTAGTGTAAGATGTGGGTTACAGTCATACAGTCTGATGGTGTATTAATAATCAATATTCATGAGCTTTGGCCTTCGCCGTAGTAGTATTCTGTGTCAGTGCGCATGTCAGTGCAAAAGATAAACGACGACTGCATGACCACCGAAGCGCTCCCTTACATTGATTCGTTCAGGTAACAAAAGAAAAATGTAAATCTTAGGCATTGCATTTATGAACTGGTTCCGAGCAGAAAAGCCTGCTACGTCTTTACCTTAGCTTTGTTTTTAGCAAACCGGTTATCAGCTATGCTTGTGTACGAGCTCGTGTGTCCAGGCCTACCAATGGTCTTCTTTATAATGTTTTCTTTTTTAACTTCGCACTTTCTCCAATAACATAAACACGACACGTGACTTTAGGTCCATCAGCTTGCATAAATCCCAAACGTGATGACGGCTAATATTTTGGGCAGCGATGTCTAGCTGACAAGGTGTTTATATTCTTTAGTTATATTGCCTTAGCCATGTATTCTATGTAAGATTCGGTTATGCTAATATGCTTGTAACGGTATGAAATGTTGCTCGGTCTTTTTTTCCCTAAGGAATCTCAGCTGAGATCGTGACAATGCACTCTGTGTTGAAGAGTCTGTTTTATTCAGTTTTTCGTTAAAGACCCTGTTTGATTTAAATGTTCAATTTCATTTGATTCTCTATTAAATGTCATATACTCGGTTTTAAATGAAGATTGTGTTCTATTTATTTCTGTAAGAAATATTTTACTCCATTCGATTAACGTTACTTGTGGAAGGTTCATTTGGATTCTGTCCAGTTCTCCGTTTAATTTCTGTTGTATTCGATTCTTTATTGAAGATTCTGTTGTGTTTGATTCTCTGCTAAAGATTCTATTGTAATATATTCTATTTTAAATATTCTGTTCTAAGTTCCCCGTTTAAGATTCTATTTAGTCCTCTGTTCTAAATGTCTTTAAAAGATTTTATTCTGCTTGATTATTTATTAAATGTTCTCTTTTGTTCTGTTTAGCTTAGCTCTCCGTTAAGGTTTGAATTGCATTTGATTATCAAAGTGTATTTGATTCTGTATTAAATACTGTTCTATTCCTTTTTTTCTATTCAAGATTGTGTTATATTTGATTTTCTATCAACGACTCTGTTTTATTCACTTCTCTAGTAGATATTCTGTTCTGATTCAAGATCCCATTTTGTTAGATTCTCTATTAGATTTGGTTCTCAATTAAAGATTCTATTATGTTTCATTGCTGAGCGAAGGTTGTATTTTTATCTCTTCCCTGTAGACATTTCTCTTGTATTTGATTATCAAAGAGGTTGTATTCTGTTTGATTCTTCATTAAAAGTTCTGTTTTCTTCTAAAGATTCTGATACTCTCTTCACTGTTTCATTATATTTCGTACTCTGTTAAAGGGTTAGTTCACCCAAATATTAAAATTATGTAATTAATAACTCCGTTCCAAACCAGTGAGACCTCCGTTTATCTTTGAAACACAGTTTAAGATATTTTAGATTTAGTCCGAGAGCTCTCAGTCCTTCCATTGAAGCTGTGTGTACGGTATACTGTCCATGTCCAGAAAGGTAAGAAAAACATCTTCAAAGTAGTCCATGTGACATCAGAGGGTCAGTTAGGATTTTTTGAAGCATTGAAAATACCTTTTGGTCCAGAAATAGCAAAAACTAAGACTTTATTCAGCATTGTCTTCTCTTCTGTGTCTGTTGTGAGAGAGTTCAAAACACTGCAGTGTAGTGATATCCGGTTCGCGAACGAATCACTCGATGTAACCGGACCTTCTTCAACCAGTTCACCAAATCGAACTGAATCGTTTTAAACGGTTCGCGTCTCTAATACGCATTAATCCACAAATGACTTAAGCTGTTAACTTTTTTAATGTGGCTGACACTCCCTCTGAGTTAAAACAAACCAATATCCCGGAGTAATTCATTTACTCAAACAGTACACTGACTGAGCTGCTGTGAAGAGAGAACTGAAGATGAACACAGAGCCGAGCCAGATAACGAACAAAAGATCGACTCGATCGAATGCGTATTGGAGATGCAAACCGTTTCAAACGATTCAGTTTGATTTGGTGAACTGGTTCAAGAAGATCCGGTTATATCGAGTGATTCGTTCGCGAACCGGATATCACTACACTGCAGTGAACGTGCTCACAATAGACCCGGAAGAGAAGACAATGCTGAATAAAGTCATAGTTTTTGCTATTTTTGGACCAAAATGTATTTTCGATGCTTCAACAAATTCTAACTGACCCTCTGATGTCACATGGACTACTTTGATGATGTTTTTCTCACCTTTCTGGACATGGACAGTATACCGTTCACACAGCTTCAATGGAGGGACTGAGAGCTCTCGGACTAAATCTAAAATATCTTAAACTCTGTTCCGAAGATGAACGGAGGTCTTAAGGGTTTGGAACGACATGAGGGTGAGTCATTAATGACATAATTTTATGGTGAATAATTTGGGTGAACTAACCCTTTAAAGATTCCGTTACATTTCTACAAAAATTTGGTTATTTATTATATATTCTGTTCCAAATAGTTTTGGTGGTATTTATATGCACAGCATTTAAGTAATTCAGCTTTTAACCCTGATTATAGTAAAATTAGTATTTTTTACCTATACAGTATTAAAACTTTGCTCTTATAACCAGGTGTAAAAAATGGGGAAGACTCTTTCCCACCTGCCGAAGCACACCTGTCATGATGAGTGCAAGGACAGCCTGACCTCATCGCCCATGCAGACCGATGACAGTAAGAACGGGGGAGATGTGTCTCAGTTCCCATACGTGGAGTTCACCGGCCGAGACAGCGTCACCTGCCCCACATGCCAAGGCACTGGAAGGATCCCGCGAGGTACATTTCTAAACTCAGTTTAAAACACTTCTTCAAGAGAGTTCCTGTTAATTGAAATGTTTTAAAAGTGACCTGATCTGAAATGTCACCTTTCACTAAAATGCACACCATGTGACAGAATGTGACATATTTATGCAGGCCAAGAAAATCAGCTGGTGGCCCTGATCCCATACAGCGACCAGAGGCTGAGACCAAGGAGAACGTAAGAAACCTTGAAAGATATTTATCCTGATGTGTTTTGTTAAACCAGGTAGTATCAATCCTTTTTGTGAAACTATTAAAGAGCTTGCATTTGTTTTATGTTATAGAATACTGATTGGGCTCTCGGACTAAATCTCTGTTATATATGTCCTACAGCAAGCTGTATGTGACTGCTTCAGTCATTGTGTGCCTGCTGCTCTCCAGCCTGGCTGTCTTCTTTCTTTTCCCACGTTCCATTGATGTCAACTATGTGGGAGTGAAGTCTGTCTACGTGTCCTATGACCAGAGCAAACGCATTGTGTATCTCAATGTCACTGTAAGTTATCACTGAAAACACACATGACATAAGTGATGTTTTTAAAATTGTTACAGTGTATCTGCTTCAGAAGAAAATTTAAGAGATCCCAATTAAGACGATTCTGTTGTCGTTTAAGGCCGGAATACACTATACTGAACAGATTTTAAAATACTAGACATCATACATTATACAGATTTTAAAATGGTTACTGAAATGGAAATAAAACACTAAAAACTGTGTTAAAAGGTATAAGCTATATTTAATAGTCTGAAGCTATAAAATCAGAGTCTGTGCATGTTGTACACTACACAATTGTTGTCTAACTGTCCAAAATTTGCAGACAATTGTAGAATTGTTATTAACTCACTGTCATCCACTGTCTGCAACACATTTCTTCTGCCTCTTCGTCTTTCTGCCATTTTCTCCTCTGCTAAAGAAACTCTTAAGCCTCTTAAAAGTCCTCGTCTGTGCTCTTAACACGTTTGACCTTAAGACCTCTTTTAAGGGTTAAGATGCTTTCTGAATTACTTTTTTCTTTACTAGGATTTTTTCTTTAATTTTAAGAGTAAACGCCCACATTTCTAAGAATTTTCTTAGAATTTTGTCACTAGGAGCTACTTTTTGCATTAAGATTCTTTATGAATACGGGCCCTGTAGTTTATTCTGTTAATTTGTCTTTCTTTCTTTTAAAGAACTCCTTGAATATTACTAACAACAACTTTTACTCAGTGGACGTGGCCAACATCACAGCCCAGGTGCAGTTTTCCAAGACCGTGATTGGAAAAACCCGCATTAGCAACATAACCACTATTGGCCCTCTGGATATGAAGCAGGTAGAGCTTTATTAGAAATAGACGTTTAAAAATAGGTATGTTTCAACATATATATATATATATATATATATATATATATATATATATATATATATATATATATATATATATATTAACATTGATCATTCTTTTGTAATACTTCTGTTTTCTTGTCAGATTGACTACATGGTGCCCACCACTCTTGCAGATGAAATGAGCTATATGTAGTAAGTTTACACACTTTTCATCATGCATGAAAACATAAGACGTAGTAAATATGTATATTTTTTCCTGGCAGACCTTTTCAACTTCCTCTGTTTTCCAGTGACTACTGTACCCTGCAGAGCATCAAGGTGCACAACATTGTGGTTATGATGCAGTAAGTATTGTGCAAAACATTGCAAGCTACAGGTTTGTTAATCAGTGTTTTATGGTTTTGTTGAAGCCATCAGCCCCATGTACAGTAATTGTGTTTAACATAATTTACACACACACAAACACACACACACACACACACACACACACACACACACACACACACACACACACACACACACACACACACACACACACACACACACACACACACACATATATTTATATATACACACATAGATACATATATATATTTAAATAGAGAGAGAGAAAGAGAAAACAATAAAAGTAAATGTGGTTTCTATATTCACACTGAACACCTATAAAAACAAACAATAGTTTTAATATATCAATGGTGTTCATTTTAAGTATTTATTTGCAGTTTCCATTTGACTGTAAGCCGCTTCATGGGATTGTAGTTATTTCCCTCATTAAAGCTGTCAAGTACATAGTCTTGCTTTTTTGACGGATTTTCAAATACTTTTTAGCTTCAGATTTAAGTTTGTAATGTTGTGATTCACCTTGTAGCTGGTTGATTTGGTTCATAACTCAGCTATTTAACGTTAATGAAAAATGAATATGAAAAACACTTCAAGAACCAAGGCCACTGAAGAAGTGAATAGTAACTCCTGACATAAACTAATTGACATAAGTAATAAAGAAAATACTAAAAATTGACATAATTCACTCGCTCTAAAGTTTTTCCAAAAGTGTTCAAAAAGTTTCTTTCTTCTGTTGAACACAAATGAATATATTTTGAAGAATCTTGGTAACCAGACAGTTGCTGGTAGACATTGGCTTCCATAGTATTTTTATTATTTTCACAGTATGGAAGTCAGTGGCTACCAGGATCTGTTTGGTTGCCAACATTTTTCAAAATATCTTCTTTTGTGTTCCACACAGGTCAACTACTCCTTTAAATGTACAGTTTTTTACCAGTATTACATTAAGTGGAATGGAAATATTAAATTTAGTGATACATTTATAAATAATGTAAATAAATTAATATGTAAGCAAATGTATAAATAAATTCAATAAGCGTATGTCCTATCACACTGGACTACAAGACATCAGGTTCATGTGCTTGCTTGTTTGTTTGCAGGATAACCGTCACTACTGTGTACTTCGGCCACGCTGAGCAGGTGTCTCAGGAGATGTACCAGTATGTGGATTGTGGAGAAAACACTACTGCGCTGCATGAGTACAGTCTGAATACTCCTCTGGCAGGCTAGAGCTGAGCCGGTCCCCCTGTCCCTCACTGCTCCACTCCATGTGTCATTGTTTCTGGTTGAGTGTTTACTGCACTTCTGCCAGTTACCCACTAGATGTCAGGCAATTCACGAATGATGCACTTTATTGTCCATGTTCTCCAAGCAATATGAACATTGCTAGATCTCAGAAGTTCTCATTCCAGTTCACTTTGCCAAACTGAATGGTACACTTCAAATTCATTTTTGACGAAGTTCCATTGTTTTCAAGCACTGCATATAGTATTTAAAACCTTTCTAAAGTGAAGTAAGGATGTATTTGACGACCAACTGTGCTTTAGGTTATATATTTCTATAATTTTGAACCTAATATTAATTTCCATTTCAGTGGCCGGATCAATCTTAACCCAAACCAATCAGTGTAGAGTGCACAAGTTGGGAAAAGTAAAATGCTTCAGTCTATTTATTTTGTAATGCAGAGTTTCTCAGGTTATATAATCTGTATAATCTCTCCATGAGGAATTGCCTTTAAATGCAAACTGATAAAGCACTAATAACGTAAAACAACAATCACTGGGATCTGAGAGCATCTGGCTGCTTGCATGATGGAAGATAGTATGAGATGATCATTCACTCAGATTCCCTCATGTTCAGAACTGAAATGCATTTCACAGAAATGTAGACATTTGCTTAATAAACTAGATGTGACGTTTTGATTGAAAGAACTTTAATAACATTTTTATCATATCTCAAATGGAACTTTACGTTTTTAAACATTTTAATCATGTTTAAAAAAGATTCATAGATTATTTTTGCTTAAAGGTGGTCTATTTTATTTCATAACATTTATGCAGTTCATAACAATCGCTGGCTTGATGTACCTGTACATGTTTATATGTAACACTTGTGATTTTTGAGAAAAGTGGTTTGGACTGCTTTAGAGAAACGCTGACATAACATGTTGCTGACTGGTTTCCATTAAATAAACCTGGTTTGACCCATTTGTCCCATTTTTTTATTTATTTTTTACTAAATGTGAGAAAAAGAATTACAAATTCAATAAATGTTTTCAAGTTATTTATTATAATGTTGCCCTGATGAACAATATGTTAATATTTTTATATAAAAGCACACAATTTCCATTTGTTGCATGAATATATATATATATATATATATATATATATATATATATATATATATATATATATATACAGTTTATAATATATATTTTTTTATCACCTTATTTGACCATTTGAATTTATTTTAAGAAGACTAAGTAAACTATTTGACAGAGGAAACAACCTGAAACTTTAAAGATATACTTCACCTAGAAATGAGAATTCTGTCATTAATTACCTACCCTCATGTTGTTTCAAACCCGTAAGACTTTCCTTCATCAGGACACAAATTATATTTTTGATGAAATGCAAAAGCTTTCTGACTTTCATTGACCGCAAGAGAACTACCACATTCAAAGCACAGAAACCTAGTAAGGACTACGTTAAAATAGTCCATCATGTGACATCAGTGGGTCAACCTTAATTTTATGAAGCTATGAGAATATGTTTTGTGTGCAATCAAAAAAATTAATTCATACCATGATGTGTGTGCATTCCTCTGCTCGTAAACAAGGCGCAGTTTAGAATACCTTGACACATGTGTCGTGGTACTCTCGATAATAGAGGTGGACTGTCCCAGAAGAATAGTCATTATTTTTGCTTTCTTTGTGCACAAAACGTATTCTTGTACATTCATAAAATAACATTTAAACCACTGATGTCACATGGACTAATTTAACAATGTCCTTTCTGGGACATATGACCATGATAGGACCCTTGCAGTCTATGCAGGGTCAGAAAGCTCTCGGATTTCATCAAAAATATCTTAATGTGTGTTCTAAAGATGAACAAAGGTCTGACGGGTTCAGAATGACATGCACATGAGGAACATGACATTTTTGTGTGAACGATCCCTTCCACGCTTGTTGAAAAACATGAAATGTGACATGTGCGATGTTGCTGCAAACCTGAACCTTGAGTCTCTTGCTAAAGCACTCGACTAAAAGATACCCTTAAAAGTCCACTTCTTAACATATTTAACACCACCATTTTACAATAATTATATAAACGTGTATTTAGAAATAAATGCACTTATACTATTGACTTATTCTGCACTTTATTTCTCACTATGAAAGTATTTGATTGATTGTAAAAGACTGGAAACCCGTATCTAGTCAGCAGTTAATGTTAGAGAAACATATGTAATTGAAATGCACAAATAACTCTGAAGTGATTGTAACTGAAATGTGAAAGTAATCGGTATTATAATCCACCGTCTAATTAGTGTTATTTCATAACCCCAACACTTACCGTAACCATTATTTAGAGTTTTCACAATGGCATTTCAAATAGGGAGCATGCTTTTATTAGCTAGCAACAAAGCCATGTATCAAGGGCATAGACAGATTACACAATAGTTGTCATGGAGACAGAATTGCCAATAAGAGGCATAATTCTTGTACAGTTACTTGCTATAATTGTCACAATTGCTCGTCTCTTTAAACAGAGATTTTTTATATCTTCAGGATTGTTTATAGGCCCTGGTACACTTTTACAGAGATCCACCAGTGTATCTACATTCGCTAGATGCAAATGTGAACAAAAAGAAGAACAGTCCTTCATAACCATAA
This sequence comes from Carassius carassius, assembly GCF_963082965.1. NCBI lineage: Eukaryota > Metazoa > Chordata > Actinopteri > Cypriniformes > Cyprinidae > Carassius > Carassius carassius. The sequence continues at coordinate 20,734,728 of NC_081762.1, forward strand.
CCTGATGATTTATTTATTTGATCCCAGATGACTTGCAACTGTGTATGTTTTGCCACAAGAGGGAGTTATGAGCATTCTCCCAGGCCCCTTGAGTGATAGTTTTCATTATCTGAGGATTTGCATAAGGCACTGTTGAGTTTATAGCACATGATCAAATTTTCAGCGGAGGAACGAGGCTTTTGCTTTATCATTCACAGATCCACAGAGACCCAGATCTGTCCAAAGCACAGATCCCTCAAATGATGGTTGTCATGGAGACAGAGCTTCAAGTGAGAAGACAACTGAACTCTAAGGGGCAATTATGCCTCAACGGAGTACTGTATACACATAAGTATTATAACTATATGCATTGTATGAGCGAGCCTGAGATTTTGTGTAATCACTTATTGTCTTGTCTGTATATGTATATGTAAGTATCATGTAAACCTGGTAATATATTCATACAAGTACACCAGAAAAGGAGTTTAACATAACTATGTGTAAAGCATAACTTGGCACAAACTTCACCCAGACATTTCTTTGTAAATGCATAACTAGAATTATTTCTTCTTTTTGCAATAAGCGTGAAAAGATTTTCTTTGGTACTCAATAACACTGATACTATTGACTGGACTAAAGTTGTAATTAAGTGTTTTGGAAAATTCCTTTGAATACATACTGTTTACTGGTCTCATGGTGTGTGATGCAAGGTCATATTTAACTTTTAACAACTTTTTGCATTCAGTTTATTAATGCTGCAAAAAAAAAAAAAAAAGTTGTGTGCAGAAGCAAAAGCTGCCTGTTTTGTTTGTTGCTATAAGTGTGAATGCAGCTGTGTCCCTGCCAAAAGAGAAAACCTGGTCATCTACCAGAAGCAAATTTGATCTTATCAACACATAATAACCAGAATCTCATAAATAGACATCTTTAGTGCATGATGCAATGCACTGTATAGTGCATAACACTCCTGTTTCCCATAAATTACCCATAAATTGTTTCATGGGTAATGCACAGATAATGTGGCCATGTGACATATCTGTTTGCTGCAACAGCTGATAAATTGTACAGAAAAGCGGATACAGAAAACAACACTCTTTGAGTCACTCTATATCCGGTTATACACACAACAACAGATGCAACTTTAAACTAAAATTGTTAGACATTTAGTTATCATTTATATAATCTTGTATTTAAATGTTAAATAGCATGGTATGCACCTACTAAAATTGTTTAGTAGATCAGGAACAGTGGAATGGCGTTCCTCGGCACAGTCCCCTCAATCCCAGTGGAAAGGTTTCATTTTACATCAGAAACTCCTCCAGTCACTCACTAATACAGTTTAATCGAGCTCTAGCACTCTTGTGGGTCTACATATTTGAAACGGTCCCTTTGTTAGAAATGAACTAGTTGCAAAAAAAAGAAGCCAATAAAAATTCACTACTTAACTATTTTTCCCAAATGATTTCATGAGAACAGTGTCACCTGGGTGCAATGATGAAAGGCTATTATCATCATACTGATATCAGTATTCAAATGTCTTTTAACCCTATAAAGCCTGTACTATTTCATATTTGACAGACTCATTTCTAAGGCCTCTAGGTTACAAGATGAAAACTTTGCTGAAAAAAACAATTGTCCACAATCTACTATATGCCTTATGTAATCTGATTGATAGTTTATACTTTTCAGCAAGTAAAAGGCCTTTCATTAAAAATTATTTAAGATTTAAGACATGTGAAACATGACAAGAAAAAAAAAAATGCTGAAATTATTACAATAACCCCATTCAAAAGTTTGGGAACCCTTAGTTCTTAATACTGTGTGCTGTTACCTGATGATCCACGACTGTCTTTTTTTGTTTTGTGATGGTTGTGCATGAGTCCCTTGTTTGGTCTGAACAGTTAAACTGAGAACTGTTCCTCAGAAAAATCCTTCAGGTCCTGCAGATTCTTTAGGTTGCCAGCATCTTTGCATATTTGAACCCTTTCCAGCAGTGACTGTATGATTTTGAGATCCTTTTTTTTTTTTTTTTTTTTTTTACACTGAGGATCATTGAGGGACTCAAACACAACTATTAAAAAAGGTTCAAACATTCACTGATGCTCCAGAAGGAAACAAGATGCATTACGAGCTGGGGGGTGAAAACTTTTGAAATTTGAAGATCAAGGTAAATTGTTCTTAATTTGTGTTCTGGGAAACATACAAGTATCTTCTGTTGTTTACAAAGGGCAGAACTAAATGGAAAAAATTATATTTCAACAAAATACGAAAAATTTGGACATCTTCTTTGTGTTCAAAAGTCTTAATGCATCTTGGTTTTCACCCCCAGCTCTTAATGCATCTTGTTTCCTTCTGGAGCATCAGTTGAACCTTTGAACCTTTTTTAATAGTTGTGTTTGAGTGGCTCAACTGTCCTCAGTGTGAAAAGATGTATCTCAAAATCATACAGTCACTGCTGGAAAGGGTTCAGATCTGCAAAGAACCAAGGGTTCCCAAACTTTTGAATGGGGTTATTTTAATAATTTCAGCTATTTCTTTTTTTTTTTGTATGTGTTTACTAAATGTAAACATCTTTTATGTAAAATATCTTACTCAGGACAGTACTAATGATCTCTCTTATTTTGTGAAATTATTCACATTTTCACAGATTCCGCAAGGGGTTCCCAAACTTCGGCATGCCACTGTGTTTATATAACGTGGCTTGAAATGACAACTAAAGCTCGGTTCTCCCCTCACCAAGGAGTTATCCCTTATCATTAAAATACCTGGCTTGTTGGAGGCTGTGTTGGGTGTCTTTTTTACCATTTTGAATAAAGTATTATTAAATAATAGATGATTTGTTCACACAGGTTTACCACTATCCACTGCCAAGGACTAGAGGGCAAGTCACTAGAAATCAAAGGTCAATTTCTCTGGACTCTCTTTGATGTCAGCAAACATATGTACAGTACACGACAGTCACACCCTTGACTTCCTGAGAGATGCTGAACTACCAAAAACTAGCAAATGTTTCCTTTTAGTCACATGGGTAAACCATGTGTCAGTGAAGGATTTACTACATGAATTAACTGCTTGTTTCTTTTTCAGAGTGAGACCTTTCATATAACATACCCTGCTCTAAATTGTTGTTTTTCCCAGTGGTTTTTTTTTTTAAATACATTTTCTACCAAACCTAATTTAACCTCAACCCCACCCATCTCACTGTATGACCTTTTCCAGCTGCAGCTGAAAATTTTCAACCTATTTTATGATAAATCTCCAATACTGATGATACTCATCTACTACTAGCTATTTGTGTACTTTTTTTTATTAAATTCCCCTTCGAAATGCAAATAAAAAACTTCACGTCATATGTTCTTCACTTTTACTACTCAACAGTTTTTGTGCATCACATTAGAAAGCACTTTCATTTTCATCAGAGTATATATTTAATATAGTTTTATAAGAGCTGCAATAGGGAAATGCAATAAAACAACTGCTCATATATTACTCAACTTTTTATTCTCTCTCCTCTCTCTTTCTCTCTATGTGTTTAACTACTGAACACGCCCACGTAAAGTGTCAGTGGAGACATCTGCACACGGCTGTCATTGATTCAGTGCTGTCAGACCACTGAGGTACACTGTCTGTCTCTCACCACATCTGCATCCGACTTCTCTCAGTCATGGGGCTTCACCACAAAGAGTTTGAGCAGGCTGGCAAGCGCCCAGGTCTACAGATATGGAGAATTGAAAAGATGGAACTGGCCCCTGTGCCTGAAAACTTACATGGGAGCTTCTATATAGGTGATGCCTACCTGGTGCTCCACACGGTCAAACAAAAGGACTCGTGCTTCTACGATCTGCATTACTGGCTGGGTAAGCATTGGATTTCCTGTCATTTATAAAAGAGCTTAGGTCTTTCGAATGAACTTTTTATGTTTAAAAACTCTTTTTATATATGTACTATGTAGAATATTTTCTGTTACTTAATATTACATGTGACTATGCATTTAAAAAGTAAAATGACTAATCTCAGTAGCTTGACTAGTACCTAAATGTTCAAGAGGGTATCAGTATGGTCAAATTGTATTCGCAAACTATTACAGAACTGCATGGATAATGATTTCAATGTTATTAAAAAAAATAAATAAATAATAATAATAATAATAATACAAATAAAATAAAATCGCAGTCACTATTTAAAAGGTTGAGGAAAGACTAGGGCAAATTAACTGACATGATAGTGTGATAGATGTGTTCATTGTAAACAAGCTAGCAGATAGAGTGAGCAAAGCAGAGTATATGGCCCCTATAAAATAACACTTTAGAATCATGAAGGTTGTAAAGTTTATTCTCAGAAACGGGTATACTGGGTCACCTGATGTTAATAATGGACTTTCATTTATTCACCTTGTGTATAATGAGCATGTTTTTAATTTAACAAATAAAATTCATTTATATTTTGAAGAGCCTTCCTAAATGAAAATAGTATTTTAATGCTAATTTCTAACAAACAAGCAAACAAAAAAGCTTTACTGAGTAACAAGTCATGCGATCCAGCCAACATACATAAAAAAGATGCAGAACATAAAACAGGAAATGATGCAGAGCCTCAATGTGACATAAATCTAATTAATAAATCTCTTAAAATAACATAATTTGACCTTTTCATAACATCAAAATGTCATGGGCTTTTTTTTTTTTTTTTTTACTGGCGATGCCTCAGGAATTGTGCTCTGGTTGCTCTAAAAAGCTGTCACAGCGATTTCAAAAAACAAACTTCTGTGGTCAGGTTGCAAAAGATCAGAAAACAGGAAGCTCATGATGATTAGAATGACCATAGACTATATTCTGGCAAAGTTTACAAGAAAAATATGACTTTAAAGTTATGTTTATGTCACCAGCTTACTCAAAGAAGATCACAGAAATTTAGAAGCCATTTAGTTGCCAGAAACCATGTGCACTTAATAAGGTTTCCTTCTTCTGCTGAGAGAAAGCACTTTCTTTACTCATTACTTTACTGCATAAGATGTTTCAGAACTGTCAATATCACAGATGATCTGCCCTTGAGTGTATTTGTGACTAGAACCACACACACACACACACACACACACACACACACACACACACACACACACACACACACACACACACACACACACACACACACACACACACACACACACACACACAACAGCTTCCATTATGAATCATTAACCACTTCCAATGCAAATGGATTCCTTAATGATGTTTCTGCCCATCGTGCCTTTCTTGCCAAGTCATTTACCCTAAAAAAAGCCTACTTCAAAATGAACAGGCTTTTTACCTCCGACAACACATCTATAGTCAGATGCAACAGCTAACACAGCAGGCTTTAAAGTGTAAAAATGTATGCTGGGTGAATAAACACTTTGTATATCAGTCATCATTTAGTGTGAAAACAAACAGCTCAATGTGGTTTGCAAATGCAATGTTTATGCAGCTGATTAACTGAAAGTGTACAAGTAAAAAATCTATCGCTTAACAGGACCACTCCAATATTTTTGAAAATAGACTCATTTTCCAACTCCCCTAGAGTTAAACAGTTGAGTTTTACCGTTTTTTAATCCATTCAACCGATCTTTGGGTCTGGCGGAAGCACTTTTAACTTAGCTTAGCAGAGATCACTGATTAGACTGTTCAAAAATGACCAAAGAGTTTTTAAATTTTTCCTATTTAAAACTTGACTCTTCTGTAGTTACATTGTGTACTAAAACCAACGGAAAATGTAAAGTTGTGATTTTCTAGGCTGATGTGGCTAGGAACTATAATTCCTGCATAATAATCAAGAAATTTTGCTGCTGTACCATGGGTGCAGCAGGCGAAGTGATATTACGTTGCACATGAAAAATAGGCTACCGTTGGAAGTTAGCTGGGGACTATTTTCAGGTGCTGCGTTATATTACATATCATTTTTGTGTTCCTGTAGCTCAATTGGTAGAGCATTGCGCTATCAAGTGTAAGGTTGGGGGTTCGATTCCCCGGGAACACATGATAGGTAAATATTTATAGCCTGAATGCACTGTAAGTCGCTTTGGATAAAAGCGTCTGCTAAATGCATAAATTTAATTTAGTTTAATTTTTGAGCGAGATGCTAACGGTCTAATCAGGTGCAATGATCTATGCTAAGCTAAGCTAAAAGTGCTTCCACCAGACCCAGAGATCGCCTCAATGGATTCAAAAAGGGTAAAACACAACTGTTTAACTCTAGGGGAGTTGAAAAATGAGCCTATTTTCAAAATAGTGGAGTGTTCCTTTAACCTGAATCTAAAAACCTAAAAGATCCTTCTTTCTCTCTTTCTAGGTAAGGAATGTACCCAGGATGAAAGTACAGCGGCAGTCATCTTTACCACTCAGATGGACGACTACCTGGGAGGAAAACCGGTCCAGTACCGTGAACTCCAAGGTTTTGAGTCAACCCACTTCACCAGCTACTTCAAAGGCGGGATCACATATAAGGTTTGAGACAGTTTATAACCCTCTAGACCTACTCTTGACGACAATTTGATGCACAACAGCATATTATTCTTCACTTTACTTCAGGCCGATCTTAGGTCAAACATAAAGCTACTGTTTAAACTGATGGAAAGACTTACAGTTTCTGCTGTATTTATTTGCAAATGAAAATGTTTCTTAGACTTCACAGTGCAAACCTAGGATTAGTCTTTTTGTTTACAATCTGGGTGAGGTAAAACCTGCTACTCCAATACCTTCCTAGTGTACATAGGGCCTTATGTTTTTCACAAACATGCGTGGTCTGAGGGGATGTTGTGTCACAGCACATGTTTGGGGGCATTCAACTCCTCAGTGTTGCAATTGGCCTCAGAATGAAAATGACTCACGGGTTTATAAATGGAAAAACAAGAAGAAAGAGCAGGAACGTTTTAAAAAATATTTTCCAACCTTCTCAGGCCGGAGGTGTGGCATCAGGGTTTCATCACGTGGTCACCAATGATCTTAGTGCCCGCCGACTCTTCCACATCAAGGGCAGGCGCACTGTCCGGGCCACAGAAGTGTCTCTCGCCTGGGCCAGTTTCAACAATGGTGACTGCTTCATAGTTGATCTGGGAGCGGTAAGATCTGCAACAAACATACAAGCGACTGTGTTCATTTTTTTAATGTCTTTTTAATAGGATATTTAAACCTCATTCACCCTCATGTCGCTCCAAATGCATGTTTAGACTATTTTTTTCTCATGGAACATCCATGGAATTATTTAGCAAAATGTCCACACTGCACTTTTCCACAGCGAAAATGGAAAACCGCAGATGTTGATGTATTAAAAGACATCCACACACATAATAACTTATACACTGTATTCTGAGTCCTCTGAAATCAATAACTTTTGTGAAACTTAAGTAATTTCTCACTAAAAATAATTGCAAAATACTATGCAGTGTTTAAACACCATCACCTTTGATTGCTAAATGACTTACCAAATTAATTTTTTGAGTAATACTCTACAAACCTTTTCTCCCTTCAAACCTTACAGTTTTTTTTAAAGTGCAAATATAATTAACCACTTCAGCTGTTATTTTGATTTTTTGAGAATTAGGCATATGCAATATTGGACCCACCGGTGGGTGCCCAGAGTTGATGTGGTTAAACAAGTACAGTCTCAGTCAGGATAATTCAGATAGAATCCCTAAAGAAATGTCATGTATTACACTTCATTTTTCATAGACAATAACTGGCTGGTTCACTTGTGCAGAGTGTATTTAATTTCCTCTCTGTATGCACTTTGGGTGGGTTTGATTGATTTGGATTCCTGTCAATTTACTGACAGTCAACATACAGTGTAGCAAATGTTGTGAGAGCACAAGGGCTGAACCACATCTTACACCTAACAACAAAGCATTTTTTTAAATTGCTAACAGGCTCTTGCTGATGAGTTACAGTTTGCAGGAAGATTAAATGCGACAATACCAATTGACTAAAGTATTTGACAGCCCACTTAGTGCTAAGTGCTTTCTCACTTCTCCAAAGGAACTTGCAGACCACAGTAAAATAAACAGAACAGACACATTCTGTCTGATACCTTTCCACAATGACAGTGTAAAAACAACTATATGGTAACATTTTCAAAGGTAGAGGTGGTAAAAAAGATTTCTTAAGAAATTTTGTCACAGACATAATTACCAAGAACAAAACAGAGGCCAATGTTTTCCTAAGAAGTCTGCTATACATGCTAGGATCACAGTTAATTAAACTGCTTTCTGAAACAGACGATCTACCAGTGGTGTGGGTCTAAGTGCAACAAGTTTGAGCGCCTCAAAGCTGCACAGGTAGCTACTGGCATCCGAGACAACGAGAGGAACGGACGAGCCCAGCTGGAGGTTATAGAGGAAGGACATGAGCCTTCAGCAATGATTGAGGTATCAAATAAAACTGCCCATCAAACATCTTAAGTATGGATGAATTTGCATGGAATACAATCTTAAGCATCCAGAAGTACTTAAAAGAGCTTATTTGTATCGTTCATCACTAAGAATTTTACAGTTAAACCAATGTTTGCTATGGGATATCCGGTTAAGCTGGAAGGTTTGACATTTTTAGACCTTGTCTTTGCACATCACAGGTTCTCGGTGAGAAGCCTGAAATCCCCGAAGGTGACGATAATGAGGATGTGGTTGCAGACATGTCAAACAGGAAAATGGCCAAACTTTACATGGTAGACGAGTCTATAAACTTCAGTTTAATTCATCTATATGCAAAATCTAATAGACACATGCACACAGACACATGCACAATGTAAATGTAACAGGATATTATTCATCTGCACTTTACAGGTATCAGATGCAACTGGGAAAATGCAAGTGTCGCTTGTGTCAGATGAAAATCCGTTTAACCAGAGTGACCTGTTGTCTGAGGAATGCTTCATTCTGGACCATGGAAAAAGCAAAATGATCTTCGTGTGGAAAGGTATTGGTAAACTGAATCCGTTAAATTAAGTAATTGTGGAACTAATCTTACTGAGATTCCTTGACTTTATATTTTTTGATGATCTAGGCCGCAACGCAAATCCAGATGAAAGGAAGGAGGCCATGAAAACAGCTGAGGGCTTCATTAAGCAGATGGGATATCCTGCCAACACCCAGGTTCAGAAACATTAGATATGTGTATATGTTTTGCAGCATTATTTACATTCACTTAAATGAGTGACTATACCAACTATAGTTGGATGTAGCAAAACTGTCAGAAATAAAAAATAATTATTTATAATATAAAATAATAGAAATAATATAAAATAAAGAAATAATAATAATTATATATACATACATACAATAGTCTCTGGAGCAGTACCCTTAAAGGTAAAATCAGGAGTGTCCAAATCTGATCCTGGAGGGCCAGTGTCTTCAATAGTTTTGCTTCAAAACACCTAAACCAGCTTATCAAGGTCTTCAGACTCACTAGAAACTTCTGGGCAAGTGTTTGGAGCTGGTTGGAGCCAAAATCTGCAGGACGTCAACCCTCCAGGAACAGTACTGGAAGGTTCTTTGTAGTACCTTAAGGGTACATCAGGGGTAGATGATTGCTCCAAGATGTTGTATGCCTAAAAGATAAAATTTGTACACTTTTTTTCAGACAGGGAAAATGTATAGTATTCTTTGGGTCACCCAGGTTTTTTTGTCTCTGCACACAGATCCAGGTCCTTCCAGAGGGTGGAGAGACGCCCATCTTTAAGCAGTTTTTCAAAACCTGGAAAGAGAAGGACCAGGCTGAGGGTCTTGGCAGAGTGTATGTCACTGAGCGGATCGCCAAGATTAATCAAGAAGAGTTTAATGCCTCCAAGCTGCACGAGTCTAATCACATGGCTGCTCAGTACAACATGGTTGACAATGGCACTGGAAAAACACAGGTAACAATTTGCATACAAAAGATCAGAGATATTGGATAAGTTCAATTATACTGGCGTTCTAAACTGGGTTCCAGTTGGTCACGTGGATTCACTGTATTGACCCACAAAGTGACTTAAGAGGACATCATTTCAAAGCAATTACAGATTGTAATATATTTTTCACAGGATGAAATCCACCTCTCCCAACATGTAAATATAGGTGATAGATATTCTTAATCTGGTCTTGTTTCACAGATTTGGAGGGTGGAGTGTGGTAGTACCACAGGTGATACCAAGGTTCCTGTTGACCCAGAGACATATGGCCAGTTCTATGGAGGGGACTGCTATATCATTTTATATACCTACACCAGAGGAGAAATCATTTACACCTGGTACGCCTCATAGAAGTTTCCAGAGGGGGAGTCAAATCATACACAAAAATAATCAAATTAGGCTTATCACTTTATGCTTTCACCCTCAGGCAAGGATCCAGCAGCACAATAGATGAACTGACAGCTTCAGCCTTTCTCACCGTTGAACTGGACCGTTCGCTGGGAGGAAAAGCTGTTCAGGTGAGGGGGATTTGAATTTTATCTATATACTAATTTGCTGACTGTAACTGGGGCTGGATTATGAACTAGATAAGTAGATGACCAGCAGCCCTGACTGGAAAATCTAGAAGAAGACACAACTAGGCTAGAGTTGCTGTCTTATCATGGTTCCCCATTCCATGTCCATTCAGGTGCGAGTGACTCAAGGAAAGGAACCACCTCATTTGCTGAGCCTCTTCAAAGAAAAGCCTCTGATCGTGTACAAGAACGGGACTTCTAAAAAGGGAGGACAGGCACCCGAACCTCCAACACGTCTCTTTCAAGTGCGCAAGAACCTGGGCACCATTACACGGATTTGTGAGGCGAGTCCTGGTTTATAAACTTAATGCCCAGAAACATGAAAAGTCCTGAGCTGGACCAATCCTGGTCATTCTGGCTAGCACTGGTTGATCATCCAGTGCAAGGTGGTGGAGATCTGCTTGATGGTCCAAAAAAAGTGTTCATCTTTGGTTAAGCTGATCTATTTTTTAAGTGTAACTTCAATTTAGATATGTCCCTTGAGTGTGTTGGTTTGTGGTCTAACAGGTAGATGCTAAAGCATTAAGTTTGAACAGCAATGATGCCTACCTTCTGAAGTTACCTGAGGGGGATGGGTACTTGTGGAAGGGGAAGGGGGCCAGTGAGGAAGAGGAACGAGGGGCAAAGTACATGAGTGAGAAACTGAAGTGCAATGCCAAACCAATTACTGAAGGAAACGAGCCAGGTATGGCCAATGTGCAATAGATTCAATTCATTCTATTCGTGCTTTATACTCACACATTGGTAGGAGTTACAGGAGTTACTGATGACATTTACATCTTTAAACTTTTACATACTTGTTGCCCATTGAAAGAGGACTTCTGGGAAGCTCTGGGTGGAAAGATGGAGTATCAGACGTCTGAGATGTTGGAGAGCAAATCTATACCACATCCTCCCCGCCTGTTCGCCTGCTCCAACAAAAGTGGAAAGTTCATTGTGAGTATCCTATAGACCCGGATAAGAGAGACCCCAAGTCCAGTTCAGTTTCACATTAAGTTTTTGCTTTGAATACAAATTTTGGATTGGAATCTATGCTTTAAATGTCAAATATGTCTTGGCTTCCTGTGTTAACTGCTCAGATACTGCTAGATACAGGCAAACTGCTGTTTGGACACTAAACATGCATCTTAAAACTATAGATTGAAGAAGTACCTGGTGAGTTTAACCAAGATGACCTGGCAGAGGATGACGTCATGTTACTGGATGTCTGGGAACAGGTGAGACAGTTATGTTTCTTTATGAATTCCTCCGAGATTATCTCTAAGATTCAAAAGACCGCAGGTGTCTCTGATTAGATTTATTTTAGCCTTCAAAGATATCTTCTGACTTTCATGGATTAGCGTGTGCCACTGATCCTTGATTTCATCTCTCAGGTGTTTGTGTGGATTGGAAAGGATGCCAATGAGGTGGAGAGGACTGAGTCTGTAAAATCTGGTGAGGTGTCTCAGGCACACATCCCTTAAAACGGTTTTCTTCATAATCTGAATACAAAATAGGAACCCCTTTAAAATTTAACAGGTTCAGCAGCATACTAGAAAAAAACCACATTATTCTCACATGCAAAATATATATTTTAAATTATGTTATGTAAAATCATGAATGATGATGTCCTCTCTTTGTAAACTAATAAACGTAGTCATACATATTTTTTAAATAAGTATTTGTACCTTTGCAGCAAAGATGTACATTGAGACGGACCCATCAGGTCGGGACAAGGGGACATCTGTTGTGGTGGTAAAGCAGGGACACGAGCCCCCTACTTTCACTGGCTGGTTCCTGGGGTGGGATGCCTCTCGATGGGACAGTGACCTCATGGCAAGAGCAGTGCAATCACTGCAGGTTTAGTGAAATCCTGAAAGTCAATAGACTTGACTGGAATGATAAAACAGAAAGCTGTTACTGAGGCATGACAAGCGGAATTGGACTATTCCATTAATATCCTAAAAATATACCACATGTCCAACATGTAAAGATACTCAACTTACGTCAGATCTAAAAGTTGTGTATTTCTCTTTAAATTGTTTGCACAGATTTATATATCTGCTCTGGATTTCAATAAGCATGATTTCAAAACATACAATAAAAAATTAATACATAAAAAAATGTCTTGTCTTAGTCAATGCAAGAGCCCCCTAGAGAAGATTATATATATATATATATATATATATATATATATATATATATATATATATATATATATATATATATATATATATATATATATATATATTTTTTTTTTTTTTTTTTTTTTTTTTTATAAATAAAATACAAATTATCACATTCCAGATGTGATGTAGTTTTACTGACCCACAAAAGTACCATGGTAACACTATGACCAAGAGTTGGTATACGAGAAGATACCCTTGTACTAAAAATCATGTGCCAACTGATACTTCCAGGAACACCATGCATATCATATAAGCACACTGATTATAATTAAAGAAATGTAAATTTCAGGGTTAAAATTTCATCACACCCAATGAACTATTTGAAAATATTTACTTTATTTTGGTACATGCAAATTGGGGATAGCGGGATACAATGCTGTAATATTATTTTAAAACCATCCTGCACAGGCTGATGCATCTTCAATATAATTCCTCAATAAATATTGGAACGATGGATAAAAATAAATGAGGGCTTTCAATGAAGATGCATTATACGTGGACAACTAAATGGCTTGGTCAAGTGCATGATACACTCATAATTAAAGTCATTAAAGAAGGATCAAATACTTGTACTTTTGGTTAATCAATTTTACAAGATTGGTTACGATTAACTGGTTACAGTTGTGGCCAAAAATACTACTACTACTACTACTACTAATAAAAATGTATCGACTGTAGTTTGTTTCAAGGCAAGGCAAGGCAAGTTTATTTATATAGCACATTTCGTACACAATGGTAATTCAAAGTGCTTTACATAAAAGAAAGTAAAATAATAATAAAGAAAAATAATAACAAGAATAAAACAAGCAATTTTAAAACTTTTAAAATTATTAAAAAATGTACTTATTTAAAATGAATTTTAAAACAGAAAATGTTTTTACATAAAAAAAAACAGTAAAAATATGCAATCAGTTCGGACATTGCACAGTGCTCATTCAATAAATGCACAGCTAAACAGATGAGTTTTAAATCTAGATTTAAATGTGACTAGTGTTTTAGCACATCTGATCTCTTCTGGAAGCTGATTCCAACTGCGGACGGCATGGTAACTAAAGGAGGACTCCCCTTGTTTTGTGTGAACCCTTGGTATTTCTAACTGACTCAATCCTAGTGATCTGAGTGGTCTGTTAGGTTTATATTCAGTGAACATATCTGCAATATATTTCGGTCCTAGGTCATTTAGTGACTTATACGAGTAAAAGTACTTTAAAATCAATCCTAAATGTAACTGGAAGCCAGTGTAAGGACCTGAGGACTGGGGTGATATGCTCAGATTTTCTGGTTCTAGTCAGAATCCTGGCAGCAGCGTTCTGGATGAGCTGCAGCTGTCTAATGGTCTTTTTGGGAAGGCCGGTGAGGAGCCCATTACAATAGTCCACCCTGCTAGTGATGAAGGCATGAACAAGTTTCTCCAAGTCTTGGCTGGAAACAAAACATCTAATTCTTGCCATGTTTTTAAATGATAGTATGCTGATTTAGTTACTGCTTTGACATGACTACTGAAACTAAGGTCTGTCTCTAGAATCACACCAAGATTCCTGACTTGATTTTTAGTTGTTTGACCCCTAGAGTCAATGTATGCATTCACCTTGAAAACTTCATCTTTGTTTCCAAATGCAATGACTTCAGTTTTTTCCTTGTTTAACTGAAGAAAGTTCTGGCACATCCAACTATTAATTTCATCAATGCATTGGCAGAGGAAGTCAATGGGGCTGTATTAATTTGGAGATAAGGCTAGGTAAATCTGGGTATCATCAGCATAGCTGTGATAGGCAATTTGGTTCTTTCTCATTATTTGACTTAGTGGGAGCATGTACAGGCTAAACAAGAGCGGTGCAAGAATTGACCCTTGTGGGACTCCGCATGTCATGGACGTCCACTTAGACTTATGCTCTCCTAGATTCACATAATAGCCTCTCCCTTCTAAGTATGACCTGAACCATTTGAGTACCATCCCCAGGGCCGGCCTGCGGCATAGGCGGTATAGGCAAATGCTAAGGGCGCCACTCATCCATAGGGGCGCCAGAATGAGTGAACGAGTGAATTTTTTTTTTTTTTTTACATATTTTTTTTTTATAATAGGCTACTATTTAAAAACCATTAATTCGAAATACTACCAAATAAAGAAAAAAAAAAGTCCGGCTCTTCAATCTTCCCCCGCCCATCGAGTGCTTGAAGTGCGTCAGAAACAGAGCGCGCGCACGATCAGTTGTTGGTAATTTGTTGTGTAGCGTGCCCGACGCCGCATCCAATGTAGACAGCACTGCTTTTGTTAACACACAGCTCGTAGAAACGGGCCTGGCAGCTCGCGCCAGTTCTAGACACGGTGAAAGTTTCCTGATTGTGACGGAAGGCCGAATTTACATGACACATTATAAATGAGCATAGTCTGCGATAGATACAGTGCCAAAAAGAAGAGAGGAGGATAAAGACAGAGGTAAAGAGATGTAGTGAAAGAACAATTTATTGCATAGGAGTAATATACTATAATTTCATGGCAGTTATTTTTACCTTAAACTTAATGTTAGCAGTTGTTCTGAGTTCTGAGTCCCCAGACTGTGATTTTGTGCAATCATGTCAGTTTTAAGACGCATTTTTTATTATCACTTTTTTATTAATGTTTTACTCTACAGTTGTGCAGTTTTGGGGGGATACAGTACAGGCCAAAAGTTTGGAAACATTACTATTTTTAATTTTTTTGAAAGAAGTTTCTTCTGCTCATCAAGCCTGCATTTATTTGATCAAAAATACAGAAAAAAATTTAATATTGTGATATATTATTACAATTTAAAATAATTTGTTTTCAATTTATTATACTTTAAATTATCATTTATTTCTGTGATGCAAAGCTGAATTTTCAGCATCATTACTCCATTCTTCAGTGTCACATGTGACATCCGGTCTATCACATGATCCTTTAGAAATCATTCTAATGTGATGATTTATTATGAGTGTTGGAAACAGTTCTGCTGTAATGTGTGTGTGTGTGTGTGTGTGTGTGTGTGTGTATATATATATATATATATATATATATATATATATATATATATGCTAAATCATGAACACAATGACAGGGTGAAATGGGCTGTGATGCATGGGGCACCAGGTAAAATCTTGCCTAGGGCAGCAAATTGGTCAGGGCCGGCCCTGACCATCCCAGAAAGCCCGACCCAGTTTTCCAGTCTCTCTAGTAGTGTGTTATGATCGACAGTGTCAAACGCAGCACTGAGATCTAGCAATACCAGCACCGATATTTTGCCAGAGTCACAATTTAAGCGAATATCATTTATTATCTTAATGAGTGCTGTCTCTGTGCTGTGATGCGGTCGAAAACCAGGTTGAAAATTGTCCAGGTATCCATTTGAGTTTAAGTATTTGTTCAGCTGATTAAAAACGACCTTTTCTATAATTCTGCCTATAAAAGGAAGATTAGATATTGGTCTAAAATTGCTCAAAATGGTGTTATCAAGATTGCTCTTTTTCAGGAGGGGCTTAACAACTGCAGTTTTTAAGGAGTTTGGAAATGTCCCAGAAAGAAGTGAGGCGTTCGCCACTTCTAAAAGATTCTAAGCAGTTAAGCACACTTTTGAAAAAAGGTGTGGGAAGTGTGTCAAGATAGCAGGTTGACGATTTTAGGTGCTGCACTATGTCTTCCAGAATTTTGCTTCAAAAAAAAAAAACATAGTATCTTTTTGATATTGTGGCCTAATCTGTCTGACCTCTGCATTACTTGAGGATGTGCTAATCGCCTTCCTGATATTGATGATCTTCTCAGAAAAGAAGGATGCAAACTCATTGCATTTGCTGTCTGAGAGCATTTCACTGGGAATCTGACTTGGGGGGTTTGTCAGTCTCTCAACAGTGGCAAAAAGAGTACGAGTGTTATTTAAGTTACTTTTTATAAGGTTTCAGGAGAATCTTTCAGGCATAATATGGGCTTAATTGAGTTAAGTAAAGGGTGAATAATCATAGCCCATTTCTCCCAATACCACGAGATGGCGCACAAGTGAAATAAAACGTTTTACGCACGAAATCCATTATTGGAATCGGCATAACCCCTCATCCAAATTATAGGTTGATTTTATCTAATGGAAATACCATGTGTTACTTAAAATAAGTTTAGATTTTCAAAACCGCAAAGCTGTTTCCCAAAAGGCTTGATTGCAAGAAATAAACATTAAAAACTGTTTTCGTTTCTTAAACGTAGCCTTGTTTTGTATTTTGTTAATTTTTTTTAATATGCACATAACATAAGACATAAAAATGGGCTTCTAGTTGCAACTTTTTAAATGATAGACTAATTTATACTGAATTGACTAGTTTATTAAGTAGCTCAGACGAACGATTGTTTGAATACGCAAGACGGGTGTTCACGGGAGTCTACGGGTGTTCAGTGTGTGAATGGATGTGTGGTGTGCGTGACAGCACGTCCATCACGGGCTAATGGTGTACTGATAGCGCCACTAATTCTTGTGACACTTTAAAACACCTTTCTTTGACAGCGTTGGCTCACTAATGTGTATTGCATTTTGCTTTCCAATACACAACAGTTCAGTTAGTTTTCACACTTTGACTTAGTCTTTAACTTTGACTAAAGTTAAAGACTCTTCTACTGGGGTCCTTTGCTTTAGTCATTTGTTAGAATCAGAACCAGTGAGATTCGTTTCGTGAATGAATAACTCTTTTGAATCGGTTCTTTTGAATATATTGCTCAGACATGTTAACAAAACCGGCTGAATCAGTTCGTTATTTACTCTAAATGATTCACTGAACCTTTTAATCGGTGTCCAACTAAACATTATCTTGTTAGATGAAGTGGATATTTCCCAATAATACACTGAACCTAAACCCGCACACCCATATTTTAAGATACTAGCTAAATAACTGAATTAGGCTACTGATAACCTAGTGACGCTCACCTATAAGCGCGTCTCTTAAACTTTAAACGCCTCGAGCGACACGAACAGGTGGTGAAAAGGTGTGTCCAAAACGACAACGGGCTTGACTTTTCACTAATCAAACTCCAAGGAAAATAACACGCGCTCACTGAATTCAACCAATCAGCGCGTAGTTCTACAAAGTGGGCGGAGCCAACCCTGCTAGAATGAAGTGGACGGCAGCCCGCTGTAGAGTCAGTGAAATAGGCACTGTCGGCTCAGCTGATCTGAATGGCAACAATATTTTGGAAATAGTCGTAAACATTTTCATCTAACGAGTAACGCAAGGATCGCACTAAATAAGGTGGGTGCCGAATGAGATTGTATTTCCATACGTGGGTGCACACAAAGCTTGAATTGTAGAAAAATAGCATTAGTCTGAAATAATGTAGTTTAGAGCAACTTATTATTTTGGTAATACATTTTTAGCGTTCTGGTGCCCGTTAAGCATTTTAGCGCACAAAATAATAATGAATCTCATGTTGAATCACTTGTTGGGAGAAAATGATGACAAAATTCATGTCTTTATGTATGGAGATGAGCCCCTCCTAAAGCGCTTTTACAGATGGCCATAGAGATCTGCGACAGACTCGTGTTTTCCCCGTTTACGCTGGCCAGCTTGTGCATTTTTCTCTATTTGCAACTGGCAACTACTGTTGAACAATAAAATAGCAAGAATAGATGAACAGTAGCCTTTGCGCGCTAGGATTTTTACCGATGCGTAATTCTGGTGCCCCTGTGGCGCTACATGTGCAAATGGGCTTCCTGCTGTTTCATCCTTCATTCCCCATCACTGGAACTGAATGACACCTACCTAGGCTGAATGTGTGTGCCTTTTAGAATGACAAAGAGAGAAGCATGCTTACTTAGAATGAACAGCCAAGTAACAGAGAGCTGTAAAAGTGTGTGTGTCATGGTGCTTCACTGCTAGTCTCATTGCATCATCTTCTTTTTCATTTGGTTTCAGGTTATAGCAGCAGCAGCTTCTCAGGGGAAAGAGAGAAGCCTTGTGAATATTTGGTGAAGCATCAGCAGTAGCAGCAGCGACACCTGGTCTCCTGAGTCTCTGCGTTCACTTTCATCCTCATCACAGTGGCGGAACAAGATGGGGAATGGATTATCAGAGCCCCATGCCCTCTTTCCCTGCCTGCCGTCCTTTCAGGCCCTGCACATTGTTATTCTCGGCTTGGACTGTGCCGGTAAGACTACCGTATTGTACCGGCTACGCTTTAATGAGTTTGTTAACACGGTTCCCACCAAAGGCTTCAACACAGAGAAGATCAAGGTGACTCTTGGTGGGAAAAGCCGGACTGCAACCTTTCATTTCTGGGATGTAGGAGGTCAGGAAAAGCTCCGGCCTCTGTGGCGCTCCTATACGCGGTGTGCCGACGGCCTCGTGTTTGTAGTGGACTCTGTAGATGCAGAACGCATGGAGGAGGCCAAGACGGAGTTGCATAAGATCACACGGCTACAGGAGAACCAGGGGGTGCCTGTGTTGGTGGTAGCTAACAAGCAGGACCTGCGCAGCGCGTTGCCACTAGGTGAAGTCGAACAGATGTTGGCACTTAACGAACTCGGCTCCCATACTCCTTGGCACCTCCAACCGGCCTGTGCCATCATCGGAGAAGGTCTACAAGAAGGCCTGGAACGTCTCCACTCCATGATCATCAAGCGGAGAAAGATGATGAGGCAGCAGAAGAGAAAAAGATGACTGTTTGGTGATGAGATGTGAGCTGGATGTGGTTGTAGGCCTCTATGGTGGCTCTGCTGGTGACGTTCCCTGGGCCGTTGTGGCCCTGCGCTCCTGGAATTATTGTTTCGGCGGGCTGAGTTTTATCAGTCAAATGGTTCTGGATAACTACAGTTCAGAGACCGCAATAGAACTATATTGATTTATCACTTTAGTTGTTGGATTGTAGCAGCAGTGGGACGATCACATGGAACTTTTACATCAGTACAAGTGTTACAAAATGTCAACAGGTCTTGTGGTACACTGAGTTCTCATGAAGGACAACACTGGACATGAACTTGTAAATGATGAAGACCTATCCCTAAAGTCTTTGTCCTTGTGTCTGAAGTGTTATACGTGTCCTAGCATCCTAGCGTTCATGTAAAGTCTTGAAAAGGAAGGATTGAGAACCAAAGCTGCCATAGTCATCATGAAAAATCCAATGTATACATCAGGTGATGTGTTTCCCCCATTGGTTTTATCCAGAATGGTCAACCATCATTTTCCCAGGGGTTTGTTGTCCCGGTGGACAGGGGAACCAGAATAAGCTTTATGGATCACTTGTTTGGGAATGCACAAATGTTGAAATCAGATTGGAGAAGGATCGTCCACTAAAGTAGTTCAACAAGTGTATGTGTTAACTATCAAGAGGTTTTCTCAACATGTCAATGCAGTAGCTTCTCCCAAGTTTGAGGACTACTGGTGTCATTTCTAGCTGAACCTACATTGTGTGCTTCCCTGAACGACAAGAGATGTTTAAATGCACTTTAGCAATTCCCTTTTCTAAACTATGAACTTGCATTTGATTTTTTTTAAGTTTATCATGCTACAAAAAGAATCAATGTATTCATCCACTGTTCCACATTTAAATGTGCCAGTTTGTCACTCAGTACTTGTTTATTGGGGGATGTTCATATTTATGTGTCAGAATTTGTACATTTTGAATAAATCAACAACTAAACTAAATATCATGTTTTGAGTCCTCATTACTACCTGCTGCATGACTAGTTATCAAAGTTTATGACCTGACAACTTCTCTAGTTGCATTTTTAATCTGATAATCATTTGACGCACGTCACAGTTGAGTCATAGAAGGTTGCTCCTTTATAGAGTCATTAGGACATGCAAAATAGGTAACATGACGTGAACTGTACTCGCTGCATTCTAGGCATGCGTCTAAACAGAATGTACTGTCACTGAACACCTATAATGAACGATAAAGGTGCTGCAAGAGTGCAATTAGTGCATCTCCATATTGAATATAAAAGTGGATATTTAATTTGTACATTGTGGTGTTTACTTTTAACTATGCATTTCAGAGTCATCAGCTACAAAAATGCAAAAAAATATTATATGCACTTATTTAAAAATGTTACATTGTAATGAATTTAAGTTCAGAATTTAATTGTTTTGTCATAAAGTTAAAAATGTCAGGACGATACCATATTGAAGGAAAAGTAATTAAAAGAATGAAATTCAACAAACAATTCTTAATAAATAAAATATGTATTTTAAGATATTTTAAAATATATAGTTTTTGACGTAAAAAAGATTAAGATGTATTCAAGGTGTAAGGAAAAACAGGTTAAACTAACTTGAAAAAAAGTTTTTTCATGAAACCAACTTGAAAACAGACATTTCTAAGAACAACTAACTTGGCACATGTTTTAATCTAGTTCCTGGTATATTATTAGTAAAAATAAATAATATATCTAGTGTATTATTTTTTGTTTAACATTTTTTTTTTCATCATGGACAGTCTTACTTGTCATTGACCCCTAAAACCAAAAATAACTAAATGTTCTTGCATAACAAGCCAAACCGACTGAAAGTTCACGCTTAATTAAACATTAATCAAATAAGACTGCACAAACAGAATTTGCTCTTTTACACACCGCAATACATAACTGCTCAAAGTTTTAAACACAGCTGGCTTGCCCGAAGCCCCACAGAGTCGCTTGTTGTGTTTGGAGAGGATCTGGCACAGCCAGTTCTAACACAAGAGCGTTTTCCCTGGGAACAATGAGGCTTAAACACAGGGAGAGAGGAGTCTGTACACCAGCTGACCAGTTCAAACAGGAATCCTTCAGTGGACGTTAGTTGGTTCGGCATTCTGGATGACAGACGTAGATCACACGAGACCGGTTTCAGAGATAACAGAGGTGGGATTGGCTTCTAATTGGGTCTCAAATCATGAAAAATGCAAACACAACCTCCACAAAAGCCAGAGCACCATGCTCAGGGAAAACCTGTTGTTTTGGTTCTTATACAAGGAGACGGTACAAAGAGAATACACAATTTAGCATCTAAAACACAGTTGCAGGCTTTCATATATTGTGTTTTGGAGGGCAACAACATCAAGACTCAGTAATCCAACTTGGCTGGGCACGAGGCTTTGGAGAGAGGTGTGATCTGGCTGTCTGACTGTCTGCTTTGATTTGTTTGAGAACAGCATTTGAGAATTATACCTGTCAACCTCTGCTTAACAAGCCATGTAGGTGAGCTGGGGAATTTTAATGAACCGGTGTGCTGTGCTTTTTGTCTTTGCATAAAAGTACAGCTCACTTGTATTAGTGATGCTGTTACTTTGAGGGAGGCTGGCGTTATGCCCAGTGTCCCATGGTCTGTTCCACTTCATTTAAGCAGGGCAGAGGTTAAGCTTGTGTGCCTGGTTTATCAGAATCAAACTGAGGTTAGCAGTTCCCATACTCCCCTATCGCTCCTGACCCTTCCTGTACACTCCTGTGACCCAGATCGGGCCTCTTTCCTTCTGATCCTGTGATGTAAGTGATGTGGGACTGAAGGGCCAGTGTTGGTAGAGGAGATCAGAAATCAGAGCAGGCTTCCTGTTCGCTCCACCCTAGAACACGCTGAGTCAGGACATGGCATTGAACACTCCCTTCACCGGGCGTCCTGCTTGTCTCTGCACTGCTGCGTGTCATAAAAGAGCCACTTATGCTTGTAAAACTCTAGCTTACAGTCATAAAAGGTGCTCCAGGCCATCATTAAGGCCATTTGGGAATGTAGAACCAATCTGGAACACTAAATGTTTATGCACAGCAGATGTTTACTGTAATTAAAGTTCCCGTGACTTGGAGATATATGTTTCTAATGAGCAAGTTTATATATTTCCTCATTCTATTGCTACATGTTGTGTTGACACAGTATGGTGATACATGAGAAGATATAACAGAATAGATCATGAATGATTCTGAATAATGAGGCAAATATGAATTTCAAATAATTGTGTATAACTGAAAGCAGTCAATTTAAATGTTACAAGTTTTAAAGTAAAAGTCACTATTGGTTTACCAAGATTTAATGCCATTTAAACTTGGTGTTTACATATATTGTAAATGCAAAGCTATGAATCGATTTCAACGAGGGAAAATTTTCTCATTTTATGACTATATATGTACACTAGCATTCAAAATTTGGGGGCTAGTAACATTGTTTTTTAAATAAATGAGTACATTAATTCAGCATTACAGTGATCAAAATTGACAGTAAAGACAGAATGTCACAAATTATTTCTTTTTCAAATAAATACTGCTTTGAACTTAAAAATATATTTAAAAGAAATCAATTATTTTAAAAATGCTTTATACACAAGATCCACATTTATGCATTTTATCTAAATCCGAATTATGTGTCACATGTGTGTTTACATGTAGATAGATATCTGAGATGTTTCATGACAAGTCTTTTGATCAGATGATTGTCTTTCTGTGTAAGCATAACCAGCTGGCAAAGGTTAACACCCAAGTTTTTTAAGAAGTGGCTGATTGACAGATGAATAGAGATTCATTTACACTACTAACTCAATGTAGCCACAAGTGTTTCCGGCTTCCTTCTAATGTGTTTTGAGTGATTAGATCACAAAATGCCTGGGATATCACCTGAAATGGGCAGTAGTATCAGAATCAAAGAGATCCTTCAAACAACACTATAATCATCACTTTCAATTGTGCTCCTGTTTTTAGATGACATAGAGTTCATGTTTAGGCCTTTAATGGTTGGCCATAAAAGTATCTGTCTCAGAGCCTGAATTGTGATTAACATGTGTTTGAAGTCAGTGCATTTATCTATGTTGTCTTGCAGCAGTGGTGAGGTGTGAACGTTTGAGCGCAGGGTTGAGTGTGGTGTGAACGGGCGGGTGGAGGATGATAGGCCTGGGTGAGAGGGGAAAGCAGAGCGAGATAAGTGCTCCACCACTCCCTGCCCTTCCTGAGAAGCACAGTGGCTCCCGCCCTTCTTAACATACACATGCCAAGATATGACAACACAATCATACTTGCGAATTTATTCATCCCTGTTGCAAAGGAAGTCTTTCTCTTCTCTTAAACGCAGTCCTTTTGGATAATTTACTTTGATTGCAATTTCAGAAGTAATATTCTGGGTTTAATTATACTGAGCAATGTGTGGTTATACTTGAAAAACATAGTGCTGGTGCTCACATTGCAAAATACGAAGGATAAAGTTAAAATATAATAATTAGTCTTTTCGTATCAAACATTTTGTAGGAACATTTCTCTTTATATTCTGTGTTTTAGGATTGGTATGGTTTGAATGAAGCTCGGTGTGTCTTATGCAACTGGTGGCAAATTTCATGGCTTAGTGATCAAGAGGGCACCTTCTGGTGAGGTTGTTTAAAAGGGGTTTTCATGATAGGTATTTTTCGTAAAATACTTTTTTATGATTTCAAAAGTCTAAGCTAACTTTTGAGCTTATATCAAACAACTGTTTACACTTATGGTGATTTAACTGATTCTTAAAGAAGAGGTCAGGAGTTGCATCATGTTTCTTATACTCCCTTTATTTTGGCTCCTAAACCCTCCCTCGCAGATAGAAGAAAATTACGCCTTGGTAATGTTCAGCAAAAAAGCTTAACATTACAAGAGCATTGGTAACATTATGTACTTATATACTTATTTAATAAAATAAAATAAAATAGTAGAAATTACATCCAATTAAAATATAAAATGACATAAAATATACAAATACAATGAAAATGAATGAAAACCATAGGTCGGGATTAATAGCAACATAATTTAAAATTCAGCGTTCATATTTGTGAGCATACGAGAGGAGGCAAGGGAGAGAAAGACAGAGAGAGAACGAGCAGTGAAGGAAAGAAGTGAAGAATACGTGTGTAAGCGAGTATCCCTCAGTATGCCTGACAGTTCAAAGCTGGGCTGCACTTAAAACAAAACCTCAGTAGAGTTGTGTAAGTATTCAGTTTGAAGGTGCTCTTTTACTGTCCTCCAAATGAGCTTTCCTGAACTGTGATTCTTGACAAATGCCATCATTAATTCATCCAGAGTCTGATGATTATAGGCCTGGCCTGATCTATGAAGTGTTTTTAATAAAGTGCTGTTATCTCAACCACATATTAATGAATATGAAAAACCCCATTTAGTGCATTTCAGTCTCATGACTTTTTACAGACCATCCTTGACATGAGTTTGCATGTGTGTACTTCGTATCTTGTGTAACAGATACAAAATGAAACATTATCAGTGGAATGCAAATAAACCTAACTATAAACCCTAATATTAGAACAACATTGTTAAGTCTCTTCATATCCTCATGTTGTAGCCTAAATCAGTGCACACTGTATATATTTAAGAAGTCTGTATATATTGCATCATCTAGTTTAAAACATTGAACATAAATAGTAAAAAGTGTTTGCATAAAGTATAATTGTGGTCTTTGGATGGTGTCCGTCTGGCTGGAGGCACTGGGCTGGGTGGGAGAGGATGACAGGGCAGTTGCAGTGGACAGGAACTCAGCTGTTGTGTTTTGTCTAGAGAGCTTTTGTTAACACAGAGGGTGTGGGTCTCCAGAGCTTCCTGTCATGGTCTTGAGAGTGCTGTACGGGGCCAGTTCAGATAAGACTAAGTCAAACAGAAAGGCGAAGAAAATGGGTGGAAGAACTTAGCGTAGAGTAGTTCATCAATCAATCCCCTGCAAATGCAAGTTGGCTGAAAAATCAGTTTATATTTGAACTCAGCTGTCACAATGTTGAATTTCAGATAGGAGTTCCCGTTATTTTATCATATATTTGATTACTTTAACAACAATAAAAGACCAATGGAGTACATACAGAGTGCATTTTTTCCCACTGGCTCAACTACATACACACACACACACACCTGAATGCGACTTTATTATTATATTCATACACTCTTCTAATGCAAAATAGCATGTTATGAAATGATTATACAAATATAAAGAATCTAAAAAATATATTAAATGCATAATATAATAAATTTTCATGTCATATATGGAGATTTTGAGATTTTTCCATTGCCCTTTAAATTGCGCTAAATGAAATTGTGAATTTAAAATAAGAACAATGGAAGTACGTCAATTTAGTAAAAACTCCTATATATCGCAAAAACATCTTTACGATAAAGGAATATTTCACCATTTTTTCCCCCACTCATATTCTTTAATGTACTATAACCTCCAACAACATCTCATACGTTGCTGCTCTCAAGTATAAGGGTCTTTCCTTGCCATTAATTTTTAGATAACTCCTTATTGACAATGTGACACAAAAATCGTGTTGTCCCTGATCTGTTGGCCCTGAGGGGACAATCATCGCCCACTATAATGTTTGGGATGAAGCTGGCTGTGAAGATTCAGGCATGGTGACAAGACCATGGTTAGCATTACATACAGTACATTATAAACCTGATTACATAAACCATGTGTCCTCTGGGAAGGTTGATAAAACATTAATGGAGCTACACAGAAAAACGTAAGGGGCTGTTTTAAG
Source organism: Carassius carassius (assembly GCF_963082965.1). Taxonomy (NCBI): domain Eukaryota; kingdom Metazoa; phylum Chordata; class Actinopteri; order Cypriniformes; family Cyprinidae; genus Carassius; species Carassius carassius. The sequence goes on from NC_081762.1 coordinate 20,760,812, forward strand.
TTCTTAGGGTATCTATTAATGAATCTCTGCTTTTCATGCAATCACACATAATATATGAGGGATATGTTTCTCTTTCACTGATCCGATGTATTAATATATTCACAGAGCTTTGAAATCTAAATATAGCATGCATGCAACCACGAGTTGAATGGCTAATAGCTTATGCAAAGTGTGTTACATTTTGGCACACTCTTTGAATACGCTAACAAAAGCCTGCTCACAACTGAGCTATTTTGAGATGTGCAGGTTCTGCCTCTACGTCACTATACCATATGGGAAAAAGCCAGAGTAAAATTTCCCTGATTTTAATGTCATATTAGCTATGTCTGTTCATTCCGTCATCCTTTGCTCTTTTTCCTGTGCGCTAACTGTTATCTCTGCCCTTTCCTGCTCACTCAAATTCCATCCTCATACCTTTTCCTCTGCCGTCATTTGCACACATCCATCTTCTAATTCATTTCCAGTGCTTAAGTTTCCGTGCTCACTTATTCCTTGTATACACCTAATATGAAAATCTATCTAGTGCGATCTGATCACAGCTGAGCATGTCACAGAACAAATAACAACATAGCATTCAAAGATGTGAAGTCTGTAAGATGTTTTTAATGTTTTGAAAGAAACGTCTTATGCTCACCAAGGCTGCATTTAGTTGATTTAAAATACTGTAATAGCAGTAATAATGTGTAATATTATTATAATTTATAATGACTGTTTTCTATTTGAATACATTTTAAAATTAGTTTATTTTTGTGATGCAATGCTGAATTTTCAACAGCCATTACTACAGACTTCAATGTCCTTAAGAAATGATTCTAATATGTCGATTTGCAAGAAACATTTCTTTTTATTATTAATGTTTATAAGGGATATCTTACATCGGATATCTTTACTGTCACCAACGTTAGTTTATTGCATTCTTGCTAAAAAAAAAAAAAAAAAACCTTAAATGGCAGTCAACATGGTTGTGGAATGACACAAAGGTAAGTAAATAACATCTTATAACATTTTACATCCTGTAAAGGTCTTGTTGATGAAGTTAATTAGCACGAGGGTGGGGGAACAATAGCAGGACAAAGGGTTGCTTCCCTCTGTTCAAAACACACCGCAGGGGGAGGATATTGTCAGGGAGGCTTTGTGTGGTGCCAAAGCCAACGGTCAATAGTTTAATTTGTGACGGATGACCAGCAAAGTGGCTTCTCAGTTTGAGCCTGTTGCTCTTGCATTAGCCAAAAGGCTAGGAACCTTTTAAATAGTGATTTTACTGTTGTAAATTAGTCTTCAGGGCAAAGTACAGTGAAAAGAAAAACAGAAAGAACATGACTGATTGGCAGAGCCTCTTTGAAACAAATAATTTGTAATGCGTACAAAAACACCTTAAGCTAAATCTGTTTAGCATTAACTATAACTTCTGAAAGACTGCTCAGCTCTGCTCCCTGTCTAACTGATATTCTCCATCTGGCTGTGATCAGTGGACTATTAAAGCTCTTCTGTCTCTTTTGGACCAGATGAGATCGCAGGACTCGGCTTACACCACAAACACTTGTGGTTGTGTAACCAAACATCTGCGGTTCCAGTAAAAGCATAAGGGAGGGAGCTTCAGATCTGTCAGTTTTTTTTCACCTTTTAGGGTGAAGAAGGGCTGTAATTTTATGCTTTTACCCAGCAGGCTTTGAGGTGCTAACTCAGTGCCAAAGAGACAAGTGACAGGTAGTCTCAACCCCAGACGGCATGACCCATGGACTGCAGACAGTCTGTTTGCTGATGTCTAATGCATATTGCATCCACTGGTAAAGACTGTCCACAGAATGATTTTTTTTTCTTTCTAACCAGCCTGTGATTGAGGTGTACTCCAATTCAGACAAATCTAGCCTTGCATATCACATAAAAACAAAACAAACCATAGCTGCTCACTTTACATGTGAGTCAGTCAAATAATCTCTTCCCTTTTAAAGCGATAGTTCACCCAAAAATCACTTTGTGTTTTGTTTGTACAGAGAAAGTCAATGAGCAATGGGTTTCAGTTCAAAACAAATTCTTCAAAATATCTTCTTTTGTGTTCTGCAGAAAAGAAAAAGGGTTTTTGAAGCCACGTTTCTAATTTTTTAAATTGTATTTTTGGGTCAGCTGTCCCTTTAAGAACCCTGTAATCTCAAAGCCTTCATTGTGCTTAATGTACTCATTGTTTACAACTTTACTAGTCGTGCAAAGGCATGTGTAAATGTTTTAAAAACAATAACAGGGATTTCTGGAATTTGCTAGAGTATGTGGTGTGACCGTTACGCTTGCTAACCCAGATTTAAGTGTGGCACTATTACCACAACCCCAGAATAGCTCTGTATTTGATTTGAACATCAGCTGCTCTCCTGCATGTCAATAAAGAATATAGAGGCCACAACAGTAATATTCGTGAGAATCTTCACCAGTCCTACTAAAAATTCAGGCCCAATCCCTTGTTGTACTGCCATACATGTGATGTCTCCTCTGCCTGAGGCCTAACAATTATACTACATGCCAGTCCCATCACTAAAGTACAACCTGATGCTGAACATGAGAAAATGTTTTTATTGTGCAGAAATAGATGGCATGCAACCACATTTGACAAATGCTACACTAATCATTGATTTCTGGTGTTTTGTATAGCAGATGAGCCTGCCTGATGGAAAATTCAAGAGGTTTATTGCCATGGTAATAGAGATGTAGATGAAAGCACAGACATCCTCATCTCCCCATGGTTATTAGATCATATCTGTCATCAGTCATTCCCATCTGAGTAGCACAACCTCCTCGAAGTGCACTGGGAACACTGGAGGAGGTCTACGAGTGTGTTGAACGAGCAGGAAGAGGATTCTGATTGTGAAGTAGACAGACAGCGCAAGCACATGCACAAGTAGCATGAAAAGGTTCAGATAATATTGTGAAGAATCTCTTTATGTTTCATGTTTCCATATGTCTTATTTGTGAATCTACCATTATGTAAGAGGCACACACCCAATTCCCAAAGCTGTGAAGACGATAGGACCACAACCACAAAGTCACACAATACAACTGAAAATTGTGTATGTTGCAAAAAAATATATAAAACACATAGATGACACACAACACAACACAACACAGAGACAGCTGAAACAAGACAAAACAAAGAGACTCAATAAACAGATAAAAAGAAATAAAGGCACAATAAAACAAATCACAGAAAGAGACAAAAAAAATCACAGAAAGAGACAAACTCAAAACAACACAACACAACACAAAACAAAAAACAAAACACAGGGACAGGCCAAATCCAAACTATTAGGCAGGTTAAAACAAAAAGCACGAAGACAAAACAAAACACAGAAAGAGACAAAAAATAGACAGACAAAAAAAAAAAAAACAGACAGACCAGACCAGGCCAAAACAAAACAGGTACAAATGAAAACACAGATCAAAACACAAAGACAGGCCAAAACACAGTGACAGACAAAAAACATAAATAAATAAATAAATAAATAACTATTAAAAAGTCTGAACAAATTAAAATGTAACTATTTTGCTGTAAGCAACACTTGGTTAGGTTTCCCTCCAGTGCTGCAGTGTATGTTCAGGTGGAGAGACATATCAGTGCATTGGTAACCAATAATGACTTTGTTGAAGCAATGGCGCCTCCTGACCAAAGGTCTGCTGATAACTAGATATTGTCAGCAAATGACATTGACACACTTACAATGCATAGACCCAATGCATTATGTAATGAAGCTTTATGACCTATATAAGCTTTATGACCTTTGTGGCTGAAAGGCTTACATCTCAATTTACAGCATCACCCATTCTGGATCTAAACCTTCCCAAGGCTGATTTTGGAGTTTCCCATTTCATTCCCTATCTCGAGCTAACAGAGTCATCTTTGGCTTTGTATGCTAAAGCACCTCTCAGAAACATGTGCTCTTCAGCCCCAGAGTGCAGATTAGCAGCTGCTGCCTAAAGGGGAAGTGGGCCTGTTTAAACCCAGAGTGGGAGACGGCACAATTGCGTGAACCCGGCACCTTCGCTTGATGAGCCAAAACTCAATCAGGGTGAATCCTTTTTAAGCCATCCCAAAAATGCAAGCAGACACCTAAAATAATCACAGTAAAAATACCTCCTCGACATAGCCACAGATGTAAAAACACAGCTATATTTAAACTCTATGTAAGCACTTCATACTTCTCATGGTGTGTGTTTGTCAATGGTTTTCTATCAGTGTGCAGTTTTGTGTGTTAACTCAGATCAGACTTTATCAATTTAATACATGATGTGAAAAATAGCATTTGAGGATTTCGTTCAAGCCTGGGGTTGGAGAGTGACCCAGTAAAGAGACTAGATTAAGTTTCTACAAGGTAGCAGCTGAGTGTTTTAGGCCTGCATCTGTTCCTGCCTTCACCACCTTGATGAAAATTGGTCTTTAATTAACTTTATACTTAAAATATCTGTCTTGTTTTATTTAGCTCTCTCCTTATTTAAGGGTTTTAAGGTAATTTTACCTCACTATAGTCCCATGTGAACATGTATAATGTTTATGAGTTTCTTTCTTTTCCATTTCTTTTTTGGTCCAGTGCCTTGTCCCATAGGCTTACATAGTAAGTTCATATTTTTAAACAGAGGCATGAATCAAAATAATTTTCTCTGGTTACAGATGCTGTCAATAGAGCTTAACTTGTATGCAACCCATAACATTCCTTTAACCGTAAACAGTTTTATGGTTTCTGAAAGACTAGCATTTAGCATTCACTGGGAATCCAAGTTGTGTGTTTCTATGGATGTTTGTTCATAATGTCTACATACAGTATCCCTGAGGCTTATGCATTTCTTCAATTCTTCAGGTTCTGTCCATTTCACACATGATTTTTGGCAGTGATATGATACCACAAACAGAGCCTGCTGAATAGTCTTAATTTAGATGGAGCACTTTTGGGTTTATCTTTAACCACGCAATCACAAAATCCCTCAGTGTTTCCAAGAACGCTCCCAGCACACCCCATTCACAGTTATCAGCTGCATCTCATTAAAAGAGGTTTTTCTGAAATCTGCATCACAAATCTGTTATCCACATGGACTAATCTCCATTTAAACAGCAACACGACATGCTGAATATTTTTTAATAGCCAATGCAGCCATTTTTTTGAAAATTAAGAATCAGATGCAGAAAGGAAAGTAAAGAAAATAAATAATGTGTTAGCTGAGACCAGTTGGGTAGATCATGTTCACATTTTACCCTAAAAAAATAAATAAAATGTCATCACTGGTTGTTCACATTATATTCTTACTGCTGTAAATTAACCCTCATGCTGTGTTCTGGTCATTTTGACCCGGAGAAGATGTTCTTTTCCCTGAAACTGCTAGTTAATGTTATCACATTAGACTGAAAGTTGCTGGTAATCAGATCATTTTTGTACTTCTTTGGGATTATTTTCACACCTTGTCATACTTGTGATGTTCCCGGTCAAAAATGACCAGTCTCCAAAAAAAAATTTTCCTTACGCTGCATTATTATTAAATGGATTCAATCTTTTTTATAAAATGGATAATTCCAGTCCTTGATTCTGATTGGTTGAGTTGCGACCGAAGCTGTTGTAAATTACACTAACCTCTTTCTTTCTGTTGTTGCTCGGCACACTACAACCGTTTCTGAGGAACTACATTGTTTGGCGGAAGAGTAATTTTTTTATTAATACCATTATATTTTATTTGCTTTGTTTTATTTTGCGAAACTTTGCTACTTATGTGGAACAACCATTTTATAAAAACAATAAGCCCTGTGAAGCCGTAATTTACAGTGAATTTATCACAGTTAAGGGGGTTTTAGGCACTCCGCTCTGAGTCGTGCATAACAACACCCCTTAGCTGTTACACATTCACTGTAAACTTGGCTTCTTGGGGCTTATTGATTTAATCAACTTCTTTTCTTTTAATTAGACAATTTGTTCCATACTTCTTTTTGGAGCTGCTTGATCATAGGCCTAATTAATCTAAGCTTATGCATCAATTAAAAATGGTGTAAATGATCCACAAACAATGCTTTTTTACATTCAAATACTGAGGTAGGTAAGCTCAGATCAATGAGGCCTACGACCAATCAGTTTAAAAGTAAAAATAAAAAAAGTCTGTGCTAATTAAAAGAAAACAAACTGACATACAAGATTTAGTGAGAAAATAGCATAATGAGAGATTTATAAGGGTTTTTTTTTTGTACCAGGAATACAAAATTTTCAGCACAGCATAAGGAAATATTTCTTCATTTTAATCAGTATCAGTTAAAGGCAGAGAAACAGAATTACACAGAAATTTCACTATATTAAACACACAATAATTGTTTTCATAATACAGTACTGAATATGTTTTTCTTTATCATTTTAATGAGAATTATACTATATGGTAAAAAAAAATGTTGAAAGATTTGTCTTGAAGAATTGGTCTTGAATATCAATTCTTATCTTTCATGATTTAAGGCTGAAATGTTTATGTTTAAGTCATACACAGTTCACGACAGGTTTTGTGAGATCCACCCAATAGTACCATTATTAATTTATCATTTTATTTATTGCTCTGTATTTGTGAGGTAGTGAGGTAGCCTGGCAAAACCCCTGCTCAAGACCCCTCAGACACACATATAAGGGCAGAAGTAGTAAACGGCACAGAAGAGCTGGATGCACCAATGCTCCTCCATAAATATCCCACATAAAAAAGGATCCCTTCCTCTACTGGCTATTAATGGCAGGCCTGCTGCACTAAGTTCCTCTTCCACGCCTGCTCCAAATCAGCAGCTCGTTAATCTTCAGATGAATACATCGCCCCGTTCCGTCCCCCTCCGTCCGTGTCGCCCTAAGGACCTTTAAGAGGAACGATACTTCATCATTTTCCTCATCTTTAATTTTGTCGCCTGGTTTGTCGACAATTAGATGTATCACACATTTCAGAATCCGAAGACGGAGGAAGAGTATTTGATTGTAATTTCCGGAAGTCTCTGTGCTTCTCTTTCATCGACTTCAAATAAAAGAGTCTCTTAATATACTTGCATGCTGTTTACATCCACACTTTCCTTCACAGGTACACAAAACTGAGAGACACACAGCATGACGATGTTGTTTTAGCCCAAACTCACATAAACAATCAAACCGAGTTAATTCCATCACAGCCAATCTCAGCGTGATTACTGTCTCTCGCATCACTATTTTCACAACTGTTTGATGAACACAGAGAGCAAGGGAGAGAAGATGACTGAAGATAATGCGCTGAAAAAACACATTAAAGAAGAAGGCCATGGCCCGTTATCACTTATCACAGCTGAGCCTGAGTCACCCATTATAGATCAAACAGAAGTTGCTGCATTTCAGCTTTCTCGTGCGCGTACAAAGCGAGACAGATCAGGTGAGCGCCGTTTGAAGTGGAATGAAATCCTACACGCCGGGCGGCAGATTGAACCCCATTCCCAACCTCATTAGCTGTGATGCTTCGATTGGACACACATACGCAGCTATAGTTTTGACAATGTGTGACGAACACAATGAGTTTCTGGGGGGTCGGATCATTAAAAGAAATTTTACAAAGCTGCTAAATGAGTAAATGTAAGTTTGTAAATGCAAGCATGATAGCAATGATTTAAAATAATATAAAAAAAAGAAAACAATGATGTTGAGTTTTTGATTTTTTTTTTGTGATATGTAAATGCACAAAAAAGTGAAACATAATGACAGTAGTTGTCAAAAAGCAAGGTAAGCTTAATTCTCAGTGCATGATCTTGACTAGAAACTGTGCAGCTGTACTGGTATATTTTAAAACCCTGTTAATAAAATAAATAAATACCATTTAAATTAATTTTAAAGGTGGTATGCTCACCAAGTCCTCATTCAAAAAATATAATAAAAACTGTAATATTGTGAAATGTTATTGCTATTTAAAAGTACTGTTTTCTGTTTGAATATGTTGTACAATTTAATTTATTCCTGTGATGCAAAGCTATATTTTCAGCATCATTACTCCAGTTTTCAGTGTCACATGATCCTTAAGAAATCATTCATTTATTTTTGATCAGTGTTGTCACATATACAACTGTCCTATGTGTGTGATGACATTAAGGTAAGTCAAGATGATAGCAGAGATCTTCGTGTCCCAGTTTTACATGTCCTTTGTTTGACCTATGAACCTTAACCTTGTGAAATGCTGAATTATCAGAGGTGTCAGTGTGAGGGGTTGGGCGTGAGTAAAAAGTGTTGGAGGGAAAACAAAGTCTCGGGTGACAGTACGGACAATACTTTCTGACAACATTGGCAGTATTTTTCTCCAGCAGCCCACTGACCTAAATCACTGAATCCCTCTACATCTGATGTGGAGATCTTTTCCCATCTCTTTCCAACAAGAAGATATGAATATACAATCATCTCTGCAGCATGGAAGACATTTTTAGGTCTCCACTGGAATTGACTTTCTTAAATTGTTATTTATTTATTTATAACAAAGAAAAATATAATAAAGCTTCTCAAATGAGAATGTTATATCTAATATAAATAATAAATTAACACACAAGTAAATAAATATGAAATAAATAAATTAAAATAAATTAGTGTATAAATATACAAATATGCATGAATGAATGAACGAATAAATACATTTGCAAGTAAATAAATATAAAAGAGAATAATTAAAATAAATAAAGCTAGCAAGAAAATAAATAAATAAATAAATACACAAGCAAATAAAATATAAAATAAATGAATTAAAATAATTTAGTAAATAAATATATAAATATAAGCAAGTAAATTAATGAATGAATAAATGAATTAATTAAAATAAGCAAGTATAAATACATAAATAAATAAGATCTCTGTATATATTCCCTTACTGTTAATTTTAACACATTACACTATGTCAACTATCCCTGACCTCAGAGTCATTGTTTAGTCATCACAATACACATTGGGATTTTCTCCAAACAACTAGACTAAATTTATCATTAGCATCACCATTAGAGAGAGGAGCATCAGAGCTCATATGTTTATGTTTGCGTTTGGTGTTAGTCTGTGCAAAGTCTTATAGCTGCTGTGGGGACACAATGGTCTATCAGGTGAGGGGAAGAACAGCTTGTTGAATGGAAGGAAGAGAGGCGTGGAGACAGGAAGTCCACCAGCCTGAGGAAACACACTGAAACATTATACCTCTCCACACACACACACGGCCCTCTGTCTCGACACTGAGAGGGAGACAGGAAACACAAATACAGAGAAAGAGAGAGTGAAACACAGTGAAAGAGCAAGATAAAGAAAGTCACAGAGTGTGAGAACATGTTTTTATGTGCATGAGTGTGTGAACATGCTGTAAAGAAAAATCCTTTTAGAAACCCAGTGTTTCCACAAAAATAATCAGCACAAATGTATTCAATATTGAAAATGTTACAGGTCCCGGGCAGTTGGGAAGACTGTAAGCAGTAATCAACTTGACATTAAATGAGAGAGAGAGACAAGAATTAGTTGTTTCCTTAACGGTCCTCTTTGTTGTCTTTTAATACGCATACACATTTGTATTTCAGAGTCAGTAAGACACTATGAATCACAAAATTATTCATAAACATGTTGGTAAAAAATAATACACACTGTATAGATCAAATAAACAATAAATAAATGATAGCAACCTTAACCGAATGTACAGAAATGCCCTAATTCTTACAACTGGCCTGATTTCAGGTAAGTATCTTAAGAAAACAACTTAAGTAAGTATTTCAGGTAAGTGATACATGAGTAAACTTTTCTATGACATACTGTAAGTGTCTTAAAATTATTAATAAAATAAATAATAACAAATTGTTTGAACATTAAAACATGTAAATTGCAGTTTGGTATGACAATTAATTAATTTAACTAACCTTGACATTAAATGAGAGAGAGAGACAAGAATTAGTTGTTTCCTTAACGGTCCTCTTTGTTGTCTGAGGATGCGCTGCAATCGTCATGGTAACTCTACTCTCTCAACTGTCACCCAGAGTTCAGAAAATGCAGCTGAACTACACAGTGCAAACTCATCATATATTTAAGTAAATAAAATAAAACTTAAGGATCATGTGACACTGAAGTCTGGAGTAATGATGCTGAAAATTCAGCTTTCCATCACATGAATATATTATACATTTTAAAGGAGCATTGCGTAGGTTCTGAAATTTTACTGAATTTACCTTCAGTAAAAACAGAAAGCCCATCATACTTGAATAACACATTGCAGTCTGACATAACTTTCCCCAAATGTACCCTCTCATAGACACTAAACTTCTACTTTCACATTAAATTTTGTGAGAGGATATGCTGCATCCACATGCAGACAGACAGAAAACCCCTGCAGGTGCATTTGTGTTACACAACCATCCAGAATCAACAGCGGCCTGCGCCAGCCTGTCATTTCCAAAGGCTTGCTTAGCTTCTGTGTGTGTGTGTGTGTGTGTTTGTGACTGACAAACCTTTCCTAGTGACAGTTATACAGGAAAGCAAAATCTGTCCTTAAATTTAACTCATCGGTTCAACCATATTACTAAAATGATGAAGTTTGTGTTTTCAGGATGTTTTTGAGATGGGTATGTGGGGGTTTTTCGTCTGTTTGGTGCATGTTTATATGGGTGTGTCTGAGCGGTGCGGGGAAACTGAGGGTTGTTCTATGCTGTCAGATTGAGTGTGCGTCTGCAGCTGTTTGAAATTATGTTTGTGAGAGTGTGCACAAGTGTGTGTCATATGCATAAGTACAATAGACATGTCAGAGCAATGAACGCCAACAGACAGACACACTGCAATCTCAGTACACAGCCTTTTGTGAAGGTTACTTGGAAAACACAGGCAGGGTACAAATGAGGTTAAAGGGTTAGTTCACCCAGATAGCAAATTTATGTAATTAATAACTTACCCTGATGTTGTTTCAAACCCGTAAAACCTCCGTTTATCTTTGGAACACAGTTTAAGATATTTTAGATTTAGTCCAAGAGCTCTCAGTCCCTCCATTGAAGCTGAGTGTACCGTATACTGTCCATGTCCAGAAAGGTAAGAAAAACATCATCAAAGTAGTCCATGTGACATCAGAGGGTCAGTTTGAATTTTTTGAAGCATCGAAAATACATTTTGGTCCAAAAATAGCAAAAACTACGACTTTATTCATCATTGTCTTCTCTTCCGTGTCTGTTGTGTGTGAGAGTTCAAAACAAAGCAGTCTGGATATCCGCTTCGCGAACGAATCATTCAGTTCAGCAAATCGAACTGAATCGTTTTAAACGGTTCGCATCTCTAATACACATTAATCCACAAATGACTTAAGCTGTTAAGCTGAAGATGAACACCGAGCCGAGCCAGATAACGAACAACAGACTGACTCATTCTCAAGTCAAGAACCGTTTGCATCAGTTTTCGGATCACCAGTAGTTCTTTCGGACAGTTCGATTTAATAAACCGGTTGAAGAAAACGGTTCACCGGTTCTTTTGCGCTTGACGTATAATGGCGTCATTTGCGATGATTGCCCTTGATTCAAGCCTTCGGTTTACCCGCGCTCATAACACTAGCACAGAATCAGTTCAGAATTCAATCACCAAAAGAATCAGTTCAGTTCAGACGCCCTGTGTGTCAGTCTGCTTCACGCTGAATCACACATGCGCAGTATCATCAGCTCCTCGATTCACGAATCGGACGCGTCTGACAGAAACGGTTCTTGACTCATGAACGAGTCAATGTTTTGTTCATTAACTGGCTCGGCTCGGTGTTCATCTTCAGTTCTCTCTTCACAGATATTGGTTTGTTTGAACTCAGAGGGAGTGTCAGCCACATTAAAAAAAGTTAACAGCTTAAGTCATTTGTGGATCAATGCGTATTAGAGATGCGAACCGTTTAAAACGATTCAGTTCGATTTGTTGAACTGAATGATTCGTTCGCGAACCGGATATCCAGACTGCTTTGATTTGAACTCTCTCTCACAACAGACACGGAAGAGAAGACAATGCTGAATAAAGTCGTTGTTTTTGCTATTTTTTTACCAAAATGTATTTCCGATGCTTCAAAAAATTCTAACTGACCCTCTGATGTCACATGGACTACTTTGATGATGTTTTTCTTACCTTTCTGGACATGGACAGTATACCGTACACACAGCTTCAATGGAGGGACTGAGAGCTCTCGGACTGTAACGAGGCTGCCTTAAGCAGGGATTGAACCCGGGTCTCTGGTGCTCTAAGAGTGTGACTTTACTCACTGAGCTACTCCCAAACTGTTAAACCCAAGAGCAGAAGAGCAAAAAGAGCAAAAAGGCCAAGGGGCTTGAATCTTCAAAAAGTAACAATAATCTTTACTAGAGAAAACAAAGTACAAAATAAACGTAGCAAACTTAGCTACCATTAAACAAAAAAAAGACACAAGGGTCCAAAAATACAAGCACAATCAAACTTAGCAACTGGATACACAGGAAGCATAGGCTCAAGACTGAACACAATAGCAGGGAACAAACAGACTTATAAAGGGTCAAACACAGGTGTGAGGAATCAACGCTGATTAGCAGAACACTGAACATGGTACGGGGCGATGGCGCCCTCTGGAGGAGCGGAGAGACCATAGGGCTAGAGTTCATAGGGCAAGAGCCCTCTGCAGTTCTGGAGGGAACATGACAGTACTCATTGAGAGTGACCCCTGCAGGCCAGGATGAAAACAGCAATGCAGATACGAGCCCATTACAGGATCCCCTCTCCTAGGAACGGCTCTTGACGTTCCCTAGATTGACTCCTTGGGCTTGGTGAAAGTCTGAGATGAGAGCCTTATCCAAGATATCCCGAGCTGGAACCCAGGTCCGCTCCTCTTGGCCATAACCCTCCCAGTCTACCAAGTACTGAGCCCTTCCACGTACCCGGCGGTAATCCAGCAGCCTGCGGACGGTGTATACTGGCTGACCATCAATCATGCGAGGAGCTGGGGCAGATTTACTGGCTGGAGACAAAGTGGAACAAACAACTGGTTTTAATCGAGAAACATGGAAAGTAGGATGGATTTTCATGGACCTGGGCAGGAGAAGACGAAAGGAAACCGGATTAATCTTTCTGAGGATCTTGAAGGGACCAATGAATCTTGGAGCCAGCTTACGGGATTCCACTCGCAAGGGAAGATCTCGGGTAGAGAGCCACACTCTTTGTCCTGGACGAAATGAGGTTCCTGCTCTCCTCCTTCGGTTAGCCTGCCTCTGTTGGAGTCGGGCCACCCTCACTAAGGCTGCACGGGCCCTCTTCCAGGAAAGTCGACAACGACGGACAAGCTGTGTGGCAGCTGGGGTGTCAACCTCTGGCTCCTGTCCAGGAAACAAAGGGGGGGGGGGGAATCCATAGAGACACTCAAAGGGGGACATGCCTAAAGAAGAATGGTACAGAGTGTTATGAGCGAATTCAGCCCAAATTAAACGAGAGCTCCAAGTGGACTGGTTGTCAGCAACCAGGCACCTTAGGGTCTTCTCAATGTCCTGATTTACCCTCTCAGTTTGTCCATTGGACTGGGGGTGGAAGTCAGAGGACATGCTGATGGAGGACCCAATGAGCCGGCCAAACGCCTTCCAAAACCGGGATGTAAACTGTGGCCCCCGATCAGAAACCATATCCTGGGGAAAGCCGTGGATTCTGAACACATGTTTCATCAGAAGTTCTGCAGTTTGGTTAGCTGTGGGGAGTTTGGGCATGGGTAAGAGGTGACAAGTCTTAGAAAATCTACCACCACCAGAATTACTGTGTTTCCCTGAGACGGGGGCAAGCCTGTGACGAAATCCAGTGAGATGTGAGACCATGGACATCTCGGGATAGGCAGTGGGTCCAGTAAACCATGAGGGTGAGTTCTTGACTCCTTGCACTGGGCACAGACTGGACAGGCAGAGACAAAGGCCCTAACATCTCTCTGTAACTTGGGCCACCAAAACTTCCTCTGAACCAGCTTGCAGGTTCGAGTGGTTCCCGGGTGTCCGGAGGGGAGGGATGCATGTGCCCACTGCAGGACCTCAGAGCGCATACAATTTGGGACAAAGAGACGCCCTACAGGGCCATTACCTGGACCAGGCTGTTACTGTTGGGCTCTCCTGACGGCGGTCTCAATATCCCACTGGATAGGGGCTATCACCCTGGATGTGGGGAGGATCGGTTCTGGGCACAACTCCCTCTCAGGTGGTTCAAACTGCCTCGAGAGTGCATCTGGCTTGAGATTCTTGGAACCTGGGCGATAAGAGAGAATGAAGTTGAACCGGTTAAAAAAAAGGGCCCAACGGGCTTGTCGTGAGTTTAACCTCTTGGCATCTCGAATGTAGGTGAGATTTTGATGGTCCGTCCAGATGAGGAATGGGTGTTTGGCACCCTCAAGCCAGTGCCTCCACTCCTCCAATGCCATCTTAATGGCCAACAGCTCCCTGTTCCCAAGATCATAATTTCTCTGTGTTGGAGTAAGACGGCGGGAGAAAAAGGCACATGGGTGAAGTTTATAATCACTCTTACACTTCGGTGACAAGACCGCTCCTACCCCCACATCTGAGGCATCCACCTCCAGGACAAAGGGCAGCTCTGGGTCTGGGAGAGTTAGAATGGGGGCAGATGTGAATCGTTGTTTCAGTGTATTGAAGGCATGGTCAGCATCGCTGGTCCACATGAATGGCCTGTTAGACTTCTTTGTGAGTGAGGAGAGAGGTTCTGCAACAGAACTCAAATTTCTTATGAATCTCCTGTAGAAATTAGAGAACCCCAGAAAGCGCTGTACCTGCTTGACTGAAGTGGGTTGGGCCAGTCCAAGACTGCTCGGATCTTGCCTGGATCCATCTGGAGGCTGCCCTTGGACACATGGAAGCAGAGAAATGAGACAGCTGGGACATGGAACTCGCTCTTCTCCAGCTTAACAAAGAGCTTGTGCTTCAACAGCTGGTTCAGGACCTGTCTGACATGCTGAATGTGTTCTTGGAGGTTGCGGAAGAATATTAAAATATCATCCAAGTAAACAAACACAAATATATTCAGCATCTCTCTAAGAACATCATTAATAAAGGCCTGAAAGACAGCAGGAGCATTAACCAGCCCGAATGGCATTACCTGGTACTCGTAGTGGCCTGTCGGGGTATTAAATGCGGTCTTCCATTCGTCCCCCTCCCGGATCCTGACAAGATGGTATGCATTTCGGATGTCCAGTTTGGTAAAGATGGTGGCCCCCTGCAGGATCTCAAAGGCTGTGGTCATAAGTGGGAGGGGGTAACGATTCTTGATTGTGATGTTATTTAAGCCTCGATAATCTATACAAGGTCTGAGACTACCATCCTTCTTTTCAACAAAGAAGAAACCGGCTCCTGCCGGTGATGTGGAAGGCCAGATGAATCCATTATCTAGAGCTTCCTTCAGATACTTGTCCATAGCTAATCTCTCAGGGCCAGAGAGGGAAAAGAGCCTTCCACGGGGTGGGCAAGTTCCTGGCATCAGCTCAATAGCACAGTCGTATGATCTGTGGGGGGCCAGAGTGGCAGGTTGGACTTTACTAAAGACTTCGAGGAGGTCCATGTATTCCGGGGGAACTCGGAATGGCTCGGGAGGGTAAAGAGGGGGCTTGGTAGTGACTGGTTCGATCCTGGAAATAGCCATGACTTCCACGGACAGGGCTTCGAGCCTAAAGATGGAATTGCCGGACATTGTTTCTTGGACAGACTTCAGCTCAGGTGGACAGCAGAAAGCAGTATCTGACAGTTGGCAGTGTGTTCCCCACTCTGTGACAACTCCTCTGGACCAGTCAATATTGGGGTTATGAGCAGTCAACCATCGGAAGCCGAGGATTATAGGGAGTTTAGGAGTATGAATTAATAAAAACTGAATCAATTCCTGGTGGTTCCCTACTTTTAACTGAAGAGGTGGAGTGCACTGACTGACCCGACCTGATCCCAGCGGGCTGCCATCAACTGCAGTAATGTTAAGGGGTTCTTGGAGAGTCACCGGATGAATTGCAAGACTTTGGGCCATCTTAAAGTCCATAAAATTCCCGGCGGCCCCAGAGTCTACAAAGGCACATACTTGATGGTGTTGCTGGCCCATGGTGATTGTGGCCTGGATCTTCAAACCTAAGGTTGCTGAGCAGGGGATGGTTCCTATTCTCGCCCAGGCCCCCCTACTCCAGGACGAGACTTGGCTTTTCCCGAAAGCTCAGGACAGTTGGCACGAAAGTGACCTGGCTTGCCACAGTAGAGGCAGCATCTATCTCTCATCCTCCTATTACGTTCGGACTGGGATATCCGAGTTCCCCCAAACTGCATGGGTTCATCCATGTCCACAAGAGGAGGAGACAATTTAACAGGACTGGTGGCCTCAAATAAGCTGGTCTCCCGCTGCCGCTCTATCTGCCGTTCTCTGAGGCGATGGTCAACCCGGATAGCTACATCAATGAGGGACTCAAGGTCAGGGGCAGGGTCTCGGAATGCCAACTCGTCTTTGAGCTCTGATGACAAAGCATGGTGGAAGGTCGCTCTTAGGGCTCTTTGATCCCATCTACTCTCAGCCGCCAGAGTACGAAACTCTATGGCGAACTCAGCTGCACTCCGGGTTCCTTGAGAGAGATTCAGCAGGCGACGATCGACATCACCTCCACTGGTTGGATGTTGGAAAACTCTCTTCATCTCCATGATGAACTGTTGATTGTTTGTGGTTAGTGGAGACTTCTGGTCCCACAAAGCTGAGGCCCATTCGAGCGCCTTACCGGTGAGGGGAGTAATGATGTAGGCCACCTTACTGCTCTCAGTGGGAAAACTACTTGGCTGTAGTTGAAAGGCCAGAGTACACTGGGTAATAAATCCTCTGCATCTCTCAGGACTTCCATCAAACCTTTCTGGGGCTGGTAATCTGGGCTCAGAAGGAAATGTCACCATGGACCTAGGTTGAGGATCAGGGGGCTGTTGGAGCTCTTGGGGTGAAGAGGCCTGGGACTGAAGGCTCAAAATTTGGACAATCTGAGACAGAGTTTGATCATGTCGTTGAATGGTAGTGGCTTGCTCAGAGAGTGCAGCTAGGATCCGTTCCACATTGGAGGGTGGTGAAGACTCTTCCGCTGGGTTTGCTTCCATGGTTCAGTCTTGCTGTAACGAGGCTGCCTTAATCAGGGATTGAACCCGGGTCTCTGGTGCTCTAAGAGTGTGACTTTACTCACTGAGCTACTCCCAGACTGTTAAACCCAAGAGCGGAAGAGCAAAAGAGCAAAAAGGCCAAGGGGCTTGAATCTTCAAAAAGTAACAATAATCTTTACTAGAGAAAACGAAGTACAAAATAAACGTAGCAAACTTAGCTACCATTAAACAAAAAAAGACACAAGGGTCCACAAATACAAGCACAATCAAACTTAACTTAGCAACTGGATACACAGGAAGCATAGGCTCAAGACTGAACACAATAGCAGGGAACAAACAGACTTATAAAGGGTCAAACACAGGTGTGAGGAATCAACGCTGATTAGCAGATAACTGAACATGGTACAGGGCGATGGCGATGGCGCCCTCTGGAGGAGCGGAGAGACCATAGGGCTAGAGTTCATAGGGCAAGAGCCCTCTGCAGTTCTGGAGGGAACATGACAGTACTCATTGAGAGTGACCCCTGCAGGCCAGGATGAAAACAGCAATGCAGATACGAGCCCATTACACGGACTAAATCTAAAATATCTTAAACTGTGTTCCAAAGATAAACGGAGGTCTTACGGGTTTGGAACAACATGAGGGTAAGTTATTAATTACATAATTTTGCTATCTGGGTGAACTAACCCTTTAATCTCAATGGGCAGAAGCTACCAGACCCTTGTGCAAAAATAAAGTCACAGCTAGTCAGAATACAACAAATCCAAGAGATGACTTCCTTTAATTTATTAGTTAAATATGGACACCATGCAGGTAGTTAACAGTGTAAATAGCATTAAAAAATATATAAACAAACATATACATGCACATTTAAAAAAAAAAAAAAAAAAAAACTTTTTCCAAACAATTTGTATGTATGTAAATTGTATAATATCCAAGGTACACATATCTAGTAATTGTGCAGTTAATTCTTATATTGTATTTTCAGAAAGTGTTGGAATATTTGTCCTCTTTCCAAATGTACTGGAGCATAGTAATAATAATTAAATTTCAATGTTTATATTGACCTATTAAGATTTTGCACATCTACATTGTTAATATATTTTTGATACTTTTGATTTTTTTTGTCGTTATCTATCTCCGCGACGGGTTTGTCCTGCAAACTTTTCCTACCTTCAGAAGTCTACTGCATCCAGTGGAGGTGCCTGTCTTGACACAATCTGGTTTGCACATCTGAAAGCTTGCTCTATAAACATCAAAGTGGCTTCAGTATGTGACATTGTTGTGAACAAAGAACTTGACTTTTTCTGCCTCTGTGAAACTTGGCATCAGACAAATGACTGTCTTAATCTAAATATGTGCTCTGCCTGGCTACACTATATAGATCAGTCACGTTCCACTGGTAGAGGTGGTGGTCTTGCTGTCATTTATCGATCTGATGTTGCTTTAACTGAAGTTTTATTGCCTAGTATTTCATCTTCTGAATGCTTGGCCAAACTCATCTTTACACAAATAGCTCACTAGAGACTTTTCAATCTGGGTTTAGGTCTGGACATAGCACGGAGACTGCTTAAGTTAGGGTCTTGAATGACCTTCTTGTTATAGCTGATTCTGGGGCTTGTGGCATTTTGGTTCTGTTAGATCTTAGTGCTGCATTGTGCTGATACAATATGTCATAGCATAACAGACTACATAGATAGATTGGTCTTTCTGGAACTGTGTTGAACTGGTTTAAATCTTATCTTTCAGAATGTTCTCAGTTGGTTTACCTGGGTACTAATAGATCTCAGACTGCGTCCTTGTGTCAGGGTGCCCCTCAGGGGTCAGTTTTGGGACCTGTTCTATTTAGTATTTACATGCTGCCTCTTGGACAGATTATTCAGAAGTATGGTCTGGGTTATCATTGTTACATGGACAATTTATGTGCAGTATGGAGTACCTCAAGGCTCAGTACTAGGGCCGCTACTCTTCACGCTTTATATGTTACCCTTGGGAGATATCATCAGGAAACATGGTGTTAGCTTTCACTGTTATGCTGATGATACTCAGCTCTACATTTCTTCGCAGCCCGGTGAAACACACCAATTTGAAAAACTAATGGATTGCATAGTCGATATAAAAAACTGGATGACGAGTAATTTCTTACTGCTAAATTCTGAAAAAACAGAGGTGTTAATTGTAGGACCTAAAAACTCTGCTTGTAATAACCTAGAACACTGTCTAAGACTTGATGGTTGCTCTGTCAATTCTTCATCATCAGTTAGGAATCTAGGTGTGCTACTTGATCGCAATCTTTCCTTAGAAAGCCACGTTTCTAGCATTTGTAAAACTGCATTTTTCCATCTCAAAAATATATCTAAATTACGGCCTATGCTCTCAATGTCAAATGCAGAAATGTTAATCCATGCATTTATGACCTCAAGGTTAGATTATTGTAATGCTTTATTGGATGGTTGTTCTGCACGCTTAGTAAACAAACTACAGCTAGTCCAAAATGCAGCAGCAAGAGTTCTTACTAGAACCAGGAAGTATGACCACATTAGCCCGGTCCTGTCAACACTGCACTGGCTCCCTATCAAGCATCGCATAGATTTTAAAATATTGCTTATTACTTATAAAGCCCTGAATGGTTTAGCACCTCAGTATTTGAATGAGCTCCTTTTACATTATAATCCTCTACGTCCGCTACGTTCTCAAAACTCAGGCAATTTGATAATACCTAGAATATCAAAATCAACTGCAGGCGGCAGATCCTTTTCCTATTTGGCGCCCAAACTCTGGAATAACCTACCTAACATTGTTCGGGAGGCAGACACACTCTTGCAGTTTAAATCTAGATTAAAGACCCATCTCTTTAACCTGGCATACACATAACATACTAATATGCTTTTATTATCCAAATCCGTTAAAGGATTTTTAGGCTGCTTTAATTAGGTAAACCGGAACCGGAAACACTTCCCATAACAACCTATGTACTTGCTACATCATTAGAAGAATGGCATCTACGCTAATATTTGTCTGTTTCTCTCTTGTTCCGAGGTCACCGTGGCCACCAGATCCAGTCTGTGTCCAGATCAGAGGGTCACTGCAGTCACCCGGATCCAGTACGTATCCAGACCAGATGGTGGATCAGCACCTAGAAAGGACCTCTACATCCCTGAAAGACAGCGGAGACCAGGACAACTAGAGCCCCAGATACAGATCCCCTGTAAAGACCTTGTCTCAGAGTAGCACCAGGACAAGACCACAGGAAACAGATGATTCTTCTGCACAATCTGACTTTGCTGCAGTCTGGAATTGAACTACTGGTTTCGTCTGGTCAGAGGAGAACTGGCCCCCCAACTGAGCCTGGTTTCTGGCTCGGAATAAATACGGAATAAGCTTCCACTGTTATGCTGATGATACTCAGCTATATATTTCAACGAGACCAGATGAAACTTCCCAATTATCTAAGCTAACAGAGTGTGTTAAAAATGTAAAAGATTGGATGACAAATAATTTTCTCCAATTAAATTCGGATAAGACAGAGATATTAATTATTGGACCAAAAAACACCACACAGAATCTTGTAGATTACAATCTGCAACTAGACGGATGTACTGTTACTTCCTCTACAGTCAGAAATCTGGGTGTTATATTAGACAGCAATTTGTCTTTTGAAAATCATATTTCCAATGTTACAAAAACTGCATTCTTCCATCTTAGAAACATTGCCAAGCTACGAAACATGTTATCTGTTTCTGATGCAGAAAAGCTAGTTCATGCATTCATGACCTCTAGACTGGACTATTGTAATGCACTTCTAGGTGGTTGTCCTGCTTCGTCAATAAACAAGCTACAGGTCGTCCAAAATGCAGCAGCTAGAGTCCTTACCAGGTCAAGAAAATATGATCATATTACCCCAATTTTACAGTCTCTGCACTGGCTACCTATTAAGTTCCGTATCTGTTACAAATTATCATTACTTACCTATAAGGCCCTAAATGGTTTAGCTCCTGCGTACCTAACTAGCCTTCTACCACGCTACAACCCATCACGCACCCTAAGGTCACAAAACGCTGGACTTTTGGTAGTTCCTAGGATAGCAAAGTCCACTAAATGAGGTAGAGCTTTTTCACATTTGGCTCCCAAACTCTGGAATAGCCTTCCTGATAATGTTCGGGGTTCAGACACACTCTCTCTGTTTAAATCTAGATTAAAAACGCATCTCTTTCGCCAAGCATTCGAATAATGTATCTCTTAAATTGTGAGTGTAGTTGCATCTGCATTTTTATTCTTTAGCTTGGGTTAAACTAATTTTACTTTGTTGGATCAGCAGCTATGCTAATGATGTCTCTATTTTGTTTCTATGTTTTGCGTAACTAGGATTTACACAAGCTCCAGTCTGGATCCAGAACACCTGAGAAGAGATGATGCTGACCCTCAGAGGACCCCAGATGATCCTAACCTTGAATCAACAAACAGAACTAACAATTATTGCTACATGTGTGACTGCATCATATAATTACTATTAATTAATAATATTGATAGTTCATCATCTAGCTGACTACGTCTTGTATTATTATTATTATTTTTATTTTTCTAAAATCCTGTCAAACGTGCACAAACTACTAGCTACTACTAAATATTGTAGAAACATAATTTTCTGTAAAGTTGCTTTGTAACGATTTGTATTGTAAAAAGCGCTATACAAATAAACTTGAATTGAATTGAATTGAATTTCTCCCAAGGTTTTTTTCTCCATTCTGTCACCGATGGAGTTTCGGTTCCTTGCCGCTGTCGCCTCTGGCTTGCTTAGTTGGGGACACTTCATCTACAGCGATATCGTTGACTTGATTGCAAATAAATGCACAGACACTATTTAACTGAACAGAGATGACATCACTGAATCCAATGATGAACTGCCTTTAACTATCATTTTTGCATTATTGACACTAATGAATGTTGTTCAGTTGCTTTGACACAATGTATTTTGTTTAAAGCGCTATATAAATAAAGGTGACATTGACATTGACATTGACAATACCCAGATTTATATCAGCACTCATCCTGATTCCACTTCTTCCTATTTAACTCTTTCTCCCTGTTTGCTGGAAATTAAGGCCTGGATGAAACGCAACTTTATAAAATTAAATTGTTCTAAAACTACAATTTTATTAATTAGCACTCCATCTAATGTTAATAAGTTCAGTAATTTAAAACTTTCAGTTGACAATACCCAAATATCTCCTTCTGCTCAGGTCCGTAATTTTGGTGTGATTTTTGATGCTCAGTTGACTTTTAACTCTCACTTCAAAAACAAAACAACGTTGCTTTTTTCCTTCATCGTAACATTGCTCGCATTAGACCCTTTTTTCTAGGTCTGATGCTGAGAGGCTTATTCATGCCTTCATCACATCATGGCTTGATTATTGCAATTCTTTTTTGGGAGGTTTACCAGCAAGTTCTGTTAAGAGACTGCAATATATTCAAAACTCAGCTGATTTTGTGGATTTTGACTAATACTGTACATCCTTATGCCATCAGATTACCCCAGTGCTCCAGGAACTTCACTGGCTCCTGGATCAATCACGTAGTGTTTTTAAAACTCTTTCCACACCTTCTCGCTCTCTCCAAACTGCTGGTTGTTTTTCCTTGTATCAGGCTCATTGTAAATTAAAAACCATGGGGGCAAGGGTTTTTTCCTATAACGCGCCTAAGTTATGGAATGCATTGCCTGTGTTTATTAGGAATGCTGCTTCCTTGGATTGTTTTAAGAAACTTCTTAAGACATACCTTTGTACTGAAGCTTTTAATTTATGAATATTAATATTATTTTATTTTTGATATTTGTATTTGCAAGTTTTGGTTGACTTGTTATTTTGTTTGTACATGTAGCACTTTGAGTATTAAGAGAGGCACATTAAAATAAAACATATTATTATTATTATTATTATTATTATTATATGACATGCACTATTGTTCATAAGTTTGGGGTCAGTAAGATTGTTTTTGTTTGTTTTGTTTTTAAGAGTCTCTTGTGTTCACCAAGGCTGTATTTATTTAAAGAGAAATACTGTAAAACACTGTGAAATATTATTACAATTTACACATATAACATTTTTCCATTTTAAAATGTAATTTATTTACTTCACTCCTAAGTATCACACGACCCTTCAGAAAGCATTCTAATATATTGTTTTGTTGCTGAAAACATGTATTTTTATTCTTATTCTTTATAATGTTAAAAAGAAAACAGTTGCTTCTTAATAATTTTGTGAAAACTAAAAAAAAAAATTCATACATAATTTAATCGATGTGAATAGTTGTATACATATAAAAAATAATGAATAGTTTTTAAAGTATAGATAAACAAACAATAAAATTTAGGCGTAACTAAAAAATACTATTAATCCTGAGGTCAGGTGATTCTACAAAAGATCAGTGCTCTACTGAACTGAGAATTGGTTATATATTTGACCATGTGAAATATTATCTTTTTAACAAATCATGTTTTTTTCATAGCTAGTTCAGAGATTTATCTTCATAAAGTATGGATTTAAAACATACATTCAATAAGTAGGTCAAGGCTTGCTTAGTTCTTGTCGTGTCAGCAGTTTCATGGAGAAGCTCCTACTGTATCTCTGGCTCCTGTGGTAAGAATGCTTATGAATATCTCACTCTCTCTCCAGGCTATTAATAGCAATGACAGCAAGTGCTCTGCCCTGTGCTGTAAACCCAGATACCTGATACATGGTTCAGACACACTTCCATCCCATAATGCAGTAGGTAAACCACACGCTGCATTAATAGCAGACCTCCAACTGAAAATTGAGAGTAAATCATTTGATATGGCTTATCAAAGGAGTGCACGCTTTGTTGTTTATTTCAAACGTGATTCACTAAACACATATTGCAAATCAGACACTTTTATGTTGAAACTATAATGGAAGTAAAGTAAAACTAAATTTGAGTTTCAAACTTCTCTCGCTATCTGTATCAGCTCTGTGTAAAGATGAAGTGTTTCTACTGAGACACACAGAATGTTTGATATCAAACAGCGTGAGTCGAGGAGGTTTCGTGGAGCTGCATACTAACTGGGTTGCAGTGTGTTTACCAAAATCCCTCCAAGGAAATTTCAGTTGTGCCAAAGTGAGGTTGAGGGTGTGGATGGGGAAAGTCAGAGATGGAAGATGGAGGAATCCTGTAACCCAAAGCGAGCAGATATCTGTTTGTGGAATCATGCCTACTGCCAGACTTATCCATGATCTCATCCTTGGTATATGAGTGTATCTGCTGTGGCCTCCTGCCAGAAGAGGAATGAAGTGTGTGATGAAGCACTCGTGATGTTGCTCACGCATAATTGGCTTAAACAATTTAAGTGCTCTGCATTTAGATAATTACCTCCAATCAAAGAAAAGATCGCACATACTCGTGATAGTGAGCAAAGGTAATGAAATGCAGCAAGACTGAAAAAATAGTGTTATCCAACATGCTTTAATGTTATGGCATATTAGTCACTGAGCACTTTAATGCCAACTGAAAAAAATTGGCCATTTAATGGAATAGTAATTCTTTCATCATTTACTCACTCTCATCACTCATCTTCTGTGGAACACAACTGATGATGTTAGGAAAAGATCACACTGCTCTTTTTCATACAGTGAATGAGAAAGATGACCAAGGTCTGTTCAACATCGACAAAATATATAACATTTGCAATTTAAAGGTGCACATATTTAAATTTGTCATTTGCAATCGATCCTTCACAAAGACCCTTCCCCCTTCGTTATTGTTCTTATGTCCACCACGCCATGCCGCTCTCATGCCACACATCATATCTAAAATACATCACAGAGCAAAAAGGACATTGACAGACAAGACAGAGCAAGTTACTTCCTGCTATGAAACAAATTCTCATCTTTCAAATTGTGTCATTTTGTAAGAAATTCAAACAATAAATACCGTTTTTTTGCCTCTTTAATGTGTCGTGACTTCTTCCTTTTTTACTTTTATAGCAGAAAATAAACATGAATGAACATCAGAAGGTATCCTGTCTTTTCAACCTAGGAAAGACATCAATTCACAACATTTTTAAAGTTCAAGTCCACCAATGTTAATTTACGCTCCTGTGACTGTTTTGTTTGTTGGACAAAAATGGCATATTTGGCATTATGATTGGTCGGAGCGCCTGTCAATCAAATTCCTGGCAAAGGGTCAATTGTGTACAGGACACATAAGAACCAATGTTGTTTAGTATCACTGAAATCAAATGTGGTGTGATCATGACCCAGCATATTTGAACGTTAATGAGATTTTAAAGAATACCCCCCCCCCCCTCCAAAAAAGAAACTACCTGATACAAAGCTCGACTACTAAAGGCATGGTATGGACTATTTTATAGTGCTTTTTTAGTCATTTTTGGAGCTTGACAGTCTCAGTCCCTTTTCACTTACACTGTATGAAAAAGGCACCATGAAAATATGGTAACTTCATAATAAGGTCTTATTTGTCAACATTAGTTAAAGCATTGTCTAACATAAACTTACAGTGGGTATTTTTTAAAAGCATGAATTATTTAATAATAAGATTGTTGTTCAAGTTAGTTCACTGTACATAAATGCATTAGTAAATAGTAAAAATGCATTAGTAAATGCATTTAGAAGGATTTGATAATAGTTATTTTATATTAACTAAACTAGCTAAGGAATAGTTGGCCGAAAAATACAACTTTGCTGGCAATTACTCAGGCCACTCAAGATGTAGATGAGTTTGTTTCTTCTCCAGAACAGATTTGGAGAAGCATTATAACATTTGCTCAGGAATTGATCCTCTGCAGTGAATGGGTGCCATCAGAGTGAGAGACGAAACAGCTGATAAAAACATCACAATAATCTATAAGTAATCCACAAATCTCCAGTCTAGCAATAAACATCTTGTGAAGGGAAAAGTTGCATGTTTTTAAGAAACAAAATTAATATTAAGACGTTTTTAACTTTAAATTGTTGCTTCTGTTCAAAATATGAGCCAACAAATCAAAAATAACATTTCTTCCTTTGAAAAAGTCCATCCCCTGTTGTCCTCTCACATCAAAATCCACCCACATAATTTGTTTAGACCTGTTTAGGGCAGTTTCCTCTTGTAAAGCAGTGCTTAATCTGTATACATTTCTCTCTCGATTCAGATGAGACAACATTTTAATCAGAGAAAGCAATATTATGAAAAGAAGAGACTTTAGAAGAGTAGATAGAGGAGTAATGTCTGAATTATTCCTGTAAGTAAAGTTTAATTCAACCTTATTGTAAACTGTTACCAGCATTTCTCAATTTGTGTTTCAAGGAAGAAAAAATATACAGGTTTTTAGAGATATTCAAACGAATAAATGGCAGAGTTTTCTTTCTTGGTTGACATATTCCTCATGTTTATAGCTGATATATGAAGCAAATATTGCCGAGATGATATTTGCTGATGATGGAGGAAAGCAGAAAACCCTTCTAATCTCCCACTGAGAGACAGCTACGATTCTCTCTCTCTCTCTCTCTCTCTCTCTCTCTCTCTCTCTCTTTACATCTTTCCTCTTCCTTATCTCTCTCACAAAGACGTGTGGGACGCAGCTTTGGAAGTAGGTCAAATCTGTGCAGCAAAACAGTGATCTGAACGGAACAGGCTCAATAGTGTGGAGCGTACTTTTAAACTTCACGCCATAATATATAATGACAAAAGCAAAAAGCATATAAACGATCCCAAATTTTTAGGCACTCAAATGTAAACACTAACCAAATAATCAATTAAATGCTGTCAGGGTGTAAATTATGAGCCACTGTATGAGTGATGCATTTTGCTGTGAGATATTGATAGTGTACAGATGGCACACTGGGAGATCATGCTGTTATATTTGTGTATAGCAATGAGCTTATATCTATCTGCTCTGCTAGAAAATCTAGGCACAGTTCCTCTGACTGTGACTTCTCTTTCCAACTCACATGTCAAACGCATCTGAAAGCACACAAATGGGCCTTGACTTTGTATGTGTGTGTGTGTTGGATACAGTATGAACAGATGACCAGAGAAAGCACTGGCACGTCTCTGCATTCATGGTTCTCCTGAGTTGTCATGGAAACACTATCGCCTGAGTGTGGCAGACCAGTCCTTGGCTTGTGTTTGTATTCTTGCGCTGTATTTAAACCAATCAGGGGATCACGATCCAGTAATGTGATCACAGGAACATCCTTTCATCTTCACCCTTTATTATTAGTTTATTAGTTACATTCACACACCTACTATACTTAAACCAGTATGTGAAAGACCGATTTAGTAAATATATATTTAGTTTGAGAGTTTGAGAGTCATAGTAATTCAATTATAATAAAATTAAGTAATAATTACATGAGCAAAAGTGGTGTTGTACTGAATAAGACTAACAGCAAGACTGTAACAGTTCCAAAAAACTGGTAAATGAGGATCTCCCAAAAGGGATAAAATAAACCGAATAAAAGACCATATGTCTAAAATGTAAGTCACCTACTATATAAAAGCTCACGCAAATGTAAAGATTCTAAACAGCTTGCCAAAGCAAACTTTCCTCAAAAGTTTGCTCTGGCTGTTAAACTGTTTTGGACAGCCATTGGTCCATGGTGATAATGTCATAGGTAGGTGTGCTCTGGGGCCCCGCCTACTTTGACATGGAAATCTTCTTTAGTTTAATGCTATATAAATAAACATGATGTGACTTAGCTAGAGTGCCAAATTACAAAGCTGGTGCAACCATATACATATCCATATGATCAGATGCTTTCTTAACAGCTGATTTCTCACCTCTGTCATATTTGTTATTGATAGGAGAGCATGCAGTATATATTTACATATTCATGAATCTAAACTTCGCTTTCAGCAGCACGGGTGATATTTCCACCTTCTTTTTACCTATAAGCGAAGAATGAAACGAACCTTGTGTATTGTGGCGCCTGCTCTTGCAACTGTTCTTTAGGCCAGTTATGGGGAAGATTTTACAAGTGTCACATAAAACTAAAAAGCTATTGTACAGTATGTTGATCACAAGTCATATCGATCATTGTTATGCTGCTTTCTTGTCATTTTTGGGGGAGTGCTCAATGAACCAAAACATCATGGGGGTGAATAAATAATGACAGAAATGTCATTTTTGAGTTAAGTATCCCTTTAATATTGAGGAACTTGCATTTCAGGCTCAATATGACCAGCTATTTTATGTTTGCTCTTTGAAAATAGTTTCAAAAGAACCCAACGAATGATCAACGGTTATGTGTTGCCAAGCAACACACAGACTGACAGCCTGAAACGCAGTGAACACAGACAAGCAAAGTGATACGAATAGTGAAAAACACCAGTCGGATTCAAAGATCAGTAATAACTGTTGTATAACAGGTCCCCATCATCCTTTGCTTGTTTTAATCACATGTTCAGCTGGTTATGATTCAAGCTTTGTAAAGAATAAGGGAAAGAAAAAAGCTTTTGAGGAAAAAAAGTAACTGGAACATTAAAAGGAATTAATCTAGAATAACTAAAAATAACACAAGGACAAAAGTTGTAGACCAAATCAAAGCAAAGACAGAAATAATAGACACGCAGTGAGATCAAAGTAAAAGCATGCCCTTGTTTTATTGAAAAAGTTCAGTCCTTGCTTGAGGCAATGTCTGATCCTCGGCCAGAGAGATGTTTTTTTGTGCACCAGGAGGGACACTCAGGGTTGATGAACCTTTGTCTGAACATCTCGTTTTTCTAGGATGTACTATTACAAACAGGAAACCAAAACATCAGAAGGCGTCGGCACAAGGACCTGACATCTTTGTAGTGGTTGATCATGTTTCCATTCCGTAATCACGCAAATACACTGTTCAGGTTAAAATCAACATTAAACATCTTAATACACTTTTCTTGTCTAATTCATGCCCTACAAAGGCATAAGTCAGAATACAACACTGAAAATGAGAAACATGTCATTTTGACTGAATTCGGATTGATTTAATATCCATTTTCTCTAAGCATACTTGAGCCAAACCGCCTGCATGGGACAGTAGCCATAGTCTAAAACAGGGCTTCTTAAACAGGAGTTTGGTAGGGAAACTGCAGGCGGTTTGTGAGTTCATAAAAAGCTAACAATTAAATCATAATTATTTTAAAATATAACATAAATCAAACAATAAAAAAGGCAATATTTGTTAACATGCAAATGTGTTCAATTACTGAAATATTACCTTAAAATCTCAGAGGAACTATTATTTTATATTTCAGGTCAAAGTTGACAAAACTTTATCCACAGCAAAACTTTGTTCATAGTGGAATTTCTAAAGTTCTGTCTACATATTCATAGTAGTGCCCTATGATTTCAGCGACGCATAAAACATGGACGGAATCATTGAATCCAGTCATAAAAAGGGAATTGACTGTATAATGTGGAATGTTGCTGAATTTGCCAAATTTTGGATGGGTAAATCAAATGTAGGTCAGTACAGTTAAAGAAAATTGCAATATGCTCTATGTCTGTGAATATTAAGCCTCAAAAAGATTGATTTAAATATGAATCCTGAACATAATCTCTAGATCTGCTCTTAGAGTCACTTCATTAGCATTTTACCATTTCTTTAAAAAAAAAAAAAAGAAAGAACATTTCCTTTGAAAATACTTGTCCTTAAAACATGTTTTTAAGGAATATTTACCAGAAAATAATATTTACCAGAATTTACTTATGAGAAAAATGTAGAAAATAATTTAATTAGAGATGCTTTTGATTATTACAACTTAATGAACCCATTAAAATGGAAAAAATAATGTAAAAATTTTTTAGTAAAATAAATAAATAAATAAAACTGCATCTGAAAAAAAAAATCATTTTAATAAATTGCTGTTAAATTGTGTAGGTGCCATTTAAAAAAAAATAATTTGGGGAATAAATTTAATGGATTTCATAGGGCTCTACAGAAGGTATTTAAGTCCAGTTCTATTCAGGTATGAAATCAACAAATTTTAATGGTTCAATCAATTCCCATTATAAAATAAAGTTCTGCTTTACATGGGCTAATTAAATCCCTGGTTGGAAGAAAGATATTCTTTCGTCATTCCTTAAGTCAGATTTGAACTACAATAAGTGCCAAAGGTGCTAAAGTTCAGGGTCGGTCTACAGCTGTAAAGTTGTTTACAGTCACCATGAAATGTTAATGTGTGACTCTGTAGTGTTTTCGCCTTTTAGTTTAAAATCCTCTCACATGCAATCAAATGTTTCTACTACAAAGTAGTAAGTTCTGTCCAAACCTTAATTCATGTAATGAAACTGTTGTTTGTATGGATCAGTTATCAGTTAACACCCAAACTCCACTTTAATTACATCATGATCTGCTAATAACCTTCAACAAAGTAAAAGGGAATGCTTTTTAGTTAAATCTTTTCAACTTAAAAGGGTGCTTTGTAAACTGGGTTTTCAGTTTACATTGGCACCTTTCATAATCCAAAATGTCAAATACAGCAAAACATTTTGAAAGTGTATACAGAATGATTACAAACAAAGACACGTGTGTGAAATATAAATCCATTATGTGTCTCTCCTCTTGCCACCTTTGTGTGTATAAAGGCTCTCACCGGTGCGCGTAAAGTAAAGTGCCCTCTCATATTCTGTTTGCCAGGCCACCCACACTGGCTCCGGTATTACTTCCAGAACTGTAAAAGCAGTCACGATCTGCCGGGAAACCAACAACACGTCACGCTTGAGTCAGACTAAACCGCCAGATTCTTACTACCAGCACAGCCTGTTATGTGTTATGGGTTTACAGAGAAAACACAGAGATTACAGCACTTTCAGTTTCGCAACTTTGTGTACTGCATGGATGGGCCAAAAACTGTCTGTACAAAGTTCAAGATACAGCTCGACCACTGACCACTCGTCTGCTCCCTTTCCTTTCAACGGCACTTTAAGGATGTGATTTCAAATCTGCGATTATTGCTCTAGTGCATTCATTTGAGAATAAAGTTGTTGTTTTTTTGACCCTGTCACCTGGGGCAAAGTTATGCAAGTTCTTGAGAAAAATTCTAAGTGGAATTCTTGGAAAAAGTCTCAGATATTTTTTTTTTCTTAAGAATACATTTCTAGGCTTTGATGTTGTCTGATTGTATTGCACATTCCTACCCTTTAATTAATACAACAAATTCAAAGATAATGGTTATATTTATGATTTAATTAGTAGACATCTTTTAAACATCTTTGGAATGTAAAGTGTGTGAGATGTGTTTAATAACATTAACTGTCATTGGACTTTTCTACTTAACAGAAATTAAAGGATTATTAGTAGTCCACTTGGCAATTTCATACTGTAAATATTACAGCCTAAACATCTAGAGAAATATTTTGTATTATTATAGTTATGGCATGTACTGTAACAGCATGGCAAGAAAAATCATTAAAAACTATCCAAACCTTGCAACCTTACAACCAACCATAGCAGTTTTTGCATTTCATCCTCTTTATAAGACCGATGTATACCATACTTCATACAACAACTGTGCAGACTCACAGATACTTGAATTTTTCAGCTTCACAGAACCTGATTTCGTTAAGTCAGTTTAAATTAGAGTGCTAAGAACGGTTGGATGATTTTAGTGCTGAGAAAAACAGACTTGCCTCATTCACTGGGTCTGAACTTAGTACGTTTTAATGAGTATCTGCATGCCAATCTGAGACAAAACAGTCATTATAAAGTGCAGAAGTGCTCTGCATAGTCTACAATCTCCTATTTGCCCACACACAGTCACTTCTGCACATATAATCAGCGTGAAAAGATTTGATACGGAAGCATAGTCGCTCTCCTCCCCTATCACACAACACTTGAGGAACATATACATCCAAAACATCCTGTGCACCAACACATATGAATCACTGATGTGAAGCTCACTCAGGCCTGTTCATGCACCTTTGATGATTAAAATGTAAAAACATGAGGCCATGGGTTTGTACAGACATGTTTGGGGATAAAAACTTGCAAAGACGTGCCAAATTATAGATGTAAACTACAGTACAAAAGTTTTTTTTAATACTGTTTTTTGAAAAAAGTCTCTTTGATAAAAAAATACTGTAAAAACAGTGAGAGTGTGAAATATTTTTACAATTTAAAACAACTACTTTCTATTTTACTGTTTTAAGATTTGAATTTATTCCTGCGATGCAAAGCTTTCATTTTCATCATTTTTCATCATTAACTCCAGTCTTCAGAGACATTCATCAGAAATCATTGTTTTTTTTTTTTTCAAAAGAACAGCATTTCACAAATATTTTGTAACATAATAAATGTCTTTAAATTTTATTCTCTAATTTATCTGTGTAATTAAAAGAAAATATGGGGTTAGCACATAAGAATATGACCACTATATGCTATAATCAATTTATGATGAAACTATAATGTAATATGTCCAAAAGTAATTTGTTATTTCTCAGTCTGAACATAAAGTACTTTGTTAAAATGCTTTTATGTTCGAACAAAGCACAGCTTCTTTTAAATCAGGAATGATCGGTACATGATAGTTTTTATTTTTATTTTAAGTGCCATATAAGAAGAAAACATCAAAATCTTATCATTAATAAAATGGAACGTTGCTGATTTCAAAAACATTCCCTCGCTGTATCAGTGCTTTCAACTTTAAGAGCAATACATTTCAGATGGTACAAGCTGTACAAATAGGAAATGGATGTTATTCCTCTGGACATTCCAGAGATGTTCTTTTAAGGGATCTATAAAGTGGAACACTAGCATTCTTTTCTAAGATAAAAAAAGAGAGCAATTGCTGCACGTCCTTATCGGTCTCAGGCACAAACAGCTCATTTAAAGTGTTTTATGGCTGCACGTTTGTACAGTAGCAGATACCTGGCATGTTTATGTTCATAAGGTTAACCCTCTTTGAAGGTGTCAGAATGTATTTTCAACACGATCAGCTGCAGTGAAACATTTATCTGACCTCTGACCCCCAGTAAT
Organism: Carassius carassius; assembly: GCF_963082965.1. Lineage (NCBI taxonomy): Eukaryota > Metazoa > Chordata > Actinopteri > Cypriniformes > Cyprinidae > Carassius > Carassius carassius. The sequence continues at coordinate 20,793,857 of NC_081762.1, forward strand.
CTCTCTATAATCTGCAGCGCTCGCTACCGACAATCCCTGGGGTGTTTGTGGAGGAACAGGGTTTAAGGTTTCCAGGGGTGCAGATGTGCCCTTATCTCGACATCAAAAACTCTGAAAGCGATGAGGCTTACAGAGATTAGATGTGTCGAAAACAAGAAGAGGCCTTCTTCCCCCAGCGGAGTCCTCGCCACACGTCTCAAAGTCTCCGTTCTGGTGACAGATGTGGGAGTGCCGGTGTTTGTTTGGGTGCTGGATGTGGGTTTTGTGTTTCTTTTCTGGGAATGTTGTAGTTCTTCTCTTCTACTGTGAGCAAACACAAAAACACAAGCACGGGTGGAGGTTTATCTGTTTGCTCCCAGTCACGCAGCACAGTGGAGCTTTAACACTGGATTTCCTTCGACTCTGAAGATGAGGAGAGCCCTGGAGACTTCATATGAAGCTTGGAAAGATCCCATGATGAGCTGATGTGCTCTGAATTTATTCTGCTCTCACTGCATTGCTGTTTTCTTCTACACTGAGTCGTACCCTGCTCTAACACTCTTGAGTATTTCATGGAGGGTGTATGATCTGTCCCATCTTTCTGACACACATTGTTTTGGAAAACATCAAAACTGCCTGTTTCCTGCAGAAAAATATGGGTAAAAAAAAAAAAATCAGTCATCTGGGCTCACTTTTTCCACTTTGGTCTGGTTGTTCACAGCTCATACTGTAGAGCACATCCTGCTTTACACAACCTCAAAACACACAAACACAACCATAAGAGGGTTAACATGTTAAGAATGTGAAGTATAATATGGTTCTAATAAAAATGTTTTTTCACATCTATTTTACTGCCTGTGATGCATAACACATTTCAGTGGATCAATAGATCCACTGATTATGCCAATGCAATGGCCATACATTCTGCCCTGGAACACTTGGAAGGAAGAGACACCTATGTGCGGATGCTGTTAGTCGATTACAGCTCTGCATTTATCACCATCACCCCTACCAAATTCATAGCCAAACTGAAAGATCTGGGTCTTAACAGTCATTTATGTACATGGGTCCTGGACTTCCTGACCGGCAGACCCCAGGTGGTAAGAATTGGCAACCACACATCATCCTCACTTACACTCAGCACTGGTGCCCCACAGGGATGTGTACTCAGTCCTCTCTTGTACTCCATGTTCACTTATGACTGCTCTGCTAAGCATAGCTCCAACATCATCCTTAAATTTGCTGATGATACTACTATCCTAGGCCTCATCACTAAAGACATCCTACAGAGATGAGGCTAATGCACTCACAGCATGGTGTGCTGATAACAATCTCTCTCTAAACGTCAGTAAGACCAAGGAGATGATCGTGGACTATAGGAAGTCACAGAGAGAGGGTCACGTTTCCATTCAGATCAATGGAGAGCTAGTAGAGTTCCTTGGCATTCACATCTCTGAGGATGTTTCCTGGTGCCTACACTCAGAGACCATAGTCAGAACAGCCCATCTGCGTATCTACTTCCTGAGGAGACTGAAGAGGTTTGGCATCACCTCTAACATCATGTCAAATTTCTACCGCTGCACTATAGAGAGCATTCTGACCGGTTCTTTTCCTTCATGTATATCAGCATCACTCTACAATGACATTTTAGACACCGCTCTACCCCAATAATTATATTAGTACCTCAGGACTTATAACTAGCTAAATTAATTAATTAAATTATAATTAAAAGGAAATATTTGAAAATAGCTTGTTACTGTAATCAGAGCCGTCCATAGTGGGTTTTAGCTGGTCCCCGAGGCGAATGGACCAAGGGGGAAATAAAAAAAAAATCACAATGTTAAGTGGAGGGATTTAGATATTTGATGCGCTTGAAACTAGCTTTTTCTGCCAAGTAAATTTTTTGCTGTATAAAATCTAAACTGTACACTATTTGTGTAAAGTGCCTGGTAACATCATCTCATTCATGCTTCTGGTAGCACTTCTCTTGAATGTATCTATGTCATCCCAGCCTACCTGACAAACCTGGCGTCCTGCTGGGATCCTTCATACATGCTCCAGATAAGTCAAAGAGGCTCAAGTACACAGACAGAAAAAAAAACAAAGAACAAGAGACCTCAGATTATGACTGCAAATTGGTGTTCAACATTCAGTACGAATCTTTCTGTATTGAAACTACACATGATTCACTAACCTATAATAACGTTATTGATATAACACATTTTTCAACATTTCTTAATTTCTCTTGAGGAGATCAAATCCATCTCAACCATCTGAATATTTATCACGGTTCAAAAGTAATCGAGGAGACGACTTACACACAGTGTTGGGGAGTAACTAGTTACATGTAACGGCGTTACGTAATTTAATTACAAAATTTATGTAACTGTAATTAGTTACAGTTACTAAGAAAAAATGAGTAATTAAATTACAGTTACTTATGAAATTTTTAACGATTACAAAGGGGATTACATTTGAATATTTACACACATCCACATACAGATTTAACTGATTTCTTAACCAAATTGCACTGACTATTCTGAGACATACCGCCCTAATAATTTCCGGGATGCGGAAACACAAGTCTGGTTCGTAGAATCCAGTCATAAAAACGAAATGCCTAACGCGGACGGAATATGCCACATTTTGGATGACTAAATCAAGAGTAGGTCAGTACACTTGAATCAAAACATGACATCGACTAGTGTCTGTGAATATTAAGCCCCAAAAATGCAATATATGACTTGCACATTCTGCGTGTCTGTGGAAATCAGGCGCGGACTGGACACCGGGAGAACCGGGACAATTCCCGGTGGCCTGGCAGATGATTTGGCCCGCTATTTTAATATCATTATTGTATAATTGCACGCCGAATGTACTAAAGCGATCATTTGCGAATCCGCCGTTTGATAATTAAATCTCTAATAAATCATGAAGTGTTAGTCCCGACTCGCGCGCTCTCCGCGCATCCGCCAAACGGTTTGGATCAGACTCCGAGTAATCAATGCGAGAGAGAGAGAGAGAGAGAGAGAGAGAGAGAGAGAGAGAGAGAGAGAGAGAGAGAGAGAGAGAGAGAGAGAGAGAGAGAGAGAGAGAATATAGTGGACTCTGGAAGCGCACAGCTGGAGCAGAGAAGCAGAACTACTGTTCAGGGTTTCAGGTCAGTTTCATCTGTAAAGATGCTTTTTTTTGTTGTTTTTTTATTTATTTAATCAAGCAGCAGCACGTTGCTCACCAGTAATCACTCAAAATACTATATAAAGGACATCATTATTATCAGTTGTAATGTTACAGTAGTAATTTAGCTGAAAAACAATCAGATTTTTTGAGTAGTATGAAGCTGCAGACTCGGAGCCTGCTGCATCTACAGTCCCGCACCCAGAGTCCCGCATTCTCAGACCCCTCGTTTTCGAGACAGCGCCTCCTATCAAATTGGATCGGATAAACACATGGATAAACACGTGAAGAACCGAAACACGGTGAGTATCGTCAATTTTATTCAATGATTTCTTTTTTAATCAAACTGCTTTATAGCTCATCGATACACCAACATATGAACAGTCTATTTAATATTTGTGGAGGGGAAATTGTGTCTCATTAGAGAGGAGTTTTGGAGCTTGGGTTTGCTGAGGGATATGGATTCACACGTAAGCAGTCTGCATTTGGAAAGCTATATTTGTATTTAAACATTCACTAATGAGTGACTAATTTAATTATTTATTGCAGATTGGAAACGCCTGCATGAAGCTTATTATTGAAATGGCTCGGAATATTGTATGTATATAAAATATTACAATGTAAACTCTCAAAGAGTATACATGTGTCTGAATTAACCTACATTTTTGCTTGCTTTCTTTTTCCATAGGGCAAAGATATATGCATAGAGAACTTTTATGTTGTTCCTACTTGGAAGGAAACCCCAAACATTGTTACAGCATTACCGGTGAGTGTATATAGTGAGTGGGAGGTAAAAACTATAAAAAGGCATAAATACTTATTTAAAAAATTTCATAATTTCTGAAATCAATTTTAGGAGGATGCAGATATGAAAGACTTGATAGTCTTTCCAGCATGGACAAAAGCTAATGGCCCTGAACACTACATTGTCTGTGTAAGGAATTATTTCTTACTAGATATTGAGTGTCTCATAGATATGTTGATTACAGCGTAATTGTTGTGTTTCTAAAACTAAACTTATCATCAATGCTTCTTCCAAGAACTTTAGAAATAAATCTTGTTACACCTTAACACATTATAGATTATGAGGCCACTTCGAAGGGAGATAGTCTTTTTAGACTCTCAGTATGCAGAGCACGAATCCGGCTTTGGAGATGTGGAATACAGAGCAATTTTTAGGTCCACCTATGAATTTAGACATGCAGTTTCAGGCTCTAATTTTGGCTATGTTCCTTTAGCCATTTCTAGCTTTTGTTCTACTATACAATTAGCTTTGTTCAAAGTTTAAAGGCCATGTTCTATTGCCTTAACTCTAATTTTTGGCTATGTTCTCCTAGCCATTTCTTGCATGTTTTGGCTACGTTCATTTAGCCTGTTTTGCATGGTGTGTCTGACACTGTTCTCAGGTTACAGATGAGCTGTCATTTAAATTTGATCAGTCATATTCATGTTTTTTTGTCTACAGACAAATTGCCAACCAAATTGATCCAGGGATCTGGACAGAAATGACTGGAAAGGATTTTTCGGTGATAATTCTACTGCACAAATTATTATTTTGCATCCGTACCTTTTATCTATTATTAATTTCTAAACTGACTTTCTCATTTTCTCAATCATAGGCTTTGCCACGTCAGACAAGAGGGAATGACTGTGGTGTTTTTGTGCTGATGGTAGGGTCTTTCATTTGTTTATAAGTAAGGTCTAGTGAACAGTGTTAACAACAGCTTGTCTCCTGTATTTCAGTACACCCTCTCAATGGTCTGTGACATCGAGTTCGATTTCCAAGAAGTAAGTTAAAAAAAGGAAATTTATGTTTATTTTATTTACTTTAAGTTTATTTGGTAAAAGTAGAAAACAGTATGACCTTTAACTGGGCATTTCTTTCAGGTTGACATGCCCATGATTAGAAAATGGTGGTGCCTTATGCTAATGGAACGATTTCAAATTGATGGGTATGTCAAAAAGTATTGTACATTTTGGTAAAATATTATTCAGAGGTCCCATATATGAGTTAAATTTATTTAAATTAATTTACTTTTGAATATTTTTTCAATACAACATTTTATTTAGCATGAGTAACTAAACACCCTTAATAACTCTCTTAAGCGACAATTTATTTTCTTTTCTTTTTATTATTATTCCTATAATTTTTTTATTTATTATTGTTTGCAAGCTATGGGCGCAGGTTTGCCTTCTGGACAGACGAGGCAAAATGCTTATTGGAGGCAAAAACTCAACCTCTGTATAGGCTAAAAAGAAGCAGAAGCACCACACAAGATGTCCCACAGCACGTCCAAGCAGTCCAAGATCGGACAAGAACTGAAGAAGCACTGGTGGACTGCATTGTGTCTTCAAAGGGAACAGAGCAGCATTTAGTGGTACTGAAATGCTAATTTTTCACCATTTAAAGATTAGCATTCCTAAATGACTCACCCAGGGCTGAGATCATTGTCAACTACAACATTGTCAATTGATTATCCAATATGCTCTTTAGCTATATTTTTAATGGTTATGCCAATTATTCATTGATGGCTTGTGTATATATAAAACAACACTTTTTGTTTGCACCGCAGGATGTTCTCAATGGGAAACCATCAAAGTGGTTCCCCCTAAAGCCACGTGTGCCAATCTTCATGGACAGTGAGCAGCAGTGTGCCATTCTTTTTGAACACCTCAAAGCTCTGCTACACAATTGTAAAACTCAACTGAACTTCACAAATGAAGTGGAGTTCATTTGTAGTTTTCTTTTTCCTGAGGTAGGCCCGCAAATATTGCCATAAGTTGAAATGTTTTATACATTAATTAATGTATTTATTTATATGGACAGGCCATCATTCATGGCCTATGTGAGCTGCAGGCATTATCCTGGCAGGAGGCTGAGGAGGTGTTCCTTCGTGGCCCTACTTATCACCCTAGGTATGCTTGTAATTTGCATATGCAAAAAAAATATTATTATTACACAATATTTTTGACAATGGCATTCATCTTTTATTTTAGTGAAGTTGAGGAATTTGACCGGGTGATTGCAAAAAGAATGAGAAAAGAAGCAACATTTGCCTCCCAGAAAGTAATTATTTTACCTTATGCATTTACATTACATTTTACATTTATTCATTTAGCAGACGCTTTTATCCAAAGCAACTTATAAATGAGGAGTTTTTTTTAATTGCAATTGAAGAAGAAAATAAAGTCACTAACACAATTCTTTCTTCCCTTTTTCTTTGCTTTGTCCTGTTTACAGCAAGATGACAGTGATTAAGGTGATCATTAAATAAAGTACAGAATTGTTCATTATTGGTGTTTTGTCTATTATTTGAGTTTTGCTTCACATTCAAAATATCAAAAAACAGGTTTTGTAATGTTAGCATGGTATAATGTTAATTAGACCATTATATGTTGAGCTGAAAGAAAAAAAATGGAATTTGAAACATTGTACAAAAACAAACTAAAACATTGTAGCAATGTAATGTCACATTATATTTTTCAGATGATAGTTCAATTTGTATTTGTATCGGTTGCATTAGTAATTTCCTTTCAATTACACCCACGCTCAAAAAATAAATACTGGGTAATTAGTTAGTTTGAGAACACAATGATTTTTTTTTGGCACATGCATTAAGCAGGAAACGCAAATATTTATTTGGATAACTTTAAATAAAAAGAGACCGTAATATTGCATTCTGATGTTTTCAATGGCATTTGGATAAGGGTGTTATACGATCTTCCGAACAGCAGGAGGCGCTGTCTCGAAAAACGAGGGGTCTGAGAATGCGGGACTCTGGGTGCGGGACTGTAGATTTTTTTTTTATTTTATTTTTTTTATTTTTTTTTATTGCATAACAATATACATATACAGAGGAAACATAATGTATTATTATCTATTACAATCATAATAGCATCAAAGAAACAATACAATTAAAATAAAATAAAAAATAACACGGGAAAAAATAAAAAATTACAAAGAAAAGGATTCAAAAATTTTATACATCTGTTTCGCTTTTTTATTTCTAACATCTTTTAGGGCTTCAATATAATGTTTAAGCTCAATTTTAAATAATATAATGTTAGGTTTATTATTTGTCCATTTCTGCTTATGTATATGGTATTTTCCATACATAATTATTAAGTTAACAACAAAATTTTGTTCCACACTCTTATTTTTGTACAACAAAAATATATCTTTACCAGATAGTTGAATTTTTAATTTTGTGAATTTAAATATCAGATATTCAACATCAATCCAAAACAGTTGGGTAAATACACATTCAAAGAATAAGTGTTTTATTGATTCTTCTTCTGTATTACAAAAGTTACATGTAGTTTCCATGTCTCTAAAAAATCTTGAGACTACTTGTCTCACTGGATAAATCAAGTGAATAATCTTATATGTAATTTCTTTAACTTTATTGGTCAGACAGTATTTACTGGGTAAGTTCCAGACCTCTTTCCAATCAATCTGATAATACATTGAGTTCCAAAAAGGTTTGCATTTAGGCAATAACGTAATCCTACATAATTCTCTAATATAAAAGTTATTAAACTTTTTATCTATAATTTTCACGCCATCAATACTTAACTGATTAGTAGTATATATGGGGATAGCTTCGGAAGATATATTGCCTGATAAAAGTTGAATAAGGCCACTAGGAATGGCATCAAAAACCACTGCAAACTCCTTAGCCGCTACAGGGATCTTATAATAGTCAAGGAATTCACAGTAATTAAAAAGATGTCCATTATTCTTAAATAACTGTCTGACCAAAATTATATCGTTATTGTACCAATTTCTGTAAAATAAAGATTTATTTTTAAATGTAATATATTTGTTGTTCCAAATCACAGATTTGTGTGGAGAAAAATTATGCTTAAAAATGAGCATCCATAATGGAAAAACCTGTTTATGAAAAGAAGAAAGCTTTATCGGAATCTTATTTACGGCAAAATTACACCTCAAAAAAAATTCTAAGCCCCCCAGCTTATCAAAAATGAACTCAGGGATGATATTCCAAATTTTGCCTTTAGAGTTAAAGTAGTTCTTTATCCACTTATTTTTAAATACGCAATTAGCAGTATTAAAGTCAAGTACATTTAGACCACCATCCTCAATTGGATTGCATAAAACAGTTTTTTTTAAATAATGAGGTCTGTTCTTCCAAATGAAATTGAACAAAACAGTATCCACCTCTTTTATAATTGATTGTGGAACATCTAATGCAAGAGCTGTATATACCAAGCGTGACAATCCTTCAGTTTTGGATAATAATATTCTTCCTTTTAATGAGAGATCTCTCATTAACCATGAATTAAATTTTTCTTTAATTTTCCTTATAATTGGTGTGTGCGGGACTGTAGATGCAGCAGGCTCCGAGTCTGCAGCTTGATAATATTGGATTTTTTTATAGGTTTAGGGGGAGTTACGGACAGACAACAACACAACCCTTACGAAAATTAACGTTTTAATATATTTTTATAAATCCATAGAAAATAGTTACTATTGTTTAACTGTGGTAACCAAAAATGTAAAATGATTTTACAAATTGAGTTATTTAAAAATAAATACAAATCAATTTGCAAAAAACAAAACAAAACAAGGTTATTGTATATAGGCTAATAAAAGCATGGCCAATTTTTGTAAGGAAAACATGACTCGTGTGCAGTATTAGGATTTTGCTATAAAGATATTGTAGTATTGTAGAGTATTGTATTGTAAAGTATAGTTTTGTTCAATCTTGAGTATTTAAGTCATGAGAGAGATGGATAACAGGGCAAAATAAAGAGACTGAAGAGAAAAATTGAAGTGAAGGTGCAGTTCAGGAGAGAACTTTAAATTATTTTGCATGTCCCCAAATTAAAGATTTAAACATTTTTTATGTCAGGTCCATACAAAAAATAGTTTTGTCCGTGAATTTGTTTGTATGAGTTTGAAATTTTCCAGTCTGAATTTTTTTCCCAGTCTGCCCCTACTGTTATTAATGGCAAAGACATGGTTTCATTTACTACACATAGGCCTACTGAAGCTCGCCGTGTTTTCAACCTCTGCTGCCTCAATATAGGAGTACACGAACACATAAACATAATTTCTAGAACTGTTCTGTCACTTCATGCATTTTACTTATTTTGAGAAAACTATCATCATATACAGAGACAGCAGTTTAAAAAAAACACCAATGTTTCAGGAGTTTATTATACAGAATACGTCACATGCTTATTAGATAACTGTATTTGAGTTGATGTATATGCCTTTATTTATTATTCTTTAATTTTCACAAATTTTGAAAAGTAATCAAAAAGTAATCAAAAGTAATTAGTTACATTACTTTAATAAAGTAATTGAAAAAGTTACACTACTATTACATTTTAAACAGGGTAACTTGTAATCTGTAACCTATTACATTTCCAAAGTAACCTTCCCAACACTGCTTACACAAACTTGACTTTTAATAAACAAACCAAAGGAGAAGAGCACTAACATAGGAAGTGCAGGAGTACAAACAAGGGATGACATTTAAGACTCGACAAAGAAACATTGGGCAGACTACATATTAAATACATAACTTAACGAGGTACTAAATGGAACACACCTGAATCACACAAACACAGGTGGAGACTCATAATGGAACCAAGAGGACAGGAACAACCAAATATGGGCATAAGCAAACAGAGGAAGAACTAAACATGGAACAGAGTCTGAAAATATGTAAATACAGTTCATACAGTTAGTTTTTCAAAGATCAATACTGAAGCGCTCCGATCAGTTGAATTATTTACTCAGTTCATGACTAAATTCATGAATCCACCGTTTCTGTAGAGCTTTACTCCAGCTGTATTTGAGTCCACACAGATCTCTGGAATTACTCTAAAATACAGCCATTTAGAGCATTGACCTCTAAAACAGAACGCAAGTAAAGAATAAGGTATCTGTGCATGTTCTACTTAACATAACTCACTACCTCCTCCATCAAGCAGTGTTCCCAACCTGATTTCCAGGGCATCTCTCCCCTTGTTCTTTCCAGAAAGTGCTGCTTTCTCTCCCACACATAAAGCCCTGAGGTGATAACTCCCTTTTATTCTAGCTCATTGTTCTGTAGCGTCAGATAATAGGCTTGCGATACATTTTAGCAGTTGTAGTGCTGTGCTGTACATGTCCAGTGAAGCAGCTTTAAACTGTTTTTGTTTTATTTCTCCTCTCAGCCTTGACCTACAGCACTCGGAGCACTTAACTTCTCATGATTCTCAGGTCCAAAAACAACGTGAACACAGTGTGCTTTTATACAGTTGAATAAAGAGACTTTGATTGCATAATTCAGTGAATATAATGGACTACATGGAGGAATTATTTGTAAAAGGAACAGACCGATGATCAAATAAAAGCTCGGAAATGCCTTAGGACAAATTTCTTTAAAGTAACTTACTGGAAATAGCAATGCAGGAAACCTAATAGGGAGATGACAAATTATTTAATATTTGAAATATCAAGAATCAGCCGACCAACATTTAATTTTCCAACCGCTGGAATGTCACAAGTTTTTGGCTATCATGGATTAGATTACAACACCTCCACCTAGGGGCTCATCAGATGTATTGGTAAACTCAGTTTGCCAGTGTACTTCTATAAAATAGTGTAAAAAGATCAGGCCATTACAGTTAAATTAGATCACACAGGTTTGTAATGGAGAATGCAAATATTTACATAATTTTATACTTGGCATACATTGATGTTTTTTTCACCAGCCTATTCTAGACAAGACCACACGATGGCGCTATTAGCTTTTGCTAGTAATTCAAGGTTTTAAGTTTGCATTCATGATTAAAAGCCACATTTCAATCAGAGAACAATATCAGATAAAATCTATAACCTGGTCAGCTGTTTATACAACAATACATTTTTAATTATTCCACCTGCATTATAAAAGTGGATATGAAAAAAAGCACAAAGAAAAACTAGTATAGTTATATATATATATATATATATATATATATATATATATATATATATATATATATATATATATATATATATATATATATTTATATTAGTGCTGTCAAAAGATTAATCACATCTAAAATAAATAATGTATATATAAATACACACACATACATACATTTATATATATATATATATATATATATATACACTTCAGAAAAATATGCTGTTTATATAATAAAAATATTTTAATGTAATATAAATTATATGAATATAAATATATACATGTACATTTTTTCAAAATATATACTGTATGTGCGTCTTTATATATACATAGTACATATACACAGTACACAGACACATATATTATGTAAACAAAAACTTATTTTGGATGCGATTAATCACAATTAATCATTTTACAGCAGTAATATATATATATATATATATATATATATATATATATATATATATATATATATATATATATAAATGAATTAATATATGTTTGATCTGCATGTACATAAAAGCTACGTTTTGTTAAAAGCTACTTTACTTTTTTTTAGTATGTATATTTTCATCTGTTCTTTTCTCAGCACAAAATGGTCCGAAACCTCAAAAATTAATCATAACTTAATCATATCTTACATTTTATGAAAATTTGGCATGGCTCAATGCATTGCTGTCAGTGCTCGCAAACCATGACATCATCAGGCTACTCTGTAATGCAGAGACAAATCAATGACTGAGCGAGAGAGAAAGACAGAGAGAGGGGTGCGTTTGAGGAGAGACAGTGTGTGAAGTCATAGTCCTTTCTCTCTGATGCAGAGCAGTTTTCCTCCCTGGCTTTTATCAGAGAACTTTCCAAACACTATCACTCAAAATGCACACGCTACATTTAAATACAGTGGTCACGGGGTATGAAGTGTCCCAGTGCAACAGAAGACTGTTAGTGCTTTATGGTGGAACACAAATGATGAGAGACAAACATGATTCCAGTAGGTTGAATAAAGGAATCCTGTTGTTCTTTGCGGGTAAGAGAGTGATGTCGCCAGTGTGAGTGTGGATCTTGGCACGATCCAAATATGAGCTGCATGACAGATGATGCTTGCCAGTCAGACATTAACTCATTTGATCAACCTGATTTACTGGAAGATCTGAACATGCAAGCCCTTCCAACTTTTGATTTCTAGTGGAAATTTGGCTCAGGGATGGGAGAAGGTTTTTGGATGCTGTGTTTGCCTGTTGCTGGAGAAGAGCAGGAATCGTTTCTGGCCTTGCAATCATTTTCATCATAAACAAATGTGGGGCAATGATGTCTTTGAGAGCTAAGCGTTGTTTTATCTATGTTTGAAGAAACAGATGTTCAGGTTGCTCCGTCACGCTCAGAATCAAAAGGTCCCCTAAGCGATAAGCTTCATCCAACTTTGGAATAATTTGACATATTTTATGATGCACAGTATGTATCTGAATTTCACCTTGCTTAAAGAACCATTTTTGGAATCTTCATTGGATTGTCTGTTTTAATACTGGGAGCGTTGAGGAACTGTAAACATAAGACCAATATGTGTCTCGTTGAATGAACTTTTATCTCATGTTCATGGAGCTCTGAAACTGGGCACAGCGGGTTTCATTTAGGCTCTCTGTAATGAAATAAAACAATACATGTGAAAACTAAAAAATAAAGTAAAATTAAATAAAACTCAAGAAGCTATAAAAAGAAAGGTAATTCAGAATAAACTGTAAGAAAGTAACTGGAAAAAAGTGGGTGATTCTTCAATTAAGGAGACTTGAAATGGGTAACACAAAATGTTAACTAGCATTTAACTAACTTAGATTTATTTTTGAATTAATATAATAAATCTAATATTATTTTGACTATTATAATGAAACCTAGTTTCAGATCAGGAGGTAAATACTGTGAAATTTGAATTTAGAATCAAATTTAATTTAGAATTTTATAAACACTATTTGCTATAAGTACATATTATAAATAAATTAATATATATAAATTAAGTAATTAATTAATTTTTATCAAATATTTCCGATCCCTGCTGGTTCATGTTCAGTGTGATGTGCGCATGCCAAGGCAGTAAACTGACAGTTTGAAGATCAAAAATATTTTTATAAGAACATTTATTTTTAGAATGCTGCAGAAATTCTGCCTTTTGTTTAACGGAAGGAATATTTTAGGAAGTATCAAGACAAGTGGCAATTATGTGGCCAAGCGCTGAAATGGCACCATTTAGCAAGACCCAAAGAATAAACAGAGGACATGATGCACATTTGTTATGTTTAAACCAACAACCTTCCTCACCAGCCCAGACATTTAGCCACACAAAAGTTACAAAATAAATAAATAAAAATTAGACATGTTACAGTTAAAAATGAAATGAGGATTTGACAAATCTTTGTAGGATTTTTGGACCAATAGGTGGCGCTGTCACCAAACTCTACAGAGACAGTCTTAGAGAAATTTAATAATGACACAAGCAAAATTAAATTCCAATATGCATGTTGCTGAAAGTACTCACAGTCAATATGTATGCACGTTAATAAACAAAAGTTTTGAAAATCAAAAATCCATCTGGTTAGTTGTAGATCTTCAGGGCAAAATGTGCCGAGACCTGAATCAACTCTGTAGGAGGAGCCGCAAAAAACAGCTTTCATCACACTTCAAGATGGCAGACAGCAGACATTTCTGTGCATTATAATGATCAGATGAAGTGTTTAAGGTGGCACACATCTCTCTGATGTGTGTGTGTGTGTGTGTGAGAGAGAGAGAGAAGTTAAGGAGGCGGCTGGGATCCAGAGGTTTGGAGCAGCTGCACTCGTGACTGAAATGAAAACAGGACTGAACGAGGCTGTCAGGCCTCTGATGTACGACTTGTAATGGGATGTTTCCAAACCTCCTTTCTCCATATGGCTGCCGACACAATCAGAAACACCCACCGCCTACAGAGCAAGGGACTCTCAGAGCACTACATCTGGTACACAGACACACACACTTACACACATCTCAAACAAACACACTGATCCACTGTCTCCTATTGTGGTGACCTGCTTAAAACGTTCATCTTTAGTCAAAGGTCAGATGTTCACAGAGGAGCATTACAATGCAAACATTATCTGAATCCAAATTCGTGTGAATCGGTGAGTCCTCAGGCCTCACCCTCGCACTAAAAACCATCATCCTCCCATCTGCATCAAACATGTCAGTCCCGCGGCCGTGTTCAGACATTTCATTCTTCCCACACTCACTGTTCACGGCTTAACTCAATCAAGCTCTCCTACATCTGTTTGTCTGTCAGCTCTCCAACCTTTTGTGAAATCTCAGCCTGTCTGTTTTTGTTTGCTATGTCCTGTGTGGCGACTCAGAAGCGCTACTCTAAGTAAATGTCAGTTTGAATTTATCAGAAGCCGAACTGGTGTAAACACTTCCTGACTTTCTGAGACCTCAACGCTCTCCCGAGCCGCGCTCACAGGAAACTGCAGTAGAGACATCGCTGTGTCTCACGAGCTTGTCCAGACCGGCCCGTTAGCTCGCATTGTTTTGGCTGTGGAAAAGACTTTTTAGCACTAGCAGTAACCACCATCCACTTCTGAAAGACCCACAACAGGAAGTGCCATCCGTTCGCCCCCTGACCTCTTCTAAAGAGCTGAACAAACTCGGCTGTCCATGACCACACATCCTCTCAGGTGAACAGCCCTCACATTGAGACCCAAGAGCCCTTGATAACTGGAAAAAAATACTCTCCAGGCTGGTAAGTCAAGTGAGTGACATACATAGCTTGATTTATTGTGATTGGTTGATGAGATTTAACTGTAACAAAATGTAAATCTGAAGACTACTTGGATTCATTTGCACCTAGAATCAAAATCAAACATTAGAACATCATATTTAACTTAAATGTCATGGGTCAGTGACCTGATGTTTTTTTTTTTGTCCAAATCCAAACTGAGTTATTTAAAATATCTTTAACAATACAATTAATGACTATGTCTCAGCTATAATAAATGTTTTTGATTTCTGATTTAAAGTTAATTCTTCTGGGAATGACTGTCCAGATTTCATAATTTAGAAAAACCTCATTAAAATAATGAATTTCTTAAAAAAATATACTAAAGTAGATTCATTCATTCATTGAAAGGAATATTTTACCAAAACAGGAATTTATGTCATAGAGAGGACTATCAAGACTATTTTATGAAATATACATTTATCTGGGGATGCCATTTCCCAAAAAGCAAAGATATTTATGACATAATAATTCATGTTTAAAAAAAAAACATTTATCTTAAAAAAACATATTCAGCAATGTTTTTAAAAATAATGGTTAGGATGTGTACACTCATGTATTTAAACTAGAAGTAAATTAGGGCACCATATTACATTTTACAACCTGATCTAACCCTGCCTTGACATATAAGGGTCAACTTTCTGATATTCTAATATCAGATTTAAGGACCGTTCACACCAAGGATGATAACTATAAAGATAACTATAAAGTCTAAAAATATAGTTCTAAAACTCGTTCTCAATATTAAATAATAGCAGAGTCCACACCACAACTATAACAATAAAGATTTTTTTCACAGGACAAACTTTTTTAAACAGAGGATATCGTTATCTTTATAATAACCTTTATACTTATCGTTCTTAGTGTGAACGGGCCTTTACTGACAGTCTAGTCATGTCAGTCTACTTTAGGACAATTTCCTGTTTCCTTAAAATATTCCTTTTTTTGGGATTATATGTATTTATATGTAAAAAAGGGATTATATGTATTTAGAATCCAATTAAAGGTTAAAAAGTTCACCCCAAAATGCTAATTCTGTCATTAATTACTCACCCTCATGTCGTTCTAAATCTGTAAGTCCTTCATTCATCTTTGGAACACAAATAAAAATATTTGTAATGATTTCTGGGAGCTCTCTGACCCTCACATGGACAGCAGTGGAATTAACACGATCAACGTCCAGAAACGTAGCAAAGAGAAAGGTAAAATAATCCATGTGACATCAGGAGTTCAACCGTAATTTTACAAAGCCACAAGGACATTCTTTGTATGCAAAGAAAACAAAAATGATGGCTTTATTCAACAAGTCTCCTTCACGTCACACTAGAGCCATTTTGGAGAGTATCCACTGAACGCAAACGGCGTATGCTGTTCTGTGTCACGTGTGTCACGCGGATACGTTTTCTACATTTATTTAAGCTTTGATTTGAATGAAAACAACGTATCCGTGTGGTGCGGCATTTTACTTAGCTTAGTTTATAAAGTTTTAAATATAGTTATTTTGCAAAAACCCATCAGTTCACTTCAGAAGACCTTTATTAACCCCCTGGAGCAGTGTGGATTACATTTATGATGGTTACACACACTTTTTTGGGCTTCAAAATCTAGTTTCCCCTCATTCTCTGCCCCCATTCATTTCATTTTTCTTTTTTAGTTTTATTTCTTTGTAAAATGTGTATTTAATTTTCATAAATGAAATCTATTTAAATAGTTTAGTTAACAATTTCAACACAGGACCAAACATGCTAGCAAAAGCATATCAAACACCCTGGTGACCACCCACAACATCCTGCAACAGCAAGTTCTTTCACGGGAGAGCAGCAGCACTCACATTTTCTTCAAAAAATGTCAAACCCTAATGGTTAAAGTAGCATTTTTTTCATTCATGTAGTGCTGTCAAAGTGCACTTCATCATCTTCAAACAGGCTCAGAGGCCATTTCAAGTTTTAGCGAGTTAAATTACACCCTCTGATCAAAACTGTGCTGCCGTGAATAGAGCAGACGGCTGTAGGCAGATAGGGCGGCTCTGAAAATCAGAACCAGTTTCCTCACAATTATGGAGCAGTTCAGAATCCCAGTCAGACTGCGGACTGCCAGGCAGGTGGGGTTTTATTGGCTTTTGTCTGAAAAGGCTTCAAATGACTTCACTGGTGGGTCAGGGCCAGCCTCCATCAGTGCTAATGCAGAATAGGTAATTACAGAGGGAAATACCATGAACTGCCTTAAAAACCACCCAGCCAGGGCCAAGTGTTACATCATTAGAGCGAACACACACACACATACACACACATGCATTCCCCCTTTCTCATGCTCATGTGAAGGTAAAACCAGAGCATAGCAGAGCAGATGACCGTCACCTATGTTTATGATCCAGGCCTGGTGGTATTTTAGAGAAAAAGCCAGCCTGGCTATAGCGACACCACAGTCGTATATCACACAGGTCTGGCTTTAACTCACTGCCTTTTCCATTCACTCTTTAACTTACGCTCCTTCATAACCAGCGCAATTAAATGCTGTCCCACTCCGGCACTCTGAGTCCTTGGTCTTAGCCGCAGTTAATCGACTGGCACGACTTCAAAACAGAATCCTTGAGAGTCGAGCCTTGGTCATTCACATCAAGAGACCTACCATTATATTGTTAACATATTATTTCAGTCTAAATAATGGGTTCCCACTGCTGTCGGCTAAAAATCATTAGTGCAGTGGAGGAGGAGGTGCGTTCGAGACAAGCCACTGACGTACCTAACAGCCAAAGTACTCATTAGGTTCTAAGATTGAAGGAGAACATAAATGATGTTGCCAAAGCCCAACTATAGCAACACCATATGGACCATCCATATAACATGTACTGACTTACACAGAACATGTAACAGATTCTATACACTGAAAAATCAGACAAATTCATGCTAATAAATGTATTACCTCATAGAACCTAATGAATAATGTCCTAAAAGCCATCTGGATAATATGTTATTAACATACAGTATGTTAATAATAATAATTCATTACATTTATATAGCGCTTTTCTAGGCACTCAAAGCGCTTTACATAGTCAGGGGGTATCTGTGGTATCCATAGGTTTTCATCCTATGTTTTACCAGTGGTGGACACTAACAAATAATGTTTTAATTTCAGTAAACTTTATCTTCACTAGATTTTATTTTATTTATTTATTTGTTTCATAAAAGTACAGAAGTTCTAAGCGGAAGTTCTAAAAAAATTTTTTTTTTGTGATCTAGACATAACCAGTTATTTTCTTGTAATAAACAACTTAATTTTTTTTGTTATAATAATAATAATGTAATAATAAAAAATAATGCATGGCTGCTTAAAAAATATAGAAAAGCATATCGTTCGTGTTTTTTTTTTTTTTTTAATGAAGAACTCCAAACCAGGTATGAGATGTAATGGTTATGTTCCTATTCATGATGAATCCGTCATTGAGCTGCTTCGTTTCAATAAACATGCTCATAAATTGCACTGAATTAATAATCTGAATGATTCATGCTTATAAAGTGCAATTTGTGATAAATCATTCTTTGAGCCCATCCTTTTCAATAAACCTGTTAAACTTGTTTATAAATTGCATTATCAGTATGACACATTCAAATTATTAAACTGATTTCCTATTCACAATGAATAACTGTTTTGAGCTGATTCTATTCAGCGAACCCTTTAAAGTCATTAATAAATTGCGAACAATAATTAATCAGAATAATTTGTGTTGATAAAGTGATGTCTGATTTGTGGTGAATTATTTTATCAATTGAATAAAATGATTAGTTTGAGTGGTTCATTGATGTCAAATTTATTCAACGTCTAATTCATGATTACTTTTTTTTGATTGATTATGATTATTTTCAATGTACCTGTTAAACTTGTTCATAAATTACAATGATTGTATCATTGAATGATTCTCATAAAGTGATGTCTGATAAATGATAAATCACTATTTTGAGCTCATTATGCTCTATGAACCTATTCATCTCGTTCATAAACCTTACTGAATTATTTCTTTGAATAAATCAGTCTTATAAAATTATGTCAGATTCATAATGAATCATTCTTTTAAGCTGATTCTCTTCAATGAACCAGTTAAGTTAATTCATAAATCACACTAAATGATTCATTTGAATCATTCTTTCTGATAAAGTGATGTCCAATCCATCATTAATAATTCTTTTGATATTATTCTTTTCAATTAACCTGTTGAACTGGCTCACAAATTCACACATTGGACAGATCTGATGGACACAAGCTCAATACTATTTGGGTGTCCATAAACGAGACCCTTCTCCTTGAATAGGAGGAGTAGGATGGTACATAATAAAATACAAAAAATACATAAGTAATAATGTTCTCCTAATTGATCAGTACTTTCACTTTTGATACTCTGACACATAACACATGATCACTGTATACAATCAAATGGGTTTCTGATACACTAAAAAATTTGAATAATTGCTATATTATGCAGTCTTTATTTCTAGCTGAAACTAATTTCACAAAGAAATACATGAAATTTTATCCTTAAATCTGTTAAATCTCTTTTATTTGTCCTGGATGGTTCATGGGGTTGTATATTGAAAATATTGGCATCGCCATCACAAAAATGCCCCATGAAGGGAGCCCCCAGTGGGATTTACCACCTCAGTTATAGCAAGCAACAGATGGGCCATAACTATATGAGATGCATCACAGACTCACGTGTGAATCACATCAGCAAGCTCTCTCTCATTACTACCAGACATGTCTAATTGATTCCAGATGCAGGATGGCAGGAGAGGAAGTCGAATAATGAGGGGTCGCCTGCGATCCGCCACCTGGCCCGCCGCTGCCACACATCTTCACTGACGGACTGCAATTTTATGGTCAATTGGACCCTTCAGCTGGAGGGAAACTTCACATGCAGAGGGAAACATGAGAAACTTAAACAGACTTGCAGAGAGACAGCATATCTACGTGCAAAATAAGGTTCACTACACACACACACATACAAACACACACAATGATATTTACCCCAAATTAAACACTTCTCTGTCCCTGAGGAGGAGTGCACTGTCATTCTTTAGTTTTGCCACAAAACAGAAATAGACAGGCAGACAGGCTCTTTCTTTCAATTACTGTCTGGAAACAGCGCTCTCTAAAGACTGTCTGCGCTTCAGCGTTCAATATGCACTACAGTATTTGCAGTCTGAAGGACATCTCAAATAGTATGGAAAACAGTAATCTATAGCCGATAGCTCTCGCAAGCATTTCTCCCCTGCTTTAGCATTTTCTCTCCCTGTTAAGAAAAGCTAAAGAAAAGCTTGACTAACTTCAAAAGGAATAATAAATGCTACCAAGTATTAGAATATATATTCTTTTGAGTGTAAATGCATGGTGGTGATTTCAAGTTTAACCTGGATGACTACTTTGTGGTTTTTAATGAACATGTCTCTGAAATCCAAACTTTTCAGAATTAACATTTAACTAAGATATCATACATAACTGTACTTTTTGGGCCACCTGTGTTAATGTTTGAAACCTCCCAAGAGAGACATTACGTTTCTGTGTCTTAAGCACACTGCACATGCTGGTTGCATATCAGCTGGTTTATGCTGGTCCTGAGCGGGTTATAAACTGGTTATGACTTGGTTGAAGCTGGTCCTAAGCAACTACTTCATGCTCAGGACCAGCTCATAACCAGCTCAAAACCAGTTTAAACCAAATCATGACCAACTAAGGACCAGCTTAAACCAGCTGCTATCCTTCAAAACGTACCTAACCAGCAAATGCAGTTTTTTTTCCATCAGGGTCTTCTGGTTTAAACCATGACTTAACTCAATTCGAATACATATGCAGAAACCTATATTCAAGACTGAGCAATACCAAACATGCTCTCCATTTCACTTCAAATCCATTGTCAAGACTGACAAATGTCTGTGTGGGGATAAGGAACATACCTGTTGGCTATGTTTGTGACCAATAAAACTATCCCTCGTTAAGTTTAGTCAAAATAAATGTGAAAGGTGTAATGCGATCAAATGTCATTGAATGCCAAATACGAGTCTTTTTCATTTGAAGGGGATTAGACTGGAAAATCACTCCAGCTCTTTCAACCAGACTGCGCCTCTTTTTCAATTACTTTAATGCTGTGACAGTGGAGAACTGCTGCTATGATGTCATGTAAATAATATAGGCCCAATTACTTTACATATGTATCTTTTCATAAGCATTCTGCCACAAAACTTTAGGACTGTATAATTTATGTTCAAGACCACCAAAAAGCATATGCAATCGTCATGCATCCTGAACCTAGATCCATTCTGACTGGAAAGCCCCAGTGATTGATGAATTTCTAAATCAGACAGGAAACAGTCAATGTTACTGCACAAATATTTTCCACAGACCACCAACTCCCAAGGTTTGAGAGAATCCTTGATGCAAGAGAAAGGAAGCAATGCTAGCAGTATTAACAACATGGTAAAATACAAAATATGTGGCTTTTCTTGGAAAATACACAAAGAAGAAATAAAGTTAAAGGACAAAACATCCATCCAACATAAAAGCAATGGGGCCATACAGTTACAAGACTGCAACAGTGTGCTGAGAATAGTCACAGAGGGCTCCAGAACGACCCATAATTAAGAATTTCAAACCTAAACCCAAAGAGATGAATTTAGATTTTTAATCTCCAGGCGTTCCAAA
This sequence comes from Carassius carassius, assembly GCF_963082965.1. NCBI lineage: Eukaryota > Metazoa > Chordata > Actinopteri > Cypriniformes > Cyprinidae > Carassius > Carassius carassius. The sequence continues at coordinate 20,815,424 of NC_081762.1, forward strand.
TTCCTTAATGTAAGTTGCCTGGTGATTTCTCTTTTTAAATCTTGCATAAAATGAAATGAACATAATAGCAAGACGTCTTCAAACTCAAGAGATCAGTTAAACTACAGAACTCACTCTTATTGATAACATGACAGCTAAACAGCTCTGCCCCCAAATCAACGGGAAGTCATAAATTAAATGTAACAAACCCGCTTGGCTCCAGCAGTTATGATTATTTTGATGAAAAATATCCTGCGAGATAAACCCAGAGGTTGTAAATTTTAACTCATTCCCTGGGCCCTGAAGTATATGGTAAAAGCAGACTTAGAACACACACACCCCCACTTTAAGTGAAAGAGTACACTTATGCAACCCCCAGTAACAATAAAGGCTTATTGTCTGGGTTTGAAGAGCAGACACAGGTCTGACTGTATCCCTGCAGTCATTAAGACTCCTTCAGAGCTCATAATAGGGATCTCAGCTTCTCTCCACGATACTTAAGTCCTGTCTTGCTGAGGGCAGAAAGTCTGCTGGACATCAGGCGCTTTACAACACCTTCGATGGGATTTTCAACCCAAAGCAATAATTATTTTCTAAATATATCGCTTGACACTACGAAATCATCTGGAGGGGCCTCGCTTTTTTATGTTTGGGTGTAAAAAGGTCATTCTTTTGGGTTTGAGAGGTGTAACCATTCACACTGACAAAACTGACAGACACCTGCACTATAAAAATGACTGTAATAAAATAAAGAATTAAATAATAAACGCTAGAGGTTTTTGTTTAAAGGGTCTTTAACAGAACATTGCCAGCCAACACATGTTAAAATATATGTTGTTACAGAGTCACAGTTACTAGTTATAATACATACTATAACAGAGAAACAAAGCGCAAGAAAAATACAAATACAGTAGTAGGGTGTTAAACAAAATAACATTAAAGGTTAAATCATATAGGCCTACTATATATCTCTTGGCTCTACAACACAGAAAAGTTTTGCTTAAAGGTGGAGGTTTTTGTTCCACTAGTAGCACAATATTACTATGCATTTGTGTTATGCACTATATTGTGCCTAGAGTGCATGCATTAGCATAATATTGTCTCAGATGGTACAGTACAGTAATATCCATTTACTACACAGAAGAATTTGCTGTTTTTCAAAGGAAAGACCATTTTAGGCGCACTTGGTGCAGAAGCTTTAGTGCTTTAAGGACAACATTTCATACAAACATTTCATCCAAGTACTCATAATGCATGGCATTTGTATATTTTACTGCATCTATACCATAAAAGCAAAAGAGGGATATTTTTTGTGTGTGTGTGTGTTCTTTCTTGATGCCCTGGTTAGCACAGAGACACTGTGGTTGCTAGTCACAAATGAGTATAATATTGCAAAATTAGCCTGATATTACACATCAAATAAGAATTGAGTATTAATTAATTTATTAATTTCTTTTTCATCAACCCACTTTCTTTGTGAAAAATCCTTGCGCAATATAGTGTAATTCCTTCTCATTAGCGGTACTGAGGAGTAGCATACGCACATTTCCACAGTCTAGTGAAGGTGAAGCTATGCTTGTATAAAGTGGCTGGTTTTATAGACTGTTTCTTATTTGGACTGAGTTTTATGGCCTTTTAGAATAATGGGATTATTGTAGAGCCAGCGTTGTGCCTACAGCTGGGCCACAGACAGTCCATTGCACAAATTTAACTTCCTCTCTCATCACATGCTGTGAAAGATGCATTACCTTGGCATCTCATTATGTTCTTGGGACTAATTACATGCCTGTTAGGTTCAGTGGTCTGAAGACCTAATGGCGGACCACCCATCCTCTAAAGTCTAGGAGCTGTGGCCCACTGACCTACACCGGCCACCACGAAGCAGGTCTACAGTTTCATCCACTACCACATACTCTGTAATCTGAATTAAACAGCAAGCAAACGTTCCCACAAATAGGCTACAACTCTGCAGAATAAAATTTAAAGTGTACGCCATAGGTATAACAATTATTTAAGTGCTAAAAACTAAATATTTCACCATCTTTGCCCGCCCATAGACATAAGCCAAATGACTTACTCTCAAAAAGCAGAAAGGAAAAACAAGAATATCAGAATGTTTCATGAAAAGGATCAATGTTGTGTGAGATAAACAACCCTCTGATGTGTTTACATCTGTTGGCAGGCACGAGATGTGCCAAAGGCCAAAACCCCAGGCGCTGTTATTATATTCTCTCATTGATCTATTGCCCTTTTTTAGTAGTTGGGGCATCATGGAAGGTTTCAATCCATCATCCGGGCCTCAGAAATTAGTATTTTCAAACAGTTCCCCAAGTTAGCCAGCACTTATAAATAACACGGCCTCTGAGCTGCAAACATCAATGGCAGACAGCTGAGCCTATTGTTGATGCTCTACTGCGTTCCCCCACCTCTCTGCGAGGGAATGTGGTGGAAGATTGATGCGAGATGTCACTGGAGGGAAGTAGGAGTGGCCAGGCTTCAGTGTACCACATGTCCCTGCTTTCCAGCACAGCAGGCAGCTGCATAGTCTGGCGGCCAGCGTTCCTGCGTGCAGTCATGGAGGGATCTTGGGGAACGCAGTAGAAACCGTCCCACCGAATGCGGTATGCTGAGGCTTGCAGATCTATATTACCCAGTTGGGGATGCTGGGCAAAGGCCACATCAAACAATGCGGAGGTCAAAAGAAGTGGGGTTTATCAGTAATTATACTGTATAGAAGTGCCTCGAATCAACACTGCAGGTCCAAAAAAAGGGGAAATGGTGGAGTACTGAAGCATGTAAGTAAGAAAGTAGTCCCTGTGTAGCCACCAGTGGTGTGAAATGAGGCATTGATTTGCAATCTGCTGAGTAACAGGACGCCCTGTCAGTCAGGTTATCAATGGGGTGTAAAGGCTTTTGGTATTTGGCACATAAGCCTCCTCACACTGGGTGCCAACTTAAACAGCAGTTTAAGACCCACGACGCAGGACAAACCATTCTCTGTCATCGCAATACTTCACGCTGTCTCCGCTGCTTCACTGCCAGAACTTCAGAACCAGCATTTTCTAGAGTCTGAATGGTAAAAAAAAATGTATTGGATCACAGTGTTGCAGAGGGAGATTTACTTACGTATAACAGATCATTGAAAATGTTCAAAATAAAGAGATTTGAAAATAAGCAAAGGCCAGCATTGGATATGAGGGAGCTATTCATGTTTATGGGAGAGCAAGCAACAAAAAGCAAGGCTTAGTCGGTAATTCACACAAATGTCTCCTCTATTTTTGTTATGTCGATTGCTGTAAATCACACTTCTGTTGTTTATGCACTTACCAAATGGTCAGTTTTCTTAATTAGCTGATGACATGTTAATCGTGTTGCATATTGTTGGACACATGCAGGTCATGGTCATATAATAAATGTCAATGTTTGATTGTAAAGATGATTTATTTTTGTACGATTAGCTAGTTTGGTTGTGCTGGGTTGCCACTATGGCCAATGCTAAATGTGGGTCCTGAAGCAAAGCCAGTAAAGACCACCGATCCACAGTGATGAGATTTTGATAAGTGATCTGGAGGAGCGTTAGACTGAGGCAGTACATGAGGAACGACCAGCGCATCTTGCCAAAGCCAGAGCCTGCAATCTGTTATCAAGCTGAGAGCCAGCAATACATTACAAGCAGAGCAGTTTTATGTCTTTAAATAAAGTTTTATTCCTCTAAAAACTGTAGAATCCATAAAGGCATATCTAAATAATTAAACTACTGTCTTAATCTGCTTGAAGCACATTCAAAAGCTACATTCAAAATTTTAAACTGGATGAGATGAAAGGAATTTGATTACAATAATACATCTTTAAATGGAGTGATGCTGCTCCAGAAGTCATTTTACACCAGAAGTTTGTGATTTCAAACCAAACGGAATTGCAAAATGAATGAGGTTTCCAGAACACTTCCCTGTCAGTCAAACATTTAGTCCCGCCCACATTAAGTTGGAATAGGGATTTAATGTCATGTGTTTTACCATGTAGATCCAGAAAAATATTGTAACACACACAAACACATATGTAGATTTCAGCTGACCCTTATGATCCTTTGCCACGTACAGGGTCTGGGTCAATGTTGATGTTATTTCATGGACACTTGGGCTTGACTGTAGAGCAGTCTCCCCACATCCTGAGCGCTCGGCTACTTTTGTCCTCCATCCAACCTGCACAGCTAGGGACTTCCAGTCAGAGTCCAGATTTATGAGGCCCTTCTCTACTGGGGACTCACCCCAATGCAGCCGCAACAGACTTGTTCTTCAAACAATAACATCCAACTGCGCGGGAAGGCTAGCCCACTTTCCCTTTCTCTTACTCTTTCTTTCATATCTTTACAATTTTGCACATTTTTTTAGGTAAATGAGATTATCTTTTATGTCTAATTTTAAATAAATTTAAGTAAAAAAACCTTGCAGCCTTTATCTCTTAATATCTGATTACAGGATTATTGTAAAATTAACCGCAAATAACGGTTTTCCAGTTAACTTGAATAATTTGGCAATTATCTTTTTATGTTTTGACTAGTGTTGCCATAGCTAACTAAAGCTAAAACCATATAAATTACTGAAATAAAATAAAACACAAAAGTTATCATAATATTTCAGCCAGCTGCCAAAGCAACATTTTAATATGTTTAACATGTATTTAAATAAATAAAACTGGTATAAAAGTTAAAAACTATATATATATATATATATATATATATATATATATATATATATATATATATATAGGCTATATATGTATATATATATATATATATATATATATAAATTATAATGAATAAAAAAAAAAATATATATATATATATATACATATATATATATAATAGTAATGTTGGCTGATCTCATAACTCAACAGTACAGCTCAGCACTGGCAATGCCAAGGTCATAGGTTCAATTCCCAAGGAAAGCATGAACTCATAAAATGTGTGAATGTGTAAATCACTTTGGATAAAACCATAAGCTAAAATGCATCAATGTAATCTTGCAATGGCTAATATGTTTTCGACTTATATTGACACCTAGTGGTGTGGATGCAGCATCATACAAATGTTATCAAATACTGATGCCAAGATTAATTTATATTGCATACATATGTGTCCAATTTTACTGAGACAAAGTGAGTAGTATTCAGATGGTCATGTGATTTTAACATGTCAGTTTTAACATGAGGTAAAATAATACAGCTGAAGTCTTCATCTCATGTCAGTTGATTTACTAGTTATCAAACATTTCTTCATCTAAAACCTTTTAATAAAACAAAAAAAATTACTGTTTAAGACAGACAGCTACATTGTATGTAATAAAAAAGGCAGACGGGACTTTTAATATCCATCACACATCTGTCATACAGTATGTCATATAATAGAGAATGATGTGACGTTAGTGAGATGACATTTGTTCTTTTCCAGTAAGTGTTGGGGAAGCTACTTTAAAACTGTAGCTTGCCAAACTTATTTTAAACCATATTTTAAATAACTTGAACTGCAATCGCCCCGTGACCCTACAGAGGATAAAGTGTGGGAAAAGTAGATAAATAGATTAATTATCTACAGTCAACGGAAAAAGTTGGCTAAACAAGTGACAAAAAAAAAAAAGTAAATACAGTGAGGTGCAGGGAGCATTAAACTTGAACAGACATATTTACACTTAATAAATAAATAATTTAATGAATAAATATTACTGTCTACTAATAAATACTAAATACTAATAAATGCCTATTCAGTGTTTCTGCCTGCCACAGTACAATGTTATTTTAGTATAATTTATATACTATTACATTATATATTCAAATTTTTAAAATAGCTTGAATTTATATATTTTTCAATTCAGTTAGTGTTCTTGTTATATACTTGTGTCATTTTTCTATTTTTCTAGTTTCTATTTATTTAATTTATTTGTACTTCAGTGTTTAATATTTTTTACTAAAGTACTTCAACTTAAACTTAAGTAGTCAAAAAATATTTTATTTATTTACGATCACTGAAAGCACTGCCACAGTAAATGATGTCTTTAAATTATCTTTAAAATGTCTTTAAGTAAAATTTTATGCCAGTAAATTATTTTCATTTGGGGCTTTTCTCAATGATTCATAAGCAATAAATAATAATTAGCCATATTATGTTATTTGATTCTTTATTTGTTATAAATTAATTTTAATAAGAAGGCCTAAAATGCAGCATAGCTATACCACGTACAATCTAGTAATGTTAGTAGCCTCGCTACTTTCAGTTATTTCCCAAAACTGTTTCCAATCAGTTTCAAGGTATGGATGAGTCAAGAAACGCTGGTTTCCTTATTTCTCACTCAGACTTTCCTCCCACTCTTCCTGGCCCGTTCTTAGTCTCCTTCTCCCACTTTCTCTGTCTTTCGTTCCGGACAGTTTAACACATGCCAGACCTCGGCAGAAACGTGTGGGGGAAGCGAGAGTGATGAAAGACCAGTCAAAATGCATGTGAGGAACTGCCATTAGCACATGTGGCTTTCGCATGAATCTAATAACACCAGCGGAAGCCTTTGTGGACAATAAAGGTGGATGAGCTGTATTCATTGATTCATAATTTACAATGAAATGGATCAACACCAGAAGAGGCCCAGGTGTGGGGGCCCGTGTTCTCACATGGTTTGTGTGAGCTGAAAGCATTGGATGACGGCATGATTTGTTTCCACAAACCTCAGGTCGTGGGGTTAAGGGTCACTTGTCCTTTCACACAGGAAGACATGTTACAGGATTATTACAAGACTGAATGAGAGCACTGTATGAGACACTGCTTGACCTTACATGTATGGGGTCAAAACTCTCTTGTGCTTGCTTTATCGTCACTTTTGCAAGGACAAAGTGTCAAGTGTTCTCAGCGGAGAGGAAAAGTGAATCACCTTTGTGTAAACTCTATGAGGGCAGAGGCTAGATTATATTCTACAGGTCGTTTGTGTCTCAACAAAGTTTAATACCACTATCCGCTGAACAAAATGCATTAAACTGATATATTGTCAAAGTGCTTGTTTTTTTATTTAAACACGCACTGGATTGGAGGATTGGATTGTCTTCACCTTAAGGGCTTTTCTCACAATGGATGACAAATGTGGAGGTCTAGCAGCCGCTCTTTGTCTCTGGTGGGCAGTTAGGAGCTGCAGGTGAAACAGCATGATGAAAGAGGTGCTCGCTCATGTTATATCTCCCATGGACTTTGTTTATAGCTTCATTTCACTATCCTACCATTATGTGTTTCTGGTGGGTCATAACCAAAGTTTAAACTAGGCCTGAATGATTCTTAACAGAGAACCATTTTGCTTTTGAATTTGGAATTTGGAACTTTCTATTCATCAAAGAATCTATCACGTTTCCACAAAAATATTAAGCAGCAAAATGGTTTTCAACATTGATAATAGTAAGAAGAAGTGTTTCTTGAGCAGCAAATCATCATATTAGAATGTTTTCTGAAGAATCACAGGACACTGAAATCACAGGAATTAATTATATTTTAATATATATTTAAATAGAAAACAGTTGTATAAAAATGTAATATAAATGTAATAAAAATGTTATATATTACTGTTAAACTGTTATAGATTACTATTTTTTACTGCATTTTACTGCAGCCTGGTTTCTTTAAGAAAAGAAAATTAAATAAATAAATAAATAAAATCTTACTGACCCAGACATATGAAGCCTAGTATATTATCTTCAACCACCAGCTTGTAGGTCCAACACCAAAATCTTCATTTAAACCCTGGTCATGATGCTAAAACTGGCTGGTACATGTTTTATGTTTAATTTACAAAAAATGTAATGCGTAAAATGCAGCTAAACATATAACCATGTATAATAAATATAATTAATAACACTTCAATACAGGGACCTATTCTCGCTATTAATTAGTTGTTTATTAGCATATTGGCTGTTTATTAGTACGTGCATGACCATATTTCCTCATCCCTAATTCTAGCCAATACCTAAACTAACAACTATCTTACTAACTATTAATAAACAGCAAATCAGGAGTTTACAGAGACTAAAGTCGTAGTTAATAGTTTGTTAATGGTGAGAACTGGATTTTAAAATAAAGTGCGACTACTGTATATACTGTAATTACTAAAAATAAATACTATTTACTTTTAAAAGAGAAAGAAAATATATTTAATCTCTTTTCTTATTGACATCAGTGAACAGGTTGCGTGACATGCCCTCATACTCAAAACCCATCAACAAAACTACATAAGGAAAAAGAAAACGCCTCAGACTGCTTTAAATATGGGTTCATTTGCACTCAGGATAAACATGGTTTGTGCCAACCACAGTGTGTTTTGTGGGGTGAATTACTGGCTGCTGAGAGCATGAAACCATTGAAATTAAATTTTGTACTGTAAACAGTTTTGATACTGTATTGGGTGGCCTCTTGAGTCCAATGTAAAATGTGGGTCCAGAACCACTGCTCTAATCCACTGTTTGTTGCATTTGTGCATTTGTGACCACACCTGCGGTCAGCCTTAAAAATTCCCCCTTCCCAGCTTTCTAGGCCTCTTTCATCAGTCCACTTCAGTTTAAATGTCTGTTTCCAGGTTGTTAAGCATGCAGTAAATTCTTCAAGTCAACCTCCTGAAAAGTCTCATTACTGTAACTAGTAAGACATCTATTACTTGAAGTACTATTTTCACCTGAGCACACTTGGAATATTTGTGTGTCCATGCTTTTAGTTTAGTCTGTTGAGGAAATTATGTAAGTGAAGGATTGCGGCGACTCACCTAATTTCCAAAATTCTTAAATAAAGACTATTATTAAAAGGAAACCAGAGAACGAGGAGCACCCATTACCTTTTCCTATTTGCTGGTAGAAAGAGGCCCTCGTGACCTTTACTGACGTACAGTCAGAGTCCAAAGCTTGGAAAAAGCCAGATGGCCAAGGACACATTGTCAGTCAGCGTGGAGGAAATGAACAGGGCATAATGTATTGATGACTGAAAAGCTGAGCTGGAAAGAGAAACAAAGACTGTCAAAGAGAGAGAAAGAACCTGGAGGATCCATGAATTTGATTTAGATATGTTTTCGTGACACTTCACATCAGAATTTGGTGCAAATCATTTTCGCTCAAAGACCCCTTTTCAAAAGAATGAAAGACATTTAACATAAAACACAAGAGAGACAGAGGTCAGGCACTATTTTTCAAACATATTTTCTGAAACCATTCTGTGTTCAGAAATCTTTCACCCTTATAGGTGAAATTCTCAATCGTGCATTGAAATAACTAATTTCGACCATCATATTTTGACGAGGAGTGGGAACATGACTCCACCTTAATCTAGTCATCATCACACAAATACAGTCTTTCAGACTTGCAGCTGCAGTAACGTTCACTGTGTTGGAGTTTATTTTGTGATAATTACGGCTGATTGTAAACTGTACATGTTTATATGCATTATACTACAATATAGCATAGGTTCGCTCTCAAAGCAAAAGGAGTTAAAGCATTTGTCACCTGCCCTCTCACTGAGCATGATCCACAACCCTGTGATATCACTCTACAAAATAAATTGAACTGTAATTGAATCTAAGAAGGAGTAATGATCGTCTTATCAAACTGACAATAAGACCTGTCTAAGGTAGACTGTATAAACATGAAGAAACATAACTTGGAGTTCACTTCAGTTCTTTGAGTGTTATTGTAACTTATCTTCATCCATGCTGTAAGAGCTATGTCTTTGGTTTTCTTTCTTTGAAAGTGAAAAAATAGGGCTTTGCCGCCAAATTGGCCTCTACTGTATGTCCAAAACTTTATCCCCTGAGAAACTAATAGAAGTCAACAGTGTTTCTGTTGGCACATAGTTTTATAAAATACTAAGGCTACACTAAGAAAGTTTTTCAAAACTGGTAGCGTACTGTGCAGATGCTTTCTCAGGTATTTCTGTGCCGTCTCTGAACAACACTTAAAAGGATTGTTAAAAGCTCTCTCATTATTTACTCACCATTATATTTTGTTCTGACCATAGGCCTTATTTATTCTGTGGAACATAAAAGAAGAACATCACGGCAGCTTTTCAATGCAATGAATTGCAAGAGGTCAAAATGACAGAAATCACCATGAAAGTATAACAAAAGTGGTCCATTTGACTCAACATATCATTCTGAAGCCATATGATAGTCTTTTTTAATGCAACCTAGCTGTCCTTGGCATGAAATAAGTGATTACAGATCTTTACAGTGAATCATATGAATCAGTTTACTAAACAGACAGATTCATTTTTGTGTTAAAATCACTGACTCCAAAATCTAGAAAGGAACAGCTCACTGGAGAGGACACTGCAATCTCATTAGTAATCATAAGTATTCGAAATCTGGTCCAGACAAGGGTGCAGAGTACAGATGCAGGTGACATGTCCCTAACAATGTATACAGTACATGTACATGTTTAATTTCAGACACTTCTGAAACAGGTTGGTACCGGTGATATTACCTGAGAAGTTAAAGTAAATGTGCTAGAATACTGAATACTGACACTGAAATGTCAAAAGCACTGAAAACACTGAAAACCATATAAAACCTAAATATTTTATTTATTTTTTTTGCATTTAATGAATAATGTGAATTAAATACGTTCCACATTTCAAGTGTGCATCACTTTACTCAATCCTAAACCTTACAGAATTAAAATGAAAGAAAATTCTGTCAAAACCATTATTTAATCATTTATGTATATGTGTGAGAGAGACCTTTATGATTGTGTGTGTGTTCATTTAAATCACTGTTCATTGTAGATGCATGGAAAAGATTATCCTTCAAAATGGATCCTTTTGTGTTTCACAGGTGAAAGAAACTCGAAACGATGAGGGTGAGTAAATGAAGTCGAACTAATCATGTAAAAGTGTACAAATACAGATCCTGCAGTGTCGTGAACTTCATTAGAGGACTCTAGAGCTGTCTAGAGCTGTCTAAAAGGTCCAAAAAAGGATACCCATAGCTGTCATATTAGGTCATTAATATATTGTCTTAAATTCCACTGTAACACAGTGGAGATGATGTGTCATACACATAAAGTGTGGTCTGGTACATGTGCTTTATCCTCAAAGCTGAACATATTTGACCCGCTCTCTACAATAGATCAAAGAGGATATATATCTCTCATTTGCTGTTTTATCCAGATGCTTGTAAGGATGGAGGGAAATGGATCTTACACGAAAGCCTTATTAAGCAACACATCACAGATCTGCACTCTCTTAGAGTGTCCGAGGTTTCTCCCAATTCTCCACTGCAGGTGTTCCTGTCAGTGCAGAGTCCTTCCGGACAAAGACCTATAAGCTGTGATGTTCCTTAACTCAGGTCCATAGAAATATCTTGGCACACCTTTATCCCTTGGACCAAGAGAGAGTGTCATTGCCCAGTTGATCTCCAATTTGGAAAATTTGCAACCATGGGTCTTATTACCGCATCGATGCGGCCAGCATGTGGATGTTTTTGTCTTTTGGGAGAGTGGGGAGTGTTTTGGATTAATGACCGTCCACGCACAACTTAAACCAGATCTTCCCTATCCACACAAATTTCCTTGCCTGCGGAGCGTTGGGAGCTGGGCCTGTTGTTTTTTTCTCATTGCATGGTAACTTATCTTTGCTGTAGTGTTCACAGTAGCCACAGCTGTTTGACTTGGACCTGGCCGGCAGGTTAAATGAACAGGGTTCAGAATAAGTGAAGATGTATCAGGTTCCCCTGTGCCGGTCTGATGCGAGGAAACGCAGGGTGGACCGACCTTTCATCACTGTGCGTGGGATCTCTGCCACAGGATGACTGATTTAACGCTGTGATCCAAACTCTGAAGACTGACCTTAAATAACCTTTGACTGCATCATAAATCATAGCAATTGACTGAAAACTGCCAACTGTTTGATGCTTATAGAATACAAATGGTGAAACAATGTAAAATGTTAGTATTTTTAATAATTGTAAAATGAGAGCAATAACATGTTTTCCTGATTTGATTTTTCCACACCTATGAATGATGGTCCACAACTACATGATGTAGGCTACTATTTATATTTCCAGTGCAACTCGTGGTGGAAAATATGCTTAAATAAAGAGCTAGTTAAAAGTGAATTGTGTCATTTCTGCACCATACAAAATGATACACAATTATTTCAAACAGGTTGTCATGTTTTGAACATGATTCGACAGTGCTACAGTGTTTTCCATCAGTTCATCAATGCCAACTCATTTATAGTCGTCTATGAATAATTAGGTAATACTTTACATTAATGTTCCCTTTGTTTACTTTGGTTGATTAAGATTAACTAACAATGAAATATACTTCTATTGTATTAAGCAATCTTAATGTTAATACCATTATTTACTAGTTTATTATAAAAATCTAAAGTTGTATCTGTAAATGTTATTTAATGTACTAGAGCTAACATGAACTAACAATAAACAGATTTTTTATTAACTAACATTAACAAAGATTAATCATTATTGTAACCAGTGTATTCTTTATAATTAGTTCATATAAGCTCCAGTCCATTCAATAATGAAACGCTGGTTTGCCAGACCTGAAATGTTGACACATATTTTTTTTAAGGTAATCTCTTGGCAAGCGCAGATCCCAGATCTTTTTTATTTTATTTATTTATTTATTTATTTATTTATTTATTTATTTATTTATTTATTTATTTATTTATTTATTTTTATTTTTTTTACCATAAATGCATCGTTTATTTATGTATTTGTATTTATTTATTTACAGTGTGGCAGAGAATGTCCTAAATGAGCTGCAGAGGTTGACTGTAGCGTGTGCAGTAGTGCAGGTGGTCCTCCGGCGGAGGCAGGGAGTGTTTGGGAGCGCCCTGGAATGACAGGAATCTCATGGAGTGTGTATACAGGTGGGCTGGGAGACAAGGCGAGATTGGATCAGACCATTAATTGGGGAACCAAGTCCCCGACAGTAAACCAGCAGCTGCACTTTGCATTCTGCTCTGAGGCTCAATCAGTGAGAACAGGCAGTAGAAGGCTCTGGAAACAATCTTCCTGGGTCTGTGTATCGCCATCATTTGGACAAACTTGATAACAATCATTTTCCCCTCAGTGTTGTACTGCAAACCTGCTGCCAAGGACTATTCTGGAAGTTGCTTTCTCCACTTCTAAAGATTAATGAGCAGACATCGCCACAAATACATGATGTAGACCTCTCAAGATAAATCAATAAAATTATGATAAGCTGTCCTCTTGAATCCCAAACATTAAACACTCAGCTGGTGCCAAACAGTTAAACTAATGCGCTATCACTTCTCACTTGCAAGTCTTGGATTGTGGTCCCGAATGGAAAATTGCATTCGTTGTGCACATGTTTGTGTTTTCAGTCAAAAGGAATTTACTGCCAACTTTGTGCATGATGTGAGAACTGGTTTTAAAGTGTGAAAAATATTAAATTTAATCAGATTAAATCAACATTCCCCCCTCAGTTTTGCTTAAATGCATTTCTAATTCAATTTTAGAGTATGAGTCCTTAATGCCAAACTTGGAGTTTTCTCTTTTAATGAGCAGAAAACTGTGCTTTATGATTTTGGCTCTACAAAACCCATTTTCTTTGTAAGCACATGATGCATGTATGATTTATATTGAACATTTTATGCAGAATAAACCAATAAGAAATATTCCAGGCTTGGTCATTTTGGCAACCCAGGATTAACTGGGTTAAACTAGATTAACTCAGCATGCTTCAAAACTATACCAAAACTCAACTATTGTTTAAAAATGTACTTTTCTACTGGGTTAATATGTAAAATGAACCCAAAATGGGCTGTAAATTAAAATTACTTTAACACACAAAACGACTTTATTTTATTTTTCAACTGACGTCTTGGTTACGTATGTAACCCTCGTTCCCTGAAGGAGGGAACGGAGACGTTACGAATGGGAACTCGCCCGAGAGCCCAATCACCTTTGAGTGGTACAAAACGAGCCAATGGTACACAAAGTACCTTGGTCTGCGGGATTTGCATCGCGAGCTCCGCCCCGCAGAGCGGGTATATAAGGAGCAATGCGAGCAACTCGCATTCAAGTCTTCGCTGAGGAGCCGAGCCAGTGACCCGGCCGTTCAGCGGAACAGCAATGTGGCAAGGGGACGTAACGTCTCCGTTCCCTCCTTCAGGGAACGAGGGTTACACTCGTAACCAAGACGTTCCCTTTCAGTCAGTCACGTTCGACATTACGAATGGGGTCCCTTACAAAATGCCACATGGCTGTCTTCCAGCGACCTGTGTGAGTGATAGCACCCTGTCGCGAGGCCAGCACGAGTGAGGGCTCATAACTTACACAGAATACACTGGGTAGCATATTCCAGCTGGACATATGCTAGCAGGCTGCCTGCCCGTGGGAGGACTTACAGAAGGCAGGTATCCACCCAGGTGGTGATACATAAGAACTCTGAGGTACCCAGCACGCAGGGTGGAAGTTTCAACGACAAAGCTGGCAAGGGGCTTGCCAAGGGAAAGACACATGCTGCAAAGAGACTTACTGTGGACATACACACGTGGGATTGCCCAGAAAGGGGAATCACACCACATGGAGGCACCTAGTCCCACACAGGGCTGACCAAGGGGCATGTACACAAGTGTTGGACAATAACAGTGCTGGAGGAACCCAGGGTTCTGACTGAGGAACTCACCTGAGGGGAATAGCGCATGCATCCAGTCCGCGGAGTGGAATGGCGCAGCAAGCGGATTGACACCGAGCAGGTCCTTACTGGCCCGAAGGGGCGAGTACCCGGGAGGACACGGGCTCTACACGGAGATTATAAAATCTTGCGAATGTGTTAGGTGTCGCCCAGCCTGCAGCTCTACAGATGTCTGTTAGCGAGGCGCCATGCGCCAGCGCCCAGGAGGAAGCTACACTCCTAGTTGAGTGAGCTCTCACCCCTAGGGGGCATGGCAGGTCTTGAGCCTGATAAGCCAGGACAATAGCATCCACTATCCAGTGGGATAACCTCTGCTTGGAGGCATCCTTTCCCTTCTGCTGGCCTCCGTAACAGACAAAGAGCTGGTCTGAGGTCCTAAGGCACTGAGTTCTGTCCACGTAGGTGCGGAGCGCACCTACTGGACAGAGCAGCGCCAGGGCTGGGTCTGCCTCCTCCAGGGGCAGCGCTTGCAAGTTCACCACCTGATCCCTAAAAGGAGTGGTGGGAACTTTGGGCACGTACCCAGGCCGGGGTCTCAAGATAACGTGAGAGTTAGCCGGCCCGAATTCCAGGCATGCTTCGTCAACTGAAAATGCCTGCAAGTCCCCGACCCTCTTCACCGAAGCCAAAGCCGTCAGGAGCGCAGTTTTCAAAGATAAAAACTTTAGCTCAACTGAGAGCTAAGGGAGCCCTCTGCAGTGCCGATAGAACCACTGCGAGGTCCCAAGAGGGGACTTGCTGAGGGAGAGGCGGATTGAGCCTCCTTGCTCCTCTCAGGAACCTGATGATCAGATCGTGCCTCCCCAGAGACTTACCTTCAACAGGGTCATGGTGAGCCGAAATGGCAGCCACATAGACCTTGAGGGTGGAAGGAGACAGCCTTCGTTCCAACCCCTCCTGAAGAAAGGAAAGCACTGACCCAATCGGACATTTCCTGGGGTCCTCACGCCGTGAAGAACACCAAGTGATGAAGAGGTTCCACTTCAAAGCATAGGCGTGTCTGGTGGATATGGCTCTAGCTGAAGTGATGGTAGCTACCACCTGTGGTGGCAAGGTACCTAAACCTTCCGTGACCCGTCCAGGACCCACACATGTAGGTTCCACAGATCGGGACGTGGGTGCCAGAGGGTGCCCCGTCTCTGAGAAAGAAGGTCGTTCCTCAGAGGAATTGGCCAGGGAGGGGCTGTCGCGAGGAGTACAAGTTCGGGGAACCAGGTCCGGCCGGGCCAAAAAGGCGCAACCATGAGGACCTGCTCCTCGTCTTCCCTGATCTTGCACAACGTCTGTGCAAGAAGGCTCACTGGGGGAAACGCATACTTGCGCAGGCCCAGCGGCCAGCTGTGTGCCAGGGCGTCCGTACCGAGAGTGCCCTCGGTCAGGGAGAAAAACAACTGGCAGTGGGAATTTTCTGGAGAGGCAAACAGGTCTACCTGAGCGTCTCCGAATTGTTCCCAAATCAGCTGAACCGACTGGGGGTGGAGTCTCCATTCCCCGGGGCGAGACTGCTGCCGTGAGAGCTCGTCGGCTGCATGATTGACCCTGCCCGGAATGTGAATGGCACGAAGCGACCTCAGATACTTGTGACTCCACAAGAGGAGATGGCGAGCGAGTTGCGACATGCGGCGGGAGCGTAGACCACCCTGATGGTTGATGTACGCTACGGTCGCAGTGTTCTCCGTACGGACCAGAACGTGCTTGTCCTTCAGCAGGGCCCTGAAGCGGTGCAGAACAAGCCGTACTGCTAGCAACTCGAGGCAATTGACATGCCACTGCCCGTTGCACATGGCACCGCAGCCTGTGGCAGAGGCATCTGTTGACACAACAACATGTCTGGACACCGGTTCTAGGGGCACGCCGTAGAAACGAGGGGTCTAACCACGGGGTAAAGTGATGGTCACTCGGAGCATGCCCTGTTGCCATGCCCATCTCGGGACTCGGTCGTGAAGCCAGTGCTGAAGCGGTCTCATATGGAGTAGCCCGAGCGGTATGTCTGCCGCCGCGGATGCCATATGCCCCAGGAGTCTCTGAAACAGTTTCAGTGGAACCACTCTCTTGCCCCCGAAGTGTCTCAGGCAATTCAGCAGTGACTGCGTGCGCTCATTCGTAAGCCGCGCGAACATGGCGACCGAGTCTATTTCCATACAGAGAAAAGAGATCCTCTGCACAGGGGAGAGCTTGCTCTTTTCCCAGTTGACCTGAAGACCCAGTCGGGCAAGGTGTCTAGGCACCAGATCCCTGTGCTCGCACAGCCGCTCTCGAGAGTGAGCTAGGATCAGCCAGTCATCGAGGTAGTTAAGGATACGGACACCTTGTTCCCTGAGAGGAGCCAGGGCTCCCTCCACGACCTTCGTAAAGACGCGGGGAGACAGGGCAAACCTGAATGGGAGAACCTTGTACTGATATGCCTGCCCCTCGAAAGCAAACCGAAGAAACGGTCTGTGTCGAGGAAGAATGGAGACATGAAAGTACGCATCATTCAGGTCGATCGCTGCAAACCAATCTATTGGACGAATGCATTCGAAAATGCGCTTGAGCGTTAGCATCTTGAACGTGAGTCTGTGCAAAGCTCGGTTCAAGGCAAGCAAGTCCAGGATTGGCCGTAACCCACCTGTCTTCTTGGGTACTATGAAGTAAGGGCTGTAAAAGCCGGACTTCATGTCGGCTGGAGGGACCGGCTCTATCGCGCCCTTTGCCAGCAGGGTTGCGACCTCCGCGCGCATGACAGGGGCATCTTTGCCCACCATCATCGCATGGACACCCCGAAACCTGGGGGGACGCCGGGCGAACTGAATCGCGTAGCCTAGCCTGAGCATCCGGATGAGCCAGCGGGAAGGCCTGGGGAGCTCTAGCCAGGCTCCCAGGAACCGAACCAGTGGGGTCAAGGGGACTACAGGTGTACCCACAGTGGGGCAGCATGGTGGAGCAGACAGCCCTGGCATGGGAGGCATAGTGTCCCTTAGCGGGGGCGGATTGCAGGCACTCGTCTGACTCCAAGTAGCAAAGAGGGCATGAGAAGGCGAAGCGTTCTTGAGCCGGCTTTGCATGGAAACTGGCAAGGGGAGAGGAGAACGAGAGCGGCAAGGAAGCACGTTGCCAACTGTCGTTCGTGGCCTCTTGGGACCCGGAGGTAGAGGAAACAGCTCTTTTAGTGAAGGTTTGGGTACCACCGGCCGCAGGGCCAGTGGCGGAACAAAAAGAAAACGAGAACAAAGGATTCTCCCCCGGCCCACCTCTGGGGGAAGGAGTGGTCCTGCTACCATCTCCTGATGAGCTGACGTCTCCAACTCCGGGTCGCTCGTCTCAGGAACGCCGCTTGGCCTGGCGTTTGGCAGGCCAAGGGGCAGAGACGGGTTGCGCCTCCCTTCTGCGGCCATCTCCTCACTGCGGCCGGGGTGAAGGCTGCTGCTGTGGCTGAGCGGGAGTAGAGGAGGCCGCAGGGGGGCACCCTCGCCGACGAGCAGGCTGAGGCGGCTGCGCTGGCTGCGCTGGCTGTGCCGGCGGCGGGGTGGAGGCAGCAGTTGGCCGCCGGGGCAGGATGTGTCTGATGGCCTCAGACTGCTTCTGGGTGGCAGAGAACTGCTGGGCAAAGCTCTCTACCGCGTCGCCGAAGAGGCCATCCTGGGAGACCGGGGAGTTGAGGAGCTGAGCCCGATCAGACTCCCTCATGTCTGCCAGGTTCAGCCATAGGTGGCGCTCCTGGACCACCAAAGTGGACATCACTGGGGACTCCACGGGGGGAATCCCAGCATACCCCTTGGCCCCAGGAACCAATCATCCAGCCTCGAGCGCTCGGGGACAGGGCGGAGGATTCCACTCAAGCCCGATGCTCTCCACTGCCCGGGAAAGCACGGCCGTCAGCTCGGGACCGGACTCGGACAACGCTGGCACTCCCGAGGGAGGCAACGCAGCCGAATCCTCATCTCCCGAGGACTCAAGCCCGCCTTGTGATGCGGCGATTGACATATGGTCCTCTTCGCGAGCCTGAATGAGATGTCAGGAGCCTGAAAGGGTCCAGCAAACTCATCACACAGTAACCCTCAGATCACCCTGGCCACCAGCCGAAGTAGCCCTCTTACGAGAAGAAGAGCTAGAACTGGGTGTGGCAGTGGGGACTCTATACCTTTTAAGGTAATCGAGTCTCGATCTCAATGCCGAGATGGTCATGTCCCCGCAATGAGAACATGAGCCATCCACGAACGCAGTCTCAGCATGCTGGAAGCCCAGACACTTGACACAACGATCGTGGCCATCACGAGGAGCGATGTATCGACCGCACCCAGAAACACACGGGCGAAATGACATCTTTAAAAAGACGCAAATCAGCCCGTATCTCTTTTGTGAAAGAAATTTGAAGTTGAAGCGCTCAAGGGAACGCGGGAGCTGTCGCAGGAAACCCAAACGAACCGCTGAATCGCTCCGTCACACCAACACCAGTGACTCTTGCTTGTAGCACTCCGGTGAAAGCAGCACACGATGTGCTCGGCTCCGAAGCGAAAGCTTGAATGCGAGTTGCTCGCGTTGCTCCTTATATACCCGCTCTGCGGGGCGGAGCTCGCGATGCAAATCCCGCAGACCAAGGTACTTTGTGTGCCATTGGCTCGTTTTGTACCACTCGAAGGTGATTGTGCTCTCGGGCGAGATGCCATTCGTAATGTCGAACGTGACCGACTGAAAGGGAAAGTCTGTTATTATGTCTCTTACATTTTTAATATTTAGTGTTTTTCAAACCCTCGAAAACAATAACTAATATTAGGATTCATAGAAACGAATGAATGTCAAATTAAATAAATAAAAAAGGCAAAAAGGATGTGATTTTTTTGTCATGTTTTTAGTCACGAGGTTCATTCTATGCAATTTTTACCCCTCTTTTAACTAGCTTCAGCTGATTTCGATTTGCATTCATTATTGATGCAGTTTGTGTAAATTTGGATTGTGTCAGTTCATGTTCTGTGAACCAGTACATTATTATGCAGATATGCATAAAAACAGTTATACAGCACATTTACTGTTTTCCATCACAAAAATGTTGTTTGTAGCAAATGTTTTTGAATATTTTTTACTTTTAATGTATTTACCTTTACGAATTTTTATTTATTGAAAATGTAAGTAATTTTTTGTGGATTGGTCATATTGTTGAGTTAATTTAATTTTACACAGGCATCCTAACAGCTACTTTAGCGTTCTGATCTAAAAGCCAGCGTGTATGTTTCACAGCAGTTATAAAAACAAGGAAAATCTTACTTTTCTGTTATAAAATATTTTCTTACTTGTATTCATAATTCCGTAATAATTGGAGTTCTTCTCCAGACTGTTCTGAGGATTATATTCATGACTTATGGTTTTAATGCTCCAGGTGTGAAGTCACATTTTACACTGTTAGTTTCAGTTCCTGGCCCAGATCTTCTGTAGTAAAAGTGACTGTTGTGCCAATAAATAAGATTCTAAATGGCTAAAACAGCTGTCAGTCAAGGACCCCTGCCAGTTTATTGGAGGGTTTGTGGTTTCCTGCATTTCGTCATCCTGTATCATCCGGCCATATTCTTAAGATTCAGAAGAGTTTCCTGAGCCCTAGCCGAATACTGAGAGTATGTGATATTATGATTAAACCACATCATTGGATTGCTCTGAACAGCTATTATTAAATCTGTCTCAATGCATAATCCTCATTATTCCAGCAGGTTCAAACACATACAGTACAGTGGAATAAAAGAATGTGAAAGAACACAGAAAGCATTTCTAATGATTTATAAAGGTGTGTAATTCGAATAGATATTCCCAACCTGGAAACATTGTGAGCTTTTTTGAGCGATTTTAATTCAAAGTTGCGTCTAATTATTTAAATATACTTATGTAACAGTTGCAGATTTTTCACAGATGGCCTTTTTTAATGTGCCCCAGATGCATCATGAACTGGCCTTGACCCAAACGGTTTGCAGAAACTGACAAATTCAGAGCAGGCGTATCCGTAGTCATTTTGCTCTTTAGACATGTCTTTCACTGACGCAGAGAACTGCAGTCTCTATAAAAATGCCAGCGTTTCATTACCTGCGTAACTGTCGCTTTTGTTCCTCGATGAAAGACAAAGAAAAGACTGGGCTGGAAAATAACAACAGTCACGAGGTGTACGGGGTATCCTACCTCAGTGAACATCATCCATCAACACCTACAGTTGCGCTGAAAATTACCCTAAATCACTTTTTGGAAGGAGGCTGAGCAGACACTCAGGCCCTGTGTGGAAAACTCTTCAGTTGGCTGTGTTGTTCTTGGCATGGCATGGAGAAATGACAACATTACCCTTCCTGCTGAAGGAAAGTCATTCCCTGTGGGGTCAAGGTAGAAGGTTCATTCAGGATCAAAAAGTAACACGGGCCAGAGGTACTCCAAAACAACTTTTAAATTTTTTGAATAAAAAACAAAACAAAACCTTCCTCTTGCAATGCACGCACTGGCTGCAAAATTTCTAGATGCTCAGGAGAACAATATAAAGCTACATCATTACTTAAATGCAAGGAAGAAATTTTTATATTTTGCACTCTGTGCAAATAAAACTGTGCCCGAAGAGTTGTGCTTCAAGACAATTTCTCTGGGCAACATTTGTCTGTAACAACAAGAATTAAACTTCCTGAATTAAATGGCCGTTCCTGATTTCTTTTCCTTTTTTTTAATCTTCCAAAAGGAAAGTCATACAGGTTTGGAACAGCATGAGGGTGTATTTGGGTGAACTCTCCTTTAAAGGCATAATTCAACAAAATATTTACATTTTGTCATTATTTACTCTCATGTCATTCCAAAAAAAAAGAGATTATATATATACATACATATATATATATATACATATTTTGAAGAATGTTGGTAACCAAACAGTTTCGGTTCCAATTGAATTCCATTATATTTTGGACCATACAATGAAAGTCAGTGGGAACTGAAACAATTTGGTTACTAACATTCTTCAAAATGTGAAGTTATGCAGGTGTGGAATGACATGAGAGTGAATAAATACTAAAAGAATAGTTCACCCAAAATTGAAAACTCTGTCATTATTTACTCACCATCACGTTTTTTTATTTTTACATTTGTATTATTATTTTTTTTCTTGTGTAAAACAAGACAATTTGGAAACATATCTGAGTTTTATATAATGATTTTTTTTTTTTTTAAATGTTGTTGTTTTGGACTCCTTTCACATTCTTTTATGAAGAAAGTTGACATTTTTCAGAATAACTTCTGTGTTTCACATAAGAAAATTACAACATTTAGGTTTGGAACAACAATATATATAAATATATATATATATATATTTTTTTTACAAAGGCATAGTTGAAAAATGAAAATTACCCTCATTTTGTTCCAAACACAGAAGATATTCTGAAGAATGTTCAGTCTTGCTTTAGAAGGACATGAAGCTGAATAAATATTTTTCAGTAAACTGTCCTATAAAGGGATCGCTCACCCAAAAATGAAAATTCTGTCATCATTTACCTAACACATTGTTGTTCCAAATACATATGAAGATATTTTGACATATGTTGGTAACCAAACAGTTTTGGTTCCCATTGACTTCCATTATATTTTTTATCCAATTAAGGCAAATCAGTGGGAGCTGAAACTGTTTGGCTGTCAACATTCTACAAAATATCTTCTTTTTGCTCCAAAGAAGAAAGAAATCATACAAATTTGGAACAACATAAGGGTGAGTAAATATTTTTGGGTGGACCATCCCTTTCACGATCCTACTTTTTTCCACAGTATTCAAAGTAGTTGGAGAGATAGAAACATCATTCCAACAGCAAATCAACAAATTGTACAAAAAGCTACATTTGTTTGGAAAGACAAATACAAAAACGTCTTGCTTGTTTACCTGCGTGTGTGTCTGTGCTCAGCTTTGTTTGTGATATGTGGTGTATTTTTCATACCTAAGTCATGTTTGTCTTGATTTGTGTTTATTTGCTCGTGTTTTTATTGATTTGTCTGTTTGGGGCCGCTTCTGACGGGCCATATTCATCATGCGTTGTTTAGACACGGCTGTGATCAGTGCAGCTGGGTGCTTGGCAGGATTTGAGGGGTCATAAATATATTTCCCATTCATTTCGTAAAGCCACGAATTGTTTCCCCAAGGGGATCGTTCTTCGTCTCACTTTGATCACAGTATATCATACACAAACATCTAAATCGGACGGCTAATCAAAAACGTCTTCCACAGAGGGAAAATGCATGGCTGGCTTTGACCACAACTGAAAACAAATCCACTTAGCCTGGGTTTTGCCTATGTGTCGAGGGAACGGCAAAGCCACAAATCAAAAGAGTCCAAACTTCTGCAGCTATCGAATCACCAGCTGCTCTCATATATGAGCAAAGACGTTCGAGAAGTTGGCCGACTGGATAAAGTGCCAGTCCAGAAATTAGGATGCTCACTCACGTGGTCTTCACAGAAACGCCAAACCATAATATCAGTTCTTCAACAAGGCTTTCCATAACATTCACATCACATAATCCTCTTCAACCCTTGGTAAGATTTCCATTAAAAACTTTTTTTGTTGTTGTTGTTGTTGTGAAATTCATTGAGCAGGTTTGTTGTGAAAAAAAAAATCGAAACTGAAACACCTCACATTTGTTTATTTACAATGTAAATAAAAGATAGGTTTAAGAACTGCATCATAAACTTAAACAGGAAAAAAAGTAAGAAAAATATGCCATATGTAATGTTGCATATATACATTTTGAACACTACCATAAAAAAGTTTGGGGTCAGTAAGATTTATATATTCATTTATTTTTATATAAATTCATACTTTTTCAATATTTCATTAAATTGATCACAAAAAAGTGAGTAAAGACTTTTATAATGTTACAAGAGATACTAAGCTTTGGCCTCACAGGAATAAATTACATTTTAAAATATATTAAAATAAAAAAAAACAGTATTTTAAATTGTAATAACATATCAAAATATTACTGTCTTTATTTTTATATTTTTATAAAATAAATGCAAACTTGGTGAACATAAGAGACTTCTATTAAAACATCAACAAAAATCTTACCAAACCCAATTTTTTGAAGTGCAGTGTAATGTTTATTGTTTTTTTATAACTCAGATTATTTGCAGTCCTGAAGTACTCAAGAAAAGATTCTTATAATAGTTCGACCTTTATTCTATTATCCTTCAAAATTAAACGTTTATCAGTATGCCATGTCATATTCAATCCATTTCAATCCATATACCCACACTGTAAAAAAAAAAAACATGAACAGAAAAATCATTATAATTATAATTCATCACTTAATCAAAAAATAAGCTACAATTACCGGCATCATTTGTTTCTTTACAAACAGACTGAGATAACACTTATTCTGTGCTGTCACAGATCATATCAATGTGTTTTTAATTAAAAGTACTTTATATCAAAATCTGTATGTAAATACAGTAGCAAACAGTTAGGGCAAAAATGAAAACAGTGCAAAAATCCTCTCAAAGGCACTCGTGTGGAATGTTTACAACATTCAAGCTTGCATTTAATTACAATGTCAAAAAAAGATGAAATACATAGTCTCTTGAAAACTGTTGCCACCTTGGACTATTATTTAGACTACTCTTCAAAGTCCGGTGCCACTGGGGGCTGAGCTCTGGTTTGCAACTCTGTGAGCATCTGTTTCACAGACCAAAAACAAACCCTAACCACTCAGAATGAAATAACACAACGCGGCCCAGTACTAGTTGTTAACAGCCTTCGGAGTACCAACATTGATTCCTGAGGAAATTGGCAGGTTGTGACCGGCTGGAGTGCGGGCATCATAAATGCGCGTGCTCAGAGCTCTGGTCGCTGTCGTGACTGTCGTCCTCATTGCTGGGCGAACCCATGGCATGGTGCAGACCGACCATTGGGGAGAACTCAGAAGGCAAGAGAGTTCCTTTCTTTACGTTCACCAGTTCTTTCTCCCGCGCAGCAGCTCCCTGCTGACCTCCCTTCACTCGCTTCCACTTCATCCGTCTGTTCTGAAACCAAACCTTTACCTGCAGGCAAGAGAAATACTGTTAAAGCACTCATATAAAGTATATAGAAGGCAAACAGGATGGAGAGTTTTATTATAAAGGTAAATATAAGTAATGAAAATGGAATGAAAAAAAACATGCAACTGTTCTTAGCCTTGTTTTAAATAGCACATTTTTATTGCTCAATATTAATCGCCCAAAAACATTATCAAACAGTGTTATTTTGAAATCATTGATACACTATTAAATATTTTAAATTCAATTTTAATTTTAGTTAACGATTTTAGTCAAAAACTTTTTAAGTTCAAACCAATTTTGTTGTGTTTTTTCTTTATAGTTTTTATAAAAAAATTATTTAATTTTTTCGTTTATTTACTTTTAGTTATTTTAAAGTATTTATTTTTTTAATACTTTATTTATTTTCGTTAATCTTTATTTTATTTCAAGTAATACATTTTTTTAATTAATGATTAAAAGTAATACAAGGTTTTAGTTTTGATAGCAAACCCATCCATAAAATTTAATCTGAGGTATTTCCAGAAATATAAGATTTGAAATCTGAATATAAAATGAAATGAGACATATTTTTTTACAGTTATAAATAAATAAACAATTTCATTGACTTTAATTTAGGCTTTAATTCAATGTATTATTTAATTAAACTGAAGAATCATAATAAATAACATTTTATCTATTTATATATTTCGATATTCATTTGCATTTATTCAATATGAAACATCTTTATTTTAATGTGTTATCCGAAAACTGTGTAATGGACTGTGTAATACATTTTGTTTTCCGCAGCTTCAACAGTCAGTACTTACATTAAGCTAAAATCTTCCCAAACCTGTATTATATTAAGTATACTTGTAAGAATAAGTATGAACAAATAAATGTTGAATACCATCTATAATTCAAGAAAAACAAATCAATCAATAAGTGTCCTTTGCTCATTAGGAGACAACATTTTTGGCCAAGCTATTATACAGAAGTCAATTACACACAGTGTTTATGGGACTTTATTGGTCTCCTAGCAACACAGGCGTCCAAGATCTGCATCAGGGAAACTCAACGCCACTTTGTGGGAACGTGTGTTAGACGTGTGTTATGGCCCTTTCCAGAAGGAGTTGTTTTGGCACGTACACCCCACTCTAAAACCACCATCACACCCTCTGTATCAGAACCCCCTTCATACTGTGAGTGTGTATCAGATCAGATGAGTGACAGATTTAAAGCTTTCTCTCAATGACTTCTGCCAACACAGCACTCAGATCCCACACGTATAAACCACATATGTTAACCAAGTTTATGTGCTTTGTGGGTCCTTCATATCTGCTTATAATCTTTAAATGAACTGTGGATCCGGTGGACTCTTGTGTTTTTCTTCTGGAGCAGATTTCTGGGAAGTTTGGTGGATCAGCGATATGATTTGCTCTGTGGGGGCTAGCATTGGCTCTCTAGGCTATTTCCACCTGGTCAGTTATGTGCTGATGCAAAACTCCTGGTCGCCCGTTGGCCTACGTTCCAGGTCCTGACTTGACAGTTTGCTCTGTATTTGTGTCTCCTCTGGGATGATCAAGCTGCTGCCTAAAACGGGTCGATCGGATCTGGACCGAGTGGTGGCACCTCACCCAGCCCCCCCCCCCCCTTTGGCTTGACAGCAGGACTATTTCAGGCTGAGAGGGTTATTTTAGGAAGAGCAGCGCAGGTATTTAAGAGAGAGCTCTTAAATGAGTCGGCAGATTTCCTTACATGACAAAAACATTTAGATGAGGTGTGGGAACTTTTTTGCAACTCTTTACACTTATAACTTCGGGATTTATGCTACCATATTTCACAATTTATTATTTCAAAACAACATGCATTTTTAAATGCATTCAAAGGTGTGTATGTGGAATAAATATAAATTCAATAGAGCAAAGGTGCACAGAAAGGGTTGATTTTCAGACTTTCAGATTTGAGATCAACCCACGTCCACAGATTCATTGGATCTGTGCTGAGAGCCATCGTCGGATAGGAAGCAATTGTGTAGAGGAGTAGGAAGAGAAAGGGGAATAAAAGAATAATGCAAATCCTTAGTGAGTTGCTGTACAGTTAAGCTTCTTTTTAGGTCAAGACTCATCTGGAAGGATCCTGAACTCTGGAATGGCTGTGTGGGGCGTGCGGGTCATTTTGAAGAAAGCTCCAAAAATCAGTATCTACCGTAGATCTACAGTGAACTTCAGCCATTGTCTAATTTTGAATATATTTAAAGAATAATATGCAAAACTGGGGGCTAGTTTTTACTCCAGTGAGTAAAAGTGAGTACATGTAAGTTATAAGGCCCTACAAAATGATGTATATAAGAAGTATATAAGAAGACTTTTTAAGATAGAAGAATATATATATGGGGGGTGCTACAACATAATTATTTAAACCTTTTGTGATAATGTTCCCCAATAACAGGGCATGTTTTACAGTTGTCACAATGGGGCCTGTAATTAAACAGCTACTATTTTATTTGCAGTAAAGTATAAATAGCCAAATTCTGATATAAATACACAAAACAAACAGACATTAAGTAATTCATAGATTTCTTTAAAATTTGGGTAACACTTTATTTTAAGGACTATTAACTAGCATGCAAAATACTAGCATACTGGCTGTTTATTGGTACTTAAAAAGCACAATACTTTATTCTGCATGATCATATTATAGATCTCTTAATCCTACTCCATACCAAACTTAACAACTAACTTACAAACTATTAAAGAACAGCTAATTAGAAGTTTATTGACACAAAACTCATAGTTAATTGTAAGTTAATAGTGAAGACTGGAGCTTAAAACAATTGTGAAGAAAATGGGTTAAAAAATGACTTTTTACTCTAAATGTTTATAGTAACTGAGATACTGTATACCTTTGTGACAACTAGCCCCGGTCTCCTTCATATGATTTTTCTGTCACTATTTTGAAAAGTTTATATCATTGCAGTTAATTAGCAGATGGGAATATTGGAAGCCTCTGTATTAATGTAATATACAATAAAAATGTGCTCACGGAGACTCTGGATCATGTCCCGCTCATGCTGTCCCTCTCTCTCTCTGTCACTTTCCCTCTGCCTTATCTAATAAAAATTATTCAAAAACATGTTCTAAAGAAGAAGAAAAAGAGAGACAATCCCTCGCTCAATCCTAACAAATAGACTGAACCTCTCGACACAGAGCCCTGTGTAAAACACGTCACTTACTTCTAATGTAAAACATATTTCTAGGGAACCTATACTATATAATATTTTGAGATTCATATCTGTAAATCAGGTAATATTTTTTAATTTGTTGAAAATTACCAACATTAAGAATTGCATTTATCGCTTTATTCGACTTTATACACTTTAAGTGAAGTCAGCATTTATGTAAAGGCTTTTTTTACCCGTCAAGCAAAGGAATTGTAGAAGTGCCAGTGTTATGTCTGTTGGTAGCATGTGAAAACAGGCTCAGCATTGAACGTACTTGTCTCTCTGTGAGGTCAAGGTTGACAGCGATTTCGTAACGTCTGAGCCGTGTCAGATAGTTGTGGTGAGCGAATTCTGATTCCAGTTCTCGAATCTGTTCCTTGGTGAAGGCTGTGCGCTCCTTCCTAGGTTTACTGCTCACGTCTGACTTATAGCTCCCATCCTGGGAATCTGAAATGAAAAACAGATCACTTTCCAGACGCTGTAAATGCATAGAAAAAGAAAACTAGAGGGAAAAAAATGTTAAGGGAAAGCAAACGGGTGAAAAAATAAGATGGTGTGATAAACTACAGGGCTCTGAAATAAAATAAACGAACAAAAATAAAAATGAAAGCGGAACAATTTGGCCTGCCAATCACCCTCTATTATGGCGATATGGCTCTGGTGTTTTTAGCAGATGGAGAAGGGCCAGAGAACCGAGCACATGCTCTCAAATCAGGCTTCGTTCACACTCTCCAACAATCAGATCAATTTACTCTTCATTTTCCACACACGTCTCCTTTAACAGCATGAAGCTTTCCCAGGGAACATTTATGATTGGTCCAAAAATGATATAAAATTCAACTCTTTAAGAGTTGATTGAAGCTTGTTATGCAATATATATTTAGTTACAATAACAAATAAAATGTTATGAAGATGTGTCTATATTACTGGGGAAAAAACAGGAATATATAGGGTATAAAATCATAGTTTTATTCTCTCATTTATTAATTCATTAAATACTAAATTTAAAAATAAACATAATTTTTTTTTTTTTGCTGCCCGAAGAGCTTCTTTAAAACAACAATGAAACTGAATAGATTATAATGAGCAACGTATGTAAATTCTTAAGTAAGTTTTATAATTTGTTTTTGCAATTGGATAAAGCAATTATTAATCTAAATTAACTGATTTTATTCAAATCAAGAATATAATTTAATGTCCCTAAATCAACCTAAATGCATTAGGTTTTTTTCCAACAAAACTCAACTCAAGGTATTGATCAGTCTGAAAAAGTTTTTTAAGGGTAATAAATCACAGGTCACCACAGTGTATCCATATGTGAATAGCAACCAATAACATTCACAATATTACACCACATCATTTATTTTATATACATTTTCTTTTACTATTTATAAACTACTGTGAGTTTGAAATTCATTTGCAGCCTTTTTCTTTTCTTTTGGTACCCTACTATTTTTCCAATGTCAAAATGTTTACTTCTATAAATGTTAGAATGAACAGTGTTATACACTTAAACGGTGTAATGCAAAACATCAGTTAAAATGTAGTTAATAGACAGAGAGACTTTGAAACAACTCATTACAAAAAAAAGATCTAAAGGAAAATATGTTTCCAATGAATATCTTTTAGCTTGCCATTCAGGGACGGGTGTGATTTAGATGTCCAATTTTTGGCTCCTTTGAATCTGTAATAAAAATACAACTGCTATAGAAATCCAAGGTTTTTATAGAACACAAGATTATGAGCTTTAAAACGTATATTTCACATCCAACATCACTTTTGGGAATAATCCCTAATCTGTTCAGCCTATCGCTGCAACATCTCGATATCTGACACGGCTCAAAATGGAAACCACACTGGCTTTGATAACTGCCAACAGACTGGAGGAAATTGGATTTGGTATAAAGGCACAGCAAGTGCCAACAGGAGCCTTCCGGAAATTTCTACCACCATTGGACCGATCCATCAGTATGCTATAAATTAAAGGCACCTGGATAATAAGATTCAACATATAGACCCCCTTCACAGCATGACTAAACAGACAGAAAAATGTCTTAGCTGTACAGTATAAGCTAGGGTAACTCAGTTCATCTACTGTAAAAGTGAAAAAAGTAAACAAAATCTTTTTTTTATCACAGCTGTGACTTTTTTCCTGTAGACATTCGCTCTGTTCACAATTCCACTTTATACGGCAAAATCTGTGTAATCGTGCAAAACAACTAAGTTGCTTTTTCTGCACCACAGTTTTAAAGATTGTGTGGCAATGTCAAACCACTTAGATGACCAGGTGTGACATTTTCTATTGTTCTTGAATTTTAAGGTCACGTTTTATATAAAAATTCTCCAGCTGCAGCTCTAACTGTTTTTCCCAGCCGTAAATGGTGCGT
Organism: Carassius carassius; assembly: GCF_963082965.1. Taxonomy (NCBI): domain Eukaryota; kingdom Metazoa; phylum Chordata; class Actinopteri; order Cypriniformes; family Cyprinidae; genus Carassius; species Carassius carassius. Next base: position 20,845,683 of record NC_081762.1, read on the forward strand.
ATGTGTTTGGGGTATCTAAAGCGCAGCTGCGGGCAATGTGAGCATTTAACGGCGGCTTTCACCTGTGGTCTATTAAAGACCTGAGGGTAAATGCCAGAGTGACTTGCACCTCTGAGACTGATGAGAGAAAGAAACAGGGCAGCCCCACAGCTCCAGGCCCTGCCAGTAAAACACTGCCTTGCCGTGTCCAGCCCAGTCAGGATTCTGCTCCTGTTTTTTGTTCAGTCAACCTTAAATTTATTCTCATATCAGGAAGCATTCTCTCTTAAAACTAAGAAATAGCAAGCTGCTTTTGACCATATTCATAACAACTGCTCAGTTTGACTTATTTGTAAAGTTTGCACACTTTTCTACATGGTTCATAGATGGATTAGAGCGGTTTGTGTGTGTGTGTGTGTGTGTGTGTGTGGATCTGAACTCAATGTCAGATGTGTAAAAATTAATCACACTTTTCTGCTTATTTCTTTTCTAGCAGACGACAGTTGTATTAAATTATTCTTAGTATGAAGTAAAATACACAGTGAAAAAAAATGTTGTATGATTTACGTTGAAACGATTTCTATTCAGAAACTGCAAGTTCATTTAACAAATTCCAAACAAATGACAAGTAACACATTGAATTAAATGTGAAACTTTGAAGTAAAAAAAAAAAACATAGACAGAAATTTGATTTACTTGCAAACTCCAAAAAAACTTTTTTTACAGTGCAGTACAAATAAAATCCACTTAATTACATATAGAAAGATTTTTGTTGTGTCTTGATATGGAAAACTCTTAAATGCTATTTGAAATGTAAATTTCAGTTAAGTTCTTGAAATCTCGGATAATTATTTTCCTATTTTAAATCATTTTATTTACGTCAAAATATAAAGGTACACAATTTTTTTCAATTCTTACTGAACATTGCAAAATAACCTATTAAAATAAATCTAAGCTATATTCTAAATAATACATTACACTGAACATATAATTTGGTGCATGGATGAATTTCACCTTACTATTTATTAAAACATATTATCAAAATTAAATTCCAAATCCAGTCCCAATGACCGAGAATAGACAAAACAACAAATATAAATCATTTTTTATTTTTTTTATTGATAAATAACACATAAATCAAATGCTATATTACTAAATAAAGCAAAAGTATTTTACGTGTGCTATTCTGAATAAATCTGATGAGTAATAAAAGAGACAATATTCAGTTCTCGAGCCACGGAAAAAAATTGAATTATTTATACTGCAATAATTCAACAAAAATCAAGATAAAAAAATAAAATCAAGTTCACAATGCCTTTTCTACTGAACGCATATGGACATGGAAGAAAACCTTTTGAGCTGCGTACCTGAACTGTCACTCTTCCCTTTGCAATTCCGTCGCTCCGGCTCAACAGGGGACATGGTCTGTCTCCCGTATTCTCCGGTCACACACGATGCCCTAGAAGGGTCACTTCCAGAGAGTGTTGGGTTACCCGCGCAGAGGCCCTGAGAGCCGCACAGTTCTGGAGCCGCGGCGTCAGGGTGCGGCAGGCAGAGGCCGTGGCGCTCGCTGTCAATCGAGGGCATCTGTGGCACGTGCCAGGAAGGCTGATGCTGCGAGAGGTGTGGATGCTGCGGAGCAGGGTGAACTCTGTGATGGGGTCCTCCGAAGCCGCTCTCCTCCCCCACGTAGCTGCAGGGTGGCGAGGGTCCCGGGAGGTCGGGGTAGGAGACGTGGTCGGAGCGGCCGTGCAGGGCCAGGGAGGACTGGGTGAACGCCGGGTGCAAGGCTTGGGACGGGGCATGCGGGCTCCGAAGGCATCCGAACAGAGAGTGATCCATGTCTCTTTAGTATCTACAAATCCACTTAACTCCGTGAGCAGGAAATCACACAGTCTCGCACCCGTGGCTACCGTAGTCCAGGCGAAAGGAAGAGGGAGCGGACGGCGATGAAAGGCAAGGCCTCTGGTAATCCTGAGCATGCAGCCCCGTTGCCAGGCTGAAAAAGAGGGTAAACACACACAGCCTGCAAGAGGAAGCTCGGGTGACAGACGGGAGAGAGAGAGAGAAAGAGAGGGAGAGAAAGACTTAGCCGTCTGGGCCCGACTGGATGCAGTACTTCTGGAGAAGTGGAGTTGGAGCGAGGGAACGAGGGAGGGGGGGTTGAACGGAGGTGCTGGAGGAATGGATGTTATATATATAGGGCGTAACATGAGAGGGAGGTTGGGTCGAAGGCTCCTCGCTACTGACCACATGCATACGATCTTCCTCCAGAACAGCAAGGTTCAATAAATCTGAGCCCAGCCAACTAGTTCCGGCCTCGCGAAAACTGGGGTACGATATTTTGGACCCGGGCTATCCGATACCACAGACACTTTTCTAAGAAATAAGTTGTATAAGCAGCCAAAAAGTGAGCTTGGAATGGACCGACGAGGTTATGGGGGGTCTTAGGGGTGGGACGGTGAATGGGGTGAGGGGTTTTGGGGTACTATCTGGTGTCTGCTTGTATGCATGTTTATCCACATTGCCAACATCCTTCGGACTACGAATAGGATCATTTTCCAATAAAACAACTGCAAAAGTGACAATATTTGATATAACAGCTTAACTGCATGAGACACGTTAAGTTTGCATGGCTAAAAATGGCTTATATTTTGAATACAATCTGTTAAAAGAGCAATCATATACATTTTGATTTAAATTCATTAACATGACTAATCAAATTCGATACTGACAGTCTGTCTACCCTGCAATATTTCAGAAATATATAACTAATCCAAATGGCAAGCAGGCAAGCTGTTTCAGACACAAAACGAGAAGCAGATTTCTATAAATCTCTGTAGCAATAGTTACGCTGGAGTGTTGCTGGTCACTCGCATTAAAAATATCATTGAGAACACAGATGCTGTTCATTCTCATGTGTATTTCTCAGATGGAAAACCATAATTCTCTCCCAGAAGGCTCCATGAAACTGAAGACTTGAAAGAGCATTTTTGCCTGTCACAAATGTGTTTGGTTTTGAGGCATGAAAACTCATTTAATGACCTAAGCTGACAGTACAGGAAAAGTACATATTTTAATGAACATGTTACTGAAAACAAAAACTATTTTCATTGACATTTAACTCAGTTTTCATACTGCAAAAAAATCAGAACAGTCAAATGAATGTTTTTGGTCGGAGCAGCAATTCATTATTATTTTTTATTTTTTTTATGTTTAATTTCACTTTATAGATTTCAACCACAATGAAATAACAACTCACAGCAATGCAGAGATCATAAAGGATCTCATTTTTTTATGTGGTGGAAACTTGCTGAAGAAAGTGTTGCCCATGAATGCGCTGTAATTACAAAAATGTGGGATTTTTTTTGTAAATCTCCTTTCAATGTCTAATAAAGCTATTAAAATACAGTCTTGTGGCAATTTCATTGTTTATCATTTCAGAGTATTTTTTTTTTTTGCAACCCGTGTCCATGATTACTTAGCTGTACATTTAATTAAAAATAAAAGCCATTGGAATTTTTCAGTGGATAACAAGAATTCTTTTATCCCAGTTTTAAACAATCCAGAACTCTCTTGGACTGGAAATGCAACACTTTTATGATCAGTGTAGCTCAGCTGGTGTAAAAATATAATAATAATAAATCAAATAAAAAGTAGTTGTAGACTTTCCACCCAGCAGTATTAACTTGAATGGCAACAGTATTTTAAAAAACAAAGACATTAGCAGTTCTGTTTTCGATTCAGTAACTTACGTTTTCTTTACATTCAGCACTATCTCTACATTTAGATGCCTGAGGCCAACCGAACACGCACATGATCCTGAACCCAGAGAGGAAATTAGGTTCATCTTAAGGGGAAATGACTTTAGCAGACCACCAAAAATCCGATGTGGGTGTTGCTGCTCGGCTCAGAGCGACTGCTATGTCCAGTGGTCCTGTATTAAGCTACAAAAGAAAATATAGTGTTTATTTAACAAATTAGGCCAATTAGTCGTTATGTAAAGTAATCTCCTAGAATGGCCCCTGGGTGCGTATTAATGTTCATATGATTTGGGTTTCGCCTCAGACCCTGCGCCATGTCATTGCCCCCAGGCCTCTGAGCGGTTATATGAGTCTGCTGTCTTTCGTTCCTCGTTCTCTCTCTCTCTACGGGTCCAAGGCCTAAGCCTCCATAATAGCTAACTGCTAATTTGACAGTTCCCCAGGGAAAAAGGGATTTTCTGCAGGTGAGTCCTCTCACCTGGTGGTCAATCATCGAATGTGTGTGTGACACAAGGTTGAGCTTGTCTGACAGGGTAATGCTTATTAGATTTTGTTGGATTTTGAAGAGGCCTCTCCAGCCTGTGTCGGAGTCAATCAGACATGTGCGAGAGGAAACCCAGACAGATGATTGTTAAAATAGAGCGACGATGCTTTCCAATATTTTGTTGTTGTTGTTGTGGAAGATAATTGGGAGTTTGAGTGATATAATATATGAGACTTCTAGTGATTTAGTGTCATGTATTTTAGTAAGTTATTTGTAGATTGCATCAGTTTGTCATTCTATACATGGTAATTTTCGTGTCACTCTGTTCTGTTCATTTTAAAACACTTTCTATTTTTAAAAGGCCCCGTGACGTTCATTAGCTGAGTGGAAAAGGAGCTCAGAGAAGAAACCACTAACTCTGGTATCTGTTAATGCCAGACCTCAGACAGACATTTCCAATAGGATACTCTAAGCGGCTTTAGTGTATGTGCGCTGCTTTCTAATGAGAGGATGAAAGGAGTCAAAGGAGGAGGAAGTGGTGCGTTTCATATTAACACACAAAGACTGAGAAACTATAGAGTCTTCAAAAATCCCTGCCATGCTTGAGTCATTTTATAAGAGACTGTTTAGGAGCTTTACTGCTATTAAAAATAAAATAAAAAATGCTGTCATCTGATCCAACAAAATCCATTCTTCAACACTTTGATATTCTTTTTAGTTATTATTGTACTTATTCAACATTTGTTTGTTTGTGCGTATGACAATAACTGAATATCTAAAATAAATACTATTATAGATAAAAGATTATTCAGTCCCTTCATTCATAAACACAAAATTAGTAAATGGCCAAAGATTTGCAAATGTTGGTTCGTAAAAGATAAATGAAATCTTGAAATAGATATCAAATACATATGCAACTGAAAATTATTTTTAAATGTTTGTTTAAATGAACACAAAAAAACAATAAAACATGATGTATTATAATGATGAAAAAATATTATAGAATATTTTGAATTAAATTAAAATGCAGTTTTATGTGTATTTACATGACAAAAAAATTTTACTAAATTTTTAATAGAATTGTATAAGGAACCAGATTTCTGTACATTTAAATACTATTAATATTTTTTAAATATTAAATATTAAAGGTGCTGTATGTAGGATTGACACTGAGTGGTTGAACTAGATAGTGCAGTCCAAATTCAAAATAAAAAATGAAAATAAAAATTTTCACCCGGCCCCTCCTCTTCAGACTTGACACACGCAGGTTGCCAGATTGATGACTCCAAAAGGAAAAGAGCAGACATGATGGTAAATAAAATGAAATACACTGTGTTTTCCGACAACTGGCAACCCAGCATGCCAAAATACAATTATTTAAACTGGCGGTGGGTGGGTTTCACAAACCAAAAAAACACAGACATTCTGGCCCAGAACACACATTTTCCAAAGGAGAATAACTGACTGTAGCATTGTTTTTCAGATATATATGTTACCTTAGCATGTTTATTAATTATCTGCAAACATATCATGGTATTTTTATGCTTTAGTAGAGTCAAAATCTTACATACAGCACCTTTAATATTTTTACATTTAAAAATGCAATGGCCACTGTGTTACAAGAATTACAATCTAAAAATGTAAATTAACCATGAAAAAAAAGGGTATCCAATCAGAGTTGATCTGAAACTCATTGTGTTCTAAAAAGCCTGAAATGCACATAACATGTGAGGGTATGTGTATCTGATTGAGCCTGTAGAGTCAATGGGTCTGCGCTCATGACATGCAATGCCTTTTACTTCTGCAATGCCTTTTAAAACTGAATTTGTTTCTGGTGGCCACAGAGAAAGAATACTGGAATATGTTAGCAACTGAAAATGAAAAAAAAAATTAACTTTGACTATTCCAGCTTTGCTCTTTACCTCCAGAGCGACACGTTGTTCTAATATTAGAAATAATTCTGAAAAGTGAAGTTGACATCCTATGATTTAAAATGGCTTCCCTTCTCCCATTAAATTCTTCATGCAATGGCCCAGATCCTAAACTAGATTTTACTTTGCCTATGGGTTTTGTATCACTATAACATTTTTTTTTCTTCATTTCCAATCTTTTTTAGTCACAGAACTGACTCTAATGATTTTCATACATATGACTTTAACAGGCGCAATCTCAGATTTTTCCTTGCTGGGATTCTGCTGCCACGGCATCAATCTCAATTCAAGGTTATGTGCCTTGATCATTCTTGTTCATTACTAAAATCCAGCCACCAGGACTCTTTAGCAAACCATGAAGGACACATTACCTCACTGCTCTTCCACAGGGAGTTTTCCTTAGAGATTTACTGATTTAGGATTTGCTTGTTAAAGAACTGCTAACTGTGAAGGACAATCACTGTCACACTGCTGATTATTAGGCCTGGAGCTATTATGAATATTTTGTTATTATTTGACATTCACTGTAAAAAAAAAAAAAAAAAAAAAATATTTAAAGCACCTTTTTAGGTCCCTCAGCCAGTCTGGAGAATCTTTTCTTCCACACACTAAATAAAAAACAAAACAAGGTAATTGCGACTTTTAATCCCACAATTCTGACTTTTTCTTGGCAGGGCCGAGAGCCGTGGGAACGGAGCGAGGCCGGTGGAGTGATTGGGAAATGAGTGACACCTGCTCCACTCGCCGGTCTTGCGTTCCACGGAGGAGATCGGAAGGATACAAAAGAGGAGCGACGACAGTGAAGGACGAGAGAGGACCAGGCCTTTATTTTGTGTTTTGGTTTTGTTTGTGCCCGACAGTCATCCGCGAGGGAAAAAAAGTTGCAATTCTGAAAAATAAAGTCAGAATTGCTTGATATAAAATCACAACAAGAATTGTGAGATTTAAACTTGCAATTTGGAAAAATAAAGTAGGATTGCGAGATATAAAGTCAGAATTGCAATTATAAAGTCAGAATTGCTTGATATAAAATCACAACAAGAATTTTGAGATTTAAACTCGCAATTCGGAGAAATAAAGTCAGAATTGCTTGATATAAACTCACAGCAAGAATTGTGATATTTAAACTTGCAATTCTGACAAATAAAGTCGTGATTCTGAGAAATAAAGTAGAATTGCGAGATATAAACTCACAACAAGAATTGTGAGATTTAAATTCTCCATTCTGAAAAATAAAGTTGTAATTCTGAGAAACAAAGTCAGAATTGCGAGATATAAAATCACATCAAGAATTGTGAGATTTAAATTTGCAATTCTGTGAAATAAAGTCATAATTCTGAGAAATAAAGTAGAATTGCAAGATATAAACTCACAACAAGAATTGTGAGATTTAAACTCCCAATTCAGAGAAATAAAGTCAGAATTGCTTGATATAAACTCACAGCAAGAATTGTGATATTTAAACTTGCAATTCTGACAAAGAAAGTCGTGATTCTGAGAAATAAAGTAGAATTGCGAGATATAAACTCACAACAAGTATTGTGAGATTTAAATTCGCCATTCTGAAAAATAAAGTTGCAATTCTGGGAAATAAAGTCTGAATTGCGAGATATAAAATGACAACAAGAATTGTGAGATTTAAATTCGCAATTCTGTGAAATAAAGTCATAATTCTGAGAAATAAAGTAGAATTAAGAGATAAAAACTCACGATTGCAAGTTATAAAGTCAAAATTGCTTGATATAAACGCACAACTAGAATTGTGAGATTTAAACTCTCAATTGTGAGAAAAAAGTCAGAATTGTGAGTTTATATCTCCCGATTCTTACTTTATATAACTTTATATAATTTATAACTCGCAATTATAAGTTTATATATCAAAATCTAAGGAAAAAAGTCAAAATTGTGAGACACATCGTCACAATTACGTCATTTTTGTTTTTATTCCATGGCATAAATGAGCTTCCATAATTCAGTTTCACATGATCCCTCAGAAATCATTCTTATATACTAATTTGCTCAAGAAACATTTCTTCTTACTATCAATTTTGAAAGTAGTTGTGTTGGATAATATTTTGTAAACTACAAACAATAACAGTACATTTCAGGATTCCTTGATGAATAGAAAGCTCAAAAGAACAGTGTTTACCTGAAATAGAAATGTTTATGACTGTTATAACGTTGTTAACATTATAAATGTCTTCACTGCCACTTTTGACCATTTTCCATCCTTTGCTCAATAAAAATCGAATTCTTAAAAAATAAAAAGATAAATAAGAAAAAAAATATTTTTTTAAATAATGTTTCCTTTATGATGGGGTACTGAAGCACAAATTATAGGAAGCTCAAATGGTGTGTCAAGCATCTTTTCATTTTTACTGTGTGGACCGTGTAAATTAATGAGGAAACACTTTGGTTGTTAGACCTTTTTTCAGGCTCAGAAAAACATTCAGCCTAGAACAAATTTCTAGTCCAACTATTATTTATAAATATTTAACAAAAACAAACTGTGTTGAAATGTTTTAAACCAGAACAAAATGTCTTCCATGGAAAATCGCTAATCTCTTTGACACAGTGACAAACCGAACATGTATCTCTAGTGAAAGAAACCTAGCAGAAGATACCGACAGATGCTTTCCTCATCCAGCAACAAGTGTTTACATGGCAAAGTTTAGAAAATCATGCCTTTTCAAACAGCGTACCAACATAGGCTAAACCCTTCATTCGTCCAGCTAATGACTGCTTGCATTTTTTTACCACATGTTCAGTTGTTCTGTAATCAGGCCGTAATTTACTATTTTAGCCCTCTGAGCGCTAATTCTGTTGGAAGATTAAGTGTAAACATTATTTGCGGCTGGCACCATCCTGCTGCAGTGATGCTGGGGCATATAAATATGTGAGCTCTTAACAGAAAGCCACAATCACATTGCTCTGAATACACCATTTTCTTTGCTAATGAGCCGTGTCACACCACCATGCCATGTTTACGTGGAAAAGGGTTCACCTCTTGTGGTCGCTGATTAATCTGGAAGAAAAAAAGAGGAGAGAGCGAACCACAAGTGTAACACACGCTCCATCTCTGTCTTTTTTATACTGTATACAAACATTCTCTATCTGCCAATGCCTTCTCCATTCACTTTGTACAAATCTGTCAATGCATATACAATCAGTTACAGACACAAACACACATACATACACAGGATAAAGCTAGATTAACCTGATGATGTGTTTACATTACATAAATCTGAATAGGAGAAAATCGACATAATGTTACTTATATTACGTTTGTTTTTAATGTCTGTTATGTTTCTGAGAACATCACACACAGTGTTGTTTTTTTTGTTTTTTTTTTGTTTTTTTTTGCCTGTAAATTAATCGTTGTTTTAGAAAAAAATGTAATGAAGATTAATCAATCAATAGGAGAAAATTTACATCTACTGTGTTGTTATTTGCAGAGTGTATAAATGCTCCTTTGGGAGATTTATACACACAAATTGTGTGTGTGTGTGTGTATATATATATATATATATATATATATATATATATATATATATATATATATATATATATATATATATATATATATATATATATATATATATTAATTAATTAACTTATTTATTTATTTATTACTTTTTTGCTACATGGAAAAATAAATAACCCAGGCATCTAAACGGAAAATACAGAAATTGTAATCCAGAAAAGAATATCTCAATGATTCAGAAACCCCTCGCTGGCCTCTCCATGTCAGAACATGTTTTTCATGCAGAGACTGAGGGCTAGATTTTATTACACATTTAATGAGACATTTGATTCATGTGCCGTGAGGGAAGTACAGTTGTCTTGAGCCTTGCTGTCTCAAATATTCCAGAAAATATGTTTATAATTATGAATAAGGTTTCCTTTAATATTATAACCCAAAACATCATAAATGTTCTGAATTGCTTGAGCTCTAGAATTGCACCCAGACTGCAGCTCTAGGTTGCACAGCACCACCAAAGCCATTCATTTTCCCAGACTGCAAGTATTAAATTCATGAATGACATGATGCCTTAATGATCCAGTGAGCCTCAACCACCAGAGCAACCAATCAAAAACACAACACAACAAACTGTTTTGTCACTGATAATGTGTGAGGAGAGCAATGACAAGGCAATGTAATTTTCCCCATAATCAAGTCCATGTCTACAAATAGATCTCAGTGCCTAAATGTATCAGGTTTATGCGACCACAATTCTCCATGCTTTTTATTCTTAGTTAAATCCAAAGCATGGCTATGTAAGTTTGCTAAGTGGCAGACTTTCCAGTTAAGGAGTTGACACTCAGGACTGTATTTGTTGTGCAGTAACTTTGTAAACTGTTAAATGCAGAACAAAAATATAATTTGTTGAACAAGTATATACAATTTGCACTGAATTTCATTCCATAGAGATATAATTAAAGCCATGAGGGACGTGATGAAAAACACTCAGACAAAGCTGTAAAATTTGGGTTTAGTATAACAGCCAATACTGATTTACACATTTCTTCACAGCTGGAGTGAATATCAGAACACACCAACCACTGGCCCCATGATGCATCCGCATTTCAGACTTACTCCTCCATCCCACAATCCCTCTTTCTGGAAGCAGTAAAAACCTGACTGCAGTTCTTGCTAAATACTGCTGCAGTGCTGTTATTTGTCTCCTACAAAAACCCACAGTCAGTACGCTTTCAGAAAGTACTAATATGTAAATTTAGCGGTAAATCATTTAGCTTTTGTTCCTTTGTATCTTACATTGTCCTAACTTTGTACCTTTTTTCTGATAGTGTAATTCTATTTAGTTCTTATGCATTTTTTTATTATGCTAAATATGTAATGCGTGTACACAAAATGTTTTTATTTTAAAAAGAAACATTCTAATATAAAAATGTAATACTAAACCTAATCTAAGAATATTTAGCAAGAAGCTTTAGTAATGAGCTGGACCTCGGCAACAGCAGACATCTGAGAGACTGTAATGTTAAACTGAAACCAGAGATCAGTTTCTCCGTGCACCGTCATGCAAGTGAGAGAACGTGCCAAACAAGTAACATAAACATACCGATCATTTATCTGACTGGCGTGATGTACACAAACGCAACAATGTCAAAGCATTTCTGTATAGGGCATTTATTCACATGCACTGTCTGTGTCTTCAAGAACCTGATTCACTAGGAATTTGGCAACAATTTGAACAAATCCTCAGTTTATAGACTGTTCTAGATGCTCAGTTGAGGTGGATGCAGCAGACTACAAAATCTGTATCCTCTGATCATTTTGTATTGCAAACGTCAAACATTTGCACAAAAGGAGGTGTGTTTGCACAGAAAAGAATCACAACTAAACCAGTGCAAACAAGCATATAGTTAAACTGGTCTGGACATCATCAATGAATAAGACCCAGGTTTTGAGCTGAAATACTATGCTAGTGGCAAAAGAGTTTAAAGAATTGGGCCTATGAAAGTTAACATTATAGCCCTGAAAGTTTGGAATACTTAAGATTTTTACATTTTAAAAAGTCTTATATGCACACCAAGGCTGCAAAACAGTTTTCAACATTGATTATAATAAGAAAATAAAGAGCAAATCAGCATTTAAGAATGATTTCTGTAGGAGACTTACTTTTAATTATTTCCAATGGCCACCAGTGTAAATGCATAAATTCTTTTAGATTTTATTCTACTCATGTACAGACCATTTGGTTTAGGGGCAGACGTGTTACAGAAGACCTTTGTTCATGTGACACGATTACAATAGATTCACACATGAATACACTGATACACTCCTTCTTTCCACCTACATGTCCTTAAATTTCTCCACAGCTTTCTCTCTTGGAACCTTTCTCTCTTTCTCTCTGTCTATTTCTCACTTCTCGTGCTGTGGTAAATCTGGGAGACCTTAAACCTACTAGAAGCTTACTTATGTCCCTCAACGGGCCTCTTTACCCAGTCTGTAATTAGACCTGGCCATACACACGAACACACACACACACACACACACACACACACACACACACACACACAGTGAAGCCAACTTCATATATCCAAATGTACCTCAAACCAGGATATGACATCAGTGTCGGTTAGAAAACATACCTCAACCAAGCAAAGAAATAGGCTGGCATTGCTGTGATGTAGACGAGAACTAATTTTGAGCCTATAGATCTATTGCACACTTCCCATCCCAGACATGTGTGGTGGAGCACACAGCCTTGACCAGTTGCCCATTGGCACCACAAGGTCAGCCTACCATTAATCAACACTGCGGACCAGCAGTTAGACATCCATTACCGATAATGTGAATCATAATCTAGTGAGTTAACTAGTGTGATTCATTGTGAATTGGGTTAGAAAGGTGGACATGGAAAGCTGAAAAACAAGAAATAAAGATGTTTTATAGGAGATCTGTCTAAATTGTAACATCCTGTGGCAGTGAAATCTCTGAGAAACACAGTGTAATCTGCTCTTGGAATGCCATTCATATTATGATGAGTTGCCTCAAAGCCATACAGATGATGTTGTGGATTCGCATCATATTCTTATTACAGTTTTTTTCAATTGCTTACACACTAAAATTAGAACTTTCCCACAATTAGCAAAACCTTGCACTCAAGGAGCAAAACACCGGCCTAGATTTGCACAACACTAAGCACATTGTCAGCTTCACACTTTTTGCAAAACATTACACACAGTGATTTGCAAAACACTAAACACACTTGTATGCATTTGACACAGAAATTTATCATGATGTAATTTCCTTGCAATTTCAAAGCAAAGGCTTTCAAATCAGCACACCCATGAACCAAATGGTTAAACACAGGCACCAGGTGTGCACACACTCTGGTGCTTAATTGACACACCAATCAGGTTAAAGCACTATAAAAAGGCAACAGGTAAGTTCACCTGTCTTAAACCAAAATGGATGGTGTCAGAGGAAGAGGGAGAGTGCGGATGAGAGGGGGAATCCAGAGAGTACCAGGTGGAGGAAGAGGCCAAGGAAGAGGAAGAGGAAGAGGAAGAGGGAGAGGAAGACCTGGAGGAGGGGTAGGACATGCACAAAGAAAAAGACAACCAAATCTGTGCAACGAAATTCGTGCTACAATTGTGGACCATGTAATACGTAAAACACGGACTAACACTGAGGGAGGCTGGATTGAGAGTAAAGCCTAACCTAAGCAGGTACACGGTGGCATCAATAGTTCGGACATTTCGTCAAGAGCACAGGTGAGAAACTACTCTTCAGTCAACAGAAAATCCATTGCTTACTGCATGTACTATATCAACAGTACTGTATATGTACTCTATATTTTGGTACTGTATATATTCCTGTATGTATCATTTTACAGTAAGCTGTGTATTTTGTTTGGCCAACATAGGATTGAATGTCGTGAACACCAAGGAGGGAGGGGCCCCATATTCACACAGGAGCAAGAGAGAGAGATCATAAACCTCGTTTTGGCCAATAATGCAATCAGACTTCGAGAAATTCAAGCCCATATTGTCAATGATCACCTAATTTTCAATAATGTCCAACAGGTGTCTCTATCAACAATAGCCCGTATCCTTAAAAAACATCAAGTTCTGATGAAACAACTGTATAAAGTGCCATTTGAAAGAAATTCAGACAGGGTGAAAGTCGTGCGGCGTGAATATGTGGTGGTACGTTTTGTTCACTGACTCTAGTATTGTGTACTGCACACATAACCTTTTTACTGTACATGTAATTTTACTGTATAGCGGACCTACAGTATACTGATCTACACGATGTGATCTTTTGCTGTATTTCAGAGAGTTTTGCAAATGGATGCGGAGGAAGTCCTGCATGAGTTTATTTACATCGATGAGGCTGGATTCAACCTGACAACAGTACGAAGAAGGGGAAGAAACATCATCGGCCACAGGGCTATTGTCAATGTACCAGGGCAACGTGGGGGTAACATTACCCTTTGTGCTGCCATTACACAGAATGGGGTCCTCCACCGCCATGCCAACTTGGGTCCTTACAACATTGAACTCATTCTTACATTTTTAAACAGATTACACAATATCATCACAGCAGCAAACCAAAGGGACCAGATGCAATACATTGTCGTCTGGCGTCTGGGACAATGTAGCTTTTCATCGTTCTGCTCTGGTCCAAAACTGGTTTCAACAACACCCACAATTTACAGTTCAATACCAACCGCCATACTCCCCCTGCCTGAACCCCATCGAGGAGTTCTTCTCAACATGGCGGTGGAAGGTTTATGATCTCCGGCCCTATGTCCAGATGCCCCTCATTCAAGCTATGGAGGAAGCATGTGATCAAATTGAACCAGCATCCATACAAGGAAAAGATTCTTCCCACGTTGCCTTGCAAATGAAAATATAGCCTGTGATGTTGACGAGGCCCTGTGGCCAGATCCAGCTAGGCGGAGAGATGTTTAGTTTTTTTTTTTTGTTTAGTTTTTTTCGGTACTGAACTGGATATGTAATTTATGTTACAGTATTACTGTAAGCTTACTGTAAAGTACAATGGTACGTTCAGTAATACTGTAATATATGAAAACTGGAAAATGTTTTATGAATGTTTTGTTGAAATGTTCAGTATTGACTGACTTGAGTACATGAAAATAAATTTTCATCAGTCTGCACAATTGGTGTCATGTGGTGTTGGTGAATTTATTTTTACACTTTCTGTGTAAATGCTAAAAGTGTTTTAGTTTGAGCACAGGAGTGTTTAACTGATTCAAACAGAGTCAGACCATATGATGGTTGTGTTTATGTTATGACAACAAAATAAGGTTTTTATAAGACATTGTATAGTTTTGACAAAAGTGTTTCATTTTGCAAATGATCTGAGGTGTTGTGCTACTTTGGTGTAGTGTTGTGCTAATTGTGTGAAGGGCTTTGAAAAACCAGGCCCTGTTTTCCAAATTGTGCTTAAGCAATTGAAAAAAACTGTAAATGAACTGCATTGGTGTTTGAGACCGAGCTGTTTTGGACTATTTTGTCTCATGCTCTTTATTAGTGGAGTCAAATAATAAAACATCCAACTTTACTGTCTGTCAGTAAACACTTATATGCTAAATCTAATTTAGAATAAAACAATCTGAATTAAAATAAACAAATTAAATACAGAAAAACAAATCAGTTAACATTATTGCAATTTCTAATATTGGTTTCCTATTTAAATACACATTTAAATATAATTTAATTCTTTGACACAGCGCTGAATTTTCATCAGCCATTACTCCATTCTTCAGTGTCACGATCCTTCAGAAATCACTCTAATACACTAATTTATTATCAGTGTTGAAACTGCTGTGCTGCTTAATTATTATTATTTTTTATTTTTTTTTATTTATTTTTTGGAACCTGTGAATTTTTATTTATCAAAGAATCCTGAAAAAAGTATCACAAGTCCCCAAATATTTTTCCAAAGTTTTCCAGTTTCCAGCAATGACTATAAATCAGCATATTAGAATGATTTCTGATCAATGTTTTGTTTTTATATTTTGAAAGTATATATAAAAATAGAAAACTGTCATTTTAAATTGCAACAATATTTCACAAAATTGCAGATACAAAATAGATACAGCCTTGATAAACATGAGTTTGATAAGCATAAGAAATATTAAATATCTTATTGATCCCACAGTGTGTGTGTGTGTGTGTGTGTGTATAAATTACACTTACAAATTATGACAAAATGATACTAAAACAAATGCTATGAATTACTTTAGATATTTTTATTTTCATTTTTATTTGCTCAGTTAATGACAAAGCAAATATATTTGTTGCTCCATTACCAAACTGTACTGTTTAACATATTAATATTTTCTTATTTGAGAGTATTTTTAAATACATTTTTGTAAAATACTTCATATTCATTCTGAACTGACAATAAGAACATTTAAACATATACAATTCCATACAAGCATATTTTTGTAAACAAAATAACTGTGTAATTGATTAGTAAATCTGAATTGCCTGGAACACGCTGAGCTGGAAAACACTTTTAATGTGTATGTTAAGATTGCTCTCTGCTGTTCAAACGGAGCACTGCACAAGGCTGAAATACATTGCAATAACTAAATATGGCGCCAGGTGTCACCCTTATGATATGATATGCCATTAACAGAGCAGAGCAGTTAACTTAGAGAACGAAAACATGGGGACAGCAGTGTCCTGACTTCAATCGGGCTTGCACCGTATCATGCCTACCCTAATTCAACAAAGACCCCCCCCCCCCCCCCCCCCCCCCCCAAAAAAGTACAAAACATAAAAATGGGTTAGTGTGCAAATTAATATGCATGCTGTCTTTCTCAAACAGGTGTGGAAATATTTACATTTTGAGTTTTTATTCTGAAACTAATGAGTGTTTGAGTTCTTATTATTGCAGTTTACTGCTCTCTCATCAGTTTGCCAACATTCAAAAATCTGTTGATTAAAATTCCTTAATGTGCCGCACATTGTGGCCACCTATCGGCTCAAATGACAAATTAACTACATTCTCCATGGTGCATAATCATTTGTTTGAAAGTTTTCTATTTTTAGAATCTGTTCATTAATAAACTGAAACCCAATCAGGGCTAATGTATTTGGGTCATTAAAAATAAAATAAAATAAACGAACCAAAAATAGATAAATAAAAAAAGACTAATCAAATTGGTATATATTTTCCTACTGTTTTTTTTTTTTTTTTTATTGACCATTTTAGTATAATTAATGATAATGTAAAACAATATCTGACATTATATGTATGAAAATAAACACATTTCTTTTGGTTTGGTGTTGATCAAGCTGTGCTTGATCTTTTCTGATGGGCATGTGAGGAAACTAATGGTTTGCACTATTCACTTGTAAGAGATCTTCATTTGTTTGGGTTATTATTAGACAAACCCACACTAAACTGTTCCAGGGAATTTAAATAGCCCTGGTAAACAACACTAAAACACATCCAATGACTGCAGAAACACCCAGTGCGCTCACCTGTTATTGCTCGCACTCGTGAAATTATTCCAAATGTTTGTGCAAAATGGTCTTTAGTTGCTAGGAGACATGTATACCTAATTACATTAATTACATAGCAACAAACCATCTTTCCGCAGTTCTGCTTTGATATGACTGATTGTACATTTGAACATATCAGCACCGAATAGAAATATCAGACATAATATTTGTATGCCAATTAGGTTTGGCTTCTATTTATATCCACATTTCAAATGGATGGGAAACTTTATAGGCTATGCTTTTTATCCATCTTTGACCCTTCAAACTAGTGGAAAACTCCCCAGGGGCCTAAGTACTATCTAGTATTAATGCAATAATACTAAGTGATATTTAAGTTAGGCAGTTAGGGCTGCATAACATGTTCATGCTGCTAGAAATGTAAAGGAATGTTTATTAAATGCTCCATCACATTTGAGGTGTTAAGTTTAAGGGTCTGTTTGGCAATTATAACATTCCCTTCTTATTTTACATAGCCTTACATATAAGGATTGGAAGTGGATTTATATCTGACGCATCCTTTGATATTAGTGACTGAGGTTGGTCAGAGCTGGCATCACTTTTTTTGCGTCATTGTGTTTTTACACAGAATTCGGAGAAGTCACAGTCTTAACCCAGCTGTATAAAGAAACCCTGAGGAATAAACAAAGTGGGACAACCACACACAAACTCGCTGGGGTACACAGGCACATTGCAAAACAAGTATGTGCATTGCTTTGCCAGAACATTTTACTAATTTATTTTGGAAAGAGAGGGTATGCATTTCTTTTCAGCAAAACAATGGAAAACACAATCAACAATAATCAGCTGATTGGAGTAGATAAACAGAATTTAGCAATACATACACAAAATGTTCCATGCTATGAATATGAGACTGGACCTCACAAAACGGCAACAAGCTCTGAGCAAGTCTAGCAATTAACAAACAACACGCATCGTCGTCATTATCCTGACATCAGGACTGAGCATGCTCAGAAAGCACTGACATATTCAATGGCTTTGAACTTTAAGCACACCGTGAAGATCTAAAAGACAGATAATTATAACATGCTCTGAATGGAAGGTTTTTAATGTCAGTGATTTATTTATTTTCCACTTACTGTATCCGAAAAGACACGGACATGCTTGTTTCAAGTTTGAGATGTTATTATAGTCAATTTGACTGGGGGAAAATGGTTTGAGTTGTAAAGGACTACTCAAATTATTGCATGAAACAACAAGTACTATTAGATAATAATAGTGGTGTGTTGGCGCAGTGGATAAGACACAAGCCTTTGGTGTGAGAGACCCAGGTTTGAATCCACTTTGAGACACCAATGTTTCCTTGAGAAAGACACTTAAACCCTAGTTGCTCCAAAGGTGTGCGACCTCTGACATATATAGCAATTGTAAACCGCTTTGGATAAAAGCGTCAGCTAAATGTAATAATAATTAAAAAAAAAAAAAGATTAATTTTATAATAGAAAATATACTTGAGTCCAAATTGAATGAGATGTTTTCAGATACTTACTTGCATGTTAAATGCAACTGAATTAAATTATAATGTGATATCAAATGCAATTAGCGTTATAGAATTCTTTATAGAATTTCATAATTTCTTCAGTCGCCTGAAATACGGTTAAAACGTACTGGCAAATGTACTGACAAGCATTTGTCAGTACATTTAGTACATTTAGTCAGTACATTACCAAAATACATTTTAATTTCTGCTGAAACTTAGGTGTCGTTTTTTTATATTATATTTGTAATAACACATTTGTGATTAGGCTGCGATTTAGACCTTTTAAAATATATTAACTTTAAATGTAATTTTGAATTACACGTTAAAATTATGATCAAGTACTTTACATGTGCTTTAGTATGTTAATTAACACATCAAAATAACTGTACTTTTTAAAGCATGACAAAGATTATTAAAACTATGGTTTTATATGTAATTCAAAGTAAAACTTTCAATTAGACTTTTACAAAGTGTACTTTTAAAATTGGTCTTAATTGTGGTTATGAAAGTTTATTCTCTATTTAAGTATGCATATGTGGCCTTGGTATATTTTACCATAGAAGGGCAACATTCAACAAGCAGGGGTCTGGAAAAATCTAACAAATAATTATATGGAAAATTTGTAAAATAACAGTCAAAACAGTCAGATCATAACTGCACATCCCCTTTGCTGTATGAATTGTTTTAACAAACAGTATTGCTACCAGATGGTTGCCAAACTTTATTAAGCACTTCTGGAATGAATGCTCCTTGAAATGAACATTTGAAAATGATCAATATGATTTACAGTTTTTTACTGCAACATGATTTAATGTTCTAAAAGAAACATTAAGAGAGAAAAAATCATCAATGAGATCATTGACACTTTAAGAAAATAAAAATGAAAAAAGATCAGCCAAAGTGTCCTTGCGAATCTCTTCTCATCTGCTTCCAGGAGAGCAGCGGACCAAGACACAGAAATCCTATCCATGACCTCTGTGGGTGGCCACAGAACTTGACAAGAGGAGATCCAGCCAGGTGATCACATAGTGGTCTCAAAGTGTGCACCAAACACACACAAACACAGTCCCCATGAAATCAAACACACATTTGCAGACCTATCAGTTAACGATTTGTCTTTGAAATGATTCAGAATGCTTTCCCATGATTTCCTAATCTAAAATTTGGAAATTATACACATCCCCGCCCATAATATGTGCTGTGAGAATTTTCTATGCTTTTCTACGCTTCTGTGGTTAAAATGCTTCAAACAACATAGGCCGGATCTGCTTCTATAGGACAATATATGGTTTGGCTTTGAAATAACACTTATTCTGAACCCTTAAATCCATTCTCAACCTTATAAAACACTTTAATGAAGTGTTGAGCTTCACTACCATGGGAGAGGTCACTGGGGGCAGCTTTAGTCTCTGTCTGGGTCTTTTCAGTGTGGATAGCAAGGTTGGGTGAGGTGAGCGGGTCACTTGACCTAAGATCTGTCTGTAACCAGAGACTCTTCTAACAGATCAGGTTTAAGGTGTTTTATCTTAACCGTTTGACCAGCTGGAAGTGTCGGGCATGTAAACATCACAGCTTTTCACTCCACGGTTCAAAAAGTTCAATATCTCTTCAAAAAGACCTTGTTTACACCTGGTATATAGATCTGTTGTCAGCCAAGATGCATCACTGTTTACACCTGGTAGTAACACGCGTCTCCCATGACCACTTGTGATCACATTTCTAGAGGACGGCCTCTGATTTCTTGACTACATGCATCACTCACTACACCAGTGTGTTATTTAAAGAGCAAGAAAGCAAAGAAGAAAGCATAAAAAAAAATTGATTCAGAATTTGTGCCAAATTGATATTTTGAGCTGAATTTCTTCCATTTTTAAGTATCAAATAGAACTTTACAGTGACAGTCCATTTAGTTGTGGGTATATTTAATGTGATTCATGTCATTTAGAAACATAATAATGAATTTGTTTAATAATGAATTAGAAACTACAGTATGTATGGACATCACACTTTTTTTGTGCATTTAATAAAACAAGACACAGTGGTAAAAAAAGGGAAAAGAAGGTTTTTAAAGGTGAAAATATTTGTACTTGTCTTGACTTTAAAGGCATCTTAATAACCCAGCACTCATGCTTTAAAATAAGGGAGATATGCAACAGCCAAAGACATTCTTCTATAAGTGTTAAAGGGTTAATTCATCCATGATTTACTTACCCTCAAGCTATCCTAGTAGGATGACTGTCTCCTTTCAGACTAATACAATCAGAGTTTTATATATATATATATATATATATACAGTACAGACCAAAAGTTTGGACACACCTTCTCATTCAAAGAGTTTTCTTTATTTTCATGTCTATGAAAATTGTAGATTCACACTGAAGGCATCAAAACTGTGAATTAACACATGTGGAATTATATATGGAATTATATACATAACAAAAAAGTGTGAAACAACTGAAAATATGTCATATTCTAGGTTCTTCAAAGTAGCCACCTTTTGCTTTGATTACTGCTTTGCACACTCTTGGCATTCTCTTGATGAGCTTCAAGAGGTAGTCACCTGAAATGGTCTTCCAACAGTCTTGAAGGAGTTCCCCGAGAGATGCTTAGCACTTGTTGGCCCTTTTGCCTTCTGTCTGCGGTACAGCTCACCCCTAAACCATCTCGATTGGGTTCAGGTCCGGGGACTGTGGAGGCCAGGTCATCTGGCGCAGCACCCCATCACTTTCCTTCTTGGTCAAATAGCCCTTGATGCCTTCAGTGCGACTCTACAAATTTTATAGTCATGAAAATAAAAGAAATGAATGAGAAGGTGTGTCCAAACTTTTGGTCTGTACTGTATATATATATATATATATAAATGTCCTGGCTCTTCCAAGCTTCATAATGGCAGTAAATGTTGGTGCATTCATCCATCATAAAAAGTACTCCACATGGCTTTGGTTCTTGTGAGACTAACACATTCTCACCAGAGCTTAAACGTTAAACCTACATCCTACTTCATCTGCTGGAAAGCCACTCTCTCATAAACCTGTGTGTGACAGTTAGGGCCTGTTCACACCTGGTCACTTCATGCATTTTCACTTAATGGATCTTCAATGCAAATTTAATAGAGCTCACATCAGCAAAAGTGTTACGACCACAGCCATAACACACGAGAGGACATAGACAACACAGCTCGTACAATAGGGAATTTCTTTACAAAATGATAGACATAACAATAGGAAAATTAAGGGGGGTAAGACATGACAATAAGGCACACAGAGCCACTGCCGAACACCTTGCCCGCCGCTCAGATTTGGCTGCTTGGACTTCTTATACCAAACATACAGCATCTACAGGTGCCGGCAATCAGTCCTTAATAAAACAAAGACAGAACACACTCGCCCTCTAGAGGACAAACAGATCAAAACTTAAAACAAACAAATCACAAATACATGAATATGTAACACCTTCATCCCTTCAAAAGTGAACCTTTACCTTTTCATTACCTCTCTAGTTTATGCCCCCAACCGACCCGGGACAGGGCATCAGCCACCACATTATCCTTACCTCGAACGTGTTTGATATCGAGGTCATATGGTTGTAACGTCAAACTCCAATGCATAAGACGCTGATTAGTGTTGCGCATTGAATTAAAAAAAAGTGGATTGTGATCACAATACACAACAATAGGATGAGAGCAAGTCAAATAGACCTCGAAATGACAGATGGCGAGGACTAAAGCCAAAGCCTCCTTCTCAATAGTAGAATAATTCCTTTGGGCAGCAACAAACTTTTTTGAAAAGTAACAGACAGGTTGTTCTACTTCATCAGAACGCCTCTACTGAAGAACCGCTCCCGCACCCACGTCACTCGTCACTGCACGACCCGTTACAGGTACTTGCCAGTATCCATTTAACAAATCAAGTTTTGAAACGTACGTAGCGGAACCTACGCGATCTACACAGTCATCTACTCTCGGCAATGGATAACAATCAGCCTTGGTTACAGCATTCACTCGCCGGTAGTCAGTGCAGAATCGATAACTTCCGTCAGACTTCCCCACCAGCAAACACGGTTAACTCCAGGGACTAATACTAGGCTCTGCAATATGATTCTCTAGCATATACTGAATACTCATATTCAAAAGACATCTTTTACTTGGATTAACATGATATGGATGTTGCTTTATGGGTCGAGTGTTAAATCCCACATCTATATCGTGCTCTGTAACAGACGTTTGAGTAGGAATGTCACTAAACAATCCAGAGAAGTTCTTCACCAAGTCCAAGATGTCAGTTTGTTGCACAGCAGATAAATGGGATAATTGACTAGACAAGGTTAGTAACACTTCAGAGTTTCTCAACCGGCCCTCAACTACACATCTAGAAGGTCCCACCTCTTCATACAATGGTTCATGTACTGCCAAGCCTACAGATGCAGTCATGTCAGCTGGTTTGATGCTGGGAGGAACACATTTCAGAGACTTCTAAATACTCGACTCCCTCTCATGATAGATCTTAATCATATTAACATGAAAAACTTTAGAAGTTTTACGGGAATCTGGGAGATGAATAACATAATTGGTCGGACAGTTTCTTTTCCACTACATAAGGACCACTATACCGGGCTTGCAGCGACCCTCCCCGCACAGGTAACAAAACCAGCACTTTGTCACCCGGTCTAAAACTTCGTTCTCTAGCCTTCTTATCATACCAGACCTTCATTTTACCTTGTGCTTTCTCAAGATTTTGTTTAGCCAATTCACAGGCTTGATGAAGATGGGTAATCAGTAACATACTCAGGAAGAGATTTACATTTTTGATCGGATAGCCAACTTTCTTTCAGAACTGTCAAAGGTCCCCATGGGGTATGGCCAAAGACCAAATCAGCAGGACTAAACCCGAGTGATTCCTGCACTACCTCGCGTGAAGCGAAAAGTAGCCATGGAATTCCCTCCTCCCAATCTCGTTCTAGCTCAAAACAGTAAGCACGAAGCATAGATTTCAAGGTCTGGTGAAACCTTTCTAATGCGCCCTGACTCTCAGGATGATAAGCAGATGAAAAAACATGTTTAATATGGAGACGTTTGAGCACTTGCGAAAACATACGAGATGTAAAATTAGTACCTTGATCGCTCTGAACTACTTTCGGTAAACCAAACATTGTAAAGAACTTAACAAGTGCTTTAGATATCATTCTCGCCGTTATAGTACGTAAAGGTACCACCTCAGGAAAACGTGTAGTCACGCACATTATGGTCAGCAAGTATTTACAACCAGACTTTGAACGAGGAAGAGGCCCAACACAATCAATGTTTATGTGTTCAAAAGGTTCAGCCACCACAGGAACTGGAAACAACGGAGCAGGAGGAATAGTTTGATTAGGCTTCCCAACCATTTGACAAGTATGGCAAGTTTGACAATAGCGGGACACATCTTTCTTCAAACCGGGCCAGTAAAAGTTACGCAAAACTCAATGGTATGTTTTTCTTACACCCAAATGACCAGCCGTACCATCATGAACCACACTTAAGATCATATCTTGATAACCAACTGGAATCACAAATTGATCAACAACATTCCAGATATCAGACGAGTTAGAAGGGACCCCCATTTCTCATCAATATCCCATCTCTGAGAAAGTAACCCTGGGGTGCATTCCCAAATGTCTGCTCTGTATGAACCACTTCAAATAATGACGCAAGCGTAGGATCTGACCTTTGAGTGGCAATACGTTTATCAGAAGACAGAGACAAATCACCAAGATGTTCAAAAACCTTTTCAGCACTCAGAGGATGCAGATTTAATTCCCCCTGTGGAGCAACAGAAGACAACTTGGTTAAATCAGGATTTTCAAACCACGTACCACTTAACTCAACCTCGTCTGATACATCAGGTTTAACCATAGAGCGTGTAACCGCACATGCTGAAAACACATCAGGGTGCTTTACAGCACACTCATCAGTAGTAGCAACGAGAAGTGACGTTACAACTTCAGGTGGCACATTTAAACAACTCCACACACTGCCTCCAGCTAAATCGTTTCACAGGATGAAAGTTACGTCAGGAATCGGCAAAGACAAACGAACACCTACTATCACGTTCCCAGACACCAATTCGGAGTTCAAGTGAACACGGTGTAATGGAACTTCTAGAACTCCCATTTCATAACCTCGAACGAGAGCAAAAGTACCAGTAGCAGTCTTCTCAGACAATGGTAATACTCCCTCCAAAATGAATGACAAAGCAGCCCCAGTATCTCGAAGGATGCTAACAGGGACACACTCACTATAATTAGACACGGATACAGTTCCACTATTCAGGAATGGCCCATATCCAGCCTTCTCGGGCCGAATCATGGAGTCAGGTGAAAGAACAGATTTCAATTCAAAATCACCTGCAATCAAACCTACAGACTTTGGGCTAGACTTCTTTTTAAGAACGGGACAGTTTGCAATTAAATGTCCAGAAGCTTTACAATAAAAGCAAGCCCTGTCATCAGAAGGAACGACGGTTTTATTGCCAGGTGATTTTTTTTAACTTAAGACTGATGAAGAAACAGGATATCGGTCCCATGACTTCTCCTTAAATGCTACCTTATGCATCAACACGAAGTCATCAGCTAACATAGCAGCGTTGTGAAGCGTCTCGGCTTTCTGTTCATTTAAATACGTAGAAAGAACAGCAGGCAAGCCATTTTTAAAATCTTCCACCAACATTAGTTGTCGCAACTGTTCTCTGCTTTCATCTTTTTTAGACGCGCACCATCGATCAAACAAGATCTCTTTCTCATGTGCAAACTCCACATAAGTCTGACCAGAAAGTTTTACATAATGTCTGAATTGCTGTCTATACGCCTCCGGAACTAATTCATAGGATTTTCATATTGCGGATTTCACGGTTTCATAATCTGCTGCTTCGTCTATAGTCAAGGCAGAATAAGCTTCTTGCGCCTTACCAGTGATCACACATTGCAGTAACAAACACCAAAAATCTGCAGGCCACTTTAAAGTAGTAGCAACCCTCTCAAAATGACTAAAGTATTTCTCAACATCCCTTTCGCAAAAAGGAGGAACCATCCTACGATTTCATCCCACATCAAATTCAGAGACAGCAGCACCCTTCTTATTGGCCATTTCTAATTCCATTCGTTTTAATGCAAACTCATGATCCAATTCACGATTTCGTAACTCTAATTTTGCGTTTTCGAACTCCAACTCTTTTTCTCTCAAAGCTAATTCTCACAAATGAAAAGCATGATCTCCCACAGAAGGACCAGACATTTCTTCTACTAAGGGCCTTTCTAAAACACCCAACTTAACAAGATTACTTTTCAGTATGCTCCGCAAAGTTTCCTTTAAATTCCTATCCTTAGAGGTTATTTCTATTTTATAAAACTCTGCTATCTGCAACAACTGCTCGTTTGTATACAATGAAAGCAGTTCCTCAGAAGGAGATTCCTGAAAAACATCCACCACCGAAGCCATTTCAACTAACTTTTATCCGCACTCGAATAACAAACGAATGTAACCCGTACATGCACGTATACAAGTAACTAGCTCTCACTAATTAATGATCACTTACGCAACTAAACAAACGCAGCTAACAAACTAATTGCAACTAACAGCGATCCCACCAAAATAAATAAATAATGCATTTACCCTATAACAATTTTATCTAGTCTTCAGTGGTGTTAGGGGCTCGGGGCGACTTTAAACGCTAAACTCATGCCCAATTGCACACTGATCCCATTAACAAGATCAGTCACAAGTGAACTGAAACGTACCCCCACTCTGAATAACCACCAAAAATAAAAAAGACAAAATAACAAAGTGGCAGGTCCAACCTACCCGGCGACTACAAACATATAGGGCAAATACTCACGTGGGGCCACCGCAGTTACACCAAACACTTTCCAGGATGGGCAAGATAAGTCACAAATTTTCCTCCACACACAAAAAAAACAAAATTGTAATTTCGGACGAGCCCCTAATTATGTTACGACCACAGCAATAACACACTAGAGGACATAGACAACACAGCTCGTACAATAGGAAAATTTATTTACAAAATGATATACATAACAATAGGAAAATTAAGGGGGGTAGGACACGACAATAAGGCACACAGAGCCACTGCCGAACACCTCGCCCGCCGCTCAGATTTGGCTGCTTGGACTTCTTATGCCAAACATACAGCATCCACAGGTGCCGGCAATCAGTCCCTAATAAAACAAAGACAGAACACACTTGTCTAGTCTAGTGTATTTTGTCTCTGATCTATTACCCACAGTAGATGGCGGTAATGCTCTTTTTAAGAATGCGAACCGCAAATTAAGCACAAAGAAGAAGAAGAAGAAGAACACACTCGCACTCTAGAGAAAAAAAAGATCAAAACTTAAAGAGTAACTAAACCCTAAACCAACTTTTTTTAGTGAATGATCTATAAGAATGGGGCTTTATTAGTGCTGTTCATTGATTCGAGTAACTTTTTTGACATTTGAGTATAAAGTGATTTAATTCTACAATATATGGTGTAAAAACGTGTGAGTGCTGCCCTCTTCAGGTTGAACGGTGGCTACTGCAGTTGATTTTTCCTATTGGATGTTGCGGTGGCAAGTGACATAAGCGGTGGCAGGTGACGTAAGTGGTTTCCAGCTCACCACGCCCCTTGGTACGAGCTACCACGCCCTTGGCAGTATAAAACCATCAAAATCACTGTGGTGAGTCAGGAGCTGGAATTGCGAGTATTGGTAACGACCAGGATAGACTAATATAGCATCTATTTAGCATAGCAATTATATAGTTATTTAGATCTTCAAGTTAGCGTAGATTTATCTGTATTTAGTAAAAAGGTCAGGATGGTACGGAGGTGTGTTGCTGGTTGCGACAGCACTGCTGGACTGCATAGTTTACAGGCAGACTTTAAAATTAGGCGCCAGTGGTTGCATGCACTTGGCCTGGAAGACCGCAAGTTCCCGCCTAGAGCTCGAGTGTGAAAACTGCATTTTACACGGGATTGCTTCTCCAACGCAATGGAGGTGGAAATGGGCTTCTCCACACAGATCGCGCTGAAAAGCGACGCGGTGCAGGAGGTAAGACCACAGTTTGAGCCAGCGGCTCGAATTGATATGAACAGACACCTCGACACCCTCCACTTCAGGTAAAAGTGGGGGAGAAAAGTCCTCTACTTCAAATGATCGCTCTGTTGCAAAGCTACTTGCGTCATTACAGTCACATTTTAGCGTCTCTGACAGCAGCTGTCAATCAATCCGTCACTGCGGGTCTCAGGATCACGCAGCACCCGCTCAGCCCCGCCCTAGGTTCGTGCCCTCTATCTCCGCTGTGATCTGCCCACTTTTCAGCATTTTTCAAATATTGTCAGTGGGTGGAGTCAGGCTCTGAGCAGGGGTTTAGTTACACTTTAAAACAAACAAATCACAAATACATGAATATGTAACAAAAAGCAACAGATAAGCAATGCATTTTATTCATTATCAGCTAATTTCGAGATCAAAGACTGCAATAGGAGAGAGCGCGGCATCAGCACTGGAAAGATAAGTTCAATCAAGACAACTAGATTTTAGCATGGTAATGATGTTAATGTATTTGGCCTGCACCTTATTTTTACATTTTGGGAGGAGTACAATTTTCATATGCGTTTTCAACAACCAGATGCATTCACACATGTCCAGTTCTGTCTGGAATACAGACCAGATCACCTCCTGAAGTGGTTTGAAATCTGAAGTGGATTTAAATCTGTCTTAAGTGTTTCAGAGGGCATTTACACCTGGCCTTTTCACGATCGGATAGCTATCCAATTAGAGCAAATGCATGAAGTGACCAGGTGTAAACAGGTCTAAAGCGTAAACTTGAGATTATGGTTTATTAAGCTGATCTCATATGTCATTCCCCCAGAACTGCTTCGGTTTACAACAGTGAGTGCAAGCTAGATTACTTTTTTTATATCAGATATTTTTTATATTTAGATTATTATTTTATTTTTCTTTTTTTTCTTTTGACAAACCAACTTTTTTATGGAAGGGTGCTTTTTATTTCACGTCTTTTGGACTAAAGTGATGCAACACCAGATGAGTGCAATGATAGAGTTTGAAAGAACAGAGACAATTATCAATATAACTCTGACTGGATTTGCTTGAAAGAAGAAAGTCACATAAACCTAGGATGCCTCGGGGGTGAGTAAAACGCAGCCCAGTTTTAATTTTTGGGTGAAATAACCCTTTAAGGATGAGTAAATCATGCACTGTAAATAAAAATAAAGCAGACCTCTCCAACTCAAATTTTTCTATTGACTGATCACATCTAGCACTCTAGATGGGCCATTCCCCCCAAAAAAACATGTTTCTGCATTTAAAAAACGTGAGATGCAAAGCGTTGCAATTAAAAAGAAAAAAGCCTAGAGCATTTATTTTTTTGTTTTACTTTTTTTTTACTTGACAGAATGTTCTTTATAATATACTCAAGGTGCTGTGTGATGGTCAAACACATCCATTTAGCACGTTTACATGGAAAAACAATAGAAAAGCAGAGCAGTGGAATGCAAAAAACTGAGTCTGTGTGAACAGGACTTGTTTAAACTGCAGTTAACCCATTGAAAAAAAGCAATTGTAAGCAACCAACAAATAAGAAAAGCACTTACCACAGATAATCTTAAGTGAAAACGGCCTTTGTTATGTGTTTTATACATTTGACAAAACACAGTCCTGAAGAACATCTCTTGTGCTGTTCATGCTCCAATTACATATGTGTTTATGTTCATATTACAGCACGCTAGAAGACTTTGGCAAAGACTTTAAGATTTCATCCACCAAAAGAACAATCTAACTGGCCGACAGATCTTAAAAATCAGAAATTAAGAAAAATGTTTCCCCCTATATAATATCACAAAGTCTGCATATGGAAAAGATCTGGAAAAGATAAGTGATCTAAAAAAGCCTATATAGGTAAATTACTATGAACCACAAAAGAACTAACTGATTAATTCTGAGACCTATTACATTTTGTAATGTTAGCTCACATTTTGTTATTTTGGGAAGCATTTCTTTTTTAGGTTTATTTTACATAACCATGAACTAACTTTCCCAGAACATTTCCCTAAGATATTACTATAGCTACATAAAAAATAAATAACATTTTTAACTAATGAAATAAATGAAGCAAAATAAATGAAGTAATTTAATAACACTTTATTTTTTCTTTGCCGAAGCCCTGCAATCATCACTATCAAATACAAAAAACTGTCAAGCCACAGCAAATCTTTACTGGTAGAGGCAAGAGTGACGGATTTCTTACACCTCTACAGAGCAAGTGTGACAAAGTTTTATACCCATTTTTACCTAAAAAAAAAAGAAAGTGAGAGAGAGAGAGAGAGAGAGAGAGAGAGAGAGAAGAGCCACATTCTCTTTGTGGTGTGATCCCATTCAGGCAGGTTTCAGAGTGAGATGCAATACAGAAAACCGAAGAAAGCCCTGGCTCCAAACATGAGGTCACAGGGCGAGGAACAGTGGTATCATGTGGTTCCATACACATAGAGCTGACACATAATACTTAATGAGGAACAAATAGTGCTGTTTTTTAACTGCATTTCCTCTCTTCCTGGATCAAATGTTTCTACCAACAAAAACAGTCTCGTGCATTTGCCGTGATGAGTAGTCTCATCATTACCCAAGATACAGAGGATCAGTGGATTCGGCACTTAAAAGAAGTCCCACAAAGCAGTCTATAGACTTCAGCAATGACCGTGGGGCACTGTGACTGTACTATGGGAAGCATTTACAAAAAAAAAAAAGATGTGCTACATAATGCCTGTTTTAGCTTCCTCCTCCACTACCTTTCACGATTTTGCATAAAAATGAATGGATGTCAACAGTCTCAGTGTGTCTCAGATTTACAGGATTATCATTTGAGGGTTTTCAGGATTGTTTTTATACATTTTCATCATCACATCTGTGCCGTAGGTGTTATATTTGTTATATATCTCCTTTTACATTTGGGGAAAAAAAAGTCAGTAAAAAAAAAAAGGAAAAAAAAGAAATCATGTTTGGGTGAACTACTCCACGTGAAACTAACCATGGAGAACCTTGGAAAAAAAATTGTAAACATGTTTACAAGCATATGAATTGAAATTGTATGTGCATGTGCAGATACAAAATAATATAAATGAATTTCTAGATAAGTCAGTTTTGAACTTAAGTGTAACAGTAGTTTATTTTTTGTTATTTTTATTTTATTTTTTGATTGAAAGGATAGTTCATCCCAAAATGAAAATTCCATTATCATTTACTCAACCTCATGTAGATCAAAACTTGAATACCTTTCTTTTGTGGAACCTAAAAAATACATTTTGAAGAGTGTTGGTGCAACAAACAAATTTCTATTGTACGGGCAAAATACAATAGAAGCCAAACATACAAGCTTTCATTTTTGGGTGCACCATCCCTTTAAGAAACACCCACAACATGTTTTTTTTTTTTGGTGCATCTTAACACAGTCATTGTCAAAAGAAGTTTAAATAGATATCATCTATTTACCTTTTAATGGAATTTGTTTTAAATTGATTACACTGTGTACACCAAACAAAGTAAACCAGTTGTTACAAAAGTAAACCATCAGACAGTTCTCCAATTCTAGAACAGCATTGTCTTCAAAATACACATTTTAAGAGAAAGGTCATGATTGCTCATGCAGACATTAACTGATATGAACATAAAAAAAAAGTTACAAGAAAAGAAAGAAATGAGAAGAAAGATGAAGAGTCCTGGAAGCTCTCTGCCTGCAGATGTTGGCCTAGTCCGGCCCACCCACGTTGGCCCCAGTGATCTCTGATGGCGATGAATGATGATGTCACAAGAGCTTAGGCCAGAAGACAAGAGGAAAAAGCTTATCATCACTGATGCAACAAAGCGTAACATGAACACACACACACTCATACTGTGTATATGGGCATACGTTGCTTAAACAAACACAAATGCACACACTCAACACCAACTAGTTAAGCTGCATGGGCAAAACTAGAAGATCCATGAATTGTTTAATTAAACAAGTCTTACATTTTTAGATGAAGGTCTTAAATATCCAATGAACAGACCGTTATTAGGATCTGAAGCAGTGTGCATGAAATAATTATACAATTTTTTTTATTTGCTTTTCATTAACATTACACCCATGGCATTTAAAGTCAAATGCATGGCAAAAGGTATACGCAGGAGTAGCTTAGCAAATGTTCTAAATGCTTCACTATGAGGACTTGACTGCTTAAAGGGGTCAAGGAGACATGCTGAAACTTTCCTGATTGTGTTCTTAGCAAAATAATCTTCTCCTGGCTGTTTTCAATATTTACATGGGTGGTCAAGTTTACCAGTTTATTTGTTCATTTTCTCTGCCTCAACTAAAATGTTTGCAATGTCCCGTTGTATTTAAAAAACAACAACATTTGGATAACCTGCTTTGTCATTATGTCCCAAATTTGTAATTTCCAAAATATAACATTTAAATTTCACTCTCTGGTCGGACCGGATTACCACAGGAATGATTACACAGCATCAGAGACATGCAAACAAATACGGCACAGATATAATAAAGTTTTCCTTACTTGGGAGATTTTGCTTTGTTTATTGCTGCAATGATTTTGGTGGTATAAATAAATAAATAGATACTAATACTAATAATAAATAATCTGATCTATGATGCAGGGTTATTTTGTCCAGTAAGTCTTGCAGCCACAGCAGTCTGATATTCATTTGTTAACAGCTATGAGCGGCTTATAAATCCTCCTCTGGTGCCTTGCTTGGATCTTCACAAATGTTCCAGGGACGGCGTTTTCACTGCCAGTTGAAAGATATACACAGCACCACCTCAAAATAGTCTCAAAGGAAAGCAATATATGTGTGTGTGTCATTTTCTCTTCCCTCAAAATTACTGCCAACTACCATACAACACTGCATTCTGTATATCCCTCAATACTACTGCCAGCTGCCATACCAAACTCCAAGTCATATTTCTCAAATTAAGTGACAGAACCAACACGTCTTTTAATGACAAAAAAATACGCCATTTTGCCAGAAGACCCTAAATCTAGGCATCGAAGGAACTGATCATCAACTCAGCAAGGATGAAGTGCACGCACAGTCTCTACTGTCATGAAGATGATGAATGAAATAGAAATAGCAGTTGGGCAGAGAGTACAGTGATTATAGTGCCAGGTAGTACTAATATTAGGCTTAAAGCCTTAAGCTAAGAAGCCTTAGTAGCCAGGTACAGAGAGATTTTTCTTAGTGCATGTGTCACAGGCAAAGAAGAAACAGGCCTACATCTGAGGGGTCTTGACGAAAGGGCTAAATTTTAGCTACACAAGCTATGTGTTTTATTATATTATTAGTAGTTATTATTCCTTAAGCAATAATAATAATAAAAAAGTTTACAAATAAATACATTTAATGATTTGACTCACTGGTCTTCATAAATAGCAGGCTAAGATAATATATTGCCATTAGTTTCTTCATCTTGCTTGTTGATGGTTAAGGTAAATGTTGTTTAACCCCAACTCTTTTTTAAATATAAAATGTAACATGAATTTACAGCAGTCTAAAATAATCCAAGAGCTCACCAATCAAATACGTGGTTGAAATTATTTAAAAATTACCTGTGTATAATATTAAAGCTTCCGCAGAAAAAAAGTCCACTACGGCATCCGGCCGAGCAAATGACGGACTACAATATATTTCAGGAATATTAGCCATTAACTGCTCTAAGCGATTTCCACTATAATTGATAAGTGAGACACAGTTGTGTTTATATAAAACGACAGAATAAAGCAAATCCACAGTGTGACATGAGAAACTTTAAAGTAGCGCCGGTTTCTTTCATCTGGATACAGCGTGATACAGCGTTGCTAGGCTCAAGGGCAAATATTAGGAAATATCAGACCGCTAAATGTGTTAATGAACAATCAGGATCAAGCATTCCACAGCGCCGTGTAATAAGCCATTTAGTTAATCTAACCTAATTATGATTAATCAGTATGTCAAGTAATTAATGTGATTAAAATGTTTCATTGAATTATAGTCTTATAAATGAATAAATAAATCAGGGGGAAAATAGAGTTTTGTTTTGTTGTATGAAGCGGCTTCTTTTTTGTGGCTTATATATATATATATATAAATATATAATTCATCGCTATGTATTAAATACATCCATAAAGATGAACTGTTTACTTAACATGTTACACAGCTCAGACATTAGCGTTCAGCAGGTTTGTTCATATCCTCACACTGCTCTCGGCTGAGACATGCCTGTGGAAATAAAAACAGATCAATGTCAATAACATAATGAAAAGGGCAGGAAAATCACAGTGGAATGTAGCATCACTGCTTGCCAAATTAAATAAAATCATCATACACTTATCTAAATCTTTAGTTCATGTTGTTCTTTCCTTAACAAGCTACCTGTATTGCCATCTTAGCAATTCATTATAAGTTACCAAACTGCACACAGTGTTTCTAAGACCAGTCCAGTTTTTAATTCATTGTTTACTCAGATTGTGTATCGATGCTTAACATTCCATCTGTCATTTTTACTGCATTCCGTTTCAGCTCCTACGAAGCCCAAACAGTAACAGTTTCTTAATTAGATGTATTAACATAGCAACAAGGGGCCCCAGAAACACTGAGGGTCTTTGTTTTACAGAAGATGGGCTAGCTGGAGGATGAATGCATATCTCAAGAGCATCTTGGTTGAATGAGAAACAGGTGTGACGGCATCTGGACGGAGAGTTGGGCTGCTCTTAAATATCATACAATGTAAGTGACATTCGTTGACCTCTACACAAAAAGCTTTGCAGATAGTGTTATAAATGTGATGCTACAAGGCTGCTATGGTTACAAGAAAGTGGGATGCATCCATAGTAAACACTGAACAGAAAAAGTCCTGACAGTGGCCTTGAGACATCTCAGAAAACTTTGTTTTGCTTTGTGCTCTAAAAGACATGAGGTAAAACCATCAACATCTCCAACTTAGGTAAAGACCTGTCATTGCATCTCATAGCCATGGGCTATGCTGTAGCTTTGTGTTTTGATATTTTTAATGAAGCAAATGTGGTTGTCTTATTTAGTCCAGTTCTACAGTAGATTGTCTTACATTCACACAGTACAAACCAACACTTTATTAGACCTCTTGTCTGAATGTTAGCGGACTAGTTGAAGGAAGGATTAGTTTTGCAGGTGAACTTTCCTCTCTGTGATCCTGCCTGGCCCTCTTCCTGGTTATAACTTGAGAGTTTAACATGATTAATTGTGGATCATTACTGGGAGAATCGTTACCACATGCAGAGCGCCAGAGCTGAGAGGAAGAGTGAAATATTCCCTCATTAGCCATTCCACAGGTGTCCTCTGCTGGGTTATATCACGAAAATATCAACTTTGTGAGTTTTTAATCTCACACATTATTTTGCTTTAGCAAAGTGACATTATGAAGTCTAGTGCACCTAAACATGTTTTCTGTGTCTATTTGTTGCAATAACTTAAAATGTATCACGGATAATCCATGATTTTTACTCCTGATAAAAAAGAGCATATACTACAGATCACATACTCAAGTCCTCAAGTCCATGTACAATATTTCCCAGAATGTACTGTGGCATGAATTCATGTGGATTAAGGCCTGTTCTCACCAAGAACAATAACTATAACTATGAAGTTTTAATCATGCTAATTTTATGAGAATAGTGAAATCCACATCACAGTTAGTGGAAACAACACAAAGCAACAATATCGTTAAAATCATTTTTTTAATCACCTAATGGTGAATGATAAAGTCAGTCAGTATTGACATGACATTAAAGGAATAGTTCAACCACCACCCCCCCCCCCCAAAAAAATAAGGTAGGAAAGGTAGGTGGGTTTGTTGATGGAATGGAGTGGTGTGGATTACTGTGATGTTTTTATCAGCTGTTTGGACTCTCACTCTGACGGCACCCATTCACTGTAGAGGATTCATTATTGAGTAAATTATGTAATGCTAAATGTATTGCTCCAAATCTGTTCTGATGAAGAAACATACTCATCTACATATTGAATAGTCTGAGGGTGAGTACATTTTTAGCAAATGTTCATTTCTGGGTGGACTATTCTTTTTATGAGCTTGAGCGTTTAAAGCAGCAGATAACATTACTGCAATGCATGCTCGCAATAAATAGAACATTATTGTGGGTTGGTATAGATGGACAACATTCAATTCATGATTATACAATGCATGATGCAAAAGACATAATTTAGTTTTTCGTCTAACTATATGTTCTGTTTAAACAACTTCTATTTCAAGTTGACACAAAGTAAATATTTAAGGCAGCACTGACACGTACATTTTGTTTGAGCTTTTATTGCAGTAAAGATGTGTGACTGTGAGGTTGCTGTGTTGTTTATGGTAATGGTCCAAACCGTAGGTGAGGTGGAGTTATGGCTATTTTGGCACATTGCACTGTGTTGACAGAGTGAGTTATACATCATTTGCTGCAGGAATTAGCTGAAGTCCAGCACTGCACTGCTGCACTGCTTTATGGTATATGGTTATAAATGTGTAATTTTAAACCAAGACAGTTTGTTGAGAACTGACAAGTGTTGTGAAATGATGCACAGCAACATAAAACTATATGGAGTGATGAAACCGTGTGAGAAGCAACAAATAAAATGGTGTGTGAATTATTCAGAGAGGATTTAGATTTGTTTTTCTATAACTAGGAAAGAATTAACTGTTGAATTAAAAGAAACAATGAGATTTGTTCTTTCGTGACAAGGGTATAAAAATTATTTATGCCAGTGTGTCATCATGTAAATGTATGGGATTTTCTTGGTCCACTATTTACAGCATAAATCTGAATGTTAAATAGAGTAAGGTTATTTGAAATAACAAGAACAGGGTTTCTCAAAATGGCTTAATGTGAACAAGAAAATGTGTTTTAGGTCAAATGAGTTTGACTGACAAAAATATTTGGAAATCTGTGGTTTAGCCACAGAAAATTTATTAAAAACAGTAACAGCATCTGCTTGTACAGAAAAATGGTTGTAGATTTTGTAATCCATATTTATGCCCAAGTAATACAATTTGATCATTTCACAATAATTCTGTAACATACAGTTCTACTACTGAATGTAGTTTACTTAAACTATGTCTCAATATCCTGAAATAAAAGCCATGAAATTTCACCCCATCTGTTTTCTAAACACAGTTTATAGATCTTATTGTGAGCAACTCATCCATGATCGAGTTTCTTTTTCTTTGTTTAATGTTTTGAGTAATGTTTAATTAAAGTGTCACCACTGGATCTTCTGGTGAAACGACAGACTTGTCTGTAGTGATGTATGCCATATATTTCCTATCAAACGTTGCGCAGAACCAAGTCCCCACCCTTTACACAACTAACCTTGCAAACTTTGGCAAAGCCAATGGAGTGTGTTCTGAGCTCAGAATCTTGAGTAAACAAATAGCACACATTACCAAGGGATAGCGTGTGTTTGAATACCACAGTATGTGGGAGTATGCCGAGTTTTTTGCATCAGAGCAACCCTCTCTTTAGGGAATGTATTTGGTAATAGAGCTTATAAATAACAGCAGGTGGTCCCCGCACCTCAAACTCTCTGGAGGTGAATCTGTTGTCAGGAATAATTATAGAGATGGAGAATCAGTACAGACAAAAGCACCCGTTTCTGCCTGCACCTGTCAACACACCAGAGAGATCAGACAGACGTCTTCCGTTAGACTCATGATATTACCTGCCTTAGTTTCTCAACCTCATTTCATCTCAGACAGCACACCCAGGACCGCCCATAGACCATTTGCTGACCTTCTGATGCATCTTGAATAGAAAACTGGAAAGCATTTTCTTGACTACACTGTAAAAAGATTACTTTGAAATTTTCAGTAACTTGCTGGCAGCAATTGACAAGTAAGTTGCTGTAATATATTCCACAGTATGCTGACTGTAAGTTTAATCACAGTAATTTACTGTAAATGCTGTCATTTTTTTACAGCAAAAATCACATTACCGTAAGTGAAATTAGAGTAATAGAATGCTGTTTTTAACAGCAAATATTATTTTAATATTGTTAGGTGAGTGAGATAGAAACATGAAATAAAAAGGAGAAAGTTTAGCATAGCTGCTGTTCATATTATTTCAGACAAAATATGATTTATTTCATCAAATATAACTGGAGTGTAAGGTTATCAGATTTGTTGTGTGAATACTTGGCTAAAAATATGTATTTTAATGTAATTTAAAACTAAAAGATTGTGTTTATCTGGAAGGTCATTTCAAAGTAAAAGAGCAAAAAGCTCTACTTCCTTTAGTGGATTTTGATTATCCTTGGTATTATCAATAGTCCAGAATTTTGTGACCTCATTACAGGCCAAGCACCATAGCAGCTGCTGCCCCCGTTTGTGCAAAAATCAGCACACTGCCACTAATGC
Source organism: Carassius carassius (assembly GCF_963082965.1). Lineage (NCBI taxonomy): Eukaryota > Metazoa > Chordata > Actinopteri > Cypriniformes > Cyprinidae > Carassius > Carassius carassius. The sequence continues at coordinate 20,883,817 of NC_081762.1, forward strand.
TCTCAAAACTGATATTTTTTTATTAAGTGTTACATGTTAACCCTTAAATGTATTATTTATTATTTGTCAATGTATTATTTGTCCTCATTATTAAGAATGGACTACACAAACCAGAGTATCATTTAAATGGGTGGACCATCCTAACTGTAATTTACACTACAGTTTAAAAGTTTGGAGTCAATAAGATTATTTACTTCTTTGAAAAAGTATCTTCTGTAAAAGTAATATTAGCAATATTGTGAAATAGTATTACAATTTAACACCAGTTTTCCATGTGAATATATTGCAAAAAGTAATTTATTACAGTGACCTAAGCTTTTTTATTAATTTTTTTACAGTAAGAATCACATTACCTTAAGTGAAATCAAAGTAAAAGAATACTGGTTTTAACAGCAAATATTATTTTAATATTGTTAATTGAGTGTAGTGTAAAAGATGATTTTTTTTTTGCCACACAAAAAAACAACATTTATTGACTTTAAAATGTCAATATACATAAAAATACTGTACATAGATGTTACACTATGATATCACACCAAAAAAAGACACGCTATTCTAACGCGGAAATGAATTAACGCATTAACAGTTGCAATGTTACTAAAGTGTAACCATTAGCCTTAATAACAAACATTAAACATATGAGAGACGAAGATCTCTAAGTTACGAGATCTGATTACTTTTAGTCTGAGGCCGTTTCGCCTGATTAGTTCTGACACGATTTTGTTGAGAATTGGTGTCGTTTAATTTGTGGCGTGATGCCATTTTAACTGATATCTGAATACAGATGAGCTCTGGGGATGTCCTTAACTGTGCCCCTTGCGATGAATAAAAACATAACTTAGTCCTCTGAAAAAATGTTGTGCAGTTTTAAAATATTACCTGTTGCTGTGTTTTCTTTCAGTTTTAAAGCAATATCCTCTAACAAGAGAAAAATGAATATGCGGCTTTAAATGGCTAATCTACAAACATACACAGACTCAATCCCAGAGTTATTTTTATCCAGCAGTGTTAGTACTTTACCAAACTAATGATGTTATCAATAAAATGTTGCCAGGAATGAAGATATATACAAATTTATTCTCCACTTCTCTCTCGCTCTGAAAGTGAAAGACGTTAACTTCACCAGTGAAAACTGCAAATATAACAATATATGATAAAAATAATGAAAAACTTTACCTTTCTGAGGTTAAGTCAGTTAATCCAATTTAGAAAAAAATCCTCAAAATGACTATGATTCACAGGAAAATACTTTTACTGTAAAATGTCCCGCTATTGTAATTTTACCCATGATGCTTTGCAGATGTACAGCAAAATACTGTAAACATTCTACAGTATGGATCTGTTCATTTTACAGCAATAATTCTGTGAAAACTAGAGAAATTTGTTACAGTGTACCCAAAGTTTCTTTTAGTGCAGTTTCTACAGGATCCACAAAGTATCTCATGTTCCAGTGACTTGCAGTGTAACCTGTACAGTGTCACCTTCCTTGGGATTCCTGGATTCACAACACAAGGAATCTGATTCATAACTTGGGAATATAACCTCAGGCACAGCAAAACGACTTTCAGAATGGCAGAGTGAAAAGATACGGGATACAATGAAGCAGCTTTAACATGTTGCCGCCAAAAAGTAGCTTCTGTGCCTGCAGGGAGGGCAGCCATTCACAACAGTGCAGCGTAGAGTTACGAACACAGTGAGAAAGAACTCGCTTCTTCAACTAATTCCTCATTTGTTACATAGTTTCTGTCAGTCCATGAAATTCTACAACCTTGCCTTTAGCTAGTCAGCGGAACAAAATGATACAAACCAGCATAATTAAACTACTTAATTTATTGTATAAACAGGTATTCAACTGTGAATGTCAACTTGAAATTTTCATAAAATTCTATAAAAATATATGGATGTAATTCTATTAAAAAACGACTATGAAATGCAAATATTTACATAGCTGTAGTAATGAGTCCATTTTTAAAGGAATAATTCACCCAAAATGAAAATTGTGTTGTTATTTACTCACCCTTAAGCTGTTACAAATGTTTTCTTCTGTTGAACACAAAAGAAGATATTTTGAAGAATTTTGGTAACCAAACAATTGCCGGTAGCCACTGGCTTCCATTAGTATATATATATTTTTTCTCTCATACTATGGAAGTCAATGACTACCGGCAACTGTTTGGTTACCAAACTTCTTCCTCATATAGGTTTGGATCAAACTGAGGGCAAGTAAATGATGACATTATTTTCATTTTTGTCTGTCATTTGAAATAGTATGCATAATTGCTTTATGTAATTAGGTTATTTATAAAAAAAAAAAAAAAAAAAAAAACATTACACTCAAAAAGTGTAAATACTCTGAAAATATAAAGATCTGAAAATATAAAGAAAAAAAGCTGTCATCTTGTTGAAGTCTAAGTCAGAGTCATTGCATTTCAAAGTCACTTTCCTTCCATGGGCAGGTCAAATCTGCAGCAGAATGGCTCATCCTCAACAAACCAGAGGCTCATGTATTTATTCATTTTTAGAATTAAGCTTTGAGTTTTTATTTTTGCTTTTTTTCTTCTTGGGGTTCTGCAGCGGATGATCCCGTGAGGGACTCTGATGTGCATGAGAGGACTCGTTGTTTTGTCGGGTGTATCTCTTGCAGGTGCAGGATGTGACGGCGGTGATCTTGTAGGTGCGCGTGCTGCCGTCCTGGCACTGGAGTTTAATGCGCTGGATGCGTGTGCGCTCGGTGACGCAGCGCCACTCTTGGGCGTCCCGTCTGCTCCAGTAGTGACCTCCACCGATCCAGTTGGGCAACAGGTGGGTGGGTAGACATTCTCCAGCACACACTAACTCCTTGACGGGATTCAGGCTGGTGCACTGGCCGTCAGATATGTATTTAGTTGACCTCAGCTCCCTGCAACCAACCTGGTGCTGTTCTGCAAATGGAAAGTTCATGCTTTAAAAAAATCAGTGAATGGAGAAGGAATAATGCATCGCACTTTAAGTTACTTCTACAGTAGGCTAATACAATAGCCCGAAACTTTAAATCAGTTTAAAAGATAGATAGATAGACAGCTCATATTTTAAAAATATCTGCGAGCAACTATATAGATTCGGATGAATAGAATTTTGTAATATTATTGATATGAACCCTTCAAATGTATGACAAACGCAAGAGTAAATACTTACCGGTTTGGTCTCGGCTCTCCGTTCGTCTTCCTCCGTTGCGCGCTCGATTTAAGGAGGCATTATTTGGAGTCTGATGAGATGATGCGACCATGTGCCCATTGAACTCTTCGGTGGCATCATTTTTGAAAGCATGACAGCTTTTTATCAGAAAGCAGAGCAGAAACAGCAGCTGGTATTCGCATGTGTTGAGGGGCATTGTAAAAGAGTTCTGTTCGGTGTCTCTTTGAAAACTCGGAGAATGATTATACCTACATCTCATCCATGTTTATATAGCCGCCCATTCCAGAACAGCAGCAGTGAGTGGAATAATGAAGTGTCCTGGAAATGGGCGTGTCCTCGCGATGTAGTACACGCCCACCTACAGCTACAGTATTCTGCACTGTGGAAAATTGTCTGGAAGTTGTAAAGTTATACTGATTGGAGCAAATCGTCGCAGAAACATGACATGAAATCTGACAAAAGACATAAATATATTGTATCCAGGCGATTACATTTATTATCTGTAATAGGCTATTTATATGTATGATTATTAAAACCAACAAAAATACGTTGATACGTTTTATTTGGTGTAAAACTGCTACATTAATAGAGAAACGCACTTGCTGTGAAAAATGTGTAGTTTTTAATTTTACTCTGACCCTATTTATCTGCCTAACTTTTAAATGTTACTTTCATTCTAATATAATCATATAATGTTATAGGAAGTATTATTATTATTAATTTGACCATAATTGAATTATATATGTAACAAGATTTTTTTAAGTTGTCTAAAAGAATACAAAACAATCAGACTTTCATTCCACAAAATGAAAACTGGATGACATTTTTCTATACAGATAATTATTTTGATAATTCTTTCTTATATTCCCATGGCCCTGCAGAGGACAATCGGTTTGGAGTAGTGTTGTCACGGTACCAAAATTTCAGTATTCGGTACCGATACCAGTGAAAATCCACGGTTCTCGGTACCAATTTCGGTACCAAAGCAAAACACAAAAATATGCTAATTAAAAAAAAAAACTTTTTAGCACTAAAAATAAAACCAATGCCATTCTTTATACTTGTAGAAAAACTTTAAACACAATTTTAAATAAGTTATATAATTATGAAAAACAGTAAACAAGTTTCACCCAAATTTAATTTGTCTTTTAATTTATGAAATTTAAACACATTTTATTTCTGGTAAATAAAGAGGATTTTCTATTAAAATTAAAACATGTAAGAAATATTGTGATTTATTTCTTTAAAAAAATAAAGTTTTATAAATTTTTTCAACAGTAGTAGCAGTATCACTTACATTTTACTAAATAATAGTAATATTTCTAGCACAATGCCTTTATGTAAAAAAAAACTTTTAGGCCTAATGAATGCATATTTGTCATTTTAGCTGAACTTAAAATTGGTGGTGATGCTTAAGATATTTTTGGTCATTGATGGTTTCTGTAAAAAAAATAGTAATAGATCATATTAATTATTATTCATATTAATTATTATTAAAAGATAATACTACTACTAATTCTACTATCATACTAATGTATATCCAATGCACTATGAATTGATGAGCTGCTGGGTTCATGAATATTAATCACGTTGTCTGCGTTCGGTCAAACTGATTTGCTGAAATCAAAACAGGGACGGGACTAAATCAGCGCCCGCCAATGAAATTGCCATTTGCGCATTAGCTCCGCCCACTACCGGAGAAACCGGTATGTCTTCTGTTCTGCTTGTTCAAAAATGAATATGAATAATTCTAAATGAACTCCGTTACAGGAAAAGACAATAAAGAATAGTTTACATATAGCGTGTCGATTCAGCGTGGTAAGACTCTCGCTCTCTCTCTCTTTTGCATGTGTGAGAAACTGAAAAGATTGTTTGATGGAGAGAGAACTCTGAAGCTCAGATGCTGAAATTAATGCAAGCGTCATGTGCTTCAGTCTATGTAGTAAACAAACCCGCAGGTCTCTGCCATTCATTAATTCACACAGAGACGCGCAGAACACGGATTCATATTTCAAACAACTTTTGCGGCTTAACATTTACAGATACTGGTCCATATGGAGATTTGATTCATTTATGCTAACTTTGACAAATTCTATGACTGTCCATATTAAAATGTAAGTTTCATTTTCATGACTGGATTTTGAGATTCCGTCCTCATTTTCTGCATAGCGAAATCATAGCGTAATCATAACATTTTTTTAGTACCGACTTGGTACCGAAGTACCGGGTCTTTTGACAACACTAGTTTGGAGAATGGATGGATGGGTTCTTGAATTGCATTTAGTTGAATTTTCATATTTTGCAGGATTTATTTTATTCTACATTTTTTTTTACATAATGAATTGGCATCATCTTATATAACTTATATCACTATTACTGTATTGCTTATCTTAAGTAGGGAACACCTATTGTGTAGCTCAGTTGATACATGTGATCAAGCAGTGCATTGCAACACTCAGAGAGACACTGTGCTGAGGATGTTGCGCTCTCAGGTGTGAATGACTTTTCAAGCATATTTAGATCCTCTACATGTGAACCTGATACATTGAACTCTAGGTACAGGCATGCATGACAAAACCTATGAAACGGGATAGGCCTGGATTATTTTACCCCAAAATTATCCAAACAGGTGCCTCCGATGAGCTCACCAAATGAATGTGCATAACACAAACGACATGGAGGAAACACAAAAGCCCAATGCTTGCTTTCTTCCACCGAAAATGTGTGGCTCCCCCAAAAAGTTTCTAGTTTCACTCACTCCTCAGGCATTTATGATTAATTCACTACGCTTTCTCCTAGGTACACGAAAAAACACTTTAATATTGTGCTGATTTTTCCCCCTTAAAAAATTTATTTCAAAAGCCACTGCTGTCAAAATGATCTCTTATTACCTAAAAAGCACTGTTGGTCATATTGGTAAAGGGGGGTTTATTGGGGATCACTGAATATGCAACCTCAGGGCTTGAAAGAGGAATATCAAAGTCATGCGATACGATGCGGCATTCGCTAATTTCTGCATCTCAAAAACAGGATATTTGAGATAGTCCTTTCATGCACCTGTAATGACCGTGACATGCTCATAGATGGAGACAGGAGAGGGATGAATCTCTGGGGAAACAGAGAGGTTACAGCACTGAGTTATGGGAATATTGACATGCGACGTGTCAACCATGTGCTAAATAGACCCTCGTTTGGCCCACAGGGTGAGATAGTCCCTTGGGATGAGGGGATGTGGAGACTGGGAACAAAGCACTAAGGAACAGACAGAGCCGTCTATAGAATTTTGAGCGAGTGCCTTAGGATGTGTGCAACAGGACCAAGTGTGGGAAAGTCCACGGAGGAGATCCCTGCTCTCTCAAAACTCACTGTATAATCCAGCTTAAACTGGACACTTCCCAAACATTTTTTGGAGAATATGTTGGTATATATTGATTGATGATTATGATAATGATGCATATTAATTAAAAAATGTTTATCTTTTTTAAATAAATAAACATCATCAGGTGCCTATTTCATTGGTTGATCAGTATTGAGATCAACATTTTACCTGAAAGAGATTTATGTTTGTAATAAACACTGTGATTCTGATCAATCAAAGTATGTATGTTATTCATTCTAAGAAGTAAACAGTACCCAGCCTGCTGATGCCAAATTTAAGATCACACTTGATCTTCAGAGGATGGACGCTGCCCTCTAGCGGAAGACTTCTGCATTAAAATGTATGTATTACATCAAATTCTTTATTTGGTCAGTTAAGATAGAATTTAGCCTTCATTATAAATTCTTATAGAGGTTTTACTTTAAAAGCAAATTATGTGAGAATCAAAATGCAGATAAAAAAACTATGTTATGAAACAAGCAAAAATAGAAGCACTAAGGTTGAAAAGGTACAACTTAAACAAAAGCACATAAAGGAATAGTTCACCCAAACATGAAAATATGCTGGCCTCAGGCCATCCAAGATGTAGATGAGTTTGTTTCTTCATTGGAACACATTTGGAGAAATTTAGCTTTACTTCATTTGCTCAATAGTGGATCCTCTGCAGTGAATGGGTACTGTCAGCATGACAAACAGCTGATAAAAACAGTAAGTCACATGACTCCAGTCCATCAGTTAACATATTGTGAAGTGAAAAGCTGCATGTTTGCCAAAAAATCAAATCCATCATTAAGATGTTTTTTTTTTTTTTTTTAAGTATAACTGTCACTTCCGAGTCTATAATCCTCCAGTGAATAAGTCCATCCAAAATCATCAATCAACCAACATACTTGTTTAGTACTTTTTTGGACTGTTTTCACCTGTAAACGATGCTTGATCTGTTCATATTTCTCTTCTGATTCAGATGAGATGACTTTTTCACTGGAGAAAGCAATATGGATAGAGGACCGGAAACAATGATTTAAAAAACGACTTAATGAAAGACACACTTTTCGCTTCACAAGATGTTAATTAGTGGACTATAGTCACATGGATTACTTGTGAATTATTGTGATGTTTTTATCAGCTGTTTGGACTCATTCTGATGGCACCCATTCACTGTAGAGGAGCCACTGGTTTAGCAAATTATGTAATGCGAAAGTTCTCGAAATCTCTTCAAGTGTAGAATCAAACTCATCTACATCGAAGATGACCTGAGGGTGAACACAATTTTAGCAGATTTTCATTTCTTGGGTGAATGATTCCCTTAAAGTGGTAGAGAAAAGCCTCAAAGTTTTTCTTCCTATCTCTACAGTATCAAACAGTTGCCCACAGTCAAAATAGTAAGTCCTTTGGTTAGCAGTTTGTCATGTACTCTACATGTCCTGTACTTACACAGCCTAGAATAAGTATACAATCCAGCACTTCAGTATCATTGTTTACTGTTTCCTAAAAAATGAAGAGCACCGATCCAGCTCATCCACGCTGAGGATTAACTGGATGCCCAGTAGATTTCACCTGGCCAAAGAAACAAGAGCCAATATATTTCTGCTCCTCAGTCCTTTCCAGCACAAGGAGGGTCTTCAGAGGTTTCACTGTGGTCATCAGAGGGACTGTTCTGAAGTGCACACTTTGACAACCCCAGACACAGAGCCAGCATGGAGCTGGCGGCGTTCACTACATCATTGTCATCAACTGATAAGAAAACAGAAAACAAACAAATGAAATAAGCTTCATACTTCCCCTCTAAAAATGACAAGAACAAAGCTTCCGTAGAAAAGACCCTTGGTTTTTATCATCAGTCCTTAGTCATTTAGTGTCATGATGAATAAATACACTGGTTAGATGCAGAAAGATCGAACCACTTAAGTGCTAATACTTAACAGTACCATGGCTAGAGAGCTCTCTCAGTTTGGGTTGGTAGCTGCCTCTCTGTGACACAGGAGTTTTGCACTGCCTCTTATGAGTGAACCAGTGCAGCCTCTGACACGTCGACCCACAGTAGACCACCTGCAAAGAAATCAGAGCATTATGGGAAAACAGTGTATCAGCAATATGTGAAACTCAAACATAATGACAAAATAGAGCTTACTTTAGAATACAAAACAATAATCTATGTATAATGTAACTCAACAGTGAACTTTAAATTCAGTTTGAAGTTAGATATCTTTTCATTTGAATGTTCTTGCATTTCTAAACAGCAAGTTGAAGTCAGTGTACTTTGCAGTCATTATGTGTGATTAACGGTAAAATAAATCACATTCACATTTGTAAGTTTGGCTACAAAATTATCAGAAATGTCAGTATTAAGGGAATGAATGTTGATGGCAAGCTATGATTACTTTAGGAAAAAAGGAAACACATTATACCATTTTACAGAAGGAGCACTTCTTGTCAGCACCCTTCTCTCCACATGCAGCACAGTACTCTGTGTCCGTAAGCACCATCTGGCCGGTCAGTGCCTGGGTCAGAACCGAGAAGGCTGTGGGGTCGTTCCCCTGGAAACAAGAAGAGAGCTTGTGAAAAAAAATGTCCACACAGTTTAATAATCTGACATCAGCCAGCAAGTTATGAACATCTACACTAGCATTCAAAAGATTGTCTAGTAAATTAGTAAAACAAAGTAATGTTGTGAAATATTATTACAGTTTAAAATAACTGTTTTTTTTTTTATTTGAATATTCTGTAAAATCTAATTTATTGATGCAAAGCTGAATTTTGAGCATCATTACTCCAGTCTTCAGTGTCACATGATCAGAGCCGCCTTAACCTAATGGGAGGCCCCGGGGCTGAGAGGTTTTGTAGGCCCCCCAAATCTCCCCGCCATCCACTCAATTTAGTCTTGTTTTAAAATGGTGTAATCTACATCATAAAATGCATTAGTTTCTTTCAAGACCTGGCAACAACAGTGAGTTTTTGAGACAGAAAACACCATAATATTGTTATTAAAATATCACTGAGCCCTCTTGAGCATAAACACAAGACACTTTATTTATCAACAAAGCAACTTACGTTGACGAAAACCAAAATGTGTGATTTTAAACACTATTATGAAAAACATCATCACCAACCATCACCTGTCTGCACAAACATACTTAACCTGTCTGAACTGATATAACTGATAACAGCAAGAACAGCAACAGATAAATGTAGGAGCCTCTTCTCTGACCTCAGCAGGCCTTTTGAACCAATCACATGACATGCACCTGCACAGACACAAACACACTCATTTCAGCACCGTGGATAGCAACACCAACACGGCCAAACCACAGGCTCCTGACATATTATTAGCATTGTCATAACATTGTCCTCTACAGTTAATAATGTCAATGCCCATCTCCTCTAAAACACTAATAACAGTGCTTCTCCGGTGTGGTTTTCAATAGGGAGGAATTTTACAAATCGCTCCTCTATACAGCCCTCTGGTGATACGTAACGCAAGATGAAAGTCAGCTGGTCAATGTGGGTGATATCTGGCGTGGAGTCCACACTGATAGCAAAATACTTTGCAAGCTTCACTCTGCTAATTACTTCCTCGAGCACTTTCTGTCCCATCAGCTGTATGAATTCCTCACACACATTCAGGGAGAGGTAGGATGGGGTTCCTCTGCCAGCGTTTCCATATTTTTCAATATGAGCCTTTAAAAAAGGATCAAACTGGCTAATCAGCTCCATGCACCCCAAATAATTGCCGTTATCTGAGTCTCCAAACCTGTGGCTGTCACCCCTGAAAGCAAGTCCCTGTTCAGACAAAAACCTCACAACAGCAACAACTCTCTGTAGAACCTGTGTCCAGTACTCACACTCCTCATTGAACTGTTTTTTTAGTTCTGAATCCACTGTTCCCCTGTCAGCTGCTTGACTGATGTAAGTGATCATGGCTTTTCTGTGAATGTCGCAGCTTTCATGTTCTGCTATGCGATCATTTGCATGTTTCCAGTCAAAATAACCCCCACTCACAAATGCTGATTTCTCCGTGTTCTGGCCAAATAGTTTGCATGCAAAACAAAACACACTACCCGCTGATGGTGAATAACAGAGCCATTCTCTGGGCACAAACTCTCCATTACTGAGTTTTCATTTGAAATGCATTTTTGAGAAAAATCTTCTCTGCTGTTTATATTTGCGTTCCGATGCTGACACGTCCGCATTTTTATTTTGACAGACCTTCGGTCCCATTTTCACCCAATAAGCCCGCACTTGTGGGTCAATATTATTTCCCCAGCGGCCCGGGTCACTGTTATATGGGTCATCATCTGACTGTTTAGCGGCCTGGTCCTCTCTCTGAGACTCACCCGCACCCCGCTCCTCCTCCTCCTCCCCTCTATTGATGCTGCTGCTGGCAGTCCCCTGCTGTTCTTCGTCCACTCGCGGCGGTCGCGGCCTGCACCTCCTCCGCTCCCTCCGCCTCCGGTGTGTGAAGCGATGTTTCTCCGGTGCTGGATGCATCTTCAGTAGCACTAGAAGCTGGTTTAAAAAATCCGGTGAGCTTTGGGATGCTCTTTAGCAGACATTTTTCGCGCAACTCCTTCTTAATAAGGTTTTTTCTTTTCTGGGCACCGCTCTCAAACTTCCGACTCATTTTTTCTTTTCTGATCACCGCTCTCAAACTTCCGACTAAATTAATGATACGGACACACCCAGTAGCGCAGGAAGGGAGACCACCCCTGGTGGTGGGCTGTCACTTCACCTGTCACGGGGGAGCTGTCAGTCTGACTAAACATTAAGCAACTAGACATATAATAGCTTTAGAGCCTTGAACACGAGAAAAAAAAAAAAACACCGACCATCGGAGGCCCCTAAACTTGCGAGGCCCCTGGGCTTCAGCCCAGGTAAGCCCGTGCATTAAGGCGGCCTTGCACATGATCCTTCAGAAATCACTCTAAGATGCTCATCTGCTGCAAGAAACATTTCATATTCTTAAAAATGTTGAAAACAGTCGTGCAGCTTAATATTTCTGAAGAAACTTTGAAACGTTTCTTTGATGAATAGAAATGCCAGATGTAACTTAATAAAGTTAACATGTAAAGTAGTGATTATTATTTAATATTAACAATTTAAAATATTAATTTAATATTAAAATATTATATATAACAATATTTTATTATTTTATTTATTATATATAATTTAAGTAAGTATTATTTAAAATAATTCCACGTTATATGACCCTTTCAACTTTGTTTAAAATGATAAGGTGTCCGTTTAATATGTTTCAAAGTGTACTGACAATTTCCACAGGCGCTATACTTCGGACCAGCTGTTGCAGCAGGGTTGCCTCACAATAGGGAAACTTCCGGATACAATCACGAATTAATTTCTACTGGTACTGAGGGAAGCCATCACTGTCTCTTCCTTTCAGAAGGCTTGGGCAGAAGAAAAAGATATGTTTTCGTGACTCCATTTGTGAGACTGTCTGAGAAGGAAGGACCATAATGATGATGTCACCTCTTCAACAGGGCATCCAGGTTGTCATCACGTTCCTGCAGGAAAGCCAGACACTTCTGCAGCAAGCAGCTGATGTCGTGCATCTTCATGGCCAGTACCTCATTCATATCCTGCTGTTTCACACACTGCTCACAGAGCAGATCCATCACACTGTAGCACTTCTCCAGTGCAACCACATCCACCAATAAGGGGTCTTCCTTCACCAGCATCACCATCTGAAAACGCATGATGGAAAAAAGTGCCCCAGAATATGAGAAGTGAATATAGAAGGGAAACACTAGCCTTACTTACAATGCAAGTTTCATGGAGGAAACAAATTCTCACGCTACATGATTCTGTTAACTGATCCCCGCTGAGACACCTTACTCATCAGAAATCACTGGACGTGAGACAGCTGAGATAGCGCACACAGATGCCATCCGAGATCCGCCACAAAGCACACACGCAAGTCTATACTAGAGCAACTGTGTAATCAATTACTAACACACACCTTTGATTTGACACTCACAGGCCCACATATGGAAAAAAATATTTCTGCTGATTTGCCAAAAAACCTAATATTACCTATTTTGATGATGCGGAGTTGAAAAATTGTTGTTTTCACAAAATGAGAATGTAGATTTTTTTAATTATATATACAATATGTATCAGCTTTAATGTATTTATCAGAATAACAAAAGCAGTCAAAAGTCAAATGCCAAACACATACTCTATTGTCAAAGAACTTTACATAAACACAAGATTATATATATATAAAAAAAAACTAATTTGAACAATTTGCTTCTGTTGCTGTTTGGATTTTACTACATCCAAACAGCAAGCAATTTTTTCTTAATTAACAAACAGCGCATTTGAAGTACATCCTCGCATGAAAAACTCTTAAAACTACATTCTGTGACACAAAAATAATATTATTTATAAAATAATAGTGTATTTGGGCACCCGCCATGACGCTTGCTTTGAGAAATACCGTAAGCAGAGTGATACAAATGGTGAAGAGGTTGAAGTTACGTAATCACTAGAATATTGCACTGCTCTCATCCAATCAGATTCGAGGACCAGAAAGAACTGTTGTTGTTTAACTTCTTCACCTTACAAATGGTTGTCGAAATCAAAAATGCTATGAACGAAGTCTTATTTTGTGAGAATGTTTGAATATTTTTTGCACTATTTGTGAAATCAACACCAGAACATTAGCAAGAAACAAGTAATGGATTTCAATCAGCAAATATTATGCAAGGCGCTGTTATTTATGTAGTTCATTGCAAGGTCACATGCAAATGTCATTCCATTTCTCATATGCTATGCAATGAAGGCTGTTTATCAAAGCTGTAGTTATAAGAGATTTAAAATAGAAGTCCAAGCCTTTGTTGAAATGCAGGCCGTGTTGTTGCTCTGTAATATCACAAGGATATATTTAGATGGAATAAAAGCAGAAGGGGTGTCAGTTAGTGCAAACTGATGCTTCCTCCAGTCATGTGACCTTGTATGGTATTCTTATGGGCCCATGTTATTAAAGCATAGGTCCATGTGTTTCACTCACATTGTTTGGTTTGTGTGAGCATGGCGCCTTACTGCTGCTTGAAATCTGAGTTATATAAACACATGTAGTCATGATGATTTTGTGTAGGGGTCCTGCTAGTTTGGGGGGTAGTTTAGGTTCAATCTCTGAGCCCTGGGGTCTGGTGTAGTAATCCAGCCTCGCACGAGAAAATAAATTGTTGATTACTGTCACACAGTCATGCTGACCTGCACATGGCAGAAAGATTAAGATTATTTATTCATTAGTAAGTAGTAAATGTGTGTATGCAAATGAATCACTCACCCACAAAGGCAGCCATCTAAGCAGATCAGATCATCTCCAGCATCTAAAATAATTTCTGTTATTTCTGCATTACCTGCGGGATTATTCAGATTAGATGAGCTGGGAAAACTTTAGATGCAATTTTCAGATTATTAAACACCAACACTGTTAAGAAGTTTGGGGTCAGTAGTTTTATTTATTAAAGAAATGTTTTATTTAGCAAAAATGCAATAAATTGATCAAAAGGGAAGACATTTATCTTTTGATATAAATGCTGTTATTTTGAACTTTCTATTCAGCAAAGCAAAAGGCATTATTGCAATAAATTTTTTCTCATGTAAACACAATACTTCAATCAAATTGATGTGATTAAGCTCATAATCACTAAACATAATCATAGTAAAATATGTGGTATATACAGATTGCAATCGCAATTAACATATATGTAAACATATTACTGTGATTAATTCCTTACACTGATTATTGGAAATAATCTAATATTGTTTAGAGACTGCTAAAAACTACTGCTTTATTGATTTAAAACTGGCCAATTTTATTGTTATTTTATGAACAGCTGATAAAAAAAGAAATCACCAATACATGCAAATGCATTTTACAATATATTTTATGATATTATTACATTTTTACATACATTTCTGACCTACTTGTGTGTGATCTATTTGTGCAACCCAATGCAAGCAAGGTTGTCTCTTGAAATTCATTAATCAATGACCGTGCAAAAACTGTTACTGAGGCAGTCCCCTTTCAAAAGGTACTAAAATATGTACACTTTAGGTAATAAGACGTGCATTAAAGGTACTATTACAAACCTTTTAGGGTTAAATAAGATACAAAGATATACCTTTTTAAAAGGTACCAACTCAGTGAAGCTTTTGTACCTTTAAATGTTAGATAAACAAAAAATTTGGTAGAGTGTATCGACATGAGTTTACCTGAGAGGCCAGCGAGCATGAGGGCAGTATAACCATACTCATGCTCAATACAGTTGACATCAGCTCCGTGCTTCAACAGCAGTCTGCACAAGTCTGCTTTGCCCTTATAAGCCGCATGCATGAGAGGGGTCATGCCATACTAAAATGACATGAAGGAAAATACTTCACTTTTCATCTGCATGACTCAAAAGCAAATGACATTTAGTCTTGTTCAATTGTGAAAATCCAGGAAATGTGTCTGCAGGATGGAGATTCTGACAAAACACTGGCACTTGTTAAGAGTGACATGAGCTGGGTGAGTCATAATCTTTGGTGCTCCTTGGATGAAGTCGAAAGACTGCGTTGGTGGCACAGCGAACAAGCTGCACATCTGATTTTGACAGGTGGGATACACTTATCAACTGCTGTTTCTAATCATTCGAGCCCCAAAAGACCTCAAGTAGTCTGTAGGTTACATCTAGTGGCATGTCTCCATTATCACACCTCTTTAAGGACCACCGCCGCCACTCAAGAGTCTCCTACATATGCCTGAACATATGTTGTCACCTCACCAGCCCACCAGTCACTGCACTTGTTTACATAAGGGCTGATTGTCAGAAAACAACTAAATAATACCACTATTTACAGTGTAAGGCCTGTGTCTATGTAGTTAGGCTGCAGTAAAATAGCATAAGCATTAATAAAAGTAGCAATAAGTATGGGTTGTGTTTGGCCAGCCGCCCTGTGTCTGTTTCATTTTATGTTTCACCCAAATGAGCAATAACTTGTGCTTAAATGGCCTGTAAATTACTACCCATATTCATCATCTTTATGTTCCTACCTCATCCAGAAAGTTAATACGCATGCTTGGATTTGCTGAGGAGCTGGGTGGCCTCTTGCACATCACCTTTGAGAAAACACAGAGTTTACTAAACATTAGGAACATGGACAAATCATGATGAGTCACCATCTTATTTCCCTGGATGGTGTACATACATAACAAACTGTACTTTGTATAAAGACACTTAAAGTATATTGAGGGTAATTTTAAGATATTTATATTATCCACCTTTTTGAAATTATGCAAGGATTCATTAAAATACTGTTCTAAGATAAAAAGAAAGTTTAATTAAACTGGTTAGTTTATAGATAGATTATGTGATTAGGACATATATTATAGTTTAAGCAGATTATGTGAACAAATCTTTCATTTAATATCAAAGTCTGTATAATATGAACCAGGCACTGTGTACTGTATACACTACTGTTCAAAAGTTGGGGATTATTTTTAATGTTTTGAAAGAGGTCTCACACTCTGCAGGGCTACATTTATTTGATCAAAAATACAGTAAAACAGTAATATTATGAAATATAAAAATTTTAAATATCTGTTTTCTATTTGAATATACTGTATTTGAATATACTGTAAAATGTAATTTATTCCTGTGATGCAAAGCTACATTTTCAGCATCATACCCGAGTGTTCAGTGTCACGTGATCTTTCAGAAATAATTTTTATATGCTGATTTGCTGCTCAAGAAACATTTCATAATTATTATCATGGTTGAAAGAAATTATGCTGCATAATATTTTAGTGGAAACTTTTTTTTCAGGATTCTTTAATTAATAAAGTTGTTAAAAACAGCATTCATTTAAAGTAGAAATATTTTGTTCTAAATGTATTCACTGTGTTATCAATGTAATGTTTTTTGCTGAATAAAAGTATTAATTTCTTTCCAAAAAAAAAAAAAGAAACTTTGTGAAGAAGAAACTCATGGTGTCAGAAAGGTAATGTAACCAGTCACAAAAGGGAGCAAATTAATAAATCTGCAACCAATTCGATAGGATCATTTATATAAATAATATATAAGCAGACAGTTTGTTTTAAGAAAAAAAAATCAGAAAATAAATTTCTAGTACCTGAAAGCGAAGTGACATTCAGCCAAGTATGGTGACCCGTACTCACCAATTTGTGCTCTGCATTTAACCCATCCGAAGTGCACACACACAGAGCAGTGAACACACACACACACACACTGTGAGCACACACCCGGAGCAGTGGGCAGCCATTTATGCTGCGGCGCCCAGGGAGCAGTTGGGGGTTCGATGCCTTGCTCAAGGGCATCTAAGTCGTGGTATTAAAGGTGGAGAGAGAACTGTACATGCACTCCCCCCACCTACAATTCCTGCCGGCCCGGGACTCGAACTCACAACCTTTCGATTGGGAGTCCGACTCGAATAACCATTAGGCCACGACTCCCCCAGCTGAAGCAGCTACCTGTAGCATCACTCTCTCTTCAGATGTCGGATCACCTTTCCTTGCAGGGGTCATGCTCGTCATATTGACACCATCAATTACTATTATTGTTAAGGATAAATAGTATATCGATGTGAAAATGCTTCCTCAGAATACCGACTTTATAATCCAAACTCCAAGTAAAAAGAGAACATCATTGGTTCATACCACTTTTGAAATTAATAGGAGGGGAAGGTGGATCTAAGAGTGACACGATGTGAAGAAGCCGTAATGAATATTTAAGGATGTCAACATTTACTTTATTAAAAAGTATATTTTATAAATACGTGTTATTATAATTTTTTTATTCAAGAGGATTTAATTATTAATAGCAGTAGTAATTCATGTCGTGCCAAGCAGGCTACCCCTCTCGAGAGTAGTTCCGTCCAGCTGTACATAACTTGTCTGCTCAAACTGTCTCGTGAGATACTGTGCGCGGAGCGGTGCTCGAGATCATCACAGACAGAATCACAGACAGGTAAACGTTATATACAATCACATAATGACATGTCGTGATGCGCAGTGTTATTATTATTAGCCTGATTCGTGTCTGATTCTCTCGTGCTTCTGAGCACCTTCTGAGCTTGTACGAGTTTTGAAGCGTAACCTGCTGGTCTTGAAACGGTATAATTAATTTAACAAGCTAAATAAGCACATGTGCAAAAATGATACATTTGTTAGCAGACTAAGGCATTTAACTAATGATGGGGCCGAATTACTTATTTATGAAACCGTGTTGTTGATGTTAAACACTTGTGGAGTAGTCAGCTGGACACAATTATATTGTGTTTTACACGAGCGCACAACAACGTTCTTCTATTATTTCAGTGGACCAAATAAAAAGTATGCATAATAAATATATATATATATATATATATATATATATATATATATGTATGCAATCTTTTACATTCATCATTGCACATTCAATAGTCATATATTTGAGAGTAGTATAGATATTTTGTAATACAAAATATATTTTAAAATATGAATGTCAATGAACTAATGCATGAACTATAGTGTAATATAGTTATTTATAGGCTACTATGTATAATATTTATATCCTATCAAAGCTTCTGTCCTGTGTTGTGTTCCAGAACCTCATTCCTACTTTGAAACCAGGTTGCATTCTCTTCAAGCAATGCCAGGCATAGCCTGAGTCTTATTCTTGGCACTGAAGCACTTATAAACTGGGACCGGTGAAAATAGCTAGAATATAAACCTACAGCTATACAACAGCACACACACGCCTCCAAAAACATATTCTTGTGGTTGTCAAGTGCAGTTTGATGTTCGTCCTTGTTTAATTGGTTTTATGACAAGGAATGTCACTTATACATTGTGAGAAAGTGGTGAAATCAAAGAGCCGTGTTGAATAAGCAGTGTGGTACATTAACTGGAGAGTGATTGGGAGTGATTTTGATGGTTTTTAAGCCCCACTCATTTTTCGGGGACTGTTGTAATCTAATTAAAGGGGTCCTATTATGCTCTCTTACAACATATTAATTTTGTTTTGGGGTGTACTAGAACATGCTCTCATGCTTGGTGGTTCGTCAGTATTGCCATATCAATCTGAGTCGGATTCAGCCCCTGAGAATATTGAGCAAGAGGATCACGCTGAACCTTTGCACGCACAGATATGAACAGACTTGGAGAAAAACTGACAGTACAGCAGCTCTTCTTCTTCGTCCTTGTGGTCTTTTCTGATGCAATCAACCAAGCGTTCTAACCATGACCTCGCTCCCAATCCATTTGAATTTCCATAGGTGGGAATTATTTTAATGATATTCTAATGGGACACTTTGTGACATCATAAACCCAGGAAAACAATGCTGTAGTCCAAACGAGCTATTCGTTGTAGTTCTTGAAAAGGGTTTTTTTTTTTAACGAAATATCCCCCTTTGGAGTAGACTATGAAATTTGTAACTTTGTAGATCTTTTTTGTTCCCAAACAACATACACACTGACTAAAATTCAAAAAGTGAAAAAGCATAGGCCTAATAGGACCCCTTTAAGACCCGACCCTGACTTTTTATTCTCCAGAGTTTCTGGAGATCTAACCGGTCCTGTGAGGCGTAGTGCTCTGGACATCCTCCACTTGAGCTGATCTAAGGGCCGGTTACTGCGTTGTTGTAATGGATTAAGGTTTGGTGACAGTCAGCTAAATCATCCTCTTTGTGGGTTGATATTTATAAATCACACGGGACTTGTACGAGTACATATTGTTCAAAACTGCATGAAAGTACTGATCCATGATGTAGAATGCTGTTTAAAAACAATTGTTCTGATTTCAGTTAATTATTACTGTGAGTCATGAGTTCATGCAGCTTTGATGGCAAATCAAGTGTATTCTTTGTGTGGTATGAAATATGTTATCTGTTATTTTTATTTATTTATTTATTGAAAGAAGTGTCTTCGGGTCTCAATTTATTTCATATACTGATTTGGTGCTGAATAAAAAACATTCATATTTTTATTAATGTTGATCTGCTTGAACATGACTGATTCCCCCCACCCCAAGGATTCTATGATGAATAGAAAATTATTAAAACACAGCGTTTATTTGAAATAATTTTAAATGTTTTGCAATATTGTGGTTAGTTTTTACTGTTACATTTCCTTTGTGCAATTTAATGCATCTGAATTAAAGTATTATGAATGAATAAATAAACCTTACAGACCCCAAACTTTTGAATAGTAGTCTATAAAAATATATTTTGAAGCTGACTCTCAAAAATAAACCTGCCCTCATTGGAGTTTTTTTGTAGTATGTTTAAATGTTTAGATTTATTTAAATCTGTTCAATAATTATTATATTACATTTATTATATTAAACCCATTATAACTCATGTTTCTGTCACAAATCATTCTCACACCTCTGACCTCAACTTCACTTTGGTAATCATGGTGAACCATTCATATGCAAAATTTACTGCAACATATACTGTAGGAATAAAGGACATCAATTAACTTTTTTGGGGGGGTTTTGCTGCCTTTATTTCCCCCATATTTTTTGTAGATTCTTGTCATAAGTTTACACACAATGTTGACCTGCACTCTGTCACTCTGGGCATCAATAAGATGTTGAGGCAGCTGATGGAAAATGTTGATTTTGTTTGTGTATATGTTTGCATGTGTGTATACTTTGTGAGTTTGCTTGTGTATATACACACACACACATGCAGAGGGGTGTAAGCTGTGATCAGACATGTCCTTGCTGTAATACGACACATGTCCCAGACCTGGGTGACTGAAGTTTACACTGTCAGGGATGAGCCCCTCTATATTTAGCACAGGGCAGCGAAAGGCTTGCAGGAGCACTGGCTTTTACTGGAGCACTCACTGCGTGCAGGAGAGGACCGCTCAGCCGATGAGCTTTTAGATCACAAGCTTTTTTTCCTCCTAGTACAGTGCACTATTATAAACGAGGTGTGTGAGAGTGGGGGTGTAGTGTTGGGGAAAGCACAGATTACAGGGTCAGGAGTTGTTTCATTGTTTTGTTTTGTGGGGCATCTGGCTTATTCAATAATGGATCTGTCATTGAACAAAAATGGGTCATCTATGTTGTTGTTGCTGATTTGAATATATTTTATGTCTGTTTCTTTGCATGTGAATGTGAAGGACTTTTATGAATACCGGTAAGCCACAGAAGCCAGTGCTTACAGGCCAGCGGTTTAAGACCAGGAAAAGGGGTGAGTCATTTTTATCTCAATATTTCCTATTCTACCCTTATAGAAACTAATTGTGGGCATTACAAATGATTTAACTTTTATAACTTGTGTTGACCGTTAAATGGCAAATGTAAAGTGATTGTTCATTTCACATCCAGAAACACACACACACCTTAGATGTGCACACATGTTGCAGACACTCACTCGGCAATGCAGTGGCAAGGGTCTTAATTCATGTTCCATTAATAGCTTGTTTGTGTGCTACTGTGTACTTCATGTCCCACACAATACTGGTGCCAGTGCAGACCCTCTGCCGTTCTGATCTTTTCTCTTATTAGTCCTGCAGTCTCAGAGCCACAGAAGTTAACAAATAGCCTACTGCAATAGCTGAAGCATTAGTTTCAGAAGGTTTGGGAAAGTGAGTGATCACACAGAAAACATTTTTCTGTTCTACAGTGCTACTTTTCCATTGTTTCTTTATGTAAGTGATAAAAGAAGTTAAAAACTAAAAAAAAAAACAAGTCTCAAGTTATATATTTTCCATATTCTACTTCTTGAGTCAAAGCAAAAACACAATTTTGTGTGAATGGCCCGTATCTTTTTTGTTTATTATATTTTTTTTATATATAAATTGTTTCATTTATGCATCTCCAGTCACAAAATTCTAGAAATTATGATGACGATGATTATTACATATTGTTTTTATTGTTGTGGTGTGCTGATAGTTATGGTTTTATCAGACATTGATTTTGAAACAAAGGCTAAATAAAAGCTATAAAAATCAGTTGACGTTTATTCGGACATTTTACATTTAAACAAAAAATACACTACTGTTCAAAAGTTTGGGTTTGGAAATGTTTTTAATGATTGTCAAGGCTTCATTGTTTTATTTTTATTTTTTTTTAAGTACAGTAAAAACATTAATATTGTGTAATATTATTGAAATAAGTCTGTTCTATTTATATAAGAACTTAAGTCTGTTCTATTTATATAAACGTTTATATTTTATACTTATATAAAAGTTATGACCCTGCATGATCCTTCAGAAATCATTCTTATTTTATGACTTGCTCAAAAAAAAATTAAATCTTATTATTATCAATGTTGAAAACAGTTGTGCTGTCAAATTATTGTAAATAATGTAAAATGTATTTTTTTTCTTAAAATAAATATGAAAAAGATTCTTATTTTTTCCTAATCTTTTTAACACTATGTCTTTAGAGTAGCACATTACTTTTGTAGTCCAATTTAGATATTCTACTGACCCTAATCCTAAACAGTCTACTAATACTCTAATGAGAGTTAGCTGACATGTAGTTTCAAAGTTACTAATAGTTAGTAGAACGGCTAAAGTGGAGTAAGTAAAGTAGAACCATCTTTAGGTTCACTTTTGATCAACTTAATGCATCCATGCTGAGTAAAAGCCAATCGTTTGACTGATAGTGTATGTTTAAACAATATATAGGTCAATCTTTTTGCAAACAATTAATTATTTTACATATAAAGAAGTCATACAGGACTGCTTTACTGTTCTAATTTGAATCTTCCATGTAGGTGTATGATACGGGTGAAAGGTGAACACCGTTTGACTTTACAGACAGCTAGGGAACGTTACTTAATAGCTTTTGAATGTGACAAATGTGGGGGCGTTTTCAACAGGGCATTAGAGTTATGCTTCACTGGCTTGTGTGGTAGGTGTGACTGGCTCTTCAAATGTGAAATCTCACAGGAAGACACTCAACATGCTCTTTAGTGTGTGCTATAATCAGAATTCCTAGCCAGCAGCGAGGCGAGGGAACTCATTTACATAATAGTAGGTAATAAGTGCGGCTTGAATATTTCTGTGTGCGACCACCTGCTTTGTTATCAAGCATTCTACACCGATGGATTCAAATCAAGAAGCAAATCTAAATCATTTAAAGCATTATATTCTACATCATAATTGGCTAATGTGAATCCTGAATCTCTGCTGCGGTAACCTTGACTGAGAGTCTTTCTTGTATTTTCTCTCTCACAGATGAAAAGGAGAAGTTTGAGCCTACGGTTTTCCGAGACACTATTGTTCAAGGCCTCAACGAAGCAGGTGGTGATCTTGATGCTGTAGCCAAGTTTCTGGATGTCACTGGGTCGAGACTAGACTACCGCCGCTATGCCGACACCCTGTTTGACATCCTCATGGCTGGGAGCATGCTTGGTGAGAAGGTCCAAAACCTTGTGCATAATTTGGGATTGTCTTAATACTACTTTAATTATTGCTTTGTAGGAGATTAAATTTCATAATTGATGACACCTCTTTACATGGCTTTCTTATGATTTTAAAGATACTATTTTGTTTTTTTAATTTCAGAAATATGCAGTTAATAATCTTTTAAACTTTGTTGTGATTAATTTAAAACAAGATATTTTAAATTGGCAATAAAATAAATCCTCTATACAAACACGTTGTAAATAGAAACTTTATGTAGTTTCTTTCTTTAATAGAAATGATGCAGTCACACTTGTAGCAATATTGTTAGTTCTGTTTGTTGATTCAGGGTTAGCATCATCTGAGGTCCTCTGAGGGTCAGCATCATCTCTTCTCAGGTGTTCTGGATCCAGACTGGAGCTTGTGTAAATCCTAGTTACATTTAAACAAATAGAGACATCATTAGCATAGCTGCTGATCCAACAAAGTAAAATTAATTAGTTTAACCCAAGCTAAAGAATAAGAATGCACATTTGATCAGATGCAACTACACTCACAATTTAAGAGATACATTATTCGAATGCTTGGCGAAAGAGATTCGTTTTTAATCTAGATTTAAACAGAGAGAGTGTGTCTGAACCCCGAACATTATCAGGAAGGCTATTCCAGAGTTTGGGAGCCAAATGTGAGAAAGCTCTACCTCCTTTAGTGGACTTTGCTATGAACTACCAAAAGTCTAGCGTTTTGTGACCTTAGGGAGCGTGATGGATTGTAACGTGGTATAAGGCTAGTTAGATACGCAGGAGCTAAACTATTTAGGGCCTTATAGGTAAGTAATAATAATTTGTAACTGATACGGAACTTAATAGTGCAGAGACTGTAAAATTGGGGTAATATGATCACATTTTCTTGACCTGGTAAGGACTCTAGCTGCTGCATTTTGAACTACCTGTAGCTTGTAGCAGGGTGCTTAGTCCTTGCATTCCTGTTGCCCTGTAAAAGTGGGCCTGAAGGGACTATTAAATTTGAGGGTCCTTGGCATCAAATAGTTAACAAAACAAAATCTGTGGACAGCACATTCCCTCCCGCTCTCACAAAAGAAATTTAAGCGCAAGCTATTTTAACAATAAATAGCATCAATAAAATGTGAATTCAAACTGCTAATATGCGAGTAATTCACATTCAACACACAATGGCTCACTCACTGGAGCGCAGTTCTCTCACTGTAGTGGACACTTGCAGTCAGTCGGTGAAGGACTGGAAAAGGTAATAAAAGTGACAATGTCAAAATTATAAAGAAGAATCGCGAGTTTTCAACCACAGCATGAGACCCCATTAAATCGGATGCTAATATGATAGTAGATTATGGATTTGCGAAGCAAGTGGGTGTACCAAGGGAATACGCAATTATTGATCCTTAGAAGTTGTAATACACAAACAACCCCAGGCAAAAAGTAAGCATACAACATATACATGGCCCACACTACACCACTGGTCACAGTCTTGCAGATGTATATCTTACAGTTTGACATAAAAAAAACAATTGTTCCTTTTACCCAAGATGTCACTGGGGCTATACTTTACAATCTGACAAGCAACATTCGTAAAGGACTGTTAGTAAACAGAATGAGGGGTCATAAGCTCACTCCCCCGTGACAGCTGGCTGTTGCTCCAACACTTGCAGCACATCTCTGGATCAAAGTCTTTAGTGCAGTACCTCTAGGCCATCAACTTACAAATCCCATTGATGGTTAAAGATTTCTTGCAAGATGGCCCCACCGAGTTCGGATGCTGTCCAGGTTGCTCCGCTTAGATTGTGCTTTTATTTAGTTTTTGACTTACTTTTGTTTTCTCTTTTAACACACATAAAGTCTTCACTGATCATTTACGACAAAGTAACACTTCTGGACATTGGACACCGCTTCACTAACCTGTTTCAGGGCACTTTATCCTCCAACACATCATGGCCATCTGAGATTCTCTGGAATGCAGAGATGAACAATAGCCACTTGAATAACCACCCGAGGCGACGGATCAAGAAACACCACGGGAAACGCACTGGGATTCGCAACAGCTTGAGGAAAAGAGACTACAGTCCTCCTCTACCGAGCATTCTGCTTGTCAATGTCCAATCTCTGGAGTATAAGATGGACAATCTTAGAGCCAGGATAAGTTTCACAGGACATAAAGGACTGTAACATCCTTTGTTTGTCTGAAACATGGCTCACGACCATGGGCCCGGACACTGCTGTAACGCCATCTGATAACTTCTCTGTTTTACGGATGGACTGAACAGCCGGGGCTGGAAAATCTAAAGGTGGAGATGTGCGTTTAATGAGTAACAAGAAATGGTGTGACCCCAGAAATATCTCCATTCTGTCACGATCCTGCTCGCCTCATCTGGAACATCTATCCATTATTTGCCACCTATTCTGTCTACCCCGGGAGTTTTCATCGATCATCGTTACTGCTGTTTACATCCACAACATACACCACAGACTTGGCTTTGTCTAAGCTTCACAGTGCGCTCAGCGACTACATCAACAAACATCCTGACGCTTCCCTTATCATCGTTGGGGAATTTAACAAAGCCAACCTCAGGCAGGTCATGCCAAACTTTTATCAACATGTATCCTGTCCAACCAGAGGACTCAATACACTGGATCATTGTTACTCTCAGTTTAAGAATGCCAACAAAGCCCGCTCACTACCGACTTTTGGCAAATCGGACCTTGTAGCCATTTTTTCTCACACTGGAATATAAACAAAGGCTTGTTCAAGAACCCCCGGTGCAGATAGTAGTGATGCGCTGGTCCTCCCACTTTGAAGCCTGTAATGAATTAAAACTTCCTATTCATCCGGAAGAAGTAGGCGGGAACCGGCGGACAATCAAAGGACATTTTAATAATACAAATTAAAGACAAAACAGCGCACCAGCCCCTCACGGCGACTGACGCGCACAAAATAAAAACACAACTAAAAGCCCAGGCCTGGTCCTCTCTCGTCCTTCACTGTCGTCACTCCAGTTTTATATCCTTCCATCTCCTACGTGGGACTCGAGACCGGCGGTGGGCCGCAGGTGCCACTGATTTGCCCAATCATTGCCGGCCTCACTCCTTGTTCCCACGTCCCTCGGCCCCGCCCCACTCGCCACAAAACCATGCTACAGGCGGCTCTTGATGATGTAGACTGGAACATGTTTCGGGCAAGTTTATCTGATGTCAGTGAGTTCACAGATGTAGCATTTAAGGGGTCATATGATGCAATTTCAAATTGCCCTTTCTCTTTGAAGTGTTACAATCTCTTGGTGCGTGAAGAAGATCTGTAAAGTTGCAAAGATTAAAGTCTCAAATCCAAAGAGATATTTTTTATAAAAGTTAACACTCATCCACGCCCCCTCATTCTAACATGCCCCCACATATCTACGCAAGTATGTGGGGATATTTGCATAACGCTGCCCAGATGTTTTGTTGTTGCTGCCGCCGCCATGTCGTATAGACGCTGTGTGTTTGTTTGTGAAAGCTAACTACTTTGTTTGGCCTTTGTCCTCCGGCCTCTGCTCACTCAAGGCCTTGTGTGTGTGTGACGCTGTTTCGTTGTTCTTTGTTTTCTGCCTTCCAAAAGAAGACATGACTAAAAAGCATGTTTATAATGGGTTTTATGTTCATGTCTCGTCACTCTGGCTGGACAAGGCATCACAATATGTTAAGAGGCGTAATATTTCTGTCACATGCTTGAGGTTTTCAGCCAATCACAAGGCACTGGATAGCTGGCCAATCACAGCACACCTCGCTTTTCAGACGATGAGCTTTGTAAAAATCAACACATTTCAGAAGGCGGGGCATAGAGAAGAAACAATAATGTACAGTAGGGAATACACAACACTATTTTAGCCTGTCTTAGTTGTCTCCTAGGAGCTGTCACAGCCGGTTGGAAATCTTCAGATCTTTTGCACATAAGCAGGCTGAGAGAGTGAGTGGGCGGCTTCACTGTGGGACAGGAGCAGAGTGTTGAAGTTGGTTAGAGCAGATATGGGAAGCCAGAGTAGAGAACGACATATTAAAAGGGGTTTTTGTTGTTGAATATGCATTTTGTGAGTTTAAAATTGTAAGCATTTAAAGGGTTGTGAAGCATATGCTGTATTAGTGTATTGAGCCATGTTGCTCACATAATGTTACATATTATAGTGCATTTAAACTAATAATCTATAGAAATGGGACATTAATATATTGTTCAAAAAAGTATGCGTTAAAAATAATTAAGACAATTATGCAGATGAAAATGAGCATCTAGCTAAATCTGGTACAATGCATTAAATGTAAACATTTGTTAAAAATTGTACATGGTTTCTTTCAAAATGTTTCAAATAATTGCTGTTCACTTAAATTATATTCATCAAAGAATTCCAAAATAATGTATCATGGTTTACACAAAATATTAAAAAGCACATCTGTTTTCAACACTGAAACAATAATAATAATATTTATTGAGCAACAAATCATCATATTAGAATGATCTCTGATTCTGAAGGATCATGTAACACTAAAGACTGGAGTAGTGATGCTGAAAATTCAGCTTTGATCACAGAAATAAATGACATTTTAAAATATATTTAAATAGAAAACAGTTTGGAAAAAATGTAAAGATTGTACTGTTGTACTGCAAGTATAAGATACTTGTTATAATATAAGAACATAATGTAATAATCATAGTTATTTTATTAAAGAAATGATTAAGTGCAATCCAATCAAAACTATATACTGTAGCAGCCTGACCTAGGAGTAGGGTTTTTTTTTTTTTTTTTACTACTGCTATTTCTTGTTTTTCTTTACTCCTGCTGATGATTAGCTAGTAGGTTAATCTCATTCTTCTCACTTTTTGTTCAATCTGTGTGGAATGAGTGAGTTCAGTTTCAAAGACTGGTAGAGATGTCTTCAGGATGGGACAGTCTCTGTCAACCCAATTAGAGCTAAAAGGTTTACTCTGGCTTTATATAAAGCCCTAATAGCTGTGCGAACACATGAGAGAGGAAGAACAGCAGCCTGGTCAAACATCCAGTCAGCAGTCAGATTATTCCAGCTTGGATATAGTGCCCTCATAAGTAGAAGTCTGCTGTTAACTAAAATAGAGATTAAGTCCAAATCTTCTGACCTTTGCCCTTATTAGTCCTTAACAAAGACTGGTTTCCCTGAACTCTGTGAAAATAGACTGGGATCTATTACACAAATGTGATGAAAGCACTACAATCAAGTTAACATGAAAGCATGAGACAGAATAAACTTGGTTTACTTTATTAATGCACATACTTTCTTAATGCACTTATAATAATAACTAAAAACTATTTATTTGTAGACATACATTTTTCTTCATAGTTTTCACCAAAATAATTTGATAATGTCTTTTAAATCTGCATTCTTCCAACCACTCAAACTACTAAGACTGCCCTAGAGACCTTTTTGGCATGATTCAATCAGTTCATTAATAAAATTAGTCCTGATCTACTGTAATTTATTTAGACTTTTTAAATCATTGAATATACTGCCAATTCAGAAATGTCACATTAAGTTAAATTTGTTAAAATATTTGAAAATGTTTTTGCAAAGTAATTTGATGAAAAAGAAGAATAACAGAAGATTTCCGACGACCTGATAGATAAAACTTTGATTTTATTCAAATATTTTGAATATTTTTGGCTGAATAATACAAAGCCTCTAAAGGAACACATGTTTCTTTTGTGTTCACTTGCAAAACTTTCACCCTGAGAAAGTTTGTATATGCATGAGAGAAAGAAAAAGTTTTGCAAGCAAATGCAGTTTCTCAGGGGACACAGTACTTTGGATGGGGAATACACTAATTTTGCAAGGGAACACAAGTTTCAAGTTTGCAAGTTTCTCGGGAGAACCTAAGTTTTGCGAGCAGATGCAATATTGCTGATGGAAATAATACGAGGTGGGAAGACAAATTTTATATCAGTACTTTTGCGTTTAATTGCTAGCATTCTCAAAACAACACTGCATTTGCAAGTTTCTCTAGTGAAAGTTTTGTGAGTGAACGCAAAATTGGTAATGTTTTTGCGACCCAATGCAAAGTTTCTCAGGGGAACAAATCTTTCTTACAATCGTATATTTTTTCCATCTTCATGCACTCTAAGCTGCTCTGTAGAAAAGCCAGTTTAGTTTTTTATGAAATGGTAAGATGTGAAGTATTACATTGACCAATCAATGGATCAGTGGCTCGACAATCTAATCCAGGGATGTGAAGTTAACTATGTGTATGGTATTAACCCGGACACCTGTGAATTAGTCCATGAGGCATTGCATTGTTATGTGTGCAGAGCACATTGTGAAACCGTGTCCTATTTTGGGGTGGAAGCAATGCTGTAATTCAGTTTATTTCCTTATTTGATTAAATGCTTTGGAAATGCTTCTACTCTGTAGTACAGAGGCTAAGGCTTTTTTAACTTGACGTACACTACATTACTTATCTTGTACATAAAGCTGTACAGGATAGTACTGCACATTATGCATTATACATAAATAAAACTGTTAACATTGCAAACACTGCATATGACACAGAGAATTTAGTATTCTGGTATAACTGTGTTGTTGCTGTGACGTCAGTAGACACAGTGACATTTTCTCAGTAGGGGTTAACAATGACAGCACTGTGCTCTCAAAGGATTTACAGCATTAACCTGTAACCTTACTTTCCCTCTCTCAGCTCCCGGGGGAACACGCATTGACGATGGGGACAAGACCAAGGTGACGGAGCACTGCATGTTCAGGACGGAGGAAAACCACACTGCTGTTCGCAGCTATGCTCAGGTGAACACCCCAGTTCAGCCCGTTCAATGAGATGCTTTTTTCTATTGTTGTATTTGAAAAATGAGCAGCCGAAACAAAGATAGCAGGAAGGCAGGGGAATCCGGTTTCAAAATTGCATTAGATGTACTTAGCCCCCAAATCCTCTGGGTAGACAGTATGCCACTCATACTGTGTCGTTTTGAAATAATCCCTTGGATTACATTGTCTCTCCATCACCAGCTCCTGTGAGGTTAAAGAAGTGAGTTCTTGTGTCCAGGATTTTATCATATCATGTCATATCACCAGGAATCAAATTTGATTTGATTTTGGTTTAAGAAGAGTTTGACGTATTAGTGATCTAAAAAAAAAAAAAAAAATCTAAATTAATAATAATAATAATAATAGCATACAAGTATAATATATAAAATAGCACATTATTATTATTATTACATATAAAAAATATTTAGGTATTCTTATGTTCTTGTTTTTTAGATTCTATTATAATAGAAAATAGTATAATAATAACAGTAATAATATATAACAAATAATATAATATATAATATCTCATATATGATTAATAATATTAAACACAATAAAATTTTTATTATATAATAATATTACATAGTATATAATATTATATTACATTGTTGCTATTATTATTATTATTAAATCAAAAAATATTTATTTAGGTATTTTTATTATATTAGTTTTAGATGTTGTTATTATTACCACCATCTAAAAATATAATAATAATATTAATAATATCTAACAAATAATATTTTGTATAATATCACATATATAATATTAGATACTATTGAACAGATAATAAATATAATGATTATTATTATATAATTTTATATAATATGTGATATTTTATATATTTTATTATATTATTATTATTATTATTAGCATCATCATCAAAAAAATAATAATAATAATAGTATCTAATATATATGAAATCTTCTTTATTGTTTATTATTAATATAATGGTATAATAACCACTGGTGGTGGTTGAGGAAAGTGCTTTGGGTGTACAACAATACACAATAAAGAGCTATATAAATGCATCATTCATTCATTCATATATATTATTTTGTTACGTTTAGATATTTGAATATATCTAAAAAAGAATATAAAATATTAATATCGAAAATTCTATAATATAAAATATTACATAACATTTATTACCATTATTATTTTTATTATTATTATTATATTTTTGAATTTAATATTTGTTTTTAGGTTTTATTATTATTATTATTATTATGCAAAATGTATTTGACCCCTTTATAAAAAAAATAAAATAAAAATGTATTCACCTTATTGTGTAACTCGTATATGATTATGCCTACATACAGGTTTTCAATAAACTTATCAGAAGGTACAAATATCTGGAGAAGGCCTTTGAGGAGGAAATCAAAAAGGTAACTAATGTGCATAATATCATGTTCTTGCTATTATCAGTAATGATAATGATAATTCCACATATGTTCCACATATAACGTATGTTTTGATCCACACGCTTTCTCCCCACATAGCTTCTTCTCTTCCTGAAGGCCTTCACTGAGTCTGAGCAGACCAAACTAGCCATGCTAACAGGCATCCTGTTGGCCAACGGCACTCTGCTGCCACCTATCCTCACCAGCCTCTTCAGCGATAACCTGGTCAAAGAAGGTTTGTGCTTAATGACTTCTTATAATTATTCAAGAAAAAAAATAATATTGAATTAATTATTTGCTTGAGAGATTTTTTGGGGGGGGCGGGGTTTGTTTGTTTTTTGCATTGGCAGTGAATTCTTCTTTGGACTATTTTAAATATGTATTCGAGTATGTGCTGTCTGCTTGTAGGAATATCAGCCTCTTTTGCGGTGAAGATGTTCAAAGCTTGGATAGCAGAGAAGGACGCCAATGCGGTGACATCTTCCCTTAGAAAAGCCAACCTGGATAAGAAGCTCCTGGTATAACTGTTGATGCTCATCTGCTCGGTGTTGGCTTACACACACGATCAGTTCTGATACTGAATTCATTAACCTCTGAAAATTATGAGGAGATAATTAACCATTTTGCAGATAAATTGTTTCCATGGAGATGTACATCACCCCTAAAGTCACTCATGACCTTTATGCACACAGTACAACAAAATCCATGCAGATTCTACAGCAAAAACTAAAGGTTTTGATATTCAATCACAGGTTATAAATAATTGAAAAAGGTTTGTACACAATCACAATTAACAACTGGACTGACCTGTAGTGGTATGATTTTTTATGTTTTGAATCAAATGCTCACCAAGGCTGATGAAAAAGTATTTAGAAATTAGAAAGTATTTCAACATGGGACTTTATGACACATTTCACCTTCTAAGTCTGACCGGTTAAAGGTTCTTCCCAGTTCTTCCGGTAGTTAATCTGATTGTGTAATCTGTCGTGACTTCAGGAACTCTTCCCTGCCAATAAGCAGAATGTGGAGCACTTCTCAAAGTACTTCACTGAGGCAGGACTGAAGGAGCTGTCAGACTTCCTGCGCACGCAGCAGTCTCTGGGCACACGCAAGGAGCTTCAGAAAGAGCTGCAGGAGCGCCTGTCGCAGCAGTGTCCCATCAGAGAGGTGAAGCATGCACTCGTGTTAAACACTGCTTCTCAGCTGCTCTTGCTTCAAGAACCAGATTTTATATTGGTCATTAAGGATTGTCACGTTAGTCCTTAAATGTCCCATATGTGCTGGTGTGAACTGTGCTCAGATCGTGGTGTATGTGAAAGAGGAGATGAAGAAGAATGATCTTCAGGAGCAGGCTGTGATTGGCTTACTGTGGAGCTGCCTCATGAATGCTGTTGAATGGAATAAGAAAGAGGAGCTGGTCACTGAGCAGGCCCTAAAACACCTGAAGGCACAGTATCAACACCTAGACTTTAAAATCTCACACTGATATTTGTAATCCTCATATCTATATTCATTTATCTAAAGGATCTTGGAGATGTTGCTACAGTTCTTCTGGATTGATGCTGTCTCAGTTTGCTCTTTTTCTTCATGTTGTTCCAGACAGACTGATGATGATCAGATCAAATCTCTGTGTGGAGCACTGGCTGCTGCCAGACAAAAATCTCACTGGAATATTATACTTAATGGCATAATTAATGTTTGGAAATGTAAACTGATTTTCTTACTGACACACTACAGCAAAATATAGAAATAACTGACTTAAAACCAATTTTCTATATATTCTATATACGTGTATATATATATATATATATATATATATATATATATATATAGAGAGAGAGAGAGAGAGAGATTATATTTTTTCTACAGATTAGATTTTTTATATATTTTACTTCAGACTGTTACATCAAAATCAGGTTATGTTTTTTTTTTCCTAAATTATTTTTTGTTAAATTAGTGTCATATTTTAAAACAACCCCTGCAGAAATAGGTAAATTTGAGTCAAGTCAATGCATAATGTATAATGTATAATGCATTTCCCAATACACATTGTTTCAAAGCAGCTTTACAAAAAATGATGTTAATGTTTACAATATTACAAATCCTTAAGATCGTCAAGCCTTATAGTCGTATTTAGCAGATTAGAGCGGGATAATATAGTTCACATTTCATGACAATTAATGCAATATGCTATAACGTATACTCTATTTTTATACATACATACATATACATACATATATATATATATATATATATATATATATATATATATATATATATATATATATATATATATATATCAGTGGTTTTCAACCTGTGGGCCGATGGTATTGCAGGTGGGCCGCCAATTACTATTAAAAGAAATAATAATATTGTTCATATATGTAAAAATGTCTGAGTCATAACATAAAAACATCATGTCATATAATTAAATAACAAAAAATAATTATTAAACTGTAACTATGCTTCCACTATTCGAGCTCGCTGACTGGTTTAAGAATAAACCGCCAATTTATCTTAGATATTTTTGCTGCATATGCTACAGAACAACAGCAGTTGTGCCAAGCGGTGCCATGCAGCCCGAGTTATTTTCTGTTCATTGCCAGTTCATTTAATAAAGACAGTTAACAATCTAGCTTCTGAGTACTAAGTTATTAACCCAACAATAGCGGGGTCAGGTCATTTTGTTGCAGTGGGCCGCGCAAACATATGTGTTTGGTTGTGTGGGCCACGAGTTGAAAAAGGTTGGGAACCACTGGTGTATATATATATATATATAGGTGACAGTAGAGCTATATTTTGCAACAAAATAAAAAAAGCAAGAGATTTGACCGAAGATTAGAGATTATTAAATATCACTTTATGTGAGCATATGGATAAAATGGATGTATCTACAACTTTATATGTAAAGCTGTATGTAATATCAGTTTAAATATTTTGATGATACAGCAATCAAGTACTTAAGATTCAAGGCTTTCGTTCTTTTATTATGTAAAATACAATTTCAACTACTTTATGTCAGTTTAAAAAACCAGTTTGTTTTGAACTTATTTTATTTCCAGGTTTCTCTAGCTGATTGGTCCATGAAAGAGCTTGATTGTTGTATCAGATGATTATGTAGGCAGCCTCAAGCCATTGCGGCCTAACACATCACATCAAGTCATGTGCTTCCACTGTAGACCTGTGTAAGAGAGAGATAATGGTGATTGTTTCTCCTGTAGCACTATGCACCTCTCCTGGCTGTGTTCAGTACTCAGGGCCAATCAGAGCTGGTCTTGCTGCTCAAGATTCAGGAGTACTGCTACGACAACATCCACTTCATGAAATCCTTCTCCAAAATAGTGGTGCTCTTCTACAAAGGTACCCATGTCTCACCTGATCAGTGTTTTAATGATAAAGTATAGATGAGGTAAGATGTGATGTGTGTTTTTCATTCCACAGCTGATGTCCTTAGTGAGGAAGCTATTTTGAAATGGTACAAAGACGCCCATGCTGCCAAAGGGAAAAGTGTGTTTTTGGAGCAAATGAAGAAATTTGTGGAGTGGCTTCACAATGCGGAGGAAGGTGAGGAATTCTGTCGGATAAAAATACCATCTGCCAAACAAAAATGTAAATCTCAAGCACATTATTTCTGAATTCTCTCTCCCACAGAGTCTGAGTCAGAGGGGGAAGACGACTAATCATTTAGAGGGTTTCTGGGCTTTAGTCAGCTCTCTGTGACCTGCTTTTTAGTGCATTTAGGCTCTTTGTCATTACATTTGTGTCCAGAGGGGCGAGTCACATACAGTACACTGAGGCCCAATCCAGGGAAAAGCTTCTGATCTCTGTAAAGAGGGCAGGAAGCTACATATAGACAGCCTTTAAAAGCAAACACTTTAACATGGATTTTATATTAATGCCGTTCAGGTACTGCGTTTCCTGCAACTGATTTTCATTTGAACAAACACGTGTATATGTCGTATGGGACTGCTGTGAATCTTTTTATGAATAAAAGGTGTTTTATATGTACTATTTCAAGAATTTAATTTGTCTGACTCATCTTTATCTCCTCATTTTTAAGTCACTTTGGAAGGCATCTGCCTATTGATTAAATGTTGATTGGTTCTTTTAGTTCTGCAAATTATGCCCAGGCCAAAACGGTCTCACTCAGATATTGATTAATGTGTTTTAAACATTGACATGAAGAGAAGAATTTTGAATTCCCTTATAGAGTTAGTATATGTGTAACATTTCCATAAACTGGTTTTCCCGTTTAAACACAATCTTATCCATACACTGTATCTAATTTGCATATTAAAGTTTTGTTGGGACAGCATGTTGAACAAAGAAGTGTGGGAATAATGGGAGTGATAATTGGCCAGATTTTCATAATATCTAATATTTCATAAGAATATTGAGATATAATTCATTTTCCTATTCATTTGTTGTGTCTCCCAAAATGTGTGATAAACATGCTTTTAGTCACAGTGTCTTCTACATTGGACAGGAAATTATGAAATTATGACCTCTTTCATACCAGGAACTCATATTTTGTGTACAAAATGTACAATTTATGTACAGTTTTATCACTAAATTAATGTCTGCCATTTTTAAAGGGTTAGTACACCCAAAAAGGAAAATTATGTCATGAGGGTGAGTCATTTGAGTCATTCATGACATAATTTTCCTTTTTGGGTGAAGTAACTCTTTAAAGACCAATGAGAGGGAGTGGTCACGGTGAAATATCCAAACATTTGGTATCTCTGAATCCAGACATAAAACTGTGAAACGTAGCCTGTAGCGAGACCGGTTCACTTCTCCCTCATGTTTAATCTCTATTCCATATAGACAGTACCGCTGCTCCCTACACGCAGAGTATGCAGTCTGCGTAGGGCACCAACTCCCAGAGGGGGCACCATCCCAGTTGCTCAAAAAAAAAAAAAAGCGCCATTCTCCCATCCGAGCTCGCGACCGCTCGCACCTCATGTTTGCGGCTGAATGTTCATAACTGATGGATAGACATCTATGCCCGGGTAAAGGACATCAGCAATCTGGCACAGAGAAAAGAAAACTAAAGAAAGTAAAAAAAAAAAGTAAAAAAAACAAACAGGCATAAAGTTGGCTTGACGTTGGACATTCGAGAGTCTCAAATTTAGGGACCGTCTCTAAAGTTTCATGTGATATTGGTATACACTTTACTAAGGTCAGTAGCATTTGAGGAGAAAGACTTGCAGTCATAAAAACAACTGTAATTGTTCATATACTGTAGGTGTCAGCTATAATGCACAATTGAATTGAATGTTTGATATTTATTAAAATAAACTGTAAATCATATGTAAATTATGCTACTTTTTCACATGGGCTCAAACGCAAATTTGAAGCTCAATAGCATTTGAGAAAAAAGACTTGCAGTCATCAAACAATTGTAATGTGTTCATTTAGGTGTCAGCTACAATGCACACCTTATACATTTTTTAATATATATTAAAATAAATTATAAATCATTTAGGTAAAAACAATGCCCGTTTATCACTTTTAGGTATTTTAATTTTCAGGTTCCCTTACAAAAATTACCCATGGTTTTAACAATAACACCATAAATCATCGTTCTTGTAGCCGTGGTAACTGCAAATTAACTATGGTTTTGTTACTTCAAATAATAATTTACAAAGAAGTATTAATATGTTGTAATTTTTGTTGTTGTTGCTATAAAAACAGACCTAAAATGACTTGCATTATATAAAAAAACAATGAGGCAATAATGATTGGTTAATAATAATACTGTTAAAATACATAATGTAGGCAAATACAAAAATTATTTCTGAATGGTTGAGATTATAAAATAAATTAGAGTCATAATTATAGCCATAGGTAAATGTCGAGAGCTACAATTGTAATTTGTAAATAATACAATTTATTAATTTACTTTCTTATTTGATTAAAGTTCTACTTTCACCCCTATAGTAGGTGTTTTTTTTCCATCATCATATTTGAGGAAGGGGGCACAACAATACAATCCTGCTTAGGGCACCCATTTGGCCAGCAGCGGCCCTGCATATAGAACAATATATATATATATATATTTATATATGTGTATTTATTGTTAATATCTGACTTTTACATCAAAGTTGGGTTGTAATATTTTTTCCCTGAATTCTTTTTTTTTTTCTTAATTAGTCTAATATTTCAAAATAAAAATAGTCAAATTAAAGGGGTTATATGATGCGATTTAAATTTTTTGTTTCTCTTTGGAGTGTTACAAGCTCTTGGTACATGAAGAAGATCTGTAAAGTCACAAAGACTAAAGTCTGAAATCCAAAGCGATATTCTTTATCAAAATTAAGACTCTGCCACGCCCCCCTAAAATGCCTCGTTTAAACATGTTCCCACGTCGCTACATCACCATGTGGGAAGATTTGCAAAACACCACCCAAGTGTTCACGCAAAGAAAGAAGGCATGGTTCAAGTAACCTCAGTGTTGAAGCAGCCATGTCAGGGAAATGCTGTGTGTATCTTGGCGAAAACAAAAGCACTTTATTTGTCCTTCCGAAAGTAGATGCATTTAGGAATCTTTAAGATTACTTACAACAGGACAGCAACGCATTTTAGGGACAACTGTTTCGTGGACCTAGGAGAGGAGGTCATTCTGACTTTGCTACTACAACCTGCCGCTTCTGAATCAGCTACTGTAAGTATGTTTTGTTATTAGTTTATTTGGTATTGACTGTTCAAATGCGGAGTTTTGCGTGTTGTGTGTGTGTGCGCGCGCGTGCTCGTGTAAAAGAATCATATACAAGCTTTATCACTAGTGTCTGTCATGCCACTCTGGTCCCCTTTCGGGCTTGAACTGATGGTAAGATGAAGCTGGCGATTCTGGAAAGAGCAGCCATTACTTTTCTGATGAGTGCTTGCGGTGTTCATTCAATCACAGTGCACTGCGTCAGTTGGCCAATCATAGCAGACTGCGCTTGTCGGAAGGAGGGACTTTGTAGAAAACAAGGCGGGGCATAGAGGACCCACAATAATGCACAGTATTTAAAAATGTATTCGTTTTTTGAACATTAAAGCATGTCAACTTATTCTGTTAGACCAAATACACAAAATAATGATATTTAAAAAAGCTTCATATAACTCCTTTAAATTAAATTCAAGTCAAATGTATTTATATAATGTATAGCCTACTACCAAAGGTTTCATTCGGTGGCGTGTTGTCAGCAGAGGGCAGTGTAGAGGCTGTAGTGTGTGATGCTGCTCCTCCACAGAAGAAGCCGCTCTCCTCCTCTCCGCTCATTGGCGGCGCGTGCTCTGCTGGGTCTGTCCGAGTTGGCGCGAACGTGCACGCCGGCGCGAGACAAAGAGCATCCTGCACTCACGAGGAAACTACACCGGTATCCGTTTATCGGTCAGGTTTACGAGTGATAGCTGTCTGTCGAGGCGTTATGGCTGATAAAGAAGGTCGGTATGGTTCCGTGTCACTCGGGGTTCTCTCTCTTTCAGCGGCCGTTGTTAAATGATGCCGGTGGCGGCTGCGGAGGTGTTAGTTCAGAGCAGGCCGAGTCCCGCCATAACCACACAGTGCTGCTACATCAGTACACTTCACACATTACAGCCTGTTATGAACACACAGGAGCTGTTTCTCGGCCTAAATGTGTTATTATTATGATGGGAACGTGTTAGGAAGTATCTAAACTATTAAGCTATTTAGTTAAATTAGCGTCGAGTTGGCTTTTAAGTTGAAGTGTGTGAATGTGGGACGCGTCGATTAGTTTCAGGAAGCTGAGTATTGTTTTGCATTTATTTAACGTTATTTGTTTGTGTTGCTAACTGATAAGTGAAATATTGTGGCAATGGCACTTAATGTTTAAGTCGTTTTTCAGAGAGTTTATGACATATTGCACAATATCAGTTGCATCTTCATCTTCCAGTAGATTTAGTTAACGTTACATATATTAAACGGAAAGTAATTTATTGTCGTACAGTAATTGTGGTGGAAAACCGCTTTGATCTTAACTTACATATTCAAGTTGCTCTAAAAAAAAGTGTCGGTGCTGAAGGAAGTAGTTTTGACAGATCTCAATTTGTTTTCCCGCCCCTTTGTGTCACAGCTGCATTTGATGACGCGGTGGAGGAGAGGGTGATAAATGAAGAATATAAAATCTGGAAGAAAAACACCCCGTTTCTTTATGATCTGGTGATGACCCACGCGCTGGAGTGGCCCAGTCTTACTGCTCAGTGGCTGCCAGATGTCACCAGGTAACACACATTCACATTACTTTTGAAACAGGAATGAAACTGATTATTTTGGTAACCAATTAATTTGAAGAAAATTTCCAAATTATTAAATGTACTTTGGAATTAATAAATTAACAAAATTGATATTCCTCATTCTGCCCAGTGCTGTATCAGATAAAGCTACTGTAAGTAACAGCAATCTTTCAAAAGACATGACAAGGCAAGCGGTGTAAAACTATTATATGCATTTGTTTGAATCACTTAATATGTTGCATTACTTTGTTTAGGACAAATTGGGTCCTCCAGTTTTCCCGCAGCAGCTGTCATTCACTGTTTTCCAGATTAGTTTTGTCCCTAAAATGTTTTATTCACTGCTGTAAAGTAACGTGACGAATGTGATTAATCGATAAACAAATCACTGTCAATTAGTTGTCGGAGCTCCTCTTTAAAATATTTTAATTGATTGAGTAGGCTTTTTCACCCTCTCTTCTAAACTTTTTTTTGGTGATGTTATGATAATAGTGATCTTTAAGGTTCACTGCTTTAGAAATGAGGTAATGAATATTGTATGCCCGGTGTTTCTATTTCATCATAGTTGTACATTTTTATAAAGGTCAGTGTAAATAAGCACACTTGTCATCTGTTTCACAGACCTGAAGGGAAGGATTTTAGCGTGCACCGCCTGGTTCTCGGCACTCATACCTCTGATGAGCAGAATCACCTGGTTATCGCCAGTGTCCAGCTGCCCAATGATGACGCCCAGTTTGATGCCTCACATTATGACAGTGAAAAAGGAGGTGAGTGATTTATATATAATGTTTAGATCATAAACTAAATTGTGACTGCATCATGTCGACCTGTGTACTTGCCTCATGTTGTCACTTGTATGTCTCTGTTTGTTCACAGAGTTTGGTGGTTTTGGCTCAGTGAGTGGCAAGATAGAGATTGAGATCAAGATTAATCATGAGGGAGAAGTGAACAGGGCTCGCTACATGCCACAGAACCCCTGCATCATTGCCACCAAGACCCCCACTAGTGATGTGCTGGTCTTTGACTACACCAAACACCCCTCCAAACCTGGTATGAGCACTTCTGGAAAAGTTGTCACTTTTAACTCAACTTATCTAGCGGAATTGCTTAAAAAGCACTTAGTCTGAAGACAGCATTTTAACATGTAAATGCATAGCACACTGTTTAAAGCACTGCACTAAAAAATAAATTCTAGATTTGTAACCACAAAAACCAACTAGTTGTTCAATGTGGTTATGACTGACTTATTTCATGGGGAAAAGATGATAATGGGAGACTTAACTATTTTTTATTTATTTCCAAGCTACTTGTCAACTCAGTGTTTGTGTGTAGGTATCATATGTCAGTATTAAGTATTCCCTCTAAATTTGTGCTCTGTGCTCCTGGAAGACCCCTCTGGGGAGTGCACTCCTGACCTGCGTCTGAGGGGACATCAGAAAGAAGGATATGGTCTGTCCTGGAACCCCAACCTGAGTGGCTGTCTACTGAGTGCATCTGATGATCATGTAAGACATTTGTACAATTTCTATCATTGACTTATTTGTATGGTGACCACAGCTGTACATTTGCAAACATGCTGAGGTTTCAGATGTTACTTTTTATACCTTTCATTTGTTTTTAAATTCAGCCAACACTAAATATTCAAGTTCTTCTGTTTTTGTTTTTCGGTAGACCATTTGTCTGTGGGACATCAGCACAGTGCCAAAGGAGGGAAAAATAGTGGACGCTAAGACCATTTTTACTGGTCACACGGCTGTAGTGGAGGACGTGTCTTGGCACCTGCTGCATGAGTCTCTCTTTGGGTCTGTTGCAGATGACCAGAAGCTGATGATGTAAGTTCTTTGTCTTCCTGTGTGTTTCTGTAATCTGAATGTCTTTAGCACAACATGTCACTTAAAAAGGCATGTAACGTGAGCAGTATTTTAATCTGGTATTTCCCCTTCCTTTAGCTGGGACACACGCTCCAATAACACATCCAAACCCAGTCATGCAGTAGATGCCCACACTGCAGAGGTCAACTGTTTGTCCTTCAACCCCTACAGCGAGTTCATTCTGGCCACCGGTTCTGCTGACAAAGTGAGAACTACACTGAGCAACTGGTTCTGTTACACCTGTGAACACTTATTAAATGTGCTTCTATATTTAGATCTCTGAACTGCTTTTTGTCTCTCACAGACTGTTGCATTGTGGGATCTGCGAAACCTGAAGCTGAAACTTCACTCATTTGAATCGCACAAAGATGAAATCTTCCAGGTACCGAATCCCTGCCTGCCATGATTGCGGATGAAATTAAAGTTAAATGAGTGCGATAACACAAACTCTTCAAATGTGTC
Organism: Carassius carassius; assembly: GCF_963082965.1. Classification (NCBI taxonomy): domain Eukaryota; kingdom Metazoa; phylum Chordata; class Actinopteri; order Cypriniformes; family Cyprinidae; genus Carassius; species Carassius carassius. The sequence continues at coordinate 20,925,558 of NC_081762.1, forward strand.
CACAGGTTCAGTGGTCACCCCATAATGAGACCATCCTGGCCTCTAGTGGAACAGACAGGCGACTCAATGTCTGGGACCTCAGGTGGGTTGTCTCATTTTCCTCACTACTACAGCGGAAATGGAAAATACATTATTATTAACATCTTTTTACATTGTTAATGAGAAATCATTGTTTTTCTTGTAGTAAAATCGGTGAGGAACAGTCACCAGAAGATGCAGAGGATGGACCTCCAGAGCTACTGGTGAGTAGTAATCTTGTTCAGTTTTAGTTTGTGTATTTACATGTATACATTTAGATAAAGTGCATTTCTCCGAGTTCATGTTCACATTTTATTTTCTAAAAAATTTAGTTCATCCATGGAGGTCATACAGCCAAGATTTCTGACTTCTCCTGGAATCCAAATGAACCATGGGTGATTTGCTCTGTATCTGAGGACAACATCATGCAAGTCTGGCAGATGGTAAGGACACTACCAGCTTTTAAGCCTGTTTGTTACAACTTTGAATTTTCTGCAATAAATAAGCCCCCCCCCCCCACCCAAATGTGGATGTTGGTGGAGATAGTTGTTTGTGCAAGAGTTTTAGCATTACTTTTCTAGTTTTATCTTATAGCTATTTTTTTATATGCATATTTCTTTTTATTTCTTTAGGCAGAGAACATCTACAATGATGAGGACCCAGAGGGGGCAGCAGACACTGAGGTTCAGGGATAAAACAGCTCTTTATACCACCACACTCGCAGCATAAGACAAAACTCTTCTAAAAACTGTCTGTCTACACACAGGTGAAGAACTTAAGTGCTCTCCCTAAGTAATGGAAAAGGAATAATTGACTTTCCCCACCAGGCATTTTCTACTACTATGTTTATAGACTATTTTTCTAAGAAAAATGTCTGTTGATCATTGGTCAAATCAGAATGAGACAAATAAACCTTTCTCATCCCTTCCCACCAGCGTCTCGTGAAGATTTTCTTGCAGTTTAAGTATGCTTAAAGTATTACTTAATATCAAAAAAGTGTATACAGATGGGTAGTATATTGTGACCAGAGTGCAGTGGTACAATGTTGTTCAGTAGATTTGTTTAAAACTTGTCCTACAAATGCATTTTCCCATTTAAGTATCCATTTAATTTCTGGCTAGATGTATTGATGACGTAAGCTCTTGTGTCCTTTTTTTGAGCTTCATGTATCAGTCAGGTGGTGTTTAATGTCGTTTTAATATTGTGACTTTTCCATGTTTTTCTCCTGTATGTCCATACTGTTGTACAGAACAATATGAATAAACTTTTTTTTGTTGTTGATAAAATGTATATGTTGTTAGTGACACAGCTTTTGTAATATTTTCTGCAGAGATTCTGCATTGAATCTCATACATAAATTACCAAGTTCCAAAATGTGAGAGATGTGCATGAACCAGGTAGCCGAAAATTATTACCATTGTTAACCAATCAGACAAGTTGTAGCCACCAGTTTTCCTCAACAAATAACTTTTATTTTTTTTTTAATTACTCAGATTCAAACTTTCTGCATTTTAGTCACCAAAATGTCTTGAAATAGCAACTTACTCTGTTTAGGAAAAAAAAACATGCTCCCTGTCACTCTGACAGAGTTCATATTCTTGTACTCTATTCACAGCTAGGTACAAATCATATAAACATTTCTAATTCTTGCTAATTTCATCTTATTCTACATCAAATCAATCAAGCACTTAATCTCCTCTTAGTCATTCATCTAAACGTTCTCACCATCATGCTGTTGGCATGTTTATAGAGCTCTCCTACAGTGCCCAAATAAGTCCTTGTTTTACCCTCTTATAAGAGAAAGCACTTTCACAGGCACCACTTCTATATGAGCTTTATTCCCTCTTATACACACAACCAAAACAGTGTTTTAAGAACATTCTAAACCATGTGACTTGTCAGATAAAGATCTGGTTATCTGACACAATTGGTCCTTACTGTTCAGAGTGCTTTAATAATCAAATTTGACCTTTGCAGAAAACACTGTTGTGCGTCTTCAGTTAACTGGTCTTATTGTTTTGGTGATTGACTATTAATGATACTATTAATAAGAGAAGACAGGCAGTTTCTATTTAACTATAAAAACAATATATCAAACGCAGTTTACATAACTAATTGGATAATAACACAACCTTTATTTCATTAGCTTTTTTCCACCACCACACTGTTCTCTTGCTTGCAGGTGCCCTCTACATGCTCTCTGCAAAACAATAAAGGTGTAAAATATAGATGTGCCATCTGCCCTAACCAGATGCAGTGCAGCAAGTTTACAGCAATTAGTAAAAGTAAATTGTCTGTCCACACTGAAAGTTGAAATCCAGTAGAATCACAGCCAATCAGAACGGTAAGATGGAGGAAGATGGACCTCCTGAGAACAATGGGCTTTTATAGTTTACACGACAACCAGGTACTAAAAATGGAAAATTCCTTTTAAAAAAAAAAAAAAAAAGCTTTGTATACAGACAACATTGCCAAAAGTATCCCCATTAAAACTGACCTGCAAAAATGTTTGAAAATGCTGTGTTATACATTACAGGCCAATAGTGGGCGATGTCACTTTGTAAAAAAATCTACGCACTTGCGCACATATGTGTTCTTCTACAGAGCCGTGAATATCAGCATTGCTGGTTTTGGTTGCCAAGTACTCACGCATGCTTATAGACTGAACACATATGCACATGATGCCACTTTTTTCAGAAATTTGTGCTTTTGTAATTTACACACAGATAATAATGGTAGTGTTTTCAAAAACGTACACTTTCAAACCTTTTTTCAAAAGTTTGTGTTTTCAGGCATGCAAAACACTGTTGTCGTGTAAATGTTTAGCCAAAACCCATACAAAGTTTTCAGCTTTTAGCTAAAAACAGTGACATGTAAACATGCACCCCTTAAACTGTAACATGTTTATAAAAGTGTAGCGTGTACAGAATGATGATGCATCAGCCAGTGTGTGGTTAAGGGAAATAAACTGATTTGCAAATCCGTTGTCAAAATGTATTCCTGTATAGTATAATATGTATAATATATGTATATATGTAAATGTATTCCTGTCAAATGTATATGACTTTTGATATCTTACTAATATTTATATATTTTTATATATTTACATCAGTAAGTGGCATTGATGTAAAATACTAAATCAGCTATTCTATTTAAAATTGTGTTTTGGCACTTTAGTAAATAAGTGAACAACTGATGACAGACCATATATAATCATTTAATAGAGTAAGCTTTTGGGCCAATGAAATATCACTGTGGGCAGAGTTTAGTGTGACAAAGCTAGAAGTCTAGCAACTGTCTTTTTACCATTTAAAACATATGTATGGTGTAATAGTATTTTCCCCTTAAATTACTTTGCAAACCTTTGAAAAGTGTCTGTACTTGCCTGTAGAAGAACAGCTCTTTAGCCGTGTTGTTCTTCAGCATATCCAACTCTTCTGTCTTCTTTATCTGGATCTTGAGCTCAGTTTTCAGTTCTCTGATGTGCTCCTCTAAGTCATCAACTGTGTCCTGAATGAAGAACATTAAACATTCAGTAACTAAAATGACAATAATATAAATCTGTGAAAATGACTCACCCTATATTGTTCCACATTTTCCCTCCTCTGTCTCTCCATTAGTTGGATCCTCTCCTCCAGACAAGTTCTCTGGAGTCTCAGCATCTCCTCCTCTTCTCTCAACGGTCCTAACTGGGCCCTCAGCTCCTGGCACTGATCTTTAGACTTACTGAGGGCATCCATGGTGGCCTCCCGTCTCTTCAGCAGGGACACTAACCGGGGCTCGTAGAACTCCTCCAGAGCTTTGATCCCATCATGCAGGTACTGCTGGAGGTCACAAGAGGCCCGTCGTCCTTGAGTTACATAAGAGTGATTTTTCTTCTTGCTGGATTCCTGTGTGGTGTTCAGTTGTTTTTGTAGTTCCTGCAGGTGGCTTTGGTGATCTGAATGGATCTTGGCGATCTCCTCAGTCAGCTTAACAGCAAGGGCATTCAGCTCCTCCTGAGTCAGAGGGTTTTGAATACAGTTAGAGTGAATTTAACACCCATTTATCACAACAACAGGTCTCCAACCTTTTTTATACCATGGACCATTTTTTTTAAATCTTAAAGTATTTTCTGTAATCGCACCCTATGTAATTTAGATGTTAGCTATCAAAAGGGATACACACAATAAATAATACATTGGGATAGCATATAGCCTAGACTCATTTTGCATACTTGAGGCCCAGCAGCAGCTGTTTCACGGCCCAGGGTTGGGGACCTTTGACTTGAACCATATGATTTTATATGACATTAAGTTTTATTGGGTGGAAATTGTCAGTAACTTAAAATAATCTGGTTAACACATTTTGCAAGAAAGAAAATCTGATAATTAAAAATAACCAAATTATTGTTATGGGGCCACTGAGAATGTGAACTACAGGCCTGACCAGGAAAGCAGAAAAAAATACCTCATACAGTTCCTGGTGTCCTTTTGCTATATAGTTCTAAACAACATTTGCAAATCCTCAGTATATCAATATAAAAATCTTGCTTAAGTTTAATATTTTAAAAACTTGAGCAAGCTTTTAAGCGTTTCAGTGTTCTTGTACTAGTTCACTTAACACTACCTGAGCTTGGTTGAGCTGCTCCACTTCTTTCTGTTGTAATTCAAGCTGCACTTGTCTCTGTACACAGTCTCGAGCCGCTATGAAGAGGCATTTCTTGGTCTTATGAGTTTCCTCCTGAAGGCTCTGTCTTTCCAGTCTGACTTTGAACAGGAGGCCTTGTTCTTCCCCTAGAGCCTCCCTCACAGTCTGCAGCTCTTGGGCCATTGGCTCCTCCAGCTCCAGAAGCTCCTGAACCAGCTCATCCCTTCTGCGCTCCAACTGGCCCACCTCCTCAATACAGCTCTCAAATGCTTCGCTGAGCTTTTGTATTTCCATGGTGGTAGACAACTCAGGCTTTGCCTCGACAGGAATGCCAACGGCATTATCTTCAGCCTCCAACACAGTTTGCTCTTTCTCAGAAATGCATGTTTCTCCAAACTCGATTGTTTTTGTGAATCCATTCTTGTCCATTGTGTTTGCTGTTTCTGAAAACAACTCCAGTGGTACAGTAGTTGGATCGGCTGCATCAAAAACATCTAACTGTGCCAACATCTGTTGCATAAGTCCATTAAACTCAGCTTGCAAAGCTTCTCTGCATTTTACTGAACAAGGCATGGACTCTCCAGGAAGAGTTAGAGCAGCTTCAATCTCTCCCAAGCAGTCTTCAAAGTAGTCTTCATCTTCCTCCTCAATGAATAAGGGTTCGAACGTTTTGTCCTTCTCCAATAGAGACCCATAAGCTTGCTCAAAGTTCATTTCTTGATCCTCCATTTTGTATGTTGCCCTATGAGGTGAATATTATTGGAATGCCGGTTAAATCTGAATTAACTACGGCATGTAGTTTATATTACTTTACACCAAATGCATTGATCACTATATCAACACATCTTGTGGTTAGCCACAAGTGAACTGTGTGAACTGTGATTCCTGAGTGATCAAAGGATGGTGAGAAGAAATCTGAAGCGAATGGGTCATTGAAGGACAGCTGCATAAACTTGTCGAACAGCTGACTGATCATGAACACATAGATTAACATCTGCGAGTGGACTTTTAGTCAGTTGTATATGTACACATTGGTACAAGTACATACATGCTTTGGCAAACATGATGTTAATATAACGGTAATGTTTCTACCAATTTCTACATATGCATCTTCTGGATCTTTATCAAAATGCTGTTAGCCACCAAAACGGGGAAACAATACATTTTTTGCACATAAACTTTGCCCAAATTCTATGATTTACGTATCTAGAAATATCTCTTCCTGTAAAAAACCATGAAAACACTGTGTAGTGAATGAGTAGGTAGTGATATGACAAGTCTGAAGATGTAGTTAGAGCAATAGGAGACTGTGCCAATTTAAATATTCAAAAATCAAAAGCCTTTAAGAAAAAAAAACTGTTATATATAAATGCATCAACTCACCTCAACTCAGATAACGAGTTTCCAGGACAATAACCATGAAGTGAACCCAAAGTGTAGCTGGTAGCCAACTGAACATGAACATTGGACAGCAGTAGTCTGGCCTCTCTCTGACCGAGTTTAAACATATGCCACTGGTCTCTCAGGCAACGTTTTATCTGTATATATTTATTAATAAACAGAAAGGGGGAAGAAATATGAGCTTGTACAGCATAGGCACCAACTTGAGCTAATCAGGAATCATGAGGTCCTCTGGGAGGTGACCTCCTCACTGGAACCAATAGGATAGCAAAGAGCAAATTTTATGCAAATAACTATAAACAGTATCCAATGGGTGGGAAGTGTAGTGTCCGCACATGGACATGACACAGCAAAAGAATCCAAGAGGTGCTGCCACACAAGAGTGGCATGCTGCAGTCACCAATAGGGGCACTGGGAGATGCTTGTGAAAAGTTGTCATATTTTTTTTGGTTTCCTAAACGGCACTGACCTACATTCAGGAATGATCTGAAAGCCAGGCTCTCATAAAGCATGGACAGGATAGAAATCAAGTGGGAACTGAAAGCCTCAATAGAGTGATTATAGACAGCGAGATATCAGGAGTGAGCGCTTGTTTAGAAGAGCCAACAGCGCCAATGCCTGCTCATTTTCTCAGCTGCTTTTAATAGACATCACAGATCTAAATAGATGTTTCACAGATCAGTAAAGCTGGTACAAGACAGATATTTTGAGGCAGCTAGTTTCAACAAACTAATAATGTGGTGCTGTGATAAGGCCTAACAAAATTTTTCAACCAAGATAAAATGCCAAAATACAATTCTTGATAAAAAATAATAACCACATGGTGAAAGTATGCTATTTCTAAATACGTGAAATCAGTGAGCTATTTCTAAATCCTTCTTTAGCAAGAATTGTCATGTTCATTCCAAATTAATCTAGTGGAGGTTTTAAAAGCGATAAAGTTATGAGGTAGCATCATCCTGTTCCGTCATTAATAACTACACAGGAACAAATGAGTAATGCACTGTTGAACATCTAGTAACTACTATACTATTGTGAAAGCCCCTAAGTCATAAAAAGGAGAACTCTTGGATTGGTGTAAAAGGTTTCTGGTTCACTTAGTTAGATGGAATGCACCCATTGGAGCTGGGGCTTTCCTGTAATTAAACTCCTACATTCCACTTAGAACCACATGTAGGCGCAATACAACCTCTTTTACTAAGGTGACACATACATATGTGCATTTGCAGTTTATTTATGTATGTTGTCTTGGCGGAATTACTCATCTGATTGGAACCTAAAAATAACATTTCTAAACGTTACATCTAGAAGCTTTTTACTACAAACTTTTTCTAACTATTTTGATGCCCAACATTCAAGGCTCTCCCTCTTACGGACAGACAGGGTAGTAACAATAATAAGCCCCCTCTGAGGAATGCAGAGGCTCTTGAGCTGCGTAATAAGGCTTGAGTGAAGCCCGTGCTGACCTATCTTGGTAATGACCATTCAAAACCGTGTTCAACAGCTTCATTCACTCTTATTATATAAGCTTAAGTTTATTTGTTAGAAAAAGTAAAGCACTTATTTGGAATATGCATTTTCTTCTTTATAATACAGTGTATCACAATACAATCAGGAATCATAATAATGAAGCTAGCCTTAGCAAACACTGTTAATATTTCCGAATAGTGTAAAAAATAATCCCAAGTTTTTCCCTGTGTGGTCTTGAATTACAGGTTTGCTCAGTAAACAAGTGTATATATTAACTTACATAGATACATAGATGAAAAGACTTAACCATTTGTTTTCCTAAACAATACGTATGATTTTGATTGTATTGTGCAACTGTGTCAGGGACCACTCAGCAGTTTTCCATCAATAATTTCCTTTTTTCTATTTTTAGGTAACTGCAAAGGATGGCTGTAAGCCTCTGGTCTAGAGGTGCTCTGGAAAGTTCAATATTTTGGTATGCCACTTCACATCCAGTGTTTGACTAAAAGCTCACTACTGCTCTACAGGGCTTTGCTTCATCAACATGTGTAACTAAGTACATACAGTGAGGTTCAAAAGTCTGACACCAAACAAAAGTACAAGTACACATGGTCACTGTCTCTAGTTTGGACAAATGGTTCGAGACCTAGGAATAAATAATTTATTTTGGACTTTTAGAAGCGTTCTTTCATACCTCTGAATAAACAAGATCTAAGTTTTAAAAGTTTTAAAAAATAGATCCAAATGTGCTGTATGTAAAGCATAAAAATACCATAATATGTTTGCAGATGTTTGAGAAACATGATAAGTTAACATACTTGTTTATCTGAAAAACAATGCTACAGTCAGTTATTCACCTTTAAAAATGTGCGTTCTGGGCTGGAATGTCTGTCTCTGTTTTTGTTTGTGAAACCCGCCCACTGCCAGTTTAACCAACTGTATTTCAGCACCCTGGGTTGCCAATTGTCGGAAAACACTGCGTATTTCATTTCATTCCTACGTCAAGTGTGCTCGTTCCTTTTGTTTTTGTTAATCTGGCAACCTGCGTGTGCAAAGTCTGAGGAGGAGGGGCCTGGCGAAAAAAAAACCTCTACAATAATTTGAATTTGGACTGCAATATCTAGTTCAACCACTCGGTGTCAATTCTACATATAGCACCTTTAAAGGCTTTCTTCATGTTGAGAAGAAATGGATGGAAAACTTAATCCCAAAGTTTTGATTATTGATTTAAATTTTGATCTGTATATCTATAGAATATCTTTAAATAATGTTTTAAAGCTCAGTTACTACTTTTATTTTGCATTTCCAATTTTTCTGCTGTTCACATTACAGCTCAGGATATATGTATATCAGGATATGTATTTGTACAACACAAATATTTATGTAACCATCAACTATTCAGTATTGTCATGACATCATCTTCATTAAGCAACTCCCATTACAACAAAATATCAGAGGTTAGCTTCACTGTAGGCCTCAAAAGTCCAGTCCAGTAAATGGCGGAAAGCATACTAAAACAAAAACATTACTTGTTCATATTTTAGATGTTTGTGCTTACCTGGTGAACAAAGCAATATTAGCTCAAATTAATATCCCTGACTTATTTTGGATTGCAGCCTAAACATTCTGTGCGTGCCATTTACATTTTTGGTAGGAGTTATATTATCATAAAAGTCTTTGGAGAGCTATAAGTGTCTGATAACTGAGCATTGTGATCTTTTATTTATTGCTGGCTGTCAGATTTTTCTTAGATTGTGTTGTTAATAGAAACTCTACATGTGTTCTAAGAAAAAGACAGTCTTGAAGAAGATATCTGCTTACCTCAAAGAACATTTTAAGAATGACTGACACTGTGTGATAAAAAACATGCTTTTCAAAAACACATGTATCACTCTCTGTGTCTCTTCAAAACAATGTTGAAGCATTAGTATCACATGAAAAGGAAAGATGGTCGTGATAAACAACCTTCAAGGGTCTGAAAATAACCGCCTCAACTGCCACGACAACATTCTCAAACATCAGATAACTCTCTCATGATATTGTTTTGAGTGGGATACAACTGAAGCAAATCCAAGTAAATGGCACTCCATAGTGTTCCTTTTAAGTTTCACATATCATTTTTGATCTAAAAAAATCCACGCAAATTTCTTACAAAACATGCACCTGCAAGAGCACTGGGTTGTACGATGATGATTTTTTAAGTGAAAGACATATGCAGACATATCATTTAAAATGAAACACTTTGGGTCCTAGCAGTGTTCGAATTGAGGGGGGGCTGGGGGGGTCCGGGACCCCCCATAAGGCCCAAAAAAATGACCTTGGGGGGTCCCCTGGTTTTTCATTAAAACTAAAATAGAAACAATATTTGACATAGCCCTATCTATCTATTTTTTACCAAAGTATTGCGCTGCCGCTCCATAGACTGTAAAAAGTGCCGCTCCCATAAAAAGCTACTTCAAATTAGATGTGCATCTGAAAATACGCTCAAGTGCGCCATACGCTGTTTTCTGAAGGAATTTACAGACTGCGGGCGCGACGTCGCTGTGTGATTGGCTGACAGAGTGATCCTTCGTCATTATTTTACCTCACGATAACGGTAAGATAATATTTCTTTGTTTTATGATTGTTTGGTACACCTAATTTATTGCTACTGAATAAGTGTTTATCTTAGAATCAGAGAATCACTTATAATCTTGGTCTGTCAATAGTTGTTTTTTTTTATCTTATGATGCTAGCTCACTATCGGCTTGTTAGTTGTAATTAGCCATCTAACGTAATTCTGAGAAAAATAGAATCTTGTTTGGAGCTAGCATTGCACCCATTCTGAATTAAACAAATCATTTTAAATCTAGTAACCTTAACTGCTCAAAAACAGTGTTAATTTAATTAAGGACATTATTACTGATGAAAATGTTCATCAGGTGAAGGCTTTTTTTGTGTCAACGATGATAAAGCAGGGTTGCTAACTCTCACGAATTGTGCGTGAGACACACATGCATTGATTATTACGCCGAAGACAAACATGCAGATCAACCGTTTTTGTTATGAATTGTATCCTATTTTCCATTATTATGTATAGCCTAATACAATTAGTGTATTATTTAAGGTTAAGTGGAGAAAAGGATTTTAAATTCAATGCAAAGAGGCAAATTAAAGTCATTTTGTGGCCAGAAAAATAATAATTTCCATTTGCAATGCCATTGTTTACCCACTCTAATAAATATACATACTCTAGTTGCTCAAAAGAGTATTGCAGGTCATAACTGCTTACTTATTTTTAGGTTTTGCATTTAAATAAATATTTAGACATGATCAAACACTAGATTATACATTTTAAAAAGATACTCGTATAAGCACACACAAGTGAATATTAATTAATGCAAGAAAATACTGAGTTTAACCCAAGAAAAGTAAGTACAGTAGGCCTATTCATGTGAATTGATAGTGAATCAAGAGATCAAAATTGATTAATGGTCATCAGCATCGTAATCGTATCAAATTATTTCTCTTTTTCCCTCTTGTAGAAACACTATTGTGACAAAACATATATTTAAACATATACTCTCATTCACCACTATAGAAGTTTACCCAACTATGACAACTTCTGCTTGAAAATATGAAAGGGTTATGTAACTACATTCAAGATAAATTAGTTTTTTTAATGAAATAAAATGCCTACATGTGTACTGTTCAAAGTATATCACCATTAATAACCTTAATAAGTAGCATGAATAACATGGAGTGCTTTCTTAAATATATTCACAGTAACGACAACAAATATAATATTACAACTTACATCTTACATTATTTTCTCAGATATGGACAAGGGAAAGAAGAGAAGAGCCATCTTGTTATTTCATAGATTTTTATTTAATTTTACATAGTAAATGCTCAGCTGCAAAAACATGTTATGAAACACACAAAGTAAATTAAATTCACAAGTAAAGTAAATTATATTATTATATGAAATAAATAAATACTAATATGTATATTATTAGTTGTTTTTTTTGGGGGGGGGGGGTTGGGGGGGTTGGGGACCCCCCAAGAGCTTTGACTCAATTCGAACACTGGGTCCTAGTAATAGAAACACATGGCACAGGCTAAAAATCTCAGCTGGTAAGTTAACCATAAATGGACATAGAGTTTTTGGAAGTCATTGAATGCTGGAGATGAGCAGATCAATGTGATCTGGAGAGATTTATGTTTTCTGTCTCTGCTTTCAGTGGGTCTCCTCGATTTATTTCAGTGGATGTGGATGAGGTCAACTCTCCTGATGGTCAGCTATGATCAAAAACTATCTGCTGGGATTTTTACTGCAGCTGTTTTCATTGCCGATATAAAATGACTCATGACAGTTTTTTTTTTTTTGCTATAGTGAGGGAATTCTAGAGAATGGTTCAGTCGGATCAGCCCCCGACACCTGAATCAGAAAAAGAAGTATACATTTAGATTGAAGATTTAAACTTAAATGAAAAGCGAGATTAGAGCTGATGGCATTTTTAAAAAGAGCAGACACTTAACATTCCACATACGTGATATGAAAGATGTTGTATTGATAACGGTGTGTTTCTGACTTTGAAATTCTCAAACAGGAGTATATAAAACACATTTACACTGTGGCAGCTGTATGTGTAAATGTGAATTATACTCCTTATCAGTGTGTAGGGAGAGTGAACTGGGCAAGTTTAAAGAATTTGAAATATTATACACACTGCAGTCCATTTGTGAGAAATACACACGCACATCATCTAAGGTCAAACAAATAGCTTCTCTGACTGGGTTGGCAATAAAAAAATAGAGTGACTGAGACCCAGTATCTGGTTAGACTCCTATGTTGACCGTTTTTTTGCAATGCATGGAAAATGTAATAAATGCAATTCTAGTTTCTAAAAAGCCTCTTTCATGCACCAAAACAATAGACTCAAGTCCATTTCAGTTTCTCATGTGGCTACAAATACAGCTGATGTTCAAATACTTAAAATTAAATGAAAATGTATTGCTCCTTCAAAGGTTCATATATTAACAATGCGACTGCTGCCTCATTCTCATATACACACTGAAGGATGTCCACTAACAAGAGGGTTTAGACTACAAAAGTGGTCTTTCATTTTGTGTTGTAACCTGCTGTTAAGGTAATAGTATAAACATGGGATTAGCAAATGCAGTAAACTGCAAACTACTGCAAAGCAAACTGTCCTTTCAGACTCCTGACCTCAGAATGGATATGATGCATAACACTCAAAGATTGGGTAACTGTACCGCAAATTTGTCCTCAAGATCAAATCTAACTGTTGTAGTTCTTTTTTTTAACCATATACTCATGACTGTGTAAAATGTATTTAAAATACACACCATTAATGTAATACTAACTAATTCATAGAAAAGACCATAAAGGGTTTGTTTACATGACACCTTCCACTGTAAAACTTTTTTATCTGTTTGGCCATTCATTTTCATCACAAAGTGCAAGTTTTTGGAAATGATACTGTTATCGTCTTGAATTAGTGAAAATGGTGACGTTATGTGCATGCAGGCAGGTGCAGTAGTGTTTCTTTACAAAGTAGCATCGCCAACTACTGGCCTGGCATGCAGCGTTTAATAATACAGTGTTTTAGTTGTTTTTGTGTAGCTGTGTGACCAGAGATTGTCTTAATGACGTTGTACACAAACCTTTTCAAATTGCAAAGGAAAAAATCGTCATGTAAACATATGCTTTTTTTCATTTTCTGTGGTATTCATCTTGTTGAAAGACAAGATAAAATAATTGCAGTGAAGTAAAATTAGTATTTCATGACATAAGTGGAGATTGTGTGCAGTCATTATCACAAAATAAACCAAATCATGGGATCATTTCAGGAAAGCAGCATGTAAATATGGATCCAGCAAAGCATAAATGAATAACAGAATGGAAAGTGTGACAAACAAAAGTGTCCATGTGTTTACTGGGATGCTCAACCACATAATGCCCAGAGGAGCACTGAAAAGCCAAAGAACCAAAGCCTGGGAATATTCTGTCCACTTTTTAAGTTTTGTGCCTCTGCATACTGCCAGCTCCAAGCTGAGTTCTCATAGACCTCCAGTGTTTAAAAGAACCTATTGTGTGTTCAGGATTCTTTAGTGCAGGCCACAATTAAAATCTCTGTACATTTTTTTTCAGACTGTGAGAAGAAAAACTCACATAAAAAACAGTGATTGCTATCTTTTCTTGTTCTTTTTTTGTTGTGAAATTGGAACAAAGTCCAGGAATTTCAGGACATTTGGCCTCTCAGCGTGTCTCTTAAATAGAGTAGGAAAAAAGAGAGAGACCAAACATCATGCCTGGATCTTTGCCTGTGTGTGAACAGTGCAAACAGGACGAAAGGGTAATGCATAAGCTTGTCTGACCTCTCTCAAAGACTATAAACTCAGCAAAGAATGACAGGCGAGAAAGAAAAAGACAAACAAACAAATACTTATTGTCAATAATATCTCTGTAATAGCTGAATGTGTGCAATTCCAGCTTTTTTGTCTTTAGTTAGCTGTGATTTCAGCCACATCTGTCTGATTGTCTGTTTGTGGCAGATGTTATGAATAGGGTGGGGTTATGAAACTCTTTTGTGTCCTGCCTTCAAGCAGTGGTTTCTTGTCAGAGCCACATTTCTGTGAGTCATTGGTTTGGCTCTGTAGGCATATACCGCCTCAGACTCGGAGCATCCAGCCAGATGTGCTCCTCCAACCTGGAAGTGGTCAGATGGCTTGAAATCTAGCTTGCACATTCTTTTTAACATGGATTTTTTTCCCAATATGGTTTGCAGATCATTATCCTATTACAATTCTGGCCCAATTTATTTATTTAGCTATAGCTTGCAGTGAAAATATTTTGACAAAAGTATCAGTTATATGGGAATTTTGTAAGTATCACAAAAGTTGGAATATTTGATGTTAATTCCCCAATTCAGTGTTTAAGGGGGCATGTTAAAAACCACTATAGATGATTTTGTCCACCAACAGAATAGCCCACTAAACACCTTGGACAACAAGAATAAATAGTCTTTTCAAAAACATATTTATATTATTATGATGTATTCTCAGCAGTCAAAATGCAATTTCTATTAGCAATAAAAATCATATATATCTTTTTTTTAGATAAAAGCATCTGCTAAATGCATAAATGTTAGTTAGCAGCTAGTATAAAAAAAAAAAAAAAATGTATCCATTGCATTTCCCAGACATGTCCTGGGTGGGATTTCTTAAATCGCCTAAAATGTCCAGGTTTTGGATTTGTGCTAAAATAACAGGCTAATCGTTACTTATATGCTAAGCTGGCAGGCTAATCAGCTAGCAGTGTGCAAACTAGTCAGCTATCTTGTTAGCTTGCAGGCTAACTACAAATGTTTTACTTGAAAGCATGCATTATATTCTGTGGTAACTGTCATTGTACACACAGTAAATATTTACAGATCCATAGTTTTTAGCCGATCAACCTGTTAATTCTTGCGAAAGGTAATTCCACATCTACAAAAGAATTACACACTTCTGCTTTAATAAGGATGGATCATTCAAGATGGACTGTTTGGGAAACTGTGAACCTAATTTGACCAGCCACTGGAAGACTGGAGAATTATTTGAGTGCTAATGTTAAAGTGTTAAATCTGTGATGCTCTGGGAGCTTGGCACGTCAGTGCCTTATTACAGATAGAGGCATGAAGGCACGGAAGCCTCTAAATCAAAGTGTTCATCACAGGCCAGAATGTCTAATTGAAACTCTCCATGCGTTTCATTCTGGAGCCCTGGCTTGATGAAGGAGATAAAAGAAAAAATGGGGATGCTTGCCAAGATGTACTTTTTCCATGATTCTTGTGACAGAGTAATGAGTGTGCACTGAAACTATGTGAGTCTCATTAAGGCTAAAGCTGTGGTAGAGCACCCGTCTAGTGCTTGCTGGGGTTTGGCTGGACTGCATATGTTCAACCAAAGATCACAATGTATTAGTGTTGACTATTTTACTGTCTGTACCTTTACTGAAGTTTATATCTTCAAGGGATTCACTCAATAATTAAAATTCTTCATTGCAGCTCTATTTTCTCAATGGAACAACAAAAAATAAAAGTTGTTGAAGAATCTCTATGCCAGCTTTTGATCACTATTATTTTTCTGTGTATTTGCAATTGTGTCACTGGCTGTGAAGTTCAGTGGTACAGAAGGAAATCCAGTCTGCAGAGGACAAAGAGAGGGAGAGAGTGATAATACAATGCTGGGAGAGGAAGGCTTAACCCAATGGACAGGCGGGATTTTCTGGCTGTTGCCTCAGCTCCCATCCATGACAGTGGTGGGAGATTTACGGAAAGCACCTGTGTAAAGGGGGCTTGTTATTGATTTGTTTGTACACTACAGGGATTTACAGAGAAATTACAATAGAACCTGGGTGCCAAATAGGAGTTTTATGGTTTTAAGAATTTTTTTTTGATGAGCTAAAACCAGCCAACTGTTGCATTGAAAGGGTCAGTTCACCCAAAAATGAAAATTCTGTCATTAATTCCTTACCCTCATGTCGTTCCAAACCTGTAAGGCTTTTGTTCATCTTCAGAACTCAAATTAAGATATTTTTGATGCAATCCAAGAGCTCTCTGACCCTCCCATAGACAGCAAGGGTACTACAAGGATCAAGGTTCAGAAATATAGCAGGGAGATTGTTAAAATAATCCATGTGACATCAGTGCTTCAACCATAATGTTATAAAGCTATGAGAATACTTTCTGTGCCCAAAGTAAACAAAAATTTAGACTTTATTCAACAATTAATTCCAAGAGGGTCTGGCTGCAGACTTGCACTTGCACTCTCAGACTTGCACTCTCAGACACTTGCACTTCCGCTAGTGACATCACTTGCAGTCTTTTATTTTGTTGAATTCTTTATTACTTTTTGTTTGAATTTCCCAACATTTTATAACAGTAGCCAGGTGACGAAGACAAGAAAAAAGAAAAATAAATTACAATGTCACTTGCAATCGCTACTTGCACTATCTGCTACCTGCAACACTTTCAATCGACACAAATCGTGCGTGTTACCAATGGAGACAAGAAACTGTTGGTGGTGATTAAACAATTAAACCTAATTTACTACTATAACGTACAGGGTCCTGCAAGAAAAAGACAAGAACAGCAAATCTGTGGCCAAAACACCAGAATAGTCTTCCTCCCGTAGAAAAACATAAACACTTAACATGGCTTAATATATTAAGATGCTATTAAAATATCAAATTAAATATACAGTTTATTATTTTAATGAATAAAATGTATATACTGTAGTATTTTCCTCACATACTGCAAAATGTGGCATAATGGACTAAGATGATAAAGGCCAAACTCAATATGCTTCTTTACATTATTAAAATACATAACTAATATGTACAGGTACACAGGTGAGCCCAGAATAAACGCAACACGCAAAGTTTCGTGTTAAGCATTTTTCCATATAGAATAAACTGTCTACAACTCATTTATACCAATGTCTTTGTTCATTAAGCTACATTATGTTTAATTTATAATGATTTTCTAAAGGAGGAAAACTTTAAATGTATGTAACGCACTGCGTTATGTGCTCGTCTGCTTGCATGTGCGGAGTTGATCCTTTTAAAATCACTTAATGCATTTCATAATGCACGTTCTTATTTGCTGGTCTGTTTATACGTTGAGTCAACAACCAGACAAATAGGTTACGACTACTGAATACTGAATTATTAGGCCACATTAAGCGTTTTGCTGTATGGGAGGACAAAGTTTGCGCATTGTGTTCATAGCCATCTGCTTGCCTTGTAGTACATTAAATAATAACTATATATCGAATTTGGTCTTTTAATTGAACTTAATGTATCTTAATACATTATGCCATTTTAAGTGTTTGTTTTTTCTACAGGAGGAAAACGCTTAACGAAAGACTCTGTGCATTGCGTTCAAATTCTGCTGTTCTGTGGCCACGGATTTGCCCGTCTTATCCTTTTCTTGGAGGACCCTGTACGTTATAGTAGTAGGCCTACTAATTTAGTTTTAATCGTTTAATCACCACTACAGCGTCTTGTCTCCATTGTATCCGTCACAGGTAATGTCACAGCGGAGAGTGCAAGTAGCGATTGCAATTGACATTGTAATTAAGTTTATTTTTTCTTGTCTTCACCACCTGGCTACTGTTGTAAAATGTTGAGAGATTCAAACAAAAAGTTATCAATAAATAGAACAAAATAAAAAAAATAAAGACTGCAAGTGACGTCGCTAACGGAAGCACAAGTGTCTGAGAGTGCAAGTGCAAGTCTGCAGCCAGACCCTTCTCATTCATTTCTTCCATTTCACTCTATAGCACCATTTTGAATCACATACATAAACAACTTATGCAACGTATGTACACGGATACATTGTTTACATTCAGATCAAAGCGTAAACAATGTTAACAGTGTATCCACATACAGTACTGCCGACACAGAACAGCATACGTTGTTTACGTATGTGATACTATACCATACCATACCAACTTTATTTGTTAAGCACTTTACAACAACCAAAGTTGACCAAAGTGCTGGATAGAAAAAATAAATATATGTACAATTAATAACCACACAATAAAAGCATTCAAAATAACAAATTAAATCAAGTAAATAAAGTCGACATCTTAGGTGTCAAAAGCCAAAGAGAAAAGATGGGTTTTAAGAAGGGTTTTAAAAACAGATAAAGAAGAGGCCTGCTTAACATGCAAAGGCAGATCATTCCATAGTTTAGGGGTAGACACAGCAAAGGCACGGTCCCCTCTGAGCTTACGCTTAGTTTTAGGCACAGTCAGGAGCAGCTGATCATCAGATCTGAGAGAGCGGACGGGTTTATAAGAGTGTAGAATCTCAGAGAGGTATGGTGGGGCAAGACCATTTAGTGATTTAAAAAGAAAATAACAGAATTTTAAAATGGATCCTAAATTGAATAGGCAGCCAGTGTAATGAAGCTAAAATAGGGGAAATGTGCTCATGTTTACGTATGCCCGTTAAAAGACGTGCTGCTGCATTCATCTGGAGACGGGTGATGGAGGACCCACTAACCCCCACATATAGTGAATTACAGTAGTCCAGCCGTGTAGTTACAAAGATTACGGTTTCAAAATGTTGTCTTGACAGAATTGGCTTTATTTTGGCCAGCTGCCTTAAATGAAAGAAGCTTGATTTGACAACAGCTTTGATCTGACTGTCAAATTTAAGCTAAGGGTCCACTTTTACTCCTAGGTTTGTGATACTAGGTTTAATATAGGGTGCCAAGGAGCCCAGATCTACCAGTGGTGCCTCAAAAAACCATCACTTCTGTTTTTTATCATTAAAATGTAAAAAGTTCAGAGCCATCCAGGCCTTTATGTCGTCGAGACAATCAAGTAGTTGTCCAACAGAGTTATACTCTCCAAAATGGTGTAGAGTGATGTGGAGGAGACAAATTGTTGAATAAAGTCATTATTTTTGTTTTCTTTGCACACAAAAAGTATTCTTGAAGCTTTATAACATTACTTTATTACATAACATTACAATTACTGTTACATGTGAAGCTCATATTTTTTTGAAAACATTTACATGAATTCTGCAGCAAAACCCGATAGCAATCATTAAGTTAAGTGGTTTAAATCTGTATTTATATATTCTGTGGAAGGCGCAGGACCAAGAAATGTACGTCCAATCAAAACGCTCGGTCCGACTTCACTTTAACATGGACTGGAATTGGGAACCACTGATGTAGCCTATTGTAGTAATGTTGTCTCTGGTGTTCTGGTCTGTGAGCATAAATGTGTTCAGGGGGCGTGGCTTTGGACATCGATTGCAGGGAGGGAGGGACGTTCGCTTTCAGTGCTATCAGGTTAAGGTTAGCATTTTCCAAGATCTCCTATTGCACCTTTAACTAAAGGCCTTTGAAAATCCATCACAACCATAAATCCTGGTTTTCTGGCAGATAGCATAGGCCAACTGTGCTATACCTGTTAGGATATTCATCACAGATGGTTCAACAAATCACTGCAGCCAGAAGAGGAACCCGAGGGTAGTGTTTGATTCTCAATTATACCAAAATGCTAATATCTTAACAGTCTTATTTGTAATTTATACATTTGTACAATTTACAGTTTTTAATTTTGGGAAAATTGTTGGCTAATTTATATGAACTCTTATAATTCCTGCTGGTTATGTTTAGGGGTAGACTTTCTTGCATACTTTTTTTCTAAAAATCTTACTTTTTTTGATGTTGCAGATTGTATAAATTAATACAAAATTGCCACCTCATAAAATAGTTTTCCCATGAGATCAGTTTGAATAGCTTGACCTTCACTCTCTGTTCCCTCTTCTTGGTAGAACAAGCTTTCTTGGATTATGACATGAAACAGATCAAAACTAACTCCCATACTGTGCATCATCACTAATATGCATATATTCAATACACTTGTTCATTTGTTAAAATACCTATTCCAGGCCCAGATTGGTCCATGTTTTGAAACCATCTTTGAAAGAGTCTTTTTAATTTAGCTGCACCGCAAGACTAACAACACAACAAAACTAACTCATCTCTACTAACATTCTCTTCGTGATAAATTGCTTGTGCTTTCCTCATTTGTAAATCACTAAAAATAAATGTTTTTCACAAGCAATTCTTTAGTAACCTTGAGAAAGGCTTGATTTATCTAGCTGGAAATGAGGAAAAGTTAAATTTTCCCAATGCAATTCAGTGATCAAAGGATTTGGCAAGGTTGAGTTTCTTCTAGTGGTAAAAGATTGTGTATAGTAGTACTCAAAATATACCCACAGATTGAGCTCCATACTTTCACAACAAAACACTGAGGCTTTTGTGAAGGCAGAGAATGACTGTTTTCTTCATAGTTACTACAGCAACATTTAAACATTTCAATCTGTTCATAGGGACTGAGTTTAAGTCTGACTCACAGTAACCTCACCCAATCCCCCACAAGTTTTCTTTCTCTCTATACAATACAGAGGTTGCTGACAGAACATCCATGACATATTTTAACCTTCTTTGAAGCAACACATGAACTCTGTTGTCCTGCGCTGGTTAATGATCATGTCCGATTGCAAACTGTGGTTGGCTGAAGAAAATTGTGTGCATGCATCTTTACTCAGTGGCCCTATAAAACAGATCCAGATTGTGATCCCTAGATAGTGCTGATTTACTTCATCATATCTGGTCCAGCCCAGTTTGAGGAAGGAGGCCAGGGCCCGAGGTTCTCCATCTGTGCTTTTCAAAGCAGAAAGAAAGTCAAACAAGCTCTTAAAATAAGCAGGCTTGTGTTTACAGAGCATATTGAGTCATCCTGGGTACATATCCTGACACACATGTCTCTCTTATCTCTGTTGACAGTCACAAAATTTTCTTGTAAATGGCCATGGCATGGTAGAAAATACATCAACAACACATTAAACATAGTTCCAGAAGGGTTGCGCCAGACAACAAGGCTTTATTTCATTGCAGAGGCTGAAATAATACTGTCATTTTAGAGATACTCATAGTTTTTTGTCTCTCTTTAGAATCCAGATAAAAGGAACTTAGAAATCACATTGTTTGTGAGACTGTAGTGCAAACATTGACAGACCGCTTTGACACATCTCTGAAAAATCCCACAGGACAAATCAAGAGCGCCACAGTTTCACAGTAACATACTATATGAATGAATCAGGTGCCAAAGCTCATTTCTATCATGACAAAATTGAAAAAAAGTTGACACTGTTAATGTATTTGGTCTTGGCAGAATAGATCTGCTACACTGCTGTTGCTGCTGCTGCTGAATTACTGCTGCTGTTGGTTATTGCTTTTTTTCAGATTATTGCTGCTGCTGCAAACAAGTACATGAATTTGCTACTGCCAATACATATGCTGGTGCAGTGCTGTGAGTATTTAAGACATACTGCTGCTGCACAAGTAGCATATATATAATAACCCGTAGTATCTATCCAGGTGGAGCTGGGAAGATGGAGGAACTCTGAAAGCTCACTGCAAAACGCTTTAGTGGATGCTAACCAGACATTTAAATATAAAGCAGTATGCTCATTGGCTGTGTATGCAACATGAACCAATCAGCTTGTACCTAGTAGTTTAGCGCTGTGAATATCATCAATTTGTGTCAATGTCCCATCTGTCTGCACCATTTAGAGTTTCATGACAGAACTTTGCATTCATTCAATATGGATAAGATTAATGCTTAAACTAAAAATATTTGAAATATAGACTAAAATAAGGCTAAAATATCCCACAAATATTTTTGAGTATTATAAGTGAAAACTGCAATATTGTGATTAAAACTTTTTTGTTTTAATGTTTTAACGTGTCATTTATTCCAGTAATGGCAAATCTGTCAGAGTTCATTATTATTTCCTGATTTAGTGCTCAAGAAACATTTATTATTGAATTATGAATATATTATCAGTTGTTGAAGACTGCTGTGCTGCATTATATATTTGTGGAAACTGACACATATTTGTTTTGCAGGATTCTTTGTTAGAAATTTAAAAGAACAGAATTTATCTGAAATTGAAATCTTTTGTAACATTATAAAGGGCTTTAATGTCACTTGATCATTGTAATGCATTGTAATGTATTTGTTTCAGATTAATGTATATCATCAAAATTAAGATAACAGGTTAATAAATAGGCTACCATAGTCCATACCCTTAGCTTGTACAATAAACATGAAAAACATTAGCGACAGACAGAAAACGTCATCTCAGAGGATATTGTCAGAGTGACAACATTAACATCTTTGAGTTAGCTCACCGTTAGACAGGATTTAAAATGAAACCAGATGAGCCGAGTAACAGATCCCTTGCCACTGATTCCCACGGGACATGACATCACTATTAGCTCTGCTATTCTTAGCCTGCTTTCTGTGGCTTCTCTGTGCTGCTAAAGAACGAAAATAGTGAATTCACAGCAACCGAGCTCTCAAAGTTCAAGAGAAAATTCCCTAGAGGGTGAATCACCATCAGAAGTTAAAGAGCTACTCGATACATTAAGGAGACAAGTCCCTGCACATACCCTCCTCTAACCATTTCCACTGGTTACCAGACCTCATTAAGGCAGACAGTGGCCCCAAAAGTATTTGGGCACTTGAGCCACACTTAAAAAATGTATGTCTGTCACTATATTAGCTACAAAAATATATTACAATATCCTATAAGATACAAAATATAAAGTAGCATCTGCAAACAACTAATAGACAGTTTTTTTTACAGCTGACCTTTCTTTTAACCAGCTGGTCTCAACGAGATGGTGATTTAAATGGATTTATGAAGTCAGTTCCCTTCTATTTCACACAAGTGTCCTATCAGGGCAACCCAGTGTTAGTTAAGTATCAGTAATGTACTATAATAGATAAAAAAAAATTAGTTTTAATTTTAGATAAAGTTGTAATTATTTTGTTTTGTCGTTTTTAAATTTTTTAATTTATATATTTTTATTTTACATTTTTTTATATAGTTCTTATACATTTTTATGTCAGTTTTAGCTATTTTAGTACTTTAGTAGAAGTGAAGCTTTGGCAGTTAGTTGAATTAAATAATTTCAGTTAACATTTATTTTATTTCAAATAAGGAAAATGTTTCCTGTTTTAATTTTAGCTGTAGTTAATGATAATAACCCTAATCACAGGTATCATTTATCATATTAATTATGAACATGATCCACTAGCATTTCACAACTGCAAAGTGCCCAGACACTTGTATTCTTTTTGAACAGGAAATCCATTTTTTTTTTAATTTAAAAATACTTTATTTTGTCTGTTTTGCTTGTCCTATCTGTCTTTACAATAAATAGCACTTGATATAATAATCAATCTAATAATCTGCTCTCTGATATAATAAAAACCATGTAGCTGAAATCTCAAAATACTTTTAGGAGCCAAAAAGAGGAAATCTTTCCATGTTTTGGTTTATTCCTTTGTTATTAGTCTACAAGCCTCTAAGCCTGTCAATCATGTCCGAAGGCATGCTACATCTCAGGTTCCAGAGTCCATAAATCACATGTAGCTCATAATGAACATGTGGCATGTGCTGCGCTTTTTTCATATGCTGAACACCATGATCAGCCTTTTGGCTTCATGTCACTGCTTCGAAACCAAAGCCAGCCTGGATGGTGTCTCTCCATCACCTCTGATTAAGATGAGATAGTATAAGTTAACAAAAACCAATGAGTGCATGAGGAAGAGAAACAAGAGGAGTGGACAGAAGATGTCTAAGAGCGATAAGTGGAGGTAGAGAGGAGTGAAACGGTGTGTACTTTGTGGTGGGAGCGTGAGAGAGAGAAAGAGAGAGAGCGATAAGAGGAGGAGAGAGTCAGGGAGGGAGGGAGCCAGCTTGTCATTGTGAAATAGTTGGGTGGAATACACGTGTGAACTGCAGTTCCTCTCTGCACTGCGCTGAATGGTGACCAGGAGACAGGACAGGAGGGGGAGGACTGACCAGCATGGAGCTCCACTCACCCAAAAAGAGCTGAATAAACAGTACAACACAGCACTGCAGCAAAGACAAGACCCACACTGAGAAACACAGACAAAAGGACGCAGGAAAGGAAAGCAAGGTACCCTCTGGTGTTTTTGTGTGCTTTTGTGTGTGTGTTGCCACTAAAATGTGTGTTTGGGAATGTGACGACTGTTTTGAGTTGCACGCTGTAGTTGTGTTAGTGTGATGGTGTGTTGAGAGTTTGGGTTTGTGAGTGTGTAATAGTGGTGTGTGTTACTCCATCCAGAGATTTTGATGCTGTCGAATTACTGCACTGAGGTAAGATTGAGAAATTGAGAGAGAAATACTGAATACATGGTCAATAGCAGCAAACTGAAGATCTTGTAGGTGAGTTGGATATAGTGGAGTTTACTTCTGAATATTTTCTCAGAGGGAGAGGAACTTCTCTGGCTTCTCTGGAGTGTTTTTCTCTCCCATATACTCTTTTACTTTTGTTTTGTCTCTCATACCTCCAGTTCTCGCACCATGACTGAGATTAGAAGGCTTAGCGAGTATAAATGTTTTCAGGGAATGAGGGTGTAGACGCTACATTTGCACATGAATGCTGAAATGGGACTTGCAAGTACCTGATACAAAACACATGTGAGGCATCTTTGGAGAGGGAGTAATAGTAACTTTTCTCAGATTTCACTGTTTCTATGGGTACTAAGAGAGACTTGATATAGACACAGTAGCTGAAGTGGCTGCTGACTTCTGGGCATTTCTTCTGTTAATGGTTAAAGATCTGGGCTGGTAATGAAAACGCTGTGTGTTCAGTCCCCGATTTGTGCCCTCAATCCCAGGTTGCTCAAGAGATACTATACCTGTAACAAATGTGCTCATCCTGGTCCTGGTTCTTGCTCTTGGAAAACCATTCCCAACAGATATTTGAGATTGGACGTGAAAATTATTCTAAGCCTGTCTGATTTCATGGGTAGATAATAAGAGTTGTTATTGTTAGAAAAAATATTTTAACAAAACTGCTTTGATGCTTATTGATATTTGGGGAAACTTTCATCCACCACGTCAAAAGCATAAAACAGGATATTAAATTGCAATATTGACAGTGTGTTGAGGTCAATAAGTCTTGTAACATTTCAATTTATCTGACATAACTCTATGACAAGGTAAGTTCAGGCTGTAAAATGTCATGTGGTGCAACTGCCCAAAAACGTACTGATATTTATGAATTAGTATTTCATAATAAGTATATTCATATTTTTTTATTAAAATATATATTGTATATTTAAAAAAGGGTTTGAAAGTTATACTGTAGTTAGGATGTGTAAATTCCAATGTTTTCAAATTGGTGATACTTTAGGGATACACTACTTGACATTTTTTTCAGAAATGTAAATGGTCATGTTTCTCCTCTCTCTTGATGTTGTGGCAGGTGTTTTGAGTGGAATAGGAGAGCAGTCAGAGATCAGTGGTCATCAGTGGTCTCAGGATGTCCAGGAGCAGCTCTGCGGGGGATCTGGTGCCCAAAGACATTACTGAGATCCTGGCCTTGCAGCAGGCCAGTAAGAAGAAACGGGGTTCATCCTTGGGCCGGGCTTTCAGCTGGTTCAAGGGCAGTAAACGCAAGAGGAGTCTCAGTAATGGGCATAGCAGGTCAGGAGGTCCATGTGGACGGTCTGAAGAGAGCACTACAGCCAAACAGATTCATGCCAGTGGTGACTCTAAAGGTAAGCAAAAACTCCTTGCTTGCTTCAGATGCAGTGTATTTCTAACTAGTTGCGTATTACCAAGTTTGTTTTTGAAGATTTGGATTAGTTGATGCTAATCAAACATGCCTGATTTTGATACCATAGACGGAGGGGTTTCAAAATACCAAGGAGTTTAGTGTTTGCCACGTTCTCTGGTGCCAGTCTGTCCAAACCTTGAACATGGAATTTCTTTCTTGCATTATTTGAACGGTTATCGCTGAGGCATCACTTATTCAAGCAGGATTAGGCTACAATCACAAGGACATGTCTTCTCTGGAATGGCTTATCTGCTTTTTTGTTGTTTCTTTTTGCTTTATGACTTCCTACTTTACACTTGCTTTTGGGTTCAACTTTTCTAATGCAAAGACAAAACAGTGTTGATATGCTATTATGAATCTCTAAGCAAATCAGTGGCATTGTGTTGTGTTGTCACTGCTGAATGTTTTCTTGGCGTATCAGTTTGAATGCGACATAATAAGCATGGTCCTATCAGTGTTGCCAGATTGGATGGACGATTTCCATCCCAAAAGCTCACCAAAACCCGCCCACTCAAAAACATACAAATAAATAAAAGTCTAAATAAAGTGATAAATTGTTTTTGCCATGCCATGTAAGGACAATTTTTTAACAAAATAATGATAATTATAAAATATTATAAAAATAGATAAATTTCACAGGAAACTGAGTCAAATCAGGACAAATACATAAAAGAGAATTATCAAATTTGACTACAATATGCAGGCAGACAGTGTGTCAAAACAGCAATCAAGAAATTGACCGATTCCCTCTGAAAATAAAAAAAAGTGCATTATTTTCAATGTCAACAATCATAAGACAAATTAAATGCAAAAAGAACCCAATATAAGTGATCGGAATAACTAATGTAATTGACAGGTATTTCACATTCGTTCAAGTGTGCTCTAATTTCAGTTACAATGATATTAGAGCCTTTGTGTCATCTCCCTCCATTCAAGTCTTGAGATTTAAGTCTCCCACTCTTTTCCATGTACCTTATATTTATATTTGGCATTGTGATCACTTGAATATACAGCTATTCATTTAAAATCTGATCCCTTATCACACTAAAAACCCATCAACTCATGAATCATCACATTTGTCTGCTGATCCTGATGTGATGGCGACCTCACATCAGCATCAGCCACTTCTGCAGTGTGTGTGTGTTTAGTAACATCATGATGACTGATTGGATGCAGTACATGCACACTTGGGTTTTGTTTGTTAACCAAATAGTCTATACAATTTTTTTGATATTTAAAAACCATCAAACTGATCCCAAACCAAGTCAAGTCACCTCTATTTATATAGCGCTTTAAACAAAATACATTGCGTCAAAGCAACTGAACAACATTCATTAGGAAAACAGTGTGTCAATAATGCAAAATGACCGTTAAAGGCAGTTCATCACTGAATTCAGTGATGTCATCATCTCAAGACTTCCTGGGAACACTGTATCAATGCTCTAGCAATCACCTAACAACACTACAGTATAGCAACAAGCTAGAAACACCCAATAATCCTCCCACAACCACTATAATAACCCCTTTTACACCCTATCAACTGCCTTAGAAATAAACTAAAAGTTAGAGAGAGACGTGCTGTAACTAGACCTTCAGCAAGTGGATTGAGGATCTCTGCCATGTGGAACCTAAGATTGTAAGAACAATATTGGACACTACATTCAGCATTATATCCCCAACCTTTCTGCTAAGTGTTCTTGGGAAAGTTTTGCAAAGCCGGCCCCGAGGTCCTCTTGGACACTGACTCTTTTAGAAATGCTGGGCCAATTTTATGTAGAGGTCCAACCAGAAGAGCAGAATACTATGTAAAAAAGTCTCCGTTTCTGGATTTTTCTCCTCTTGCCCTAAGTCGCACACACTCCCTCTGTTACAATGAAAAAGCAAGTAGACTTTGGGTTGCCAGAGTCTGTGAGTTAAGAGGCACTTGGGATTTTAGCTGGACATACACCGAGGATAACATGTCATTCAGAGTCTTCTAGTCTCATATTCTCTTCTTAAACTCCACAATTTATAGCATTTTCTGGTCTTCATGAGAGGGAGACAAAGCCAACGTGTGGAAAGGTCTGAGAGATGAGACACATGCTGTGCTATTGAAAGATGACTGATTTTTCTGAAATGCTTTGTAATATTACATCCTTTTTCTTTATTTTCTTATTTTCTTCATAATCTCTTTTTTTATCTAGTTTCACAGTCTCCAACCCAAAAAGTACATTTAATTTTAATGCATGTGTACTTGTAGTGTATCCGAAACGTATTTAAAAAAAAAAAACTGGACTTGTAGATAAAATAATATTAATAAAACAACATAGAGTACACTTAAGTTAACTTTAAAGTACATTTCAAATTATTGAAATGATATTTTGTCATACTTTACAGAAGTACACTGTATTTTGATGTGATGTAATGTGTCATTTAATATTACATTTAAAGTTAATATTTTAAATGTACTAATTTCCAACTTCATTGTACATTCAACCGTAAACTTTAATCATAACAGAGTAAAACAAAGTTCTACTGAATTCCTACATAAGTGGGTCAAAAACTAAAGTTCAGCTAATTATATTTTTATATCAATTTAAACTATAATACATTTTTTATATAATTGCAATTCAGATACAGTTAAGTGTTCAATAACATTACATTATTATTTGAATTATTATTCTAAAATAATTTAAAAATTATGAATTTAATTGCAATACCTGAAGTTACTAATTCACAGAAGACGATGTGAGTGATTGATGCATGTCTGCGCTTGGTTAATAGCACATTTAGTACATTGCTAGGCAGGTTTTACGGGACTTTGTGTAGATGCTATAGGACATTGCTATATAGTTACATTAAGGCACAAGACCCACAAGACTCTGTGATATTCCAGTCTACATACAGAAATAGGATTTGGGACATGCTGCTTCTTGTAGGCCCAAACAAATCATTTGGGCTATCCTGATTCAGGACGTTTCTGGGCTTAGAGGCTCAACAGTGCAGCACTAACTCCTTGCGTCACCCCTGATTGACTGAGCTCAGCCTCTGTCTGCCCCCATCCCTCCAGCCAGAGGGCTCTGTCAGGTCCGGAAGCTTTTTGAAGGGTGAGATCACTGTGCATGGGTTTCCCTCTAATGCAAATCATAGACACAGTAAACACTGATCCTTTATCACATGAGTAAAAGCAGGGAAAACAGAGCTTTGTCTCTTTTAAAGCATAATATTATATTATTTAATCAGGATAACTTTTAACATTTTGTCTTTTAAAGCATAATATTATATTATTTAATCAGGATAACTTTTACTTTTGTACTTATCATGAACTTTCAAAATAATGTGACCTTCAAAAAGAACATTTTTCACAAAGTTTCTGATGTGCAGGGACTCTTATAACAAGTGTAGTGGAAATAATAAAAAAAAATTGAAGAAGAAGGCAGATGTTACTAAACTGGTCCTTCTTATTGTGGAGGCCAGACATCTGTTAATGATGATCTAGAATGCCAGAATGATGACTTGTGGTCAAACGGAGGAGGGTTAAATGAAACACAAGCTTCCTGTAATAGCTCTGAAATAAAGAACATGTGAATGTTTAATGGCGTTTGGAGACACTGATATACATCCCAACGCACGTCACTGAAACACAAAGGAACCGAGTGACAAAAGACAGTAATTTAATGTTCTGAGCGCTTCTCTGCCCAGAGGATGGTTAAAGAGCACATGAGGTCAGAATGGGAAACTGTGATAGACATTAGGATTAAAACTGTGTCTTGCAGAGTAGAGGAACATGACAGCATGTTTTCACAAGAAGTACATTTAGTGTTGCTTAGAAGATTGTGAGAATAACTAGGCCTTTACAAAATATACAATAAGGGAATTCCACAGAAAACTCTGCAGATTTCCACAGAATAGGAGCACCAGCCCTTCAAGTTCCACACATGCATGATCATTTAATAAATATCTTTGCATATTAAACAGCTCTCTGCTGTACTTCATTCTGATTGGTCATTCTCAATATTACTCAATCAAATGTTTTTATATAATGGCCACAAACTAAATTCCTGATTCTGGCTGACACACATTCCAAGGATTATAAAATAATTCCAGTATTGAGTAAGACTACATTGCAGTTGTAAATCATTTTTACAATCATGTTACTTTGTCTTATTTCCAAACCAATAACATCACTTTGTACTGTTTGTAAGAAGTATTGTGACTCACAAAATCATTTTAGCTCACTGGTATACTGAAAATATGATTAAATATTAATGTATTCTGAAGTGTAACAGCTTCTCTGGTTCATGTCATGGCCGCATTACTAACTTGGGTGCTCATTAATAATCAATAATAAATTAGGAGTCAATTATTCTATCAGAAAGAGTCTAGTATTATCAGCTACATTCAAAATATTTTGCAACATATAAAGTAAAACCACAATTCCACAGGATTATCACCAAAGATTTTTTTGTTTGTTTGTTTTTGATAGTATCTTGCTCACAAAGTATAATTTATTTCTTTACATACAATAATAATCATTAATATTGTAAAGTACAATTTTTATTTTATTTTTAAATTAATGTCAAAGCCAGTTGTGCTGCTTAATAATTTTGTATACACTCCCTCCAGGATCCTTAGAGTTTTATTCAAAATAGAAATCTTTTGTAACATCATAAATGTCTTTACTATATAACTTTTGGTCAATTCAATGCATCCTTGCTTAATAAAAGTATACATTTCTTTAAAAAAAAAAATCTCTCTGACTGCAAACCACAGTGTATACAGAACCAGTGTATTTTCTTTGACTTTTCATTCTGTATATTAACTGTGTCAAATAAAAACTTCTACATTTTCTGTGCATGCCTTACCTACGAGTCCCAATCAGCCAAGCCGTCTCATGTGTCAGTGTTTATGGCTTTCATTATGTAACTCACAGTAATGAATACACCTGTTGACATGCTCGTTTCACCGTTTACTCCAACAAATACTTCCAGCCTGCATATGGCAACAGCCAGGGAACTCACTTCATTTCTTCATTTACATCAGAAAGCATTCAATCTTTTTCTTATTACCACAAACCTGTCAGGGAGACTAAGGCACACCTCTCACACACCTAGTCGCTAACTCCTATACAGTAAGATTTTACATAGCTTCAATACACTATCCAAGTGCTGATCCTCTTAGCTGGAGTGTTTCATTTTGGCTGTGGCTGATGTTGGTGTAGTGAAAAAAGGACGCTCTGACAGCATTAATGGATGAAATTGCAGTTTAGAGCTCCAGAGAGAAAGCACAGCAATGAGGAGAGTCTAAAAGAAGCTGCCAAGGTCACGAACAAGTTCTCTGACCTCAGTCTGGGTCATGACGGTAACACCCAACTGTCCGGCAAGCACACACAAGCTCAGCAAGGGGTGCTGATCCATCCGAATTCACTGCTGTGAAACCAGATAACAGTATGGGCACATTTCCCTGTTGTCATGGCAGACAGCCCATGACCTCTTGACCTCCATATCTCTTTGTTTAGATCTATTAATACCATTAGAGATGGAATAATCCCGTCACTATGTCTATCAGAGTATGTTTGCACAGCACTACAAAGAATTTTTACTTCTGTCTTGTGGATGGAACTTGATTAGTTGTTGACTTTCATATATATGTAATTTTAGCAAATTATGGCTGTAAGATTCATAACCTTGGCTATAAAGTTATAATTTAGCCAGAAAGGAAAATTCTGTCAACATTTTTTCACCCTTATGTCCTCTAAACTTGAATGACTTACTTTCTTCAATTAATGAGATAATTAAATCATCATCGGTTTGGGTGAATTCAATATAGCAATAATACATTACTACTTTAAAGGGTTAGCTCACCCAAAAATGAAAATTATGTCAGTAATTACTCACCCTAACATTGTTCCAGACCCATAACAGCTTTGTTCATCTTCAGAACACAAATTAAGATATTTTTGATGAAATTCTAGATCTTTCTGACCCTGCATAGACCTCAATGCAGCTATCATGTTGAAAGGTAATGAAATCATTAAAATAGTCCATGTGACATCAGTTGTTCAACCGTAAAGTTATGAAGCTACGAGAATGCTTTTTATCACAACGCTGGCCTCTGCGTCAGCAACACGACACGCATGCCTTGTTTTACTCTCATAAAGCGCATTGAACTCTGACACATTTGTTTGTTGTTGTTGTTTTTTATCACAAAAGGATTCTTGTAGCTTTTAAATTATGGTTGAACCACTGACATCACATGGACTATTTTAACAATGTTTTTGGTACCTTTCTGGGCCTGGAACATGGTAGTTGCATTGCTACCTGTTGATTTTTATGAATGTAGGTATTGTGAATTTTCATGCCGAACATCTGTATTGGTGTGGACAGGCCTTAACTCTGCAATGCTATACAACTGCATAAAAAAGCTAAGTTATTTCTGAGGTAGAACAAGTTATTTTGTTACCATTTATTTACCATAAATTTGCAACAAAAAAATATTTTGAAAAAGTGCACTGAAGAGTTGTGCACAATAAGACCAAGAACATGTGTTAAGAAAAAAAACTGAATAAATTATGATTACATGTTGATGTAATAAAATAGTCTGATCACTCAGAGACAAACATCACACTATAGGCATGAATGAGGAAAGAATTCTGTCTGCTTTTGCTGTGAAGCACACCGCTTTTTGCTCTCCACTGACAGCTTTTTCACACCCTGTGTTTTGCTTTGTCTACTTCCACCTTTTCATTTCTTATAATGGATCATGACTCGTCATCTCACCTTGACCTTGATTCTGTTCTGCCTTCATAACTCTGGCACTGTGAGCAGGCACGCTAGGAATGAAGACAGGGAACAATGAACACAGAGATATACTATGAATGTTCAGGCTGAGCTGCTCATAAGATTAGCTGTTCCTTTTTAACTTGTGAAGACAAATTGTCTTGAACAATTAAAAGTGAGGAAACAATGTTAAAACAATAATCAGAAAAGGACAAGCAGATCCCTCTAGTAGCAGGTGAATTACATTTGTAGGTTGGCACTGAGTAAACTGGCCATGTGTTGGATCTGGAGGAATGCATGTTGATGGAATTTGACTTGATGCCGCTTGTATTACACACCTCATTCCTGGATAGAAATATCCCAGCAAATGCAGAACAATTGCAGATTTGTGCAAAAGAAAACTGTTTACTTAAAGAAAATGTTCTCAGTATGGTTTTGCTTTTTGGCGTTGTTTGTGTTCTTAAGAACAGTGAGAACAGCAGGTTTGAGTTACTTGTCATTGATCTAATAAAGCATGTGCCAGCAATGCTTGCCAAGCTCTCTTCATCTTCAGCCACTAGAGGACAGTGTGGAACAAAACACTAATTTCCCGCCACAGCAGACCTGCTGTTTCAAGATCATTTGAATCATATCTTTAAATGTTAGCAAATTTGCAATTTTAAAAGTACACATTTTCACAATTCATATTTGCATGTATAATAATGAGGCTTTCACTTCTGGATATATTTTGTCCAATGGTCAATGGAATATCTTTCAGAGGGATTTTCCAGCTGATTAATATAAAAACCTTCACAGCCAATCAGAATCCAGCTGCCTTTAAAGAGTTCAAGCATTTAAAGCAACAGACAATATATTATGATGAACAGAATGTTATCATGTTATCATACTTTGTATGTCATCATTCTTGATGCTAAACAAAAACAATACAATTTTATGCATCTTAATAACTATAGGCCTAACAGAACCAGGATGTCTGGTCATCATATTTATGTACTGTAATACTCTACATTCTGTAACATCAGGCTTGGCAGTATTTAATACAGGGTACATATTTAAAATGCACTCAGATTCTGTCTGGAGTCTCGAGGTACCTGAACACACTTCTGTCTTCACACAAGCTATGAAATGGCTCTCACACACATGCTTACTCATGCACAGATGGGGGTCTTAATCTGTTACAATGCTAGAGGGGCAAGAAAAAAAAATAGTTCACCTTGACAACAGGAGCCATGACCTGCTAATTAACAAAGTTATGTGTCGTCATAACTGTATGACTCAATGTAAACAGCAGTGAGCAGGCTGCTGTATTGAATTTTCCAGGAAGGTATTAGAAGCCATGCTGCCTAAAAGCCTTAGTCGGATACTTGATTCTAATTGGTCATTAAGAGATTTATGAATAATACCTGTTATCCACGATCTGAAAATATGGCATTCTTCTGCTAGAAGTTCCCCTAAAGTAACAATTAACAATAAAAATGTTAAATGCAGTGATACACACTGGACCAGTATTTCGTTTCAGTTACTGTAGTTCAGGGCATTAAAACCGCGGTTGGTGGGGGAAAAATGTGGTTCAGAAGATTAAAAAGTAAAAACTATATTTTTAGGGCTGTCAAAAATAGCGTGTTGAATATTATTATGATGATGATTAAGTATTGATTGATAAGCATGATACATTTTTTGAAAAGCACTAAATAATTTCAAAATAGAAAAATATTTTTACTCAAAAATACTTAGGTTTAAATTTAACATTAACTGATAACATTTAGTTGTTTTCACACTGAACAGAGTGATGGTGATTCAAAGCAATTTGAATAAATTAATTCTGAAAATATGATGATTTAAATTAAATCAAATAGTTAATCAATCATAATCTATGCCATGATTTTTTTTCCAAGTATACCTGTTGGTTTCATTTATGCATAACTGACATATGCATTATATTACTTTTATGAGCTAAAAAGTTTATCTCAAAACTGTGTAATCCAAATAGATGTAAATTTCATATGCAATTCAAATACATAAATCTTACATTTAGGCCTAAATATATTTGTATGTGTTGTTTGACCTTACTACACTGACAATATTAAAATAAATCATTTATTTTAGAAATATCATGGGTAATACTTTTCTTACACAGTATAAATTGATGTTTATACATGAAAATATGCATGTTCTAGTATGCATTTTAATACAGCATCATTTTAGTCATACTTGGCATTTTGACAAAGCTCTATAAATAAAGCAATAAAAAAATTGTAGCTGTGAGAAAGTTTCTTATGAAAAACTGAGGTATGACATAAAAACAACTGACATACTTTTGTCACTTCAGCAGTGATGAATGAAGCAGGCAGCAGGAAGGAAGTCAGTAATATCACTACACCTTCAGGGCATTGAATTCCCGTCAGGTGAAATTCCTTTCTTCACATCATAAACCTCTTCTAAATTAGCATAGCCTGTCCCACAGCACATTCACAGGTTCAGGAGAGGAAGAATCAACAGAATTCAGATGAGCTGAGTCACATGGAAGAACGGTGTTGTGAGTCTGTGCAAAGAGCGTAATGCAGAGCCAAATAAGGGTGGCATTGATTTGTAAGGCATTATTATCCATTAGTCTGTGATGATGCCCTCTGAAAGCTTCTTGTGGTATTCAGACTACTTCTAAGTGTCTATAAATTGATGTAGGATATACTTGTCTTAGTCAAACCTGATATTAAACCTGGAGCTGGTCTATGGCCAAACTTGAGAGTGATGTTGAAGGGTTTGTATTGGTATTTGCACGTTTTGTACTTCTGACTGTGGTTTGATAGAACTGGTGGTTTTAGTGAAGAATGATAACTTGCACTAGTGGTCTTAACAAATGATGTAATATGGATAATGTTTCAAAAGAGGACTGTTTCAAGAGAGGATCAGTTTGAAATGAAGTGCGTGAGGTATGAGGCAGCTGACTGAAATGGTCGTCATAGTTTTTGTTACAATCCTTTACTGTTATATGATTCATAAAGTGTTTCCCCTGCCAAGTTACAAGAGGATAACGTGATTCCCAGGATTCCATTATGTTAGCATCTGCTTATGCCG
The DNA here is from genome assembly GCF_963082965.1 of Carassius carassius. NCBI lineage: Eukaryota > Metazoa > Chordata > Actinopteri > Cypriniformes > Cyprinidae > Carassius > Carassius carassius. The sequence goes on from NC_081762.1 coordinate 20,961,148, forward strand.
GGGCCTCTTGTGTCTTCTGTCTGTTTTAGATTAACAGTGATTTGCAAAGCTTTCAGTATTTATAAAGCCTGGGCTCTTGATAACATTGAGAGGAGGTTGGAGGAGAGGAAACAAGGAAAGGGGAGGCCCAACTTGTACCTGGAAAAGGTCAAAAACATTCCTGGGGCACTGTGTTCCCCTCCTAAAATCTCCAGTGGGCATTCCTTTTCATTCATTACGTAATGTATAAATTAACTTTTCTAAAGCCTTGGCAGGCTTAGTTTCAGTTACAGCTGTGTCACACACAAATGCTAAATATTCTGCATTTAAACGTAACTGTTAACTGCCATCTCCTTAATTTAGACAGAAAAGTTAGTTTTTTTCTAAATATTAGTTGATATGAAAGAAATGTACACCTGCTCCCCACCACGTGTAAATACAGTATTGATTAAAATGTTCTGTGTTCTTTTTGGCAAACTGATGATGACACTGAATCTGTTATATCATACCATTAATGCACTTCTTGGAATAGATCAGAGTCAAATGAAATATTAGGTTACCTGATAGAGAGAAACAGTAAAAGACAGAGTGAAAGACAGTAAGCTGGGGGAGAGAAAGTTGGAAACACAAGAAGAGTGAGACATGAGGACTGTACCAGAAATAGAAAGAAAGAGAAAGAGAGAAAGAAAGAGATGCTGGTGGAAGAATGAATAATGGATAAAATATGCCAAACAAATATTTTTGGCATATCAGTGGTTGAGATTGGATGAAGTTTGAGGCTTAGCAGTTAAATAATAAGTTTTTTTTTTGTTTAGTTTTTTTGTCTGTCTGGTGTAGATTTCAGTTGCATGCCTACAGCAGGAATGTTTTAGGAGATATCATCTGTATGTTTCCACATATGTGGAATATATGTCATGACTTTCCCGGTCCAGTCTTGACTCCAAAAATCAAAACAAAATGTAAAAAATAAATATATATATTGCGACATAATGCGATAAATGCGTTTTTTTATTGAGTTCCTGACAAAATTAATATAGTATCTGGCTGGTATTTAAAAGTCAATTTTTAATTTCTTCCTTTTTTCCAAACCATGACAAACGCCATTCTCCCTTCTCTGCAGAATGCGATATATCTGCTCAACCAATCACACCGCACCATTCCACGGATTGTAAACAGCAATGGCGCTGCTTTGAATACACCCAGCATCCTAGTTTTCCTCATCTACTTTATACATTGTGATCAACAAACAAACAAAAAATGATAATTTTGATGGCACTGATGAACCTGTGGTGGTTTCTGCAGTGGAGAAGAAATGTAAGCCATCGAAATCCAATCATATGTGAGGAGATTAAGAAGATGAGGCACTCTGGAAGAGGAAAAATGCAGGCTTTTGCTTGTTCTCACACAACAGCATCAAAATCTGTCACGCCGACACATTAACCCCAGGGGATCTTTTGAAAAACTTTCAATTGTTTTACTCAATGCTGAAGAAAACCGATGAGGACCAAGCCTTTTTGCAGCTGATCGCCATCAAAAATGTTTAGCAGTGACGTCCCAAGGTTAACAACAGTGATATGCAGAAGAATAGGGATGAGATTTAACCTAATTTAACCTTTAACCTTATTTCACCCTGAGATTTATAGCATGCACAAGACGACAAATTCACTGTGTTAAAAATGAATGTGATTTTGCTTCATTGTTTAAAATTTGACGCATAACTCTGCTATTTATGACGCATAAGTTTCTGCTATTTATACTACTTTTTGCAAATAGTGGAAGTTATCTGCACCTCAGTATTGTAGTACATTATAAAACAGTATGCAATAACTTGTGTAACACATAAAAGAGTGTAAATTGTAATTTTATTTCAAATTATTAAATGGATGCCACCTTCTTGGGAAAATAAAGCCCTCCCTAAACTTACCCTTACCCTAACCAATAATTTATTTTCAACTTTTTGATTATTTACTTCATTTTCATTGAAAATAAATGCTTTTCTGATGTAATTTGAAAAGGGAGAAAAAAGTTTGCCAAAAAGCGGATTCGAACCCGGGTCAATCACGTAAAAATATGTATGACACACGGTTAAATATCTGCGCCACTGAAGCTGATGGTTAGGTATTGTCTTTTGTTTGGTGGGTGAAGTTAGTGTAAATAGACACTCCGATCAAAAAAGTCCATGGACAGGGTATTGCTGACAAGATACTGTATGACATTCGGTAAGAAAAAAAAAGATATTACCTATCAGAAACGTTACCAACGCTATCAAAACGCTAACACTAGTGCAGAGATCTTTAGAACAAGTAAGTTAACTTAGGGTACAGAATGAAATGAAATACGCAAACGCTGGCCATTAAGAGTCTATGTTAAGCCATTCAGTAGTTAAACTTTCACAAATCATGCTATAAACATTCATAAGAGCACTAGACTTAAACTTTGATGCAATAAATAGGGTATGATTTAAAAATGAGCATCCCTCCAAAAAAAATCTACATTTCTGTCTCTTTTCAAGTGTTTGTTTATATAAGTTGTTGTATTTATAGGGGTTATTATAGCACAATTCTATAATAAGGGGGTTATTATAGAAACCCCCTGGACCTCACTAATTTTCAAAGCCTGGCTACGGCCATGGTCCAGTGTAAAGTTTCTGAAGTCAGTGATGAATTGGGTGCCGTGACGTCTGCTGGTGTTGCTCCATTGTGTTTTATCAAGTCCAAAGTCAATGCAGCCGTCTACCAGAAGATTTTGGAGCACTTTATTGCTTCCAGTCTGCTGACAGGCTTGATGGAGATGCTGATTTCATTTTGCAGCAGAACTTTAGCCCCTGCCCACAGTGCCAAAACCACTTCCAAGTGGTTTGATGACCATGATATTACCGTGCTTGACTGGCCAGCCAACATGACTGTCCTGAACCCCGTATGGAATCTATGGGATATTTTCAAGAGAAAGATGAGTCAATCAGTCAGCTGATCACTTCCATGCCACGCCTCACTGATGCTGTCATTGTTTTTCCCCTTACAATTCTGTGATTTCCAAGATATAAACTCTGAATAAGATCTAATCTTGCAATTCTGAGATAAAAAAAAAAAAAAGTTGCAATTACCCTTTTTTATTATTAATTTTGTATAGGAAAAGCATGAAAATTGTAAGTTTATATCTCTAAAAAAAAGTTAGAATTGTGAGATATAAACTCATAATTGCAAGAAACAAGTATAAAATAATATAAAATATAAAATAAAATAACTTTCATTCCATGGCAGAAACAAGCCTCCATAAATATATAAATAAATAAACAAACACTAACTGCAAAAATTTAACAATACCATTTTGTCTTTAGGCTACTAAGGGCATATTCTTAAAAAAAAAAAAAAAAAAAAAGCTTTTGCAGTTTTACTTAACAGCTTTCATAAGATTCATCCGCCTAACAATTAAGGAAACATTTTGTGGATGGAGTCACCGGGATTTAGTGGATAAAGGCAAAGGAAATAAAAGCAGGCATCCGTGCAAAAAGAGATATGAACTGCCTAAGACGAGATCTATAACACAGACAGAGAAAAGAGAGACAATACAGGATATACTCAAACATGTGAATCCTGATAGTTAAACTGCATCCATTACTGTCGTGTGAGTGCTTTAATGTGTGTTTGTGTGAGTATATAAGCATGAGTGGCTGAAGCAAGCACATATCCCTCCTTCCTCACATTCTAAGTGGCTGGAGTGAGCTGTGACTGATCATCGCTGAGAGCGGTGTAGCCTGAACAACAGAGGAGTGGAGGGAGGGTCTCTCACACACACCAACACACACACAGCAGAGAGCGGGACATCTCTGTCCCTGCTGCGGCAGCTGGAGCTCTGAGAGGGAACAGGAATATACAGGCACTGGGAAGAGGAGGAAGAGAGAGCAGGGAAGCAAGGGTCCATATGTGTCAGTCCGGTGGGTTTGAAGAGTCTAGAGCTGGTGGGGTCTGATATCAATGCCATGGGGAACTCCAACAGCAAGAAGAAAACCCAGGCTATTCTTACCAGCAGTCACCACACTAGCAGAGTAAAGTCCATATGGCACTTTAGACCTGTGGATAAATTCAAAACAGGTAGGAAAAGATGGGAAATTCTGCATTTTGCAATTCATTAAGAGTTTGTTATTGCTCAGCTTAGATCTGACTCATGATAAATTGTGTGGCAGTGCTTCATTTATTTAGATTTTCTTTGATAAGTATGCCAATTTAATGTGGAATGTATAGAAACTTTGTCTAAAATGTATTTCAGTATGTATATGTGAATAACAAACTCCATATTGGGGCATTAAAAAACAAAGATCTGTTACTGAAAAACCCATATTGATTGATTATGTGATAAGGACAAAAAAAAGTACTGTGATGGTACCATGGTATCAGATGGTAATAGCTTGGTACTTTGATATGTATATCATAGTACTGAATGATTATAATATATATGATATAAAGTACTTTAAAATATTCTCTTATACTATCATGGTAACAGAGTTATTATAACTAAACTAACTAAAATTACTAGAACTAAAACAACAACAAAACATGAAATAATAAATACATAAATATATACATACAAAACATTAATTGTTTGAAATAAAATATATATTAACTAAAATAAAATCTACAAAACCTAAACATTTTAACTAAAAATTTAAAATAATAATAGAAATGTAAAAATGTGATATAATAATTTATATTAGTGATTCTAAAATAACACTGTTCTGCAAACCGTGGAAGTATCATTTTACTATACACACACAAAAAAAACTATAGTAGAACCTGTATCACAAAAAAAAAAGAAATTATAATAATAATTACAACCTTTTATAAACAATATATATATATATATATATATATATATATATATATATATATATATATATATATATATATATATATATATATATATATTAAAATGTTGATTTTGTAGATATAAAAATGATGATATTGTTAAAGAACTATACAAATAAATTATAGAAAAATCTGTCATTTATAATGCCTACATGTGTCCAACAAACCATGGTAGTTCCATCATACTTTTGGTGATTTCTGTTGTGTGGGAATCCTAAGAGATTTTGTGCTTTGGTCATTATGGGAGGGAAAGAGATCCAGGTGTCTCTTCCTGTGTTCCAGTGGGTTGTTTCAATGGCTGGGAAGGTTTGGGAGTGTTATTGAAATGGAAAAAGCTGTAAACCCGCCATAAGTCTATCATTTACGTCTTGTTTTTCTCAAATTCCCTGCAATCACGGCTCTGTTATTAAGTTTTCAGACTTTCTGTTTTGTGCAACCTCTCATTTTCCAGAGTACACAACACAGGAGGTCTTTGACTGAAGGTTTGGTACTAATGTTCATCAGTATTATCACATTTCTGTGACTTGAGGCTTTGGGTGTCTGAGTGTATTTAATACAGTCAGTTCTCTGTCATATAAATCACAGGGGAATGTCAGCACTAAGACCCTGGACAGAAAATGAAATCAAAAGTGTACGTCAAAAAGAGCTGCAAATCTCTTTCATCTTTGTCTCAGTTGCGAAGAACAAGATGCCTGTTTTCAAGTGGAACATTTCACCAATCTGACTTGCTTTGTAAGGCACCTCACTTTTCATGTGACGCAAAGACTCCTACATCAAAATGTCTCTGTAGAGAAAATGGAAAGAGGAAATTAGCCTATTAGCAGTAATGTCATTAGTACGTGCAGGGCGCATTATGTCCAAATACTAAGGCGTCTCCTTTCTCAACATATGAAAATTCTTCATAACTATTTTGTTTGTCATACATTTTTTTATTTTACATTTTTTGTTAACAGATTTTTTTTTTTTTTTATTATGTCAATGATAATAATGAAAATAAGAAAGATAAAAAGATATTGTGCATTATGGCAATAAACCTGATTATTTTAGTGAAAATATATCCACCTATTTTGCAAAATGGAAGAAACCTACCCTTTTTGAATATTTGTGACATGAACATTATCTTCTTTGAACATTAATTAGCTGCTAAATACGTGAATTACTAGAAAAATAACAAAGTGCAGTAAATGGCTAAAATATTGGTGCTGCTAACAAGTCTGTTCATGATTGTACTAGTAACCTAGATTGTTATACAGGTGCATCTCAATAAATTAGAATGTCATGGAAAAGTTCATTTATTTCAGTAATTCAACTCAAATTGTGAAACTCATGTATTAAATAGATTTAATGCACACAGACTGAAGTAGTTTAAGTCTTTGGTTCTTCTCAACAAATTAGAATACTTCTTCGTTTTTAGTGAATTGTTGGCCTTCTGGAAAGTATGTTCATTTACTGTACATGTACTCAATCCTTTTGCTTTAATTACTGCCTCAATTCGGCGTGGCAAGGAGGTGATCAGTTTGTGGCACTGCTGAGGCAGTATGGAAGCCCAGGTATCTTTGACAGTGGCCTTCAGCTCCTCTGCATTTTTTGGTCTCTTGTTTCTCATTTTCCTCTTGACAATACCCCATAGATTCTCTGTTGGGTTCAGGTCTGGTGAGTTTGCTGGCCAGTCAAGCACACCAACACCATGGTCATTTAACCAACTTTTGTAGTGTGGGCAGTGTGGACAGGTGCCAAATCCTGCTGGAAAATGAAATCAGCATCTTCAAAAAGCTGGTCAGCAGAAGGAAGCATTGAAGTGCTCCAAAATTTCTTGGTAAACAGCTGCAGTGACTTTGGTTTTTAAAAAACACAATGGACCAACACCAGCAGATGACATTGCACCCCAAATCATCACAGACTGTGGAAACTTAACACTGGACTTCAAGCAACTTGGACTATGAGCTTCTCCACCCTTCCTCCAGACTCTAGGACCTTGGTTTCCAAATGAAAAATAAAACTTGCTCTCATCTAAAAAGAGGACTTTGGACCTCTGGGCTACAGTCCAGTTCTTCTTCTCCTTAGCCAAGGTAAGACACCTCTGTCATCTGTGGTTCACCAAATTCCTTGACACATCTGTGTGTGATGGTTCTTGATGCCTTGACCCCAGCCTCAGTCCATTCCTTGAATTGAAAATCTTGAATTGATTTTGCTTGACAATTCTCATTAGGCTGCGGTTTTCTCGGTTTGTTTTTTTTCATCTTTTCCTTCCACACTTTTTCCTTCCACTCAACTTTCTGTTAACATGCTTGGATACAGCACTCTGTGAACAGCCAGCTTCTTTGGCAATGAATGTTTGTGGCTTACCCTCCTTGTGAAGGGTGTCAGTGATTGTCTTCTGGACAACTGTCAGATCAGAAGAAACCTTTGCAGGTGTTTTGAGTTGATTAGCTGATTGACATGTCACCATATTCTAATTTAAGAGGGGTTTTATTAAATGTGAGCCAAAATCTGTGTGCACTGAATTTAATTAATGAGTTTCACAATTTGAGTTGAATTACTGAAATAAATGAACTTTTCACCTTGATATCATTTTGAATTCTTAGTTCAGAATTTTCGTGAAAATTTTTGCATTTTCTAATTTTAATCAAGACTTGATCAAGATGCTGTAACAACATTTTTAATTCAGTTTGGGCGGCAGTTGGAAATTGGTTGAAAATAAGAAGTCAATCCCACACTGAAATTGGTTTAATATATATGAAGGCCAATATGTTTAATGTTCAGTTTACATCAAATCAACATAATGTCAAGTTTTTGACGTCAGTTGGATTTGCATATTTGACCTGTTTTTCTGTTGTCAGTTTAGATTTGATGTATTTTCAACATCAACTGCCCACTGGGAGCATAGTGGACAGATTTTGTAAAACAACTGGAAGAAAATGACACTTAGATATTCAAGTCGAAAATGCCAGAGTCTGTTCTTTTATTAAAAATAAAGTGGATTCTGTAAATACTTGACTTGTCTACAAACTCCTGTCCAGCCCAGTCGAAATTCATTCAGATTGAGCTAAATCAGCAATGCATTTCCCAAAAGCATCATTAATCTACAGCTCTCAACCCTCGGATAGAAGCATAGTTTCTTGTTAGTATGACATGTGGACTAAAGAAATCATGGTGTATTGTTAATTCCAACAAAATGTACTGAACAACAAAACTCCGGTGTTTCAGTGATGACTCATCTGAACAGAATCATGTGTGATTGGTTATAGTGCGCAATAGTGTAAAACACGTAAAAAGACATGATCTGACAAATAATCCCAAATATTAATTAGATTATAATACTAGCCTAATTCTAATAATAATCTTGATATCGTCAAAGGTATCAGCCACAGGCGTTATCTTTGACTGTCATCGATACACAACACTATCGTCTATTGGCACAACCCTAATGACAAATAACAAGTAAAGTAGTCATCTGTGCCATGTTTGTTACATCAACCCTAACCCTAACCCAAATCAAATAATTAGCATAAATTTTTACTCCATCTTCTGAGCTTCGCAGCGATATATATCATACCATTATAGTTAATCGGTCAGTTGAAATGAGAATTATTATAAGCAAAACTGACAAAAGGAGGACTGACTGTTTGATTGCCAGGCTGTATTGAGCGACTGTCATACACTCTACCTTGGATTGTCTTCATGCACAGCTTTACTCATTCATCGAGCCGTTTATTCAGAAGAGCTGAATCTGAATGCATTCCAGCATACCAGTCTCTCTCCTCATGCATGACTGGGCAGAATACACAACAGAGGGGTCGTCCATACGTGTGTCCGACGGTCTATAACAGTTTAAATATTTAGAGGAAAATAAGTGTTCTTGTAGCTGAGCTAAACCTTGTGTGCAGCAAAGTATTCAACCGAAGACTTTCCAGGTCTGTGATCCATTAGTGATGTTAGAGATTGATAGATGCACGTTGGTTTATGGAGAATGAGTTCTCCTCATCCCATCAGTGCCTGTGCTGCATCAAATCAAGCACTGGGGAATCTGGACTCATGGTGAGCAATCCAATATGTTAGAACTCTCTCCATGATGACGTGAATGATGATCTACACTGGACATAACTCTGACAGATCGCTCATCTCAGTCAAACAGGCTGCAGCTCAAGTGGGACTGGGGTAGGGTCAGCAGGCTGCTGCGAAATGCAGGAAATTAATAATATAGTGATAATACACCTGTCAGTGCTGCTACAATAGCTGCAGATTTTTCAGGCATCTTAGAGAAGATAACACTCCTTGCATTAGTTTAAGCCGAGTTCAGACTGCACGATTGTCAAAGAAGTCGGGTCACTGTTCTTTTCACACTGCATGACTATCTAAGCCAGCATTCAGTCACTGCTGTGTTCACACTGCACGATGGATCGGCGACAGAAAGTTTCACACTGCATGACTTTACAATAGGAAGAATCGCCGACAACTCTGGCATGCAAACTACATTTCACAACCAAACACTCGCGAGATGTGGCAAGGAAACAACGCGATATCACACGTGCAAGACGTGAGACTGCGATAGCTCAGATGAAACGTCAAACAGACACGGGTGCTACTGCTAAATTTATACTAATTTATCTTCCATTTCATGGGTCCAAATAGACCAAGAAGAAAGCCTTTTTCTGAAATGAAGCCATGCTTGCTGATATTGTGGTCTATAATTCCTCCCCGAACTTCCGCTGTTCTGTATCTTGCTCTCTCATTGGCTGTCGGTCATCGACGATGTAGTTTTCAGTCAGAACACTTTTCAGACAGCATGATTTTGATTCCCGACAGGTCCAGATATTTAGCATGCCAAATATTTCACAGGCATCGGCGACCTGTCGGCAATTCTCTCAGATCTTTGCTCATTCCCACTGCATGATTGTCACTCGCGTGAACGACCACAGATTTGCCTGTGAATTCGGGCATTTGTCGGCGATTTCTCAAAATCTGTCGGCGAGCCAAAAACTGGGCTAAAATCGTGCAGTTACTCTGCTTTACTTAACAAATATTATGTATCTATAGTGAATGTTCAACTAGTTTGCATGTATCATACTGAAATTCCGCAGGACTTTCTGCAAAGGTTCACTCAGAGTAAAAGACATAATGTTGCAGTAATGTAATAGAATAGGACACTTATTAAATGTTCACAACCAAGAAAACACCTTTTTTTTCAGTTCTATTTCTTAAAACTTTTATTTATTTATTTACTTACTTGCTTACTCACTTACTTACAAATGGATGTTTTGAATGTTCCAGAACTTTTGGACATAGCATTTTTATAACTTTTTATTGACACAAAACTGTAAACAATACAGTCACAATCCACAATTGAATTGCCTTGATTTGGTTTAGTTTTAATTTGATATTAATTTAAAACATTTTTTCCCCCAAAAACAAAAACATGCAAACAAGTCCTTAGATGTAGGCCTTTTATTTAAGCTTCTTATGTTTGGCTTATTAAAACCTAATTTCACCATAAACAAAAGCTTAGTTAGATCAATTATGAAAGTAGGATTTTATCTTAAGATAAAACTAAAAACATTTTGTTAATCAATGTTTCATTTAGTATTATTAAAGACTTCAGTAGACCTTAAATGCTTGTGATGTATTTTTATAAGAACCATACTATTTTCTTAATAAATATAGTATATACCAGTAATAATAATAATAATGATAATAAAAACCACAGTAATTTTTGCAGTCAGTAAAGGTAGACAGTATAAAGCAAAAATAAACTTTGAACACATTTTAAATATTTTCATCATTTGTTTCCTTTTTTGAGGAGTGTTATTTGCTTTCAGAAAAACTGACCAAAACTGGTTTAAAACTTAAAACCATGATTTTTGATTAGACCAAAATGCACTTTACAAAAATGAGTTTTCTTTTTTTCGTTCAACACACCATAAGCCACTAAATAGACATCACTCTATATATGCATGACTTTTATGAACTATTCATGCAGAAGAGGGTGAGAAACATTGTTTTTGCGACTTTGTGTCTTTGTTTATGATCAAAATATCACACTGTTCCTGTCACATCAGAAAACAAGAACATTCTGAACAAGAAGAACCACATGGTGACCTTCAGTTACCTCTAGAGAGCAAAGAAAGCATCTCAGTCCCTAACAGAATTACAGCTAAAGAAGAAGAACGAGCGGGTGAGCTTTTGTTTTGAGGGAAATCCTCTTACTCTGGCAGTGAAACTTTGTGTGTGTGGTCCAAACTAAATGCTCATCAGGACCCAGTATGGGATTTTCCATACAACCCTTATTTTTAATCTTGTTTTAGCAGTCAAAACAAGTTAAAACAGAGTTTGTGTCATACTCCTGGAATAACTTGCGATACTTAGTACGCAGGACGAGTCATAAGATGTAATGTGACTGTCTGTTTTTTCTGAAAACTACAAGAATCCTGCCTTGAATTTATAGCAGTAAATGGACACTAACAATTAAATCAAAGCTTATAGTGCATGAAAACACAAACATACGTAATATAGATATATGGTTATAGTATTTGGTCATAGTATAGTTTGGTTATAGTGTGTAGTATTTGAGTGTCTGTAAACACTGTGACAGTACCGTGAGAAATTCTCACTAAATGTAATTTAGCAGTGATCCTAGAGTGCCACATGCACTGTGGGATGGCATCAAAGCATGTTGGGTAATGGGGCATAAAATTGATTATCACTCTGAGTGAGTTATTAAGATCCACAGTTGATGGTTCCCATGTAGATGTATCAGCTCATGTTAAGATTGCTTTGCCTTAGGAAGAACAACAATTCTCACAGGCATTACACAGCAAAATAATGCATGTGTTGCTTGACCTTTAGCTTTCAGTTACATTTGAACTACAGTAGATAAGAATTAGAAAATTTCTATTTTAAAGTATTAAAACCTATATACACAAGCATAACAAAGCTGCCCATTCATTCAAATATCTTCACATACATTCCTCTACTGAATTGCATTGGATAGTTCACCCTAAAATGAAAGTTCTGTTATCATTTACTCACTATCAAGTTGTTCTAAACCTGTATTTCTATATTTCTGTATTTCTAAACCTGAGTTTCTTTCTTCTGTTCTTATTTCTGATTCTTCTGTTCTTATGTTGAAGAATGTTGGTAAACAAACATTTGCTGCAATTCTATGTAAGTCAATGGCTGTTTCAAATGCTGTTCTTTTGGACTTTCTATATTTATCAAAGAATCCTGAAAAATGATCAATAACTCGGAATGTTTATTCAGCATCAAATGAGCATATTAGAATGATATGACACTGAAGACTGGAGTAATGATTTAGAAAATTCAGCTTTGCATCACAGTAATAAATTATATTTGAAAATAATTTAAATAATTCAATTTGAAAACAGTTCTTTTAAATTGCCTCGGTGAGCATGTACTGTAAGTCTCCTTTAAAAAGCACAAAAAAAAGCTACAGACTCTTTTTAGCTTTTTACCAGTAGTGTGTGTATTATAATGTATATTTTATCACTGCATCTTGTGAACACAATAATTCTGACAAGACTCGAAGGCAGTGTAAGGAGCTGTTCAGAATGCATTTTTTTGCATTCATTCAGCTTTTTTATATATTACAAAAAAGTGTCTTGAGACCTGATTTTCTGTGCATCTTGCATATTTATGTCTGTGTGAATGGCTAAGCCATCCTGTTTCACACCTTTAGAACGTTTTTATGTTCAGCAAGGTTGACCTGGACATGAACTTCATACAACATATAAATCCCAGCAGATTTATACTATTTGATGTTCAACCTTTCCACCGGTTTAAGACAAAACACAGAGAAGCTGCCTTCTAGAACTCATCTCAGAGGTTGGATGTAGTAATTAATAATTCCATAGCAACAGGCTGCGGTGGGCAAGATATTCCATTTTTCATTATCCCACGAGCAGCATTCAACTGATCCCTTTGTGCACATCCTTCCCCCTTTGAAGTTTCAGTTAAAAGTGCTTCAATCAAGCAGCGTGCCAAAGAGAGTTACAGAACAGCACGATAACCTGTCAGCGGAGGGAAATTCTTTCATACCCTAAATAGAAATTGCTAACAGTTTTAATGTTTATTTGAATAGGATTCTAGAGCAACTTCAATTAATCCCCCTACACCAGTGACCTCAGGATTGGATTTGTTCTCAGACTGGCCAGAGAGTTGCCTTTATTATATCTTGAGCTGCAATCAAAAGAATCCCTGTCAATGTCAACCTGTTTTCCAAACTCAAATAGTTGTTTCAGGTCCTTTAGAAACATGTTTTGGTTTTATTGCTCACATCTAGAAGGTAGTGATAGGCAGAATAGAAAAGGGCCTAATATAAAGCCATTGTGTATGAATGTAATAGGGCCTGTTGCAGCCATTTCCTCCATTACAGACAAATTGATTTAGCATATTAAAGTCAAGAAACAACACCAAAGCCATCTTGTACACTTTTCGACCAACAAATAACATACAAATGGTAGCTGGGATAAAAAAATTTTTTAAATAGCTAGGATAAATATGATAGCTGGGATGTGTCTTTAAAAAGATAGTTCACTCAAAAATGGAGATTCTTTCATTTTGTATGCTATGTCCTTTTATCTTTCCTGTATAAATTTATTTTTTCTTAAATGGTTCAACTGTTTTTTCCCATTTAATGGAGGTCACTGGGGTCCAAAACAACTCTGACGTTCTGCCCCCACTGACTTTCACTGTATGGAAAAGGAAATATCCTTTATCTTCCAAAGAATACCGAAATTCATACAGGTTTGGTATAATATTTTATGTTTGGGTGAACTATACTTATAAGTAAATTAGTTTAACTCAGCAAATTAAAATGTTAAATGCACACATTCATGTTATGTAATAGCCTTATCTTTGTCAAACAACACTTATTTGCTTTTCACTTGATGCTAAGACACTGTCATCAGCCTTGCTAGTGCTTCGAAGCAAGTTCTGGTAATGAAGTAGGTCACTGTGCTGAAGTCTGTGGTTTTCTTGCTTACCTGTGAATGTCAGTGTAAAGACTTCAGAATTAGCATTCACACTGTGTACTGTAAGAAAGCACACGAACAATTGCTATCACACACCACCCCTTCATCTTGATAGACTCAGATAAATAAACTGAGGGCAGAGCTGTGTTTCTGCCTTGGTGCTCATCTATTAATTAAATTGTATTAAATATTCACATATTCTTCTGCAAACAGACCAGGCTTGAAAGTTGTCTGATGCAAAGGTCTGCAATGAATTCTCAAGGCCATAGAAAGCAGTTTGTATTGACTGGATAGTGTTTCAGTGATAGCAGCACAGTGGCTGCTGTATACAGTACGTGTGTCAGAGCAGAGCATGTGTATTACAATGAGACTAAAGTACTTGTGATGCATTTATCCCAATGACCAATCAATAAAGGGAGATTTCTGCAGCATATAAAATCAGAAGCCTCTCTTGTCCAAGCAGCATCACTCATACCAGTTAAAACTGCATTTACTGCATTTTGCACTGTCATACCTCTCTAGATGGCTGTCTCCTCCACTCATGGTAATTACATTAACTAACTATAGGGTTAGGGTTGAATTCAGCTTATAGTCTTCTGATGATTAATTCACCCAAAAATGAAGATCCGTCATCCTCATGTTGTTTCAAATCTGTATGACTTTCTTTCCTCCATGGAACACAAAAGAAGATATTTTGAAGAATGATTATACTGCCAATCACAAACAGGTCTGGTTTGAGTCAAGCAGTTTGCAAACTTTGCAGAACCTTTTTATTTTGTATACTGCTGAAGAGAGAATGTCACACAGGTTTGGAGAATAACATGATGAATATGGTGACAGAATTTTCAATTTTGGGGCAACTATACCAAAATCGTTGTATGGTGGATTTGTATAACAGCAAACACAGATTTTGCATTTGACTCTCTGTCCTTATGTAACACCAGGTAACGTCTGTTTTCAGAAAACTGTTCTGTGTCAGAATCACACCATGACTATTAGCATAGACAGAACTGCTCTTTGTGTAATTAGCTTGTTAAAGTAACACACACACTAACACCAATAAGGGAACTGTTTTTGATTTGTAACTGCTCTTTAATCAAATTTTTCTCAATAAAAAATTAATCTGACAGCTATGTACAACGACTCAAGAGTTCATGTAAAGTCACAGGACTGATGTTATTACTTCAGAGCATACTTTATGACAGACTCCAGATGTTCTATACTTATTTCCTAATTTCACTAATGAAGCCAATATGTCAGCGGTGTTTGTGTCACAGCAGTAATCCAGGTGACATTGTTGCCTGGCATCCTGTCTAACATTTTAGACAGCTCAAGACATGAGCAACTCACATTTACAGACTCTTCTTCTTGTGACAAATTTAGGTTGGTAGCAACTGAGAGGGAAAACTGGATTGACCGTGTCAGTAGATTACAAGCCACCACTGCTATTGTTTGCAGTCATTTCAACATCTTAAAACCGAGTGAAAGTGTCTTTGTGTGGTCGTGTTGAACATGGTTTGCCTTGTTTTAGGAAAGGATGATAACTGACAAATGGAATGCTGATACCATTTTCCCTGTGTATTTAATGAACTAATGTAGCAAATATCCTCCATATCAACCTCACATCAGAACAATCCTAAAAAGCAGCTACATAGTTTTCCAATTCCAATTAGTTTTCAATTTTCCTAACTTAAAAAAAAAGGATATTGTCAAATTGCTGCACAAATATTTCTCTGTCTGGAATGGAGTTTCATTTGATGAAACTTAACAATAATGTAATTTGATGTATCCTAGACAGCATTTTAAACAATCATTGACATTTCTATTCCTATGTTTTATAAATAGCTTGTTTAGTTTGGGGACCAATTCTTAGTACATTAACTAACTATTAACTATGACTTTTGCCTCAGTAAACTCCTAATTTGCTGCTTAAATAGCAGATATCCGAAGGTAGACACAGGGTTTCTGGATTGTTGTTGCACATCTGGTTGAAGCACACTGGTTCCTGCATTCACAGACCCTTTAATGGACTGAGAGCAGTAAATATGCACCCATCAGTGTCTCTAAAGCTCCTAACTGAGCTGTACTGCCTGCGGTGGGTCTGCTCGAGTTCACTCTGAGATTAAGAAAAAATTCCCTATTATTATCAAACTGTGTTTTGGTTGTTGCAAAACACTCCCCCATGGGCAAAAACCTGACAGTTAGACTGGTTTGGAAGAAACATTACTTTGTAAAACTCGATCTGCAGCTTGTTTTGAACTCAGTTTGATTAATGTAACTATTACATCATGGAAAGAAGCGAGTTTTACCCACACTGCCATGCACAGGTCATGCATCCTGTTTTTCTGAATGTAGAGAATGTGGCTTTTCAGAATATATAACGTGCATGGAAGGCATGAGGATATGCTTTCACATAACTGGGTTTAATTATGAGCTGTTAGACTTTTGGACAAAAATAGCATTGCAACTTTTACATTTGGGCCATAATAAAAGCATCAAAGCATTTAAATGCATCGAAAATCAGAGGGCACACAGACTATGTTAGAAAGTTTATGTGAATATGAGTAGCTCCCAGAGCTTGAGCTTTGAGGCTTGGTCGGCTCTCCTCACTGTCCACAACAGCCTTCTGTGGTGTTAAAGAATAAAAATACCACTGAACTCAAATCCCTTTCAGAATTCTTGTATCCGGCATGTGTTTGATTTAACCACAGTGGACGGATATTCACTTTAATACTGACATGTTTTTGGTTACTTTCTATGTCTCTTTCTTTGCCTTTCTTAGAAACGCTTGGAAGTTTTGACCACAGGCTGCATTGCACAGCATTCCCAACTCCTAGAGCCTAGATTCAATCCCTGGCAGGGATATTGAAAGCACTTCATAAAAATCATGTTATGAGAATGTATTCTGAAGTTCTGAATGAATAAAAATACATTATGTGAAACCCACACAATGATCTGTGCAGTATAATCCCGCGCTGTATTTGTCGTGACAGTGTAATTGACATTGTTTTGTTCAAAACGGCTTGTTGCCTGGAAATGTTGTCATTATGAATTATCAGATGTGATAAAGAGGGAGAAAGACTTTGCTCAGGGTCACACTGTGCTAATAAACACTAAAAACTGACAAATAGTCTCCCAACTCTGGATTGACGTCTTAATAAGCAAGCACATAAAAAGCCATGCGAAGTAATAAAAAACAAAAAGGTGAAATAAGGACATGTAAATGGGCGATGTTTATGGCAATATGGCATATTGCTCTAGAATATAGATAGATTCAAAGCTTACAGAATGGACGAAATGCAACAAAACTGTAATTGTATTTTAATCAGGTGTTTAATTTAAAAAGCCCTCCAAACACATTATTATTTTTTTAGTTTAGTTTTTTTTTATAACTCAACCTCATAAAGGGACAGAACATTGGCTAGATTGAGATCCAATGGATATAAATAAAAAGAGCATGAGCACAATACACACTCACATAAACACTGGTGTTGCTTCAAGAGAAACAATAGATGCTTTTATTTGCATGGCCTAATGTCACCTCTACATTTAAGCACCACCGGGTATTATACCAATATATACACAGAAATAAATATCTGTTTCAAAACAATAGTTACAAGGTTCTAATAACAAGTCAAGTAAATGAATCCATCTTCTTGTTTATTAATGAACCCAGCCTGTGGGGACATTTGTTCAAAATGGTCACATTGCTACTTGGTAAAAGGTTAAATGTTTAAAAATAAAGTACCACCATCACTAATCCTTACCCTATACCTAATGTCAAAATAGGTTAGTTTACAAATCATGTGTTTTGGTAAAAGTGTTTTGAGGTTCAAAGTTCTAACATAGTGTTTTGCAAGGAACCATTTGAAAATCTAATTAATAATGCATTTAAAATTTAGTATGGTTTCTTCACTGACCTCCTGCAATAAATAGGGGTGCGTGGGGCACAAACTAACACAGGATAATGTGTAAAACGTGGTTTAAATATTTCCACACATGCTAGCATAACAAAATGTATGGTATTTACTATAAAAACTATATAGAGATAACATTTTAAGCTGTCATATGGTCATGTGCCCCTCAGCTGTTACAATGCACCCCACCTACGGGGCATGTTGTCACAGTTCACTTCTGTTTTTTGAGGGTAAATAAAGAAAAACATAAACATTGTGATTATGAAACAAAGCATCATATTAGTTCTGGACAAGTGTGAAATTGCTGTGGATAAAAAATGATACTCTGAACCTCTGTGTTAGGTTGTGCCCTGCTCCCCTACAAAAAAAACTCCCCCTACAAAAAGGATCACCATTACAGAAATTCTGCTATCTTTCCTATATTAGTGGCATGCAGCTGCTTGTAGAATACAAAGCAGATGGAATGCAACATATACAATAACTATATATTTCACTGTAACACTTTTATTGGTGATAATATTCAACATGCAGTATGACCTTAGTCTGGAGGAGGGGCTCCATTTTCTTTTGTAGACATTTGCATCATGAAAATTAGACTGATGTTGTTTGGGATGAGAGCGATATACCCTAACAGATTTCCTGAAATCAAATATCTTATTAGGAATATATTAACATATTAATTTGCCACTACGCTACACAGTCAAATAACCCATGCATCACTAGTGTGTAAATATTAGTCTTCGGTGGACTTTTTTTTTTTTTTTTTTTTTTTCAAAAACCATGGCGTCCCAATCTTTTTTTTTTTAAATACTTTGCTTGAAAGGAGTTCTTGTGCTGCATTTCTTTAAAAACAAAAGCCACTTGAATTTTAAGCATGCTTTAATTGTCTACTAGCTTCTGTGGCTATTGTACATTTTGCGTGTCTGATAGAATGAGAGCCATCCTAAAACATCGTAACGCCTGCAGAATTAACCCTGAATTCTTCTCAACCCCTAATGCTATTATTAATAAGTATTGATGAAGCTTTCAGGCGGGGGGAAAAGGATTACTTCACACAGTGTTTTTTTGTTCAGAAGATTTGTAGATGCTTCAAGGGACTTGTAAACACTGATAGATGCAAACTCCATCACAGCCAATAAAATAAACTTGTCTTTGGCTTCCTGGCACTAATGACTTGAGGTGGTGCACTGCAGGGCGCTCTTAAATTAACCAGATGATCAGGAGTGGAGCAGAGCTGAGGAAAAATTCCTCATCATCTGCTGAGACACGGAGAAGACGCCCTAGCACATCAGTATCATCTCCTCCAGTCGTTTGGTCAGATTCCTTGGAAACAACACAGAGGCAGTTTTATGAAAGCAACCCATTGTTAGAATGGGAGATTTGGTGTATGATATCTGGGGCAGGACTCTGTTAGTCACGCTTAACCAACTATAGCATATAATTAAATAAAAATGTCAACAGTTGATGCACTTGTTTGAAAAAGTCAAACTACCGTAATTCTTTGGTTGTATAATAGTAACAAAGAATGCTAATTTCTAGACATTTATACAACTTTTATGGAAGATTTCACATGGCTAACGTGCATTGTTCAGTTGAAGCTTACCTGTGATCAAACACAAAAGCAGTCATGGAAAATGTGGAAAATAAAAGTTAAAACAGCTGCAAGGTACATTAACCTTCTATTGGTGTTTATCCCAGATTAAGTCAGATGTTAAGAGTACGCCCTCCTTTGAAAGCCCCAGGACAAAATGATCCCACGTTCATAAGTAACTATACTGTATGAGCACATAGTCTCAGTGGGTGGTGGATAGAAATATTTCAAGTATATTATAGTTTCTAATTTTCTTTGTTCTCAGACCTACAGGTTATAGTACAATTTTCATGTGCACCTATATATAAACACAAACTCACATGCAAACACAAAAACTTTCAGTTTATACGAGAACAGCCATCTGAGCGAGTGTTGAGAATAGTTCTGGGTTAAGAGAACAAGGTGACATGCTTTTTGGGAAACTCAGAACAACTTCTGAAATAAAAATGTTTCTCTATCCATCTGCAGTCAGACAGTCTATTGAATTTTATTATGAGCTGCAAAAAACTATTGAACTATAAAAACTATATTAAAAAATATTCAGAAACTTGGACCTGATCGTGTTTTGCTTAAGTGTGTTAACAGACTGAACAGAATTAAGCATTGTTCGGTAATTGGTTGAATTAAGATGTATTGTATAATTGTGCACTTAAATTTAACAGCTCAATATTTTTTTGGTTGACTGCAATCCATTACATACCTTTTTATTAAAATTATCTGATATTATCAAGATGAATTTGTTCTGACACAGTTCTTGTCATATTGTATTACCATTTTCTAAAGTATAGCGAATGAACTGTGAGAAAATGTGAGAAATGTTGAAGGTGTCTGAATAATCTAATCTATAATAATAATCTACTATTCTTCACTTAGTGGAACTTTAAATGAAGTTTGGAATCTTTAGGAGAGATGTTCAATAGTGAATCAGATCTATCAGACATTGCAACAGAGGCATCCTGTACCACCACCTGGTGGACTTTATGGAACATTATTTTTATTTTATTTGAAAAAAAAAATATATATATATATCAATACAACTATAATATAAATATGAAATCAAATGAAATATACATTTTGTCAAACTATTAGACAAAAATTTTCACCGTTTTTTTATTTTATTTATTTTTTACTAAAACTAAACTAAAACTGAAATAAAAATAAATAAAAGCTAAAAAGAAAAAAAAATTCAGCTGATTGTTTAGGCTATGCTTCTGTAATCTACCATTAAATGGCCTATGTATCATTTGTTTCCTGTGCATCTAGGAATACAAAAGCTACAGTGTAAAGAAACTCAAGGGTCTGGTGGTGGTTTAAAGGCATGCATCAACCCTCATCTCACACCATGTGCCAGATGGTGTCTTTTGGCTCTCCTGATAAATATTAATGGGATTTCTGGAATTGAACAACAGGCAGTTGGTAGACTGAGTGCAATCTGAATGACAGACTGAAAAAAGACAAGGATGAAAAAAATCATCAACTGCTTAGAAACATAATAGCTCACCTCTCAAACATCTCAAAGAGTTGATATATGATTCATACATGCAGATGTGGTGAATCTCTGTTCAAAGCTAAGAATGGGACGTTTGCCAGCTGAAATACCGACCTTTCTGTCTCGGTTTGAAGTAACGCCCATAATTCTAAGCCAACTCCACTTGAGTCTCTATTCAGTGCCAAAACAGGCTGCAACCCCTGCAGAGGTAGAGTATACGAAACATACCAAGTAGTAGCTATGGTACTCTAAACCTGAAATAATCAATTAAAATGGATTCTGACATCTGCTGTTCTTGCTCATCTCTTCTCTGATACTTAAAGCTGTAACTAAACCTCTCATTGCATTGCATTTTTAAGAAACTAATAAACAATCTCCAAGATATGTAGTTAGAACACCATGATAAATAAACAAATATACAAACAATCTGAGAACACAGTTCAAGTTTCAAATGTCAGAATGCTATCACATGGATTCAAAAGTCATGTATTTATATGATATTTTTTTGTTTTTCACCATCTTTCTATGCATACTTTCATTTGTATGGAGAAAAGCAGCATGAACTTTTTTCATAACATCTCCTTTTGTGCTTTACAGGTTAGAAGAGGTTAGAAGTAACTGAGAATTTTGAGAATGAACAGCAGAAATATCAGTTTTGGGTAAACATAGTTCAAATAATGATCATCATACCTGCTAAAACACAAGGCCGTTGCAATTTGAATCACAGAGATCTCAGCTTTGCTCATTAGCTCATGTAACATACCAGTACTTGTCAACTATTTAAATTAAGTATTTGATTCTAGACACATTCCCCGCCTATACTGTATGTATATCAAGAAGTCTATTTCTGTTTACTATTTATGATGTTTACTATGGGTCACATCATGGAGCAAATGCTCTAATCTGAACATGGCATGTTTCCAATCAGATTTGAAGGGTGGCAGATTAGCCAGGCTCCCTTGTCAAGGTGAATCCCAAATTCAGTCCACAATGGAGGAGACCAGCCAACACATTGGGGGACACCACTCAGTAAGATGCTGACAAAAGCCGGGGCAAGGGGGGCGGGGAGATGAAGAGAGGTGGGAAAGATCAGGGCAGCTGGAGGATTGGTGGCGCACAGTAGATCTCATTGTGTCCGACCTGATTATCCTTCAAGGGAGACAGCTAGTTGACATCAGTTAGTCTGCAGCGAAGAAGTGGAGAGTTAGTCATGATGCCGCTTGGTGAGAGAGTTTCTCTCGTATCATTCAGATAAAAGACACTTTCAAACTACAATGCTCTCTGCCTGGACTGTTATCTCAAGACAGACATGGTGGTCTTCATTAGTAAAAACTTTATTTCTCTGTTATCAATCTTCAAGAAGAAGGGTGAGTAGATTCATGAATTTATAGGTGATTGATTATTCAACTTCAAACATAAATATTTCTGCTGGTTCTCAAGAATTTTCACGTTTTTTTTATTTTTATATTTTCTCTCCATTGTTAGTCTTGATTATTCTAGTTAATTTTTCTAGACTGGAGTACTGGTGTTTACAGATGTTGTAAAGCTATTGGCTACTCTCAAGTTGATGGAAAGTAAATGTAACAGGTGGCTTCTCTTTGCTTAAAATGCTGGCAACTCAGGGACTTGTGCAATGAAATGGTCATAATGAATTTACAGACTCAAAACGAATGTGTCCAAACAGAGAGATATAATTATTTTTAGTAATAAGAAAATGAGGTTTCAAGTCCATAACCATTGCTGTTTCTTTGGCTTTTCAAACCTGAGGGTAACAAGGTCAGGAGCCACGTTTAGTTCAATCCTTAGCATGCACACTTAATTTCATTTTAACAGTATAACTTTATACTAGGGTACATTGTTTGTAAATGTCCGTTTTTCTATCTAGTACTCTTAAAATTAACCAAAGTAACAGAATGTTTCAGGTTAAATACAAGTTAATCTTCATAAAAACTTGTCTCAATTTCAAAATCAAACACGTGTTGACTGAAATCCACTTAAATATTAAAGTCTGTTGTTAAATTGGTGAATATTCATTCCGATCTCACAGCAAATATTTGACAAGGTGGCTAATTTGTATGAATTTGTGAAACTTTGTATGTATTTTGCGTGGTAGCAAATTTGTAGGAATTCGTATGAAGGGCCGCACCTAAACTTAACCAACACAAAATAATTGTACGAGTGAGGTTTTATGAATTTGTACGAATAAGCAACCTCAAAAAATATGTACAAATTGGCAGTAAGATAACATTGGAATATTTGCTGTATATTGGAGTATAAGGTACACCGAGTTGTATTTAACATGGAACCTTCCTTTAACTTGAATAACTTGTAAAAAGGACTCATACAGTGCACTTGTCTACAGTGTGTGTTTTGACTTTCTGTTGTACCACAATGCCTGTAGTCAGTGCCAGGACACCTGACACCCCCTATGGGGTGTACTATACAAGAAGCTTAAAAGTTGATACTGAGTGAACTGCTAGTAATCTGCATAAATGTCTAAGAGACAGAGGAGAAGATCTCAGTTAAGGGAAAGTCCCTGTCCTAAAACACTCTCATTAACTCCATTTTGCAATGCCTTTCAGAAGCATCAAACCTGTTGTTATCTCATCTCATGGCCAGTAGTTTAAGGCTCTCAGGAGGTACGCAAGGAAGATGATAGGGGTACAAGTAGGCTTCTCACTGTTCCTTTGAAAGTACCCCAGTCTAACGATAGGCCACCCTCAAGTGTCCCATTTCTGTCTATTGTAAAGTTAACAGTGAGTCTTAGTGCAAGTCAGACACAAAAGGCCAATAAGGTAATTCATAGTGCTTTGATGTTTGCAATTTTTTGCATGTTTTACGAATAAATAGTAATGCTAGAAAATCTGCTAACAGGAACAAGTGCTGTATCGTAACTGCTGAAATTTAGGTGCATTGCCCTTGTTTAGAGGATTTATATCAGTTCCTAAGCTTGGTCTTGTTGGGTTATAAACAAATACTTGACCGGGTAATTTCAGAATGAAACTAATCGAATATTTAAAGAAAGACAAGACAAGTTCTTCCTGTGAATGCAGAGGCTCTTTTGCTGCCATATGTTAAACTGAGGCAAGCAAAGGGTAATCTGGTATTTCAAGGAATTAAAGATCAGAAGAGATTACCTTGTCACAGCATGAGTGTGAAGTCCATTACTATGTTGGAAATCTACAAATCAACATATGCCTCTAACGTCCATCCAAATCAGCATACAGCTTTAGCAGGTTTAGCTGTTGGATAGTGAAAGAATGGGCATAGTTAGAGCACTTGACAGCCAGATTTCTGAGATTTGACTGCACCTCATTCACAAAACGGCTGTGCAGAAATCTTATTTCAAACTTTCAAAATGAAGAAAAATTGAAAGCGGTAATTTGTAAATGTTGATCTTTTTGTGCCTTTAGCAAATATGTCTTGCTTATGCATCACTATTTTTCTACTTAAACTCTCCTTGAAAACCGGCTGCAATTTGATAATCTCATTCGGCATGTTTGGGAGAATGATTATATCATTTTTTTACGAGAATAACAATGCCCTTCCCTTCCCTCTATTTTTAGCAGGCCAAAAGCAGAATGAACCAAGAAAGCTGACAGTACACTACACGGCCTCCCAGCACTACCAGGAGAATGTGTTCATAGAGGGAAGCAGGCCACAGTACCTAGAAGACCTGCATACTGAGGCACAGGAAGGACTGAAGATACTACAACAGGAGGGTGAGCCTTATGCCCATCTTTTGTTACACAAAACACTGGTCTGTGACAACCTTAATGCACTGCTCAGTCTGGCCTTCTGACGTACAACTTTCTTCCATGCAGAGAACAAAAATGGTGTGGACTTTCAGGATGATCAAACTGTGGTAAGCCTTCAAAGATTTCATGGAAAATTCCACGAATATAGTATACTTTAGGATCCCATTCTGCTTTTTTTAAAGTATTAAAACCCTTTTACATTAAATTTAATTAAATACTCTTTTTTTTTTTAAATATCAGACAATAGATTATTCCAACATAAAATTAGATTAGCATGAAAAGCAGTTTAAACAAATAAAATATTTTGGCAGTTTTGATCTGTTGAACTTTCAACTGTTTCTAATCAATAAAATCATTAAAACGGAGTCATAAAACTTGAATTACTTCCAACAAAATCCTGAGGATAAACTTTAGTTGTAGTTTTAAGGGAGCTGCCACTAACGTCTTAAACCTTAATGCAGGCTCTATCTTTTATCTTATT
Organism: Carassius carassius; assembly: GCF_963082965.1. NCBI lineage: Eukaryota > Metazoa > Chordata > Actinopteri > Cypriniformes > Cyprinidae > Carassius > Carassius carassius. The sequence goes on from NC_081762.1 coordinate 20,986,212, forward strand.
CATTCAGTCACTTTACTCTTTAAAATGTAAACGTATATGCATATACTGAACCTTTAATGGATCACTTACACTTTACTGATGACCTCCATTTCTCCAAAGCCAGAGGAAGATACAAGCTCAAAAGAAAGAGATGAATCACTTGAGACTGATAGCACTGCTGGACACTCCGTCATTTCAGTGTCAACTGTCTCAGCAGTCTCCTCACGTCCAGTGCTTACACGTCAAGGTATACAATGCTGACTCACTAACAAGGTGTAGAAATAAACGATTTTCCCTCTAAAGCATTTTCAGGTTTATCAGTGCACTCGTTCGCCACACTTATAATCTGCATGGTAGTGGGGCAATGCAAACACAAAGTCATACATTTAATAAAAAAAAATAAAAATAAAAAGATTAAGATTAAGTTAAGATTAAATAAAAAAAACTTGTTTGTTAGTTCACCAAAAAAAAAATTTAATTAAAAAAATTAACTGTTATTAAAGGCAGGGTAGGTAAGAAATGTATAAACAACTTTCTTCCAAATTTGTTTAAACTTTCTATAAATATCAATGCATAATTAAAATGTAAGTACTCTGATAAAAAGAGTATAAAAATTGTGTGACTCTAGACCGTTTAATCTGTGTTAAACACAGCTCATTATTTCCATTCGGGACGAAACATAGGATTGGCTTAGGCGACTGTCACTCTCTCGCAACCACGGCAACCACCCTTTTGCCACACATGACCTGCCCACTTGCGCGCGCACGTTTGATTTGAGGAATTCAAGAGGCACGGATCCTAGGAACACCAAAACAATGGCAGAGAGAAACAGCAAGCAAAATTCACAGTACCAGCCTATGCAGTTAGTGAAGGCAAACCAGGCAAAAAAAGGAAGACAGTAACAGTACAAGAAAAGGCAATGAACAAAAAGTCTTTGGATAAACAAAGAAATAAAACGCGAGTTAATATCGGCGTGGCTTTCCAGCGATGGCGAGAACTGAGGGAACTCAAGGGGCTGAAAAGTGACTCCTTAATGGCTTTATTTCTGCTGGACAGGTAAATCTTTCTTTTTGTATTTTGCCCAGAAGGGAGGGGGTGGAGTGAATGGAAATAATGAGCTGTCTTTAAAACAGTCGTGAGAGGTCTTCAGACACTCGATTTTTATACTTTCTTTTTCAGAGTACTTACATTTTAATTATGTATTGATATATAAATAAAGTTTAAACAAATTTGGAAAAAAAGGTTTTTATACATTTTTTACCTACCCTGCCTTTAATCAATCACCTTCATGTCGTTGTAAACCTGTAAGAACTTTGTTCATTTTCGGAACACAAACTGAGATATTTTTTGATGAAATCCAAGAGCTTTCTGACCCTCCATAGACAACAAGGTAATTACCACATTCACGACCCCTTTGTATTCAATCTCTGTATGTTGTACCACTCCCTTTAGGTTCCACATTTAAACCCTTGAACCCAGTTAAACGACTGGACAAGACCAAAAGAAGTAGAAGAACAACTATAATGGGCATACCACAACAAGTCCAAAAAGAACTGGGCATGTAAAACTATGTTATTTTCAAACATTAAGAAAACAGTTTTTTTTTTTTCAGCAAAAAATGGCAATGACAGATATATGAGTTTACACACACTGTTATGTCTAAAACTGAAGAAATACATTACTTTTGTTTTATTTCTATTAAAGATATGGCAAGAGGAACTACACTCCAGCAGCGTCCAAATGGAGAACATGATCGTGAAGATGATTTCTGTGGCAGAGTGGTCATCCCAACAATTAATGGAGAGCTTCCTTCAGTAGATCAAGAAGGGGCTCGTGTACAGCTGCAGAACATTGAGGTTCTTCAGACATCAAGAGATGAGGAGTTTCTAATAAACCACATCCATTCTGTCTACCAAGATGAGTTAAACCGAAAGCTTGGGATAGGAGCATGCCTTACACAGAGACCAAAGTCTCTTGCTGTGCCAGGGATGACCACTTCCTCTTTCCTGCATGAGCCTCAAGGTCCTGTTATGTCTATTTCGCCACAGGCAACTTATTTATCTAAGATTATTCCAAACGCAATTCTGCCTGCTGCAATAGACATCATTGAAATTAATCATGATCACAGCCGGCGCAGTACAAGTACAGTTAGCAAGAGTAGTTTAGCATCAGCTAGTCCAGCTTCTTCACGATCTGGAGGTGGCACAAATCAAGATCCAACTACCGCTAGCAGAAGCCATTCCCAATCATCTGAGACGATCGTCTCCAACTCCTCCACAATCTCTTCAAAAGCAAAGTGTCTACCAACATTTGTTGTTGACAGCACCAAAGATGTTTCGGATTTGATCCCAAAGGATGCAAGTGTTACAAGCTCAGGCAGTTGTAAAAGCTCTAACAGTAATGGTACAAATCACAGATTAGACCACAGGGAGATGAGTGAAGCAGGGAAAAATGTCAGAAACTGCCATTCATTCTCTCGTAGTCTCTCTATAACAAAGACAAAATTGCCACCAGCACCACCTCAGAGAACCTATTCCCTGCACCATGAAAAACTTAAGTGGAGATCAAGGGAAAATATGGCCCCAGATGATAGGCAAACCGGTAGAGATCTTTGTGGTCCAAAAGACCAGCAGTCCACCAATAATGAAAAGAGTTCTGTCCATTCTTCAGTGGTCAACTCATCAAGAGAATGCAGCCCACTTAGTCCTGATCAAGCTTTTATTAGAAGTCATGTCAGATCAGGTAACTCATCCCCACAGAAAACTGGAGAAGAAGCTGGTGAAAACAAATTTGATAGGACTTTTTCTCCTTCGAGTGGATACTCAAGCCAAAGTGGGACACCTACACATTCCCCTAAAGAGGTCAGTCCCTCCTCACCTGGAAAGAGAAGAGTTAAGCCTTCAAAGCCTGAGAGAACAAGTGTACGGACCTCGCCGGTCGTTTCAGTCTCTTCATCAATGACATCTCTATCTTCAGTCACATCAGACAAGGCACATCATGACATTCAAACCAACACAACTCCATCAGAGCCATTAAAGTGCTCCCCAACTGTTACAAAAGGGAAAAACAAGGTGACACTGACACACCCAGCTATTCCCCATAGGGAACTGTTCAACATTCCCCCTCAACCCAAGGTAAAAGCCCCATCTCCCCCACCCCCTGAAACCTGGATTCACAATAAACGCACAGTTGAACTATTATGTGGCCCAGGTCCAAACCCCCATAGGTTACATCAGCTTCAAAAACAGCAAAAAGAGCCATTAATAGGTAAAAATCAAAACACAAATTCCATACAAATCACTGAACAAATGATCCCAAAGATACAGACAGCAGAAGAAATGAAGTCAGGTATCCAACTAGAGAACAAAGAAGCTGTAAAAGAACAAAATGACTCTTTGTCATCACAAGTGCATGAACAAATGATGGCAGAACCTCCAGATTTGAGGCATAATGAAAGCTCAACATTACACAATGTGCTAAATGGACTAGAAAGTACAAAAATCCCCTCAGAGGTCAACCAGAACGTTCATAAACAAGAGCAGAGAACTGTAGAGGATCAAAAGGAAAGAGAAAGCCAAATACTCCCTTTAACAAAGGTACCAACTATCGAAATTGACCAAACTATGCTGTCACAAGCAAACTGTAAAGTCAAAACAAGTCCTGAAATTGTGAGCACAACATGCATCCCAAGGAATGATGAAAACAGTGAGGAGAACAAAGGAAACTGCATTGTTAAGGACATTCTCAATCATAAACAATTGCAAACTCTCGGCATAGACATACCTGAGGACAATGGCATTTCTCCTCCTCCTTCTCCACCTCCAGAACACCAACCTCCACCCCCACCTACTAGAAATACATCAGCCTCCACAGGGTCCATACCGCCATCTGATGAAGAGGAACAGAAGCAAGAAACAGAGGAACAGGTGACTCTTTTAGAGACTTCTTGGCCTCCACCACCGCCACCAATGGAAGAATCAACTGACCTGATGTTTGAGGAACAAGATGAACTTGACTTCCCCCCACCACCTCCCTCGTTCATCCATGAACCCCTTTCGGAGGTATCTGTCAATTGCCACAAAGAGTCCTGTGAACAGCAGGACAATATAGAATTGAGGTCATCTAATTCCTCAGATATGGCTAGCAAACCAGGCCAAGACTCCAAAATACAGACCATTCTGCCAGCAAGAACTGTACAAAATGATATGGAGGACAGGCAAGAAGATAAGCCTTGTAACAATGTCTCACACTTCTCTGTGGACAAAGGTGGTATGGAAACTGTAGCTCCTACTGAAATGTCCTCTCTTTTAACAGATGAACTTGTACAAGGGGAGGAAATGGCAACTTTGTCAGCACAAGATTCATCAGGGCAAACATCACTTGATACCCAAGCAGATTCCACTAATGTGCCTCTTGCACCTCCACATCCAGTGGAAGACCAATCCACTGTTAACTTCCGAAGGCAACTGAGCCTCATAAACAAAGACAGCCGGAGCAAAGACCTGCTTTGTCGTCACAAAAGCACACCTATTCCAAAGGAGGATGCCAACATTCCACTTGTCACACCTTCCTTGCTTCAGATGGTTCGACTAAGATCTGTAAATGTAAGTGAAGATCAAGTTAACAATGATACCAAACCAAGCACTGAGGCCACAACAAATGAGGATCATGGTATTACTAGTCAAGCAACGCCACATAAGCCTATTCGCAAATCCTTGACCTTGAAGTCCAACTCACCTGCTAAATCATCTCCTGCTCAAGCCACAGTCCCATCCATGCGTCTTCAAGAGGCCATACGTATGAAGACTGCTGCAATGTCCTCCAGTGGAGCACCTGCAATGCTCAATCTGCGCTTTTCCTCAAATAGTAGTGCTAGTTCACCTGTGCCATCCCCTAAAACACCAGATGGCTGTGACTTACACAAGTCCCCTGCATCTACAGCCAGCTTTATCTTCTCAAAAACTACAAAGAAAGTTGTCATTGAAACGCCTACTTCTCCTGAAATCCAAGCAAGCCTAAAACAAAGTCTTGCAGCTGAGATAATGCAGGTTTCTGACCAAGCCAAGACAATGGTTACAAATGGAACAAAAAAGCCAATTAAGGTGCCGCCCCCTGTTGCTAAGAAACCAGTGCATGGAACAAATCCTTCCGATAAGACAGAGAATGCAACACCGGATAAGACTGAGATCTTGACAAATAAACAAATAACGAGGGTTGAAGTTAATGGGCAAAGTGATCAAGTGCATCCTGCTGGTCAGCGAGCACAATCATTAGAAAACCAGAAGCAAGAAAGTAAGGAAGCATTCACTGGTTGTTTTAGTTCGTTCATCAAATACACACAGAACCATGCAAATGATCATTATAATTATATTTCTTTTTCAGGAAGTACAGAGACTGCATGTTGAAGAGTCAGGACACACGAGTTGAGTTTTGATTGGACTGTTTAGTCACAGTATGGGAGAAACAAGAGGACAAAGCAAGTGATGAAAGCCCAAGATAGATCTTGTTCGAGGATAACCGTCTTAAAAGCCTTAGCCTGGAGAAATGGCCTTCAAATGTATGCAGAAAGCTTTCCCCCAATCTGTTTTATACAATAGCTTTATCATAGCTTTCAAGTATTTTTCTAACCGAGTTTGTCTGCTCTGGGAAAAGTCCTTTTAATTTTTTGCATAAAAAAAAAGTTAATGACTGCAAGACTGAACCGACATCTAGTGGTCACTAATGGTAGTAATCACTGCTTGGCGCAAAAAAAAAAAAAAAAAAAAAAAAGTCAAAACCTGTTGAATTTTTTTTTTTTTTGGACATACCAATATGCCTAAGCACACAGATTGATTACTAGCTTTTACTGAAATTCTACTAACAGTTTTAAAAGTTTTAGTGCTACTGCAATCAACTTTCAGAATTTGCTTTCAGCAAATGTGTAATTATACATGTACAGAGCCATCTGTTACCTTTATGAATTTTGCAGTATGCCGACTATAGCTGAACATATACACACTTATGTATTTACTTTTCATTAGATTAAAGCACTTTGTAAGCTAAATGCTGCATTTCTTTTTAAACCAGCAAACTGGTAAGAATATTTACTGATGGGTCCCTCTGAAACTGATGTAAAATTATACATACACAAATACTTTAGTAGCCATTTCCTTTAAGGGATGAGTGAACAGAATTGCTACACTGTTTTAAAAATAAATATGCATTAAAGATATTTATAGATTTACCTGGTTTTGACTGTTTTTAACTTCCATGTGCTTTTGAACATTGCCGACAGCCATACATTCGTAACATCATACAGTATATAAGCCCCACATACCACTATGTTTTGTTTTCGAAGTATGAAAATCTACTCTTTATATATATATATATATATATATATATTGTTCAACACAATAAATAAGTGAATTATAGTTTCCATAATCTTTAATCAATCATTAATATGGTGATGTTTTAAAACAGACTCCCAAACATTTGTCTGGTTCATTTATTTAAATCTCTTTTCAGCAGATCAAAATCTAAAAGTACCTTTAAAAAGGCTTTTCCATCATCATTCCATCAAGGCATATAGCAAATTAATCAGTTATGAATCAGTTGTTTATTTCAATTAATTAACATCAAATGAGTTCTGAATGTTTTATTACATGAAATTCAATGTTTCTTTGTGAAGTAAGCTAACTAATGCTAAAATATGTATCCACAACAGTTTATTGAGTATATAGACTGTCTATGTCTGAACCGTTTCAAGTTTCCACTGATGATTAAATAGTGTGAACATTGTCAGACTGAAGACTAATCATTGTAAGCAATGATCTAGTTCCAGACATGATGACCTGAGTTTAAGGATAACAGATGAACTCCTGCAAGTCTTCATTTGTTATTCAAACAAATGAGCATGACATTATTCACTGCAGTACTTTGTGTAAAACCTCCTGGACGGCAATACATGCGATGTAAAGCACAGATGATACCCATATGTTTTTTGCTGCAGTAATCGTGCTATTAGATAATTCAAAGGTTGATATGGCTGAATGGGACAGTTGAAATAAAATAATGTTAATTGCTTCTCCATTAGAGTCAGTTAACAGTTTTGGATGTCTACGATGAGCAATACCTGACACTGTGTACTGTCACAGGGATACTGGGCTGTCATGGAAACTCTAGATTTGAGGATTTGAGAGAAATGGTGAAGACAACTAGCTAATATTTCCACCCTTCAGTGTTTTACAGGTGATCTGTCCGAGTTTGGTCATCAGATTTTGCTCTTTCCATTGTGCAACAAACTCGCCTGAGATCTTCAGATCCACCTGAAGAGATCAGACAAATAAACATACAACCAAGAATAAGACACAGTGATACTTTAATATGAATCTTTAAGCACAAAGATATAAACCTCACATACCTGCAACTTTTCAAACACCTTTTTCTTTGGTTTCAATTCATCATCTGGTTTGCCTGATTCATAGCCTTCTACATAAACACGGTCTCCTGGAGCTGATCCTTCTGGTGGATCCAAAGGCTCCACTTTCCTGGGCTCTCCCTCACTGAAGACCATCACATTTAGAAAGTAGAAGTATTTTACTTTAAGAACTTAGCTAATTGAATTAAATGGTTGAATTAGGGTGCATCAGCCCTACTAACATTGAAGCGCAGAGCAGCATGGCTTGAGATTCAATCCCCCTCATCTTCTGGGGCTTCAGGTTGCATAACATCACAACAAGACGATCCTGAAGCTGCTCCTGAGAGAGGTAGGCCACCAGTCCACTTACTACAGTCCGTGGCTGTTCCTCGCCCACATCAATCTTCTCTAAATACAGTGAATCTGCATCTGGATGCTAACAGGTCAAGAAACAACGTTATTTAAAAATCCTTTTACTAGAAAAAAAATACTCATAAAATTATAGCTGGCTTTCTCTACCTTTTCTACACTGATGACTTTTCCAACTCTGATGTCCAATCTAGATGGGATGACCTCCTCTTCATCTACGGTTTGTTTTGGGTTTCCCTTTGCTCCTCCTTCTGTGAAGCAATGACAATTTCAACATATGTGTAAACGGATGTGCAAATTCTCCCTTGTCCTAAAACTTGAAGAAGCACTGTTAAATTGGTCCCACAAGTGTCAGTGATTTATGTTTTCAGATATTGTGTATTTACACTCACTGTTTTTGGAGGGCTCTGGGTAAGCTGATGCTGTCAGTTTCTTCAACTCTGGGGTCTCAAACTTCTTCCTGATTGGGTCCAACAGTTTGTTAAGAGCCAACTCGACTGAAGCCTTCAGGTCACCAGGATGGATATGCTGCAGGGTAAGCAATGCAGGAGCTCCACATATAATGCTTAACTTTATTTATGTAAACATGTTTTTTTTTTAACATTAAAGGGATTGTTCACCCAAAAACGAATATTCTGTCATTAATTACTCGCCCTCATGTCGTTCCAAAGCCATAAGACCTTCGTTCATCTTCAGAACACAAATTAAGATATTTCTGATGAAATCCCAGAGCTTTCTGACCCTGCATAGACAGCAAGGGAACTACCACATTCAAGACCCAGAAAGGTAGTGAGGAGATGACATCAGTAGTTCAACCGTAATTTTATGGCGCATAATATTACGGTTCAACCAGTGATGACACATGGATTATTTTAACGATGTCCTTACTACATTTCTGGGCCTTGAGCTTGAACTTGTCAGTTGTGCTGCTGTCTATGCAGGCTCAGAAAATCCGAAAGAATTTGCGTTCTGACGATGAACAAAGGTCTTATGGGTTTGGAATGACATGGGGTTGAGTAATGGGTGAACTATCCTGTCAAGTAAATATTAGTATTGTTTAGATACCTCTGCAGCAAACTCCTTCTCCACTTCCTCATAGTCTGTGTAGACTTTGTCACCTCCCCACTTAAGATCTCTTTTAATCACAAACTCTAAAAAATAGGACACATCATTAAGCACTAGATCTTTTAGAACATTTCCAAAATGATTATTTTTGGGCTGAACTCACCTGAGTGCAGAGGGAAAAGAACATGCTTGACAAAGGACAAAACTCCATTATTCTCCACATTTCCAGGCTCACAGAAGGCTTTCTTCAACTTCTTCTTCACCTCTTGGTTCTTATCCAGCAGGTCAATCTTGGATTCCTGTAGCAGATATGAAAGTTTGAGAATGATGAATCTTAGCCTATCAACCCGACAACTGGAATACAACAGCGTACGCCATTATCCCATCCTGCAGAATCAAATATTGTAAATCTTTATCTTACAGCATTCTTGAAATCTTTGAAGGTGTAGATGGTAACGTACCTCCTCAGAGGAGCTCATCTTGCCCCCCGTCAGTCCAGGCACCATTGGGTTCATCATGTGGATACGTTTGGTGTACCCAAGAGAGGGCAGATACTGCAAACAACAGAAAACAACCACTCTAAAAAAACTAAATATATCCAGTAATCCATATTCCATTTTTAGTATTTCTTACTGGCAAGCTAAAGCAAAAAATGCAAAGGAAGAAAAAAATCAAAACCTTTGAGAAGCATCTATTGTGCCAAAGACTTTTACACAGTACTGTTTAGATGAGCATTAAGTTTAAAAAATCTTATGGAATAAGAAATACGTAAAAATGTACCTTCTCTGCTAATGTAAAGATCTTCCTTTGGTCCACACCACCGAACTGAGCATCTACTTTTAAGTATTCCTCATCCAATGCCTGTCAGAAATGAAAAAAAATGTCACAGTGTCTGGAAATAAGCAGTAAATTAGAATCCAGAAATTAAGGTTTTAAAAAAATGAATAAAGTACTGAGAATTACTGCTAAGCATACAGTAACTATACACTACTCTTTAAAAGTTTAGAGTCAGTAGGCCTTTTTTTTTTTTTTTTTTAAGTTTACTGCTCACATTGGCTGAATTTATTTACAAATATTATTATATTACAGTTAAACCAGTAATGCATTGAAATATTACTACAATTTAAAATAACTTTTCTATTTTAAAATGATTGTTCGGGAATCATTCTAATATGCCGATTGAACATTTCTTGAAAAAAAGTTGTGCTGCTTTATATTTTGTGGAAGAATATTAAATTTAAAAGGACAAAAAAATATATATTTTTTTCAAATAATATAATTGTCTTTCCTGTTACGTTTGATCAATTCAACGGACCCTTGCTGAATGAAAGTATTACTTAAAAAAATAAAAAAAACACTTGTGAACAGTAGTGTAGAAATACAAAACAAGCAGCATAATTTTTATAGGTTGTATATTTGCATTTGCACCAATATGAAAAAAAGCAGGTTTTGAAAACTGACTCCATGTTCACATTATTATTGAAAACAAATCCGACCCTTCTACTGTAGAGGACCACAAAGATGAGGATAATGTCAGCAGAAGATGGTCTGCATACCTGTAGTCCAGGATACAGCAGGCCACTCAGAAGAGGATGCTCCACCTGTTTGACCACCTCAGCACCTGCTTTCTTGGCGTCGTGTTCAGTGACCATGGACGACAGTCGGTAAACATCCAGAGTGTACTCTCTACAATAGATCAACCACACAAACAGTTGCCTTCTTCTTAAAGAAATAACATCCACAAACATCATCTTTATATTCATGGTAAGAAAGAATTTTTGACAAAACAACAAAACTTATCTAAAAACCATTTGCTCAATTATCATCCTATTTAATTGCTTGAAATTATAGCTACAGTATTTAAATTAAAGCAACGGTTACCTGCTGAGCTGATAGTCTGTGCCTTTAACAAATTTGAGTTTGTCAAGGGGAACTCCAATGCTCTCCAACATGGCCTTAATGACCTGCTCATAATACTGCACCCTGAGCTCCAGCAGCTCCCAGGGAGCCTTCATGTTGTCCAGATAGGCATGGAGATCAGCAAAGAGGATGGTCACCTACAGAACAGAAGCATTAATAGTTATATACACCAAAGCCCTGACTAACTATCCTTGCAAGTAATTCGGATTAAACCACAGAGACGAACCTCACAGCCCGCCTTCAGGAAGTCAGCGATCTTTGACATGGGCACAAAGTAGGCCACATGGGGTTTGCCTGTGGTTGCTGTCCCCCAGTAGACCTTCAGTTCCCTCTCTTTTAGGATCTCCTTCAACCTCTCCTCACCAAGAACCTCCTGAGAAAATAACCGGGACAGAAACAGTCTTTTGAAATTGACAGAACAGACTCCTCATTAACAGTGCATGTAAAAAAAACACAACTAAACAATGAATATCTTCAAAACAACACCACCAGACATGCTTAAAATGTTAACTATGTTTTTGAGCTGTATCAAGTAATGTGGGAATCTCTTGATATGTTTCTCACCTGAAGGTTTCTGGTGATGAGCTTGAACTTCTCATCAGGACTCAGCTGCTCTCCCATGATGTCTGCTGCTTCTGGGAGAAAGAGGCAATCACAGGCATTTATGACAAATAACGAAGATAAACTCAATTTGTGCTTCTGCTAGAAGCCATATGTCAAAACTGTTATTTTTACGATCAGTTATTCAGCCCTAAGTTAAAACGACGTCTGTTATGAATGAACCCCTGCGGATGGGCGGTCTAATTTCCATTTCACACAGTGATAAAAACACTACAGAGCAGCAAATAGGTCGGTATAAAATGTAATACTATCATTATAAAATGTCAGTGATAATAGATGACAAAAGCTCAGATATTTAACAAAAAATTCACATTAAATCTCACCAGTGGTCTCTGAGAAACGTGTGCCGGTGACAGGCTTTTCCGGTTAAAAGATTTCATCACGTATTTCATAATAAAAGTCCCTCGGATATACAGTTTCTATTAATTAAAGTTAGTTTGATCAATTTATATACATAGATTATGAGTTTACAGAAATATTTGTATATATCGGTGAAATATATTAGACGTATATGACTAAATTATTAAGCTATTTTTATATTTATTTTGCTTTGTAATGATAGTGTTGCATCAGCTCTGAACAATCGATTGTCCAGCTGTTCAACAGCAGGAAGAGTAATCGAGTGCATGAAGAAGCGCCCATCTCCTCCAGGAGGCGCTCCTACACTGACGAGATTTTTCTGTCCTTACCTTTTTCTTAAAAAAAAAAAATGTAATTGAGAGTAATTGGGTCATATGGACTAACACTAAAACCGATATTGATAAATTTTCATAACGAAATAATGACACTGAAGAAAAACTTTTTGTCAGATTTTAGATATAGATATTAAAATGTTTTTATGTTTTATTATATGAGGCCAAGTGTATAGAAGGGAGAAAAAAAAGCAAATGATGATCCTTGAATATTAATTAACGTTTATTAACAAACATTTTAAAATGCATTAACACAAAATTTACATGTTAGAAAATGGTATCAACTCCAAACATGCACAGATTTCAATGCACATCATATGTACATATGTATAAAATAATACATTTACACAAAATATTATTTACAAGTCATTCCATTTTCCCCAAATATAAAATGAAAAATACAACTTAAAATTTTCAGATGGTCTATGTACATATATCACAGCACTCACAGATGTTAAAGAAACACTTGGCATTCAGATCTTTGACACAGAAGTTACAGGCAGAAAACTATACAATAATAAAAGCACTTGAGACAACTACTGACTGTACAGACACTGACACGGAAACGAACAGACCAGAATTCAGATTAACTAAGCACCCAGAAGAACGGCAGTGTCACCTGTAAACACACTGATTGGCTTTTGCATGAGAATTAATGGCATATTAGACATAATTCAGCAGTGACCGCTCTAATTGCCCTTATTTCATGCAACTGAGGCTCTTAAACAAGATAAATTAAGGAAGATGGGAGAAACAGACATAAACAACTCAACATATGATCTAAAACAAAAGTAATAAATACTTAACCTTGTTCACCTGACAAAATAAGCAGTGGATCGTACATTTTAACCCCACATAGTCATGGATCATATCCTCAATAGTCAGAAGCACTTTCATCCACACTTTAGTGAACCCATCCAGAACTTAACTGAATAAGATCCTCTGATCTGAAGCGTATCATCTGAAGGTGTTGAGGGACCAAATTTGTAAGTTTATCCCTCAGCGCATCGCTCTAAAAGAGCTCTGTTTGCCCCAAGAGAGCAGAAACAGAAGAAAAGCAACAAAGTAGAAGCGGTATGTGAAGGAAAGTAACACAAGGAATAAACAATAACCTTTTGTGCACAATACTGTAGTTCAATGTAATCAAACCCTACTAAGGTCTTAATGTTTTAAGTTTGCTTATCCAGTTAGATGCACAAAAGCATTTCTAAATAACATTCAAATATTACTTATATTCCTCCCAAAATGTACCTTTCGATCATATATATATATATACATTTAGCAAATAAAACCTTTTTTTAAATGTTCCAAGTTTGTTCTCAAGGTAGACATGTCCCACCTCATATCATTTTTTAGTGCAGTTTAGATGTGTGCTTCTCGAAAGCAGGCTTTTTTTTTTTTTTGTACACTGCTTTGAGATCCTATACCAGTGAGCAGCTCAAATACTGGCGACACACAGAAGCCTTGTGCAACTCAGGGAAACGTTTCTAGCGTCCATAAGCACTTGCAACTGCAAATGCAAGGCACTTTGAACTTGAGCTGGCAATGGTTACGTTTCAAGATGTTTTGGGGTCGTGTAGGGGTGATATGGATGGAAGCTTTCAGCCACAAGGCAGCATGGTTGGTTCAAAGCATCCCCTCAGTTTGTTTTGGCTTTGTGGGTCCGATGCAATTGGCACGATGTTCAGTCTAGTGTTCTGGTGCTATTAAACCACATTGAGCTCAGTGGAGTCTGAGTCCATTTCATTTTCTCTGAAAAAAAGCAAAACACAGTATACACAGGACAAAGTTAGACTAAATAATGTAAAGAATGCCATTTAATCAGCTTCAGAGGTTTAAAAGTACCAAGTTAACTCATAGATTTCGAGAATGTTAAGCAGGATTAACATCTTTGAGCAAAACATGTGACTGGAAGACTGTTGAAATCAATAGGTGGCTTTACCGTTGTTCTTTAAGTATTTTGTGGTTGCCTTGACGCTTTTCCTCGTTGATTGGATACGAGATGAATATTAGCAGCCCGATGATGATGAAGAATATTGGTGCAGCAGACACCAGGATCTTCAATGTTAAATCGACTTCAGCAGGTTGCGTGCACCCTCTCGTCACATAGCCGGCAAAACTATTTACAAGAGAAAAAAATTAGAGATTAATATCTTATTCATGTTCATCAAAATAAACCCAACCTCATGACTGATCACTGAATCTCACAGTAAAACACGATCCTATATGGTCATGTCTCCAAACTCAAAAGGCCCATAAAACCGACGCTAATCGCATTATATCTGAATGTCAGGAGGCCAGACTGATTCTCACACAGTAAAACAGAAATCCGGGCTCAGTGGATCATGAACACTATAATCCACTTTGAAAGCCAGTATTTCATGTGCAAGGCTGTGAAACTTACTCAAGACTAAGAGTTGAGACCCCCAAGGAAACTCCAGATGCAAACTTGGTGAAGAACACATAGAAGGAGTAGAAGATGGCTTCATGGCCCTGAGAATCTGGATTTTGGACTTTAAAATCATCCACCACGTCGGGAAGCATGGACCTGAGAATACAGTAAAGCACACTCCATGAATAAAGTGCACCAAATCTGTAAGTGCACACACATTTGTACAATTCTCAGGTACTTACCATGGCAGGAGGAAGGCCGCTGCAACACTGACTCCAGCGGCGAAGGACACGATGTACGTCACAATAAGATTGCTGGGCACTAAGACGACGGAGATCAGGAAAGGCACCACAGACTACAAAGAGAATATAAACCATCAGTGACAGGAAACAAAAGCATCAATTACAGTAAATGACAGACCAGGAGCAGCTGCTGCTGGTCACTTGGTGTAATTAAATGAATGTTTATGTGACGCTGCCAGTACTTACTGTAGTCCCAATAAACACAGCGGTCTTCTTGCCGAATTTAGTGAGGAACCATTGCCAAAATGGGATGGCAAGTGTGGCGGAAAGCTGAAAGAGAAGAAATTAAAATACAATTAGCTCAAAGATAACTACTGTAAAAGTGTGCAGGATGAAAAAAGTTATCATTTTGTGCATATGCTGGTCAAACCACATGATCAAATATTAAACATTTTGATTATCTATGCTGACAGAGATATCAGTTTGTAATACAGTAAAAGCAATGCACTGAAAGTTTTCGTGAGCAAGGCATTAGCTAGTCTCAGCCTCAGACGTCAGGCCCAGGGACCGGGGGCAAAACGTCTGATGTATAGGGGACACAGAAGTGGAAACTCTTCAGGAGTGTCAAAATAGTCATCAGATTGGTTGAATTATACAGGATTTCTGCGAGACGTGTGTCGCGTTCTTTAACGTTCTTTCTTGGAACAAAGATACCTTGGCACTAACCCCTTTACGAAAGAAGAAAACAGTAGTGTTTACAACTGTGACGATAAGCGATTATCAGGATCAACTAAACACTGGATTTTCAAAAGTATGTGAAATATTTAAAGTTCACGGTACAGAATCTTTAAAATACGTACGAGAGTTTTACACACCGGCCAGTTATTGTGGTGACATTTCCACGCTCAAACTTGACAGTGGACGAAATGAACTGTGATTGGTTGTTGGACATGTCGGTCAAACGGCCTCATGGGCGGGCCTTGGCCAATGAAAGCTGCCATGAATTCCAGACCTTCCAAAGACTGGGCATTAGCTAAGATTAGGTTTTATGGCAATGAGTTTATCCACCTAGGTGTTCAAACAGGTTCCCATCAGTAAGAATGCTTCCGAACACACCTGTCTGACAACAATATTGGAAAGTTTTGTGTCGCATGTGGGACAATGCCTGAAAACGTTCTATTCATGCATTCAGCTGCCTGAACGAGGGTTAATGTAGTCTGAAAAAAAGTCAGCAGACTGGGTTTTACATGACTACAATGATATTGTCTTATTGAACATGAATTTTTAAAGGGTTTTGAACAAGCTGATCTCAAGGACAAAAACAAATGAACAAAACATTCTTGTTCTTTGAAACTGGATGAACAACTTTTTTCTTCCTTGGACAATAATCTAGTTGTCAATCCTCCAGATGCTGACAACTTTTCTGCGATAATGGAGCACTTTATGAGTAAAGCCTTGAGTAGAGGGTTGGTTAAGGCGTATTACATTACTGGAAATACTAGTCTATTCAGACTATTCCATCAAGAATGGAACTTGTATTATGCAAATGGACCCATCAAGTGTTCTCCTTTTGTAAAATTTTCTGTCAAAATGTCACTGTCAGTCATTCCATAATGACACCTCACGTATCTTTACAGACCATACAGAGTCTTTAGCATTCAAAAAGCCCACAAATTTAATTTGCTCACCATAATGACGAGAAGGATGTTCTGGAAGTCATTTCTGAAGCCAAGGGTGTAGCTACAGAACAGTGCAAAGTTTCCCTCCAGAAACTGCAAGAAATGTTTATAGAAATAATAAGCTGCACAGTAAAGACACATTAGCAAAACCTAACAAATACAGCGATCGCCAAAGGCAACAGTGCTCGTCCAGGGCGGTCACAGCTTAAACAACTCAAACAGCTGGTGGTGACCACGGCTCAACTTGAAATGAATGGATCATTTGCACAAGGACTCACCATAAAAGCCAGAGAGGTGAAGAGGAAGCCCATGACTAGCTTGGCATAAGGACCGTGACCCATAACCATACGAATGCCCTGGAAGAACGGCATGGGCTCAGTCCTAACCCTGCAGGTCTCTGTCAAAAAAAAGAGAGGCAAGATGAGATGATGAAAACAAATGGCAATTAATGGTGCAACAATAAATCCAATAAATAACAGGGCAGTGTGGAAGAGACTAGGATTTTAAAATGAGTCATTGCATCACATGACAAGGAATCCACCACAAAACATGTTGTTTAATTGCTCATACGCTTTCATTTCTAAATGTTGAGCATGAGAAATCCTCAAATAAGGTGTGGTGATGAGCCAAGACTGTGCTTGATTTTCTTTAGAAGTCTACTGAGGTCTGCATGTTAAGACTTGATATTTTACCTTAAAAATAAATAACTCTAGAGAACACCTATAGTAACCTTCCTTTACCATGCGCCTCATTTAGACAGTCCTATTTGTGCTGTGAAAGTTAATCACCCTGCTATGCTTATTCACTGGCATTTCCCTGCAAGCAGCTGAGCTCTGCTTGTGGCCCAAATCAGCCTTTACTGATTTAAAGAAACCCGAGCTGTTTGGAAAAACCCGGGTACATCTGCAAGCAATTTCATGGGATTCATTGTTTACACACATTTCTCGCTGAAACAGAAAGTATGGACTGAGACATACTAAATAGATCATTTCTGTTCTGTTTTAAGACAGCCAATTGGCTTTAATATCACCGTTAAAAACTATGATTTGCTGTTTACAAGTCTGTTTCAGCAGTACGGGCATTTTAGAGAGGAAAGGACAAAAATCTTTGCGGTGCGGCATGAATCATCAAAGTTTTGGTACATTTCCAGAGTTCATACTTTATACCAGCATTTCAGAACCTTAGACATACACATTTAAAAATTTCTACAAGACCTCATAGCTTAAAAGCATACAATTTAGTCTTAAATTATGATATCATTAAGTCTTTAAGTAAGAAGCTATACTGCCATTCAAAAGTTTGGAGCCAATATCAACACTTTTATTCTGCCAGGATGCATTAAATTGATCAAGTCAAAGTAAAGACATTTACAATGTTACAAAAGATTTCTATTTCAAATAAAGACTGTTCTTAAAATGTTGAAAAGAGGTATTATATACAAAATATTATGCAGCACATCTACGCCAAATGAGCATCTTAGAATGATTTCTGAAGGATCATGTGATGCTGAAGACTGGAGTAATGATGCTGAAAATTCAGCTTTGCATCTCAAGGATAAATTACAATGTAAAATTTATTCAAATACAGTTATTTTTAACATTTATACTTTATTATAAATGCAGCAAATGCAGCAAGAGATGACTTTTAAAAACATTAAAAACATAATCTTACACCGACCCCATATTTTTTAACAGTAGTGCATGTTTAATTGCATAAAGTTTCATTCGTAATAATGTTTTTGCAGTAGTAGTAGCACTTACCTTTTTGCTCTTTCACACCAAGGAACAAGACCACGGCACAGACGACATAAATTGAGCAGATGACTCCAGATGCGATCAAGTAAGCATTTCTCTGTAAGAACCACATGATACCAGGCATTTAATACCAATACAGCAAGAATTTGAATTTAGTCAACCTTAAAAGAAAAAAATCCTCACCAGATGCTCCAGTGAAACATGAGGCTCAGTGATGTTGACCTCGGGAGCCCCCTGTAGATCTGTAGAGTTCAGGTCCTCGCCAGCGCTGATGCAAGGAGCGCTAGCCATTCCCACAATCTGACCTTGCACAGCAGTCCCAATGAGCGTGCCCAAAACCTCAACAGTCATTCCTGAGATAAGACAGTGGTGGTTAGCTGTGAATTAGAAAACGATGGATGGATGTATCCAGCTGTAGATGTTTTAAAACTCACGATAGGCAGTGGCTGAATCCCTCTCCTTCTGCTCTGTGCTGATGAACATAGTAAGTGCGGAATATGGTACGTGGAAGCACTGTTTTTTGAGGAAAAAGACAATGCCAAAAGGTCAAGAAGGAAATGATGAGGAACTTTGCAGGCTACAACTTATGGTCATTTAAAGATGGTTACTCACTGTCTGTAATGTCTGGAAGGAGCAGTAGAAGATCAGGTACCAAACAACCTTGCCTTGGTCAACAGACGGCACGTACCAAATGAGAAAATAGCACAGAACGGCAAATGGGGTAGACAGTACAATCCTGCAAGGAAAAGATGTATAAGATTAGGAGAAATGCACAAAAGGTAAAAAAGTTTAACTAACTACTCCATGATGATGAACAGGTTTGGGATCAGGTACATGTAGATGAAGTTTACTAGGTGTCACTGAATCTTGTCAAGCACCATGTCATTTTTGTCCCACCCATGACTATGAGAGATGAAAACTGATTGCATAACTTCCTGTCTTTGTACAATGACTCATGTGGCCAACAGGATGCTGAAGTGGAAAAACATTATCTGCTCAGGGAACATCTGTGCAGGGAACTCCCATTTCAGCTGCATTACACATCATGGAACTGAGTGGTACCACATTTTGTTTTCCTGGTAAAGTTTCATAACATGCGGAGTAGTAAAACCCAGCATCATTTCCAAAAAGAAAAAAGGGTTTGTGGAAAAAGTGGAGCCTCATTTGGCGGTTTTTCTATTAACGGAATGGGATCCCACAGAATTCCACTGAATGTGGATGCTTGTATTCAGTCAGTACATCCAACGCCCCTCTCCACCCCCTCTCTGTTTGTTTATTAAATATTTTGGCTGATTTCATGATGTTTTCAGCTACTAATAAGACAGCGATTCCCAGAAAGCGTTTGCGGTTTTGGCATGAACCTGTCTGTTACATTTCTAGTTTAAAAAGGTAAAGAGGTGATGTTATTCAAGAGAATTTAATGCAAAATATTCAAATATTAATTTCAAATGAGGTTAGATGTTTTCACTGAGCTTTAGGATACTATTATCCTTATATCTTTTGTGCAAAAACAAAACGATAGGCTCTCTATAAAAATAAAATAAAATATAGTTCAATGATAAATTACAATAAACAAACTGAATATTATAACAGCAAAAAAATTCAGCCTGACAATATTTAGATTAGATATTGGACTTGAAACTGTTGCACTGAAAGTAATATTTGTTTACACAAACTTAATAGGACATAAAGGTAGGACTGGTAGGTAGAAAGGTATCTATTAAAACATTTGTTATGATAATAAATTGCACATTTGATTTCTCAAGTTTCTTGGATCTGTAATTTTTATTAAAATATGTAATCAGAAAGCAAGAAAAAGCCTCAACTAAACAAATGTTCAAGTACACACATATAGCAAAAAGAAGCAACTAGTTAACAGTTCAAAATAATAGCCATCTCAACCAACCGGTCGGCTGCTATTTGAACTAAAGTAACCCTTGTATGTTGCCTTTAAATTTGAAGCCGTGTGGTCGGCTTCCCTCGCTCTCTGATTGGACAACAGAGGTGGTGTGGTGTGGGTTGGACCATTCAAGAGGCACATTTTGCATACAGCTCCCAACCCCCCCCCCCATGCAGCATTTCTTCTGAGCCTGACAGCACAATAGAAATGTCTTGATATTGTCGCCATTTGAAGAATTACACCTCAGATGAATCGATCTACACAACATGCGTCAAAGGTCACTAGTTGCAAAATTTCAATTATTTCAGTTTTGTGTTGTGGGAAAGAGCCATTCATTATCCAAAAATGTGCTGAAAAATATTGGTCGCCAGCCTTGTGGGGTAACTTGTACTTATAGACAGAAAATTTAAATGCTATCACATGGTCAAATATTGACTTGGTTTTTTTTTTCAGTTCCCCAGCTCATGTCATTCAATATACCATTGCAACAGTGTGACTAACTTTTGCAATGAATTCCCTTTCAGGATTATGATAGCTTAACTCACATGCTTGTGACTATTAATAATGCATGTGATGAAACAGAGAAAATGAAATTACACAGGCTTGTGGTCCATATGACTCTCCACGGGAATAGTTAGGGGAGAAAAAAAGTCCCCTCTTTCCCACATATACCCATAACTACTCCAACAAACCTGTCTCATGTACTCCCAAGTGACCTCACAGCACAAATCTAGCATCACTAGGGATCTTGTAATCACACCACCCTGAGAGGATACAACCATCTTCCTCCGATCCAGCGTCACGGAAATGAGCTCATTAGGGAAGACCTTTCTCACCAGCTTCCTATCAGATTCCTTCACATACCCGGAGTCCAGTTAAAAGGCAGACGCACATTCCTCACCCCGCCCCCCATTCCCATCACTTCCTCCTGAGTGGTTTTCTAATTATTCATACAATGAGTGACCTCCTACTTCAAATGACTTGAACACTCCTCAAACCGAACATCATTTGGAAAATAAGAGAGAAAGTGGAATCTTATAAAGTGCTCTTGATGTTAGACTATGCTGCAAACCCAGATTTTTCACAGTTTAACCCAAAACCAAAAGCCTTAATTGTGTAGAGAACCTGTTAGGCATCCCTGTCACTACAGATTAGGCTTGTGCAAGTGCAGGGTTAAAGGTCACTAGTTGCAAAATTTCAATTATTTCAGTTTTGTGTTGTGGGAAAGAGCAATTCATTATCCAAAAATGTGCTGAAAAATATTGGTCGCCAGCCTCGTGGGGTAAAATTAAAAACAGTATTAGCAATTTTGTTTGCGATTTTTTTTTTTTTTTTTTTTTTTTTTTTATATGAGGTTTGCACTTTTCACAACCAAATTACCAACATTCAGGGCATATGGTCTAAATAAATACAGTGAATTTGTTTTTGCTAGAAGTAATATTTAACAACATCAAAATGAGTAAGAAGATAAATTTTAACCTAAATTATGCTGTGATTTGGTAGCTAGTTTTGGACCAAATTTTGGTTTCTTAAGCATATTTGCCTCCATATATTCTGCAATACAAGTTAAGAAAAGGAACCATTTAACTTGCTTATAATGTGTTGCTCAATGGCAAGCATGTCTTGTTGTTATAAAGTGGTTTAGTCATGCTGCATGTGACAGAGAATCAATTCATATTGGCCGGCTGAAAATGCAAATTGGCCGAAGGCAAAGCTACTGTGGTGTATCCAAAACCCCCGCCCATCACACCCCTCGACCCCCCATGAGAGCTCAGGGGACTTCATTTAGTCCCACAAGCTTCCTCTGACTTAGAAACATCACCAGATACACTTGGCTCTCTCACTTAAAGACTACCTCCTGACATTTCACAACAACAGAGAAATGGGTCAGAAGACAAAGCAAGTGGTGAAGCACAGAGATTCATTTGAGACGTATTTTAAACGCAACAGAGGAGGCCTCCGAGTTAGTGGAAGGTCAAATTAAGTAGGGCAGACAGTTACTACAGGCAACATGCTCCTTAAACAAGACAATTCTGAGTCTTGTTTAATGTGGAAGATTGCTCTGAACATACAGGTATGAATGCACAAAGACCTGGACAGTAAACCCTTAGAGAAATCCAATGAAACGGAGCTGAAGAAAGACTTACCAGGGCATCATTCGTCCAAATCTGGTCCAGGGACTCCGGCTGACTAGAAAGCCCACCGTAGGGTCTGTGATGGCATCCCAAGCTCGACCCACAAACAAGATGATGGAGGCATAAAACGGGTCCAACTGTCAAGAAACACATTACAGATTGAGAGTTTTCCAAAAACTTTTATTCAGCATCAGAATGGACTAAATAACTGAAAATAAAAGATGAAATACCAACATGAAAAAGTTCTGTTAAATATTACATATTTACATTGGTGATAAAGAACAGGTATCTACCACTGCATATCAGTTGAAGATATGAATTTTCATGATAAATCTACAAATATTTATAACTGTTTCGAGGGCTAGGCAGCATGTAAACTACAACAACTTCTTACAGAGATCAAGAGGAGCACATGAAGCCTGCCCAATGACCTTGAGATACATGAGATCATAAACCACATGACAGGCAAATGGAGTTATTCAGTTGAAACGGTTTTACTTCCAGTACAACACACTTGTAAAACTGCTGCAGAACTGAGTGCTGAGTGCGTCATGCTGGCATTGTGTATTGTAGGAATAACTGTTAAGTATGGGATTAAACACATTAGCAGAACTCACACTGGGAACCTGTCTCCTGTAGTCAGTGGTTACATGATAAACACTGAAGGCTATCAGAACAATCCCTTTAATCTGGCCAATCAGCCTGCCAAGACTACAGTAGCTTCCCCAAAAGTTAATGGCATAAAAGGCCTTGGCAAAACTATTCATTTTCCAGTACAATTCCCCTTTGTGACTGTACTTGTTGACTCTGGCTATGTGAATGGGAGTAAAGAAACCTGCTTGCCCCCTGAGGATCGCAAACAGATTCTACATTCTACAAGTCATTCCGATCTTCTGTTATCAGGCACTTTCCACGAATTCATCAAAATTCATCCACTACGATGAATCAGTTGACTGATCCAAATGATTAAGATGTTATTAGTAAAAACAGTCACACGGTTTCACTCACCAATGCAACGTCCAGCAGGTAGATCTGAAGGAAGAAGCCGATTGCACATCCTGTTATCTGATATGGTGCTCCTCCAATGGCATAACACAACTTGTTGCATACAGACAACTGGCCCCTTGATTCATGCTATTTTTTTTAAAGGAAGAAACAGGAAATGTTTTGAGACGTTCATATAAAAGACACTCAAAATAATAAAGAATACAGTACAGAGGCTATATAAGGTCATATGAGTTCACAAGGTCTAAGTTGGGATTCAAAAACTAACATAATTGTAGCACATTGTGGCCAGACACACTTGTAATTTAGCTTAAGTACTGGTTTTAATTATATTAACACAATGCATTTCTGCTTGATTTGCTGTTTGGTTCTAATCCAAACATAACCTCATTTCCCATACAGCTGGGTAGCTTCTGATATTTGGGTCAGGGAGCCCTCAAGCAAGAAATCCCACTGAACACAATCAGAGGAAACAGGCAGTGTTTTCTGTGATGAGCATTAGTACATCAGTTTAAATAATGGTGCTTTAGCCATTTTCATCTATCATCTAGAGCTGAAACCTTTGGTATGCAGAATCAACTCTGCATCAGCAATAAGTGCACATCACGTTTTACAGCAATAAAGCCATATCACATAATATCAGCCTCATAAATCAAATGACTGACTGGATTATTCATTCTGATGATGTGCCATGTGTGTGCATGTGGAATCTAGACTTGACCAGTGGGAGATCAATTAATGCTTCGTGTTACACACACAAATTGTAAGCATCTAAAATTGCTGGTTGATTAGTAGAATAATTTCCAAAAATAAACTTCAAGTAAGGATTCATTGTTAGCAGTCCATGACATTATGACAAATAAATGCAAACTCTTAAGTAGTAAAGTCGAGAAAATATTCATTTTTCTAATAATTCACTGGCACGTTTAAGCAGTTTATGCATTTACTGAACAGAGAGCTTTCCATATTTGAGCTCAACTAAATGAGCGATGAAACGTGATAGAATTATAACTCTGGCGTCAGAATTCATGTGCAATGGGCCTAATATTCGTTTATATCATATATAATGTACACGCTTCGCGAGCAGCGCAGACAGGGCGTGCGCGCTTAATTTAACTTGACAAAATGACACGTCGATGAACAGCTCGCGCCGCTCCTACGTGGCTGTTCAACAGGGAAATCATGGGAATGGGAAACACGTACGCTGCTGATAAACTCATCACTGAATGAAAGCATCAATTATTTTCAGTTTCTTACCTTTGTTGCCAGTTTGATTCCTTCTGGGCTGGGTTTTTGAAGGAGACTGGTATTGGAGTACTGCTCGGCGCCCTCGCCTCTAGCCATCTCGTTCTTGAAGATGTGCGTAAAGTCGTTTACACGTTTCCTATGAATCCAGTTATTGAATGATATGAAATAAAAAGGAAAACAATTAACCGGTTCGATTAAACAACAACACTGTATCCGCAATCGTTTCCTTCGGAATCAACCTGTGTTTCTGCCGGTCTCTGTATCAGCCGACTGTAGTAGTAATTTTAGTCTTGCTCCAGCTCCACCCCTTTCATTCTAATTCTTTCTCGTATGATTTTTTCACCCGACGTCAAGAGGCGGGTACAAACATGACGTCAACACGCAGACGCATGATCAGATGCACTGATTCTAATGAAAATCACTTTGAAATGAAATGCAGTGAAAATCAAATAGACTTGTGAATCATTATGTTTAATGTATAATATAATTATGCTCTCTTCTCTGACAAAAGAAAGTCATAATTTGGGTGGGTTTTCCATTCTGCAATACACTCAGAGAAAGAGCTGTCATGCAGGGAACTGTAACTGTAAATGTACTGTTTACACACACACATATTGGGGGGCGTCCACCAAAACAACTGGATGCCCACATACACACACCATAGTGTTTACAGAGTTCAGGTTCACGCACTAATCAATGTGTGTCAACAGAAGATAAGATAACAGTCTGTTGGCTTGAGTCGTTCAGTGTCACTTAGCATTCAATTAGCATTTATCTTGAGAGCAGAGGGCAATGCATTGCTGTTTACATTGACTTTGTCACTTTTGTGTCCCATATGCATCAGACTTTTGGCCAACGGTCTGTGGGCGTGATGTCTGAGACATGATCTCATTTTGTCTAGACCCCAGTGATGGGTGGGTTTAGGTGTGGGGTTTTGGGTGTATATCATTAATACAAATTCATACGAATTGTGCAACTCATAAAATACTTTTAGCAAAAATCGTATGGATTTGTATTAGTGAGGTTGTACGAATTAGCCACCTCATAAAATATGTACAAATTGCTGTGAGATCGGGCTGAAGCTTTTGATCTAAAGACATTCTACTGCTTAAAAAGGAGTTTTGTATATATAAATATAATTTGTGACTATATTTATTTGTAACAACATTTATTTATTTATAATTAATGTAATTTTACATTCATACTCACCATTTCAAAAAAATGTTTTCAAGTTGTAAATGAGAAAATATAAAAAAAGCCTGTATACAGTATATATGTATGTTTGATGTTTAATGTTTGCTCTAGTCCTTTTAATAAATCAAAGATACAACTTTTAAGATACAGATATTTTAATAATGTATTAGTAAATGTTTCAATTAACATTAACTAAGAATAATAAATGCTAGTTACAGTAGTTATATATTACTGTCAGAATCATGCACCTGTTTTGCCCGCAGCACTTTTCTGTTCCTGTTTTTCCCTTATATGGTCTTGTTCCTGTTCTCGTTGTCATTACAGAATTTGTCATTCTGTTCACCTCAATTTTTCCCAATTATCTTATTATTAGTGTGTGCTTGTCATTTTTGCAAATCGAGGGAACTAAATATTAAATCGTGCACATAATTTTTTTTTTTTCCTGCATGTCATGTGTGGGGCTCCATACTTTACATCCTGGTAGCAATCACTAATTTAAGTGGTCTAAATGCATTGGGGCCAGATTTACTAAACAGGGCAAATTAGCATTAGATCTCAATTACATAAGAGTGCTAATGTGAGGGGGAAATTCTGATGCTATTATTGTGCACATGATTTAGCCTACTGTTTTTTTCTTGCATGCGGGGCTCTGTATTAAAATGACTTTCAACCAGCATTAAAAAAAAGAAAACCTACCCAACCTTTAACTAATGTCAACACATGGAGTTGTAAAGTGTTATAATGTTTTCCAACAAAATTAGAATCCATAATCTTAAGAAATCTGGAGTTGATTTGTTAATATTTCCTTCAAATATGAGGGAGGCTTTAGTTGTCATTGTGTGTCTGTTGAAGCGTTTTTGTTTGCCACTGGTTAAAAGACACAGTCTTGATTCTTATTTACCATTTTGTCTAGTACAAAATGACAAATTTTCAGTTTGTCCAGAGATGATTTCGCTCTTGTTTGCACAACCACATGGAACAAATGGCAACATGAAACTGAATGGTATTTCACATATGGAGCCTTGAAGTTTTACTGCTCTCCAGTACCTCATATTTCTTTCACAATGTCTTCAGGGTGGTGTGACCAGAGTCTCTGACCATGACTCAGTCCTTCTGCATTCACTTTCTGTTACAGCCTCGAGCAACAATGGCCTTTTGTAGCTTACTATTATAATCATGACAAAGTTTCAAGGAGCCGGAGGAGCAGTGAGCTTGCTGTGACCATTATCACACTGTTTTTATGTTGGAGGGGTCATTCATGAATGAACACTCTCTAGCTTTCATCAGCTCGCATGAGTGTGTTGTCAAACACACAAGATGCGTGTGTATGGCGCTGAAATCCTGACCACTGTTCTGCACTATAGATAGCCACAGGTGTTATGGAAAGTCACGAGCAAGCGGGTGGGATTTATCTGTGTGTGCGTGTGTACAGTGAGAATTGTTACCATTATAGCAACAGGTTCGAAGCACAGGAACCTTCTGTACCCTTGTCAGTTCTGCTTATCTGGTGCACGGTGTATGAATGTGTTTTTAATTAAAACAGGATATAATATACCAGTCAAACTTCTGGACACAGCTGAAGACTTACAACTACTTCAAAAGAAGTTTTGCAGACGAATATACATTCTGCATTTATGTATGTATGTATGTATATGTTTACTTATTGGATTTTGATATTGACTAGAGGAAAATGCTTAAAGGGACAGTTCACCCAAAAATGAAAATTTACTGACCCTCAAGTCATCCAAGGTGCACATACCTTTCTTATTTCAGATACAATTGGAGTTATATTAAAAAAAATGCTGTGGCTCTTGAACGTGTGTATTATCGTTAACTGACAAAAATGCATTGATTCGCTTTTAGAAGGCCTTTTATAACTGTTTTGCTTTTATGTAGTTAATTAATATGACTCAGTATAAATGTATAATTACATTGTAACAAGGACACCTTAAAATAAAGTGTAACTGAAAGTCATATACAGCTAGAATGGCTTAAGGGTCAGTAAATCATGGGGATATTTACATTTTTGGGTGAAATTTGTTTTGTAGACAAATATAAATTGTGCCTATGTTTTATATGTATGTGTATATGTGCTTAAGTTTATAAATTTTTTTATTAGCTTTATTTGAAAATGACTGGAAGAAAAGCATCTAATAAGGCATACAATTCACCTCCCAGACTGTTTTTCCTTGACTGTGCCAACAGCAAACATTATTTAAAAAAAAGTACACACCCACTAAAACAGTCCACGTACACACACTGTTAAAGAGTCTCTGCTGATAGTCTCAAAGTCCAATAAAACTGTCTATGTGGCTGTGGGGCAGAAATACAAAATGTTGGGCCATGCTGGTTCTGTTTAATCTGCGTAATAGCATGACCTCAGACAGTCTGAAATGGACATGAACTGTAATAAACTCTGGCCACTGGTGAGGAACACGTCATGATTAGAGACCTTTTCCATGTGGAATGGTGCACTGCACTCCTATCTGTATTTGTTAAGATAACAACTTTATATTAAACTGTAGAGTATGTCGGAACAAGCAATTGAGCAATTTATATGATGGCAGGACACTAAATAATGCATGCAATGCAACTAAAGTTATACTGTAGCCTATTTCTTGTATTGCTCATGATTTAAATAATCATTTTAAAGCATGTTAATTCCTTTATTTAAACTCAGCTAAAGTTTAATATACCATACTCAGTTTATTCCCCTTATTAGGATAAGACTTAAAGGTTGCTTTTTAAGGCGCTCACTTTTTTAACCCACTGGTGTGCTCCTACACCACTTGTATAGTATTAAAAGCCTTGCACTTGAAATGTGATATCAAGACCTAAATATATATATACAACATCAAAAAATACCACATCAGGTCTCAAAAAAAATCTGGGAAACATTAGTAGGCTATATATACTTTAATAAAAGAATAATAATATATATATATATATAATAATCATAATATATATATATATATATATATTAAAACAACTAAATAACTAATGCATATTGAATATCAGAAAGGTATGGAAGGCTAGATTACTCAAAACTAAATCATTAAATAAATGCTGAAATATATAAATAAATAAATATTTAAATGCATAATTGCATAAATATTTATTTATTATTCAGTCATTCATTCAGAACACGACTATCATGTACCACAGTCTGCTGCTGCATCAAGAAATGCAACTTGAATATCTGTTACTTTAAGATATACATCAGTTCCATGCAGCGAAGTGAATGTGATAGACTGGTTAAACTAATAACATTTATTACTAATAAAATAACATTTATTTATATATACATAACGCAGTACAAAAAGATAGCTTCCCCCCTTTCATTACGAGTGACGATGCCAGAAAGCTCAGTGTGAGGATGAATTATGTAAAATGACTCCTTCCAGAACAATAGTATGTCACAATTGCATATACTGTATGATGTGGGGTCATACTGTAAGCCAGTCATTCTCTCTGTTTTAGAAGCAGCTTCACCACACCCCTATTAGGATTCATGACACTACGTGTGAGCATTACTCAATGTCCAACTGACAGCTTCCTGTCTATTTTAACTCCGCAGTATTCAGACATGCCATTGACATTCATAGCAGCTCTTTGCCTCCGTCATGAACTTTCCATCCTGACCCTGAGATTATTTAAAGGTGTCAGGTACAGTACAACACCAAACGCTGACTTGCATGAAACTTTGTTGTTATTTTCAAACTTCGGTCCAACATTAACAAACCATTGAGGGGAAAGGAAAAGTGCACAAAAATACAATAAAGCTTGTGATATTGATTCTGAGTTACTTGGACCAGTGAGAAATATAAAAAAATTTTTAGCTTCATCATTAGGGGTGAGTTTTGTTCCACTGGTCATTTGCTATTTAGTAAATTGTTCTCTTAAAAAGTGGAAGCAACTGCAAAATTAATAATCTATCTGATATAGCTACATACTGTGGCCTAACATCCTCTCTGGATTCATTCTACTTCCCAGCAGCCTAACCAAAACCTTCCGTGATGTAACTCTCTCTTAGTCAAGCACCACCATCATCCACAGGAAGTAAACCTGTATTGTACATTTAATTTCATTCTGATGACTGTACAGTACATGCGACACACTGGTTTCTTCCTCGCGTAACCAGTACATCCAGCATATATTACTACTGATTGTGTGAAAGCAAGATCTCTAGGTTATAGCTTGTATCTGTTTCTATGTAACCCTTATTGTAAACATTCATCAGTGCATGGCATTCCAAAGAAAAAAGGGATGGTTCCATGGGATGGTTGAAAACCAGCATAAGGCAGATCCCTATATATCCCGGTTTTAGTAAATTTAGACTAATCTGGGTTATTTTACTTATGAAACATCCATACAAGCAAATCCTGAAGGATGAAGTCAAGATTCGCCCAGTCGCCTAACAACACAACACAACACAACAGCAGAACAGAAATGATTCAGTCAGCGCACTGACGAGGAGGAGCGCAAGGACTGATTTGTTTTCGATGAGATTTAGCTGCCATCTTGTGGTCATTAGCAATACAGTTCTCATTTTAATATGACGAAAACACCCTATTTTATGTTCCAAATATGTTTAACTGGTAATTTATCAGGAATATATTTTGTAGTATTATAGGCTAGTGCTATAATTTACTAAACCCAGTTTGTTACCATTAGACTATATTTCCCGCTATTATTACTGGAACTGCTGCAATTATTCAGACTAAATTAGGCTTTTCTGATTTAATACAAAGGTGGTTTAATAGTAATAATAATAAAAATACCTCTAACACTAGCTTTCGCTATTTTTTTCTATTCTGTTTATCTTCTTTGTATTTATTATAATTTAAAATTTAAAATTGCTACGTGTACTGCGTTAGGCTGAGACTTGTCATAGCAGTTGCTTATTATTGCTCTTTTGTTGATTTTGATTGCTGAGTCTTCATTTGTAAGTCACTTTGGATAGGTAGGTGTCTTCTAAGTGACTAAATGTAATTATCATTATTATTATTAATATTATTATTATTCTTATTATTATTATTAGGCTACACCAAATATCTTCTCCCACGTGCTTATAAAACCTGTATTACTCTTCTGCCAAACGTACTGTCGTAATTTCTTGCTTTGGGTGTGAGAGATCCCTGGTTGAAATGCTGGATCACTCCTACTGTTCATACAAAGTCACTTCTGGATTTGGTCCTGTAAACATCTAATACTAATCATTGCTGAAATACCAAACATAAAAACCACTCAATCACTAGTGGAACTAAACATTTTAATTCAGACATAATTTACTGATCTCTACTTGTTCCAAATCTGTAGTTTTAAACACAAAAGAAGATATTTTGTAAAATGTTCATAATCAAACAGTTGACAGTATATGGAAGTCAGTGGCTACCATCAACTGTGGGGCCACCAACATTCTTCAAAATATCTCTAACTTTTTATGTATGTGCGTGTAGAAACAGACTTTCAAAAATTAAAACCACCCTGAGAAATATTCAGAAATATTCAAGAAGTGTGACACTGCTCTGCACAATGTACACGTTATGCTGCAATGCAGTGCACAACCTACAAAAACGTAAATACAATTTATGATTTTAAAAAATGGTCTGGAACAGACATTATAATAAGTCCCCCATGTTTAGCTTTGCCCTGATCACTCAGCAAAGATCCCCTCTGCACAACGAAATTCTTGGTGTGCAGACAAATACAGGACAAATATCAGAATGTTTATTAATATAGTATTGTATTACATATATCACCAGCAGGTGGCGTAATTGGACCACAAATGTTTCTTTCATAATCTAAAGTCACCGCATTCGTAATCATCGCCGTGCACTTGATAATTTTATATTGTGATAATGCGAATGCTGCTGTGTTCAGCTTTACAAACTAAGAAATCTCTATAACAATGGTAACCAACTGAGTATCTGGTTACTTGCAGTTGCAGTATGTTGGAGCTGTTTGCAAACATCATGCCTGTTACCTGTGACTTTAAACACCTCCAATTCATCTCCTGATACATTAACAGTATCTAGTGAAAAATGTCACAGCCGTGAGAATAAAGCACAGTTGACATGCATCTTCTTAAATGGGTTGTAGAGATAGAAAAACACAGAGTCCCAAGCCACCCACTCCAGACCCTTCACACATCTCAGTGCTGGAGAAATCAGTGCTTAGCAGCACAGATGGATCTTACACAACATACCCAGGAAATCAACTTTCAGAAGACTTCTGTCAAGAACTGAAAAACTGCACTTGTTTTTGGTTTATCAATAGACCTTAGTCAGGGTAAAGGCATATTTATTTTTTATATATAAATATTATAATTTTGACAGGAATGAAAATGAGGTTGTGAGGGATAGAAGTACAGTGTGTTCATTGGATTGTATTATGCCGATTGTTGCTGAAAACTCTTAATAAAACAGTAAAAAAAAATGTGAGTCATGGCATTTATGTGATCTAGGACCTTAATACAGTGTATGTCATTGTAAAGACTAAATATATTCCTCACAGCCTCAGTTACATCTATATTAAATATGAAGTCTAACCTGACTGAAGTCTATTAAAGCATTCTACCCTTCATATCATTTTGTTTATTACATGGCTCTCATTAATGTGTGGATCATCTGATTGTATTCTTACTTGACATAAAAGTTCTGATAAATGATGTGTTATGAATGTTACATTAATGTTTAATAAGTGTTGGTTACATGATTGTGTCGGACCCCACACAGAGCGAGAGTATAGGCTGGTTGTAAGGAAATCCTTAGGGGCTGAAGCAGAATAAGCAGTTCTTTGATGAAAGCCTATAGACAGATGAGCAAGTCCAGCTGTCCAGAGCTGCTCGGCATCAGTTTACAGCAACCTAAGTGCCTCCCCAAGAGATCCCAGAGCAAATGGACCCACCACTACACTTTACCATATCATATGGCACATACTGTCCCGAGCCTTTTCATGCAGGCCCAAATGCACACACGCAAATCTTAGAACAAACTGTTTTTTTCTCCATGGAGTATCACTTTATTTTATTGCTTTTATGTCAGCATTGCAGGGCAGTAAAAGCTCAAGCCCTCTCCGTAGACACTCAAACAAACGCATGCATGCTGCAACAGCTGATTCTCTCTCCTCCTCGGGGGTTTCCGCCTGGTGCCAGACCCAACGACTGAATGTTGTAATACTGTTATTCTGTTGGACTTAAATGCCTCAGCTGTCGAAAAAATTCAACTCGCCTGCCAAACATCCTAGGCCTAGTTCGATCTTGAGGGATTTTTTGGTAGTGACCCCTACTGTCTGAACTAAGCTCTCTTTCTACAGAAAGGTCTACTAATTAATTTGCTCAATAACTCACTCAGCTACACGTAAGATAGTACAATCACAAATGATAAATTACTTATATAAAATCACAATTGTTTCTCCTAAACTACATGTGGAGAGAGAGAAACAACAGTGAAACCCTGTTTCTCATACTGTTTCTTTGATCTCATCAGTTCCTCAAAATGTGAAGAAGAAAAGGTTAATCCTCAGACTTCTGAAGAACTAGAATTTAACAGGGTAATAAGCAAATGATCTGTCATCTGACACACTCACAAGTATGTGAGTATATGGCCCGTTACAGCTGTGGGAGGTCAGGTTGTATAATTCTTGTCATGGTTTCTAAGTGGACAGAAGCTCCTCTTCTCCACCTCGCCCCGGCCCTCTTCCTGTGCCTGATGAATAATGCTTTGATCAGCTCGAGAGGGATGGATCAGTGTGTGTGTGAACGATAGAGACAGAAAGAGAGCAGGGAAAAGAAGCATCTCCAGATGTGTGTGTGAGGGTGGAAAGTTGCAGAAGGATCACTCACATCCGTTGACAGTTCTTATCTGGGATGGGGGCTCACTCAGGGATACCCAAGAGACTCATACAGTGGTCCATCATGCTGCTGGCAGAAGGGGCTGATGGGATGCAGTGACCGTCCCATCTGTCAGGACATGGAAATCACACCTATGACCACACCTCCACTATCTATCTATCTATCTATCTATCTATCTATCTATCTATCTATCTATCTATCTATCTATCTATCTATCTATCTATCTATCTATCTATCTATCTATCTATCTATCCGATGGAAAATTTAATTGGAAAAGATTACAACTGGACTTTCAGTTTCAACACTCACGGCAATTTGTGGATATTTAAATTTTTTAAGAATTGTTGGAGTATTCTTTTGAATTCATATGATCATTGTTTTTTTCTAGGAATTGTATGATTTCATACAAATTAAATCATACATTTATACAAAATCATAAACTCGTACAATAGTTATGAGATTTATTTATTTATCTATTTATTTATAAATAGTTTTCTACCCCATAACAAAGCATTGACTTTGACATTACCAATATTAGTGGGAATATGGAAACACTGGTCTTTGGTCAAAATATATGCAATGATTTCACTCCCTCAAATATTATGTCAGGAAGTTATTATTTTTACTGGTGGCTTTTTTAATATTCTTTGTAACTGATTACGTGTATTCATTGGAATAGTGATAACAGACATGTAAACTGAAAAAAAAAATTCTTTCTTTTTTTTCGCATTACACATTTAAATTACAGATAAATCTATCAAAAATCTGATTATGCTCATTATCTCTGTAGCATACTCTACAGTATGTTTTATAGTGTGTATTTGTGGGCTTTTCTCTTTTATGACACAGGACGGTAGGAGGAGAGACAGGACAATCTCTGTACGCACACACACACACAGACACACACAGAGACACAATTACACAGTTTCCTAAAATGACATATTGCTGAACATCAGCACTTTGATTCCTCTGTGTGTGTGTATGTGTCTGTGTGTGTGTGTGTGTGTGTGTGTGTGTGTGTGTGTGTGTGTGTGTGTGTGTGTGTGTGTGTGTGTGTGTCACCCTTGCAGACAAAAGACGATATTTTTCATGTCTCATCCTTTTGATACATCTTAAAGCATCCAATAACAACACATCAAAATTACTTTATGCAGAACCAGTCCACTGGGCTGATTTGTTTCTGTGCTTATTTTAGCTTCATGGCATAAATTCTATATGGATTGAACAAAGAAAGATTTACTGTCTTTGTGAGGACTGTTTCTATAGAGTGCTTGCTCAGCATCTGCTCATTGCGTCTTCATTAAACACTGCTGCTGTGTATGGATATTCATTACAGTCAATTGAATGATACTGATACTGGATTCAGCCAGTAAGCCATCAGGGCTGTGATTTATTGGTGCTTATTAGAGAGCATTGATCAGAATTGAGCTGAGAGCTGGTGGAGCTGCATGTAGCTGATTGATCATGCTAGCTGCTCTCCACGGCGGCCTGGGAGTCATTAGCAGTGCAATAATAATTTGCTTTCAATGAGTGTCTGTCTGAATCAAGACTTTTTCGTCAGCCTATAAAGAACTCATAGATTGAGCGTTGCTTTTTTTGCATAGTGATTGACAATCACACAAGTACACAACAGTTTACTGAATAATGTTACAGTAATAAAGCCATGAGCGATGCTGCTGAAGTGTGCATTTCTTTACAATTGAGTGGGTATTTTAGTTTTAATTTTAATGTTTTCTTGTGCTCACCAAGACTACATTTATTTGATTAAAATACTGTAAATATTGTCAAATATGTTTACCATTTAAAATAATTTTGTTGTATTTAAAGGCAGGGTAGGTAATACATGTATAAACAACTTTCTTCCAAATTTGTTTAAACTTTCTATATATATCAATGCATAATTAAAATGTAAGTACTCTGATAAAAAGAGTATAAAAATCGAGTGACTCTAGACCGTTTAATCTGTATTAAACACAGCTCATTATTTCCATTTCGGGATGAAACATAGGATTGGCTTAGGCGACTGTCACTCTCTCGCAACCACGGCAACCACCCTTTTGCCACACATGACCTGCCCACTTGCGCGCGCACGTTTGATTTGAGGAATTCAAGAGGCACGGATCCTAGGAACACCAAAACAATGGGCAGAGAAACAGCAAGCAAAATTCACAGTACCGGCCTATGCAGTTAGTGAAGGCAAACCAGGCAAAAAAAGGAAGACAGTAACAGTACAAGAAAAGGCAATGAACAAAAAGTCTTTGGATAAACAAAGAAATAAAACGCGAGTTAATATCGGCGTGGCTTTCCAGCGATGGCGAGAACTGAGGGAACTCAAGGGGCTGAAAAGTGACTCCTTGATGGCTTTATTTCTGCTGGACAGGTAAATCTTTCTTTTTGTATTTTGATCATACATATTTTTTTCATGAAGCATGTGTCATTAGCACACGTAGCTGCGTAATATAGCTAACATAACATTACTTAGCGAGCCGTAGTAGAGGCTTTGGAAGGAGCCCAGAAGGGAGGGGGTGGAGTGAATGGAAATAATGAGCTGTCTTTAAAACAGTCGTGAGAGGTCTACAGTCACTCGATTTTTATACTTTCTTTTTCAGAGTACTTACATTTTAATTATGTATTGATATATAAATAAAGTTTAAACAAATTTGGAAAAAAAGTTTTTTATACCTACCCTGCCTTTAAATATATTTTGAAACGTAATTTATTTCTATGATGAAAAGCTATATTTTCACCATCATTACTCCAGTATTCAGTTTCACATGATCCTGCAGAAATCTTTCTAATATGCAGATTTTCTGCTCAAGAAACATTTCATATTGCCATCAAAGTTGAAAATGGTTAAATTTTTGGTGGAAACAATTTTCAGGATTCTTTGATGAGTAAAAAGTCACAATTTCTTGTGATAAAATCAGGAACATTTCTTTTACAAAAGCCCTGATCGTGCATTTATTGGGCTATTACCGAGTGATTGATTGGTGTCCCACAAGACGCATGACATCAGTCCTCCTGCATCATTGATGTACAGGGCCTCTGGCCTGTAACGACATTCCTGGAAAAGGCTGGTCGGAGTTTTTGGAGGAGGTGTAGGCTTGAGTGCTTCACTATGGGTCAAGAAGCTATTGGCTATTGGAGGTTTTTGAACTGAGAGAGCATTCTGGGACTGGGATCGATAGATCAATGCAGAGGATTGTGTGGATGTCTTGAATTCCTGTAGAGGGGTCTGCCCCATGGGCCCACCCTCTCCTGCTGAGGTGGCCCATCTCTCTAGGGTGACTGGCTGCTAATGTGCTAATGTGCCCTGCTTGACTTCTCCATAAAGCCAACAATGCCGTCTTTTCCTCACTGTTTCACAGACATATGCTGGAGAGACAATGAAGAAGTTTGTGTGGGTGGGTGGGTCGTGGATGAGTTGAGGCATCTTCAGCTTGAGTTAACCTGGAGGGCTTTTGGGTGGGAAAGACGGTGTTGTCAGTGTTAACCATTGTTGGGACTCAAATGTGAATGCTGGGACTCTGAAACAGAGGCAGGCCATGGGAGGAGAAGGAGAAGCTCCCCTGGTTGTCTGAGAGGCCAAAGGGCCTGTCATTCTCTCAGGCTATAATGAATATCACATAAGAGCAACAGATTGTGGGGTGTCTCCAAACCAGTGAGATTGTCACAGAAGAGCACAAAACACAATGCAGAAAGCTTCACTGACTCCACTATTCATGAGTTTAATCATCCTCTCAAGAGACCCACATCACTCATGAATGTTAAAATGATGTTACAGTTTTTCTCAGTCGCTTTGGTACATTTCTCGAATCAAACTCACAATTTGCAAAACAGTAAGTGCATTTCTCAAAACAACTCGTACAAATAGCAAAACACCATGGATTACCTGCAAAAGCCAGTCTCTTGCTCAAAATCCTTAGTTCATCTCTCAAAAATAAATATCTGTGTCAATGTCAGTGCCATCAGAATGACAAGAGCTTGTGTCATAGTTTACGGATAAGACAGTCAAATTGCTTAGTCATGTTGTCAATATAACAGTGTACTCTGCAGAGATGTTCTGATGTAAACTGTGGCAACAGTTTGGATGACAGTTACTGTATTGAACAGTATGCCATATGCTTATGTATGCCATATATCCATTTCAAAAGTACAAATTTACACAGTACTGTAAGTGGGAAATTGATTGAAAGAGACTGGATAGAATTCCCAGTTACACTTTTACTAGTGGTCTGGTCAAAAAAAAACCTTTACAATGTCATTGTGATATAGAAAAGGGAAAATAAATATGGGCATAAAGATGAAAATAAGTCAATTGTCAGAATGTGTTAC
Organism: Carassius carassius; assembly: GCF_963082965.1. Taxonomy (NCBI): domain Eukaryota; kingdom Metazoa; phylum Chordata; class Actinopteri; order Cypriniformes; family Cyprinidae; genus Carassius; species Carassius carassius. Next base: position 21,023,993 of record NC_081762.1, read on the forward strand.
TCTTGTGTTGTCCTCTGTCTATACAGTGTAAGCTTTCTAACTGAAGATTCATGAGATGAACCTTTGAGCTATTTCAGAGAAATGGTTTATCATTGGTTTATCATCTACATTCTCCTCATTAGTAAATATTCACTTGCACAATTCATGCCAAATTTACAAAAAGTCTAATAATAATGTGTAAAAAAAAAAAAAAAAAAAGTGTGCTTGGCAGTTTATGACAACTAGATTAACCATTTTGCTTTTAATGACTTATACGATGAACTAAAGACCCGATGTTTTGAGGGGTAAGACTATTGCACAGAAAACTATATAATACATTTTGAGCAACATGACATTAGCAACTGATAATGTAGGAAACAACAGAGAATTGTACATAATCATTTGCATGGATGTACCAAAGCATTTGCAACTTGTTCAAAGAAATGAGAAACTGCTTTTTTGATGTGCACAAGTGACACAATGATGTGAGAATTGAACAGGTAGTTTTTAGAATTTCAATTCTGATCTGAGAAATGTACCAAAGTGACTGAGAAAAACTGTAATCAGACAATGATGTGTTAAGGAATGACTAGAGTTTTAATAGTCACACATATATCTATCTATCTATCTATCTATCTATCTATCTATCTATCTATCTATCTATCTATCTATCTATCTATCTATCTATCTATCTATCTATCTATCTATCTATATATCTATAGTTTTGAAATGTCTGTCTTAATTTTATTTGTCCATACTAATAACACCAAGGTCCAGAGCTGTTCTTAGCTGTTTAGAAGATAAGCCACTTCCAGTCAAGATCCGCCGCATGGCTAAATGTTTATAGCACAGCAATTTGGAACTATTTTGGTGTAATGTAGATTATCGTCATGACTTTGATCTTCCTTGGTAAAGTGCTCGCACACACATTTCCCCTATGTAAAGACTGAGTCTCTGGGACCCAAACAGTAGTTTTATCCCACTGTGAGTACAGACAGAGGAAGCAATAGTCTTCTGGCAAGCCACAAGCTGTTTTCTTTGGCCTTGTTGTGCTTGGGCTGTATTACAATGAAGGCAACCCTCTAACTTAAACAAATGGAGGGGTCAGGTGGAAACTATTCTCATTCTAATATGAGGGGGACAAAGCAATCCATGTGAAACACTGTGGAGAGGAGATTATAATGTTTCTTTCAACTGTAAAAATGTGTGTGCCCTTGTTGTTGAGGGCAAGAACTTGTGGTTATAGCTAAAGTGAGAGACCAGATTTACTGCCCTTTTCTTTCATGCAATTATTATTTGCAGTACTGGCAGACATTTATTTGATTTATTCATATTCTTTACTGTCTGTAAGAACACAGTGTTCAAGATATAAATATAAAATTCAGCTGCATGAGTAATACTCGGTACTGGTGGACCTTGTTTACTACAAATAATTAAGCATGCTTATAAATTACGAGCATAGCTCAAAATCTTTGCAAAACATCATTGATTTGTTTATAATTTTGAATCCATTTTAATTTATGCTTAGTCATTAGTTTATACAACTCATTCTAGTTATTTTAACAAAACCTAATCACACTCAGTTTATTGATGTATGCACATCATTAGAGTTCACAAACGGCTGGGACATGAGAACAAAAACACTGGGCTTAAACTGGCTTAAAGTTCTTTCCAACTGGCCCCGGGCCAGCAGGACATCCTTATGTTGAGGGGTGTTAGTTAACAATTGCATATATCCACTTTTTTATAGAATGTTAACGTTTCTCGGGTAGTGGATTGTTACAAACTGACATAGAGCTGATGTTTGTGGACACTGATGAAACTCTTTATGTCATTCAGAGGCCAGACTCCTCTGCCTTTGTGTGCAGCATTGATGTACAAGGGTCCTGCTCTTTGATGAGGGCATCACCATCTACAGGTCATGTTGGTCAACGCCAACATTGGGTCAACGCCACTCTTTGTGAAGGCCTGCTAATCTTGATTTGAGCAGACTGCAGGCCAGGATGTGCAGCAGCTTCTCTGTTAACACCCGCTGCATTTGGGTATGCCACTGCTGAAAGACTATTCTGCTGGAATGGAGGCTATTTATCCAGTCAGCTGTAAAAAGAGACCACATGAGATGAGTAAATGGGAAATAAGAGGTTTACAAATATTCTGTGATAAATTGCTTGTGATATTTCTCATATTCCTTAAGTGTCTGTTAAATGAGTAAATGGAAATAGGGGGCGAGTAAATGATGACAATGTTAATAATTTTAAGATTACTTGTTTTTTTTCTGTAATTTTGAAGCCTGTATGAGTCATTAATGTGTTTACAGATTAAATTGTGAGGTTCTGGCCACTGGTTTGAGATCTTATAATCATATAACCATGACCTTCACTCATATTACCATGTGTAGGATTTCTGGATCCAGGGTTGTTAATGAAAGTTATTCTGACCTTAGTGGTTTTGTGGCTCTTCTACAGGCAGTTTGATTAATTTTGTCAGGTCACATGAGGATCTCTGCAATCCATTTTTAAATGAACATCGGTCTGTGTAATCAAACGAAGATGGCATCAAATCAATGATGTGATTATTCTTTCTGGATGCTGCATGGATTTCCAGGAATGCTGAAGAGATGACAAGGAGGAGGAAGATTCCTATCATGTACAGATGCACCAGGGGACGTCATTTAACCCAGTCTCTGTCTCAGATTCCTTCCTGTCCTTTTTTTTTTCTCCTTTTTTTTTCTTTTTTACATTTAGAGCCTTATCATGTACAAACACATATATTGTAGTCTACACATTATTTGGGTGTTAAAAAAAGAAAAAAACTTATGAAAAAGAACTGTAAACATAAACCAAAAAAACTAACAAAAATTTGTGAAAAATAAAAAATAAAAAGAATAAGGAAAAGTGAATTAGAAATGGAGGTGCATAAACAAGAAAAAAAATTGTGTATATACATACATATACACTCACTGGCCACTTTATTAGGTACACCTGTTTGATTGCTTGGTAACACAAATTGCTAATCAGCCAATCACATGGCAGCAACTAAATGCATTTAGGCATTGAAGTTCAAACTGAGCATCAGAATGGGGAAGAAAGGGGATTTAAGTAACTTTGAACATGGAATGGTTGTTGGTGCCAGATGGGCTGATCTGCAGATTTCAAAAACTGCTGATCTACTTAGATTTTCATGCACAACCACCTCTAGGGTTTTCAAAAAATGGTCAGAAAGACAGAAAATGGAGGCGACAATTGACACACAAAATTGGACAATAGAAGATCAGAAAAACTTTGCATTGTCTTATGAGTCTCAATTTCTGCTGCAGCATTCAGATGGTAGGGTCAGAATTTAGCATAAAGAGCATGAAAGCGTGGATCCATCCTGCCTTGTCTCAACGGTTCAGGCTGCTGGTGGTGGTGTAGTGGTGTGGGGGATATTTTCTTGGCCCACTTTGGGCCCCTTAGTACCGACTGAGCATCGTTTAAACCCCACAGTCTACCTGAGTATTGTTGCTGAACATGTCCATCCTTTTATAACTACAGTGTACCCATCTTCTGATGGCTACTTCCAGCAAGATAATGCACCATGTCACAAAGCTCAAATCATCTCAGACTGGTTTCTTGTATATGACAATGATTTCACTTTACTCAAACAGTCTCCGCAGTCACCAGATCTCAATCCAACAGAGCAGCTTTGGGATGTGGTGGAACGAGAGATTTGCATCATGGATGTACAGCCGACAAATCTGTAGCAACTGCGTGATGCTATCCTGTCAATATAGACCAAAATCTCTGAGGAATGTTACCAACACCTTGTTGAATCTATGCCATGAAGAATTAAGGCAGTTTTGAAGGCAAAAGGGGGTCCAACCCAGTACTAGCAAGGTGTACCTAATAAAGTGGCCAGTGTGTGTGTGTGTGTGTGTGTGTGTGTATATATTGTGGAGGAAGGGAATGAGGACACAGACACAGAAGGTGTAGGTGACAGCAAAAATATCCCCGGAGGGTAATTTATTTACAAGAAACCAAGATTGCGGCGCGTCCACATGCAGCGGCTTCTCTCTGTCCCGACAGAACGGTGTTTTCGTGTTTTTTGTCTTGTGAGTCGCAGTGTTTTTGTACGTTGTCGTTGCGTCTACCTGTCTGTAAGCGCAAATACAGTCGCGATTTTCTGCTCGATGATGGCAGAACCGCATTTTTAAAGTTAAACTCCGCGCACGAGGAACAGCTGCGGGATCTCAGTCTGCTACGGAGGCCTTCACCATCACTGACCCCCACTACTGCATCTCGCCCACAGCGGAGGAGCCACAAGCGGTGTGAGAGGAACCAGAAGAGGGGTAAGCGCAGAGGTATCCGGGCTAGGCTAATGGCTAACCTACACAAGCCATCTATCCCCACGATCGTACTGGCTAACGTACGCTCGTTGGACAATAAACTGGACTACATTCGATTACTACGTTCAACTCAGAGGACTGTAAGTGACTGTTGTGTTTTTGTGTTCACGGAAACATGGCTCAGCAACAGCGTTCCAGACTGCGCTATTCAGCTCGACCAGCTGATGTGCTACAGAGCGGACAGAGCTCTCGTCGCGGGAGGAAAAACCCACGGCGGCGGGCTTTGTGTTTACATCAATGACGCGTGGTGCCGCAATACTGTTGTGATCTGCAAACACTGCTCACCCCTGGTGGAGTTTATGATTATTAAGTGCCGGCCGTTCTATTTGCTGAGGGAATATACTGCTATACTGCTCATTTCAGTGTACATTCCCCTGTTCAACATCATCAGCAAAACAGGAACGACACACTAAATGAACTGTACCAGCACATCAGTGAGCAGAAGACAGCACACCCCGATGCTTTTCTCATCATAGCTGGGGATTTCAACCATGCTGACCTAAAGAGTGTGTTTCCAAAAATACACCAACACATTAACTTTCCAACACAAGGTAATAACATTTTGGACTTTGTTTAAACCACACAGAGAGGAGCTTACAAAGCCCTCCCCCTCCCCCACCTCGGAGCCTCAGACCACATCACTGTCATGCTAATGCCTGCATACAGACCACTCATTAAAGTCGCCAAACCAGTTCAAAAACAGATTCAAGTGTGGCCAGAAGGATCATCAGAGGTCCTTCAAGACTGCTTCAACACAACTGACTGGGACATGTTTAAGCAGGCTGCCACATGCAATAATACCACTGACCTCCAGGAGTACTCAGAGACTGTCACTGCCTACATCAACAAGTGTATTGATGATGTAACGGTCACAAAAACCATCATTGTCCGGGCCAATCAGAAGCCATGGATGACAGGGGAGGTCTACAGACTCCTGAAGACACGGAACGCTGACTTCAGAGCTGGAGATGAGGTGGGCCTGAGAACAGCCAGGGCCAACCTGTCCCACAGCATCAGAGACGCTAAGAGACAGCACTCCAGGAGGATAGCAATTCAGCGACAGCAGAGACACTAGGAACCTGTGGCAGGAGATACAGACCATTACGGACTACAAGCCCCCACCACGGACCCACCACGAGCTGAAAACCTTCTTTGCTCGCTTTGAGCACAGAAGACTCCACCTCCTCCCGGAAACCAGGTGATGAAGCTGACCTCAGACAGTGTGACGAGATCCTTCAGCAGGATCAATGCACGCAAAGCTCCGGGTCCTGACAACATCCCTGGGCGTGTACTGAGAGGCGAACTGACTGATGTCTTCACAGACATTTTCAACATCTCACTGAGACAGGCTGTTGTTCCCACATGTTTCAAAACTACCACCATCATTCCAGTTCCGAAGAAGCCATCTCCATCCTGCTTCAATGACTACCGTCCTGTTGCACTTACCCCCATCCTCATGAAGTGCTTCGAACGGCTAGTCATGCACCACATCAAGTCTGCCCTCCCCCCTCCCTGGACCCCTTCCAGTTTGCATATCGGTCCAACTGGTCGACCGATGATGGCATCTCCACTACCCTCCACTCAGCACTCACACATCTGGACAAAAAGGACTCATATGTCAGAATGCTGTTCATAGACTTCAGTTCAGCATTCAACACAATCATCTCTCAACAGCTCATTTACAAACTGATTCAGCTGGGGCTCAACACTTCGCTGTGCAACTGGCTGTTGGACTTTCTGACTGGAAGACCTCAGGCAGTATGGACTGAGTATGGAGTGCAGTGACAACAATCTCTTTCTGAACGTGGAGAAGACGAAGGAGATTGTTGTAGACTTCAGGAGAGCACTCACTCAGCACGTTCCTCTGACCATCAATGGTGCGACTGTGAAGAGAGTGAGCAGCACCAAGTTCCTGGGTGTACACATCACAGAGGACCTCTCCTGGACTGAAAACACAGCAGCACGTGCCAAGAAATCACAACAGCATCTCTACTTCCTCCGCAAACTGAGGAGAGCCAGAGCCCCGCCCCCCATCATGTACACCTTCTACAGAGGCACCATCGAGAGCATCCTGTCGAGCTGCATCACTGTGTGGTATGATGCCTGCAATGCGTCCTGTCGAAAGACTCTGCAATGCATAGTGAGAGCAGCTGAGAAGATCATTGGTGTCTCTCTCCCCTCCCTCCAGGACATTTATGGAACCCGTCTCACCTGCAAAGCCCTCTGCATCATAGGTGATCCCACCCACCCATCACACAGCTTCTTCAGTCTGCTGCCATCAGGGAGGAGACTGCGGAGTCTCCAGGCCAGGACCAGCAGACTGAAGGACAACTTCATACACCAGGCTGTCAGGAAGCTGAACTCCCTCCTGAACTTGCACCCCCCCCCCTCCCCTCTTCTGCCCCAGGCACCAATGATGCGCGGGTCAATGTATAAACAACCCGCACCCGACCGATGTTTTCAACTAACCCGCCCGCAACTGTGTCTAAATTAGCAAGGAGACATTTAATTGTTTAGTATTAAACTGGTGTTTTCTGTTGCTCGCTGCTAAGATGAAGTTGACGATGCGGACTCACCATGAACGCCAGAGAGAATTTCACATTTCATATGGATTACATAATCAGAGAGTAGCCTATTTATTTTGGTTTGAATATTTTCGTTTAAAAGTAGACATTTCAAGCTTTCTGTAATATATTGCCTATATTTCTTTTTAAACCCACCGACTAAAAGATTAAGACACTACCAGACCCAAAATATCACCCAAATTTTCTACAGCTTTTTTCTTAGCTATTTCAGAATCTGGAAAAAATGACTGGGGCAAACTTGTTACTGCAGTCATGTACGGCATGATAAATGCTCGTCACTTCTGTTGCCCAAACTTTGTCAGCCTGTGGGTCATTTGGTTTATTGAAAAACGATTGCACTGATTTGCATGTTTCTTGATGATGTGCTTTTTTTCTGTGGTACTCACATGCACCATGTCACTTCACGTTGTATTCTCCTCCATGTCCCACAGAAAAAAAGCTCTCTCTGCTTCGCCATCTACAGGTCTTAATCAAGGGTATGGTGCGGTCCATTCCTTTTTTTCGTGGCCATTAACCTGACCGAACAGCGCGCACGTCAACAGTTTGATTGATGTACGACTGAGCCTATCGACTAACGCTTTTATTTCTCTCCTCTGAACTATTTGACATAAGTTAACACTACACCTATGGACGTATCCGTGTATTTATTAGGCAGGGTCAAATGAAAAAGCGGGACAGATGCTCAATTTGCGTGAGGCGGGACAAAGGGTAAAATCGCTGTACAACGTAAAGCGGGACAGGTTGTCACTCTATTCACACCAGTTATTCAGCCAATAAAGTGTAGGCCTATATATTCAAAATTGTGTATAGTACTATATAAATTACAAAGGTTCAATTGGCATCTTTATTTCAAAGGACCCGACCAACAGCGACCTGAATATCATTAAAAAAATTTTGGATGACTCGTAATCGCGGGTGACCGCAGGCACCCGCTCATTTTGGATCAACCCGCGCATCACTGCCAGGCACCACTGAACTATGAACCCCCCCCCCCCACTAATATATGATGGCACCACTCACTTTGTGCAGCAACTGCTCTCTACCTCATTCAGCATGGAACTGACGTCATTCCACTACCTCATCAGTCAGTTAAATAAAATAACTGCTCTTGAGCCCTTTGTCACTTGTCACTTTAATCAGCCTTAATAAGGTTTTTTTTTTGCACTAAAAATCTTTTATCTGCACTGTTGTTCACGTCATTGATTTGCATTTGCCTTGCACTACTTTATTTAACTTTATTTTTTATTTTATTATATGCCTTTTTTTTACATTCCCTTATTGTATAGTTGTATCTACATTTTATATTTGATCTAGATTTTTAGGCTTTAATGTTAATGTTATCTGTATGCACCGGGGTCTTAGAGTAACGCAATTTAGATTCTCTGTATGTATGTACTGTACATGTGGAAATTGACAATAAAGCAGACTTGAGACTTATTTAAACAAAGAAGTGCAAATACGGTGCTCATGAAGGTGCTCTGGTCCTGGCACCAGCAGTGTTTGTGCTCCCTAACGTAAGGTGGTGCAAATGTAAGGTGGTGCAAATAGCCAGAAGCTCAGTTTATCTCTGGAAGAAAAATTGAGAGAAAACATGCATTAGTCTCTCTTTTTCTGAGTTTGTTACTCCCTGATTTTTTTTTCTCTCCCAGCTTTAAAGGCTGTTTGACCGAGCTCCAGGTGCACTGATCAGTATGCTGTTCATGGTCAGTGATTAGTGCAGGAACAGCATTTCCAGGGCAAAGTTGATCTGCCCTCAGGATACTTGATACACCACCACCCCCACCCCCAGTGTTGACATGGTTCTGTGGGGGAAAGTCGCAACTAGTTGCAGGGTGTATGGGGTGGGGAAACACAGTACCTGTCAGACCTGCCCATCCTGACCAGCTCCTTGAGAGTCCGTCTGCATTTCCGTGTTCAGCCTCAGCCCAGTGTTGTACTTGGAAGTGGAAGTCCTGAAGTGCTAAGAACCAGCGGGTCACCTTTAGCATTGGTGTCCTTAGCCTGTGCCATCCACTTAAGAGGCGCGTGATCAGTTATGAGTTTGAATCTTTGGCCCCACAGATAGTATTTCTGGTTCTTTCCCTTCCTTGATCTGAGAAAGTACTGCTCCCAACCCGGTGCCACATGCATCAGTATGCAGAGCGAAGGGGCAGCTGAAGTCCGGAACGTGTAGGACCGGCGAGGATGTAAGGGTGGTTTTTAGAATCCGGAAGACCTGCTCCGCCTCTGAGGAACAGATTACATTCTCTGGCTGCCCCTTCCTGGTCAGGTCTGACAGGGGGCTGGCTATAGAGGAAAAGTTAGGGATAAAACATCGTTAATAGCCCGCCAACCCCAAAAAAGCACATACCTTTTTTTTTCCTGTGGCATGATGAGTCCCCTTCCAATCCTGTACACCGGGTACTTAGCTTCAGTCAGCCTGAGATGCCATTTTCTGGTGTTGGCTGTGTGGCCAGCCATTCTTAGTTCCATTAACACTCTTTGCAGCCGCTACAGATGGGCTTTCCAGTCCTCCGAGTGGAAGACTTCGTCCAAGTACGCTGCTGCGTATGCTTGTTGGGGCCAGAGAAGGATATCCATCAGACTTTGGAAGGTTGCGGGAGCACTGTGTAGCCCAAACGGGAGGACCCGGTAATGCTAGTGGCCACTAGGGGTGCTGAACGCTGTCCTTCTCGAGAGCTTGGGACAGGGGTACCTGCCAGTAGCTCTTGGTGATATCCAATGTTGAGATGTACCGGGCCCTTCCCAGTCGAACTAGTAGCTCATCCACTCAGGGTATGGGATAGCTGTCAAAGGTGGAAATGTCTTTCAACTTCCAGAAGTCATTGCAGAATGGGGTGGAACCATCGGCTTCGGCACCATGACAATGGGACTGGCCAAGGGGCTACGAAATAGCTCAATGATCCATAACTTCAGCATCTTTTGGACTTCCTTTTCTATAGCCGGCTGGCGAGCCTCGGGGATCCGGTAAGCCCGCTGCTGCACCACAACTTCTGGCACTGTGTTAATTTCATGCTGTATTACTGAGGTCCTGCCTGGGGTTTCACTGAAGATATCTGAAAACTGACTGACCAAGACTTCCAGTTCTTTTTTCTGTGGCCCGGACAGCTGGGAGTTCATATCCACGATGGGAGGCTGGTTTAGAGAGAAAGCAGCGAGCTGCTCGGAGCACGCAGTCCACTTTTTAAAGATGTTAATATGGTAAATTTGTTCCACCTTCCTCCGTCCCAGCTGTCTGACATGGTATGTGACCGGCCCCATCCATTCAACGACTGTGTAAGTTCCCTGCCAGGTGGCCAGGAACTTAGAGGCGTCAGATGGAACCAGGACCATGACCCGATCCCCGGGCTGGAATTCCCTTACTTGAGCGGGCCAATCAAATATAACCTCTGCTTGGCACGCTGCGTGGCCACTAAATGTTCTCGAACTAGCGGCATGACCCGATTGATCCTCTCTCTCATTTCCCGTACATGCTCGATGGGGTAGTGATTTGGTGTATGCTGGGTTTCCCAAGCCTTGAGAGCTACATCCAGGAGCCCTTGTGGTTGCCTTCCAAACAACAGCTCAAACGGTGTGAACCCGGTGGGTGGTTGAGGTATTTCCCGGACCCCGAACAGCAAGTAGGGAAGCATAATATCCCAGTTGCGCTCATCTTCAGCTACTATCTCCAGCATCTGCTTCAGAGTCTAATTAAACCATTCCACTAATCTGTCCATCTGAGGGTAATAAACAGATGTGCAGAGTTGTTTCACCTGTAGTAGCCGGCAGAGGTCAGTCATGATCCGGGACATGAAGGGGGTGCCTTGGTCAGTCAGGATCTCCTTGGGTATACCCACCCGGCTACATAACAAGAACAACTCCTTAGCAATGTTCCTAGCCGTTTCTTTGCAAAGGGGAATGGCCTCTGGTTAGCGGGTGGCATAGTCAACTATAACCATAATATGTTCGTGACCCCGGGCAGACTTTGGCAGCAGGCCGACCTGATCCATCCCGAACCACTCGAAGTGCACCTCAATGACAGGCAGCGGTATTAATGGGCTGGGGGGAGGACGACGTGGAGCCATTTGCTAGCACATAGGGCAGCTTTGACAAAAGCGTTTTACTTCTGCGTCCAAACCTGGCCAGTGGAAACGATCCCTTATCTGCTGGATAGTGTTTGCCGCTCCCAGATGGCCAGCCATAAGATGGGAGTGTGCCAGCTTGATTTTTACCTCTGTCTTGGTTTTAGGTATCACCAGCAGTAGTTTTTCCTCCCCCTGCCTGGGGGCGACACAGTACAGCAGGCCCTTTTTTACAATAAAGTAAAGGAGGGGATGCGGCAATGGAAAGCGTTCCTCATCTTCAATCTGCCAGACTTCTTCCCAGCAGTGGCAGAGCTGCTTATCCTCATGCTGTTCTCAGCCAAACAACCCCCCAGCTGTAGCCTGTTGGAACACGTCAAGAAAGACATTAGGCAAAAGGGAATTTTGAGACTCACCCTACCTTTCGCTGTCGGTGGCCAGCAGGATGGGCTGTCTAGTGGGTGGTCCACTGTGTCTCCTCCCTTGTCGCTCCCAGTTTGGGGTGGATGGCTGCATGGCTTTGGACAACAGCTGGTCAAACCCTGGCCAGTCTCGACCCCATTTGGGAATGGCGCGATGATGTTAGCCTACTCTTCTTTTGCCCACCCCTACCAGGAAGCAACGACATCAAATGTATGGAGGTAAGCCTCAACATCATCCTGGTCTGTTAGTTTCAACAGGTACTGTTAGCTTTGCTGGCAGCATCTGGGAGGGGAAAGCTACCCGATGCGCTGGCCTGTAGCTGCTCGATTACCCGGTCAGTATATTCTTGCCACGTTGCCAGTCTCTTCGTGAATTGCAGTTGGCAAGCTGAGAGCTCAGTGAGGCGGCAGATAATCTCTATCAACCCTACAGGCAAAAAAAAATTCCAAGAGACAAGAAACCTTGCATTATCTTCTCATGTCTTCATTCACCCTAATATGCCTGCATTCTCCTCCATCTGTGGTGGGGTGAATGAGGACACAGACACAGAAGTCATAGGTGACAGCAAAAATAACCCCGGAGGGTAATTTATTTAAACAAAGAAGAACAAATACGGTGCTTGTGAAGGTGCTCTGGTCCTGGCACCAGCAAGTGTCTGTGGTCCCTTGCAAGGTGGTGTAAATAGCCAGAAGATCAGTCCATCTCTGGAAGATAAATGGAAAGAAAACACGCATTAGTCTCTCTTTTTCAGAGTTTGTTACTCCTTGAGTGTGTTTTCTCTTCCAGCTTTAAAGGCCGCTTGAACGAGCTCCAGGTGCGCTGATCAGTACGCCCCGGTGTTCGTGGTTAGTGATTATTGCAGTTGCCGCGTTTCCAGGGCGACATTGATCTGCCCTCGGGATACTCGCCACAATATATATATATATATATATATATATATATATATATATATATATATATATATATATATATATATACTGTACATACATACACAAACTCACACACAAAATCTATATGATAATATATTATACCATATATCACAATATATTTGACAAATATATAATACAGAATACATATGACAATTCTGGGTGTGAGGAAAATCAAAATTGGAAATGTAATACTTCTTTTTATTAATTCTTTTAATCTGTTGTTTTGTTTTTCACATTTTCTACATTTGTTTTCCACAGAAAACAGGTCTGGAATGATACGAGGGCGAGTAAATACTGACAAAACATTCATTTTTGGCTGAACCGACCCTTTCAAATCAAAACAGTAATTTTAGAGTCAAATTATATTGTATGTCTCCAATAAGCTGTGAGTATGTTCAAGGGCTTAATTTGTACATGTAAATCCGTATGTGTAAGCAGGTGGGTGGGTAACTGTCTGGCACACTGCAAAGACCAAGATTGCAGAGCCAGCAGAAGATCTCCGAGATGAGTGGGTGGGGATCAGCCTGAAGACCAGCCTGAACCAGGATATGCAGGAAAGGGCTTTGGAATCATGCCGTACTGTATACTGTTACAAACACGGTCAGTTATAAATAGAAATAATACTATTTCTTAAGGCTTGGATACACTACACTACTTTTAAAATCTGATCAGAAGCATCATAAACTGAATGATTGAGGATCATACACTACCAGACTTCCAAGTTCGAACTAGGAGATGGGTGACAAATGAAAACATTATGTTTGATATCCTCCGACTTGATGGAACCATAGTCTGAATCTAAAGAGTCTGTGACCATCATACACTACGTGATTTTCTATGAAATCTGTCAACTCAAATCTGCAGACTGGCTTAGACTTTTGGCAACTAGCATCAACTTTTCTAGACTGTAAACGTGGCCAAGAATCTGAGAAAAAGTCAAGAGTATCCTAGGCATTACAAGCATGAACATGCATAACCTTAGAAAGTTGTTGTATGAGCAAAATCTCCCAGTCGCAAGTGTTGATTCAAATGCAGATGGTGGGTGTTGTTGACTACAGAATTGAAAGACAAAAGAAAAACAAAGTATGCCTAGAGACAAATACAAGAAAAGACTGGATGAGGAAAGGCTGTATATGTAAAGGCTTTAAATTAAAAATGTATTATACAAATAAAACAAAAATCCACTAAAATAATGACAACAAAATATGTGTTGACAGAATTAAAGTCTATGGGTCATTCATAGAACATTTGATGCCTTCTGCCAACACATATTTATGTCTTTATAATACAACTCATTCATTCATTCATTTACTTTTTATGTATTATGTTTTATTTAGTGGTAGCCTATTTCATTTGCTTATGGTGGACACTTTGCATTGACTAATGCGATCTTATAATTATTTATATTTTTTATATCCCCAACCCTATGTTTAGCTGTAACAGAAACCTTTTATCTTCATTAGGACAATTTTAGTATATTTATTGTTTATTAAGATGTTTTCCTCATGGGAACTGTTGGCCTGGTCTCCACAATATAATGTAGGTTTTTTACTATCCTTGTCGGGATATTTCATTTGCAAAATGTAGTCAAAACCTGAGCCATGAACATACATGTTAAAAACAAGGTTATGAATAATGAATATGATACTGTGTTTCCTCTTTTGTTTTTTATATGGTGGTATGATTTGAATCTAAATAACCCAGGCAGACCCTCAAGTTTGTCTCAGATAATGTGTTCCCATGCAAATATCAGTTTTGTAGCTAATATTATGTAATTGACATCTAGCACAGAGATGCAGTGCAACTTTTCAGTATCTCTGCATCTGCTCATATGCAAATACGTATTTCAGTGGAACAACATGCAAAACTGCAATGAACGGTCAAATAACTGCTGCTCACTTTGTTTATTTAGAAGCGTTTGCATTTCTCTCATTGCCAGATAGTGGTTATGAAATCTTTTCACTCTGTGGCTGTTGTTGTGAAATGCAGCACCTCTCTCTCTCTCTCTCCCTCTCTCTCTCTCTCTCTCTCTCTCACCCGATTTCTGCTGCCAATGTGCAGTTTGCAACAAGTACATGCCGTACCCAGAACTGAGCTGACAGCCAGCTTTCTTT